>NC_091249.1:83263333-84605416 GCF_042477335.2 Ovis canadensis
CAACAGGCAAATTTCGGGCACATGCCTTCCTAACCCTCACCCGAGAGCCACACGAGGCAGGTGTTTCATTATAATGAGGAAAAAGAACCGACTGAAAGTAGAGTGGTCCCTACCTGTCAATTATCACTGGATCTGAGGGAGTCTCATTTCGGTTGCCACAGCTTTTCTTGTCACAACAGCGGCTGCAGAGCAAAAGCGAGAGGATTTAGTACAACCATTACAAATGTAAAATCATCATTTAGGCAGACAGAAGGTTCAAATTGCTGGGTTGCAAATGCTAGAATTACCACAAGCCATACCTGGCAATCAACGGATCCCTGGGACAGAATATTCTGTCTGGGTCACCTACAGGTTAATGCCAGGTTCACCCTCGCCCTGCACAAAGGTGGGAGGGAGAGGGACTCTCTCCAAGCGAGGACTGACAGCCCTAAGACGGGGCCTCCCCATCACTGCCCGCAGAACTGGAAGACTTCACTGTGAAACGCATTATTACTACATCTGCCCGATGAGAATATTCAGGGTTGTGGGTGGCTCAAACACTCTTCCCTCAAGATCACACTAATTGCGTGGAACACGTCAGTAATGAGGTATGAGTGATTCTCCCCCTCCAGTCATTTTGTATTCAATGGATTCCTTTTTCTTCTCCTTTCTCTTTTGTAGGAGACGTTTCCTTCCATCACAGCCTTCCTGAAATCCTAAAACTGTAACGGTCTGCTTTGGAACCATGCTCAGAATGTAAGAGGGAGAGTACAACACAACAATTCAGACAAAGAGGAAAGATAAAACACACAGAGATCCGAATGTCCTCCGGCTTTTGTGCCCTCCACCGGTCACTGCATCAGTTTTCTGGGAGCAGTATGGACATGGATCCGAAGGCTGGCAAAGGCCTGACAGTAAATGCTCTTTATTAGATCAGAGAAGAGGCAGACATGGGCAAGAAAAGCATCTACTATCAAAATCCCATCCCATGTGTGACCTTAAAGTTGCCAGTGTTTTCTTAAACTGAGATGCTTCTAAAAAGTGAAAAATTAGAGTTTTCGAAAATTACCCATGGTCAATGGAAGACTATCCATCTGAGACTTGTCTGAAAATAAGAAATGTGTCCACTGGCCAGTCTATACCTCAGGGCACACTATAAAAGCATGTATTTGATCAATCATGGAGGTGAGGTAGTTATGCAAGGGTTATACATTACCTGCATCACAAATAAAATATGCATTTATCTCCCTCTTACACAAGCACGCGCGCACACACAAACACATGCATGCACGCACGCACGCACACACACACACACACACACTCATTCGACCTAGTGAATCCTAGAGCCTAAATTTGGAGAGCTGTTGGAGAGAAACAAACACTGAACTTTATTTTCAGGACCCAGAAATATACACCCGCACAGGGGGTCTTTCACCAAAGTTGGGAAGTCTCTCTCTTGGCCATTACTCTCTCTCTGAAAAGAGAATCAGCTTCCAAATTGATGCTCATTTTATTTGTCCCTCATATCTTCAGAAAACAACAGCAAGAATTCTCTCTCCTTTGTCAGAGCCCCAGCAGAAAACCACACCCCTCGCCTTAGAGCCATCCCCTTTCTGGTTCAGAGGAAACAGTTTCCTCCAGGTCTGAGTTCAGCTATACTAGGATTTTGAGGGAAAGAAAGCCCAAGGGATCCCAACACGTAAAAGAGAGATGTAGAAAAAAAAGGGACTGAGAAATCCAGTAGTTGACATGAATGCCAAAAAAGTAATGATAATTTAAAAACTAAACTTTACTATCTCTGAACTCTACTTACTTCCCTGCACCTACATTTCAAGGGCTTGCCAGGAGAGTGCAGTGGTTAAGAACACTGACTCGACTCAGAGTTACTTGTGGCACTGGAGCAAAGTACTTCACCTCCTGGAGTCTTAGTTTCCTCGTGTATAAAATGGAGCGATTGCAGTACCACCTCTAAGTGTGAGGGCACAGGTCTCGAAAAAAAGGCCCATCGACAGAGCTCAAGTCTTTACCCAAGGAGACAAGCAATACATGGGAAGGACTATTTCTCCTTGCTTTTTTTTCTTTTCTTTTTCAAAACAGTGATTGGGCAAACCTCCAGAGGTCAAAACCTTCACCATCATCCTGCCTGGACTATTGCCTTCCAGGGACCCTTCTAACTTGCCTGATGATAATTTCAGACTAGAATCTACATCTCAAGATGATCTGACCCTCTTCCTCCTCACTGCACTACCCTCAACCAAGTCACTTTCATTTCTCACTTGGCCTCCACATTGGCCTCCTCTCCACTCTTCACCCACCACCAACAGCCAGAGTGGTCTTTTCAAAATGCCAGTGGAACTGACACTCCACTGCCCTAGACCTTTTAAGGGCTTCCCACTACACTGAGACTAAATCTACAGCATGACAGGGAGCCAGAACACCTCCCCACCTCTTGTCACTCTCCTCCAATGTGCCATGCTCCAGCCTCACTAGCCAATTTCAGTCTCCCCACTCAGTCTGACCCCAGGGCCAGGTGCGGGCAAGCCTTTGGGGCTGGACTGCTCCTCTTCCAAGCCCTCCCTAGCGAGCCAGCCTCTACCCACTCTTTGGGGCATCCCAGGAGGCTCAGGAGTAAAGAATCTGCCTGCAATCAGGAGATCTGGATTTGATCCCTGGAGAAGGAAATGTCCACCCACTCCAGTATTCTTGCCTGGGAAATCCCAGGGATGGGGGAGCCTAGCAGGCTACAGTCCGTGTGGTCGCAAAAGAGTCGGACACGACTGCGTGACTAAACAGCAGCACCCTCCTCTTTGGGCTGAGGCCTCTAGACTCCTTCCTCAGAGAAGCTGATGTTAATACTTGATAGGCTGCTCCAGGTTTTCCCTTTCAGGGCACTAAACAAAAAGCAAATTATATTCTTATGTATATACTTGTGTATTTTTTGTTACTATCTTTCTCCTCCCACCCCTCCCCCACTAACCCATATGTTTCATAAAGGAACACACTGTCAATCTTATTTACCTAGCAGGTAGCTGTAAGGCCTGGGACAGAACAGAGAAGATCAAATAATGGTTGGTTGGTTGGTTGATTGGATGACTTCATGAATGAATGTATTATACGAGGGGAAATACAATCCAATAGGAAGGTAGCAGATAAAGGAAGCCACGCTGCCCCTCTGAGCAGACGCTGCCCAGGGAAGGAAGGTTCACCCCCACCCCACCCCCCAGACCACCTCCCCAGGCAAGGCAGCAATAGGCCTGAGATCTGCCCTGTGCCTTAAGCACTGTCTTCATCCCGTTAAAATATAAGTGCCCTCGAGTGAAGCCAGCTGAATCGAAGCACAGCCTAAGTGAGAACCACCCTCTCTGCTGTGCCCCAAGGGACCCAGAGCAGAAAGCAGAAGCGAAGAACAGAGGTGTAGAAGGACGAAGAGAAGAGGAATAAAAAAAGGAAGATGGACTAAAGGGCTGGAGGTCACTCAACATCATTTATAAAGAAAACTACACAAAGTATTAAAAGCAGCCCAACAGGTCTCCTGCCTCTCAGGTCATATCACTGCACTGCGTCATCATCATCAAAATGGGATTCCTGGGCTCTGTACTGCATCTGGGGTGGTAACAAAGCAGTGTCTACGGTTTAAGCCCACTTTAAAAATAAATGCATATACATGTATACATATATGTGTGTGTACCTATATATGTAAATATGGAACTGTGTGTAGCATTAAAAACAATGAAGGCTGGTTTGTCCACATCATCACAGAAAGAAGTCTATGCCATATTACAGCTTGAGAAAGCCAAACTGCAGAATAGCATGTATGGTGTGTGTGTGTGTGTGTGTGTGTTAGGTCACTAGCCGCATCCAACTCTGAGATGCCATAGACTGTAGCCTGCCAGGCTTCTCTGTCCTAATGGAACGAGTTGCCATTTCCTACTCCAGGGGATCTTCCCAACCCAGGGATCAAACCCACATCTCTTGCATCTCCTGCGCTGGCAGGTGGATTCTTTACCACTAGCGCCACCTGGGAACCCCCATATGTATGATATGGGTATGGTCCAACTTCTGGGAGAAAAAAACCAGGAAGAGAGATGGAGGGAGGAGAGGAAGAAACAAATTGTCACAAGCCACCCTCAGTGCCCTCAAATTTCTGCACAAAGTGACAGCCTATGAAAGCCCTTCTCTTACCACCCCCAGAGCTCTCTAGCCCCTCATCCTGCTTCACTTTTCTCCCGAGCACTCATTTTATATTTATTTTTCTTCTTTATTGTCTCTCCATGAGTACAAAGGTCTTAGACTGTTCTGTTCATCCCTATATCCCCAGCAACTAGAACAGAGCACAGCACACAGTAGGCCCCGTGGAGTAAGTGAAGAAGAGTAGAGAGTACACATTCCATTCTGTATTTCTGCAATCTTTTTATTGCAATATTACTTTCCTATCAAAAAACTAAAAATTAACTGCAAATTGGGAAAGGAAGGCCTTTCTTTAGGCTGAGCCAGCATCTAACCTCCTGAATCTCCCTACTTCTAATGCAAAGCCAAGCAGAACAAAGACCTGTCCTTCCTTCCTTCCCCATGTTGGTCTTTCCTTTCTTCTCCAAGCTGAAATGCCTCCCCAACCCAGTTGCCTCTACTGAACCCAGAAGGACCAAGAAAGGTGGGGACCAACCCCTACCATACACAAGGCAGGCATTAACCAAGAAGGGGAAGGATGAAAGGAGAACAGATTCACTTGTGTTTAAGGCAGAAGAGGTCTTGGGCTGAAACAATACAGTACATGGAACAACAGACACAAAAGCACTCCAAGGGAAAAGCTACTATGTTAACAGAAGAATCACAGTGCTAACTCCATCCTCATGATGGTGTGACTGATGGATCTTGTTCCCCTCAAATGCTGTTCTTGAGATTGTTACTAAGTGTGTCCGGCACTGCACCAGGCACAGACCTGGCATTTGCTTCCTGAAGCAGGCAGCTATCAGGGGGCTTGGAGTTTCCTCATTTGCCTTGTCACAGAGCAGGATTCCCACTACTTCACATCCATTCTCAACATGCACCCCAGTGGCAGGAGACCAACGTGGCCCAATCACAGGAGCGGGGACCCTGCCGCACCTGGGGTCCTACATACACTGTGGACTCAAAACAGCAGCCCTTTCCCAAGAAAGACTGTGTATCCCTCAGACAAGCCTGTCCAGGGAAAAGCAAGCTTGTGAGTCTCTTTCTGAGCAGCATGGCCTAGATAGTGCCTCTCTAGCACGCTGACACATGGCTTCATAAACCAGAGCAAGAGACGTTTCCATCTTCATCTCAGGGACATGGAACTTCTTCCCAGAAGTAGAGGCTCTCTTAACTGGAAGAAAGCATCACCTCCACCTCTAAGCTTTACAACAGAAAGCAAGATTATTTTACCCATTAGCCAAAATGGCTGGAGAATGAGCATATGGTTCTCTGAACAATTTGATTAATAGTAGTAAGTTCATTCTTTCCCTCAGTTAACCAACATATTCAAATTCTCCCATTCTTATAAAAACAGACTTGCTCCTTCTTTTGTTGAGTTGATTTCTTCACTGCCCAACTATCTCCTTGCGAGAGCCTCCATCACTTCTTGCCACCTGCATCCCATAAAACCTGGCTTTCGAGTTAGCACTTACTTGAATATCCTCTCTTGAAGTTCACCAGTGACTTTCTGGTGCTCTTCTCAGTCTTCAGGTCCATCTGGATCTCCCTACACTTATTATGTGGATGGCTCCCTGCCTCTGAAATACCCTCCTTTCATTTCTATCTCCTGTATATTCAAGGTTTTTTTTCCTAATTCTCAAATGCACTAAGAGTGACACTGTTCCCCAAGAATGTATCCACAGCCTCTCCTCTAATGCCCCATCCCCTGTGGATCCCACATAAGGCCATAGCTTCACCTCGCACCTTTGTGAAAAGACCTCAGAAGTTGATTATCCTTCACCCTGACTGTCCAGATCCAGGCCACAGGCTCACCATCTGCAGACCTCTCCCCACAGAAATCCCACTTGGACCACCAACAAATGGACCAAAACACTCCTTCGCACACTCTCTAAAATCACTGTCCTTTCTCACCTTCCTCCCAATCCCTGCAAATACATCCTCCCTTCTCTGAGCAGCCATGGTCTTTGAGCTCATGTCTCATCCCAGTCCACTCTTTCTCCAGTGCTCATCTCCCAGGCTAACCTGTCGGCTCTCCTACTGTAGGGGCCAGTCCTTTCTAGCTCTTCATCCCACTGTGTTTTTGCAAAGACTACAAGAATGAATGAAAATATCCTTGACCAGCATACCTAGAATGAACAAAGCATGTTAACATCTTAGTGGACATTTCCCTTCCTTTCAACAGTCTCTTACCATCTTTCCCTCTGAGCAACTATGTGCTGGGTACTTAGCTAGAGACTGCAGATGTTGCTACTGCTGCTCCCACTACTTCCACTGCTTCTATTAATATCAGTGCTTATACTCTGCTGTGACTATTGACCATAACAATCAACATTCAGCACTTACTATATGTCGGGTACCAAGATAAGCATTTACAGGGGTTATAGGATTTAATCTTAATAATGACCCTATGACAGAAGTCACAGTTTCACACATTTCTCCTCATTTCACATATAGGCAAATAAAGCAGAGAGGAAAACTGGACAACTTCTTCATCTTCAAGGAGCTCTTAGTCCAGCAAAGAAAGACTTGCCCTAGACATACAGTTACCATGTGCCGAGCGTACAGTTGCAGTGTCCGAAGGAAAAGCACAGGATATAACAGGAGCACAGAACAAGGGGGCCTCACTCAGGCCAACAACCAGGGACACTTCCCTAAAGAAACATGCCTCAGTGGGAATCTGAAGAACGAAAAGAGAAAAAGCCAGCCCAAGAGGAGGGAAGAACAAGGCCTATCAAGGGCCCAGGCCAACCCTGAGAGCTCACGGTCCACAAGGCATGAGGCACTGACAGGGGGGAAAGAAGGCTTTTCTTAAGAGAGCACTCATCCCCTGTGATTGTCCTGTGTCCTGGAAAGGAAGAAAATCTGCTTCCACCTGCCGGGCGCGGACTGGAAACTGGACTCACCTTCCAAGCAGAGTTTCTATTTTCCCTTCACATTTTGAACACGAGATGTGGTGGTGCATATAATCAAATCCTTTGTGGAACGAATCCTGCTTTTACATTTTGAAGAGCTTCATCCCCAAGTATTAACAAAATGTAAAGATGACTGGTATGATAGATTCCAGTTATCCAAAATGCAGAACCTCTCCCAGAATTCCATGGAAAGAGTTCTATGCCATCAAGTCAAAGGGGTTTTGTCTCAAAGAGAGACAGTAATTATAATCCCATGGCACCAAGTCCTTTACATAGCTCATGCAATGGATTACCCTCTCAACAGAACAAAACTGATTTTTTATATTTGCAACCACCTTATACGTAATTCCCTGATGCTTTTTTTTTCCCTGCCAACAACAAAACAGAATCAACCCAAGCCCTTTCCTGTCACTCTAAATTCTCTGTCTCCTTTACCATAGCTACAATGTACTATAAATATACCTCTTTTGTGACATAAACACAAAGTTTTATTGTGCCGTTAGCCTTGATAGAAAGCACTGCAGAAAGTTGTTTAGAAATTAAATATCTAAAACAAGCTATTTTAAAATCCAAGGCCCTCACTATTTCATGTCTGCAATGAAGAAATTTCATCTTAGGGAAAGCAAGCTGTCTTTCACACCATATGGTTAATGGTGGTGCATAGCAATTAGCCAGGCTGATTAATGGTGAACAGACTCTAATTTTATGCTTATAATTGAGCCTGCATTTGCACCCCTGGTGCAAATTCAGCACATCCCAACTTCCACTTACAACAGGCAAGAAATCAGGAGAAATAGGATGGTGTGGAAAGTGAGAATTTTTTCTGAAGCCCCCTAAAGAGCATCAGATTTGCAATTTAAAAGACTGTTAGCCACACAATAGATGACAGGCTTATGTAATAGGGTCATGGCAGCCTGGTAAACAGACAGCACCCCTTCCACATCTATGGGCAGCCAGGGAAACCTTCATCTGTAACACGAGCAGAGTGACAGTCTGAATATGACTTTTCCCTTTTGGGCACACAACGCAAACATCATTTGCCTTCAGTGGCTTGAGGATTTTATTTTTTGCTATTTTTATGTTTCTGAAAAATAGAACCTCAGCCGTAAAGCACCCCAACCAGCATAATAAAATACTTTGGGCCAATGAATTTTAAGAACAAGAAAAAATATAAACGGCATTAATAGAGGGTAGGCTTATGTGTGAAAGGCATAATATATCTTCAAGTATTTTAAGAACAGAATTATTTCTAGCACAGTCCAAACATGTACAGATATGAGATGCAAATCTATGATTTACAGATATTAGTCGGCCTATTGGTTGAGATCCATCTTCCTGTCTGTCTCCAGTTTGCTAGAATTATATGGAACAGAATACAGAGAATTCATTCTAACAACATGCTAATTGTGGGAAGGTAAAACAGAGATATGGTTGGAAACGCAGAAATATGAAGGAGGTCATTTTTTAATGTTCTTCAAAATGATTTTACTCATTTATTCTGAAAAGTGCAGCTCAGCTCTAATAGTACAACTGCTGTATGCAATATAACACTAATTTTGCCTAAAATTATCTTCTAAAAAATCCCTGACCATATTTTGGTATTTTGTTGCTGCTTTAAAGTTAGAGAAAGGTAACCTGTTTGGGGAGTAATTAATAAATTTTACAAATCACTAAAGTGAAAACTTGTGAAACTCCTGTATATTTTAGAATAATATATTATAGGTATGTTTTTAAAAAGGAGAAAAAGAAATTTCGATTACATACATAATTATATATGTAGAGGAAGTTAATATTTGAGACTTCACTAAGGAAACACGTTCATCTCTTTTCTATTTTATTTCCACCTGTAGAGTTTTCAGATTGCTTTCCCCACAAGTCCCTGAGCAGCAAATAAAGCCCATCCATGCCGAAGTGGCAGCTGAAATCCCTACACGAATTGGTCAGAAATAGACAGGAGTCAAGCACGCTTTGTGCCAGGAGAACCCGCATGGCTAACAAAGCAATTAGTAGCCCTTCTCTGATGCAGAGTGTCATCGTCATGCTTTATCCAATTACTCAGAATATATCGGAAGCAAAGTGCCAGTGTTATCTGACAAAGAATAAGAACCTAAACTGCAAGTTAGAAGGCTGTTTTCTGGTTTACTCTCTCCCATACAGAGGGTTGGCTGAGGCCAGGGAAGTGAATGTGGTCTGGTTTCACATGCAGCTTCAGACGAAAATAAAGATACTCATTTGTGGACAACATGAATGTTCACACCTTTCAGGGACTCATCTTTGCTATCTTTCCAAAAACACATTACATTTAAGAAACATTAGCTACACTGTCACAGTTATATAAAAGGTAACGAAGATTAAGAGATCGGATGCAAGGTAGGGGCAGGGGCAGGGAACCGCATTCATTTCAAGGAGGAATGATGCCTATGTGGATGGTCATATTTTTAAGTGGAAAAATTAAAAAGAGGAACTATAACTTTCAAGTCTTATCCAAACAGAGACTTCTGCTGACATCAATAGAACTCTTACTCATTTTACTAGCAATGCAGTTGAGTGCATACATTAACACTAAAAGGGTTATATTGTATTTCATTCGATTGACAGGAAAAGGGGAAGGGCACTGTTTTGTGCCCATTAACAGTGTGATATCAAAATGGAAACATAACTTTTAGGATGAAATCTAATAAATAATTGAGAACCACTGTGATGTGTGACACTTTACTACCAAATACATCTAACAGTTTTTAGTTTTAACAGAAACGTATATACCAAAATAGGCCTGAACTCACCTAGAATTTAGAAGTACGAATCTGAAATACAAATTCATCTTCTCTTTGGCAATTAAAGAGAGAACAAGGAATTCCTTACCTGCACATGATCTCGTGTGTGAGCAACACTCGGCACATTTCTGGGTTCTTATCTTGGCCTTCATATACTATGGCCTGTAAACAAAGGAAGGATTTGAGTTAAGAATGGAACTAAGCAGCAGAGAAAAAGATATCACAGTCGAGTTCTTGACCATTCACCACCGCCCCAAGCGAGGCCAATTAGCTTTCAGAGCCGAAGCCCTCACCGGGCTGACCCTCTCAAGACGGTTGATCAACCGTCATGGAGTGGAAGGGGATCAACCCACATGGAGTGGAAGGGGATACATTCCTCTTTGTCAACCCACATGGAGTGGAAGGGGATACATTCCTCTTTGTCCCATCAACCACCTTGTTATAACGCACATCTCTGGATACTTGTATGAGATGGGCTTCTGTTGTCAAGACAACCACAACTCTCTCTTTAATTCAGAATAAAAATAAATCTAATCAATGGGGAAGGGAAAATCCAGAAGGGTTTAGGAGACTGAGATACTAGTGATTTAAAATATACAAAACCACATGGATTTGATTTTTAAATAATTGTTGTTTGTCACCTTATCTTACTACTTTCAGCTCCAAATTGTAATGTTCTGGAGGTAAGTAGTAAAAACAAGTGAGGGTATGGTTAATGAGTCCACTCACTGTCGTCTTTGAGATGATGCATCAATCAGGGGAAACCCTTCCTGCCTACACGAAAACACATGTTCTCCAGGGCGTATACCCACCCAAACAGTAGAATCTGCCTGCATATGCTGGGGGAAGGGTGAGGGGAAGTGAAGCCATGGTTATCTCCCTCAACCAAGAAGAACTACATCTGACTCTGAAAATTTGGAGTCCCAAACCACCTGACCATCCAAGATATTTTTGTCTGCTTTTACTTATATGTGTACAAACATTTTCATTAAGGTCACCAGAAGTTTTCCTGAGACCTCTGCCTCCTGGAAGATCTACTTGTTAATACCTGGGCCAAAGAAAAAATTCACAGCTATGGGTAGAGGAGTGCTCTAAATGGGTATACATTTTAACTAACTTAACAATGTATCACTGCATAATACTAATATAACACAGTTTCAAATTGTTAATAAAATTACTTTCATACATTCAGATAACTCTCAGTTTCTTGGTGATGAAACTACCTAAATTAACCAGAGATTTTTTTTTTTTTTTGGACACACAGAAACTACAGTAACTAACTTGTATTTGGCTGAAACGTGCTCTCTTTATGAACCTGGGACTTTCAAAACCATAAATGATGGGGGACAGCTTATGAAATTGTGTGTGCAAACCCTCAGAACAGGCTCTGATTTTATGTAACTCCAGAACAAAACAAAAACTGCAACAAATTAAAAAATGACAAAAAGAACCTGAATAAGGATAAAACCGTTCTCTACCACTGACCCATCAAAAGTCTTTTTTTTTTTAATGGCTGCCCTGCTATTACCCTGTATTTTTAATATTTTATTTTACCATAATTTTAGACATACAGAAAAGTCGCAAGAATATATAAAGATTTCCAAGATACTTCGCCCAGATACTTCACTTTACCCAGATGCGTCCAATGTTTACATTTTAGTAAACTAAATTTATTCATCTTTCTCAGTTTTCTTTTCCTGAACCACTTGTTAACTGCAGACGTGCCCTAAATACTTCAAGATGCACCTCCTTAAGACAAGAAATTCTCTTACATAACCACAGCACAATTATCTGAATCAGAAAATGAACATTAGCACAACACGATAATGTAAACACCTGAGATTTACCGGCTGGGCAACGATGTCCTTTATAGCAAGACAAACACACACCCTGATAACAACCACTGCGTCCAACTGTCATATCGCCCTCAATAAGAAATATTCCTGAGTGTTATGTCATGACATTGACACTGTTGAAGAATAGAGGCAAGTTATTTTGTAGAACCATCCTCACGTTGGGTTTGTCTAGTGTTTCCTCAGACTAAAGTTATGTAACTTGGGGCTGGAATACCACAGACATGACGCCGAGTTCTTCTCAGTGTATCACATCACTCTGTCAGCTAGTCCCACCAATGGCAGTCAACTCTGACCATTTGGTTAAGGGAGCGCTTGCCACCCATCAGAGAGCACAGCCAGATCTATGTAAAGTCACTACTTCACTTTACGTAATTCATAACTATCTTCTGGTTAGATCTCATATGTGGTGCTAAAAACTGTAAATTACGCACTTTTGCAAAATCCTATTCTCACTCCATGTTTTGTATGTTCTCTTAATACCCCTGATAACCTCTGTTTCAACTTTAGTTTTCTGTCACGCTAAACTAATACAAGTAACTTGGAAAACAAAATTCACAAGTATTAATGGGATTTTCCCTCCTGTTTAAAAAGTAATAATTTGGCTTTTTTAGGAGGAAGGAATATCAATTACATCACACCTTCTCATTTGGATTCTTTCTAGATAATACCAGTATTATTTTTACTGAGACTACTGGTTCCTCTGAAATCAGTGGACCCTTGATGACACCCCATTAAACACAGGCTGCAGTGAAAATATGTTGATGACTCCCCCAAAACAGTAGGTGATCCACGGACTCCCAGGAATTCCATCTTTTCATCTTTGGTGACTGAACATCATTTGCTGCAGGCCCAGGGCCTCCGTAATACATCTCTACCAAATGTCAACCTGCCACTTCACCTCTGGCAGCAGAGACTTCCTCTACATCAAGCACAGAAAAAATGAAAGCATGAGTTTGGATTTGCTCAGAAATACTTAAACTCTGGGGACAAATGGAAGCAGGAAACTTCTGCTGTCCCTTTCCTTGGGGCCTCTACACAACAAAACTTTTCAGCATATAACACAGATAAACAAGTGCTTGCTGCTTCTGTGACTTCTGAAATAACAGCAAGTGAAACAGAGTCTTTTTCCTCTCCTTTTAAAGAGTAGAACTAAAATCCTGGAAATAGAGTAATCTAGAACCTCTAGCTATACAGTGGAACTCCATTAAAGGCATCTCCACCTCCAACCTCGTCTGTTTTTTTTTTTTTTTTTTACTGAGAAAACTCATTAACACACATACCATACCATCTTATAAAAATATGGTCTGAGAAATCAACATTCTGATGAGATCCAACATAGGAAAACAGGATAAATCTATTTTGATAAGTGTCTCTGATGTAGACTGTCAACAAGACAGACTCTCTAAAAAAATGGCAACAAGTTCTCTCTGGCTTTCACACACACCAAGTCTCTGCCATCTACATTTAGTACACACATCAAGACTGGTTCACAGTTCAGCAAACCCAGACTCCAAGCCTAAAATGAAAGGGATCCTCTAGCGCAACTTAGGGAAAAGTTTCTGCTTTTCTTCGTAATTTAAATAGGTGCCTCTGTAGGGTGTGAGTAAAGCTCCTTGAGGCTTGGATCAGCTGGGAGATCACAAAAGCTTATAAACAGCATTGACCACTTTAAGTGAAACCATTTTAATAGACAGCTGGTTTAGGGCCTAGACAATGGAACACCAAGAAAAAGGCTTATTTTCATCCTCCATAGTAAATCATGCGCCTGCTCACTGGGAAGAAGGTAATCTGCTGTGAGACCGACAAAGACAACAGTGGTTTAAATAAATCAATGTGTTCATCAGGGGTAAGAATGGGACGCCTGTTACAGAAGTGGGCAAGAGGGAGAGAGAAAACATACAAAATATATTATTTAAATAAATGAATCAATGGTGAAGCAACCAAAAAAACAAACCCAAAAGAAAAAAAAAAAAACCCAATATCAGGTAGAAAAGATGTTTACGTTAATCCTTCCAATGCAAATATAACCCTTAAGGCGGCAGGAATGCTTCGACAGGAAGAAAGGGAAAAGAATAAACAGCACAAAATGTGGCTCAGTTTGAAAAATCTAGTGAAACTGATAAAAAATAAAAGTTGTCAAAACTTGACAAATTTAGAAATTTATTCTTCTGAATATGCTAGCCTCCCTTTTCTTAATTTTCTCTTCTAATGAGCATAATGAAATTATCACAATTATTTTAAACACCCCATTGATGTTCATATTGAAGGTTTTTTCAGAAATAACTGTTTATAATTAACAAAAATGAAGGAAAAATAAGAATTCTTAAACTTTTACATCCTTACACAGCAACACTGTCAGAAGGTTTACTGTAAGAGGATAAAATGCCAGCAGTTTCAAATGCCCATTAACCTATACCATCTTTGAAAAGAAAGAAAATCAACTGAGAAATTCTGCCTCAGTCTCTACTGTTTTAGCAGGCATCTCGTGAAGTACGGTTCATCTTTGCGTTTCTAATACCACTGGGTCTTAAAAGTTAACTGAAACCTACTACAGATAAAGACCACGCAGTAAAACAAAAAATACAGGGTGAACTTACACTGGGATCACACATCAATGGGATGCCAAAAGAAATACAGAGAACTAAGCATGATTTTCTTTGTTTACTTTTCTAATAGTTTTAACTCTTTGTGTCTAATGCCAAAACAAAATGGGCAAAGAGAACACTTTTGACTTTGATTCATCAAAATCTGAAAGGGTTTTAGGAACAAAATGTTTTCATTAGGAGTCTTCTTGGTTTACAAACAAACCATCAGAGACGTGTCATCATTAACTGAGAAAGACAGAGAGAATAAAAGGAAAGAAAGAATGGAAGGAAGGAAGAAAGGAAGAGAGACTGTGGTTTAGTCTCTAAGTCATGTCCAACTCTTGTGATCCCATGGACAGAGGGCTACTGTCCATGGGATTTTCCAGGCAAGAATATTGGAGTGGGTTGTGATTTTCTAGGGGATCTTCCAGACCTAGGAATTGAACCAGGGTCTTCTGCATTGCAAACAGATTCCTGCATTGCAGGGGATTCTTTATTGACAGCTACAAGGAAAGCCCAGACAAGTTACCTGTAACTAACAAAAACTCCTAATTTTCTATTTAAATCAAAACAGCAACTCTGAAAATATGTCACTTTTTTTTTTCCCAAACTGAAAATAAAAAGCAAAACCTAATTTGTCACCTTAAAAATACGTCCACAAACGCACAAAGTATCTCTCTCAACTAGAAGTAAAGTGTCCTCTAAACACAGTCAGCATGCCTTTGGCAGCAAAATGCCAAGAACTAAAACTAATCAAAGAATAATATAAACACCTACACTATGAACATACAGTAACACTAATCATTACATTCGACGACCAAGTTCTAGTACTTGTCATAAAAAAAAAAAAGTATTAGCTAATGTGGTTCGAGAAACTTCTAGTAGGTGAGGGAGTCTCAGTTAAAAATTAACCTATGCCAAAGAAAACACTACAAATTTGACATTTCATAAACAATTGTGTCAAACAGCAATCCAAAATTGATAGTGGAATAAATTCTTTAAATTATTTTGCTTCAATTAGCAGTTTTGCTACTGGTGAACAAATTAATACAAAAATGTAACTTAAGCTCAGCCACTAAGCAGGCCTGTTTGCAGAACTGAATTAGGAAAGTTGCAAAGGAATGATATCATATTCAGTAAGCTGTTCAGTTACATCACAGCCTTGAATAAAAAGAGAATGTGTACCAAAAGCAGTTAGCTTCAGAATGCATCTTTTGTGCCTCAAAGAAATAAAATCTCTCATATTATTCAAACACCAAGATAAAAACTGAATCATTATAACAATATCATATTTCTTTTTCTAGCAGTAATAAAAGATATTTCACTCATATGATAACTACATTTACATCTATATTAGCAGATACAACTGGCTTTGTTAACTCAATGGGGTAATAATAGTAATAATAAAATAATAAAAGCAGAGAATTTATTAAGCACTTAATATATGCCAGTCACTGTTCTAAGCACTTTTCATGTATGAATTCATTTTCACAATGGAGCTTCCAGGTAGGTGCTACCATTCCTTCCATTAGTTTCCAAATGCTTACACATTTTAATAACTAAGACCAAATCATCCTTGCTCGACAACTATATAAAGAGTTCACCAGCATCCAAACACTTTCTTCATCCCTCTCAGCCGTATAAGACATGAGAAGAGACTATCCATGCAGTCATACAAGTTCAATAAATGCATTGCTACAAATACGTTCGTTTTTAATGCTGTTCAAACATTCACATGGAAACAGCTCTAGCGTAAATATCCCCGAACAAATGGCTGTATATTATCCAGGAGGGAGCAGTTGGACCGCCAGACTGGGAAAGTACTAGGCCATCTGGCTCCAGCAATCTCTCCAAAACCATCAGCTTTGTTTTCACCCCCAGACTCCAAACAACACATTTTCCACTGTGATGAGTTTACATTTTCCCAAACACAGGTCCCGATCATGCATAAAAATTCCAAACTTCTTCATTCCTCTATGTGCAAGGAAATTTAAATCACCTGCATTTTTGACATGTTACCAAAAGAGAAAGCTGCTGAAATATGGCTCCTAACTATAAACTTGCCCTGTCCTTTTTTGTTTGTTTGTTTCCTCAAATAAATGAAAGAATCTCTCTGCTGGCCTTGTTGAATTCCTTGGGAAATTATTGATACACTAAAAATGTGTTTATCTATCAATGAAGAACCACAAACAGAAAGAGCTGTTAATCAATTCTACGTAGCTGTGGCAGGATATAATGAAACAATCAATAGGAAAAAATGCACTTGCATCAATAACTTAAAGTACCGGGAACATCAAAATAAATATATAAAGATTATCTGGAAAGAGAACTATGACAGCAGTTCTGATTATTGTATCTTAGTCTTCTCACTGCTCTGGGGCTTTTAAGGGGTCCCCTCACCATACTGCCTACCTTCAAATCCATACACACCAGGATTATGTGACTATTAGTTTTCTCTTTCCAAAGAGAGAGCTTTGGTTTGGGGGCAGGGAATGTTTGTTTTTGATAACTTTATGGAATTTAGCACTCTTTCTCTGAACTATAAAAATGTCGCTTTTTTCAAAGCAAGATGGTAGGAGGGAAGAAAAATTAAAGGTTTTTTTAAAAAAAATAACGATAACTCACTGAAGCAATCACAGAACATAATGATGTTTCAGATACTACAGGAAAATCTGAACAGAAGCATATCAAACCTCAGACCTCTCTCACTGAGTTCATTTGAGTGTCCACAGTAGATACTGTTGTTAGATGCAACAGCCATAAACTTCTGGATCCTGCAGGCCTTTTTGCATGCTCTCTAATGGAATACCAAAAACAGCAATGACACAAAAACAACCTATTTTTAGTCCAGCTAAACTTGGTTTTGAAAAACCCTTCCCAAAAACAAGCTTATTTTCTAGTTGCGGACAAGTATTTTAAATATCATTATATCCGTTTTGTTCTATAAAAAAAAGTACAGGGATGAGAGGCTCAGATCCTTACACATTCATTTCTAATAAAGCTTCCCCTTTCCTGGTAGAGTCCAAAATTAAAAGTCATTACCCAAAATAGTGTAATGAGACACTTTGAAAAGGTGTGAAATACTATGTCATACCAATACATCTTGGTTGATTGAGTACATTTCTGTTTGATCTCAGTGCTACTAACTCCACCCAAGATCAGGAAAACTATACCAATATATCAAGTGCACAGCTAGTTTTGAATCTTGCTTGCCAAAGATTCCCTTCGAGTTTTAACCCCAACTTGTGAGTCAAAGATATGACATCACATACATAAAGCTGCATCTGATATGAAAAATGTTATGATAAATTAGCAGCTAAGACACTTGAACTATACCGAGATATTCCCTCTGAAATTTATGATGTTATTAGAACTCATCGCATCACTGAAATTATTCCATTCTGCAACAAAACTCTATCAAAATTGTGAGTCTATCTATAAGAATTTCACAGGGGGGGAAAAGTAAGTATTTAATCAATCACCTATATCAAGCTTCTGATTGAAGGGGTCACTGCATACTTAACTAAAATAAAAAACTGAAGAAATTTAAAAATCAGACTTGGCATTTTAATGATCATGGAATAATTTCAAAGCTAGATGAGAATCCACAGTTTTACTTATCAAGGCTAGAACAAAATAATTACATCACAGCTAAGGAGAGTCAGGCTCTTCATGCTGATCTGCTTTTTGAAGACTATTGTATTAGCTGTGTACACAAGAAGCTAACCTACTTCCCAAACTCTTACAGCACATATTCAAGGAACAAGCAACCGGATAACGGGCAGAGATTGCCTTTCAAAGTAAAAGCTACAGAGAAGGCATTAGACAACTATTATGAAAGCAAACAGGTATGCCTGGAAAAAATCTTTTTTCTTGATATTTTTAGACTAAATTCAGATAATTACTAAACTTTTTTTCAGGTCACTCCCCACCAAAATATGTAATTGCCTACATTTACAATTTTAACCTTCAGTGAGATGTCACAGTATGGCCAACGACTTTCTTATACCTGCTGTTACTACACTTTATTTTATTCTGGTCCCACCTCCACCCTCATAACTGATAGAATTTATGAAACCAAGCAGTCAAAGAATGCCTTATACTGTAATTTTTCTTAAGCTCTATGACCCTATTAGTAAAATAATATTAGATGTACTGCTTTATAAAAATCAAGATTATTTTTCCACCATAGAACAGTGTGCAAAGTCAGATCATTTCATAATGGGAAAGTCAATTCTTGTGGCACTTTTTCTTTTCTTTTTTTTTTTTTTACAGGGCCTAAAATAAAGTTTTGAGAGAAGGTATCACTTCAAGCATGTCCTAATTTTATGTTCCTTACAACTGTTCACTTCATGGAGTTGCCTATAATTTAATATTTAAGTGGCCAATATTTCACAAGCAGACAGGTCTCATATACTGGTTTGTGGGGATGTTTTTATCTTTTAAAAATTAAACTCTAATAAGTACATAGTTCAGAATATG
This sequence comes from Ovis canadensis, assembly GCF_042477335.2. NCBI lineage: Eukaryota > Metazoa > Chordata > Mammalia > Artiodactyla > Bovidae > Ovis > Ovis canadensis. Next base: position 83,282,092 of record NC_091249.1, read on the forward strand.
TATTAGAATTCATACTTTCCCTTTTCCCCTCCCATCTTTTCTTTTCTCTGATGGAAATGGAAGAAAAAGATATTCAAGGTATCAAACACAATTTTTTACACAAAATTCCACTTAAGACATTCTTGTTCTGATATTTTTTTAAAGTTACTGAAATCAAGTTTTTTGACTTTTTATTTGGCAGGAAAAACATTTTTAAAAATACAGTGTCCAAATGAAAGGGAATTAGCCTATATAATGATCAAAGCCAGTATAATAATAATAAAACAATGATATTAATAAAAGTATAAGTGTGCATTTACTCTGAACGATCAACTACGAAATAAAACAGATCAAGAAAGTAAAATATTTAGGCTAATAATCTGAAACATATTTCAAGAGATATGTATTCATCGTTTTAAAAAATACATTTCATCCTCTCATGTTTTTTACGTGGCTCACAATGAAATATGAAGGTAATAATTACAATTAGCTGTTATTTAATTGGTCCTTGCTGAGTAGATTTTAAAACTTCCATCAGCTGGGTGCATTTTATACAACATATTTAAGCCATGGGTATCTAAAAACAATTTTTAAATATGCATGTATACCATAAATTGAAACTTTCCAAGCCAGTATCTATGAAAACTATGTCCCCCTTTTTAAAGCGAATACTTTAAAATCACAATCAAGCAAATGAGCTTTAACCCTCTCACTAAATTGGTGGTTAGTACACAATGGGTAACTTTCTCTTTGTTCTGATTTCTTTCCCCCACCCAATAAAACTGTCTTCTTTTTTGTTACTAAATCCTCCGGCTACCTAACCAGATATTTAATTGCTAAACTTTTTCTTAAAATTAAAAAAAAAAAAAGTTTCTGCCCCTCGTTAAAACGTCAGACCTCTTTTCTGACTCGGCTCATAATTGTATCTTTTAAACCATAATTCAACCTTAATGTATACTGCTTGGCACCCGCGTGTTGGGTAGCTTAAGAAAACGCCGTCTATGTACCTTTAAGACCACAAGCTCACTCATGCTGCCTGGCTTCTTGCCAAACTTGGAGGCAAGAGCAGGAGGATTTTTGCAAAATACCCTCTAACAATTGTTGCTCCCTCTTCCAGTACTACCACCATCACCATCTCTCATTTTTTAATGCGTAGAATGGGTCATCTACGCTCTCGGTCCATCTCCCCATTCCTGGAGAGGCTGCCTTTGCCCCTCACCCGTTCCTTCTGCCCTCGAACCTCCCGGGGGAGGTCCTGAGTTTCACAAGTTCAGCCCGATCTGCACCAGGGTCCCTAGGCACCTTCTGCGCCCCCTGGGGCTCCCTGGCCGGGTCACAGGAAGTTCAGCCCGTATTCTCCCCCACTCAGCACCCCCATAGTCTTAATTCACAAGGTCTGAATTTCCCTTGTAAAGAAGGAGCCGTCGAGTCACCTTCCCCACGCGGCGAGCCAACGTGCTCCTTTGGGAGGCTGCGCTGCGAGAGCAGTCTGCCCAGGCATTGAGAGTTCGACTCCCAATCCTCCCGCTAAGCAGTCGCCAGCTTCTTAACTCTCCCAAATTTCGCGGCCGTGGAGTCACCCCCGCGGCGCGAAATTAAGAAACTTACTTGTTTTGTCATGGAGTCAATGAGGCGAACGTAGAAATCCTGCTCGGTCCTTATTCCTGGGGGAGGGGACGGGGGATAGGGGAACGAAAAAAAAATTAAGTGAGGGAGGATCTGCACCAAACAAACAACGGAGCTCCAAGGCTGATGGAACTCCGACTGTCCCAGAGAAGCACAGCCGGGACCCCCTTTCCCCAGGGCACAGATAAGGGCCACTGGCCTAGCCCGAGCGCTTTTGGAAGGCAGCCCCCAAGCGCTGGCAGCCGGGAATAAGATGGACCCCCCACCTGGGTACTTTCCCTTCCAAAGGCTGGAGGCCCTCTGCACGCTCTCCTGCAGCCATCAAGGCCCTGACCGCTCGAGCCCCCTGAACTCGAGGGACTTTGGGGATGAAGTCTATGCTAAGCGGAGAAGCCCGGCCTAAGAAAGCGGAGGAAGAAAAACAAAGCCGCCCAGCGCGGGTTAAGGCACCACACCTGGGCCCAGGTACGCTGATGCGGCCGCCCTCGGGCCACTCAGAGCCCTCCTCAGGTGAGACCTCTTCAAGCAAAACCGGCGGGGCCACTTTACCCCGAGAATGCCAAACAACTGTGCTTTGCTCAGGGTTCTCGCCCACCTGGAGCTCCCCCAAGCCCCCTACCCTCACCCGCAGCCCCGGGTTACTGGCGTGGAGCCGACAGGAGCCTCACCGTTGCTGTAGAGGAGCTGGAGCCGGTAGTGAATCCCGTTATTGGTCTTTTCGCTGTTGGCTTCCTGGGTTGCAGCAGAACGCAAAGACATAAGAGATGCAAGAGAGGTCGGCGTGAGCTAGTGGACCGACTTCGAGGCATCTTTCCCCAAACAGGGACCCCCGGCCGGGGAGCCGGACAGGCCCGGGAGCAGCAGAAATTGCGGCCAACTATGATCCCCCCGCCGCCCTCCCGACCCTTACTGCTCCCTCTAACTTTCCAGAGAATTTCGTGGGGCGCGCACAGGCGATCCCGTGGCTAGGGCCTGCGGACAAGCAGAGGCAGGAGCTGCGCGTCGTCGCGCGGTCGAGGGCGGGTTCACCCCGGAACGCTTGACCCTGGAGTGCGAAGCCGGACTCGCCTCTCTCCAGCTCCGGGAGTCGGTGCGAACTTTTCTGGAGCAGAAGCTCATGAACCGGGAGCCCAGGTTCGCCCAGAACGGGAAGTGGCTTGGGGACCCCGCGCAGGGATGTGCTATGGATGCTCTGCACTCGCGGAGGAGCGCGCCTCCCAAAGCGCCTGGGCCTGCTTCCGGGCCAGGGGGCGAGGGGCAGCGGCGCTGCGCCCACTTACTTTTTCCTTCTCCACGAACCCCACAAAGGCTGTCCTCTCGATCTCCACGGGCTGGCCCTGTCTGTCGTAGAGGGCCAGGACGAAGTGGAAGAAGTTGGATTTCCGCAGATTGGAAGGCGGCTGCTTCTCAAAGTGAGCCCGGGCCAGACCCACCCCGCTGCGGCCAAAGACGTAGAGTTAGACGGCTAAGCGGGACAACAACCTGCGACCCCCTTGTCACCCCTTACACACGCGCGAACGCTCAAACAACCACCTTGTCTGCCCCCCAAAACGCCCAGTGGGCTCCCTACACGCCCCCTCAGGCTCCTCGGGCCCACCAGGCGATGGGACCAGAGTGCCAGCAACTGTCCCGTCCTCCCCGCCGAGAACCGGCGCGCCCCCGGAATTTGACGAAGAGGTGTGAAAGTTTTGTTTGGGTTTTGCACAAGAGATAAAACGCTGTACGCATTTATTCCGACTGGACTCCGCTGCGTAGGGGAGTAAGAAAAGAAGCGGTGGCTGAGGGGAACCCGATCGCGGCATAGAGACGGCCGCTGACAACTTAGAGGGTGGGATGGGAGTTGGTTCCCGCCACCCCCTCGAGTCTCCCGTGGGCAGGAGAGAATGGAGGGGAACATGCTCAGCTCCTCGCTGCAGCAGCCATCCTCCGGGAAACCTTATGTGCCCCCGGGACAGCCGCGGATGCCCGGCATCGGGAAGCTGCATGTCCCCCCCACCCCCCCAAGGAAAGCATGTGGAGGAAAAGGACCTGCGGGTGGAACTCAGAGCCGTCAGGGGTGGTCGCTGTGGGAAAGGGAATTGATTTTTTTAAAGACCTGTCCTGACAAAGTTTTACTGTTCGCAGAAATCCTCACACGCTTTCCAGAAATCCTATGAACAAGGGCTGACGGCTGAGCGCGCCCTCCCGGGGGTTGGAGCCTGGGGCGCCTGGGGCGCCAGGGGCTCAGTGAGGCCACTGACAGCTCGACCTGCCCGGACACAAGGGCTCGCGCACACACGCACGCGCCACACACAACACACATACACACTTTCGCTTCTAGCCCGGTTACCCAACTCACTCTCACTACCAACCACCCCCATCCTTATTATCACTGGGGACGGGAACAGTGTTGTGGACACTTGTCCCCAGCTCGGAGAAGATGAGGATGATGTAATTAGTCATCTTCCTTCTTCCCCTTCCGCTCTTTCTGGGCGGGATAGAGTCTTGGGCCACCATATCTCCCACTCTCCCAAGCCCAAATGGTGGCCTGAAAAAAGGGGGGACCATTTCTCAGTTGGGACCAGGAGTCCCCAGAAAGGGCACAGAGGGTGCCCGGGGAAAGTTCCCCCAGGTCAGTCTCCTGGAGCAGTGCCTCCAGGCCATACAACCGAGCATCCCAGGAGCTGAGAGTGGCAGAGGGGCTTAGAAGGGGCCATAGTTACAGACTGTCGGGAAGACTTTCAGAAGATGTCAGAATTAAAGTTAGGAGTTGCTCTTCTCCGCGTGGACCAAGAAAAACTGAAAACTACAAAGAGGAAAGGAGCATCAGAGGAGAAATAAGATGATTCTAGGGGGAAATGTAAAGAGAAAAGGAGTTAAGAGAAGGGGAAAAGAGGAAAGAGGGAGAAAGTGAAGAAAGAAGAGGCAGGAAAGAAGGAAAAGAAGGAAGGAGAAGAAAGGGGGAAAGAAAGGAAGTGAAGAAAGGAAAGGAGGAAGAAAGAAAAGAAAGGGAGGAAGAGAGGGAGCAGGAAAGGAAGGAGAAGGAAAGAAAATTTTCAAGTGAGAGAAAAGGGTAAAAAGAAAGAAAAAGAGGAGGAAGGAAAGGAAGAAAGAGGAAGAGAAAGCAAAGAAGAAGCAAAGAAATGAAAAAAGGCAAATAAATGACAGAAAAGCGGAAAAAAATGAAAGGAAAGAAAGAAAAGACAGCCGGCCAGAAAAGAAACAGCAATCACAGAAAAACACAGATATCCAACATCACGCTGGTGAGAGCCTCTTCTGGCTTAAAACAAAATGAAAACAGTCACAGACCAGGCAGGGTAAAGTGCCGGTAAATCGTGGGCTCCTCGCAGGCAGCTCCTGGCTCTTCGGCCGCAGGCAACCAAGACCTGGCGGCCGGGGAGCGCGGAGCCCCGGAGGCTAGCAGAGCCCAGCCGTAGACGCAAGAGCGCGGCTCGACCCCGCGGCGGCCACTGCCGCTACCGCCGCCCGGCTTTGCTGCTCGCGGCTTGCCTCCCCGGCCGCGGTCCCCCAGCGGTACCCACCTCTGCGCCGCCGTGTTGGCGTCCAGCACCCCGGCGCCCTGCATCCACGTCCGCACCGCGTTCATGCCGCTGCCCAGCGGCTCTTCCTTCATGCTGCTTCCACTCCGTTGGATGCTTTCCTGAATCCCAAACATGAAAACAACCTTTTCTTGTGGAAAATCTCCTCCCCCTTGAAAATTTGAAAAAAAAAAAAAAAAGGCAAAGAAAACGCCAGCCAGAGATTTTTTTTTTTTTTTTGAGTCGATGAACTCGCGCTAGATCAAGGCGGGCTGGAAAGCAAATTTTTAAAAAATGTAAACCTTCTCTCAAAATTGAGCGATAACCCCCAAAAAGAGAGAGAGAGAGAGAGAGAGAGAAAAGGAAGGGAAAATCCAACAAAAAGACCAAAATAAAAAAAATAGAGATGTGTGCTTGGCTGTTGGGGGTTGTTTGGTTGGTTAATTTTTGGTTTGGGTGCTTTTTTTTTGCTTTTTTTTTTTTTTTTGCTTTTTTTTTTTTTTGTAATGATCACAGGCCGGTGAAGGACAGGAGGGGCTGGAGTTTCCTTTTGTAGAGGTACCGTTCACTTGAAGAAGCAGGAAGAAAAAAAAAAAAAAAAAAAAAACCCTGATGGCAATTTAAGAAACAATAGACTCAACTCGCGCTGCCGGCTTTGCTACTTCAAGTGTCATTTTCCACAACCAGGCAAGTTTTTCCTCTCTCTCTCTCTCTTTTTTTTTCCTCCTTCTCTCCCAACCAAAGATGTTTCTTTCCTTTCAGCGTGTATAGATGAGGAGGACGCTGGTTGCCGTAGACAGATACACCAGAGAGGGAGAGTAGGGTGGGGGGAAGGGGGAGGGGGTAGGGAAAGACAGAAAGAGGAAAGGAGAGGAGAGGAGAGGGAGAGAGAGAGAGAGGTGGACCCTGCTAGATAGAGATTCTGTTTTCTCCTTGCTAAAATAGAAGTGATTTGCAGGCTTTCCCTATGGAATCCAGTTTGACTCTCCCCAGAGCTAAACACAAGCACACTAACCCCAAAGGGAGGAGGCGGGGCCCGCGCCACAAGGGCCCGCCCCCTCATTTGCATAACGTCATCCTTCCGCCTCGCCGTAGCCAATCGCGGCGCCGGAGCCTCCGGGCTCTCAGCGCAGGGCCACGCTCCCTCATTAACATCCCTCACCGGGTGGCGCAGGGGAGCCGGCCAAAGTTATTTGCAAAGTGGCGAGCGAAGGATCGTTGAGTACCCGCGTCCGAGCTGCAGAGGAGCGGGGCTGAGCTGGGAAGTGCCGGGCAGAAGGGAGACAGAAGGAAGGGGAGGAGGATATTCTTCTCAGGGATTTGAGCTGGGGTCTGCATCCTGGCCATTGCAGTCCGCTTAGCATCCTCGCCGCGCTCTGAGCGCGCTCGAGGCGCACAGGCTTCGCCCTCCCAGGGTCGTGTCCTGCTCCGCTGTTCTGGGACGTCGGGGGCAAAAGTGGAGGAGACGGGAGAGCTCGGGCAGAGAAAGCAGGACGCGCATCCCAGGTGCCCACCTCTTCGCTTTGAGGAGGGGGTGGTGGGTTGGAAAAATGGGTGCGCGAGGTCGGCGCTGGGAGCTCGCGGAGGGCACTGCCTCCACGTTGGGAGAGAGGGGTGGACCCTGGGCCGGGGCAAGGGAAGCGCTGTGGATCCCCAGAGAGAGGTGGACCGGGCTTTGCCTCTAGTCAAGTCTCTGAAACACTTCTCGCTGGGCCGCTTGCCTGGAGACAGCCGGCGTTAGGCACTGGCCTCACGTGCTCACTTCTTTGGCGCATTCTGCGGGATGGATAGGTAAACGGTGGAACGAATGCTCTCACTGTAGATGTGCCAGGCTGCGTTTTAAAATTTTGCTGGCATTCAATCCCCACCCTCTCATCTCCGCCCCCCAAATAGATTCTTCCCTTAGTGTAACTACCAAAGCAAAAACAACGTCTCTGATGAGTTACTTGGTGTAGGGTTTCTCTCTTCCTTGTTCTTTCTGTTAAAATTGGAGCTTGAACAAACCCTCCCCCAACTTCTGCCTCTGCGACCTGTCCAGAAAGAAAGATCTGGAGAAGGAGGGAATGAAGGGAGGGAAAGAGGGAAGAAGGAAGGGAAGAAGAAATGGTCCCCTACCTCAGATCTTTCAACATATATGGTTGTGGCTGGCAAAGGAAATAGCTAGATGTTTCTGGGTAATGCACCCCATCATTTTTTAGCAGGTTGTAACCTCTAATAAGCACATGGTGAACTTCTGTTTCATTGCTCTCAAAGGAACTCCCTGACTGCAGCCAAATCTGCTAAAGGCTCCTTCGGGGAAATTCTCTGCCAGAAATCCAGGTCCCCTTTCTGCCTGCCTTTCTTGGCCCTTTGATTTAGGAAGCTCATGGGGTCATTGATAGAAAAGTACATATGCCCATGTTGAATGGAATGGAGACAGGCAGAAGTTATGGTTTGTGCTCTTCACAGTGCAGGAAAGTGAGAGCCACTTCCAGACTAGTTGAAAGACTATTTCAGGCCTGAGGATACATGGCCACTGTCTTCAACACTGCTTTATCTCTTGTGCACAAAGCCTGCCCACTCTCATACCACTTAACTTGGACCACTTAATGTGCTGAGCTTTTTCCCTGGTACCATAACTAATGCCACTTCCTCCAAGATGCTCTTGAAGAGATCCATTTGACCCAGCAGGATCCCCACACCTTCTACCAGGCATTAAGTAGATGTTCCTGAGGGATATGTTGGTGGAAACACTGGAAGGATTATAGATCTGTGAAGAGGCAAAATGGAAGGCTGGACATCCATCTCTACAGTATTTAACTGCATAATTGAAACCTGGACTGCTGAAAACGTCTCAAAACTCCAAGTTTAGGCCCAAAGGGTATCTAGAGCCAACCCCTTCCCCTTCCTGGACCTCTCTGCCCACTCTGCCTTCTTTCCTGCCCTGCCTTCTCTAAAGGGATCCTTCAAAGAAGGGGGACCAGGATGCAGAGGCCACCCTCCCATCCAAGAGTCCCAGATAGCACTGGCAAAAGACAGAGATATCCCTCTCTTTAACTTCCTGAATCTCTATTTTATGCTCCAGTGAACGGTGTTCAGGACTCCAAGTAGAGTCTGGTGAGGTACAAACCCCAGTAATGAGGAACACACAATGAGGGATCAGATCACTGCCAAAGGTGACAGAGAAAGGAAAGACACAGCCACCACCCTGAGGACCAGGATCAGTGGAAGTAACTCAACAGATGGATTTCTAGAGCTGGGGTGGCGGGGGGGGGGGGGTGGGTCAAGCAAATCTAGACACACTCTGCAAATGATATGTTTGTGAAGGGGCCTGAAGCTGCCTCATCCAAAAGAGAAACTGGCCCAGAGAAATTCAGGCAGCCCAGTTCCTGCCTGAGAGCCAAGAATCTCCAGGAACTACATAAGAGGAAGACAACCTCCACATCTACCAGGCCTTGGGAGAAAAAAAGTACTAATAAAAGGAGACAGGAAAGTTGATATGACCAAGTTCATTTGTACAGAGGTAGTAGAGGTTTCATCTGGGATGGTGAGTGTGTTTTATTTTAATCAAGCACAGTGTATCTGGAGCTTTCCTTCTGAGTGTGCTTGTGCTTTCTCACTCAGTAATAACTGTTTAAGTAGGAAGGAAGCTAAAGAGAAGGTGGAAAAGAGACAAAGAGGGTGATAGAAAACTGGAAATGACACCCAGGCCAGCAGACTGGTAGCTTTTTGTAGCTTTCCTCTGGTGAATACTGAACTAGCCACTGGCAAGTTTAAACTTTGAAAAATGTCTTAAACGCTTTTCAGTCTTTCCTCACGTAAGGTTTGCACCACCTCCAAAAAGCAAAACGTGTGTGTATAGGGTAACTATATGTACTGAGGCCGTCTTCATCCTTTTTACATTGTAGCCACATCTCCAGTGGAGAGAAGAGACAAACTTGTATGTATAGCGTTGCCAGGCTTTATAGTATATTTGTGGTATGACTTTAGGGTAATTTATAAGGCCAATCCCCAAACCCAGCTTATCAGCTTAATCAAAAGGGGGAAGGAGAAATTTTGTTAGAAATGCAGTTTTCCAGGCCATGTCCAGACCAACAGAATTAGGGAGAAAGAAAGTGAGGGATGAAGAAAATGTACATGAGGAAGATATACAGCAGATCGACTTTATATGTAGATGGAGCCGTTGGCAAGGTTTGATATTTCCTCTGGAGTTTCCCTCAGAGTTTCTTCCAAGGGATGGGTGGGTGGCAGAGGTCTACATCCTCCCTCTCAGTTGCTCCAAACAGTGAACAAGGCTGCTCAGCCCCCAGGCTCTCCCTGAGCTGGGGGCAACTCAGACCCAGTGAGCAAGCTCCCCTCCCCACCCCAAACTTTGATGCCTTCTCACTCTTGGCTACCCCAGACACTTCCGGGCACAGAGAGATCAATTCCATTTCCAAAAGAGCATCAGTGCCGTAGTAACTTCTGGGGAATGCAAACAGAAACACACCCGCTCCCCAAAAGGGCAGAGACAAGATAAACACAGCCGAACTAGGACTTGGGGGACATCACTGGGAAAGAGGGAATCTTCTCTGCTTGGCCGCCCCCAGGAGGCCAGACTTGGGACCTGTCACTTTGAAAATTCCCTCATTCAGTCCCTCTTATGAAGGTGCACGGCCCGGAGGGGCCGCCTGTCAGGGTAATGCCCCCTGCCTTTTGCTGCTAGCCTGATCCCACTCAGAGTGAACCGGGGGAAAGATGCCTCTTTAAATGCTGGGAAAGGTGGGGCGACGAAGGTCAAAGGTACCAAGTCGTGCCGCATGCAGCCGGCCCCAAAGGCGGTCCACCCTCAGCCTGGAGTCTCCGGCAGTCGCGCACGCAGAGGCCAAGGTTCCGCCGAAAGAGGGGAGGGTTGGGAGTAAGTAGGAGCCCGAGACCCTGGGAAAGTGAGGACCTGAGTGGTGCACAACTCCGCTCTGGCCCCAGAACCGCAGCCAGAAGCCTGCAGGGTTGATCGCACGTGACCCTGCCCTCCTAAAGACCTCTACCCACTGCCCTAGGGGAATGCATGGGAGTAGGAGGCAGTGGTTTCAGTGGAAATCCGTCTGTCCTTCCTCCTCGTTCTCAGTGCTCTGGCAAGCGGCAAAGAGAAGGGGCCATTTCCCCAGACCGTGAACCCTGATTCCTACCCCTAGGGCTACAGAGAAAGCCCGGTTTGTTCACCCATTCTGGCTGACACTTCCAGACCCTGGTAGCATGCTTCGCCGCACAGTACAGCCAGGGAAACTGAGGGACAGAGGGACAGAGGGACAAAGTCACCCACTGAGAACTAGGAGGTAGGAATCAGGCAAATAACACTGCTGGGACTCTGGCGTGGGAAGCTTAGTGGTCCTAGGAGGGGGGCTTGAGGCACGGGGTTTCAATAAACCTTTCCCAGGCGAGCCTGCTGACTCTCTTGGGTCCCCTGGGGCGCCCCCAGGTAAGAAGAGATCTCATTTGTTGAAGGTTTAATGGGTACAAACTCACTAAATTCCCACAACCGACAAAGAAGGTGGGTAAAATCACCTTTATTTTACAGGTGAGAAAACTGATGCTCTGTGATTTAAATGAAACAACTTGTCCAGGGCTGCGCTGCCGATAAAGCCGCTGAGTGGAAATTTCTCAGAGCCAGTACCCTGAAAATTGGATCCGAACCACTCACCCAGCGTCCTCGTTCATCTGCAGCGTTTGCCTTGGTTCTTGCCCTCCATCGCTCAAAGATCCCTTTAGCTCTCAAGCCTGTAGGTATCCCAGACGACCAAGGAGCAGTGGGCGCAAGATGTACCCTAAGGGCAGACAGTAGAGAGGAAGATAAAGGGTTCTGAAAAGCGCGAAAATGCGAACTGTATGCACATTCCCGCGGCCAAGGTCCGAGCATCTCTGGGTGGCCAGTGACGGCATGCTAGGGTCCTGCCGGCTCCAGCCCTGACTGTGCCACATTTGCTATGAGAGCTCCAGTCAGCCGCTTCTCGCCAGATTTAGCTAAAATTTTAGAGCTCCAGGGGCACACAAAGTTGCCTAATTGAAATAAACTAAATACAAGATTGTGTGGGGATGCCTGGGACTCCCTTCAGAGGGCAGAAATCTGGACATCTGCGGATGTGCTTTAATGGAGGAAGGTCATATAGCCTTGGAATGACCGCAGCTAAAAGCTCCAATTATTCTGTGCAGAGAGAATACAGTTGGCGGCATTGCCAGAAAGGTCCCAGTCCAAGGCTGTCCAAGGGCGCGACCGTACCCCTCCCCTGACCCTTCCACAACAGCCCTCCAGCCCGCGGGATTGGAGTCTGATAAGGCTGGTTGATTCTCAGTATGAATGGCCCTTGCTCCCAGCTCGGAAGGGGATTCCAGGGTGGCAGAAAGAGGCTGCCTGCCGGGCTGTTTACAAATTAGCATCCCTTCAGCAGTGCAAATCCGAAAAGAAAGAAACTGAGTCTTCCGAGGATTTGGAGCGGAAGGGAAGGAGGAGTAGGCCTGTTTGCTTAGAGGAAAAGCAGGAGAAGGGAGGAGGAGTTTTTAGCAGACAAGCTTGAGATTCCCGAGTCACAGAAAGTTTTCGGGTATTTTCCTTAAGGGGCAATTCACTAGATGTTTATGTACCGTTCCGCGCTTGGAGGTCTTTGTTAGATGTGTGTGACGGTGAGTGTGCAAATGTGTTTGTACAAGCTAAGAGTGGTTGCATATTGTGGGCCTGTGCAATAGGCGTGTGTGGCAGTGAGCGACATCGTGAACTTGGGTGCATATGTGTCCATGTGCTTGAGGATTGTTGCACACTACCGTGAGTACACAAGAGCATGCCTATAGTGTGTGCACGTGTCACGTGTAGACGTGTCTCGATTGTGAGTGTGCATGTGAAGAAATGTGTGTGCGCGCGCAAAAGCATCATACACGTGTCTGAGCCTGGCCTCATATGTTATTCGAGTGCCACGTGTGCATGTGAAACCCAGCAAAGCAGTCACAAAAAATCTCAGGTCCAATCAAAGGAAAGGCGCAGGCAGCATCCTACGACAAGGAAAACTGTTGCTCCTTTGCCCTGCAGGTAGCAGGGAGCTGCCCAACAGGGTGCAGGACCTAACCAAAAGCTACAGGTTAGCCTGCAGGGAGGGTGAGGCAGGTTCCAGCTGGGGCCCACGATTTATCCGGATTGCCCAGTGTTCCCTGCTGGACAGTTCTACATACTTAATTGATCCTTGCGGACAGTTTCTGATTACTGACGCCGTGTGTCCTAAAGGAGACTGCTTCCGGCTATCTGCGTTAAGTATTTATTATCTTCATCAACATCATTATTTGGTGGCTGTATGTAGGTGGTGCCCGATCCATAAAGATAGCCCTGCCCCGCCTCTCCGAGGTTGCCAAGGGTGCGTGGTGACCCGCTGGCGCCTGAATCTTCCCTTTACGTGGAGCCACAGCGCCACCTCGCGATCACCCCAGCGTGTTTCCCACCACTGCCACCCAAGGCAGAACCTTTTCCGGTCCAGACCTCCCAAGTTACCACTACTGGTTTTTCATTCGCTTTTTATTCCTTTCCCTCACTAGAACGTTACATTTCGCCAGAGCCTAGAGGTTTCCCAAACACACGTTTGCCGCAGCATCTTTATACAGGAGCAGAATGCCTACACCCTTCACCTGGAGAAGCTCCTCTCCCCTTGGCAATCACCGGCTCAAATTAACCTCTTCCGCGAAAGCTTTCCAAACCCATTCTATAGGCAGTCACTCACACTGTTCCCTGCCTCACTCCCCTAATGCTCATATCATACTGGACAGGAAATATCGTTTAAATATCTCCCCCTCCTTCCTAATCAGGGAGCTCCCCAACAATGTCTATTGTTGTTTATAGCAACAACAGTAACAAAAATAACAATAAAAATTAGAACATGCTGAGCACGTGGAGCATCTTATGCAGTGTACTGTTCTAAAACACTTGACTTTCATTCTCTCATTTAATTTACCCATGAAAACCGTGAAATAAGCATCAATATAATTTCCCAGTTTGCAAATGAAGCTAGAGTTCCTGTCCATGGTCGCCCTCCAGAGCCTAACCCAAGTTTTTTGGTCTAAGGCCAGAACCCACTTTTCTTAACCTCTGTGCCTTGCTTATTTACTCAGTTCTATATCCACAGGCTTTAAGACAGGGCTAGACACAGAGTGGGCATTCATATATTTATGAATAAAGGAACCAATGCCAATTTAAATTCTTTCCTCTCCCAGAGAGTTGGATTAGAAAAACACTTCAATTATCAAACACTTTGGTTGAAATATTACCACAATGATTTATCCCCAAAGAGGATTCCCACTCCTAACTAGCTAGGTAACCTTGGTCAAGTCATTTCATTTCCAATTTCCTCATTTGTAAAAGCAGGTTTGCTGTGAGGAATAAGTGAGGGAAAAACGTAAAGTATTTGATACAGCCCCTTGTACTGTAGTCATTACCCAATAAAAATTTGCTATTAATACAATTAGTAATGATAGTTTAGAAAACTAAAGCACGAAACACAAAATCGATTTGCCCCTAGTCACAGAGAATGCATGGTACCTCTGTATAAAATTATCTCACCATTATATCTTCATTTCCATCTTGAACATAAAATATGTAATAAAATATGTTTGGTTTATTGTGGTTGGGGTGTTAATGTTAACCGTGCTCTGTTATAAAATTTTAAGGGGCAGGGGGGAAAGATATAATTAAACAGTAAATCAGCAGCCTTTGACTCTTACCCTTTCCTTTTGCTTTGTAGATTTTTACCAAGAAGGATTTAAAGAAAGACTATAAAACTGCTTATTTTTCTGGAAAGTACAAAACTTCTGAACCAGTTTTTTTCCCCCAACTTGAAACACTCTGTTGCTAGTAATACACTAAAAGTTTAAAAATATGTAAGCAAATAGTTGTACCCAAATAAAAGAAACAAATGAGAGCCTTTAAACATATTCCAGACCTTCCAACATTTCCCAGAAAGGCTAAGTTTTAAAGGTTCAAAATCTCTTTGTAGAGGGAGCTGTTAACAATTACTCTTATTAGCAATTTAAGTGAATATGAACTTAACTGTCTGACCAGGCTCTAACTTTCCTACTGTCATATTATTTTAGAAAGACTCTACTGAGTGGTATAATCATATCATAAAGCAGCAATTTCTCCTTAAAGAAATGAGTCTAATAAAATCCACACAAGGCATGGATGTGTCTCCCCATTTAGCTGGCCCACAATGCATTTCTAGAAACTTCATCCCAGCCCCACATTTAGTTTAGTTCAATTTGTACCTGTTTCCCATTCTATGCAAGAGTAATGAAGATGGATTCAGGAAATTTTACCTGCCACAAATTAATGTGTTAAGAGTTTTTCTTGCGCAGCTGAGAGGTATTTTATTACTCCAATTGATGATGTAAGACACTGGTTTTTTGATAGCTGGGCTGGGTAGGGGACCTGTTTCATTTTCTTCTTTTTTTTATTCCTATTATGTTAGCCATTACAGATGCTCACCAAAATTATGATTCTTCTTCTTCCAGGTGCATGGTACGATTAAAGTATTCTGATCCTTCTGCATTTAGATGGGACCTGGTAATTTGCTTTGACAAATGAGGAATTAGCAGAAGTAGTATGTGTTATTTATAGGCAGAAGCTTTAAGCCTCAGTGTGCAATTCAACAAACCCCCTTTTCCTTGTCACAGCTGCTGGCCACCCCCAGATGGAGTTTCACTCCGCCTGCCACTCTTTGCAAAGATAATGTGGAGTGAAGAGGCCTCCAATCCACAGTGGACTTCTAACATGAATAGGAAATAATCTTTTGTCACTTTAAGTCCCAGGGATTTTTTTACTGCTGTATAATTGAGCCTCTCCTGACTAGTATGCCTAGGAAGGTAAACTTATCTTTTTCTTTTTGTGGACAATATGAAAATTCTTCTCCTAGGATGAAAAGTAAACTTCCACATCTAATAGAATAACCAGGTAATGAAATTATTCAACCAGAAATCAGAATCTTATTTTCTTACTTAATTTATACATTTCCTGTCGATCAAAACATCATTTGGGAAACTCAGAAATGAGGAAAACAACTGAATTTTAGATATGCAGAAAAGGAATCTCAAAATCATTGCTGGACCTTGCTAAGGATTTTCAGTAGATTTTTCTTCCATAATGCAATATTTAATTGCAGATATACAATGAAGGGAATTTTATAGGTTTTGATTAGAAGAGTTTTTATTAGGAGTTATATGAGGAACAGAGAAACATTTCTTCCTCCATTATGTTCATCTCTATAATTTCAGGTTGAGGAAAGAGCAAAAACACTTATCAACTTGTGTTTAAGGAACA
Source organism: Ovis canadensis (assembly GCF_042477335.2). NCBI lineage: Eukaryota > Metazoa > Chordata > Mammalia > Artiodactyla > Bovidae > Ovis > Ovis canadensis. Next base: position 83,297,518 of record NC_091249.1, read on the forward strand.
TGATCTAAGCAAATCAACTTTCCAGATCTAATTTCCTTCATCTGGAAAATAAGACCATCTTTAGGATGCCATCCAGTTCTATTAAATTAGAACTCTAAGATACTTGACTGATTTGAGTTTCAAGAATCGATGCTACAGTAGTACAAGAATCTTCCTGTGTTTCTATCTTCAGCACTGTTTTGTGAGACATTTGTGATTTTTCTCATACTGATCCCCAACTTAAAGCTACTGCTTCTTAAGCCAGATAGATAGTGCTTTTTCTGTTTAACTTCACATTTTTTTTAATGTAGGAATCTGCTAGAAAATTGGACCATACAGATTTGGAATTATGTAAAATACTCTGTAATTTTCTAGCCAGGAGGAAAATTTTGGTTTTTATTATTGGAGAATTATTTTTTCAGAACTATTTTATTATTGGAGAACTATGCACAGATCACCTAAGGAAATTTCCTGTTAATTTTCATGAAATTTCTGTGAGAAAATATTGACGGTGTAACAAGTGCTGTAGGGTGAAATCATTTTACTATCTGTTCTTGATCCTCAGTGTGGCACAACTGATTGCCAGAAGCAGTACTATTACTCCCTTTGGATAATAGTTTACAATTGGCAAGGTTTCACATGAGTTACTACCTTGACTCCTCTCAACAAACCATGCAAGTGACATTTCTCCCCTATTTCACAAGGGAGGAGCTTCGGTTGAGATGTGCCCTCGCCCCGAGGCTAGTAAGAAACCAACTTTGGCTGTAACCCAAGAGCCACAGTTACCCATGAAATTAAGAAAACTGTCTACACCTGTACCAGGGAATAGAAAGTGTTGAAACCAGGCCACAGGGCACTCCTTTACAGAAAGATGGAGGACGCTTTCTGTTATACACATTATTGCTGTCAGCTAACTCCTGGCTTCTCTTTCCTCCGGGCACCCCCCAAAATTACAGTCTTCTCCTTGTAGTTAAGTGTGGTCATCTGACCTACTTGAGCCAGAGCATTTACTTAGAAGTGAGAGGACCTTCAGTAGTTGCTCTCCTCAACCAGAGGTACTACCAAGGATAGATCCATCGGTATCCTGCAGTCATGATCACAGTGAGCAGAGGTCTTTGCCAAAACCCAACAGATTCAATGTAAGCATGTGGTTTAAGCCACTGGGGATTCGGGGTTTGTTGGTTATTACAGCTTAGCTTAGTCTGTCCTGACTGGTTCAGTTTTCTAATTCAAATATGTCTTTTGCAAAAAAAAAAAAAAAAAAAAAAGCTATCTCTGTGGGGTGGCCTCTTGTAAACTTGAGTCACATACAGTTAGCCCTCCGTATCCCCACATTCTGGATCCAAGGTTGGTTGAATCCCCTGAAATGTGGAACCTGTGGATAGGATGGCCGAATGGACTATCCCACCTTTTATAAGGGACTTGAGCATCCTTGGATTTTGTTATCTGTGGGTCACAGAACCAATCCCCCTTGGATACCGAGGGATGACTGTACACATACCTTTTAAAAAGAAAATAGACTCCTGGGTCCCTCATGTTTTTATTTAAATTAATTTTACTATGTTACTTAAATATGCACAAGCATAAAACTAGGGATAAATTCTTTATGCACATGGCACAAACAACTATGAAACCAAATTACAAAAATAATGAAAAAAGCACCCCAAAAGCAAAGATTTATAAAGAAACAATTTTAAAAGTCTGGAAACACTGTTTTGTGGGAATTAAATACCCACACAAATGCCAAGATGCTTCTGAATTCAATAAAGTAGGCTCTTTTAGGCTGGTATGTCTGTATAATTATGTCTTGTGTAATGCCTCAATTCTTCTACCATTTTTCTCTTTTTCAGAACCACCACCAAGCTTTCCTTAATTCACGTGGTATAGGAAAAGCTTAAGGGAGTTATTTCAGTATCAAATCCACTTCTGCCCCTTTCTTACCAGCTTGTGACAATAGAGGATCACTGTTGGTGCCCAATAAACATAAACTAAACTGTGAGACTGGAGATTTGATGTCAGTTTTATAGAAATTACCCAGATAAGTCTGACTGTGCTTGACTTTTTACTATTACCATTGAAATGAAAGCCCTGAGCTTTTAAATTCCCATCAAAGTCTAAAAAACTCCCCATTCTCCAAAATATCTTATATGCCATTGAACAGTACACTGAAAAATCGCAGCACTGGTACATGTTATGTATATTTTACCATGATTTTTAAAAATCTTTTTTCAGAGAGAATAGCGCAAGTTTCAGAGCAAGATATCCTGACTTTTCAAATCCCCACTCCCACTATCTTGATACTGGGTGACCTTAAAGCACGTTGCTTACCCTCTCTGAACCTCAGGTACCTCATCCACAAAGGAATACTGTACTTGTTAAACAATTATTTTGAGGAACAAAGAAAATAGAGTAATTGAAGAGTCTCACACAGCACTAGTCTGTGTAGAACTGCTGTAGGTTTCCTCCTGGGCCATTGCTAAGACTGCATGTCTCTCCTTCCCAAGCAGCTAGGGATTGTCTCTGACTTGAGCGCTGGCCAATGAAATGCAGATTGAACTGATGGAAGCCATTTCCAGATACAGCTTATAAAAACCTCCCACAGAACCTTCCTCTCCTCTTCCCTCTTCTGTAAGCTGAATCAGAGAATCTGAGACAAGATTCCAAAGCTCTAAGGCAGGGCTTAGCACACTTTTTCTGGGAAGTGTTGAGAGTTCATATTTCCAGGTTCATGGGCTCTGCCCCCTCTGTCACAGGTAGTCACTGTTGTACAGCTAAAAAGCTCGAATACACATGAATGGATGTGACTGTGTTCCAATAAAACTTTATTTACAAAAAAAAGACAGAAACAGTATTTGACCCATAAGCCAAGTTTGCAGACCCCTGTTCTAGGTTGAAAGGAATCTGGGTTCCTAAAACTGTCTGAAGAAATACACTTTAGTACAAGCAAGAAATAACCTTCTCTTCAGTTCAGTTCAGTTCAGTTCAGTCACTCAGTCGTGTCTGACTCTTTGCGACCCCATGAATCGCAGCATGCCAGGCCTCCCTGTCCATCACCAACTCCAGGAGTTCACTCAGACTCGTGTCCATCGAGTCTGTGATGCCATCCAGCCATCTCATCCTCTGTCGTCCCCTTCTTCTCCTGCCCCCAATCCCTCCCAGCATCAGAGTCTTTTCCAATGAGTCAACTCTTCGCATGAGGTGGCCAAAGTACTGGAGTTTCAACTTTAGCATCATTCCTTCCTAAGAAATCCCAGGGCTGATCTCCTTCAGAATGGACTGGTTGGATCTCCTTGAAGTCCAAGGGACTCTCAAGAGTCTTCTCCAACACCACAGTTCAAAAGCATCAATTCTTCGGCACTCAGCCTTCTTCACAGTCCAACTCTCACATCCATACATGACCATAGGAAAAACCATAGCCTTGACTAGACGGACCTTAGTTGGCAAAGTATTATCTCTGCTTTTGAATATGCTATCTAGGTTGGTCATAACTTTTCTTCCAAGGAGTAAGCGTCTTTTAATTTCATGGCTGCAATCACCATCTGTAGTGATTTTGGAGCCCAGAAAAATAAAGTCTGACACTGTTTCCACTGTTTCTCCATCTATTTCCCATGGAGTGATGGGATTTTAGGGTTGTGTCGGTGTTAGCCTACTCTGACATTTTCAGAGGAGGTCATGGAGAGGATGTGATCACCTGCTGACCCTCGAGCTGAACCCAGGTAATCAGAGGCTCCTCACCCACTCACTGGTCCTTGAAACATTTGCCCTCCATTCCCACAGTGGGAACTGTCTTCAAGGACATGGCCTTGAGTCAGCAGTGTGTTGTTGAGACCACCTGGATGGGATAGCTGACTGAATCCCATTAAGGTTTCCACCCAAATTTTTTAAGATTCCAACAGGCAGGTGCAGAGATCTGCTCATCTCGCAGCCAACCAAGACAAGACTCATATTAAGTTCTCCTGTTCATCAAGACTGCCACCTGCCACTCTGGAGCAGTCTGCCTCTTCCTTCAGCCTCTCCTTGCCCTCCATGTACAGTGGCCAGTTTCCATTTCACCCTGGAAGCTCCTTAGGTTTTGTTTTTGTTTTTTTAATTTTGGGCCACATCTCATGGCATGCGGTTCCTTAGTTCCCTGACTAGGTATTGAACTCATGCCCCCTGCAGAAGAAGGTGGAGTCTTAACCACTGGACTGTTGGGGAAGTCCTGCTCCTGGTGTTTTAAACCAACAGATATCATACCCAACCACATAAATTCCTCTTCTGCCCTAAATTCCTTTGAAAATAGGAACTGTGGGTTATTCATCTGTCACAAAGACTTCCCAATACACGTTAGTGAAACAAATAAAACACCATTAAATAGAAAATCATGTGCACGGGGATTAATGAGTTCAACAGCTATGATTTTCTAACCCATCTCTGTCCCCTCTCTCCATCCAATCACACTATTCCTAGACACATATCTGGGTTGTTTGTGTCCCATCCAGGTAACCAGAGACAACATTTGGGAGACAGTTTGCTTGCATGAAGTAAATAGAGCTTGCTTAATTGGTTCATTTTATGTGAACAGTTTGCTCCCTCTTATAATAAATAAGCCCCTGGAACATAGTACAAAGTCAGCTTTCAGTTGTAGCTCAGCTATGATGTAATAGCACGTTGATAGCCTATCACCTACAGCCATGCCTATACCATCACTGCAGTTTGATACTTTTACCCCTAACTATAGTCAGGGAGCCTGAGACCTCAAGAGTTTTAAAAAACTTTTCCAAAATCCTATGATGGCCACATCAGAAACCCATAGCTACGCAAGTCTCAGACTTGGTGCTGCCCAAAACTGGATTCTGAAACATCTGGAAATTCACCCAACTTCCCTACTTTAAATGTATTTGTTGGGGAACAATTAACCTTAGGATGAGTAATTTGTCACCACTCTGTGTGAGTTTCAAATTTTCCCATTACAAGAGGAAAATGAGAAAAATATGTCCTAGATAACACAGGGAAAAATGCTTCATTGCCTTAATTGCCTTTCTATTTCAATCAAGGAAGGCATTTAATTATTTCTGAACTACATTCAAAACTCTCTCTCAAGAATATTAGTCTCCCCAGGTGAGTTAACCAAATCTGTACAAAACATATCTCGTGTCTGAATATTAATATCAAACATTTATTGAGCACTTTTTATATATTCCAATGACTTAATTCCTTCTACTTAATGATCTCATTTTTTCCTCAGAGCAAGTCTATGAGGTGAAAACAGTCCTTATTCTTCCCTGACAAGCGAGGAAACTGAGGCAGAAAACCGAGACAGCATTTCTGTTAAGTGGTGAATCCATGTTCAATCCCAGGCCCGCACCCTTGGGCCACACTGCCCCTCCCTCGCTCTGCCTCACTGACTCTGTGCGTTCCCCTCTAGATTTCAATTTCTGAGTAAATGTGCAAAAATCAGTGTGGAAGAGTCACCCATCGTGATCTGTGTCAGCAACTCAAGGGTCATCTGGAACTTGAGGCGGGTCATCTAGAGGACATGGAGTCAGAAAGGGCTGAGTCCACCTGGCACTTGCACAAGGAAGGAAGCCCCAGACATTTCACACCACTGCCCTGGGCCCTGGAAAGACTCTACAACCTGCATTCAGGGCCCAGCTCTGACTTTATCATCACTACTGGAACCTGCAGGGAAAGGAAATAACTTTTCTATGATATGTACATAAGGCCATTATTATCTCACTTTTTTAAAAAATGGAAAACAATCAACTCACCCTGCTGCTGTGCTCATCTTATCCGACTCTTTGCAACTCCATGGACTGTAGCCCACCAGGCCCCTCTGTTCATGAAATTTTTCAGGCAAGAATACTGGAGTAGGTTGTCATTTTCTACTCCAAGGGCTCTTCCCAACCCAGGGATCAAACCCAATTCTCTTGTGTCTCCTGCACCGGCAAACGGATTCTTTAACACTGTACCATCTGGGAAGCCCAATCAACTCTGTTTATAGTCTACAACTGAATGACATGGATACATGTGTTGTATAAGTAAGAAAAAGAAAGTATTTTTTTCTGTGATGGACTGTGCCCTTCAAAATGTACTATAAAACAGAATAAAGACTGGATTTTGAAATCTGCGGGCCATATCAGTAGGAAAGTTGACACCGGCAATTTTCACAAGGATTTTAAACTTTACAATATGATAAGCATAGGACAATGAGTGCACATATGTCCTCAGAACAAACGCTTTATAATTTGGGTTATTTTTTTTTTAGTCTTCACAGTAGTCTTAATTTCAATAATATGGCTATTTTTAAACATTTTAATGAAAATATTCTATTTCATTAACTGTGCATATAAGTATGTAGGAGAAAACTGATATTTTTAAAATGTAAAACAGCTTGTATTCCTAATAAATAAGAGCAACTATTGATTTCTCAATTGTTTGTCTTTAAAGGCTTCTATTCTTAAGCCTGATCATTTGCACAGATGAATCTATTTTCTCTCCAGTAAATATGTTAACACTTAAAAAGACCATATATGCTCAGCTTTTTGTATTAAAACTTGTGGAAGTCATAGACCCTTGAGATATGCAAGCAGTTGTCTAGTAAAGATTTGAACCATATTCTTGAACAGCTGGAATTAGGTAAGAAGTCTAAACAAAGTGCATTTTCCCTTGTGCTGGTCCACAGCCATGTGTATAGCACTTCCAAGCATTTCGGCACCCAAATTCCACTATGTTCTGGGGACCCCATGCCAACCTGGACCCGTTTAAGGATATAAGAGACTAAAAACAACACCACTGAGCTTCCAGTTTCCACTCACAACAGTTACATCATTCAGATCACTCCCCGCTGCACACACACCCTGCACACATCGGTTTCAAAACTGCCAACATCTCCTGAAAATGACTGCGGAGCCCAAACAGCAGTCAGGAGTCCCCAGGCAAATTTTTGGAGAAAGCAGAGAGATAAGTAGAATTTTGGAAGCGCTTATGCCTGCAAGCATTTCCGGTTACTGTTGACTCAGGCTTCTGCTCACGACTACATGGGGAGAGGGGCCGCAAAGGTCAGGGCACAAAGCCCAGGCGAGGTGCTCGCTTTAAGTTGGGGTTTCAAAAAGCTTTTTTTTAAAAAAAAAAGATTAAAAGCTGTATTTTCCATGTCAGAGCAAAGTTAGTGGAAACCTCTCTCTTTCCCCTAAACTGAGGGCCTTTGGGACCCAGACTCTGCATCAGGAAGACTGACTCCAGGAACTCACAACCTGAGTTGGCTGGTTAGTTCCTCAGTCATGTGCGACTCTTTACAATTCTGTGGACTGTAGCCTTCCAGGCTCCCCTGTCCATGGAATTTTCCAGGCAAGAATACTGGAGTGGATTGCCATTTCCTTCTCCAGGGGATCTTCCTGATCCAGGAATCATATCCATGTCTCCTGAATTGGCAGGTGTATTCTTTACCGCTGAGACACCTGGGAAGCTGGCTAAGGAATCTCAAACAGTGAAAATGGTTTAAGGTGACACCCAAGTGGGAGTGAACCCAAAGCTTCTCCCGGGGCAGGAGCACCTGTGCCAGGCTGTGCTTCTCCCTACCAGTAACTTTACAAAAGCAAAGGAGGCCGGCAGTCAAAGGCTAGCAGGCACAGAAAGAAGCACCACTCCACTGTGAGATCTAGAAGAAACAAAAGGAAGCAGAAAAGCAGAAACACAGCTCCGCTCTCCTCAGACATGCACTCTCCTCAAACAGGCTAAAACACCACCTTCATTACCAACCTTAAAGAAATAAGTGACAAACTTGAAAATAACTGCAGAAAACAGGCATACCATAGGAAACAGATTATGTTATAGGAAACTAACAAATTTCTCATAGTAAACTGGAAAAAGAAATGAATGGAGCTGTGGTAAACAAATATTAAAATAACCAGTGTTAAAAATGCAGGGAACGGACACAGGCACACTCCTCTAGTGCAAATACATTTGCGCTGAAGATCCTTCCTGTCTGGAAAGAACATCCCCCAGACATCCCTCTTGGATGATTCAGGTCCTTCAATGGATTCTCAAAGGTCCCCTTCTCAATGAATCCCGCACTGATCACAACAGCCATCTTCCCTCTTCCCACACATTTAGACCCTGAATCACCTTCTTTAAAGCATTTACCAACTTCTGACATAAACATTTCCTTCATTTACTCTGCCCGTAGTATACACTCTGCCCCTTACCAACAGATCATATGCTCCATGAAGCCAGCACTGTTTGCTTAGTTTTTAGTTCACTGAGGTTTCCAAGATGCAAAAATACTGTGTAAAACGTGACACACAACAAAGATTAGCTGGATGACTGGTGTAGAGCACCTCCCTATTCTAGAGACAGTATCTTTATTAATGTGAGTGAAGTGAGGCGCAGTCGCTCAGTCGTGTCCGACTCTTTGCGATGGCATGGACTGTAGCCTACCAGGCTCCTCTGTCCATGGGATTTTCCAGGCAAGAGTACTGGAGTGGGGTGCCATTTAACCTTAGGCCAAACGCTGCTCTGTGGCAGCTACAGTGCATCACCCACTCACCTTGATGTCAATGCCACCAGTACTTAATGTACAGTTTTTTCCTCCCTTCACTCAGCTCTGTCCTCCCCCACCAACCCTCCTGCACCCTGTAGAGCACAATTATATTTCTCTCTTCAGAAAAGATGAGCCTAGGTTTATGGGTCGTATTTTCTAACCAACTGGGTCTCAATTAGACTCTGTCAATGCCTGAGCTTGCATTAGAGCCAGCACTCAAACTACTAGAGCTGAGGGAACAGCAAGAGAGGCAAGTTTGCAGAGAAGATTAAAAAAATAAAATAAAATAAATCAGTGAATGAGTTTAACAGCAGATTTAGATAAAATATAGGGAGAATTGGTGAACTCATTAATTAGATATATTTTAGTTATAAAACTACCTAGTTTTACATGTAAATTATAAAATATGAATGTATGTTAAAAATAAATTAGAATAAACTATCAAGCATGAACCATGGAGTAGGAAAACATTTAAAGGAGAGTAAGACACAAGGAGGGTACAGTAAGAGAGCTAACATGCATCTGATTGAGTCATATAAAGAGAGGATGAGGCAGAAGAAACGGTTGAAAAGAAAACGGTTGAGAATTTTCCAGAACTGAAGAAATGCATTCATCTATGGATCAAAGAGAACCAAGAAACCCCATGCAAATAAATAAAAATAAATTGCTAACAAAGTAGGTCCTAAAAGTTATCACAAGGTGAAAAAAAAATGTCACTGTTTGAAGTGACGGACTAAACATTATGGTAATCATTTTGTATCATACGCGAATGCCAGGTCGTTATGCTATATGTCAAATATATCTCAATAAAATCGAAGAAATAAATAAAACTTTGCAGCTAGATTCCTGACAGTAAAATTACAAAAAACAACAAAGGTGAAGAGAAAAATTCTAAGAGTAAAAAAGGCCTTCAAAGACTGGCAGATAGACTGACCTCTAACCAACAGTCAGCTGGTTTCTCAGTAGTAACGAAGGAAGGCATTTTTCCGTTTTTCTTTTACTTATTTCACTAAGCATAATACTCTCTAGGTCCATCTGTGTTGCTGCAAATGCTAAATTTTCATTTTTTGTAGCTAAGTAATATTCCATTGTATATATACATACCACATCTTCTTGATCCATTCATCTGCTGACGGACACTTCCATATCTTGACTAATGTAAACAATGCTGAAGACTGGGATGCATGTATCTTTTTGAATTGGTGTTCTCATTTGCTTTGGATATATACCCAGCAGTGCATTGCTGGGTCACATGGTAGGTCGATTTTGAGGTTTTAAGGAACCTCCATACTGTTTTCCATAGTAACATCACCAATTTAGAATCCCACCAACTGCATACCAAGGTTCCTTTTGCTCCACATCCTTGCCAACGTGTGGAACCTAAAAAATAAAACAAACCAATGTATATAACAAAATAGAAGCAGACTGACAGATACAGAGAGCAAACTAGTGGGTACCAGTGGGAAGAGGGAAGGGGAGAGAGAAGAGATAGGGGTTGAGGATTAAGACAAGTTACTATATATCAAGTAAACAACAAGGATATATTTCACAGCACAGGGAAATACAGCCACTATTTCGTAATGACTTTAAATGGAGTATGATCTATAAAAGTACCGAGTCATTACGTGATTGCTGGGCTGCAACCAGCAGGCATGCAAGGCCCGTACTTGCCCAGGTCTGAGATGGAAGAGAGCCAGGAAACCACGAGAGAGACATAAATGATTTAGTAAATAGGGCAGGGGTCCCCAAATCCAGGCCGAGGACTCATAGAAACCAGGCCGAACAGCAGGAGGTAAGCAGCGATCTGCCGCTCCCCATCCCCCCAACTCCTCTCAACCATCACTGCCCTCCCACCTCAGTCCATGGAAAAATTGTGTTCCAGGAAATCAGTCCCAGGTGCCAAAAAGGTTGGCGACCACTGAGATAAGGGATCTTACACATCCAAAGCAAAAGGATCGTGGAGCCACACCGCACAATGGCAGACAGCAGGCAGAACATAGGAACAAGCTTCGCTACGCAGGACAGAATGAGGCTGCCATTTGCAGGGGGAAGTGACGTCAGGCTGGTTCATCAGTTACGGAAGAAACCGGCAGCTGGGTTACATTCGTTTTAGCCTCTCAGATTAACGATCATCAGGCCGCGCTTCCCTTTCATAAGCTAGCAGGTGGAACTGTTTTGGCTTAAGGGTTAGAACAGTCACTAGCTGGAGCTGGGAGCAATATATAAACTAATGTAGTACATTGTAAATCAACTAGTTCAATGGACATGAACTTGGGCAAACCCTTGGAGATGGTGAGGGACAGGGAAACCTGGCCTGTGGCAGTCCATATAGTCTTGAAAAGCAGGATACGACCTGGCAACTCAACAACAACAAATCAACTACACATCAGTTAAAATTTTAATTATTTTTTTAAAAAGACAGTGGTCTGGTATCTTCAAAGTATCAAAAGGAAATAACTGCCACCATAAAATTCTACTAATACACCCCTTGAGGGACAATTTAAACCTGAATTTTTCACCATCAGATTCTCACTATGGGAGCTCTGTTGATATGCTTCAGGCAGAAAGACAATGATACTATAATAAAAAAAAAATTGATCCAAGATGCAAGAAAGTTTGTGGAACCAAGAAAGTAGAGAATGTGGTTAAATAAAATAAGTATCAGCTGTACAAAACGGTAATGAAACTTTCTAGTGGGGGTAAAACGAGATTGGCAAAGTATTAGACAACAAAAGCGTAAGACTTGGAGGTGGTGAAATGAAGAAATGATAAAAAGGTCCTTGTTGGTAGTCTTTTATGTTCATTATCTGTCCAAGAAAAGGTAATGTTTCTGATGACTTCTAGACCTGGGTAGGATAATTAGGCAGCTTGTAATTTCTAAGGTGTATTAGATTCGTAGGACTGACATAACAAACCACCACAAACCGAGTGACTTAAAACAATAGACATTTATTCTCTCACAGTTCTGAAGCGTGCATGCTGTGCTAAGTCTCCTCAGTCGTGTCTGACTCTTTGTGACCCTGTGGACCGTAGCCCTCCAGGCTCCTCTGTCCATGGGATTTCCCAGCAAGAACACTGGAGTGGGTGCCACGCCCTCCTCCAGGAGATCTTCCTGGCCCAGGGATTGAACCCACATCTCTTACATCTCCTGGATTAGCAAGTGAGTTCTTCACCACTAGCGCCACCTAGGAAGTTGCTCTGAAGGGTAGAAATCCAAAATTAAGGTGATGGCAGGCCCAGTGTCTTTCTGAAGACTCTAGGGAAGAATCCATCTTTTCATAGCCCAGGCTTCACAGAGCCATCTTCCTCCTATCATCCTTCCTCCCTCCTGTCATCTTTTTTGTTAGTTGGTTTGTTTGTTTTTTATCTTTTGGCTTCACCATGAGGTATGTGGGATCTTAGTTTCCCATCCAGGAATCAAACCTGCACCCCCTGCATTGGCAGGGCAGAGTGTTAACCCCTGGACAGCCAGGGAAGTCCCTCTCATCTCTTTTTATAACACCAATCGTATTGGAGTAGGGTCCACCCTGATGACCTCACCTTAATTTGGTTACATCTTCAATACCTTATTTCCAAATTAGACCACATTCATAAGTATCAATAGCTATGACTTCACTAAATCCTTTGGATTTGGAGCAGGGACACAATTCAACCCAATAAATAACGTAAGAACAAACATCTTAGAACTAGGGTGTTACTTCCAAACTAGTAGAAGAAGTGAACTGGATAATTATGAATACTCAAAATTAAAAATAATATTGACACCAAAACCTAATAAGAACGGGACCACTGCAGGCTAATCTTATTAATGAACACAGACTTTTTTATTTTTAAAAAATATTAAGAAATTGAATTTACAATATATACAAAGATTTTAAGGTTGATGCAGCATAATAAGGGGCTTCTCTGGTGACTCAGAATGGAAAGAATCTGCCTGCAATGCAGGAAACCTGGGTTCCATCCCTGGGTTGGGAAGATCCCTTGGAGAAGGGCATGGCAACCCACTCCAATATTCTTGCCTGGAGAATCCCACTGATGGAGAAGCCTGGCGAGCTACAGTCCATGGGGTCACAAAGAGCTGGACACAACTAAGTGACTAAGTACTCACACATGCAGCTAATAAAAATGAAGTAATATAATTCACCTCATTAATACATTAAAAAAGAAAAATCATGTATCAGAGAAAGTAGCATTTGATACAGATAATTAATGGCACCTACCTCCCAGGGTTATAGTGATGATAAAATGAATCTATATCAAGCAATTTTACAGTGCCTGGCACATAGCCAACATTCAATAGACTGTTACTATTACTAGTATTTATAAACTTTAACTGCATTTCACACACATACACAGAAGACATTCAAATGACCAATACATAGACAAGAAAGTACTCACCCTTATTAGGATTCAGGCAAATACAAAATAAAACCCAAATAAGATATCACTATACCCATCAAATTGGCAGAAGTTTAAAAGCCTGACCATACTGAGTGTTGCTTAATATATATAGGAGCTTTCATACACTGCTAATGATTACAACCACCTTGGAAAGCAGTCTGGCATTATCTACAAAATCTTTTCCTCTGTAATCCAGAAATTCCACTGCTAGGCATATACTCTACAGAAGTGCATGTTAAATCAACCCAACACTTCAGTTATAAATCCCACTTGGTCATAGTGTATGAAAGTGAAAGCGTTAGTACAGCCACTATAGAGAACAGAATGGAAGTTTCTTAAAAACTAAAAATAGAACCAGCAATCCCTCTCCTGGGCACATACCTGGAGAAAACTATAATTCAACATATATATGCACCCCACTGTTCATTACACACTATTTACAATAGCCAAGATATGGAAGTAACCTAAATGTCCATCAACGAGAAATGGATAAAGATGTGGTGCATGTTCACAATGTAACATCACTCAGACATAAAAAGAATAAAATACTGCCATTTGCATGGATGGACCTAGACATTGTCATACTGAGTGAAGTAAGCCACAGAAAGACAAATATCATGTGTTATCACTTAAATGTGAAATCTAAAAAAGGGGAGGTACAAATGAACTTATTTACAGAAGTACAGTCATTGATGTAGGAAGTAAACTTGATTTCTGGGGGAATGGAGGGGGGATAAATTGGGAGATTGGGACTGCCGCATACGTACTACTATATATAAAATAGATAATTAATAAGAACCTAGGGTATCATACAGGGAGCTATACTCAATAGTCTGTAATGATATATATGGGAAAACATTCTAAAAAAGAGTAAATATATGTATATGTATAACTAATAGACTTTGCTGTACACTCAAAACTAACACAACATTGTAAATCAACAATACTCTGATAAAAGTACATATGTATGTCAAAAACCTATCAAATACTACACTTTAAAGATGTAGAGTTTATTACACATAAATTATACCTTGACGAACATTTTTAAGATAGTTCAAGATTAAAAAAAAAATCTACCTGCCCCACTCTTTTGAGAGAATAGGTTTGGTAACCCTTTATTACCTCAAAGAACCTCATCAAGTGGTACGTGAAGAGCCATCATAGCCCACGTCACCAGAAGTGAAGTCTCTGTCTTATGAGGGTAGTGAACACAGGTTTTCTGGCCATTCCTCCTTTCTAACAGAACAGCCTCTAATTTTCCTGGAGGGGAATTATCTCTTCCCTGTCGTGACACCCTTGACTTAACAGTAACTCTGAACACAGGAATTCCCCAACAGTCCAGTAGTTAGGACTCTGAGCTTCCGTTGCAGGAAACCCAGGTTCAATCCCTGGTCAGGGAATTAAGATCCCACAAGCTGCATGGCATGGCCAAAAAAAGCCAACCTTGAACAAAAGTGGTCAGATCATGACCTGAGACGAGACCAGTGGACCCTGTCCCCCTGAACTCCTTTTCATTTCTGTGTAGAAGGGAGGGGGGTGGTAATCTGGTGGAGGGTAGGATTTGGGGGACAACTTTGACCTACTTTTACATAGCATTTTGAATAAACATAAGGAATCTCAAGTGCCCTGACTAAGAACTGGGGTGGAGAGCAGTTTAAAGCTCCCCTGAACAAAGGAGTCACCAGTAACTCCTAAAGACACTGCCTGGTACCTAGATTCCCCAGCGTCCGTATGGTTTCTGAGCCACCCTTTATTAATACGATAAACACCCTTTTTGGTGCAACTTGCCCAAAATTGGTTTCTACTACTCGAGCTACAGAAGGCTGATAGGGTGAGGACCTGGGCACCAGATGGGATAAGTAGATCTTTAAAGCCTCTTTCGATGCTGTGGTACTAAGATAAGCACAAATACAATTAGGCCTCTCTCATAGGAAGGAATCAATAGTTATAGATGTGCTGGGAAGACAATACTTAGCTCAGTATCTCAAACAGACATGCTGGCTCTAGACACTTTAAAACAATGAACCAAAGTATAATTTGTAGCTCTAAGGACACACTGGGGATATAGTTCCAGAAATGGGCTCAATGTACACTTACTAGTGATCTTCAAAACCTTGGAAGGAGATTCTGCCAGAATACCATCATCCATTAAGACTGATGTCAACACAGAATAAAACAATTGAGTGAATGTTGGAGGAGGAAGCTGGGGGCAGGAATCTGTAAACATCAAGAGGATAATGGAGTCATAAGCGTTCATCAGCAGAAATAAATGAGTTTAGAGGAAACCTGAATAATTCCTTAGCAAGTCTCAAGCAGGTCTCTGACCAGAAGAAATCATGTTTTGTATATCTCGTGAAATCTTTAATATCTACTCACCTGGGTTTGAATCTCAGCAGAGTTACAGCGATGAATACTGAAAAAAGAGAAAATCAGGGGCTTCACACACTGAATTGGGGTGGGTGGTAAGAATATAGTTTTATAGAATTTGGTACAGAAAAAGTTTCTATTGATTCAAAATCAACCTTTTATGAAAATTTCTTCTGAAAAGGTCTCTATCTAGTTTTTTGTTTTTTGTTTTTACAGGTAGGAACAGTGTTTCATGCAAGAGAAAAAGCATTATAAGCATTCTGTTTTGGTGAACATGGAAAATGAATTCTCAGATTTGGGGCTTCTAATGGCAAATTAAATCCATCTTACCAAGAAAAGAAAATGAGAAAAAAAATAACTTTTATACTGTGGGAAATAACTGGTGTGCTGATCTTTTTGAATCTCCTGATTTCTTCACCTTGTCATGGTTTTCCTTAATGGCGACACAGGTTTAAGAAAATAAAACCCATCTGATAGAAGTTCTTTGTCTTCCCCCTTTTAAATTATTTAGTAACATTGGGTAGCTAAGAAATTGTCTCTGCTCCTACAAAAAACCCCTATGCTAATTGTGGCCTGAAAAATCAGTAATTATAACAGATTATACAAAGCAGGAACGGCTACACTAACGTTAGGGAGGAAAGGGTGCAATTATGTGGCTCAGCCTAAGACATCTTCACTCTGAATCTCTGTGAAGAATGAAGAAAAAAAGCTCCACACCAAAATTGAAGGGGACCAGTTTTCTGATTGTGTCCTAGGGGATTTGGATAAAGCTCAAGCAATTTGAAGCATACCCTCAGGTTGTACTCAGCAGAATTCCTGACCTCTGCCACATCCTATCTATCATAAGCCTTTATCAGGAGAAGATGCCAAATCACAAGCCATTTGGTGGCATATAATTGCTTCGACATTGACAGCAGAAGGGTATATATCATCTCCTATGTTAAAAGGGGAGTGAGTGTTTTAAATGGAAGAAGACTGAATATAAAAGCAAATTTAAATAAACACAAAAGAGAAGCTAAACCAATACTAAACTGAAAGGGATATCAAAATAAAATGAAAGCTTAAATATGGACTGAAGAAAACAATTAATAATGTATGATTTCTAATGACACTTTCTGATCTATTAGAAATGTTGAAGAAGCAAGAATTAAGAAAGAAACGGAAGAAGAAAGGAAGAAAGGAGGAATAGAGAAAATAATATGACTTAGAAAAGCTTATGAAAGCATGGAACTGATTTTATATATGTGAAGCTTTGTGATTGGTTTTGTGGGTACAGAATTAAATAATACTAAACTGTACAGAAAGGTCTTCTAAGTCTCTATTTTTTCACTTATGTCATGAGGAACATCTCTGGGCAGTCTGTCTTCATCTTTAACACCTTCAAACCTTCCTTTGAAGAGGAAAAACAGAACAGGCCGCAAACTCTGAGCCTTTGGTTGATGACAGCATCCAACTCAAATTTAATTACATTGTTATTTTTAGTGTATTTATTTTTGTGGTTACCCTCTATCTATGGCAAGTGAACTTATTTCCATTTGTGATAGGCCTGTAATTTTTTTTCTTTACTTGCATTTATAAAAACAGAGTCAACTTAAAGACAAACATCAGACAGATGAGAGTACAAGGTGAGGAAAAGAAAACCAGTATGGGTCCAGTGTGGGTTAGGCAAAATCCTTGTAAGAGGCACAAGTAATTTTAGTTAAGAAAATATCAATGTAAAATCATAGACTGTCAGAGCTAGAGGAGGCTAAGAGCAGCCAATCTGAATCCCCTCTCCTTGTAAAAGCCCCAAAGACAGGGCAGGAATAGCCAGAGAATGGACAGTATAGCCTGCAGCAGCAAAGACGATCTTGAATCTAAGCTTGCTACCTCCTCCTCCAGTGCTATACTGTTATTTAACTTGTAGGCCTCTCCAAAGCTATATGTGGTGGAACTGGCTACACGTGTCTAGTCCACAAGGATGTCAGAATACAGGAAGCAGGCGACAAAGGAATTTATAGTCTTTATTAACACGGATAAAATTTGTGCAACTTGAAGAACCACAGTGACATCTAGTGGTGCTCATTGATAATGCAACTTTCAATGCAATTCTCGGTTTAAGCAAGCTTGTCATTAAAAAGCAAATATTTTTTTGTAGAATATTCCTCCTTTGGGATCTGTCTGCTTTCTCATAAGTAGAATTAATTTTTAATGGAAATATCACATACATGAAGTTGTGCCTTCCTTAATGCATCATACCGAAAGGCACTTGGAGATGGTTTGTTCCAACATTAGTGAATATTAACTTTGACTATTTGGTTTACCCGCTGGAAAGTTACTGTCTGTTTCTTTCTAATTAATAAATGAGTCATAAAGTGATATTTTGAGGCCATATAAATATCTTTTTCCTTTTCAAACTTTAATCCGCTAGTTTTAGTATTCATTGGTGATTCTTGCCTGAGTCCATTATTACTCATAAGGGTTCAGTTCAGTTCAGTTCAGTCGCTCAGTCGTGTCCGACTCTTTGCGACCTCGCAGCAGGCCAGGCCTCCCTGTCCATCACCATCTCCTGGAGTTCACTCAGACTCGCGTCCATCGAGTCCGTGATGCCATCCAGCCATCTCATCCTCTGTCATCCCCTTCTCCTCCTGCCCCCAATCCCTCCCAGCATCAGTGTCTTTTCCAATGAGTCAACTCTTCGCATGAGGTGGCCAAAGTACTGGAGTTTCAGCTTTAGCATCATTCCTTCCAAAAAAATCCCAGGGTTGATCACCTTCAGAATGGACTGGTTGGCTCTCCTTGCAGTTCAAGGGACTCTCAAGAGTCTTCTCCAACACCACAGTTCAAAAGCATCAATTCTTCGGCGCTCAGCCTTCTTCACAGTCCAAGTCTCACATCCAAACATGACCACAGGAAAAACCATAGCCTTGACTAGACGGATCTAAGTCGGCAAAATGTCTCTGCTTTTGAATATACTATCTAGGTTGGTCATAACTTTTCTTCCAAGGCGTAAGCATCTTTCAATTTCATGGCTGCAGTCCCCATCTGCAGTGATTTTGGAGCCCCCAAAAATAAAGTCTGACACTGTTTCCACTGTTTCCCCGTCTATTTGCCATGAAGTGATGGGACCGGATACCATGATCTTCATTTCCTGAATGTTGAGCTTTAAGCCAACTTTTTTGCTCTCCTCTTTCACTTTCATCAAGAGGCTCTTTAGCTCCTCTTTACTTTCTGCAATAAGGGTGGTGTCATCTGCATATCTGAGGTAATTTCATAATTCTGTTATTCCTTCTTACATTTGCTTTAATTATTATTTTACTGAAAGAAGTTATTTTTCTATTTTCTTATTTATTTATGTTTATATTTATTTCTTAGTATGGGCTCATGAGTTTTTACATCATCTATACTCCTGAGTTTTTACATCATCTATCATCTATACAAGAGGTTATAAATAGCCAATATGGCTACCATATTGGACAGTGCAGACACAAAAAATTTCATTAGGTTCCCAACTAACTATGCTGTTTCTTGCCTCTGGGACTTTACCCTTATTGTTGCCTCTCATGTGAAGACCTATTCCCAATGGATTATAGATTATGAAATAATTCATGAGTATGTTCGTGTATGCATTATATGTGCTAAGTTGCTATAGTCGTGCCTGACTCTTTGCAAAACTATGGTCTGTAGCCCGCCAGGTTCCTCTGTCCGTGGGATTCTCCAGGCAAGAATACTGGAGTGGGTTGCCATGCCCTCCTCCAAGGAATCTTCCTGACCCAGGAATCAAGCCAGTGTCTCTCATGTCTGCTGCACTGGCAGGCAGGTTCTTTACCGCTAGTGCCACCTGAGAAGCCCATGCATGGTATGAATGGTATACAATACGTTAGATATCTTGTAGATTGTATATTCATGGTATCTATTATAAATCATAGTGTTTACTATACACAATCTATAATCTATTGCTATTGTTATTTATTTCTCTTCAAAAATACAAACGTCATGAAAGTCAAAAAAGTATAAGAAACTGCTGCAAATTAAGGAGACTGAAGAACTATGATGGCTCAATGCAAAGTCCAATTCCAGATGCAGTTCAGCTATAAAAGACATTTTGGGATAATTGATGAAATTTGAATAATCTTATAAATCACTTAGTGTGGATTAAATAATGGTACCATAAGTGTGTTAAATTCTGTCTTGATCATTTTACTGTGATTATGTGAGAAAACATCCTTGTCTTAGGAAATATACTTCAAAATATGTAGGGGTAAGTCAACATTACATCTGCAGCTTATTTTTAAGTGGTTCAAAAATCAATCAATTAATTAATATTACATGTGCATTGAGATAGAAAATGATAAACAAATGTGGCAAAGTGTGAACAATTGGTGAATCTCATTGAAGGGTACCCAGAGACTCTTTGTACTATTCTAGCAAATTTTCTGTAAGTCTAAAATTTTTGTCAAAATAGCAATGACAAAAAGGGTAAAATAAGGTTTTAAGGAAGTTTTTTAAATTTTTTATTTATTTGATTTTGGCTATGCTTGGGTCCTCATTACAGGCTTTTTCTCTGGTTGTGGCAAGCAGGAACTTTGTTGCAATATGCGGGCTTCTCATTGAGATGGCTTCTCTTGCTGTGGAGATATTATAAGTGGGCATGCAGGCTTCAGTAATTACTGTGGGTGGACTCCAGTAGCTGCGGCTCCTGGGCTCTAGAGCATAGGCTCAGGAATTATGGAGCATGGGCTTAGTTGCTTCTCGGCATGTGGGATCTTCCCCAACCAGGGATGAAACGCAGGTCTCCTGCACTGGCAGGTGGATTCTTTACCAGTGAGCCACCAGGGAAGCCCTTAAGGAATGTTTATGTCTTGTTTATTAATAAGTGAACAAAAAAAGAGAGCAAAATAAACACAGATTTGCACTACAGGCTTGAAAATGTCAACATCTCAGTCTTCTTTCCACTGCTGCTTACAGTTTGAGATAAATGCCTACTTTTCCATTAGGGAATTATCTTGCCAGTCAAGGAAATCTATTATAAATTACTAGTTTAAATTCTCCAGATGTCTGAAGAATCCCTCAAAAACACACACATTTTATAAAAGCTCATACACTTAATATCATCACCATGTAAAAAAGATGTTTATCCAGATTTTATCCAACCACCCAGCTGTGATTACTCTTAATTTGGAATAGAAGAAGTTGGCTATGAAAAAAATTGCTCTAAAATATAAATATCCCCATCTTAAAAGGAACAGAAAATGAATACTGGTGAGGATACAGTCATAGCGAGTGATTTACTGGGTTTGGGGGGAAGTTGATGTGAACATTGTATAAAAATAAAAATAAAAAATTAATTTTGGGCTTTGTAACTAAACAGTCATGGGTTAGAACTGAAGTTCTAGAACTTACTAGCTGTGTGGTAAGATGGGATAATGTTTGGGACTGTATTTCTACAACACCTTACACAGAACTGAGAAAATATCAGTTGTCCATAATAAAGAACACAGGTGGTGTTTGATGGAGATCATCTGTAAGCTTCTGAACAAATGAAACCTCCAAAGCACCCAACACAGAGAAGTGTCTAGGAAGTAGGCCTTGAGATGTCTTCCTTATCACCTCCACTGATTTTAAGGATAAGAATAAAAAATTCTAAAAGCATGTGTCTGTGTACAGGCATGCGTCATAATGTACTAGTTAAGCAGATTCTGAAGCCAGCTGCCTGTGTTCAAATACTTAGCACTTTGAACTCTGAGCAGATAACTGGACTCTTTGTGCCTCAGTTTCATCATCTGGAAAATGGGGATAATAGTACCTACCTCAACAGATGGGTGTAAGGAGTTAAGGAGTTTGTTTCATGTAAAGGGATTAAAACAGAATCTTACAGAGGGCAAGAGTTAGCCATTATTTTGTTGGAGAATATGAGAAAAAAGGACGTAGTGCTACTTAGGGATAAACGTGTCAGGTATTTAGAAAACATGGAGCATGAGCTCAATTAAATAGAAAGCAGGTATTCATAAGGATTTGGGTGACAAACCTGAAGGGGAAAGAGGGGATTCAGTTCCCTGGTTCTCAGAACCAATCTGCTGCTGCTGCTGCTGCTGCTGCTGCTAAGTCGCTTCAGTCATGTCCGACTCTGTGCGACCCCATAGATGGCAGCCCACCAGGCTTCCCCATCCCTGGGATTCTCCAGGCAAGAACACTGGAGTGGCTTGCCATTTCCTTCTCCAATGCATGAAAGTTTAAAGTGAAAGTGAAGTCACTCAGTTGTATCCGACTCTTAGCGACCCCATGGACTGCAGCCCACCAGGCTTCTCCGTGCATGGGATCTTCCAGGCAAGAGTACTGGAGTGGGGTGCCATTGCCTTCTCCACAGAACCTATCTAAGTCTCTTTAAATCCAAGGCAGGTGGGAAACTGCTGTATAACACAGAGAGCTCAACTCGGTGCTCTGTGATGACCTAGAGGGCTGGGATAGGAGGAGAGTGGGAGGGAGGCTCATGAGGGAAGGGATATATGTATACTTATAGCTGATTCACACTGTTGTACAGCAGAAACCAACACCACATATAAAGCCTTATCCTCCAATTACAAATAAATTTAAATAAATAACTACAAGGCAGTAGCCACTAAAAGGATTGGGTGGTTCAGTGAAGTGGTTGTGCACACACGGATCTTCTTACCCCCATCCTGGGCATGGTTAGCAGGGGACTGTCAACATCCGCCTCCTATGATGTACATGGCGTGTTATCAGTTGTGCCTCCACATTGGATTCTAAAGACATCACATAGCACCTGAGCCCCCTGAACACCCCCCACCTCTTTCTTCAGAGTATAATGTAAAATGCGTGCATCTAACAAAGCAAAATGTTATCTTGTGTTTTCAAACTTTGTGGCCCAGGAAGTGTCTGTTCCATATTTTGGTAAAAGGACTTTTAACTTTACCATCTCTGTGAACCACTGGGTAAGCCCCAAATAACACTGCTTTCTGTCTTTTATATACAAATATCTTCTTGCCCAATGACCAAGTGTTCTTTGGCTGTTGCTTCCCACCCTAGACACAAATGCATTTCTTAGATATCATCTCTGAGCTATTACTTGCTTTTTTTTTTCTCTTAAATATGAAAGAAATGACAAAACCTAAACCCCTAAGAGCCTACGGGGTAAAGGCTGGCTATGGAATGAGATAACAGATTGAAAGTTTTAAATGTTCTTATGATACAAAGTAACTCAGCTAAGTGGCTTCCTTCCCCTCACTTGTATTTGAGAAGCCCAAAACATTTGGTTTTAACAAAGGTAAAACACTGTGCTTCATTTAGGGAGGAGTTTCAAGGTAATTTAGGGAAGGCTTTGGAAAAGATTTATTAAACAACTAGAGAGAAGACAGAAGACGTTTATACCTATCTATCCTTCATGTGTTGTCCCTCTGAGCAATGTAATACTTATCTTGGGAAGGAAGCAGTTTTATTTCAAATGTAAACCCAGACTTGACTCCCAGTCTCAAATATTTCCCATTTGTTCTTATAAACAGTGTGATCACAGGGTCTGCATGATTTGTGGTTCTAACTTCATGGACAGCACTTTCCAAACAACTAGTACAAGGACAGTTTATAGCCAGCAGCTTCCAACTTTCACGTCTTGACGAACTGTGGCTTGCCACGTATTAAGATTTATCCTGGGACTTCCCTGGTGGTCCAGTGGTTAAGAATCTGCCTGCCAATAGAGGGGACATGGGTTCAATCCTGGTCGATCCCTGGTCCCACATGCCTCTGGGCCGCTAAGCCCATGCACCGTAGGTACTGAAGCTGCGCCCTGGCGCCCGGGAGCTACAGCTACTGACCCCACACACCCTAGAGCCCATACTCTACAAGAGAAACCAGTGCAATGAGAAGCCCTCACACTGCAGCTGCAGAGTAACCCCTGCTTGCGGCAACTAGAGAAAGCCCGCATAAAGACACAAAGCAGCCAGAAATAAATAAACTTGTAAAATCTTTAAAAAGCAGTGCTTAATTTAAAAAAGATTTACCCTGCACCCCAACTTTTATTTATTCATTCTTTTCCCTTTCAAAGCAATTCACCAAAATTTTGATGTCACATTGGTAGTTTTAAATTTTATCATACTCCTGAAGTTCTCACTCTTTCATCTCTTCATCAAAGTTTACATATAATACCTGCAAATGTAATGAAACAACTCTTATGAATGCAACATAACAGATATGGATATTTGGATATTGTTTTGTGGTGAGCAGGCATAATAGAGCCTCAGACTGGAATTCAAGAGATCCAAATAATATTTCCGGCTTTGCCATCCACTGTGTGGGCTTAGACAGGTTGGTTAGTTTTCTCTCTTATAAAATAGGACAAATGATCGAAATCTCTGAAGGCTGGTTTACCTCCAAAAATTCTATGGTTCTTTAATTCTGTATGCTTGTGGGAAAGAAACTGATGATGTTTTACCTTAAATATAAATAGTTCCAGACATTTCTGGGTGGTTAGTCAACCAAAGTGGTCGGTAGCCTAGGTCAGCTCTCACGCGTGCACCTGTGCTGACTTGCCCGCCAGACTTTATTGCTTCACTGCAGAAGCCCTGTGGGCTGTTATATCGGCTGTGAGCCTTAACCGCAAGTGTTCCTCAGAGACAAACGTCTTCATGTCTATTTCTTCTCTAAGAATCTTCTTCTGTAGAAGCAGCGGTTCCTAAAACAAGGGACGCCCTCCGCCACACACACACACACACACTCACCAAAAGAGCAGGAGTATTTGCTCCAGATCAATAGTTCTCATCTTCCAATGGGATCAGAATTATCTGTAAAATTTGTAAAAAGGTAACTACTCAGACTGCATCCCAAACCTACCCAATCAGAAGCTATGGCGTGGGCCCAGGCACTTACATTTTTCATAAGCTTTCCACCTGCTTCTAATGCCTGACAAAGATGGAGAGACACTATAAAAATTTGGTGCTATCAACAATGCAACATTCAGATGTAGATCCAAACTCAGAATACATTCCAGTGAAACACTTTTCTTATTGACTAATGTAATTAAAGAAAAATGAAAATGTAGATTTTACGCTATCACAAATGAACTCCAGATTTATCCTGATTCTTTGATAAATGCAGAATATTTGCACTGTGTGATTTTCTTAAAGAAGCCAAACTTGCCCAGTCATCACAGCATCTCTTATGTGAACAGAGGGGTTTGATGATTACGATCTAATTTTCTAGAGCAGGTAGTGGTGGAGAGAGTATCTGGGGTGGATTAGAAAGCCCACTTGACCCACCTCAACTTCTGACAGCTGCTGCCAGATGGGAATGTGTAACCCCAGATGGCCAGTTCTTCCAATTTTCCAAAAGAAGCTAGAAATTGAATTTGTATGTATAGTCTTGTCATTTTTAAAATGATTGGCAAATAATTCAAATGCTTTCTTAAAACATTATCTAAACATGCACCATTGTGGCCCAACAACAACAGAAAAAGCAAAATTCATCAGCGCAGATTTCACCTGAATATCTGAAGTTCTGTCTTACAAGTTCTGAGTTCTATATCTGAATTCAGTTAATCAAAAGTTATTATCTGGCAGAAATTACTTCTAGCAGACACATAATGTAATGCTCTCTGCCTCTAGAACAGAATTCTCTGCCATTTTTTAGCTACGGGGCTTATACAGGTGCTACATACTAAGTTCCTTTGTTCACTCAGTAGGTATGGCGAGGCTCTTGTGCTGTGCCAGGCACTGAGAATACAGTGGTCAACCAAACCTTAAAGTTTAATATTTGGCACATCACATTAAAAAAAAATACACGAAGCTTACCACTCCATCAGTGGTAAAGATTAAAAATACAGATGGGCAAAATTTTAAGAGCAGAATGATGATTCTTTCAGATGCGGTTGAAAACCAGAAAAAAACAAAGACTGGCCAACAATCACACAGCTTGAAATGGAGTAAAAATTAAAGCCCGAGTGTCTGTCCTTACTGTAGGCTCCTCTCCCCGCTTCTGCTGCATACTTCCCTAGATCCGGGAGGGCTGATAAAGGATCATCAAAGGAAATTAGTAGGTTTAATGCCAACTGGAGAGACGGCTTCAGTTTGGCAAGTTGTCATTTGGAAAAGAATAGAATATTCCATCTAGAACTGACTCAGAATTTCATCTACATTCAAGGAGTTCATTATTTCCTGCAAGTCAGAGGCCATTCTCTCTTACCTTAGAATATATAACACAGTAGCAATGCAAAGAGTTGATTATATCTATTTAGAAATAAAAACTAAGGGTCAATGAGCTAACATTTATAAAAAACAGATTAGAAGAAGAACACCTAGTTTAGTGTCAGTAAGAACAGGGGAGAGAAAGGGGACACCAGGAATGTGGGTAACAACTGTCTTCACTGCAAACATCCTACCTTTTACTCTCAACCATACTGCAATCAAATGCCCAGTCTGCTGGAGGAAAGAAAGTGCTTCTCTGAGTGACCACAATCACTAGTTCTATAAACTGCTCTTCGTATTTTTTTTTTATTATTTTCCAAGTAAGTACTACTTACAAATACAAGCCTATTTTTAAAGGGGTATTCTCTACTTCAGAGGTGGGAGAAACAGGTGTGCCTTAACTGATAAATTACAAAATTGTTTGGAATGTATTTTAATTTCAGAAGCCTGAATGACAGGCAGTGGACTTCAAAAAGAGAAGTGAAAGAGACTCTTGGGTAGGCAGTGTTTGTCAATGCCCCTAGTTTTGCTATCACTGAATGTAAAGGCAACTTTGAAGAGACTAATTCCAAAAGTGAGATTACGGGTGACTTTTGTTCTTTTTAAATTCTTTGCTTTCCAAATAGTGTTGAAAAATGAGGAAACAGATTTTTTTAATCATACAGCATTAAAAAAAAAAAACCAATCAAAACCTTATAATTAATTCCTGTTTTCAACTTGCCAGGATTTTAAAACTGGAAAAATTCTATTTTTATGAAAGCCAGAGAAGAAGCAACTAGAATGTACAACTTTTTCTTTAACATCCTCCCACCTCCCTAGCCCGGCCCATGATTTAGTAATACCTAAATCTCTGTAAGGTTCTTGTCCCTTTACCACAGGCAAAGAAAAAAGCTCTCCCAATTGAACCTGGAAACTGAAAATTTTTTCCTTCTCTGTTAACCATTTCCATTCACAATTTGACATATGTCAAAACCTTCTGGTAAAGCAGTATTTCCAACGTAAAAGGCTCATGAAAACAGGGCATGTTCTTAAGAGAAAACACAGAAGACTTAATGAGTGGTTTCAGGGACCCTCATGTTCAGCATTGGAAAACCAGGCCTCTAGAGACACACCGTGCAAATAGCATGATTTAGACCATTAGGACAACAGTTGTACCAAAAAAAAAAAAAAATGCAACACAAAGCGGAAATATGTGTTGATACCTAGTTTGAGAGTTTCTGTGTGTAGTACTAATTTTGATGTCAAAGTTCATAAGGTGATAACATCATTAAGAGAAGACAGATGAGTGGAAAGACATATACATTGTGTAAAAAACAATGGTAATCAAGCAGACAAGATCCATTTTCTCACTTAATCTGACTAAGGATCATAGAAGGGAAATTGAATCTAATTTTCTGGTTTTCTCCTCAGTAGTACAATCTAGGTGGTTAAACTATATATCTTCTTCCTAAGTCCCATGTCTGGCTGTGCGCTGAAGACACATTTAAAAAATGACTGGAAAATAGAAATTTGAAATACGGATGGCATCACACAGTGCCACTGTTCAGCATATTAGAACAAGGAACCAATTAAGTCAGAGGTTCTCAATGGGTATATTTTGAACCATTCACAGGTGTAGTCCCAAATCTTACGTAATGTGTAAATAAGAAATTAAGTGTTGCTTCAACCGAGGTGTGGCAGTCATCAGCACAACTGATGTCTTCTCTTTTCAGGCCCAGGAGGAAGACTGAACTTCCACAGTCTCTTGTGTGGCTGGGACCACAGCTGTGGCCATGGGGTGGTAAGCAGAAAAGACATGGGTCCCCTGCCAGGAGGAGCATGGACAGCCTTCCAGAGCCTTTTGCTTTGCCGTCACCATCAGGCAGGTTCAAGACAGTGATGGTCCCTTCAGCCTAGATACCTGAGCGCCTGCACCAGACAGCAGCCTCACCCATGCACGACCAGACGCTTGTGCAGTGTTTGTCCTAAACCTTTCTTCTGAAGCACTGATGTCTTGAGGGTTTGGTTTTTTTTTTTAACTGCAACATAATCTTGCTCTCCCAACTGAAACCAAAGGATATGAACTTATATTTGTTATTATTTGTTGTTATTATTGTGTTATTTGTCCACCAGGCTGCTGAACTGAGTGGCTCATATGACTTGGTAAGTAGAACTGCGGTCTCTGTGCTCTTAGAAGGTTTAAAAGTGTATGGTATTGTGAAGCGGATGACAAATAAGTCCCCACTTTCATGAAAACACCTGGGAACTTTATGTCTACATGAGAGCATCCTTTGATGCCAAAAGATGGCCGAGCTCACTATGACATAAATAATTTCAGTTTCATATGCAATCTTATTCCTTCAAACAAGGCACCAGGAAGCTTCGCATCTGAATACATACCTTTTACACAAGGGCTGAAATCGGTTTGAATTCAAGATCGCCTCTACGGTCAACAGCCTAACTACACCACCAGAGGGAGCCATCTGCTCTGTTTTCTGCCTCACCAGGCTCGCCAGGACCAGTGAGAAACTTCCAGCTACACCTGGAGAGAAATTCCTTCTGGTCTAGCCGCTTCCTTTCTAAATGTAAAACCATGCTGGTTAGGCTAGTTGGATAGAATCACGAAGGAAGCTATGATATGCATGTTCTTGGGTACCCCAAAGTTGTTGACTCAGTAAGCCTGGAGTTTGTAGATGCATGCTAAGTCACTTCAGTCGTGTCTGACCCTATGGACTGTAGCCCACCAGACTCCTCTGTCCATGGGATTTCCTCAGGCAAGAATACTGGAGTGGGTTGCCATGTCCTCTTCCAGGGCATATTCCCCACCCAGGGATCAAACCCTTGTCTCTGGCATCTCCTACACTGACAGGCAGCTTCTTTACCACTAGTGCCACCTGGGAAGTAGGGTTCAGAATGTTTTTAAAAGCTCCACTGATTTTAAAGAAACAGCTCACCCTAGATACTTCTGATGCAGAGCTGGATTTGCTACCACTGGTGGTGGTGGTGTTCAGTTGCCCAGTCTTGTCTCTTTGCAACCCCATGGACTGCAACATGCCAGGCCTCCCTGTCCCTCACCATCTCCCGGAGTTTGCCCAACTTCATGTTCATCGCATCGGTGATGCCCATCCAGCCACCTCATCCTCTGACGCCCTCTTCTCCTGCCCTCAATCTTTCCCAGCATCAGGGACTTTTCCAATGAGTCATCTGTTCGAATCATATGACCAAAATACTAGAGCTTCATTATCAGTCCTCCCAGTGAATATTCAGGGTTGATCTCCCTTGAGACTGATTTGGGAGATTTTATTTTTGGGGGGCTCCAAAATCACTGCAGATGGTGACTGCAGCCATGAAATTAAGACACTTGCTCCTTGGAAGAAAAGCTATGACCAACCTAGACAGCATTTTAAAATGCAAAGACAAAAAAGGTCTGTCTAGTCAAAGCTATGGCTTTTCAGTAGTCATGTGAGAGTTGGACTATAAAGAAAGCTGAACATGGAAGAATGGATGCTTTTAAACTTTGGTATTGACTGTAAGGAGATCAAACCAATCAATCCTAAAGGAAATCAGTCCTGAATATTCATTGGAAGGACTGATGCTAAGCTCCAATACTTTGGCCACCTGATGCGAAGAACCGACTCATTGGAAAAGACCCTGATACTGGGAGAGATTGAAGGCAGGAGGAGAAGCGGGCGACAGAGGATGAGATGGTTGAATGGCATCACCGACTCGATGGACATGAGTTTGAGTAAGCTCCAGGAGTTGGTGATGGACAGGGAAGCCTGGCGTGCTGCAGTCCATGGAGTCACAGAGTCAAACACAACTGAAAACTGAAGACTGATTTGTCTCATCTCCTTGCTGTCCAAGGGACTTCAGGAGCCTTCTCCAGCACCACAGTTTGAAGGCATCAATTCTTTGGCATTTTGCCTTCTTTACAGTCCAGTTCTCACAACCATACATGACCACTGGTAAGACTGTAGCCTTGATTATACAGACCTTTGTCAGCAAAGTAATGTCTCTGCTTTTCAACAGTCTAGGTTTGTCATCGCTTTCCTGCCAAGCAGCAGTCGACTTCTGATTTCATGGCTGCAGTAACCATCCGCAGTGACTTTGGTGCCCAAGAAGAGGAACTCTATCACTACTTCCACCTTTTCCCCTTCTACTATTTGCCATGCAAGATGGAGGGGGACTCCAGGATCTTAGTTTTTTTAATATTTAGTCTTAAGCCAGCTCTTTCACTCTCCTCCTTCACTCTCATCAAGAGGCTCTTTAGTTCCTCTTCACTTCCTGCCATGAGATGGGTATCATCCGCATACCTGAGGTTGTTGATGTTTCTCCCGTCTGTCTCGATTCCTGCTTGTTAACTCATTCAGCCAGCAGTGTAGAAGACTGGAAAGAATTGATCCTTTTCAGTCAAAAAGGATCCGCTGGGCATTTTCTGACAGGGATCAAGATATCAGAAGCCCAGCGGGATAAGCAAAAGCTCCTAAGAAAAGAATTTCGGCAAGACACTTTACAATAAAAATCACCACAGGAAAAAAACACTGTTATCTTCAAATTTAAATTTATTAAGACATTCAGCTATGTCAGTCTACATCCAAATCTGCTACTAAAAATAAAATAAAGTCACATCCCACATTAGGAATACCAAGTTGAAAAACACTTTTTGAGCCAAGCCTATTGTATAAATAAATGACTAGTTTCTTTTCATATCAAAATTCCCATAAAAAATTACATTCCCCCCCTCCCTAATTCTACCTGTAACCATGATGAATGTAAAAATTTAAATATGACACATCCTTGTCAAAGAAAAGGTGCAAAGTCTATTAACAGCTTTAAAAGTGGCATTTGCAGAGTGTGATCATACGTTATGTACTCATTCCCCAAGTGCAAATATTGCCATAATTTAACACTGCTTTGATTCAGTTGCCAAGAATTAAACATTACACAGGATTGGAAAGTACACTCAGGGCCTTTCTCAGTGCCCTAAAGCCCTTCCCACTTTGGTCTCCTACACTAACGTGGACTCCAAAGTGTTCATTAGAGTTTTAGTTTACTTCACACAGCCAACACAGTATACAGTGTATTAACAAAAGTTTCATATACATCAAAATATTGAAGACTCCATCATAAAGTTCAAGAGTCTCGGATTACATGAATGCACCCGCAAGGCCCACGTGCCCACCCACCCCCTCCCCCAAAGCACATACGAAGTATGAGCGTGCTTCAATCTTTGAATACAATCAATGCTTTTACATCTTTGATTTCATTTCAGTGCTGTACAGATAATCACCTGACTGAGTTCCAATTAACTGAGGGGAAAGGGGGCGGAGAAAAAGGGCTGGTCACACTCATACTCTGTAACAAGAACGGTCCTGTTCCGTAGAAAGTGAAGGATCAGTTCCACCTCTGCCTGCTGCCTCCTGCGCCGTCCTCATGCTTGCCATCCTCCTTCCTTTAGCCCCTTTCAGATGCTCCAATCTGATTTTATTTATCCCTTACAAATCAGGGGCTGTTTCTGAAGTTCCTGAGGTTGAATTTTCTTGGCAAACCTCTACTGAACACCAGCATAGGATATATACATTTTGATTAGCATACACTGCAAAACTTTCTCCCCCAGTGTCAAGGGGATGAAAGCAGGGGGTCTCCACTGAGAGCACTTCCTGGATTAGATCCTTGGAATGTCCAGTTTCCTGCCGAATCGCCTCATACATCTGCTCCTCAAATCTGAGCAGATTCCACCGTGAGTTAACTTCATCTCCGGAGACTGAAGTGCTACGCCTGCTGCTTCTCTTCTAGGCCGGCCTCAACAGGAAGAGCTTCATCTTCTGCACCAGGAGGATTTTCCTTGGGATCACAAGTCCCTTCCTGGCTATCTGATCTTCTGGCAGTGCCCTCGTCCTTATCCCTAGAACCTTCTTGTGCCCCAGACCCCTGAGGCCGCTCCTGGCCTGGGGCTTCAGTACCTCCCTGGAGCGCGTGCTGCTCAGCTCCAGCGGGAGGCTGTGGAACCGGGTCAGCGCCTAACCCAGGAAGCTGCGAGGAGTTCTTGAGGTGGCAGTGGCACAGAGGGCAGGTCTCCTGGACATACAGCCACTTTTTGAGACAGCCCGCGTGGAAGAAGTGACTGCAAGGTGTGATCACGGCAGATTTCATGTCCTAAAAAGGGGGGAAAGAGATACCTCATGAAGGTCTGTTGTCTAAAACCTTTGCTGCTATGCATGTGTTCTAGTTCCAACTTTCCTTTCCTACAAATTCTCCACAGAAAATCTGTAACACAGATCTTACAATAAAACTCACTGTGTATGTTTGCAATAATCCTCTTGCCATCAGAACACCTTTATACAAACAAAACAAGAACAACTGGCTAAGCAATTTCTAAAAGGAAGTAAAAACCAAACATGAGGAAGAAAAGACCCATGTAACTGGGTTCTGTCTTAGTGTGAACACAAGGGTATAAAACTGTAGCTGTATGATTACTGGGTCTCCACGAGTATAATCAGAACCTCAGGAGATCTGATGAAGATGGGACTTTCTCCATTTTTCGCTTCTACACAGCTCAACAGATTATTCCATGAGGTTATTGGCAAGGAGACAAAATCAGTCAGATAACACCAGGGTATTGGCAAGGAAGTGGCAACTTCGTCAGGGACAGTGTACATCCCAGTTTCCACAATACAAGCCAGTGCTTCTCGGCATGCATCAGAACCACCGGAGTGCTTGCTAACCATGCACATTCTGGGGCCATCCCAGACCTTCTGATCTGGCTATCTGAAGATGGCATTCACAAATCCACAGGTACAGCAGGCCACCCGTGGGACTTTAATGTACATTTAAGCTCAATAACCACTGGAATAAGCAGTGGTATACTTTGCACTAATAGTCCCTGTGTAAGATATATTTGGGAAGGGAAAGCTGGGGATATGAAATTTAAATTATAACAATACACATTTGGTGAATCAACTATTAATTGTGTCTAAAGTCCCAAAACATGGAGTTGTGGCTATTGCAGAAATTCCTTGCCAAGAACCGGTAACACCTGGGAGTGGACTTTTAAGCAGAAAGCCATCCAAGGAAGAGCAGCCAGCTGGGAAGGTAAGCAATTCGAGTTTCGTTTTCTGTGTGGTGTCAGCAGGTAGTCCAGGCACCTCAAAAAAAGTGATGTGACAACGGGAAACACAAAAAGAGGACTCTCAAGTCCTAGAGATGGTATACTTAGACATCGGCAGCTGAAGCCGGTGTGCCTCGAATCTGTCTCTGCCGTGCTTTGTCCTGCGTTCTACGAGGCTATTGAACACAGAGGAGCCAGAATGAAGACAATGGCCACTTAACCTGGGGGGAATCTACACTGCTCCTCCATCCCCTCAAATGCAAAATCAACCTGGAAAATATTCTTCTGCTAGTACCCCAAGTATGCTCTGCTACTGCTAAGTCACTTCAGTTGTGTCCGACTCTGTGTGACCCCACAGACCGCAGCCCACCAGGCTGCCCCATCCCTGGGATTTTCCAGGCAAGAATACTGGAGTGGGTTGCCATTTCTTTCTCCAATGCATGAAAGTGAAAGCGAAGTTGCTCAGTCGTGTCAGATTCTTAGCGACCCCATGGACTGCAGCCTACCAGGCTCCTCCATCCATGCGATTTTCCAGGCAAGAGTACTGGAGTGGGAAATATGCTCTAGTAGCAATCAGAAAGTGACAGCTGAATTTTACTATTGGGAAAAATTCCTCTTCCTGACAGTCTTAACACACAAGCACATAACATCTACATTATAAAGCAGCTTGGAGCAAGTCCCTCCCCTGTACACTCAGACACTGTTAGTCACTCAATCATGTCCAACTCTTTGCGACCCCATTTACTGTAGCCCAGCAGGCTCCTCTGTCCATGGGATTCTCCAGGCAAGAATACTGGAGTGGGTTGCCATTCCCTTCTCCAGGGGATCTTCCTAACCCAGGGATCACGCCTAGGTCCCTTGCATTGCAGGTGGATTATTTACCATCTGAGCCATGAGGGAAGCCCCTGATCCTATCTATGGTTTTCTTCCGTCAGCCTACACTCTTTTTTAAGAGTGACTGTAAAGGAACAGCTTGTGTTGTCACCCAGGATTTCTGCCCATATTTCCTACAGTACGGTTTAACTTGAGAAGCTGCTGTCACCCTCCTGCACAGGTGACTGCTGACTCAAGTCCAAGGCTGTTGTATATTACTGCTGTTATCTCCAAGCAGATTTAAATACTACTTTCCAGTTCTTGATAGAAGGCAGTCACCCTCTACGGAGGGCTCTTGTGCCAAAGATGTCAGGGAGGCCACCTGTAATGTACACCGACTGGCTGCCTCTCCTGTATCTCCTGCCCCGACTTCCACACAGAGCCTGCACTCACCTCAGACACCCCTCAACTGGAGAGAAGCATGACTCTCTCCACCTACACTAGCTGTATGAATGAACATTTATTCCCTACCCTGGAAATACCAGAAGGGAAAGAGTCAGAATCTTGGCACACCACTTTTCAGAAGGTGCTGACTCCTGATTGATAGTATATATTTGATAGTACATATATATGTGTGAGTGTGTATATACTTTATATCTAATATATATATTGAGGAGTAAATATAAAATACACCTGACCTGTTTTTCCTTTATTTATGGGTGAGCAATAATGTTGAAAATAACAGTAAATTAGAACTTGAGGGACTAAATTTAAAACTTACTTTAGAAATAAACTGGAAATGTTTTATCAGGTCTTTAACAATTTCTGAGGCCCACTATTTTTCACCCAGGAAATTTAACTTGAATTTGGATAATGAGGTTAAAGTCCCACAGGCCCACCCAAATGACTTCTTACTGCAAGAGTTACCTGATAACAGATGGCACAAATATCGTTGTGCTTCTCCAGCTGCTCTTTCGTAGCAATGGGTAATGATTTAATCTTATTCACAGCGTCCCTACGGAGCAGGAAGCTCTTCCACCCCAGCTGGGCCCGAAGCCACACATTATAGTAGGAATGGATGAAGATGATCATGGAGCCCATCACTGTCCATTCTCCAAAGATGGTCTCTGAGACGCCATAGGCCACCACGCACAGGGCCACGAGAAACTCCAGCAGGCGGTAGGTGCCATTCACATAGTAGATGACATCATCCATGTTTTCTACTGGCTCTTTTCTGAATTCCTCGACCATAAATAAGACATAAATAAAAAGTGTTCCCAGAACCTGGAAAAAAAAAAAAGGTATGGATATAATCACTTCAAAAAGTTTTTCACAGACTTTAAACAATAACATATTACTAATACCTTTAGGATGCTAGATTTAATGTGCAGAGGAGACAGTGGTGTAATTAACATGTGGGTGATCTCAGTAATGCAGATCTTTGATACTGAAAAGGACCCTGAGTTAACTTTCCTAATGATGATTCTGGTTAGTAATCAGTCTTCTCTGACTTATCCTTTCCCCTGCTCCCCAAGCCCTCAAAATTCTATCTGAATTTTCCTAATTCTGTTATTCATGCCTGTTCCTCAACTTTCAAAGAAACTTTACTTCTACAAGGAACAATGAATAAATCTCTATCACCAGTGCTGCATTCTTATTTGTTACTGATTAGGCAACCAAGCTCCACTTGCAAGTTACAATAAGCTTATCCATTCCATGGTAATAGTTTGTGTGTATGTGTGTGTAAAGTACATGTCTGTGTATCATGTTTGTGTATATCATATCTGTTTAATACATACACAGATATCATACATTTATATACATTATGAAATTATGGATATTTTCAAATAGGCATTTACTTTAAAATGTGTTCCAAACCAGCACTAAAATCTTTTAATACTTTATAGTTAACTTATCTATTTAAGGTTTTCATGACAGTTCTATGCCATACCATTTTGAAAAAGAGATATTGCAAAGTTTAATTATCTCAATTAAAAAAATACACTGACATAGATTGGCCTAGTACTTCAATAACCTCTAGTAAAGAGCATGGGAAGGAATCACCTAAAAAGGCCACTTATAGTTGTTAATCTTGAAAAAGTTTGTAATTCGTTTTCTGGAAGGAAAAATAAAGTTATTTATTATACAAAGTTCATTAATCCTGGACTTACCTGAAGAGAGGTGAGAATGCTGCTAGAAATAATGATAAGAAGCCAAAAATCCATGTGGAAAAACTGGCAAATCATGTAAGCCATATAAGCAGGGAATACCAGTAAAAATAAACAAAGGCTCACAGCACGGAAGTGTTTCCATAAACTCCTAAAGAAAGAAAAGTATTCTTTTAATGCGTCTGTCATCTAGCAGGACAACCCACAGGTCTTGTGCCATGCTCAATTTCACAACATTTTACCACACACCCTTCTCCAAGCCAGTCACAGGGCTAGATTTCAGGGCTAGTCATGTCCAAGGCGTTGTACTTCAGAGGACATGACTGATTTCTTTTCTCTTAACCTGGGGCACTCAGTCAATTGCCAAGTACTACCAATTCTATTTTTTTTCCCTCAATAGTTTGCTTTCAGTCTCATTCCCACTCCTAGCAATTTCAAAGCAATTTCAGGCTTTCACAGCATTAAACCTTAACAGGTTTGACAGTAATTTGCTTTCTTAAGTCACGACATCCTCTCCGCAGCCGCAACACCCTTGATGAAAATCTCTGCGGCCATCTGTGTGGCCATAAGTGCGGTGTCACTGAAAGGAATGGCCCTCGATGAGCAGGCGTATTACCCCTCACGTGTGCTGAGCATAAGGGAAAACTCGGAACCATGGAAGTCTAAGATCTACTAGCTGACCGTCCTCCCTTCCGGCCACTATTCCTGAATAGATTAACCGTCCTAAAGCTCAACTAGCATAATACTGTCAATACCTTCTCTAAACTTCCTAGCCTCACATCTGAGGGGCTCCACTCCCAATTTTTTGGCTCAAACTCATCAACATCTGTCCTTCGCTATAAGCAATGATGGCTAACTGTCTTCCCAGAAAAACACAAGCAGTCTTAAACATCCCACCAGAAATGTCTCCATCCCATCTTGTTTTCTAAACCCTTCAACCAGTGCAAGCTAAACAAATGTATTTATACAGGTAATGTAATTTTTTCCCCAGGAATTACGTACACTCTAAGAATTCTTAACGCCTGTACCAAACAATCATACAATGAACTGAAGCACTGTTTCTTTCAATATATAATTATATATAATACATATTTTATATATTATATATCATATACATCTAAATACTTTTGTTTATATTTTCACTTTATATTATTTAAGTAAACATTTTTATATATGTACAAACATTAAAAAAAAAGTTTTACTGTCCAAATTTAAAATGCTTGAAAAATATGATAACTCCAGCTCCTGAGTACAATGGCATGTTTGAAGTAAGTGCCAAATAAAACCTGAAAATTATTTCTGCTTGAAATTTTTCAAATTACTTTCCATCTACTACTACCTTTTCTTACCTACCCATCTATCCACTCAAGGGCAAAGCCCTATGATGTAAGCAGGACAAAAGCTAACCATAATTATTACACACAAGAATAGTTACACGTACAATGTTATACTTTAATACACACAACATATCAAAAGATTCCTTAGATTTCAGCTTTTGGTTCCATTTGCACCCTCCTTACTATCAATAGTGGAAAATACAGCAGGAGCCCCCTGGTTACCACAAAAAAAGGAACATAATCTTTTGTTTTGTTTACATCTTCATACGCTGTAATATTCTAATAGATAATTCCTTAAATATATTCCAAATTTAATACAGATTGTATATCAATTTCTAAAAGAAAAATGACACAACCCTCCCATAACTGCCTTAAGCAGAACTTTGAAAAACTCTACTTATGCAAAAAAAAAACGAAAGATTTATTGCTTACTTTATATTGGGTTGGCCAAAAAGTTCAGCCCAGTTTTTCCATGCCATTATGGAAAAATCCAAACACAAACTTTGTGGCCAACCCAATATATTCAATTTATAAGCCATTTGATGATAGAATGACTTATTACTCCAACAAGGGATTTAAAAAGATGCTAGGTAATTCCAATTCCACTTACTGGGCAAATAAAAGCTATAGTTGGAGTAATTTTGTAACATAAGGATCACAAATCTAGAAATCAGCATGAACCCCAAACAGCTGTCCCCTCTCTTAAAAACAAAACTCAATTATAATCTATGTAAACTGAACACTGAGACTTAAATCATTTAATGATTTCCTATAAAACAAACCAGATTATTTAAAAACATTATAAGAAAATGTGAATTTCAACCAAAATAGTTTAAAGTTCATGGCTACAACAAAATTATGCTGTTTTAATTAAATATCAGCATCTGTGATATGTTCTCAAATCCATTCGAAGTATTGCAAGGGAAACAGAAAAATAGCATAAATCCTCCTCCCTACCTTTATTATAACACGGGGCGGGGGAGGAAAAGAGAGCATACAAGGTGCTGTAGTGTGTGGGACTGTCCACAATCAGCAATTCTAATTAGAAGAACATACATTATCATTGTGGTTAAAATAAAAGTGAGGTACTTGGGAAAGTGTTTTACAGTTTTTCCTGTCAAACATTTTTCTTATGAGACGTTAAGGGACAAACTTAAACTGCCACTGTAGCTCTGCTTTGAGATTCCAAACTTTTTTTTTTTTAAAGAAGCAGAGAGAAAGGAATTATTGTAACAAGAGCTATAATGGGACAATTTGCCTGAAAACTTTAAGTATATTTTTCAAAATCAAGCTAGCTATGATCCACTTACATAATGTAGGTATATATTTACATATTATACATGTACATAGAAAAGTAAATACAAAACTATGCCAATAGTTTTAACCTATGTCTGATTTCTGTTTATATACACACAAACATTATATACATATATATCCTTATTTCAGTTCAAACTAAACAAAAATCTAATTTAAAATTAAAAAGTATAGCATGAAGTGATACTGGAAATTTGTTCCATTAACAGGTTAAGTACTACACAGTGAAAAAGTTTCTTTAATTCACCTCAATCCATTTCATTTAAATGTTGATCATTTAAAAATTTGCTATATAATTTGAATAGACTATAGTTGTAAAATTCCATGCTAACAACTGTAATCAAATTTACAGATAAAAGTAACAATTATATCTATAGCTAAAACTATCTGAGGCACCTTTTTAAGTTAAACATTGGAAATTACCTCTAGTCCAACCAATGCCAAAGACACGTGAGGATGTCCGCCTAATAATTACCTCCTTTGTAACAGAGACAAGCAGTGTTTCAGTATTACCTTTTAATAGTTCTTCTAACTTGGAGAATTAGGACATTCTTCATTTCCCTTTTTCAATCCCCAGTGCAGTTAACTGAATTAATCATAATCTTCAATTCAGAACGCACTATCTCTATTGGTCTGTGCAAGTCCCTCTCTTCATTAGTTACTAATAATAATCTAATCAGCAATTTTAAATACCTAAACTTTAAAAGGCATTGACACCCTAAGTATTTACACCTGAAGGACTGATGCTGAAGCTGAAACGCCAATACTCTGGCCGCCTGATGTGAAGAACTGACTCACTGGAAAAGACCCTGATGCTGGGAAAGATTGAAGGCAGGAGGAGAAGGGGACAACAGAGGATGAGATGGTTGGATGGCATCACCAACTCAATGGACATAAGTTTGAGCAAGCTCTGGGAGTTGGTGATGGTCAGGGAAGCCTGGAGTGCTGCAGTCCATGGGGTCGCAAAAAGTCGGACACAACTGATCAATCGAAATGAACTGAAACTGTAACAAGCATTCATGAACCCATCTCTCCGTAAAACAGAGAAGGGCTGGGCCATAATCTACTCTAAGCATGAGACAGCTGGCCTATTCCAGGACCTGCCTCCCTTCACCCAATGAAACCATTTCATGAATCCTGTGCTCTTCACTCACTTGATTACTTCCTGTTCTATAGTACTGTTTCATCCACATGTATTCCTGAACTGTATTTTAAAATTCTGTTTCTAACATAAAAATGACATTCTACGTTGTCATCTTTCTTGATTTACTTATATACTGCTATGAACCATCCATAATGTTTAATGTGTCACTAATGCTTTTAACATTCCACTGTGGCTATTATCACACTGATTCACCCCCTTTCCTGTCTGATTAGTGTATGATTTGCTCCCAGGTTTTTGCTATTGTGAAACTGTGCTATGAACATTCTTCTACATGTCCCTCCTGAACATGTGCAAAATGTCTTGAGTATGTACATAGGAGAAAATGCTAGTTTCCCAAAATGATTACACTAATTTACATTCCCACCAGAAACCTAACATCCTGGGACCTATGTTTTCTTCTACCTTAGGTATCAGCTGACATTCTTCTCTCTCTCTCTCTCTCCTCTTTTTAATTTTTTAACAAAGTTTACTTATTTATGTGGCTGCTCTGTGTCTTAGTTGCAGCATATGGCATCTAGTTCCCTGGCCAGGGGTTGAGCCCAGGCTTCGCGCTTTGGTGGCGCAGGGTCTTAAACACTGGACCACCGGGAAGTCCCTTCCCCTTTCTTGTTATTTATTCACTGCCACTTCCATGGGTTCAAAACAGTAACTCGGAGAGGTCTTGATTCACATTTCTCTGACCACTAAAGACAGTGAACCTCTCTTCACAGTCATTGTTTGCTCTTGCACTAAAAGCCTGATGGTGTATTTCAGCCACTTCACTCAATGATCTGAGTTGTTTATATATTCTAGATACTAATTCTTGGGCAAGTGTGAATACTATAAATATCTTCACCCAGTTTGTAACTATCATGTCTAATATAAGTTACCTTTAGGTTTAGAAAATGTTATTCATTTTAATAATTAGATTTATCACTTTTCTTTCATAATCATAGTCACTCTTAGTTGGATTTTCACAACCAGCTCCATCAGTTTAACACATTTTTTTCCTCCTTGAAGGTCTAAAATATACTACTCTATGCAGATTTTTTATTTTGACATTTAAGCCTCTACAATTTTGGAGCTGATTCTTTTGTTTACGGCTATGAGACAGGAATCCAATTCCATCCTTTTCCAAATAGAAATCATTTTTTTCCAGCTACATTACATGACTACCTGCCCCCATCACCTGACATGCCCCGTCATGCACCAAAGGTCCATACATATATGGACTTGCTTGGGGGCTCCATTCCATTGGTCAAGTTGTCTGTACCTGAGTCAATTATTATAAAAACTTCACAGTATCTCCTGTTGTGAGTGAAATAAACTTTATCTTTCTCAAGTTGTCTGTTTTGATTTCAATATGGATTTATACTGGCTTCAAAGGAGGGGAAGGGCTGGGGGGAAGGTTCTTTCTATGATTTGGAAGTCTCTGTGTAAAGCATGGTTATCTGCTCCTTGGATGTCTGGCAGCACTTGCCTCACCTGTAAAGCCACCTGGGTCAGGATGTTTACCTTTTGTTTCCATTTCTGTAACGGTCACAGAACTAGCCAAGCTTTTCAATTCTTGAGTCAGCTCTGGTAAGTTACATTTTTCTCACAATTTCTCCATTTCATTTGTTTCTTTTTTTTAAAAAAAGAAAAGTACTGCCATTTAACTCGTGGGAAAGAAGAACAGAACCCAACTGTTCACTCCCATTTCATCCTCTCACAGCCAGGAGCCTCACTTGCCTCAGGCTAGTAATGCCGCTATATACAAGAGTAACAGTGACACACATCCAAAATTACCACTCCACACCCACACACAGGGCTTCTCAGTCTTGCTCCTTTCCCTCTAAATTTCCTCTGCATTTGATCTCAGAGGAAGAAGCCAGTAACAACGCTAGTTCAGCACCCTGAAAGACCCAGACCCAGATTTACTGATCCTTATGGCACTGAAATTATGATCTTTTTTCCTCTTTCCCAAACTTTCTATAGTATTGTATTAGTCTTCTAACTAGTACAGTTAATAATACTAAAGGATACTGCCAGAGATGACAAGAGTAATTGAACTTTGGTCAAAACAATTTAAATGACTATTTAACTGAGTTCACCATTGAATTCAACATCATAAAAGCTTCTATTGAGGAATTCTAAACCTCAAAACCAAATCTCAAATAACTATAATGATTAAAATTATCTGAAACATATCCAAGAGTTTATTTAAATTAAATTTGACTCTTTCAGCCATTTTACCGCTTGAGAAAGTTTTCAAAATGTTTGATAATATGGGATACGGGGATAGAAAGGTAAACCTGGAGTGTTTTTAAACTCTTCTGTCAAAATTCTATCTTCCCCAAGGCTGCCTGCTCCCTTACTCATAAATGTACCATCAAAGAAGCAACTAAATCAGGTATTTCAATAATCATAATGTACAGAAGGATGCTGGAAAAAAATAGTGGCACTGAATTTAAACAAGTCCTTATAGCATGTCCTTATATAAATCACCATAAGCCAAAATGGTATCTTAAAGAGCCAAATCATAATTGGCTTTTATTCATTCAGAAAATTTTTGCAATATGAGATGAATGAATTTGAATCCAGTTGGTCCCATAAGGTGTCAAGAATCCCCATTATAACCTCAGTTAGTTGCAAACAAGCCATCAGGTAAGACTGTAAAAATTTCATTAATGCTTGGCAACCTTTATTTTTCTCTTCTTTGTTTCTAGTTCCTCGATGTTTCCTCTTCTTTAGTACTTTAGTACACAGAATAATACTGTATATTATTTGTTACAGTTACTGGACTAAATTTTATGCCCTATATTCTTTATTTCAAAACTGGACAAATATAAAAAAGTATTACATTTCTCTGAAGAGGAAAAGCTGATTTGTAAATTACTTGGCCTTTAATGTGACTTTTAACTATATCAATGTTGAAGGAAAAACAACAGAAAACTCAAACACATATAAAAACAAAAAATGTAAATTTTTTAATAAGTTAATACCAATTACTCATATTATCTTCTGTATCTAAACAATACGTCTTCAGGCAATGAACTCATGTAAAGAATACAACAAAAATGTCTTTTAGGAAGTTCTTACTTGTCTCTAGATGCTCCCAGCGCCAAAACAATAGGATCTGCAATCTCTAACATAGACTGAAGAATAGAAGCTACAACAATGAAAAGGATAATACTGAGCAGGAATGCCCGGTGAACAACCTGCAGTTCTATCAGACCAGTCTGCACCGCCAGGATTAACAGCGTAACTCCTTCTGTCATGCCCCTGGAAAAGCGTACATTTTCAGAAAAACGAACAGTAATCAGAATCACATTCGAGAGAAAATAATCCACAGGCTTAGACTATTGTTACATATTTCTGCTCTATTCTTAGACAAAACACCTGATCAGAATATTAATGTCAATGTAGTAATATACAATCATAATGTGTCACTACATATGCAAAACATAACAGCTATAATTTCAGCATACAGTGAGGAGAACTGAAGCAATGTCTAAGTGAAAGGTGCTCTAACCAGGCTTTGCTAATGAGCCAGATACCCCTAGCATTCTTAGCTAGCCACTGAATTATACCCACTTGTATTATGAACTGGGCTTCCCAGGCGGTGCAAAAGGTGCCTGCCAATGCACAGCTTCCATCCCTGGGTCAGGAAGATCGCCTGGAGGAGGAAGTGACAACCCACTCCAGAGACCCTGGCCAGCTACAGTCCACAGGATCTCAAACAGTCGCACACAACTGAAGCAACTTAGCATGTGTATTATCAACTATCTCCTGATTATAAAATACAGAACCATTAGGTGAATGTCTGTATAATCTTTGGGTAGGAAATGTCTCTTTAAGAAGTCCATAAGAACCAGAGACATAAATACAAATACATTTTTTGAAATTCAATTTCCTTATGGAATATATATACAAAGTCCTAAGACCTTTTTATCCTAATGACTTGAATTCTGAAGGATCTGGCAAATAAATGAGAAATGACCAAAGGACAGGTACAGTTTTCAAATCCACAAATTGGCAAATATTTCAAAGTTTGAAGATCAAAGTACTGACAAGGAATGTAAAAAAATATATGAGCCGACTAATGTTGAGATATAAATAGGTAAAACATTTCTGGAGAAGAATTTGCTAAAAAATTTAAAATTACATACCCTTCAATTCAATGATCTTACTGGTAATTTACCCTATGGATATAGTACAAAAATTAAGATATA
This sequence comes from Ovis canadensis, assembly GCF_042477335.2. NCBI lineage: Eukaryota > Metazoa > Chordata > Mammalia > Artiodactyla > Bovidae > Ovis > Ovis canadensis. The sequence goes on from NC_091249.1 coordinate 83,341,035, forward strand.
TAAATAAAGATTTTTAGGATATACAGATATGAAAAAGTGAATAATGGAACATGTTATGTGTTATGGGGATATAATCAGAAAAATCCAGACTGAAAAATTAAGTAGGACAACAACCTGATGTCTTCAACAAATAAAATTAAAAGGGAAAAAATATAGAGATAACAGGATCTAAATATTGAAAGAAACTTGAGAGGCATACCCAACCTCTGCAATACGGGCCTTATTTGGATCCTGAGTTGAGCAAATAAAATGCTTTTTAAAATTCAGGCAGATAATTAAGGAAATACGAACACCTACGGTATTTGATGTCAAGGAATTCTTCTATTAGAAATGAACGCTCTATTGTAGTTATGTTTTTTTTCCTAAAAGATTCAGAGGTAAAATAATACTGTATCTGGAATTTGCTTCCAACAAGTGCAGCTAGGTTATGGGACAAAACAGGTGGAACGGATGGGAACACAGCACATGACCCTGGCCACATCACTGGAGATGGGCGCTGGGCACATACATGCGGCTCACTTTACTATTTTCTCAACTTTTCGGGTGTAAAATTTTCCTATGGAAGGGTTTTAAAAAAGAGGCATGAACAAAGATACTGATAGCAGCATTATTTAAATAGCAAAAAAAAAAAAAGATTACTTTCATAATAATATGTGTTAAAGAATGAGATGTATCTGAATGTGTTGACATAAAAACAACATATAAAAAACCTATCTAACCCATATTGAGTGACAAACTAAGGTATAGAACAATGTGTATAGTATGTGGAAAAGAATGTATACATGTATGTACATATATATATATACTTTTCCCTATAAGAAATTTTTAAAATAACCACCTTTAACTGTTATCTTCGTGGAGAGGAAATGGGAAGTAGGAGGAGAAAGTTGTCACTTTCCCTTTAGTGCTCTTTGAATGGTATGAATTTTGTGAACTTAAACAAGAATTAATTTTCTTTCTTGCTCCCACCCACTCCTTCCATTATAAAGGTGTTAGCTGGGACTAGCAGGAAAATTATGGAGTATACTTTTTTTCTTTTCTGTCATCAAAAAACTAATATACAACAAAATAAAAATTTCCTCTCAATTTACAAGGCACTCAGCACCTACTTCTGAAATACCCCATAAAGATTTAAATACTTCAAGAGGTTATGTAAACTTAAATAAATAAAATCAGTAAACCTCTGTATTAATTAAGATAACAGGAATCATGATAAGTTCTAGAGATAGTTTCCTAATACCAGATCTCAGTGATTTAGTAACAACTGGAGTAACTATTCTGCATCCTCATTAATGTGTCTTTTGAAACTTCAGTTGGTATAAAAATTATGTTCAAACATTAAAAAAAAATCTTTAAGGGAGTATCCAATATAGAAGTCTGATTTTAGCAGAGTGACACAAATTCAAAATGGGAAAAAGCTATCAAAAATCTCTTTAATAAATCTAAGAAAGGAACGTATCTAATATTATATGTACATGTTATGTACATATAATAAAAATACAATCATTTATACACAGAAATTTAGGGTTTTTTTTAATAGCTCGTTAACCCAAAAAATGGAGAAGGCAATGGCAAACCACTCCAGTACTCTTGCCTGGAAAATCCCATGGGCGGAGGAGCCTGGTAGGCTGCAGTCTATGGGGTCGCGAAGAGTTGGACACAACTGAGTGACTTCACTTTCACTAACCCAAATATAGCAACCATTTCCCCCCACAAAAAACTCCTCAAAATTCCATTTCCTCTAAAACTCACCAACAAAGAAATTCATCCTTATTTCTTTAAGTTAGGTAAGATTTAAATTTCTAGAGCTGTTTGGAGCAAAGAACTTACCGATTCATGGCAGGATCATTCATGAAAGCTCGGTAGCCTTGCAAGTAAAACTTGCACAGTGTCAGAACACCCAAGGCAACAAAAGAAACCGTGAAGACCAAACCCAAAAGTGAGTAAGGAGTGCTGCAGCATTCAGCAATACTAGAAAAAAGCGGGGGGGGGGGGGGGGGGGTGAATATTGACAGATAAAAACTGTTTACCTAAAGTTAAAACATCTTAGGCCTTTAAATAACCATGAAGTTTGATCTGACCCTCAATGAAAACACCCAAAATCTGAGATGAGATCACCTAACCACTCTGTTACAATAATTTAAATCCATTTTCATTATTATCCTAACCTCATTTTTTCTTTGGCAAATATTTGTATATAGCACCAAATCTGAAACAGAATCAGTCTTTTATTTTTATCTATCATCTCCTTCAAAGGTAGTAAAACTTGAAGGGCCTAAACCTTGTTCAAAGCTTAAGAAATATTTAATTAACATACTGATAATATTCAAAGGAAATTCATATGGTTGCCCATTTTTCCTTCTGAAAAGTTTTGGCCGTTCAAATTGATCAGGCTGTACTGCTAATGTGGTTCCTCATTAAAACGCCTTCTTTGATCACACTGTTATGGGGCCATGTAGACACTGCAGCTCTCAACACCTCTCGCTCCAATAGTGGCTTCCATACTACTGGTCCTTTACACTTGAACTTATGTTTAGGTAAATACATTCTTTTTCTGTGTTATTTCAAAAGTTATGTCCAAGAAGACAGCCCAAGACCATTTAAAAATAACCTTAACACCAATTTTTAATAAAGAGAACTGGACTTACACTAAGCCTTGAAAATACTTTCATGTTGTATAGAAATACATTTAATACTTTCATTGAACATATTAGAAAACAATTAAACAAGTATTTTGCAAATATATGTAATATTCAGTTCAGTTCAGTTCAATCGTTCAGTCGTGTCTGACTCTTTGCGACCCCATGAATTGCAGCACGCCAGGCCTCCCTGTCCATCACCAACTCCCGGAGTTCACTCAGACTCATGTCCATCGAGTAGTGATGCCATCCAGCCATCTCATCCTCTGTCGACCCTTCTCCTCCAGCCCCCAATCCCTCCCAGCATCAGAGTCTTTTCCAATGAGTCAACTCTTCGCATGAGGTGGCCAAAGTACTAGAGTTTCAGCTTTAGCATCATTCCTTCCAAAGAACACCCAGGACTGATCTCCTTCAGAATGGACTGGGTGGATCTCCTTGCAGTCCAAGGGACTCTCAAGAGTCTTCTCCAACACCACACTTCAAAAGCATCAATTCTTTGGCGCTCAGCCTTCTTCACAGTCCAACTCTCACATCCGTACATGACCACAGAAAAAACCATAGCCTTGACTAGACAACCTTAGTTGGCAAAGTAATGTCTCTGCTTTTGAATATGCTATTGAGGTTGGTCATAACTTTTCTTCCAAGGAGTAAGTGTCTTTTAATTTAATGGCTGCAGTCACCATCTGCAGTGATTTTGGAGCCCCCAAAATAAAGTCTGACACTGTTTTCACTGTTTCCCCATCTATTTCCCATGAAGTGATGGGACTGGATGCCATGATCTTCCTTTTCTGAATGTTGAGCTTTAAGCCAACTTTTTTGCTCTCCTCTTTCACTTTCATCAAGAGGCTTTTTAGTTCCTCTTCACTTTCTGCCACAAGGGTGGTGTCATCTTCGTATCTGAGGTTATTGATATTTCTCCTGGCAATCTTGATTCCAGCTTGTGTTTCTTCTAGTCCAGTGTTTCTCATGATGTATTCTGCATAGACGTTAAATAAGCAGGGTGACAATATACAGCCTTGACGTACTCCTTTTCCTATTTCGAACCAGTCTGTTGTTCCATGTCCATTATATACCATTAATTTGGATTTAGCATTTACAAAGCAACTAATAAAAAAGATTCAAAACACAGTATTCTCAAGTTTTAAATTTTCAGTGAAGAATTACATTTGCACTGATGAGGAATTCACTCAGGCAAATCAGTATCTGCCCTTCACTATATAGCTCCTTGCCTCTGCTACATTTATAAACTGCTTTTAAAGTTACTTTTTATGTGAAAACATCTAATTTCATGTAGACTAGTGTGCATTATGATGCAAAAAAAAAAAAGAAAGAAAGAAAGTTTGGTTTTTCCATTAGGAGCTGATCATGATAGTTCATAGCTAAAGAATAAAAACTTTTATGGCATTCTTATAAATCTAATTTCTGCAATGTTTGATATTTTTCTCAGAAAAACCACTACATAACATGTTTCAACAAATTGCCCAGTAATTTAAAAATATGAGGATCATGGCTGAAAATAACACTAAAAATTTTACTTCATTCCCATTGGAAAAGTCTGAAAATTTTACTGTATGGTCATACAGTTTCTTTTTTCTTGTGTCCGTCTATATTTAAAGAAATCTTTTACATCCAAACAGTATGATTTAATTACGTTTTCAAGAGGAGCACATTCTTTCAGTCTTATGTTAAAAGAGTGTGGTGGCATTTTTCAAGAGTATAATAAAGAACACAAAAGGTTTCAACCTAGCTTTGGGGAAGTGAAAGAGGTCAGGAAATTTATAAAAATTTTTCTTCCCTTTTCTCGTCAATGAGACATTTAATTGATTTTAGTTCCTATTTCCTGGCTGCAAAAAATCCCTTCTTTTTGCTTTCAGTTTGTTTGCTGTGTTTTGTTGGTTTGTTTTAGTCAGGGTATTGTGGTAAACTTGAGATCCTTTTTGTAAGTTAACTTGTCCTTTGGCACACACATAGACTGGCACACAAGACCATCAAGAAGGACAAAGACCAATGCTTACAGGGATACATGTTAAAGAACCACACAGGAACGTCTCTATTACAAATTAAAACATTCTTATACTGAGAAGCAGCAAAATATCCTATGCATGGAAAAGGAACAGAGAAGAAAATTATTTGGCAAGATATCTTAAGCCTCACCTAAAATCTCAACATTGTTTTCTTACTCCATAAGCCCAAACGCCTTCACAGCTTTTTGATTCATTAAGCCTCTTACACTATACTATGCTTCATTTGATCGTACTTCACAATGGATAATAATCCGGCTTAAAACAAGACCAATCCCAGCCCACATTTAGGTTACTCTAACCACAGAACTATGTATCTCTCTTTCCCTTTATTCAGTTACTCTTTGGATAATTTTAAAACTCTGCATAAAATTTCCATAATACTTAAAAACAAGTTAACGGTGCAACTTAATAATGTGCTGGCCATTAAAACATATTTGATATCAATTTATTCCATGTTTATAGGCTACTTTCTAATTAAAAGTCTTAGCACAAAATCTGACTCAGTACCAATAAGTTATTTTATTTGTCAAAATAGGTATCACCCCATGTCATCGATATTGTCATTTAACTTTGTAATGTTTTCAATCTTAACAAGTAACATGCTCCTTAAAGAGAATAAATCTGTCTTAAGCTTCTCCTCCCCTATATCACTTAGTATGCAGTACACCACCATTTTGGATGGCTGGGGGAAAATGGCTCTATTAACTAAAATTCAAAACTTGTATTCGCCTATATTCACTTCCCAGGAGGAGTTTCTTTCAAAGAGTCAGGGAACGAAGATGTAGTCTCATCTGCTAGATTCTGAGGGCTTGAGATGGAAAATTCAGAAATGTCTAAATGTCTAGATAAGCTCACAAAGACAGGTGGAAAACAAATTCTAAAGACTTAAGATTAAAAAAAAAATTTACCTTAAAAATCAAGTGTTAGAATTCCTTTCAATTAAACAGCAAAGTACTGATACTCATTTTATCATTATTTGACTCTATCTCAATAATGAAGGAAAACATAAAAAATAACAGGGCAGGGAATTCCTTGGTGGTCCAGTAGTTAGGATTTTGTGCTTTCACTGCCCAGGGCGCAGGTTCACTTCCTGGTTGGGGAACCAAGACCCCACAAGCTGAGTGGTGTGGCCAAAAAAAAAAGGGAGTATAGTGAAAGTGTATACGCAGTCATGGGATTTGGACTCAGATGGGGTTTGAAAGTCAAAACCCGTTCTTCTGGCACTGTCACCTGGGGCAAGTTATTCTTGGTACAGTTTCCTCAGCTCTAAAATGGTAATGAGAATAAAAGCACCCTTCTTGGAGGGTTGCTATAAAAGTGAGTGTGAGTAACTGTTTAATAGTGTGGCTGGCACATACTGGTGTTGTTCAGTCGATAATTCATGTCTGATTCTTTGCGACCCCATGAATTGCAGCACACCTGCCTTCCCTGTCCATCACCAGCTCCCAGAGCTTGCTCAAATTCATGTCCATCAAGTTGGGGATGCCATCCAACCATCTCATCCTCTGTCGTCCCCTTCTGCTCCTGCCGTCAATCTTTCTCAGCATCAGGGTCTTTTCCAATGAGTCAGCTCTTTGCATCAGGTGGCCAAAGTATTGGGGTTTCAGCTTCAGCATCAGTCCTTCCAATGAATATTCAGGATTGACTGGTTTGATCTCCTCACTGTCCAAGGGACTCTCAAGTCTTCTTCAGCACCACAGTTCAAAAGCTTTAATTCTTCGGTGCTCAGCCTTCTTTATGGTCCAATTCTCACATCCATACATGACTACTGGAAAAACCATAGCTTTGACCATATGGACCTTTGTCAGCAAAGTGATGTTTCCACTTTTTAAAACACTCTGTAGGTTTGTCATAGCTATTCTTCTAAGGAGCAAGGATCTTTTTAATATCATGGATCTGCATTGATTCTGGAGCCCAAGAAAATGAAATCTGATACTGTTTTAACTTTTTCCCCATCTATTTGCAATGAAGTGATGGGACCCCAATGCCATGATCTTCGTTTTTTCAGTGCTGAGTTCTAAGTCAGCTCTTTCACTCTCTTCTTTCACCTTCATCAAGAGGTTCTTTAGTTCCTCTTCACTTTCCATTATTAAAGTGGTATGATCTGCATATCTGAGGTTGTTGATATTCCTCCCAGCAATCTTGATTCCAGCCTTTGAGTTATCCAGCCTAGCATTTCATATGATGTACTCTGCATATAAGTTAAACAAGCAGGGTGACAATATACAGCCTTGACATACTCCTTTCCCAATGTGGAACCAGTCCATTGTTCCATGTCCAGTTCTAACTGTTGCTTCTTGTCCTCCATACCGGTTTTTTAGGAGGCAGGTAATGTGGTCTGGTATTCCTCTGTCCATTTACATATTAAATACTCAATAAAAGTAATAGCTATTTTTACAATTTGCAACGTCCCTTTCCCACAAATCATTTGCTGTACTATAGTCCACAGTGTGGCCAAATAAACTACCATTATTGTATTATCACTTCCTCGTACTGCGAGACCTAGGCATCTGCTGAATGAAAATCACATTTTAATTACACATGAAGCACTATAAAAAGACTGACAAAAGTTAATTTGCAAAACTTACTATTCCTGAATCAAAGTTTTCTCTTCCTAAGGCTATATATAGTATCATACGCTCTGATTAATTACCTTGTCAGGAAAAGGAAAAGAAGCCTCTCTCGTGAGGCAGGCTGATCTCGAGTACTGAAGTAGGAGTAAATCTGAAGAGCAAATAAGACGAGCCAGAAAACCATGAACAATACAGGGACTACCAGCTGATTCCACAGGGACATTCCCAAGGCTAGAAGGCCATACACCTCCACTACCTAAGTAAGAAAATAAGACAGGAAAACATCTTTTATCACTTCAATAAACACATTTAAACACAAAAATGTTTAACCTGCAGTACTTAAAAACTGAATAGCTTTTCTTTTCTTGCATATTAAGCTAAATTCCTTCAAAGTTAGCTGTCTGCATACAATTAGAAAACAGCATGTCTTTTTTAATCTACTAATTTTACATTATTATTAGCAGTTGACACATACTCATCAAATGGCAAACTGCCCTAATAGTTCTGGGATAATGTCAAAATAAAGTCATATTTGGAGGAAAACTACATCACAGGCAGTTTGAAGAGGTTTGGCAAACTTATGTCAAATCAAAATGATCAGAACTAGTGTGAATAATAGGCTTCCCAGGTGGCACAGTGCTAAAGAGTCTGCCTGCCAATACAGGAGACAGCAGAGACTTGGGTTCCATCCCTGGGTCGGGGAGATCCCCTGCAATAGGAAACGGCAACCCAGCCCAGTATTCCTGCTTGGAAGATTCCATGAACAGAGGAGCCTGGCGGGCTACAGTTCATGGGGCGTAAAGAACTGGACACAATTAAGCGATGGAACATAGAACACAGCATAGTGTGAACAACGCAATACCGCTCACTGCTCGAGGGGTAGGAGGAAGGGAAATAGACAAGAATCTTCCAGAGTTTACTCAGGAATGTCATGGATGAGAAGTAGTTTACCGGAAGACAGAATAATCACTGGAGAAGTTTACTCTCTTTTGCAGCAAAGACAGTTTAGAAAGTCTTTTCCCCCAGACAAATTAATTCCCCTTCCTCCTCCTGCGTATTTATCAAGCAACATTTCTCAAATGATTTGTTTTGCCAAGTGCATTAACATTAGGAACAAAGGTATACCTAAAAAAAGTTTACTAAGTTACTATAAGTTAATAAATTAGCTGTCTAGTTTATAAAGCAATCTCATGTGAGATTGATTAGAAGGAATTCTCATAACCTGATTCAGCCTAAGAGTACAGATGGTTACCAAGTTTCTGGAGTTACCAAGACAGGGACCAGATCCTGGTAACACAACAGAGTTCTGCCAGGTAGATTACAAACTCTAACCTAAGCAGCCAACAGTCTTGCTAGAAGGCTCAATGTGATTCCAGAATGTTTCAGTAACTATAAAGACCTTAAATGAAAATACACTGACTTGGAGATTATTCTAAATTTAAACTTTTTCATCTGTAAATCAAATGCTTTTTCTAAAACTGAATCAAGAGTAACCCCTATTTTTCCTCAATTGGAAGATACTGAAAGAAAACAAACTGTCTAGCTTGCTGTAAAATTATTTATTAGCAACAAACTGATTACTGAGAGGCACAATACTTTTTCTCCTTTCCATTCAAGGAAATGACCACTAAAAAATCTGACAGTTTCTATTTCTTGCCTATCCAATTCTTTCTAGGTCATGAATTTCATAACCTGTATTTTATTTCCAACTATGACGCTTAGTGATACATGAACCTTATGACAAAGAAGGTAAACATGACACTGTAAAACGGAGGCTTTGCCCTTAGGGTATTAATAAACAGCGAGCATCCAAGCAATAGCTACTGAGTATCTACTGCTCCTTACAAACGAGGGTAGCACCACAAGATTGAATTCAAATAAAAAATACATAAATGTGTCATCTTCATTCTGAATACAACAAAACTTCCCCATGAAGAACCTCTTTAATGAGACTGTGAAAATGATTTTATCTTCTTTGGAAGATCTACTTTCAGGAAAAGTTGCTCAAGTTGATCATTATGGAAGATGAAGAAATCAGCACAATCAGGCTAAGGTCAAGAGCTTACAGAATTTTCCTGGGAAATCTGCCTTTGGGGCCACAACAATAAGGAAAGGACTCACTTAGCAGTATCAGTATGGTCCCTCTGAAAGCTTAAGGTACCTGTACCTTAAGGTCATGTACACAGTAAAGAGGCAGAAGAGAATACCCATTTTAATACTCTCTTCATACCAATGTCAATTTTAAGAGCTATTCTATATACTGAAACTTATTGATTAAATCAAATAGAACTATTTCTTTCAGTTGGTATGAAACCAACTGTTTGTGACTAGAAATAATCCGTTTGAGAGAAAAGACTGAAAAAATTAGGAAAGACAGAAGCACATTATGTTGGCAAAATCAGTCCAAGCACCACATCCAAACGAAGTCTGTCATATCACGGCCCAGAACTACTTAACGTCTCGGTTTAAATAAATAACGTAAGGAAAATACATTAGTCACAGCAGGTCTATATCAGGAAAAAAACAGGAACTGACCTCTACATATTCAATTCTATACCACTCTTGTCTTTGTTATAGTAGTCACCACCAAACATCATCTCCCTGGTACTGAACTCATTCAAATCTATGGCTACCCTACATGTTAGCTACAACAGTTATTATTAGCTCTATCTTTCAGATAAGTGAACTTAAGTGACTAACCCTCGGTTACACAGCTAGTAAACAGCAGCATCAGTGTGAAAACTCAGACTGACTGCATCCAGATGAACTTACTTCACTTTACTGCTTCTCAACAGAACTTAAGAATCTCAGATGCTCCTAATTATATTGAAAATAGTTGCTATTTTCCAAGTGTCAAACATAATATTACCACAACCATGACTGTGAAATAAAAGTGAATTAAATCTTTAATATACTTAATATTTATGTAGAATTTTATCTACAGTCTTACCTGAACCAACTCTCTGTATGCAGACTTGGCAAGATTATAAGGTACTAGAAGATTAGACCCAAGAAAATAGAGAACTTCCAAACCAGTAAAAATCATAGCAAATTTGTTGATGATAACAATTGTTTCCAGAGGAACAAGGCAAAGGCGTGCTAGCAGAGGAAGCATGTGAGCTGAAAAGAGCCAAATCTGCTTCGTTTTCATGACACAGGAGCATAACGTACACACCACCAGCTGACCTAAAACGAGGGGGGTAGAAGGCATGTGAGATTTGGTATCCACAAAATAAAAACACTGTTGTTAATGGTGATGACACAGCTTTTGAAGGAGTCTAATCAGGATCTCTTAGATAATATTTTAAATCAAATTTTAACTTCATTTGACCATAATTAAATGTTCACATGTCCTGTGAATTTTGAGCACCAATTCCCTAGGACTGATCTGAGAAAAGCAGCACAGATATCCACTGGTCTTTATCACATTCCAGATGGCATATATAATATGGAGTTTTTAAAATTTCTAATTCAATATTACAATAAATTCAGTTACTATGAAATATATTTAGCTCCTTTTACAAAGGCCCTCAATATTTAACTGTTCTAGTCTAGAGGTGAAAGTATAAAAGCCAAGAGATACAGTAACTTGTCTAAAATCATGCTGCGACAAGACTTATTCTGAGGTTTTCAATCTTTAACTGCTTTTATAGGACTATGCAAGCCTTCCCATATGGCTCAATAATGAAAAATTAAAACTCAAAAAGTTTAAACAACAAATTATCAGAGGATTGTGCATGATTATAGAAAGTTAGGAAGTACAGAGAAGTAAAAAGGAAAAAAAACAATCCATCTCCTACAATCCTGTCACCTAGGTTAGCACTGTTAAGGTCTTGGGTTTATTACATAAAACATTGCATGCAAAGCTGTAGTCTTTTATCTGAAACCTAGGCAGTGCTCCAAAAGAGCTATCCATATTATTTATTACCTTTTCAGTTTATTCTATGCATGTGGTTATACACAAATGTTTTGTATAAAGATTATAATGTACATATAATCAGCTTTTTTCATTTAAAACATATTATGCATATACCTAACTAATAAATATCTTCACAACCAGATAATCACTGCAGATGGTGACTGCAGCCATGAAATTAAAAGACGCTTACTCCGTGGAAGGAAAGTTATGACCAACCTAGATAGCATATTCAAAAGCAGAGACATTACTTTGCCAACAAAGGTCCGTCTAGTCAAGACTATGGTTTTTCCACTGGTCATGTATAGATGTGAGAACTGGACTATGAAGAAAGCTAAGTGCCCAAGAATTGATGCTTCTGAACTGTGGTGTTGGAGAAGACTCTTGAGAGTCCCTTGGACTACAAGGAGATCCAACCAGTCCATTCTAAAGGAGATCAGCTCTGGGATTTCTTTGGAAGGAATGATGCTAAAGCTGAAACTCCAGTACTTTGGCCACCTCATGCGAAGAGTTGACTCATTGGAAAAGACTGATGCTGGGGGGATTGGGGGCAGGAGGAGAAGGGGGCGAGAAAGGATGAGATGGCTGGATGGCATCACCGACTCAGTGGACGTGAATCTGAGTGAACTCCGGGAGTTGGTGATGGATAGGGAGGCCTGGTGTGCTGGAATTCATGGGGTCCCAAAGAATCGGACACGACTGAGCGACTGAACTGAACTAATAAATATACTAATAAATATAAATATATGTGTGTATATATAAATATATATGGGCTTTTTTTTTTAGTTAAAAAAACTGAACACATATGACAATATTAGCACTTGACTACCTTCAAATATTTTACAATTATAAAATGCTTTATTATGAATAAGCTTGTACATTTCTGACACCCTTGTATAAACTACTTGGAGAACATTTCCTAATGTTTTCTAGCCTAAATCCCTATAAGCGGGATTACTGAGTCAGAGGAAACATTTTTTAAAGCTTCTGACACACATGTCAACTGCTCTACAGAAACAAAACATCCAGTGTACAGGGTGCCCCTTTTTCCACCTATCTGCCAACAGTGAAAATAATTTAAGAAAAGGAAAGGTAGAAATAGTTCCTATTTTTTTTTAAATTTGTCTTTTGTCCATTACCAGTAGCACTGAACATTACCAGTAAGTATATATAAGCACTTGCAATTTTTGACAAAATGCTTGTTCACATTCTTTGCCTATTCTACTAGGATATGTAACTTCTGTTGTTAGAACAAGATGTTACCTCCTTTATCATATAACTGTGATATACTGTGTATCACATAATTATCATATAATTATATCATATCATATAATTTCCCTATCAGTCATTGGAATATTTTAGTAACTTTTTTCTCTTATAAGATAGAAGTTTTTATTATAACGAGCCAAATCTATCCACCTTTTTAATGGTTTCTACTTTTGGTGCCATGGTTAATTACATGGCTCCCTCTACTCAAGGTTATACAAGTAACCAACTACGTATTTTCTTTAATAAAAAATTAACATATTTGGAAATTGTTATACAATAAGATAAAAAGAAAAGCTCTAAGTTTGTTTTTTCGATGTGTAGTTAGCTATCTTAAAACTAGCTACTGGAACCAATCAATTCTTTTCTTATTAATTTGAAATGCCATTTTGGTATACTGTAAAATCTTCATTGTATTTGTGTCTGCGTTCGAACTCGATATTTTTTTTTTTTTAGTGATCGTCTCTGATGACAGTACACACTATTCCATTTCATTGATTGGACAAGTCTCCTCTCATTACTCCTCAGAACTTCTCATAAATTCTTAAACAGGTTATCTCCCAAATTAAGAATTAGTCAAATTCTCTTCCTTCTTGCCAATGAAAAGCAAAACAAAATATGTATCTTTTACCATCTTATTCATGCTTTTTTGGCTGGGGGTCCCCCTCCCCACATTGCACAGCATGTGGTACTTCCCTGGGCAGGGATTGAACCCACACCCCCTGCACTGGAAGCACAGAATCTTAACCACTGGACCGCCAGTGAAGTCCTTCAGTTCAGTCCAGTTGCTCAGTCATGTCTGACTTTTTGCAACCCCATGAATCGCAGCACGCCAGGCCTCCCTGTCCATCACCAACTCCCAGAGTTCACTCAGACTCACGTCCATCAAGTCCGTGATATCATCCAGCCATCTCATCCTGGGTCATCCCCTTCTCCTCCTGCCCCCAATCCCTCCCAGCATCAGAGTCTTTTCCAATGAGTCAACTCTTCGCATGAGCTGGCCAAAGTATTGGAGTTTCAGCTTTAGCATCATTCCTTCCAAAGAACACCCAGGACTGATCTCCTTCAGAATGGACTGGGTGGATCTCCTTGCAGTCCAAGGGACTCTCAAGAGTCTTCTCCAACACCACACTTCAAAAGCATCAATTCTTCACCGCTCAGCCTTCTTCACAGTCCAACTCTCACATCCATACATGACTACTGGAAAAACCACAGCCTTGATTAGACGGACCTTAGTCGGCACAGTAATGTCTCTGCTTTTGAATATACTATCTAGGCTGGTCATAACTTTTCTTCCAAGGAGTAAGAGCCTTTTAATTTCATGGCTGCAGTCAACATCTGCAGTGATTTTGGAGCCCAAAAAAATAAAGTCTGACACTGTTTCCCCATCTATTTCCCATGAAGTGATGGGATCGGATGCCATGATCTTTGTTTTCTGAATGTTGAGCTTTAAGCCAACTTTTTCATTCTCCTCTTTTTCATCAAGAGGCTTTTTAGTTCCTCTTCACTTTCTGCCATAAGGGTGGTGTCATCTGCATATCTGAGGTTATTGATATTTCTCCCAGCAATCTTGATTCCAGCTTCTGTTTCTTCCAGTCCAGCGTTTCTCATGATGTACTCTGCATAGAAGTTAAATAAGCAGGGTGACAATATACAGCCTTGACATACTCCTTTTCCTATTTGAAACCAGTCTGTTGTTCCATGTCCAGTTCTAACTGTTGCTTCCTGACCTGCATACAGATTTCTCAAGAGGCAGGTCAGGTGGTCTGGTATTCCCATCTCTTTCAGAATTTTCCACAGTTTATTGTGATCCACACAGTCAAAGGCTTTGGCATAGTCAATAAAGCAGAAATAGATGTTTTTCTGGAACTCTCTTGCTTTTTCGATGATCCAGCGGATGTTGGCAATTTGATCTCTGGTTCCTCTGCCTTTTCTAAAACTAGCTTGAACATCAGGGAGTTCATGGTTCACATATTGCTGAAGTCTGGCTTGGAGAATTTTGAGCATTACTTTACTAGCATGTGAGATGAGTGCAATGGTGCAGTAATTTGAGCATTCTTTTGCATTGCCTTTCTTTGGAATTAGAATGAAAACTGACCTTTTCCAGTCCTGAGGCCACTGCTGAGTTTTCCAAATTTGCTGGCATATTGAGTGCAGCACTTTCACAGCATCATCTTTCAGGATTTGAAAGAGCTCCACTGGAATTCCATCACCTCCACTAGCTTTGTTCATAGTGATGCTTTCTAAGGCCCACTTGACTTCACATTCCAGGATGTCTGGCTCTAGATGAGTGATCACATCATCATGATTATCTGGGTCATGAAGCTTTTTTGTACAGTTCTTCCGTGTATTCTTGCCAACTCTTCTTAATATCTTCTGCTTCTGTTAGGTCCATACCATTTCTGTCCTTTATCGAGCCCATCTTTGCATGAAATGTCCCCTTGGTATCTCTAATTTTCTTGAAGAGATCTCTAGTCTTTCCCATTCTGTTCTTTTCCTCTATTTCTTTGCACTGATCGCTGAGGAAGGCTTTCTTATCTCTTCTTGCTATTCTTTGGAACTCTGCATTCAGATGCTTATATCTTTCCTTTTCTCCTTTGCTTTTCGCCTCTCTTCTTTTCATAGCTATTTGTAAGGCCTCCCCAGACAGCCATTGTGCTTTTTTGCAGTTCTTTTCCATGGGGATGGTCTGGATCCCTGTCTCCTGTACAATGTCACGAACCTCAGTCTATGGTTCATCAGGCACTCTATCTATCAGATCTAGACCCTTAAATCTATTTCTCACTTCCACTGTATAATCATAAGGGATTTGATTTAGGTCATACCTGAATGGTCTAGCGGTTTTCCCTACTTTCTTCAATTTAATCCTTTATTCCATTTTAAAATTTTTTATTGGAATATGTTGATTTCAAATCAACATTTTTATAGTTTAATTTGTGTTCTATTCATATTATTGTTAGAATACAAAAGTGGCAACCATTTTTACACAAAGCTGAAAATTTCTTAACAATCTACTATGCTGTATGTAACATATGTGGTATTTTCTCCCACAGAGTTATTAATTTTAGTCTTTAAAGAACTGATACTCAAATCACAAGAAAAACATTTATAAAGGTATGAAAAAAGAGAAAAACTCATAGCAATGAAGAAAACTGAGAAGAGAGGCCACTTAATAAGTCAACAAAATTTTAGGGGATAGAAAACAACGATTAGGCCATTAGTCTTTCTGCACCGTGGGAAGACTGAAGTTCGCTTTTTGGAAAGGCTGAAACAGGCTCCTGGACACTGTGCACACCCAAGGCAGAGGTGAGGTGCGGTGCCCAAAGGAAAACAGGAGATTAAAAGTCTGCATCCACAAAGATGATAGCTCTCTAGGTCTCCAAACACTGCTGCCACATTTACTGCCATTCAGCTCTTGTCCCTGGTACCAGGCCCCCCTGCAGGAGATAGATTATTCTCAGGAAACTGACCCAAGTCCAGTGAAAAGACCACAAAGATGCACACTTATGGGGTCCCCCCAGTAAGGGTCAGGCCCACCTGAACACCAACTGCTACAAACACCAGTTGGTATGCCTTTAAAGAGATTACAATTGGCAACTTAATAATTAACGTCAATACAAATGACAACAGAAGGATATTTAAGTAATAACCAGGTGATTCTAATTCAGGCTTAAGAAGTACTATTGTCCCATGTAAGGCAGAGAGCAAAAGAAAGACAAAAAGAATCTCAAGAGAAAATGGAAAGAACGCAAGGAACAAAAGAAAGCTTCAAAGTAAATGATATATCTAAGAAATTAAAAAGACTGTCACAATAGAAAGAAAACAAATCCCAGAATACTAAAAGAATATCTAACAAAAAAAAGTTGGGAAATCTCAGAAAGTAAAACAAAAAACAAAGAGAGAGACAGAGAAAAAGGAAAACAGAACAGTAAGAAAGTTAGGGGTTCAATGTGGAAGAAAGCTTATCCAATTAAAAGGAATTCCAGAAAGGGACAAAAAAGAAAACAGCAGGGAAGAAATTATGGTGAGCTGAAAGGAGAAAAGCTTCTGGGGAATGATGCCTGACAGGATAGGAGTGGTACAGAAAGAGTAGATTTTCATCACAATATTGTGGTATCACCCCCAATAATTTTTTAAAATTGTGTTTATTTCTTGACTTTTAAAAGTAAGTGTATATCTTTCATTAAAAAAATTAGCTGAAACTCTGAAAAAAGACTTAAGAGAACATGCTTTACCACTAGGGATATTTAAGAATTTTCATTTTGGCATGTCTTACTTTCACTGTACTCATAGCTATGATATTTAAAGTTCCTTGTTCCGCATGATGCAAACTTCCTCTAAGCTCTGAACGTTCCCATAAGTCCAGGCCAGCACATTCAGTTCTCAGCTCTGGAGTGAGAGGCTTCAATTATCCTCTTTCACAGCAGAGTGTGACTCATATGCTGTGACTCTTGAAGGGAAGACCACCTCTCTTACTTAGGTGAGAGAAGGAAGGAGTCATACTGCTAGTGGAAATCTTTCCGATGCTCCAGAAGCACAGCAAGCTGTTCAACTTGATGTACCTATTCCAACTGGCAATTCTGAACAAAACAAAATCACAATGTACTCTGGATTTCAGGATTCCTTAAGAACTATCTCCAAGAAGTCCATAACCCTAAGAAAGAATGGCATATTCATATGACTTAGTTTTTCATTAAAACTTTATTAGTGAAATGGAAGAAAAGGAGTAAAAAGCTACTTTAAAATCAAAGTCTAAAGAAAAAAATGCTACTTAATAATTTATGGATTTCCAGCGAATTAAATCTTGCCTGGGTGAACACACTATCATAAGCACAGATGGGCAAAATTTAGGGAAATATACAGATTTACACGAAATCACATCCATCAGAGAATAAAAGAAAACACTTTGAGTTTTCGAATCAGGCAAATATTTTCATACTTGGATGAAAATATTACCACTATTGAATATGTGGTAATATTTGGATGTTACCACTATTGAATACAGCCATGGGATATGGCCGTAAAGCAACATTATTTTTGTGTTCTACTCTCTTAAAAAGCCACTCTTTGAAGCTAAGTGTTCTCCTGCCCCTATAAGGCAAGTCCCATAACTTTTCTAAACCAGTACAGTTTGCACAATCTGATCTAATCTAATCTCAGTCAACTCAAACAAAGCTCTGATTTAAAGTTGAAGGTTTTCCTTTACTCCAGCTGAAGCTCCT
Organism: Ovis canadensis; assembly: GCF_042477335.2. Classification (NCBI taxonomy): domain Eukaryota; kingdom Metazoa; phylum Chordata; class Mammalia; order Artiodactyla; family Bovidae; genus Ovis; species Ovis canadensis. Next base: position 83,358,675 of record NC_091249.1, read on the forward strand.
AGTGTTGTTCAGTTGCTCTGTGTGTCCAACTCATTGTGACCCCATGGACTGCAGCACGCCTGGGTTCCCTGAGCTTTACTATCTCCTAGAATTTGCTCAAACTCATGTCCATCGTGTTGATGATGCCATCCAACCATCTCATTCTCTGTTGCCCCCTTCTCCTCCTGTCCTCAGTCCTTCCCAGCATCAAGGTCTTTTCCAATGAATCTGCTCTTCACATCATGTGGCCAAAGTACTGGAGCTTCAGCTTCAGCTTCAGCATCAGTCCTTCCAGTGAATATTCAGGGTTGATTTCCTTCAGGATTGCTTTGATCTCTTTGCTGTCCAAGCGACTCTCCAGTCTTCTCCAGCACCACAGTTCAAAAGTATCAATTCTTTGGTGCTCAGCCTTCTTTATGGTCCAACTTTCACATCCATACATGACTACTGGAAAAACCATAGCTTTGACTAGAAGGACCTTTGTCAGCAAAGTGATGTCTCTGCTTTTTAATAGGCTATCTAGGTTTGTCACAGCTTTTTTTCCAAGAAAGTATCTTTTAATTTCATGGCTGAAGTCACCAACCGCAGTAATTTTGGAACCCAAGAAAATGAAATCTACCACTGCTTCCACTTTTTCCCCTTCTATTTACCATGAAATGATGGGACCAGACCTACGTAACTCAATGAAGCTATGAGCCCACCACGCAGGGCCACCCAAGAAAAAAGAGTCATGGTGGAAACCTCTGACAAAACATGGGCTACTGGAGAAGGGAATGGCAAAGCACTTCAGTATTCTTGCCTCAAGAACCCCAAGAGCAGTATGAAAAGGCAAAAAGATATAACTGGAAGATGAGTCCCTTAGGTCGGTAAGTGTCCAATATGCTACTGCAGAAGAGCAGAGAAATAGCTCCAGAAAGAACGAAGAGGCTGGGCCAAAGCAGAAACGATGCTAAGTTGTGAATGAGTCTGGTTGTGAAAGTCAAGTCCGATGCTGTAAAGAATACTCAATAGGAACCTGGACTATTCTGGTCCATGAATCAAGGTAAATTAGGCTTGGTGAAGCAGGCGATGTCAAGAGTGAGTATCAATATTTTAGGAATCGGTAAACTAAAAAGAATGGGAATGGGTGAATTTAATTCAGATGACCATTACATCTACTACTGTGGGCAAGAGGCCTCCTTTGGGGGTCACAGAAAAGCAGCAATTGTGAGAGGGAGTAGAGAGCTTATGGCAAAGCTGCTTCTCTTTCTCTGCCAGCACAGTGGCATTCTTCCTGACTTACTTACCCACAGCTGAAGCAGGCAGGCAAGGAGAGGGAGAGAAGTAGAAAACTCTTACTGGACTATTTCCTTACAATGCTATGGTATTGGTGCTGTCTGCAGTTGAGATATTTAAAATGGATCTTCTTTCTCCTGGGCATATTTAAGTGTTTTTCTGATTGTTCCCATTATCATGGATCTCTTATCTGCATGACCTTTCATGCTTGTTATATGCCCTCCTCTGGCTGCTTTTGGCTCTTTCCTCAGCTCCTGGGAATCTGGAAGTACAATGCCTGTTGGCGTCTTCTCATCTTTTTAAGAGCCCTCTTGGAAGGATGTAAGAAAACTCCATTGACTCCTGGGACCCTCATCTAGTTCACAGGAAACTAACATTCTTTGCCTATAGAGATTAGATGATACAGGAGAACCTCACAAGACATTTTCACTTCACAGTCAGAAACTCAACAGCCAGCCGGCCCACTAGTGGCCTTTATGTCAGATTAGAATTATAATATGAGCCATATATGTAATGTTTAATATTCTGGTAGCATCATTTTATGAAGTTAAAAAAAGTAAAATTGATTAACAATATATTTTATTTAACCTAATGTATCACAAATATTAGGGCTTCCCTGGTGGCTCAGTGGTAGAGAATCAACCTGCAATGCAGGAGACTCAGGTTCGATCCCTGGGTTGGGAAAATCCCCTGGAGAAGAAATGGCAACCCACTCCAGTATTCTTGCCTGGAGAATTCCATGGACAGAGGAGCCTGGTGGGCTACAGTCCATGGGGTTGTGAAAGAGTCTGATACGACTTAGTGACTGAACAATAACAACAATCCTAAATATTATCATATAGACATTCAATCTATACCAAAAAATGAACAAGACATTTTGCATCCTTTTTGTACTAAGTTTGATTTGGACCAGTCACATTTCAAGGGCTCATAAGGCACTTGTGGCTTGTTTTGGATGGTGCAGCTTTAGATTTTGCACACCTAGTCAGACACCAGTCTGCAGGATCCCTCCTAAGCCACACACACAAAACAACTCTGAGTCCCCAAATGGTCCCCCACTGAATTCTCTACATGAGGAGGGGGCTGGGAAGGTATTTCAGAGAAAACAGCTATCTAAAGAAATTCTCTTACAAATTCCAACATTAAACCTCTTAACACCTTCTACATGGAGTGGTTTAAGAAACACATACAAGATTCCTCTCACTTCCTTTTTGCAATTTTGGAATGGTAAGATCTGATACTTCACTTTGGGCTGTATCTATGTTGTTCTGGGATCCTATCCAATCCTTCTATTATAAACATTCTCCTACCTGAATGTTTCAATCACATCTCAAGTTCTTGATGTTTCTGGTAATTTATTGTAGACTAGAGGATAATGGCTTTCAACAACAGTAACCAATATTAAGACATTACATATTTCATTTTAATCTTACAAAGTAATTATTAGGTTTATTTAAAAACCAACCTTCCCAAATACTTAAATTATCCTTAAAAAACACAAGTAATTAAAGGCTATATATAATTATAAACATGTAAAATAAGAAACACCTTATTTAGAGAGAAAAAGACTAATAAGAAAATGTAACATTTAACAATAACTGTGTTTTCAGAGTCATCAAGAATAACTTCAAGTTTTCCAACTTTTTTGTATTAAATATGAACTAATTGTATAAGAGTAATTAATATTTGGTTGGTTCCTACCTACATTTTTGAGTCTTTTATAATACTTACCTATTAAGGCTGTGGTAAATCGATTCATGGAGAGTGGTTCTAAATACATTGGTCCTTCATAGGCGGACTCCAGTTCACTTCTAACATAGTCCCTAATAAGTAAAATGATAAGAATGTATTAGATACATTCTAAGCACATACAGAGAAGCAGCTAAGCACAGTATTATTATAAAAACATATTATGTTAATTACACTTCACATCTATATGAAGGAAAATTTTAGGTACAAAAAATTATAGAGGGATGACCTTCATCTCCTTGGCCCATGTGATGAAAACAGAATTCACTGAAACTGAATTTTACTTGCAAAGAAGCAGCCAAAACTTCACTTTGTTGGATTCTCTTTCTTCCCACGGTCTCATTAATATAATTTATGCCCAGGAAAAAGCCAATTGAGATGCCACCTCTCAACCCTACTACTTAACTGATAACACCTAACACTATTTCATTAATTTCCCCTCTTTTCATTAGCTTGTTATCCCTCCCATCTTATTTTCCCCAAAGTTTTTTCTCCAATTATACTTAATCAGCTATACGTAAAAACACAAACTAGTTAGAAAACTGGCTTGTAGCAAGACAATCCTTAAAAGATGTCATTTTCAAGTTTACAGGAAATTTATAATTAGAATTATAATATTTAAGTAGGCTACAAATTTATTTTGAGATAAATTTTAAATCAAATTATTTCTTATAAAACATAATTCATTTAACTGATCACTGAGAAATAACAAGATTTAATTAGTGGTTAAAGAGACTTTACACTCTGAGAAAACAGAACTTTTAGGGTAGAGGCAGAAAGGAAGAATTTATTGTCAGTTAAGTTCAGTGGTAATAGAACATGGTTGTCTTAAATTCTTCTGAAATCAAAGTACGAAAATTTGTGTTAAAAAATTCTCCTTTTCTTCAATTGTTGAATACTTTATTCACTGTACTTTAAGACAGGTTAAATACGTCAAGTATTTCTGAAAAACTCTTATGGCTGTATTTACTTTTTCCATGAAATTACTTCCCATTAGGCAATCAAGTGGAATTCCTTTAGCATAACACAGTTAACCAAGAAATGATCCTTACATAATCAGCCAGCGAGTACTGCCAAAAATCAAAACTAAAAACTAAAATAAAAATCTTAAAACAGTTTTGGGAACAATTATAAAAATCAATGAATGACTAGGCTTCTTGGGTGATTTAGCTATTCTCCTCTATCACTCTTTGAGGATGATTTCTAACAAATAATGTATTAACAGTCTTTCTACTGACAGAAAAAAACAAATCCTCAAGAGGCATGCTTCTAATGCAGCAGTTGTCAACCAGGTGTGAGCCTGCCCCTAAGGGGATATTCTGCAATGTCTGAAAACATTTTTAGTTGTCACAGCTTCAAAGGGTGGAGGAGTGCTCCGGGCACCTAAGTCAAGATGCCTCCAAAACATCCCACAGCACACAGGACAGCCCCCACAACAAAGAACTGCCCACTCCAGAAGGTCAGTGGTTGAAGCCTTGTTTTAATGTAAAGAGACACAAACACTACACGTGCAAATTACATATAAATATCTGATCATGAGATTAACGTAATTAATATTTTTAATATAGTTTTAGGATAGAAAGGTAAAGAATGAGAAGTTAACTCTGACGTTTTAAATAAAATACACATGTAAGTACCATTTACATTTATGAAGTCTTTGAAAATGCTATTAAAAGAAACAAATTTTTATTTAAAAGAGATCTAACTTTGAGTCCCAATGGTGGCGCTAGTGGTAAAGAATGTGCCTACATATAAGGAGATACAACAGACGTGGGTTCCACCTCAGTCAGGAAGAAGGCATGGCAACCCACTCCAGTATTCTTGCCTGGAGAATACCAGGGACAGAGGAGCCTGGTGGGCTACAGTACATAGGGCCGCAAAGAGTCGGACATGCCTGAAGTGACTTAACATGCAGCACACAACTTCTGAGTCCCAGTAGGACCTAGGCCTTTAAAGTCAAGTAATTTCTTTTTGGCCAAAGCATATCTCTCTCAAATAGATCCAGTTTAAAAAAAGAACCAGCGACAATCCATAAGGAGAAAGCAGACTGGTGTCTGCTGGAGGGGAAGTGGAGAGGGGGAATGGAAATCAGTACTCAGGAGTTGCACGTTTTATTCCAGGGGGACGAAATGTGTTGAAATTAGATAATGGTGACAGCTGCACAACATTAGGATCGCACTATATGCCACTAACCTATTCACTCTAAAAGGTTAAATCTGTTACATGAACTTCACCTCTACAAAAAAGGCGAGCCTGCGGGAGCACCGACTGCAAGCAGGAGAAAAGCCAGAAGACCGCCCAAGAGGACCTCAGTCCCAGGAGCTCTCTCCTGGTGAGGGCGAGGGAAGGAGACGGCAGAGCTGGGTTCCCTGTCGTGTTTTCTCCCACGTTTGCTTCTGTCATCATATTATTGGTGTTTCATAATAAAACTCAGCAAACTCAACATTATCAAGAATTTTTTACTGCTGAGACATTTGCTAATTGTTTTTATATTATTTCCAAGCCTACTTCAGTTTATCCTCTTTTTAAAAGCCTCTTTGTTTTTCCTTAGTCCATTATCCAAAATTCTAATTTCACATAACAAAACTTCTAAGGCAAATTAACATTTTTTACACTTTTTTATTTTAACTCAAAAGGAATCTGCTGTATACCTGTGTTGCTAGCACACTGGTAGGTCTTGAAAATGCTGCAGTAGACAAGAAAAACACAGTTGTGAGGATGAAGCAGACAAGCCAGGAAAGAAGATATACATAACACTTATCCTAACAATTATTTAATTATAATTGTGACAAACGCTGGAAGAAAAAAATACAGAATGCTGTCATGGTTTTTGAAAATTTAATTTTTATATTCACAGCCCTGTTTATTAAAAAATTATCTTTCATTATCTTCACTTCTCGATTTATACTTTCTATTTAGCTTGCTTTTTATCTCTCATTCTATTTCATAGGATTATTATAACGGGTTTAATGCAACAGTTTCCTTTTCTTTTAACCTACTCTATATTCTTTTGGTTGTTCTGGTGTTTTTTAAGTCTCCTCTCAACTTTCTAATTCTTTATATGATTTCCTTTTTGGTTCTTTCTCTTTTTCCATGTTTCACTACTCTGTGCTCTGTTGAGATTAGGGGACCCTAGGGAATGTCTCAAGCTCGTGCTTGGTCACTAAACTGTGTCTGACTCTTTTGTGACCCCATGGACTGGAGCCCACCAGGCTCCTCTGTCCACGGGATTTCCCAGGAAACAATACTGGAGTGGGTTGCAATTTCCTTCTTCACTGGATCTTCCCAATCCAGGGATCGAATCTGTGTCTCCTGCATTGGCAGGCGAGTTCTTTACTACTGAGCCACCAGGGAATCACTACAAGGGAGGTCTACATTTCAGAATAATCACCACCTTTAGGCCACAATGACAACACCCTGATGTTAAGCAGTTCCCTCCCTACTAGCTCTCCCAACTTTACCCTCTTAAATAGCTCTCTCAATGCTTCAATCTCCCTCAAGGACTGCCCGACCTGTGCAATCCTGTGCAATCCCTGTGCAATCGTCCTACCCCAGAAATTAACATCTTCCCTAAGCACCTTAGACCCTCTCTCCTTTGCTCAGCTCCCCTCTCTCAAAGACAGCCTTCAGCATCTCTCTGTTTAGCTGACTCATCAATAAGCCCCACTTCAATAAAGATAGCCAGGACCAGAAAGCCTGTAGTCCCTCTTGGGGGACAGCTGAGCTTGGCTTGCCAGAGCCAGGGCTGTGACTTTGGTGGGGACTAAACTGGTCTTACCAAATAGCCACTACTGAGCTGTCTCTTCTGAGAGAAGAATCTGGGCACTGTCTCCCAAACTATTATTACAGAAAAACTGGAAGAAGAAATGAAACAAAAATCAAAAAACAAAACATTAACAAAGATCTCTACATCTAAGTTATATACAGCTTCAGGACATCTCATGCTGGCAATGAAAACTCTTGGTTATTACTCAGTCCCAACAGAGTGGGTCACTTACAACATTAAAAAACACAACGGTAAGCCTAAAGAAGAAGGATTCAGAGAAGGAATTATCCAAAATCCCATGAGTCACTTTAGGCCAAAATTTAGTCTGAGGCAAGAGTCATGTAATTCAGATTATTAACAGAATTTTAAACCTAAAAATTTTAAGACTGAATCAAAGAAGTTCAAAAGCAGAATTAGAATTTTCCAATTTAAAGATTTAAAGAACAGAATGTATTAAGTTGGTCAGAAGCAAGAATTACTGTTTTCTACTTGTAACTGAGTAATATCTTCCCCTTCTTAAATCACTTTTTTCACTTATACAACTTATGCAATGCTGACAATTAACACAGAGCACCAATAAACTGAACACTTTGAAAACCCACTTCTCTACATTCCCCATGGTAGCCTTCTTTCTTGTGGTTACAACTGTTTTGGGGAATAAGCAATGTGTAACAGAGTCGGACTCGACTGAAGCGACTTAGCAGGAGCAGCAAGATGTATACCAAGAGCCCCAAGGATGGCTTACAACTGGAAAAGTTTCTGCTATAAATAGAAGCATAAGAGTTATAAAAGACAAATAATAACAACAAAACCTATGAGCTTATCAATTCATCAGCCTATCAAAAGACCTTTCTTTCTAAGTCTCTTAAGCAACCTGGCTGGGTCGACAACCAAGAACAATCTGCACATTCCGGCCACTTAAAGCTTCCAAACAATAATAATTCCAAAGAAACCTAATCTATTTGTACACAGAACAAAGTGGTGAGCCTTCCAAGTTGTCTTTCCCAATGTGTACAAACAAAAGGCACTGCACACTTAATCACTGGATGGCCAAGGAATTACCCTGAGATGTTTAATCACTATGATCTGAGTACCTATCACACCCTAAGCAGTGAATAGCAATTTAAGAGTTCATTTCCCCGGGGATTTAGTATTTAAATCTTCTCTGCTACAAGGCCACCCTGCTTCTTTCTTCATCTTCTGACTACCTGCTAAATATTTAGTGCCTGGATCTGATAATGTCCAAAAGAAGAAAACATATCACACATTGAAATGGGTCAACTGTATTCCTTTCAAAAGTAAAAGTTAACTGTATAGTGAAAAACTTCACTTTTCAGTTCTTTTATCTAACAGCAGTAGTTGTCAGCTGGAAAAATTTTATTCCCCAGGTCATAACATTTGGCAATTAGCGATAGTTTCTGGTTTTACAATTGTGGGGAAGGGGTGCTCTGCAATCTGTGAGCAGAGACGCAGTATTGACAACATCCTGTAATGCACATGACTGCCTCACAACAAATAACCCAGCCCAAGATGCTAACAGGTCCAATACAAAGAAACCCTCATCTGTAGCTTTGAATGACACAAGCTTTCCTAAAACGGAGGGCTAGTTATCTGTATGAGACATATAAGTAACTTCTGGGAAAGTTTTACATTTGAAATCAGTGAAGAAAGCTGAGCACCGAAGAACTGATGCTTTTGAACTGTGGTGTTGAAGACTCTCGAGAGTCCCTTGGACTGCAAGGAGATCCAACCAGTCCGTTCTGGAGGAAATCAACCCTGGGATTTCTTTGGAAGGAACGATGCTAAAGCTGAAACTCCAGTACTCTGGCCACCTCATGCAAAGAGTTGACTCATTGGAAAAGACTCTGATGCTGGGAGGGACTGGGGGCAGGAGAAGGGGACGACCGAGGATGAGATGGCTAGATGGCATCACGGACTCGATGGACGTGAGTCTGAGTGAACTCCGGGAATTGGTGATGGACAGGGAGGCCTGGTGTGCTGCAATTCATGGGGTTGCAAAGAGTCGGACACGACTGAGTGACTGAACTGAGTTGAACTGAACTGATACACTGAAGACAAGGATGAAAGAGAGTAAGTAAACTTTCATTGTTTGAATCCAACAGGTTCTTAAAGTCATACACATACAAAATTGATGCACTGGTTCATAAACCTAACAATAAAACAAGGAATTTAAAAATAACGAAGTTTTAAAAGTTTTAGAAAAAAACACTTAACTGTGGAGGTAAACCATCAAAACATCCTCACAGGAATCATCATATCAGTTTGTAAAGTCTCTCTTTTTCCACAATAGTGCTGGAGAATCTCAATTTTAAAATAGGATTGGTACTGGAAAATATATTCCTCAGAAAGCGGTCCCCAACCTTTTTGACACCAGAGACTGATTTTATGGAAGACAATTTTTCCATGGACCAGGGGTAGAGTAATGATTTCAGGATGATTCAAGCACATTACATTTATCGTGCGTTGTATTTCTAATTTAACACTGCCGCTAATCTGACAGGAGGTACTGGTCCATAGCCTGGAAGCTGGGGACCCCTGCCTTAGACTACTCAAAATGAAAAGCATAGTTTAGAATTTTAAGAGTTAAAGAACCCGACATTTATCAAATTCTAATGAGTTCAATTTGAATAGTAATATTAAATTTTATACTAACTGGGCCGATGGGATTTTCTAAAGTTTAATTTTTCTGAAGTGAAAGTTACATCCATTTTGTCTTTTATTAATTTTTATTAGAATGTAGTTATTTTACAGTGTTATGTTAGTTTCTGCTGTACAGCAAAGTGAATCAGTTATACATACATACATACATATATATATATATATATATATATATATATACACTCTCTCTTAGAGTCCCTTCCCATTTAGGTAACCACAGAGCACTCAGTAGCATTTCCTGTGCTATTCAGTAGGTTTTCATAAATTATCCATTTTATACAAGGTAGTGTATATATGTGAGTCCCAATCTCCCAATTCTATCCCCCACACATCTTCCCCTCTTGGTAATCATGTTGGTTTTCTACATCTGTGACTATTTTTCCTTTGCAAATATGTTTACTTGTACAATTTTTTAGATTCCACATATAATCAGTATTATACAAGTTATAACCATTTTATAGACATATTCTAAACACTTAAGAATAATCAGCTTCATTGTGTGAATTAAAGACATACCTTATAGATACCGTGCATTCAGTTCCAGACTACAATAAAGTGGATACCACAACAAAGTGAATCAGATGAATTTTGGGGTTTCTTGGTGCATATAAAAGTTATGTTACACTACACTGTAGTCTAAGTGCAATAGCCTTATGTCTAAAATATATGTACATACCTTAATTTTAAAAATGCTTACCATCATATGAGCCTTCAGAAAGGCATAATCTTTTTGCTGGGACTTCCCTGGCAGTCCGTAGTTAAGACTCTTCACTTCCAGAGCAGGGTGGATCCCTGGCAGAGAACTAGGATTCAACATGACACACTGCATAGCCAAAAAAGAAATCTTTTTGCTGATCGAGGGTTTTGACTCAATGTTGACAGCTGCTAACTGATCACACTGGTGGTTGCTCAAGGCTGGGGTGACTGGCAATGTCTTAAGATGACAAAGAAGTGTGCCACACTGAGTGAATCTTCCTTTCCTGAAGGATTTCTCCATAGCATGCAATGCTGTTTGAAAGCATTTTACTGATAGAAGAACTTCTTTCAAAATTACAGTCAATTCTTTCAAACTCTGTCAGAGGTTTATCAGTTAAGTTTATGTAATCTATAATATTCTAAATCCTTTGTTGTCATTTCAACACTTTTCACAGCATCTTCACCAACAGTAGATTCTATCTCAAAAAACCACTTTCTTTGTTCATCCATAGGAAGCAGCTTCTCATCTGCTAGAAAGTTTCTGTTGTGGTGCTGCAGCAACTCAGCCACTCCTTCAGGCTCCACCTCTAGTTCTCTTGCTGTTCCCACCCCATTTGTAGTGACTCCCTCCACAGAAGACTTGAGCCCCTCAAACTCATCCGTGAGGGTTAGAATCACCCTCCGCGCTCTTGCTAGTACTGCTATTTTGACTTCTTCCCATGAATCACAGATGTTCTTAATGGTATCTAGAATGGTGAATCTTTCCCGAAAGGTTTTCAATTTACTTTGCCCAGATCTATCAGGGGACTCACTATCTACAGCAGCTATAGCCTTATGAGATATATTTCTTAAATGATAACACCTGAAAATCAAAATCAAAATTACTCCTTGATCTATGGGTTGCAGAAATGATATTGTATCAGCAGGCATGAAAACATTCAAATGTGTTATACATCTGACAGAGCTCTTGGGCAACCAAATGCATTGTCAATGAGCAGTAATATTTTGAAAGAAATCATTTTTCCTGAGAAGTAAGTCTCAACAGTGAGGTTAAAATATTCAACAAACCATGTTGTAAACAGTTATGGTGTCATCCAGGTTTTGTTGTTCCATTTACAGCATACAGGTAGAGTAGAGCTTAGCATAATTCTTAAGGTCTTAGGATTTTCATAACAGTTAGAGCACACTAGCTTCAACAAGTCACCAGCTGCATTAGCCCCAGAGTCAGCCTGTCCTTTGAAGCTTTGAAGCCCGGCACTGACTTCTCTTCTCTAGGTACAAAGTCCATTTTCTGCCAACAGAACACTGTTTTGTCTATACTGAAAATCTGTTCTTTAGTGTTCAGTTCAATTGCTAGTTGAGTCTGACTCTTTGTGACCCCAAGGACTGCAGCACATCAGGCTTCCCTGTCCATCACCAACTCCCAGAGCTTACTTAAGCTCATGTCCGTTGAGTCGATGACGCCGTCCAACCATCTCATCCTCTGTCATCCCCTTCTCCTCCCCCCTTCAATCATTCCCAGCATCAGGGTCTTTTCAAATGAGTCATTTCCTCCCATCAGGTGGCCACAGTATTGGAGTTTCAGCTTCAGCATCAGTCCTTCCAATGAATATTCAGGACTGATTTCCTTTAGGATGGACTGGTTGGATCTCCTTGTTGTCCAAAGGACTCTCAAGAGTCTTCTCCAACACCACAGTTCAAAAGCATCCATTCTTCAGTGTAGCCACCTTCATTAATGACCTTAGCTAGATCATCTAGATAACTTGCTGCAGCTTCTACATCAGCACGTCCTGCTGTACCCTGTACCTTTATGTGATGAAGACACCTTCTTTCCTTAAAGCTCATGAAACAACCTCTGCTAGCTTCAAACTTCTCTTAGGCAGCTTCCTCACCTCTCTCAGCCTTCATGGAATTAAAAAGAATTAGGGCCTTGCTCTGGCCCTGGTTTTAGGGAATGTTGTAGCTGATTTGATCTTCTATCCAGATCACTAAAACTTTCTTCACATCAGCAATAAAGCTGTTCAGCTTTCTTATCATTCTTGTGTTCACTGAAGTAGTACTTTAACTTCCTTCAAGAACTTTTCCACCATATTCACAACTGGGCTAAGTGTTTGGCACAAGTGGCCTAACACTCAGCCAATCTCAGCTTTCAACATGCCTTCTTCATTAAGTTAAATTATTTCTGCTGCTGCTGCTGCTAAGCCGCTTCGGTCGTGTCCGACTCTGTGCAACCCCATAGACGGCAGCCCACCAGGCTCCCCCGTCCCTGGGATTCTCCAGGCAAGAACACTGGAGTGGGTTGCCATTTCCTTCTCCAATGCATGAAAGTGAAAAGGGAAAGTGAAGTTGCTCAGTCATGTCTGACTTAGCGACCCCATGGACTGCAGCCTACCAGGCTCCTCCGTCCATGGGATTTTCCAGGCAAGAGTACTGGAGTGGGGTGCCATTCCCTTCTCTGTAAATCATTTCTAGCTTTTGATTTAAAATGAGAGACATGACTCTTCACTTGAACACTTCCTGCATGGTTATTAATTGGTCTAATTTCAATATTAGTGTGTCGCAGGAAACAGGGAGACCCAAGGAGCAGGAGAGAGATGTGGGACAGCCAGTCAGTGGAGCAGTTAGTACACACACAGCCTTTGTTAAGTTTGCCATGTTATATAGGTGCAGTTTGTGATGCCCCCAAAAACAATGACAATAGTAACATCAAAAACCACTGATCATAGATCACCATAACAAATACAGTAATACTGAAAAAAGTTTGAAATATTGCAAGAATTTCCAAAACCTGACCAGGACAGGGAGTGAGCAAGCCCTGTTAGAAACATGACAGGATGGATTTGGTTGATACAAGGTTGCCACAAACCTTCAATCTGTAAAAAAAGCAGTATCTGCAAATCACAACAAAGGGAAGCCTAACAAAACAAGGTATGCCTGTATATGAATTAAAGAAAAGAGAGACCTAGCTTGTCAAGGGTACGAAATTTTCTGTTTAAGGAACTGATATTTGCAAATGTCTTTTTCTACAGCCAATTTTTGAAGTATCAAATGAATTATTTAAAATATCCAAGTATTGACTTCCCTTCTCAGGACCATACTATACTCTGCTTTGATATAACTAGACTAGAGTGATACAAAAAATATCTGTAAATCATGTAAGTGATAAGGGACTTCTACCTAGAATACATAAAGAATTCCTACAACTCAATTTTTTTTTAAAAAAGACAACCAATCAAATAATGGGTAAAGAACCTGAATAAACATCTCTCCAAGGAAAATTCACAAAGGGTTAATGAACATATGAAATATGCTCAACATCATTAGCCATCAGTGAAATGCAAATCAAAACCACGATGAAATCCCACTCCACACTTACTATGATGGCTATACTGAAAATGACAGAGATCAACAAGTATCAGCAAGGATGTGGAGAAACTGGAACCCTCATACCCTGCTGGTAGAAATGTAATAGTGTAGCCACCTTAGACAGCAGTCTAGTAGTTCCTCAAAAGTTTAAACATATTATATGATCCAGCAATCCCAATCCAATGTATAAGTAGCACTCCTCCCTATAATACGTATGTCCACACAAAACCATGAATGTTCACAGTGGTATTCTAACAGGCAACAAGGCAGAAACAACTCAAATGTCCATCAATGGATGAATGGATAAACAAAATTTCCATACCACAAAATATGATCTCTACAGAAAAATGAAGTCCTGACACATGCTACAGCATGGATGAGCCTTGAAAACATGCTAAGTGAAAGAAGTTAGGTATAAAGGACCACATACTGTACAATTCAATGTACATGAAATGTCCAGAAAGGGCTAACCGGTAAAGACAGAAAACAGACTGACATGCCTACGGCTGCGGGGAGGGGGTGGTAGGAAATTGGGAGTGACTGCTGATGGGTACAGAGCTTCTTTCTGGAGTTATGAAAATGTTCTAAAACCAACTGTGGTGATGCTTTACACAGTTCTCTGAATGTATTCAAAACCACTGAGCTGTATACTTTAAATAGGTATATGAATTATATCTTAATAAAGTCATTTTCTTTAAAGATACTTGTTTATGAAGCTGCCACATGAAATATGAACTATTAAGCTTTTTAAAACTAAAAAATTCAGCCTTAAGACTCTATGAGATTGGCCAAGACTCAATATTTATTAAACGTTGACATTTTATTAATGATTCAAGAATTAACATATCTTTGCTAACCTTTTTGAGATAGTACAATATAGTGTAAATTACACTAGAAAGAAAAACACTAAAATATGCCACAACTTGAAATTTGTTAGTTTAATATCAAAACCAACTCCATCAGATAGGCACTGTCTTACTTGATAGTTTCAAAGAAATAACTAGCCACAGTAACATATTTCCTAAGTAGGGAAACTATTTCATACCCTACTAAAGCTAAAACTAATTTTCTTTCCATTAACCATGCCCTCTCCTGAAAATTGAACTAAAAATCGAAAACTTGGATTCAAGTTAAAGTCTGGGATCATCCCCTCCTAGCTGTCTGCACATTTCAGTTCTTTCACCTGTAAATCTCAAAGGATTACAGTAAGGATCAAAACAACATAAAAAAATAAGAAATGTTTTTGTACACTGTAAAATTTTGTCACAATTCCTTTTACTGTTTAAAATAGATACAAACGTTCTGATAATGAAAATAAGCTTTAAATACTGGTAAAAATATTCCCATAAACTAAAAGTAGTAAGTCAAAACTGCTGAAGAAGAATGGTTAGAGAAAGGCTCTTCTTAATCTCTGACACTGCAGGGCCCCCTTTAACCCTACGTGACAGAATTTTGACCTCTCTAGAAAAGCCTGGATGATGATCCTGCAGATGAAATTACAGCTACATGGTTTCAGCCATCACTGAACCACACAGAAACCAAAAAACCATAAAGGGAAAGAGCAGGTTCATTGCTTTTCCACCCAAATTATAGTAACAAATAAAATTAATTTTGATAGCTCTGCCTTCAACTTTGAGATTTCTTTGACTGATCATCAAAATCCTATCAACTCTAAAAAGCTATCGTTAACACAGCTACAGCATGAAATACTCTTCCATGAAAAAAACATTTTTTAAAGATTAACAACACAGGAAAATGCTTACAAAACATTGCTGCATAATAAAAATGAGACATAATACAGTAAGTTAAAATCCACTGAGCCCTTACAACATGTCAGAAATTGTGCTGAGTTTAACATGTTTAATCATAATAAATCCTTATAACAGCTCCTTAAAATACTATTAGCATTTTACAGGTGAAGAAACTGAGATGACTCTTTCTGATAAATGACACTAAGGTTACAGAACAGTAAATAAGAAACAGAGGATTTGAATCTATCCAATTCTCATCCACTTTTCCAAATGGCATTCTTAGGTGCCCAGGAACTTATTTACACACTAAAGTGGTGACTCAGGAGCCTACACTCTTAACTACTGCATTATACCCCATACATGTCATTTTTCTTTAAAAATGTATAAATGAAGATAGGGAAGTATCTTCACCTTAAGCTTGAGCTGAGATTCAGAAGTGTCTAGGTAAGACCATAGGAATAAATTCTGTCACGGTCTGGGGCTAGTGGAATGGTCCAGGGAATGGGAAGGACCGATCCTCTTGTGTGAGTTAATACTGGCTCTTGGACTCCTAGCCTACGTTCAATGGAGAAAGATGCTAAGGGAAAAGGCTTAAGTTGTTCCTGTGAAGGAGGCTAAGTGCAGAGGGACAATATTTTCATGATACAAAATCAGAAAAGTCAGGGTCTCCACTTTAGAGTGAAGAGCTGGATCTGAAACAGAGACAATTACAGAAGTGCAGCACCACTCTTGCAGCTCCGTATTTTGAAATTCTGACATTCAAGGACATTGCCTGGGCAAGGATAGCAGCAGACCTCCCCACCTCCAAGTACCATTCTGACCCGGGAATCAACCAGAGAGGAACAGGAGAAGGAGGTGAGAAGACTGAGTTTCTGGGGCCTTCAAGACATAACTAGATGAAATAAGGAAGATGGAGGTCTTGCTTCAACAAAAGGGACCAAGAGTTGGTGACTGTTAGTAATTTTCACTCTTTTGTATCTGCTGAAGTGGTGAAAACTGGAGGTTATTAAAAAACTGGAAGAAAATAACAGAATTCTAACAGGTTTGTCACATGGTGATATAATTTCAGGTGATTGCTACTGCCTTTAAATTTTCTGTATTAACTGCCTACAGCAATGAGTGTAATTTTATAATCATGGGGGGAAAAAGGTTTTTAAAAAGTCAACCAATCAGTTCCAGTAATACAAAAATGCTATTTCTAAGATTAAATTTCAAGCCTACACCAAAATCTGTGTTTCAAACCTCTAGAAAATTACATCCTGTTAATATGTAAAGTAATTGCCACTCTTCTTATAACTGGGAGCACATTTTGTTACAGTTATACATTTTAATCAAAACAAAAGAAATATTATACCCACAAAATTTAGTATACCCATTACATTTATGGTATACTTGTAATTTATTATTACTGTTTCAAGATTGGAAGCTCACATTCTTTCGGCAGACTAGTCTTCAAATTTAGGACGAGCAGACCAAGACAAATAGACGTTCTGACCTATAAAATTAACCTCATGAAATAATTTATATCAATCATCGATTATATACAAGGTCGCACCTTACACTGATTCTCAGGCATCATAAAGTAACTTCCTAAAATAATGAAAGCAATGAAATCCATAATTGCTATAGTTCCTGCAGCCTGTCTTTGGAAATTTCTTTTCTCAGGTTATATAGAAAAGCTCATGGGTATTTTTGTAAACATACTCTTATGGTCCATTTCACAGTAAGACCATTTGTAAAAGCAGAAATAAAATCTGAGACACAACCCCAGCTACTAATCCTGTATGATATTTATTTAGAAAACAAGTATCAATTTAAAAAAAAATGTTTGGGATACCGGTGGCTTCCCTGGTGGCTCAGAGGATAAAGCGTCTGCCTGCAATGCAGGAGACCTTGGTTCAATCCCTGGGTCGGGAAGATCCCCTGGAGAAGGAAATGGCAACCCACTCCAGTATTCTTGCCTGGAGAATCCCACGGACAGAGGAGCCTGGTGGGCTACAGTCCACGGGGTCGCAAAGAGTCGGACACGACTGAGCAACTTCACTTTCACTTCATCAAAGCCTCAGCTTCCTAACAGTGTTCATGAAAAGTATGTTACTGGTAAAGGAAAACTTTAAATTTAGTCATAGATTTCAAAAATGGGTCACCTTCTTACCTGGAGATTTGATGTCCAGCATAGAGGAGCAGGGCCGTCAAAAAATATAGATAAAGCTGAACCAGATGCTGCCTGGGCAAGGTTAGTAGCACAACACTCAAGATATAACCTGTAGTAGAAGTGAAGAGAGATATAAATAAAATTCGATTCTAATTTAGTCTTCCAGTTAATTACACTAATAAAAGGAGCTTGAAGTAAATTACTTTCCAATTAGGTTTCAACAACTTTGAGGTTTTTTACTTCACTACCAAAGCAAGCTTAGCATAGTAAAACCACTTGGATTTTTCTATGGAAAATATAAAGCATTTTTCATTTCCTTTGTAAGGTTTCTCTACTTTAAAATTGAATATATCACACAAAAGTACAACAGGATTCTCCTCATCAACTCCCTTTCCTTGTCTCCTTGTTTCTTCTCCACCAGCTGCCTCAGTCTCTAGCCCCAGAGGAGGAGCAGGGTGTCTTACTGTCCCTCTACCACCGCATCTGCGGTGTGACTCAGGTCTTATTTCTCCAACTCCAAAAGACTCTCTATGTTCTATGCCTTCAATCACTCCTCTGACACCATCCTCATCCCTCAAAGAACGTGCAGGACTCTCTTCCCCAGTCGTAAAGAAAAGCTCATCGCCACAGCCATTTCTCCTTTTCCTGTTACCTTTCTTTCATTCCCGTGACAAATGGTATAAACTATCTGTACCAAAGCCTCTAATTTCTATTATTCCCTCTTTACCCTTTACAATCTTAGATCCTCTACAAACCCTTGTTTGCTTTCTCTAAAGAAACTTGGAAGTTAACAATTACCTACTAAATAGGAGTCAAATCTAAGACTCCTATTTAAATCCTTGCCCCAGCACCTGAAGCAACAACTACCCTCAAATCTATTACTCTTTGGCTCTGTGTCATGGACTTCCATTTACCCTCTAAATAAATTCTCCCCTCTATTTTCTTTTCACCCTTCTCAAGGGAACATAGGAAATCTAGTTTCTGAATAACTTCTACTCTTTATGTAAGTATCTAACTCAAAGAATCTATTTTCCTGCTTCAAATATACCATTCTAGATGATACAACAGTAGTTCTGAGAACCTACTACATAAGCATAAAAACCTTAATCATTTCCTATTCTAAGTAGACAATTATAGCTCATGATGTCTGAGATAAAGTCCACTTAAATATTCCCATACAGGAGTATAAACTGAGCTCCGGTCCTCCTCCCTCAACAGGCTGGCTCACCTCCCCCTCCATTCACTCTGACTCAAACCTGGGTCACCTGTGATTACCCAGTCCCACTGAGTCTCTCATCTGTTACCCCTCCTTTCCAGTCCCTATGCCCCTACCTAACCCTTTCTGTAATACAATAATATATGCTGACTGCTATTTATCTTTCAGTGTCTTCCTCTCCTCATCCATCCTGTGCTTTGTTACCAGGGTAATATTCTCAAAACCATCACTTTCATTTAGACAACTCCCGCTCTAAAACTTTCAGAAGTTTTAAAGAATCTGCCTGCAATGCAGGAGACCAGGTTCGATCCCTGGGTTGGGAAGGTCCCCTGGAAAAGGGAATAAGCTACCCACTCCAGTATTCTTGCCTGGAGAATTCCAAGGACAGAGGAGCCTGACGAGCTAAGTCCATAGCATCACAAACAGTTAGACACAACTGAGCAACTAACACTTTAACCTCTCAGTGTTATGTTAAACATCTTGCAAAAATCTGGCCCTGGCTTACTGTCCTCTCATGAATGAGTCTTCATTAGGGCACAGACATCCCTCTTAGCACCTAATGTGTCCCTCATGCTGAATCGATCATGCCTAAAGTTTAAGAAACAGGAGCTGTGCTAGGCACTACATATTTTCCACACATCCTAACTTTAAGAATCATCCACGGGAAGCCAGAGATACATATTTCTATTTGCTTTTCATTTTGTAAAATAATTTCCTCCAATTAATTTTGTTAATCTCTTTCTCATAGGACTTAAGAAGTATTTAAAAGGATGTTTATTACATTTAGCAAGCATTTTCACTGTTTTTGGCTGAAGGATTTTCTAATCAGTCTACTTATTGCATGAAACGTTTCCTTAGATTATCTGATGTTTAATAAACTATCATTTTCCTTTCCAGATATCCTTATCTTTCCCTTCTCCTGTGTATCTCATAAAGTCAGCTGCCAAATTCTCTAGACTGAACATATTCATTTCATTCTTTCAATTATTCAGTCATTCAGTCAATCAACATTAGTATGTGTAAAGTATGATCCAGATGCACTGGTGGCCATGGAAAATCCAAGAAGAAAAAATAAAGAAATCAGTCTCATGAAAAAACAAACAAGGACAAAGTGTGACACATCCTTGGTAGTTTCATAAACAAAAATTAAAAGAGCTATGGTTAGGTGATTGTTTGACCTGGAACTCAAAGGGTAAATGGATCTTTACCAGGCTAAGAGAAAGGAGAAACATTCTAGGAGAACAGCAACAGCAGGTCTGAAAGCCACAGAAGTAGAAAGGAAATTTTCAGGAGACAGGAAACTGTAGACCAGACCAGATTCTGGTGTAAGTAGAAAGAGGATTAGGAGGGTACTGGGAGATGCTGCTGACAGAGCCGGTGGCTCAGACAGTAAAGAAACCACCTGCAGTGCAGGAGACCCGGGTTTGGTTTCTGGGTCGGGAAGATTCCCCTGGAGAAGGGCATGACTACCCACTCCAGTATTCTTGCCTGTAGAATATCATGGATAGAGGAATCTGGCAGGCTACACCCCATGGGGTCACAAAGAGTCGGACATGACTGAGTGACTAACTCTAACTAACTTAGGATGAGATGGCTGGATGGCATCATGATGCAATGAACATGAACTTGGGTAAACTCCAGGAGATGGTGAGGGATAGGGAGGCCTGGTGTGCTGCAGTCCATGGGGTTGCAAAGAGTCGGACATGACTGGGTGACTGAAGAACAATAATTAAGGAGTTTAGCCTGGGCTTATGTTCTCAGATCCTTTAAATACCACATAGGTGAGATAAGAAAATGAAAAACAAAATGGTAACAAAAACCCTGTGGTTCACCTATATGCCCATTTTCACATTCCAGTGAAAAAATAAGTGTGATAAAATACATTGCACAAGAAGATTTTTGAGAGATTATGAATACTTATGCTGATGTATTAAGAGCTGTATGACTAAAATCATCTGAACTACAATAAACAGCTGATCCTCAAACAATGCAGGGATCAGGAGCACGAAGCCCTCCTCATGGTATAAAACCTGAGTGTAACTTTATAGTCAGCCTTCTAAATCTACAGAGTTCAAGGGTCAACTGTAAACATCATCTAATTAGTTGAAAAATACAAAACTACTGCTGATGCAAATATGCATCATTATTCAGACTATAGGATTAACTGAACCAAACAAAACAAACTAAATTGGTAACGATGAAGCTTTGTTATTGTTCATTTGCTAAGTCGTGTCTGACTGCAAATCTCATGAACTGCACCATGCCAGGCTTCCCTGTCCTTCATTATCTCTAGGAGTTTGCTCAAACTTGTGTCCACTGAGTCAGTGATGCCATCCAACCATCTCATCCTCTGCCCTCCCTATGATAAAGCTAACGCAACAGTAATTTTAAAAAGCAAGACTACCAGCATTTAGAAATAATGATCTGCTTAAAATAACATTGGTGAACCTTCCTAACGAAATACAAGAATTTCTGCTATTTAAAGGGTTATTTTAGTAGTGGAGAGAAAAAAAAATGAGGACATGGAATAAAATAGTAGCTTTGGATATGAAGTTGGCAGGGCCATTTATGGGGTCGCAAAGAGTCAGACACGACTGAGCGACTGAACTGAACTGAACTGATACTTAAATAGGTCTTAATGGTAATCTACTGGTGAATGGTTGAGAAAAAGGAAGTGAATATGGTTCTGATGTCTCCAGCATGGGTAACTGAAAGGATGGCTTTGCTACGAAGACAGGAAATACATAAGGGGGCAGAGGCCTGAGGTTAAGTAAAGGTGATGAGATAAGTGATAAGTTGAGGTGCTTATAAAATATTTAGGTTGAGATAGCTAATGATAATTAGAAATCATTTATTCATCACCAGGCACTAGTTAGGTACTGATAATACTCAGATAATAGACACCACCATTCCTACCTTAAGGGAGCTAACTATCTAGTTGGGAAGATAGCTAGGCTTATGGACCCTTAGAATGTAGTACAGTAAGTACCATGGTGGAGGTATGAACTGGATACCATGCCATCAAAGAGGAGGACCAATAATGGAGACTGAAGTGGTTAAAAGCAGTGAAAAGCGGAGATAGAGATTTGTAGCCACAACTATGTGAAACCGCCCCAACAACAAAATATGAAAATTAAACACAAATCCTAGGAATAGCAACGCTAAAGAAGGAGTCCAAAGATACAGCAAAAGACACAGAAGGAATGATTAATAATCTAGAAGAATTCAGAAAGATTTTTCAGGAGATTGTGGTTAACAGTTTCACAAACATGGAAAGGTGTGCAAAACAGGGATATAAATGAAGTTTGAGTTTTACCTTTTAGGTCACTAATGATTTTAGTGATCATAGTTACAACAGAACTATGCACTCTTTTCTTTGCAACTGCTACAAGCCCATGCTAGCTCTGGATCTCATTACCTGCTGCCAAAAGTCCTAAATGGTCTTCTATCTTCCAGTTTCTCCCCTCCCCAATCCACTATCCTAGCCTGTTCAACACTGACTAACCAATCTTAAGATGCAGCTCACCTGCTCTAATTCCCTTACTGACCCACCACCATCTATCAAGTTAACCACAATATCTAACATTTGCATTCAGGCTTTTCACAAATGGCCCTATTCCCCTTTTCAATATTATCTTTCTCCTTTATATATCCTACACCCTGCAAACAGTTCTATAATTAACATCTGGATAGTTACTCTCTGCTGTCCTCAGACAGGACCCGCACTGGAAAGCTTCTGATTTCAAAGGTACAATTATACTCCATTAACACAATTATTAACACTCTCCACCTTGATTTTCAAGCTCTTAATAACAATTAGAGGATATAAAGGGGGAAAAAAACTCACAACAGTAAAAAAAAAAAAAAATTAGGAATGAACTGAAAAATAAAGTCTAAGGGCTATATAAAGAAAACTTTAAAACATTCCTAAAGAGTTAGCACCCTTAAGCTCTCTCTTTATGCTAACTTGACTTTTAATAATAAGCAATCTCAGCAAACAGGTCAACAGGACTGTGTTTGGAAGATTAAATAACTGGGAAGTTCATGTAGAAAGCTAACAACAACAACCAAAAAACACTCAGAGAGGGAAATAAAGAAAAAGAGACTAACTCTATCAGACAGTAAAATAAAATCCAAATCCT
This sequence comes from Ovis canadensis, assembly GCF_042477335.2. Classification (NCBI taxonomy): domain Eukaryota; kingdom Metazoa; phylum Chordata; class Mammalia; order Artiodactyla; family Bovidae; genus Ovis; species Ovis canadensis. The sequence goes on from NC_091249.1 coordinate 83,381,449, forward strand.
CAATAATAAGAAATGAATAGAAATAAAGTTCAGAAATGGAACAAGACACCCTGTAAATGCAGATAAATTCTAAACGCAGCAAAGATTTAAATGCAAAAATGGAACAACAAAAAGAATGCAATAAAACATGATATACATCTCTATAAACTTAAGAACAGAGAAGGCTTTTTCAACTGATTAAAAATCCTAATGATACATGAAAGAAAAAATGATAAATTTAATCACATTAAAAACAGATTTTGAGTGTCAAAAATATCTTTAGCAAAATCAAGAGAACTGAAATTAGAAGAAATTCCAACTCATCACACAGGGCTTATTTCCCTAACATGTATCAAACCCCACCAACTAGTAAGAAAAGGTTAACAGTCCCATAGAAAAGTGAGCAAGGGACAAGTACTGACAACTCTCAAAGGAGGAAACTATAAATTTTTTAAACACATGAATAAATTCAATCTCATTCATAAGAGAAACACAAAGTAAAACTACATTTAAAAATAACCATTTTTCACCTACATGCCATGTTATGTTTACTAGTTCAGTCATGTCCGACTCTGCAACCCTTTGGACTGTAGCCCGCCAGGCTCCTTTGTCCATGGGACTTTTCAGGCAAGAATACTGGAGTGGGTTGCCATTTTCCTCATCCAGGGGATCTCTTCCCAACCCAGGGTTGAAACCCACGTCTCCTGTGTCTCTTGCACTGCAGGTGGACTCTTTACCTGCCGAACCATCAGAGAAACCCACTGAGCAGCCAAATATCAAAGCTGGGTAATACTGTTTTGGTAAGGAAATGTAGGATTTCAGGAAGCATCAACAACTGCTTATGTAGGTACAAAATAGTCTGTAGAGAGCAGTATCAATCAATAGTCCCAATGGATATATACTCTTTAACCCAGCAGAATCACTTCTAATAACTCATCCATGGCTATCTTTGTACCTGTTGAAATGACAGCTATACAAAATTATTTAGTACAACACTGAATGAAACAATAGAAGGCAGAAGCTATCTAAAATGTTCTCCACTGAAGTAATTCATGCAATAAATTCAAGACATAAATAAATTCATGTTTTGTATGGTAGACATACAAGAGTACTATGCCCCTATGAAACAGAACTGGAGGGCTGGGGAAGAAAGTGAGGCCTCAACAGTTCATCAGAATCTTCAGATCTGGCAGATCAGAATGTGCCAGCATGAAAAAACAGTGAATATCTAAAAATAACATGGCTCTATGATACATCATTAAGTTAAAATAAACAAAAGGTTCAAAAGAGTAATGTACTATGTTATCATCTGTACTAAAAAAGAGGAAAGATATTTATATTTTTATCATTTATATATCAATATATCTTTATATTTACTTACACATACATAAAATATCTCCAGAATTACGCACAAGAAAATAAAAACAGCTACTTGTTGAGACTCAAAATGAGAACTCAGTAGATGAGGAACAGAGACAGGAGGAAGGCACTTTTCACTGTATACTTTTTATGCTTTTTGGTTTTTGAACATAAATTACAATTTCTAAAATCCATTTAAGGGTGAAATTCTGTAAATTGGAACATTACATAAACACTACATAATGCTCTGACAGAGAGGTTACTGTAACCAAAAATCTGTTCAAGCTGAAAATATCTACTTGTGCAATCACTGAGCTTACTCTACCATAGCATAAAATAAGTGTATTTAAGAAGGCTCAACTGCGTTCCCAAAGCCAAAGAGTACAAACTGCAACTGTACGAGAACCCATACAACTTCTAAAATGAATGTTTTTGTTATTGCTGCTGCTGCTGCTAAGTCGCTTCAGTCGTATCTGACTCTGTGCGACCCCATAGACGGCAGCCCACCGGGCTCCCCCATCCCTGGGATTCTCCAGGCAAGAACACTGAAGTGGGTTGCCATTTCCTTCTCCAATGCATGAAAGTAAAAAGTGAAAGTGGAGTCGCTCAGTCACGTCCAACTCTTAGCGACCCTATGGACTGCAGCGCACCAGGCTCCTCCGTCCATGGTATTTTCTAGTCAAGAGTACTGGAGTGGGTTGCCCTGTTATTAGGTAGCTGTTTTTATAATGCATACTTCAATATATTCAGAAATAATATATGTGGTAAGTACATTTTTAAGACCACAGAACAAACTACTTTTGCTGGATTAAGCGAAATATCTAAACCAAGTACCCAATTGTTCTTCCACAATAGACTGGAATTATTTTCCATAAACTGACTATCATACAAACCTTTAACAAAGGGCTGAGAATTAGTATTTTGCAGCATGAAAGAACCTTCTCATTTCAGAGGCTTTCCAAGGTAGTGCCAACTGAGAGAGAGAAGTCTACTGTACTCAGATGTTCTGTCTCTAGTGCAGTCTTTTCTACTGTACCATACTCCTTCCCACAATGGCTTACCTGGTAATCTCTCAGAGCTATAAGGGGTTCTCAGGGCTAAGCTCTGAAACCTAGAAAGTTCTTTTATAGATAAAAAATAAATCTCAAAAAATAAATAAATAAATCTCAGAGACAGGGCAACCCTTAACAATTTTATAAAAGATAACCTTCAAAATTTTTGTAAAAAGATATATTTGTTGATAGGCAATTCTAATAACAAAAATATTAATAAAACCACTGCAGCACATCATTTAAGCCACATCTTGAGTTACCGATGTTAAATGAAATTATACTATTGCTATTACTACATACAAAACAAAAATTAACCTAAAAATTAAGAATCATGACTTTTATTCTAGATGGACTTTATCTGCTTCCTAATTTTTTAATTTCTGGCTGTACTGTACAGCAAGTGGGATCTTCCCAGACCAGGGATCAAACCCATGCCCTCTGCAGTGAAACTATAATATTTTAACAACTGGACCTCCAGGGAAGTCCCCTGCCTGTATATCTTGACTTTAATTTCTTAAATCTCTTCACATTATTTCTACCACTGATTCAAAAAAAATCATATCAATATATATTTCAAGCATTTTTTAATAAATATTATGATATAATCTTCCACATTTCATTTAACTGAAACGAATACTATACCTTCCAATGATATTAATGTTTTGGAAGAATAAAGAATATTGCTTACTTTCTGGACTTCCCTGGTACTACAATGGATAAGAATCTGCCTGCCAAAGCAGGAGACACAGGTTCGATCCCTGGTCTAGGAAGACTCCACATACTTAGGAGCAATTAAGCTCATGAGCCACGACTACTGAGCCCAAGCTCTAAGGCCTACAAGCCACAATGACTGAAGCCCCTGCACCTAGAGCCTGTGGCCCCAAGCAGAGAAGCCACTGCTCAGTGCAACTAGAGAAAGTCTGAATGCAGCAGCGAAGACCAAGCGTGACCAAAAATAAGTAAATAATCTAAAAAAACCTTACATTCTGACTTACTACCAAAACCCAAATTAATGACAAGTTTAACAGGCCAAATGTCTGGAAAGAGCTTCCCAGGTGCCGCAGTGGTAAAGAATCCACTGCCAGTGCAGGAGACGCAAGAGACACAGGTTTGATCCCTGGGTCGGGAAGATCCCCTGGAGTAGGAAATGGCAACCCAGTCCAGTATTCCTGCCTGGAAAATTCCATGGACAGAGAAGCGTGGCAGGCTACAGTCCATGGGGTCACTAAATGAGTCGGACATGAATAAGCACAGCACAGCAAATGTCTGGAAAGGTTCTTTCCCATTGTTTAACTCTACTGTATTAAACTCTAATACATGTTTTCTTTTGTACATATCAATTACATCTAATAAATCAGAAGCAAAAAATAAATAAAAACAAATGTTTTCTTCTGCTTTCCAGGGTTCAAAATTTATTTCTCAGCAAAATAAATCCAACTCTATTTTCCTCTACCTCTAATAACTCACATGCAATTGTGAAACAAAGACTATAAACATGATTCACAGACATTCATCAACAACTGTATCACTGTCACTTCAATGTAAAAGGACATGATTTTACCCAAATTAAAAAGTATACAAAGACATAAATCAGAATACTCACTAAAAGCTTAGGAAACAGGATGTAGACACGTACCTACATAATGCATATTGAGAGCCAAATACTTGTACTGGAAAAGAGGGTTGTTATTGAGGCTACTTCTTTGGATCTGCTGGAAGAAGGAGCTGACATCCCATCTGTACAGGACATCCAACAGCATGATGCTTGGCACCCGCAGGGCCACATTTAACACTGCCTCCAGTTTCTCCTTTGCAGCCATGGTTTTTCTTGGAGCAGACCTAAAATTCAGGAGATACAATATAAAGGAGTAAGTCACCTCAAATAGGTTTTAGATATCCTTTTATCTAATGGAGCACACACTACAAAAACTATGTTATAATGTAAAAAGCTCCTTAGACGCATCTACTACTTACAGATACTTAGGAAAAAAGCTTTCTATGTTTTCACATGGACTCTCTTGGGTCTGCTCAACTTTAAGGCTCTGAGGAAATGTTCGGGCCTCAAAATTTGTTTTTTAAAAAGCTTCTAATTCCAAATCTAGGCACTTAACAAAACAGCCTATAAGAATACGGTAGCCTTTGTCCAATTATCTTGAGAAGGAAAATTCATTCCTATAAAATTCCTTGAGAGTTATGCAGCCTTTTTTAAAAAGAGCAAATTTTAAAGTTATTACATGAAAAAGCCTATGTTATTTAATAAAAATATAATAACTGCACATTGAGTATACAGCATCTCACAGCCTCTCGTCTTCTTTACTACTTAAAATCAGAACTGAAGTACTCAATTTACATGATACAGATACAATGCAGAGAACTCAAGATATAGGTAAAGGCAACATGATTTGCAATACTGTTTCCTTGTATCATTAAAATTAACTTTTATCATATCATTAACTTTTAGGGCTTCCTTGGCGGTCCAGTGGTTAAGAGTCCACCTTGCAATGCAGGGGACACCAGTTCGATCCCTGGTCCAGGAAGATCCCACATGCCATGGGGCAACTAAGCCTGAGCTCTGCAACAACAGAAGCTGTCACAATGAGAACCTATGCACTGCAACTAGAGAAATCGTGCACATAGCAACAAAGACCCAACAGAGCCCAATAAATAAATAAATAACTCTTGAAGGAAAAAAAAAAAACCCTCTTAGTCTGAAATTCCCACCATCTGCTTTCAAGGTAGGAAAAAGCTCATCAAATTCTTCCCTGTGACACACAGACATGCTGGCACATGGAAGAAGTCAGGCACTGTGAGTCTGCAGCCTCTGTCTTTGCTTAGCTGTTGATTAGCAGTGGTGAATGGGGGGCTTTAAAAAAAAAAAAAAAACAACGAAGGAAGGAAATGAAGCATCTGCCAGACAATCTACTATATAAAGGACAACTTAGTGTAATACTGCTTTATATGATAGAGCTGCAAATTAATCCAAGGAATTACAGAAAAAAAGACAGAAGTAAAGTGGTAAAGGATAATTTTAGGAGTAAGGATAATTCTAGATTGTTGGCTCTGACAATATCCTTTTAAGAACTTTGCTGAGAAAGCAAAATACACTTCTAGCTTTGGCAGTAATTTCAGACATTACAGGACAAATGAAAACATTTATTTCCAAAGAAAATTATAGTGACAGATTGCTATGCTATGGTTAAATATTTGTCAGTATTTCCATTTCACCCTCTAATTTTCATAGCTTCCCAGCTCAGATAGTTGGGGGGGGAAGTGCTGCTCACTTTGGCACACCATTAACACAAGTTTTTTCCATCCCTAAACTGATTTATTATATATCATTCCCACTACTCAAATGTTATGTATGTCCTACCAATAATGCAAAATTAACTTTTTTTATAAATAAATACTGTAATTCTGATTACTTTAAATGAACAAGACTACTTTAATAATTTTTGTACATAAGAAATGGAGGGGAGGGATAAACTGGGAGATTGGGACTGACACACTGCTACTTATAAAACAGGTAACTAATATGGACTTACTGCACAGCGCAGAGAACTCTAGATTCTCAATATTCTCTAACAGCCTATATGGGGGAAAAAATCTAAAAAAAAAAAAGAGTTTACATATAACTGATTCACAGTGCCGTACACCTGAAACTAACACATTATAAATCAACTCTACTTCAAGACAAAAAAATTTTTAACAGAGTATTGTCAGAGAATAACCAGAATAACCAAATAGCTGAGTCCTAAGGGAGGGGAAACAAAGCACTGAAAAATAAAATATTGAATCAACATTTATTACAAATTATACCATTTAGGAGCCTACATTTCTCAAAGCTCGTGATATTATTAAGAAAAAAAAATTCTAGGAAATATTCACATTAACATCCTTTCAACAGTGGCCCTGGGGTGATTTTTATTCCCCTCTATCTTTTTCTGTTTGACAAATGTTTCAGTATACTCATATATTACTAGGAAAAGTGTAATATAATGTGCCTAGGCTATCTAGATAACTTAAGGAAATACACAGGAAGTAACTATTTTCTGTGATGGTCAACCTGGTAACTCAGTGCACTCTTGGGAGTTCATTTCGAAGTACACAAATGATAGATTTTTTTTTTTTTCTCACAAACCACCAGTCACGTGTGAAAATTACCATGGTCTGTACCAAGACAAAAATATCACTGACAGACTTTATTCAGTAATGGAAGAGTAACTATCTTTCCATATTCTATATTCCAATATGAATCAATATTGCTTTTGTAAGTAACAAAAAAGGGGACAATTACTGAGTTAATATTTGTGGTCCATATTCATCTGACTTAGAGCCTTCGTATGTTTTTAATGTTTTCTTGTTTTTAAATGTGCCCAGTTTCACTATTTATTGTAGCTCTTGAAGAGCTGAAGAAAAAACACTACACAAAATAACCAATCCTACGTCAGAAATCAAGATCCGAAATGCTAATGGAAAAAAACTCCCTAATTCTTACAAAGGACCATATCTCTGTTGCAGAAGAAGGCCATTAGCAGAATGGTATATGCTTCCCCTTAAATTACCACTATTTCACAAACAGATAAGAACAGAACACAAATGGGACAAGAACAGAAAACAAACGGAACAAAAATAAAAAGAAAATTGGGTCCCTAAACCTACTGATAACAGAAGAACATCCCAGACAGACACCTAAACTCTACTGCCTGGATGGAATGAAATATCCCCTTTAACAACAAATATATTGCTTACTAAATGGTTCAATTATTTCTGTATGTGAGTGACATTTCAGTAAGTCTTTGGCAAGCTGGCCATCTATAGGGACGTGGAGGAAACAAATTTAATATACAGAAAGCTGAATCTAAAATGCTACCAACAAGAGCTATGGAAAGAAAAAGGCAGGGGCGGGGGGGGGGGGGCGGGGACCATTGGGGACCATTCTTCACAGAAATGCCACATGATAGGGTGTGACCATTACAAATAAATACCATACACTACACTTGAGCTCCACACACTAAACTAACAGCTAAACAAAATGTTGAAATATATTTTATTTGCTGAAACCTGAAATTACTCACGTGTGCCAAATCACTCACATCTGCTAAAAGACTAAATTAAAAACATGAAATAAATAAAAATGGAGCCTTCTCTCCTGGGGTGAAGAGACTGCTATACCTAAGATGTTTGGTTCAATCCTAATTTATCTTTTTCTAAGATTTGTTAAACAGAGCTAGGGAGCATATTCTAAGTCAGAATAAGCTCAAAATTCTCCCCAAAACCACACAATATCAACTAACCCTCAAAAATAAACAGAAGAGCTGAAGGCAAAGAAAACTCAAAGGCTCAACACTCTCTAAAGCCAAATATATAAGATACTCCCTGCCTTGTTCAGTTATGTACATTTTGCCTTCTGTGCAAGATTTTTAAATTTCCTGCTTGAAATGTGGAAAGAACTGAGAAAGTAACATTCCAACAAATTGTCTCTGAAAGTAATGAAAACTAAATGTGACTCAAAGATGATTTACAGTGAAACAGCTTTATAAAAAAAAAATCCATCCCTTTCCAGTAACAGAAAAAGAAAGGCTTAACAAAAGCTAACCAAAAACAGGACCACAGGATTTCATTAAATGACATTGCTAGGCTTGGAAGCAGCAAATTGCTACCTAGGAACACAAGAATGTCCTGTACCAGCATAACGCTGCACAATTCATCATTCACTTTTGTGGTTTAGGATACACTGGGGACCTACATTTTTCAGAAAATACTAGATTTTAGTTTTGAATATGAAGAAATCAAACAAATTATCAACAATATGAAAAATATAAGTTTTTAACGTCAGAGCTCTTCTCATCAGCTGAAGAATTATGCTAAAAAATAAGAAATGAAAATGTTCTTACCCAAAAAGGGAAGAGAATTCACATCTCCTAGAAAAAACAAAAATAAGAACGCCTTATAACCCGATTTAAAATTATTCAGTACAATATTAGATAACTCCAAAAGTTTTTACACCTTTCCTCCTTGGCATAAGGAGAAAAACAAAAAACTATCATTCATCATGAGTCTCCTTCCTCTGTTCAATCCAATTTGGGGGGGAAAAAAATTCTACCATCAGCTAAAGCCAATCTTAATATGAAAGACATTTTCTGGCTGTCTGGATGTTAGGATGGTAAGCCCTGAAAACGTTGAGGGCAGAGCTAAAGCCTAAAATCTTAAGTAAACTCAGCCAAAAACTCAGATACCGCGGAGAAGAACGCACTTCTTACATAAGCATTGGCACACGTTTTAAATATAGCTGATCCTTCCCACTCCCACTCATTGCTAGCGAACTTTGTGTATGTACAAATTACTAGCGATTCTGAGGCTTCTGGTCATCTCCAAATCGGCAAACATCCACTCTGGGAATCCACTCTGAATACAAGGGCCATCTTTCAACTTAAGCAGCCAGACAGAGGAAACAGAAAACTGCTATCTCTGCCATTGGGCGCTCAGCCTGGGTCACGACTGCAGCACCGACAGCTCATCCTTTGGGCAGGATTCAAGATTCACCAGAACTGCTCAGTCCGTATTTTAAAAAATAAGAAGACACACAGTCCCTCTCCTTTCCTTTCAAACTAGTTTCCTGTTTACTGCAGACTGCGATGCAAAGCCATCCATTAATCTTTGATGCCTTCTCACAGCAGAGCCCCCTTTCTCTCTCCCCGAACCGCCTCCCCCGCCCCCCACGCCTGCTGATCTCAGCCGCGTTTGAACTATAGTAACCCCAGCCCAGCTCGCTGCAAAGCAAGCAGCGCAGCAGCAGCAGCGAGGCCAATGCCGCCGCGGGGCTAGGGGATTACGTCCACAAAAACTCTGCCAGGAAAGAGGCCCGTGCCAGGGAGCTCCCCTCCCCTCTGGCCAAGGATGCTGGCTCCGCCGCGCCACGCACCAAAAAGATTCTGAAGGAAGACGCGGGCGAAGTTCTTCATCCCTGAACAGAAAGGGGATCTATCCCCAAAGGGCGGGCAAGGGTCTTGGGATCCTTGGTTGAGAAAAGCAAAAGTGGAGAGGGATGCAGAAGGCCTGTCAAACGAGAGTAGCAGCGATGGGAACAAAAAGGAAAGGATGAGGACCGCTCATACAGTAAAAAAAAAAAAAAAAAAAAAGGGCTGACAGACATGATATAGTGCAAACGGGTCCCTATTTGAAGAATGACTTGGCAGGCCTTTCTGCACCCCAAAACCACCTCAAACCGAATGAAAGGGGGGAAGCTGAGTTTGGGGCTGCGTAAAGCAAAGAAGAGGAGGATGAAATAAGCAAAGGAGGGAACCTCGTGAGCCAAGTGGACAAAGACGCAAAAGACCGAAAGTTGGAAGTGGGAACTGGAGGAAAGGAGCTGGAAAGGAGCAGCTGGAAAACGGCAGCTCAGAAGGGTCTTGGAAAAGGCCCTAAATGGGGTCCTGGGAGGCGACGGGGCAGCGCTCAGAGCAAGGGCATCTTAGGAATGCTGGGGAGACGAGGGCTCTCTCCGGGAGGGTGGGGTTGGAGAGGGGCCGGGGAAGGCCCGGGAGCTGGGAAAGGGGCTCTGAGCGGGGACCCGGGAGGGTAGGACAGAGCCGGAGAAGAGCCGAAGCGGGGGCCAGGAGGGCCGAGGGAGGGGCTGGCGGCTGGGAAGGAGGGGGTGCTGCGGGTGAAGTGGGGACGAGGATGGGAGAAGAGGAAGGAGGCGAACGGGGAAAGGGGCGAAGGGGGAGAAGAGGACGGAGCGGGCGACGGAATGGAGGAAGGGAGTGAAGAGGGACGGGGGAGGGGGAGAAGAGAGGATGCAGGATGCGGGCGAGGGCGCCGGGAGAAGAAGGGGCCGACCCGGGCGGACGGCTCGTTCACCTCAGGCTGCGGCCTCCCTCCCCACGGGGAGGCGCCGCCGGCGGACAGAACGGCTCCGCAACTCCCCGGCTCTCTCGCTCGCCTGCCCTCCCGCTCTTCTCGGGCGGCGGCAGCAGGGGCCGGGACGGCGCGGCTCACAGCGGCGGCTTCTCCGCGCCGGGCCTTGGATGCTGCGTCTCGGGAGGCGGCGGCAGCGGAGGCGGCAGCAGCCCGACCCGTGCGGTCACCATCGTCCGCGGCGGCAGGCGCTCGCGGGCCGAGCTCCTTAGCAGCCGGCGGCAGCCATGGCCTTCTTCGTTCACTCCTCCCGCCCCCGGCGCTCTGCGGCGGCAGCAGCCAGGCTTCAGTGCTCTGCGCCTGCGCGCGGCGCTGCCAGCGCGGCGCGCCCCTCCCCCGTACGGGCGCGCGTGTGCGCGCCCTCGCGCTCACTCACAATCGCGCCGCCGGGTGGTACCCGCGCCGCCTCCGGTACACGGGTGGGAGACACACGCCTCCCGCAGCCTACACAGCCAGGCTCCCGCCGCTATGGAGACGCGTGTCATGCCGACATCTGCACGCGCACTGTGACACGCACCATTCTGACACACGTGCGCTCTCACACTCCCCAAACACCAGGAGCCACACGCGCTCACACCCACACTTACCTGCCAGGACCACGTGGGAGAATTGGAGAGGCTGATCCTTAACCTGATGCAACCGCAGTAGCAAAGAGGCCAGATTTTTTTTTTTTAACTCCCTACTGACTGGTCTAGACTGTCAACTCCTTGGCGTCAGAGACCGTATCTGTGATGGCTCAGCACTGCCTAGCGCAGAACAGGCGCCCAATAAAACTTCTATTGAATAAGTGAGTGGCTATATGAATAAGTGAATTGGAACTACGCATTGAGTATCTTTAAGAATTCCAACTCTGGTTTAAAGAACTTGTTCAAAGAATTTTATTGTTGTATGTAATTAAATGGTACCTGTATGTCCTTTTAGTCTAAGGTTAAAAACAAATTAACGTACCATCACACTTCCCAAGATTAGCAAATCCATTTGTTCTGTCAAAATCACTAACTGACAAATGTTAACATACCTTGTGGGGCAGGAACTGTTCTCAATTTACCCACAGAAAAAAGCCTGAAACACATTGTTTGTACCAAGAATGAATCAAGAATGTTTCTGGTCTTCTGGGCTTTATCTACTTCCTAGCCTCAATGACCCTCAACAAATTCCCTCGCCCTCAGCCCCTTCAAAAAAAAAAATAAATAAAGCCCTACATCTTTCCTTCCTCTTTGGTTAGTTCCTAGACAATCACTTTGAGGTTGGCAATGCCTATAGGCACAGAAGATCACACACTCAGTAGTGGATAAAATGTTGCCACTAGATTGAAATTGTTAAGTCTCAACTTCTGCCTGTTACAAAAGAAATTAAGGTCCTTCCACCTAGATCTGTGTTGGAGGCCCTCCTTGCAAATTCAAGCCTTTAGCATTGGTAAGCTTAAAGGTAAACCCCCAATTCTGAGACATCTTTGCATGTCAAGTCACTTCAGTCCCGTCTGACTCTTTTTCGACCCTGTGGACTGTAGCCTACAAGCCTCCTCTGTCCATGGAATTCTCCAGGCAAAAATACTGGAGTGGGTTGCCATGCCCTCCTCCAGGGGATCTTCCTGACCCAAGGATTGAAGTCGCATCTCTCATGTCTCCTGCATTGGCAGGTGAGTTCTTTATCACTAATGCCACTTGGGAAGACCACCTCTCTATCTAGCTAAAACTGTAAACACAAGCTCTACATTTAGAAAATGTAATTTCTGGAGGCATCAATCAATCAAATTCAGAGTAACTTCCCTAAAGAAATTTAAGTTTTTAAAATTTCTGGGGATTGGCCACCTTTCATCCTTGTGCCTTAGACTACTTAAGAATAATCATTAAGCCTGCTACATGGCAAAGAGGCAGTTTTATGAGTCTCTCAATATAGCCTGGTAAATGAGAAATTACACACACACACAGAATTACAGAGGACACATGACTAATGACTGGAATAGGAAACTGCCCAAGACAGCAAGGTCTTTCCTTTGATTTCCTCCTGTTTTCACAATTTTACTACTGACTCAGTCAAGAAAATGAAATGTAAGGCCAAAAACAAGATTACCATGAAGTCAAAACTACATAAACAGGATTTATGTATTCTTCCCAGGTGAATGACAGAATCTTGAAAGTATTCCTTTAGCACTGATACTGGATTTCTGTGTTTGTTTAAATGGAAGCAAAGTCTACCTCAGCTCTGACCTTTCCTTTTTTTAAGGGAAAAATTGGGTTCAAAGTCCTATAACCTTTACTGTAAGTTCCCTGAACTTGTAAAAGCAGGAAAAAAGTCACACTTGGTTTTTATAGCAGCTGCCTATAAATGCTGGGGTTCAAAACAAGCAAAGAAAATTACTCCAGTAATTAAAGGGTTACTGCTATTACACTGCTGCTAATCCAGTTTTAAAAAAGCTCTAAAGAGCCAGAAACAGGTAACCAAATCACACTAAAGAGAAAAACAGTGGGATAAAGAGCAGGGGGTGGGGGGGGGGGGGTATTAGAGAGGACTGCTCAAATAAATGAGGCAATCTCATGTGACTTCTTTCCTGTTTTTACAATCTCAAATAAAAGAGAGCAAGTACTTTCTAGAAACACCCAAAAGCACACAAATTGGGAAAGGTACGGAGAAAAACATGGTGAGTACCTGGAACCAAGCTTAAAGATATACCCAACTGCCATATCTTGGTCATAAAAGGAATTAACTTAATGTGCTAGAAGGAGATAAGTGGAGTGTTTACATTTGTGGAATGGCAGGCAGTTCAGGATTCTAAAGGTTATCTTGGTAGCAGTTTACTTACTCAGTCCTGTCTGACTCTTTTGGGACTGCATGGATTGTAACCCACCAGGCTCCTCTGTCCAAGGGATTTCCCAAGCAAGAATCCTAAAGTGTGCTGTCATTTCCTTCTCCAGGGGATGTTCCCCACCCAGAGATCAAATCTGGGTCTCCTGCCTTGCAGGCAGACTCCTGCATTTCAAGAAGATTCTTTATCTACTGAGCCATCAGGGAAGCCCTAAGGCTATCTTACTGTCCACTAGCCATATTCAACATTGAGGAAGAAGTCAGCTCAGAGTTTGCAAGAGTGTATATTTGTTACAGTTCCAGCCATTCCAAAAGGCTAGTTTCTGAGTTCCTTATAGAATTAACTCTTGCTAATGATCCTAAAAGATGATGCTGTGAAAGTGCTGCACTCAATATGCCACAAAATTTGGAAAATTCAGCAGTGGCCACAGGACTGGAAAAGGTCAGTTTTCATTCCAATCCCAAAGAAAGGAAATGCCAAAGAATGCTCAAACTACCACACAATTGCACTCATCTCACACACTAGTAAAGTAATGCTCAAAATGCTGAAGCCAGGCTTCAGCAATATGTGAACCGTGAATTCCCTGATGTTCAAGCTGGTTTTAGAAAAGGCAGAGGAACCAGAGATCAAATTGCCAACATCCGCTGGATCATGGAAAAAGCAAGAGAGTTCCAGCAAAACATCTATTTCTGCTTTATTGACTATGCCAAAGCCTTTGACTGTGTGGATCACAATAAACTGTGGAAAATTCTGAAAGAGATAGGAATACCAGACCACCTGACCTGAATCTTGAGAAATCTGTATGCAAGTCAGGAAGCAACAGTTAGATTGATATTTGGAGAAATATCAATAACCTCAGATATGCAGATGACACCACCCTTATGGCAGAAAGTGAAGAGGAACTAAAAAGCCTCTTGATGAAAGTGAAAGAGGAGAGTGAAAAAGTTGGCTTAAAGCTCAACATTCAGAAAACTAAGATCATGGCATCCAGTCCCATCATTTCATGGCAAATAGATGGTGAAACTGAAAACAGTGGCAGACTATTTTGGGGGGCTTCAAAATCACTGCAGATGGTGACTGCAGCCTTGAAATTAAACGACGCTTACTCCTTGGAAGAAAAGTTATGTCAAACCTAGACAGCATATTGAAAAGCAGAGACATTGCTTTGCCAACAAAGGTCCGTCTATTTAAAGTTATGGTTTTTCCAATAGTCATGTATGGATGTGAGAGTTGGACTATATAGAAAGTTGAGAGCCGAAGCACTGATGCATTTGAACTGTGGTGTTGGAGAAGACTCTTGAGTCCCTTGGACTGCAAGAAGATCCAACCAGTCCATTCTAAAGGAGATCAGTCCTGGGATTTCTTTGGAAGGAATGATGCTAAAGCTGAAACTCCAGTACTTTGGCCACCTCATGCGAAGAGTTAACTCATTGGAAAAGACTCTAATGCTGTGAGGGCCTCATAATGGGGCCAAAATCCAAAGAACCTGGATAGCCAACGTTGGAAATATAGGGAAAGGAGAATTTTTATGAATTCATTTATTCAGTCATCTATTCATTGATTCCTAGTATTTTCTGGGCACTTTGAAGGTTTTCTTTGTCCAATTCAAAAAGAGTTAACTCTCTAGAACAGAAGAACCTTAATGAGATATAAAATGTCATTCACCCTGGCTACCTCCATGGTTTGATTTTGAAAGCCAGTTCTAAGAGAAAATCTATAGTTTTCTTAGGCAACATGGTTTAGTAGAGTCACTCTTTTTGAAATATAATTGAGATATAATTCACATATCATACATTATACCTATTTTAAATTATAAAATTCAGTGGGTTTTAGTATATTTACAGAATTGTACAACCATCACTACCATCAATTTTAGAACATTTTTATCATCATCTCCCTTTTAAAGATAAAAATTCCTGTATCCATTAGCAGTCACTTTCCCTTCCTCTAGCCTTAGGCAACCACTTCTGTCTCTACACATTTGCCTATTCTAGCTGTTTCATATAAATGAAGTAATATAAGATGCAATCTTTCATGTCTGGCTTATTTCACTGAGCACAGTGTTTCCAAGTTTCATAAATGTTGTAGCATGTATTAGTACTTCATTTCTTTAAATTGCCAAATAGAATTCTATTGTAAGAATATATTACATTTTGTCTATCCATTCATCAGCTGATGGATATTTGGGTTGTTTCCACTTTTTTACTCTATGAATATTTATGTACTATGAGCTTTTGTGTGAAAATATTTTTATTTCTCTTGGGTATAAACTTAGAATTAAATTGCTGGGTTATACAGTAACTCAAATGCTTTTCTGGTGGCTCAGCAGTAAAGAATCCACCTGCAATGCAGGAGCCACAGGAGATGCAGGTTTGATCCCTGAGTCGGGAAGATCCCCTGGAGGAGAGCATGGCAACCCACTCCAGTATTCTTGCCTAGAAAATCCCATGGACAGAGGGGCCTGGAAGGCTACAGTTCATAGGATCTATGGGATACAACTGAAGCGACTTAGCGTGCATGTACATGGTAACTCAATATTTAATTTTTTGAGAAACTGCCAGACTGTTTTCCAAAGTGACTGTTCCATTTTATATTCCAACCAGCAATGTATGATGAGAGATTTACTCTTAGGTTCAGATGTCCCCCACTTGTTAGATGCAGGATCCTGTCTGTTCCAAGTATACAAATGACTCCATCTACCATCTGTAAACAGTATTTACTTCACAGGATTATAACAAAAAATAAATAAACGAGGTAGGCTAATGTTTATGTTTCAAAGTAAAGTGAAGTTGCTCAGTTGTGCCCGACTCTTTGCGACCCCATGGACAGTAGCCTGCATCAAGCTTCTCTGTCCATGGGATTTTCTAGGCAAGAGTACTGGAGTGGGTTGCTGTTTCTATTAGTTTCCTTCCTCCCATCTTTGGTATTTGGTTGGCAACAGTTAATCTGTAATAAAGTCAGAGAGATAAAATTATAACTCCCTATTAACAATGAGATGCATACACCTAGTTGGTGTTAAATAAATATTTTCATGGATAATTGCAAAAGCAATAGATCTTGTATATTGCTTGAATACCAAAATAAATTTATCTTTTTCTGCCTCTTGTGCAAGTAATGCCTAGGCTGCAGGAAGAAAAAACATAGAAATATGTCAGCTTTTTGTTTGGTCAGCATTTTTTTAGCTTCCCCCCCCCCCAAACATTTTTTATTTCACCAACTTTTTATTTTGAAGAGCTTCAAATATATACAGGAATTAAAAGAATATTAGAATCATCACTCATATACTCACCATCTTGATTCATTCAACATTCAACATTTGTTAAAGTTTTGAATGTTTGCTTTATCTGTGTGTGTCTTTTGTTGAGCTATTTGAGAGTAAGTTGCAGACATCAACATGTTGCACCCCTAAATGCTCTAGCCTGCCTCTTCTAAAAATAAGAGCTTTTTCCAGTATTACCAAATGCTATTACTACACTGAAGAAAACAAAGTGTAATTCCCTAAATCTTTTTACCGTCCAGCCAATACTCCATTTCCCCCAATTCTCCTTAAAATATCTTTTACAGACAACTTTTTTTCTAACCAAGATCCAATCAAGTTTCACCCATGATGTTATTGTTATGTCTTACAAGCCAGCTTTGTTTTTAATTAGTCTGAGTGCCTGTGACTATTCTGAATCTCTCACATCAGCAAAGGAAAAAAAAATGTTTTGTTGTTGTCTTCAGATTTAAGCTCCACTGGTGTCCCTCTGTCCTGCCCAGTCACTTTCTTTGTCTTGATTCTAAGTAAATCTGAGATGGTTAGTAAAATAAAACTGTGTTGCTTTTCAAGCATGATGATATCTAACTAAATACTGGATTGGCCAAAAAAAAATTTCGTTTGAGCTATTCCATACCATCTTACAGGAAAACTCAAACAAACTTTTTGGCCATCCCAACAAATGGCTATTGACTGTCATATATATTAATTATTTCCTGTAATTTCATGGACTACAGGAGGCCATCCTAGATTCAAAAGGGAAGAGCCAATTTGAAAATTTGCCAAAGGAAGTAAAAGAACCTGGGATATAAAAAGAAACCAGGACCTGGTCACCATGTATGAGCCCCAACCTAAGCCTCATCTGAAGCCAGCATGTCCATACTCTATCTTTAATTATATTAGCCAATAAAATTACTTTTTTTGCTTAAGCCAGTTTGGGTTGCATTTTCTGTTATCTGCAGTTAAAAGAGTCCCAAGGCCTTCAATCCTTTCAATTTGCTAGTCAGTAAAATATGCTGTTATGAAGATGAGGAAGTAATTACAAAAAAAATTACGATGATAAGCACAAAGAAACACAACTGTTTAACTGAACAAGTTATTATAAAACACAACCATTTAACTCAGCAGTCCCCACCATTTTTGGTACCAGGGACAAGTTTTGGGGAAGACAATTTTTCCATGGATCAGGGCAGGCAGGGTGGGGAGATGCTTTTGCAATGATTCAAGCACATTGCATTTATTTCTATTATTATTATATTAGCTCTACCTCAGATCATTAGGCATTATATCCTAGAGGTTAGGGACCTCTGATTTAACTACTATCCAGAAATAAAAGTTTGATAATACTCTCAGAAGTCTCCCACATACTCTTACCTATTCACAACTGTCTCACTAACCACAGTGGTAACCATTTTTCTGATTTAATATAGTGACTTGTTTTTTTTTTGTTTGTTTGTTTGACCACCTAAGTATGAATCCCTGAATACTGTATTTTCTTTTGCCTGTTGTTGAATTTTATATAATTTTATATAAATGAAATCATATGGCAACTATCCTTTTGAGATGAGCTTTTTCTGCTTAATATTGTGTTTGAGATTCAATTATATTCTTGTGTGAAACTGCAGTTCATTTTCACTGCATTCTAGATTTCAATCTTATGAATATTATTTATTCAATCTTCTATTTATGAACCTTTGGGTTCATGAACAAATTCCAGTTTTGTTTCCAATTTTGGTTCAAACCAAATTCCAGTTTGAGGCTACTATGAATGCTAATATCACCACTTCTGCACTTGTCTTCTGGGGTATATGTGCACGTATTTCTCTTGAAGAGAACTGCTGGCCTAAGGGTTTGCCTGTATTCAACTTTCTCGGATAACTCCAAAATGTCTTCCAAGATGTTAACACCAATTTACACTCCCGTTAGCAATCTATCAGAGTTCTTATTGCTCTATATTCTGGCCTGCAATTAAGATTGTCAGTCCTTTTAATTTTAACCATTCTAGTGGAGTTTTTAACTTGGCATTTCCCTAATTGCTGACAAGGTCAAGTACGTTTTCATGTTTGGTGGCCTTTTGTACTTCCTCTTTTGTGAATCACTCTAGTCTGTTACCCAATTTTCTCCTGTCTTATTTACCTTTTGCTTTTTGTTTTGTAATCCTTAGTTTGGGGCTGGCCAAAAAAGCTCATCCAGTTTTTTTCATAACACCTATTTCCCAAAAACCTGAATGACCTTTTTGGCCAATCCAAAATATTCAGAATGCAAACCCCTTTTAAATTATATATACTGCAAAAATCTTTTGTTTCTACAGCCTCCCTTTTCATTCTCTAGTGTTTTTTTGATGAACATAATTTCATAATTTAAATTTCATATTTTTATGTTTAATGGTTGTTTTCAGCCTGTTTTTCTTACTGCTCTGTGGTGCCTTCGCTGACATAAATCAATGTGCCTGAGGAGATCTGTTCCTGAACTTTCTATTCCAAAGCACTGATGTGTTTGTCTTTACTTGTATCAATAACAACAATTTCAGTTACTCTGACTAAATAAGAAGTCTTAATATATGGTAGAGTAAGTCTCCCCTCCTGGTTTTCTCTCTTTTGTTTTGTTTTCTTCGAGAGGATCCTGGTTTTTCACATTTTCTTATCGAGTATGGAATCAGATTTGGAATTTTGGCTTGTTGAGTTTTCCAAGACTCCACTGAGATTTTTAGTTTTTGACACAGAAGTCTTGCATATCTTTTTTATTACATAAGTTCCTAAGATATTTGAGGAGTTTTATGTTATTGCTGACGGGAATTTAAATTGTATTTTGTTAGCCTTTGAGGATATAACAGTAAATTTCATGAATCGCTTGTCTTCCAGAACTCCCAGTCTCATGAGGTTACGGACAAACATAGAAATGGTTTTAATACAGAATGAACTGGACTGGTTATGATAAAGGTGGGCAAAGGTTACCATGGAAATACAAACAGAAGAGATCAACCCATTTTGTGGGGTTATGTGGTGGGAGGAAGGGAGAGACATTCTAAGTGTTGAAAATAGACAAGGGTCAGCTAAGTGAGTCAGGAGCAAGCAAATAGAGGGGAGGAGAGCACACACGTGACACATACATTTCAGATGATAAGATGGAATCTTAGTGTCAAATGAAGTGCCAAAAAATCTGATTCAAAGACCTGTATAAGTATGAGGCAAGCTCCCCAGTGGCCATAATTTATAAAAGGAATGTGAGCAAACTAGTTCCAAGATTTCTGGGCTCCTTTAGCTAGATAAGGTTATCAAATGGTGTAAAAGGGTGAGCGGGGATAGAATTTTGGAAAGGTTTCTTTGGAGGGAGCTGTTGCTGTCAGTACTTCTGAGGAAAGCAGTCTTCTGGCGGAAGAGGGGGAGATAATACTTCCTGCTCTAGTCTAGGGATGATGTGATCTTTCAAGGGACCATTCACAGAGGTTAAAATGTATTCCCTGCATATGGCTCGTGCCTGGTGCCCCCCTGTGAAAGTGAAAGCTACCCATGGCTACAGAGGAGAAGTGGCTGCTTTGGGATGCATGAGCATTGCTAGAGTTCGTCATTGTGTATTTCCCAGGGATCTGATGCGTGCCACATGAGAAACAGGGCTGTTTCTACTTGTCCAGGGTCCTATACCATAGAACTAAACACAAGGAAAGAAGGACCCAATAGTAAGAAGCTGGAGGTAAAAATCCTATTCATAGGGTCACATGTGATCACCTAGAACAGAGATGTACCCACCCAGGTCATTCATACTAGAATTAAAAATTCTCAAACAACACATGGAGGTCCACCAGGTTTTTACCATAGTTGACCAGTAATAAAAAGTCAGCTAGCTTTTTATGGAAATAGACCCACAGACATAGAAAACTTATGGTTACCAAAGGGGAAGGGGAGGAGAGGGATAAACTAGAACATATCCACACTCAGTTCAGTTCAGTCGCTCAGTCATGTCTGACTCTGCGACCCCATGGACTGCAGCATGCCAGGCCTCCCTGTCCATCACCAACTTTCAGAGCTTGCTCAAATTCATGTCCATCGAGTCAGTGATGTCATCCAACCATCTCATCCTCTGTCATCCCCTTCTCCCCTTGTCTTCAATCTTTCCCAACATCAGGGTCTTTTCCCAAGAAGTCAGTTCTTCACATCAGGTGGCCAAAGTATTCGAGTTTCAGCTTCAACATCAGTCCTCCCAATGAATATTCAGGACTGATCTCCTTTAGAATGGATTGATTTGATCTCCTTGCAGTCCAAGGGACTCTCAAGAATCTTCTCCAATACCACAGTTCAAAAGCATCAGTTCTTCCACACTCAGTTTTCTTTATAGTCCAACTCTCACATCCATACATGATTCCTGGAAAAACCATAGCTTTGACTAGATGGACCTTTCTCAGCAAAGTTATATCTCTGCTTTTGCTGTCTAGGTTGGTCATAGCTTTTCTTCCAAGGAGCAAGCATGTTTTAATTTCAAGGCCAAAGTCACCATCTGCAGTCATTTTGGAGCCCAAGAAAATAAAGTCTGTCACTGTTTCCATTGTTTCCCCATCTATTTGCCATGAAGTAACGGAACCGGATGCCATGATCTTTCTGAATGTTGAGTTTTCTGAATGTTGAGTTTTAAGCCAGCTTTTTCACTCTCCTCTTTCACTTTCATCAAGAGCTCTTCAGTTCCTCTTCACTTTCTGCCATAAGGGTGGTGTCATCTGCATATCTGAGGGTATTGATATTTCTCCTGGCAATCTTGATTCCAGCTTGTGCTTCATTCAGCCCTGCATTTCGCATAATGTACTCTGCATGTAAGTTGAATAAGCACGGTGACAAGATATAGCCTTGACGTACTCTTTTTCCTATTTGGAGCCAGTCTGCTGTTCCATGTCCGGTTCTAACTGCTGCCTCCTGACCTGCACACAGCTTTCTCAGGAGGCAGGTCCGGGGGTCTGGTGCTCCCATCTCTTGAAGAATTTTCCACAGTTTATTGTGATCCACACAGTCAAAGGTTTGACATAATCAATAAGGCAGAAGCATATGTATTTCTGGAATTCTCTTGTTTTTTCTATCCAACAGATATTGGCAATCTGATCTCTGGTTCCTCTGGTTTTTCTATATCTAGCTTGAACATCTGGCAGTTCATAGTTCATGTACTGTTGAAGCCTGGCTTGGGGAATTTTGAGCATTGCTTTGCTAGCGTATGAGACAAGTGCAACTGTGCAGTAGTTTGAACATTCTTTGGCATTGCCTTTCTTTGGGATTGGAATGAAAACTGACCTTTTCCAGTCCTTTGGCCACTGCTGAGTGAAAAGAATCTGAATATATATATATATATTTGTATAATTGAATCACTTTGCTGTATTATTTGGCTTCCCTGGTGGGTCAGTTGGTAAAGAATCTGCCTGCAATGTGGGAGACCTGGGTTCATTCCCTGGGTTGGGAAGATCCTCTGGAGTAGGAAATGGCAACCCACTCTAGTATTCTTGCCTGGAGACTCCCATGGACAGAGGAGCCTGGTGGGCTACATGGGGCTACATGGGGCTACATGGTGGGCTACATGGGGTTGCAAAGATTTGGACATGACTGAGCAACTTGGCATAGTTCACCTAAAATTAACACATTATATATCAACTATACTTCAATTAAAAAACAAAACAAAAAAGCCAGCTAGCTTCCACTACTTGAAGTAGGGTGCTGATTGTTCAGATTCTACAAAATAACTAGCAATCAGTGTGGAAGGAGCTTGTGCACTCTGCAAGAAGGGCCCTATTCTAGTCATTGTATGAAGTAGTTTTCAGAGCAATTAGAGTAATTGGATATTGTGGGTCCTCTTCTATCAATTATATCACTTTCTGCTATATATCCAGTGGTCACCTACCTTTTTGGTTGTGGAAGACAGAAAAATTTGTGGAAGACAATTTTTCCATGGACTTGGGGTAGAGGAATGGTTTTGGAACAATTCAAGCGCATTACATTTATTGTGCGCTCTATTTCTATTATTTTTACATCAGCTTCACCTCAGATCATCAGTCATTAGATCCCCGAGGTTGAGGACCCCTGTAAATATCCTTTTCAATAAGCTGCTATCTAAAAAGCAAAGAATAAATTATAATTTAAAAAAAGGATGTGCATGAGGCACTAGAAAAGAAAGATTCAAGTTTAGCATCTGCCAGATCCAGAGAAACTGAAGACATGTTAAGAAGAACAGCCTCTCCCTGACCTGTCCTGCTTCAGGTGGCTTCCACCCAGGTGGAGTCTGATGCAGCTGCTATTGCACAGGGAGGAAGTGAGTGAGGAGGGAACAGAAGGTGACCACAGGCCTTCACACATGGAGAGAACACTCCCTTTTTGAACAGAGATGAAGGCGTTCAACTAATTCCTTACCTAGAAACATTCTTATTACAAATCAAGACTGTTATTTGTGACTTATAAAATGAGTAGCACTCCACACTAATTAAGAAGTCCTGGGATCTGCCCATGTTTACATTGGAGGGCAGGGCAAAATTACCTGTTCTGAATAAAAATGCAAAGGGCTAGTGGGTGACAGAATTGGATTGTGTTTTGACTACATTAGGGATATTGCTAGGTAGCCCCAGAGTATGAAGTACATGCAAGAATGACAAGCATACAATTATGATAGGATCTCAGCTTTACAGTCCTCTGGAGAAAGGAATGGCAACCCACTCCAGAGGAGCCTGAGCAGCTACAGTCCATGAGGTCGCAAAAAATTGGATGTGACTGAGCGACTCACACACAGATTAAGAGAGGGAAAGTGGATAGTGATGAGGTAAGCTGGAGTCGGTTCAGGAGTTAAGGAAAGACCTTCCAGGCCATGCTAAGGAGTTCAGACTTTAACAAGAAACGGAGCAGCACTGAAGAGTGTGTGCAGGAGAGTAGTTTGTATTGGGCCTTCACTCTGCTCTAGGTTCTGTACGAGGTGGTTTACGTGAATCATCACATTTAATCTCGCAAAAAACCCTAGGAAGTAGGTAGAATAATTGTCTCCGTCTTTAAAATGAGGAAACTGAGGTAGAGAGAGGTTAAGTAACTTACCGGAAGTCACACAATTAACTAGTCAAGAGCAGAGCTCAGATTAAATGCAGACACATCTGGGTTGGTGTGTTGCGTTCCTGACTACTGTACCCTGCCCTCTGTCAGACTGACCATTCCAGAGAGGTAATGAGTTTGTACAAAGAGCCACCTCTCAGAGTCTAGAACTCAAAC
Source organism: Ovis canadensis (assembly GCF_042477335.2). Taxonomy (NCBI): domain Eukaryota; kingdom Metazoa; phylum Chordata; class Mammalia; order Artiodactyla; family Bovidae; genus Ovis; species Ovis canadensis. The sequence goes on from NC_091249.1 coordinate 83,405,035, forward strand.
TCCACTGGTCTCCCTTTGGTAATGAATACATTATCATTATTTTTCCCTGAACTACCTCTACAAACAAGAAGGAGAGTAATTCTTCAGAAATATTTCCTGTGAGCACTCTTTGATGTCTGTACAAGACTGCACAAAATGAGAAAGTTTGCCTTGGGGCACAGACTTCAGAGTATAGCATGGAAATTTCCTTTTCTTAAATAGAAGAGGGAGATGGTAGCTAAAAGAGTGGAGCCAAGAGTTACTCTGTCTGGGTTCACACTCTGGTCCTGCTACTTCCTAGCTGTGTGGGTTTGAGCAAGTTTCTCAACCTTCCTGTGCCTAATTTCCCATGTAATAGCACCTTACTCATAGATTACGTTTTACACAAACACACACACTCTCTCTATATATATAGATATAGGTATAGATATAGATATAGATATTGCTTTCAACAATTCTGGGCACAAGAAAAGCAACATTACCAATTGTTATTATTGCTGTTTTTACTTTGGCTTACCATGCTTATAACTTCACTATCCAAGGATACTAAAGAGACTAAATGTCAGTCAATATTTATAAAGCACATTCTTAGCATTTGTTAGATGCTAGATAAATGTTAGATGCTAAATGAATCGGAACACATAGTTTCTGAAGATGTTAAGTATGATAGAAATGAAACAGGTAATTCCTGCCTTCAAACCTCTTACTGATGTTAGATGGATGGACTACTTATACTGCCTTGTTTTAAAGCTGCTTTGCGTGTATCTTCTCCTTTGCTTAATTATAAATGTTTTCATGGTATGAGTCAGTTTATTTTTCTTTTACCCTCTCACCTTCATTCCCTTCTGTTTAGCATACTGTATACAGTTAAGTCTTTTAAAATCTGGTTGGGTGAACATGGAGCAAGCCAGAAACAAATTTACAGGATGACACACTGTTGCAACACTAGGCGTGGTATGACTTCATGCTTAGTCACCCTCCCCAGGTCACTAATAACCTTCTACCTGGCTCACTGAGTTCTCTATCTCTGCTTGTGTCCTCATTCTTGGTGACTTCAGCAACCACGTAGAAAATCCATGTGTTTTTTATTCTTTCTTTATTATTATTGAGGTGAAATTTACATACAATAAAATCAATTAAAGTAAAAAATTCAGTGACATGTAGTACATTCACCACGTTGTACAACTAATCTCTCCCTAGTTCCAGAACATTTTCATCACCCCAAAGGAAATCCTGTACAGATTCATCAATTGTTTCCCATTCTTCTCTCCCCAATCTCCTAGTTCAACCCTCTCACTTAAACGATCTTTTCCTCCAACCCACCTATGTCCATAGTTACCTCTCAAACTGTCTTTTAACATCAACTTCTAAAATTTTTATTTTGAGCATCTTTCTCTCTGGTCTCTCCTACAAATATACTGATTCTGTTTTTTATAGTGCCCACACTCATGTTCTTCTCAGTAACAAGCTTCCAATTCACTGAACCTACCAATTCTTTACATATCCCTCTTAGGTCTTTACATCTCTCTTTACCCACCATAGATTCTGTTGTTGTTGTTGCGTAGTCTCTAAGTCATGTACAACTCTTTTGCAATCCCATGGACTATAGCCTTCCAGGCTTCTCTGTCCATGGGATTTCCCAGCCAAGAATACTAGAATGGGTTGCCATTTCATTTTCTAGGGAATCTTCCTGACTCATTGACCAAACCCATGTCTCCTGCTTGCCAGGCAGATTCTTTACCACTGAGCCACCTGGGAAGCCCACAGATTCTATAGTCTACCATTTAAATGTCTTGCTTGTAAATGTCCTTAACTTTCTTTCCCCTCTATCTGCCCTGAACCTGCAAGGCTGATATGGCTGGATAAACCACACAACTGATCACAAATCTCAGAGCTTAGGCCTCAGCACTGCTCCACAAACCCATTGCATTGTCCTGATGAGTTTGTTCTCCATTCCCAAGAGTGGTTTACTCTACCTCCTACTCCAACCTCCAATACCACCCATCCTCTCTCCTCCACTCACTTTTAGGTGAGTGAGTAGCTGAGAAAATAGAAGCAGTCTGTCAAATTCTTCATCCATCCACCAGGAATCTAACAGTATTCAGAATGCTATTCTGGGGCTTCCTTCTTGTACAGTAGGAGAAAGTTCCCTTCTTCTATCAAAGACCAGATCCTCCACTGGGTGATCTGAATTTCAGCCTCTCTGGCTTTCTCAAAGACCTGAATCTGCAGTAATTCCCCTTCTCCTTTGTACCATCAACTTTTCTCCCTACTAGATGACTGCCACTAGCATATAAACATATTTAGGATGGTAATCATTAAAAAAAAAACTTCCCCTCACTTTCTACCCCACAACCATCCTCCACACTCTGAACATGTTGTGAAAAGTTGTCTATAGCCACTGCCTCAACTTCCTTCCTCCCCATTCTCCCTCCCCCAGGCCCTGATTCACTCTAATAAGAATTCTATCCCGAATATTCAGCTGAAACTGTTCCCAGAAAGGTCATCAAAGTCTTGCCAGTCCTCACCCTAGTCTCCTTCTCAGCCAGCATACCATGGGTCCATTAAACCTCCTTCATAAAACACTTCCATTTCTTGTTTTCTGTATTGAATTCCTAGGCCTGCTGTAACAAATTACCACAAATTGGGTGGCTTAAACAACAACCTGGAATGTGAAGTCAAGTGAGCCTTAGAAAGCATCACTATGAACAAAGCTAGTGGAAGTGATGGAATTCAAGTTGAGCTACTTCAAATCCTAAATGATGATGCTGTGAAAGTGCTGCACTCAATATGCCAGCAAATTTGGAAAACTCAGCAGTGGCCTCAGGACTGGAAAAGGTCAGTTTTCATTCCAATCCCAAAGGCAATGCCAAAAAATGCTCAAACTACTGCACAATTGCACTCATCTCACACGCTAGTAAAGTAATGCTCAAAATTCTCCAAGCCAGGCTTCAGCAATATGGAACTGTGAACTTCCAGATGTTCAAGCTGGTTTTAGAAAAGGCAGAGGAACCAGAGATCAAATTGCCAACATCTGCTGGATCATCAAAAAAGAGAGTTCCAGAAAAAACATCTATTTCTGCTTTATTGACTATGCCAAAGCCTTTGACTGTGTGGATCACAATAATCTGTGGATAATTCTTCAAGAGATGGGAATACCAGAACACCTGACCTGCCTCTTGAGAAACCTATATGCAGGTCAGGAAGCAACAGTTAGAACTGGACATGGAACAACAGACTGGTTTCAAACAGGAAAAGGAGTACGTCAAGGCTGTATATAGTCACTCTGCTTATTTAACTTCTATGCAGAGTACATCATGAGAAACGCTGGACTAGAAGAAACAGAAGCTGGAATCAAGATTGCCGGGAGAAACATCAATAACCTCAGATATGCAGATGACACCACCCTTATGGCAGAAAGTGAAGAAGAACTAGAGTCTCTTGCTGAAAGTGAAAAAGGAGAGTGAAAAAGTTGGCTTAAAGCTCAACATTCAGAAAACGAAGATCATGGCATCTGGTCCCATCACTTCATGGGAAATAGATGGGGAACAGTGAAAACAGTGGCTGACTTTATTTTGGGGGGCTCCAAAATCACTGCAGATGGTGATTGCAGCCATGAAATTAAAAGAAGCCATGAAATTGGAAGGAAAGTTATGACCAACCTAGACAGCTTATTAAAAAGCAGAGATATTACTTTGTCAACAAAGGTCTGTCTAGTCAAGGCTATGGTTTTTCCTGTGGTCATGTATGGATGTTAGAGTTGGACTATAAAGAAAGCTGAGTCCTGAAGAATTGATGCTTTTGAACTGTGGTGTTGGAGAAAACTCTTGAGAGTCCCTTGGACTGCAAGGAGATCCAACCAGCCCATCCTAAAGGAAATCAGTCCTGGGTGTTCACTGGAAGGACTGATGTTGAAGCTGAAACTCCAATACTTTGGCCACCTTATGTGAAGAGCTGACTCATTGGAAAAGACCTTGATGTTGGGAAAGATTGAGGGCAGGAGGGGAAGGGGATGACAGAGGACGAGATGGTTGGATGGCATCACCGACTCAGTGGACATGGGTTTGGGTAGACTCCGGGAGTTGGTGATGGACAGGGAGGCCTGGCGTGCTGCGGTTCATGGGGACGCAAAGAGTTGGACTCGACTGACCAACTGAACTGAACTCAAACAACAAAAATTTATTTCTAAGTTTAGGAGGCTAAGAGTCTAAAATCAAGGTACTAAGAGGGCTATGCTCCCTCTGAAGGCTCTAGGGAAGACTCACAGGCTGCTTCTTTCTAGCTTCTGGCAGTTCCCAGAAATCCTTGGTGTCCCCGGGTTTAAAGATGATTCATCCATCATCACAGGGCATCCATACAGAATATCAGTCTTTAGACCCAGGGTACACCATAACCCAGTAATGATGTTATCTGAATTTAAGGAATTATATGTGCAAAAACCTCATTTCCAAATATAATCACATTCTGAGATTCCAGGTAGACATGAATCCAGTGGGTAGGGGCCAGGGAGCAGGAAATACATTATTCAACACAATACAGTTTCTGTGATGGCTCATTGCTGGCTTTCTTCCTGCTTCCTGGCTGGCTCCTTCTCTCTCTTCTTTGGTAGCTCCTTTGTTTTCCCTGCCTTCCCTCTAAATGTTGCAACCACCCAAGGTTTGGCTCAGGGTCCTCAGGCCTTCTCTAAACCCACTATCTCCTGAGGGAAAACCATCTAATAGTATCATGATTTTGAAATTTCACTGATGACTCCCAAAATTTATGCTCCAGTCCTCACCTACACCCAAATCCTAGCCACACACTGATAATGGTAACTAACACTCATTGAATACTTACCATGTGCCAGGCCACGTAGAGAGTGCTTTGTATGTATTAACTCATTTAATTCTTACAACAAGCTTACAGGCTGAGCACTGTTTTTCTCCCTAATTCACAGATGAACAAACTGAAGCACAAAGAAGTTAAGTAAATTGTTCAAGCCCTCATAGTGAAGTGGAGCCAGGATTTGAAACTGGGTAAACTGAGTCCAACTTAATTACTGAGCGACTGTACTTTCACTTTTCACTGTCATGCATTGGAGAAGGAAAAGGCAACCCACTCCAGTGTTCTTGCCTGGAAAATCCTAGGGACAGTGGAGCCTGGTGGGCTGTCTGTGGGGTCACACAGAGTCAGACACAACTGAAGCAACTTAGCAGCAGCAGCAGCAGCAAACTGGATCCAAAATCTACTCTCTTGACCACTCTATACTCTGGTTTTTCACTGGGCTCCTGGATCACATATTCAACTACATATTTCATATCTGCAACTAGATGTCGATAAACATCTGGACGTGAACTAAACAGAATACCCCTTAAACCTAAACTACCACCTTGACCTTTCCTTACCTTAGTATTAGTTTCCACACCTTAGTATTGTATATGGTACCACCAACACCCAGTTGCTCAAACTAAAATGTGTAAAATCAAATTTGATTCTGCTCTTTTTTTTCATCCATCATTGCCTCTATTCCCACCCTCAACAAATCCATCAGTGAGCCAATTAATAAATCAATAAATCCCCAATCTGACCATTTCTCTCCATTTTCACTACCATCCTAGTTCACACTGAGTTATCATCATCTCTCAAGTTACCGCAATTACCTTCCACCTGGTCTTTCTGCTTTCTCTTTTGTAGTTTATCTGTAACCCAGCAGCTAAATGAGTTTTTTGAAACATAAATCAGAATGACACACCCAGTTTCAAAGCCTTCAAAGTCCCTGCTTACATTTAGAATAAAATGCATACTCTTGTTCTTAGCCTACAAGTCCCTGCTTGATCTGGCTCTGTTCACCTCTCTGCCTTCACTCCTACCACTCTCTTTTTTGCTCCCATAGCTCTGGAGATGACCTCACTTCTGCTTTTCCCAGAATACCCTAACCTTGTGCCTGTACCGTCCTTTGTACCTGTTTGTCTTCAAGATGGAAATGCTGTCATAAATGCTCCACCCTCACATCTTCTTATTATGCAGGTCTCAACTCAGATTCCTTTTCTGAACCCTTACTTAATGTTGATCCCCAACCACTTTCTATCACACTGCCCTATGTTTGTGTTTTAATAGCATTTGTCACTGTTTGAAAATACCTTATTTATGTATTCGTTTATTTGAGCAGAGACTTCTGTCTTAATTACAGTTATTTCCTCAATGCCTAGAGTATCCAATACATAACAATTGTTCTGTATATATTTTTAATAGATGAATGAATGAAAATGAGTGAACACACAAGTAAAGTCAATCATGGAAGGCTGTTCGGAGGTCAGTTTTAAGACACAGTCTGAAAGTAGAGATGATAAATTATTAGAGAGGAGAAAAGACACTTAACAAAGAATATATTCAACAAGATGATCCAGTCTTGAATAAGGGACAGAGGCCAGTAACTATACTAATTCAGGTGATGTGGAAACTTGGTCAATACCAGAGTAAAATTAGTTTATCAGAGCAGGGAGTCATCATTATTTGGTTAAAAATATTGAATGTCAACTTAAGAAGTTTAAATCCATTTATACCTTCAACAGATATTTATCAAGTTTTTACTGGGTGCTAAGTACAATCTAGGTGCTTTTCATACAATATGAGCAAGAGAGATATACTCTCTGCTCCCCTGGTATTTACAATCTAGTGGAAGGGCATTAAATAATAACATTCCATAAACATCTGCAATTGCCAAGCAAACTACCAAAGTGTGTGTGTGTGTGTTAGTCACTCAGTCATGTCCGACTCTTTGCGATCCCATGGACTGTATCCCACCAGGCTCCTTTGTCCATGGGATTCTCCAGGCAAGAATACTGGAGTGGGTTGCCATTTCCTTCTCCAACCAAAGTGTATACTGGGTTAATATTCTCGTAACATGAATTAATGTGGTTTCTGCTTCCAGTATTTGCTGTCCCCCTCTGGCCCTTACTCATTCACTCAGCTTAGTATTCTGTATGTAATGACTCAGAAAAGTACAACACAGCAGAACCCAATAAATAACTAATAGGAATCTTGCCCCAGCTCTTGACTTTAAAATCCCAGACTTCAGGAGGTACAGAATGTAACTCTGGCATGAAGAGAACTTTTGGAAAGTACCCGATGAGTCAGAGCAAATCTTCCTGGCCCAGAGACTAGCACATTTCCAGGTTGGAGAAGAGGAGCGTCAGAAGGGAGGTAATTAGAGCTTAGGTGCTGCTGGATCTCTGAGAGCCTCTATCCTCTTTCACTGCCAGGCCACGCTCCAGTGAATGACAGGCATCCAAGGTAGGCCTGTGGTGCATGAAAGCAGAGAATGGAGCTCGCTTCTCACATGTAGCCCAGCAAGCCGACCAGCCTCGTAGTAAAAATGGATTTGTGATAGGTCTAGGCACTTGACCTTTGAAGCCCCACAGAGTCACCAGTGCTTCTCTCTGGTAAAGAAAGTGTAAAGTGATCCAAGGGCACAGAGGAGTAAAATTCCAAAAAAGCTTGGTATTGTTTTGCTGACAGGAAGTCTATCATTTTCCAGCAACAACCAATTCTCTAATTCTCTGATACCAACAAGGGTGTTCAACAATTCAACCAATTTTGATCCTATTACATGGAAGTAGTGCCAGCACACAAGTTAAGAGAGTCTGTGGCTCAGTCCCACAAAAATGCCTCTACTTTGCATGTCAGTCATAAGCAGGATCCCCAAGCTGCTCGCATCTGCCTAGCTGACTACACATTTGGGAGTTCCCACAATTCCCCCTCCCTTAGGTTCAATAATTCACTAGAACAACTCATGGAACTCAGGAAAGTGCTATATCTAGCATTACAGTTTTATTATGAAGCTACAACTCTGAAATAGGCAAATTAAAGAGATACACAAGGCAAGTGGGTAGGGAGTGTAGATAGTTTCTATATCCTCCGTGGGTACACCATCCTCCTAACAGATTGATATATTTGTTCACCAATGTGGAAGAGCCCGAAACTTCACTGTTCTGAAGATTTTATTACAGCTTTATTACATAGCCATGATTGGTAAAATCACTGGCCATTGGTGACTGAACTCAATCTACAGCCCCTTTCCCCTCCCCAAGGTGGAGGTGTGGCTGGAAGTTCCAACCTTCTAATCATGTTGTTGGGCTTCCCTCACAGCTCAGTCAGTCAAGAGTCTGACTGCAATGTGGGAGACAAGCAATTCTGGTTGTTACCTCTAGTGACCAGCCCCCACCCTGAAGCTATCTGAGAACTGAAGAATCACCTCATTAGCATAAATTCAGGTTTAAATGAAAGGGGTTTGTTATGAATAACAAAAGACATTATTAGACTCCCCTGGTGGTCCAGTGATTGGGAGTCTGCCTGCCAATGCTGGGGACACAGTTCAAACCTGGGAGGATCCCATATGCTGTGAGACAAGAAGCTGGTGCTCCACAATTACTGAAGCCCATGCTTTACAGTTCATTCTCCACAAGAGAAGCCACCACAATAAGTTCTCACACTGCAATAAAGAATAGCGCCCCCTCCTTCCCCCAGACGCAATTAGAGAAAGCCTGAGAGCAGCAACCCAGACCAAGGGCAGCCAGAAGTATAAATAAATAATGTTTTGGGTTTTTTTAAAAGACATTCCTATCGTAAGTTCCCAGGGTTTTAGGAATTCTGTGCCAGGAACCAGGAACAAAACCCAAATATATATATTTTGTATTATAAAACATATAGAGTTGTCCAAAGCTCAGCAGTATGGATTGCCCCTGGCCTAAGAGATAAATGGAAGCAGGAGGCAGACCTGTACCTGGAGGGTCCTACAGATGAGAGTCAGAAGGTGACAGAAGAGGCCAGTGTAGGCTGTCACTAGGAAACTGAGGGGACGAGGGACTTCACAGCAGACATCAGCTTGAATGAATGGCAATCAAGAACCATACTCCCTCTTCCCTAATGTCATGGCACTAAGTATCCTGGGACCCCAGGAAGAAAATGAGAGTGAGTACCAATTCTAATATTGTTTTTAATTTCTGTTTGAATGGAGGTGCAAATTATTAATTAAGATGAGTTATATGTTTTAAAAGTAACAGTTTTTGCAGAACTGAGTTTGTAGCTTCAGATCCATCTCTGTCATTAAACAGGGCTATAGAAACTATAAGAGATACATGAAAATTCACGTATTGGAAGAATAAGCTAACTTAGAGATAATTTAACTTAGAAGATAACTTAAGAGATTAAATAAATCCAGTTATAAAGTTAAACAACCTAGGTGAGGGATTATAGATGTGAATTTGACTAGAATTAGTGGGCTGCTTTCTATGGGGTCGCACAGAGTCGGAGATGACTGAAGTGATTTAGCAGCAGCAGCAGCAGCAGGGCAGTAAATATGGGACCCTTTCTGGCTACGAATTCCTGTTATAATGAACAAACAGGCCTTAGTGTGTTGAGAGAACACAAAATACTAAGCTTCAGCCAAATCACATGTCAATGTGTATCCTCATTGCCATCTGCCTGAAAGATAACCCCAAGTTGTTTGGTTTAATATCACTGTCTGCTTCATCTGTCCATTTTAACTCCCAGAAGATTTACAATTGAGATTACAGATAATGGAGTAAATGATGATAACTAATTCAAACTTATAATATTGATATATTTGTGGTGGTGGGTTAGTCACTAAGTCATGTCCTACTCTTGCGACCCCATGGACTGGTAGCCTGCCAGGCTCCCCTGTCCATGGGGTTCTCCAGGCAAGAATATTGGAGTGGGTTGCCATTTCCTTCTCCAGGGGATCTGTAAATAGAGGAATAATAGAGGTATGCTTGTTGCCGTCTCTGGGGTCGCACAGAGTTGGACACGACTGAAGCGACTTAGCAGCAGCAGCAGGTTGTTGTTTGGAGTGCTTGTTTTGGAGAATCAAACAGAATTGCCTTGTGATTGCAATTTACACTATAAATTGAACAATCACTTGATTTGTGATTTTAAGTCCAATTAATAAGAATATTTTACTGAAGTTAAAGATAGTATTGACATATTTAAGAGAATCTAATATTCACCATATTTATGTGTTTAATATATTACAGTTACTTAAATTATTTTTGTTAAACAATTGAATGACTTAAAGACAATTACATTAGATTTATAAGTGCAATTTTAAATGTCTAAGAAACTAAAATTAAGTTTGTAAATAGCCTCATGCATTAATGAAGGTCTCCTTAAAAGTGAAATGTGTTATCTACTTATAAAGAGAACAATGTAATTTTTTATTTTGGATTCAGAGGCTTGTGGATAAAAAATATTGTCTGCCATTCCAGTAAACTACAAATGCTGTCACTGTCAAGCCATCAGTCACTGTAGTTGCCTCTGATACGCCCTGAGGGGAATTCAGAACGGAGATAAACAGGATACCAGCCCAAGATAGTTAAGATGCATATCTAAGTAGCTAAGGAATGATTTCACTGAGCTCAGACTCTTGCATCTTCCCATACATCACTAACTTTTTGAATGTCTGGAGGTTTTTTAAGATTAGCAGCAATTTTTTGATGTTTGACAACTATTTCATTTTTTCCAGTCAAAATTCCTATATACCTTGGCTCCTCCCTTATGTCTTCTGAATTATTCCTCAGAATTACCTGAGAGGCTGTCAACCCAGCCTGTAGTTCTCAGGTAGGTCTCCAAATAAAACGTAACTCTCAGCTTTTAGGTTGTGCATTTTTCTTAAGTCAACAGACTTAAGAATGAATAGATTCTTGATATTATAATATTTGGCAGAGTATTAAATTTTAAAACCAAACTAATCATTGCTAAACTTTTCCAGACATAAAAACTGCCACCAAAAACTCATATTGACAGTACCCACTATAGTACCTTGAAGGCAAAGAATATGATGCCATGAAAGGGACTAACTGAAGGGACTTAATTTTGATTAGGGGTTTAAGGAAGCTTTTCTAAGACAGAAAAAGGCATTACCAAGGGAAGTACAAGGGAGAGAAGAGAAGAGTTCCAGGCAGGATCCTGGAAAGAGCTCATAGGAACTGAAGGAGTCCAGTGTATACCTGGAACAAAAGGAATCAAAGGGAGAGTAGCACACGATAGGGTTGGATGGAGAGGAAGCTTGAGTCTGATCATACAACCCCCCTGAGGTCATATTGTGTCATCTATTATACAAATACAAATATGACACAAGTTCTTAAGTGTTACAGAACACCACTGAGGATTTTAAAGAGAGATCGTAGGTCCTGAGTATGGGCACTGCATTGCTCCATGAGACACTGCTGACAAAGTGCCTAGTATGGCATAACATTGCCTCCCTGCAGGTGACACAATCAAATTAAGGATTTTTAAAAATATATATTTATTTGGCTGTGGCAGGTCATGCAGGATCTCGTTCCCTGATCAGGGATTGAACCGGGGCCCCTTGCATTGGGAATGAGAAGCCCTAGCCACTGGACCATCTGGGAAGTCCCCAAAGCAGATTTTTAAAAGAAGATTCTGGGTGCTGCATGGAGAAGAATTATAGCCAGAGTGGAAATGTTGCGGGAAGCACACCGATTGAAACCGCCCACCCTGGCCAGGCACCATAGTAACCATTTGCATGAGCTGTTTTATGACAGGAGATCCTGATAAAGAATACGGAACTAATAAGCCACCACCAACCAGAAGAGTTCCGGAAAGGTCTAAAGGAGACACTGCATGTCCGTTTACTTCCCAGAATCCCTCTCACTAGCATCCATCTTGGCTGAGCGATGTGTGCGCCACCAGGAAAGACTCTGAATTAGAATGATTGGCCAAAGACCACCCGGAGACTAATCCCATCACCATAAAACCTGAGAGTGTGAGCCAAGCAGCAGAGCAGTTCTCCTGGGTTCCCTTACCCTACTGCTCTCCACCCGGGTGCCCTTTCCCAATAAAATCTCTTGCTTTGTCAGCACATGTGTCTCCTCACAATTCATTTCCGCGTGTTAGACAAGAGCCCAGTTTCGGGCCCTGGAAGGGGTCCCTCTTCCTGCAACAGAAGCAGGGAGATCATTCAAATGGCTAATCCAGTCTTCAATCAAGTGTCCTAGCATAATATTTGTGGACAGATCATGCTTGCTGTTTCCATGGCAAGCAGCAGAGGCTCAGGTAGATTCCTAAATCTGAGAGCAGCTTGATTTAAATGGTGCTCGAGCAAAATCAGTCTTCCAGCCAGCAGTGAGCTGGAGCTAACCTGCAGCACCATGCTCAGGCTCATAAAAGCTGATTGTGTGCACCTCTCCCTAATTCATCATTCAGTGACACCAAGTTAATGGTCTGAAATCTGCCTTGGTAGGAGTATTTAAACCATGAAAACTGGCAAGTGCTATAAAGAAAGCTTCTTTCTCCAGAGAGTTGGTTGTGATATATTTACCAGAGTACTGGCCCTTTTTGACATTTCAACTCTAGAATACTATTTAAAGAATTGCTGCAAATTATATGGTATGAAGTTACGGAACATTCACTAGGCTGCTATAGTTAAAATGAAAGAGACAGTTATGAGAGAGACGGAAGAAAAAACTCTGTAGGACCTGACAGTTTATAAATGGCAGCAATGGGAAGAGAGGAGCAGATTGTATTTTTTCTGCTAGAATAAGGAATCATCTCCGGAGCACATCTCTTTGGTGAAGATAACAGAGAGAACATCTCACAATTTGGTTCCCTGTCATATGTATTTTAAATGTTCCTGCTTCAGCTGTCAAGGATTTCAAGTATGTTTTTAAAATTCCACATTACTGTAGCTCTGAATTCTATCACTATTTATTAGTGGAATTAAATAAATGGAATTATCACTGAATCCCAAACTCTCAGTCACTGAGTGTAACTGTCTTGCCAAAACAAAAGCTCTGCAGAGATCTGAAGGACAGATCTTTAAAACTAAAACACATCTTCTGCTTTGTGAACGTTGCAGAATCAAGGTAGCCTGGGTGGAGACCAACCCTGGATTTCAATAGACGTGTGGTAAGTTCCCAGAAGGGTTTCTAAAGGGCATCAGGAAAGAAAGTAGGAGATACTGAGGGACTGCTCCAAATATTTTTTTTACATGAAAATAAGTAGTCTGTAGGATTGAAAACTTACATCCCAAGAATAATACTGAATACCCTTTATTATAAGCTCATACAGTTAGCATTTAGAAGTATTAAATGTCTTTTAATACTTAATCAATATTAAAAAGGGAATTACATAAAAGCATATGTATATAAAAAAATTAAAAAACAAACTGAAAATGGATTGAAGACTTAGGTGTAAAACCTGAAGCCATAAAACTAAAAGAAAATATAGGCAATACATTCTTTGACAGCAGCCTCGGCTATATTTTTTTTAGATATGTCTCCTCAGACAAGGGTGAAAAAAAACAAAAATAAACATATGAGACTGCAGCAAATTAAAAAGATTTTACACTGTGAAGGAAGCTATCCACAAAAAGAAAAGTGAGGGACTTCCCTGAGCATCCACTGGCTAAGATTCACACTCTAAATGCAGGAGACCCTGGTTCAACTCCTGGTTAGGGAACTAGATCCCACATGTCACAACTAAAGTTGCATGCTGCAACTAAAAAATCCCACAGGCTGCAATGAAGACTGAAGGTCCTGCATGCCACAATTAAGACCCATTGCAGCCAAACAAATAAATAAAAATAAATATTAAAAAAATAAACAAGCAAAAAAAAAGAAAAAACTGAAAAGGCAGCCTACTGTATGGGAGTAGATATTTGCAAATGATATATCTGATAAGGGATTAATGTATAAATAACTCATACAACATACTAAAAAACCCAAACAGCTCAATTAAAAAATGGGCAGAGGACCTGAATGGGCATTTTTTCCAAAGAAGACACACAGGTGACCACCAAATGCTCAACATCACTTATCATCAGAAAAATGCAAATCAAAACCATGATGAAATATCACCTCATATCTGTCAGAATGGCTATTATCAAAAAGACAACAAACAAGTGTTGGCTAGAATGAGGAGAAAAGGGAATCCTCGTACATTGTTGGTGGGATGCAAGTTGACTCAGCCAGTATAGAAAACACTTGGAGTTTCCTCAAAAAATTAAAAATGGAACCACCATATAATCCAGCAATTCCACTGTTGGGTATTTATCCAAAGAAAACAAAAATGCTAATTCTAAAACATATGCCTCCCTGTGTTCATTGCACCATTATTCACAACAGCCAAGATATGAAAGCAAACTAAGTATCCACCAATAGATGAATGGATATATATCACATCTCCTTTATCTATTTTATATATATATATATATTTATATATATATATGTATATACATATTACTTAGCTATAAAAGTGAACAAAACTTTGCCATTCGGAAAAACATGGATGAATCTCATAGGGTATTATCCTAAGCAAAATAAGATAGAAAAATACAAATATAATATTTCACTTCTATGTGGAATCTACAAAACGAATGAACAGACATAACAAAACAGAAACAGAGTCATAGATACAGAGAACATACAGGTAGTAGCCAGAGGAGACGCGTGTAAAGGGGGCTTAGTGAAATAGGTGAGATTAAGAGACACAAATTTCCAGTTATAAAATAAATGAGTCATTGGGATGAAATGTACAGCATGGGGAATATAGTCAATAATCATGTATTATCTTTGTATGGTGACGGGTGATAACTAGACTTATCAGGGTTATCATTTTGTAAGGTACAGAAATGTTGAATTACTATGTTGTACGTCAGAAACTAACATAGAGCGGTAGATCAAGTATACTTTAAACATAAACTCACAGAAAAAGAGATCAAGTTTGAGGCAGGGAGAAAAAGGAAACTGGATGAAAGTGGTCAAAAGATACAAACTTTAGTTATAAGCTAAGTACTAGGGATATAATGCACAAGGTGATTAATTTGATGAGCACCGCTCATCACATTAAAGTTGCTAAGAGAAATTCTAAGAGTGTTCATCACAAGGAATTTTTCTTCATTTCTTTTGCATCTATGTGAGATGATGGATGCTCACTGAACTTGTTGTGGTCATCATTTCATGATTATTTAAGTCAAATCATCTTGCTGTACACCTTAAACTTACACAGTACTGTGGGTCAACTATATCTCAAAAGAACTGGAAAAAAAATGAATACAATAATGATTTCATTATTTTTCACTCTTTCAGCAAACCTTTGTTGAAGGCATTTTTGTGACAAGTAGTTCCCTAGATTCTGGAGATCAAATGAATAATTTGGGCAGAGTCATTGGGGTAGCGTGTGTGCTCAGTCGTGTCCAACTCTTTGCAACTTCACAAACTATAGCTTTCCAGGCTCCTCTGGCAAGAATCCTGAAGGTGGTTACCATTTCCTCTTCCAGGGAATCTACTCAACCCAGAGATACCCATGTCTATGGTGTCTCTTGCAATGAAGGTGGATTCTTTACCTCTGAGCCACGGGGGAAGACCAGTTGGGGCAGATAAAGTCAAAAACAGATTAGCGGACAAACTGGACAATGCAGGAATTCAGTAGTATTTTGAAGATGCTATGGAAATTCAAGGAGGGCACACAACTCAGTACTGGAGGAACAGAGGCACCTACTGGGAGAATGATATTAATCTGAAGCTTAGTGGATAGCGGGAAACCAGATGAAGTGTGTGCATGGAGTAAGGGAATTTCAGGCAGAAGGAAGAGCATGATAAAAGACACAGAGGTGAGAAGTGGCACAGTGATTCAGCTTTATTTTTTATTTAGCTGCACCAAGCAGGGACTCTCCATCAGGGATGGAACCTGTGTCCCCAGCACTGGGAGTGCACAGTCTTAACCACTGGACCACCAAGGTAGCCCCTAACTCAGCTTTAGATTCTTACCTGAAAGGTATTATAGATGGGAATAAAGCGAGGAAGTTGGAGACCTCCAAATGTTCAATGGTATAGTAAGGAGAGGGCAACTGGAGTGTTTTGCCCCAGGGGCAGGCAAAAAGGGAGTATACTTTCTATGGGGTATTTGAAAGCAATAATGACTAAATTGGGAACAATTCTAAACAGTAATAAAACACTCTCCTCTTTCAAGGTGGGCACCCCCACTGAATGCATTCTGCATGTTTTTCCTGAAAATCTGGGGCCAGGAAGAGACATAGTTAGCTTCCTGATCTGTGCAGATACCAGATGCTGGTGGCAAAAATAGCTCAGTGAGAGGATCTTTTGTTATACCTTCACTCCCATCCCATCCAGTAAACATTCTCAGAGCATTAAGCACTTTTCCTTGATAACTTTAGCAGTTTATAATCATGTCTACCAAATGAATGAGAGACGGACAGAGAAACAAAAATGCAGGAGAAAGGCTTCCAGAAGATATATACAGAGTTTGGGACTAGTTAAGTTGTTATTACCACTTCCCTGGTGGCTCAGATGGTAAAGCGTCTGCCTAAAATGTGGGAGACCCAGGTTCGATCCCTGGGTTGGGAAGATTCTCTGGAGAAGGAAATGGCAACTCACTCCAATACTCTTGCCTGGAAAATCCCATGGACGGTGGATCGTGGTAGGCTACAGTCGATGGGGTCGTAGAGTTGGACACGACTGAGTGACTTCATTTTCTTTCTTTAAGTTGTTATTAGCTTGTGAGAGATCAAGAGGAGATATATAGCAACTGGACATTGATTTTGGGCTGGAACTGTAGATTTGGGAGTCATTAGCTTAGAGAAGGTAGTCAAATCTTTGGGAGTGAAAGAGGTAACCTGGTAAAACTGAGAAAGATAGTGGGCCAAAGATGGAACACTGGGAAGTTGAATATTTCGTAGGCAAAAGATGGAATAACAGTTCAAGAAAGAGATGGTAAAGGGATACTCAGAGGCCTAAGAAGAATCTGGATGGAACAAAATTGTGGCAAAACTTTCCAGGACCAAGGGGAGAAAGAGAATTTGAGGTAATTCCAAAGAGTTAAATATTAGCAAGTGTCCTTGAGGAAAGAAGTCAAACTCATATCTGTGTTGGGGGATGAGATGGCTAGACTGTTAGAATTCAACAGCAAAACCCCAGAAGGAGTTGGGAATTACAGACTCTCATAGCATGGCTTAAGTGGATCTGCGGTTTTGCTACCCAAGTCCCATACTGAGCTAGGGAGGTGACAAGATCTCAGAGTTTACCCTCAGCCCAGTGTGTAAGAGAGTAAAGTGGACATGGCCCAGTGTGGTTCAGGAACCCAGTGAGAGTCCCCCTTGACTTAAAAACAGCATGTGCCCAGCGAAGAGACTCACTAGACCAGTAAAGACAGGGTCTTGGATAATGACCAAAGACCAGGTGGGATGAGGCACATTTCAAAGACACCATTATTCCAAGGGGTGAGGCCCAGATGTGCCTCACATGTGACTCAGCGTTACTTAAGACTGGGCCCTCGACCCTTGCCTCCACTTAAATCTCAGAAAAACTCACATTATTTAAGCTTTTGTCACCAGGTAGAATAATAACAAAAACTAAAAATTAAGTTCCAGGTATAGAAAAACAACGGAGAAGTCAATGGCACCCCACTCCAGTACTCTTGCCTGGAAAATCCCATGGACAGAGGAGCCTGGTAGGCTGCAGTCAATGGGGTCGTGAAGAGTTGGACATGACTGAACAACTTCACTTTCCCTTTTCACTTTCATGCATTGGAGAAGGCAATGGCAACCTACTCCAGTGTTCTTGCCTGGAGAATCTCAGGGACGGGGGAGCCTGGTGGGCTGCCGTCTATGGGGTCGCACAGAGTCGGACACGACTGAAGTGACTTAGCAGCAGCAGCAGCAGCAGCATAGAAAAACAAAGTCACATTTCTTACATACTTTGCTCTGTAAGATGGAGTCTGTATGTTTATTATATAGAAAAATAACAACATAAACTTCATAAATCTGAGACTCACTGAGGCTTTTCTCTATATATTTCATTTAAAGAAGGAAGAACTATACAAAAAAGATCTTCACGACCCAGATAATCATGAAGGTGTGATCACTCATCTAGAGCTAGACATCCTGGAATGTGAAGTCAAGTGGGCCTTAGAAAGCATCACTATGAACAAAGCTAGTGGAGGTGATGGAATTCCAGTGGAGCTGTTTCAAATCCTGAAAGATGATGCTGTGAAAGTGCTGCACTCAATATGCCAGCAAATTTGGAAAACTCAGCAGTGGTCTCAGGACTGGAAAAGGTCAGTTTTCATTCCAATCCCAAAGAAAGGCAATGCAAAAGAATGCTCAAACTACCGCAAAATTGCAGTCATCTTACATGCTAGTAAAGTAATGCTCAAAATTCTCCAAGCCAGGCTTCAGCAATATGTGAACCGTGAACTTCCAGATGTTCAAGCTGGTTTTAGAAAAGGCAGAGGAACCAGAGATCAAATTGCCAACATCCGTTGGATCATCGAAAAAGCAAGAGAGTTCCAGAAAAACATCTATTTCTGCTTTATTGACTGTGCCAAAGCCTTTGACTGTGTGGATCACAATAAACTGTGGAAAATTCTGAAAGAGATGGGAATACCAGACCACCTGACCTACCTCTTGAGAAATCTGTATGCAGGTCAGGAAGCAACAGTTAGAACTGGACATGGAACAACAGACTGGTTTCAAATAGGAAAAGGAGTGTGTCAAGGCTGTATATTGTCACCCTGCTTATTTAACTTCTATGCAGAGTACATCATGAGAAACGCTGGGCTGGAAGAAGCACAAGCTGGAATCAAGATTGCCAGGAAAAATATCAATAACCTCAGATATGCAGATGACACCACCCTTGTGGCAGAAAGTGAAGAGGAACTAAAAAGCCTCTTGATGAAAGTGAAAGAGGAGAGTGACAAAGTTGGCTTAAAGCTCAACATTCAGAAAACGAAGATCATGGCATCTGGTCCCATCACTTCATGGGAAATAGATGGGGAAACAGTGGAAACAGTGTCAGACTTTATCTTTTTGGGCTCCAAAATCACTGCAGATGGTGACTGCAGCCTTGAAATTAAAAGACGCTTACTTCTTGGAAGAAAAGTTATGACCAACCTAGATAGCATATTCAAAAGCAGAGACATTATTACTTTGTTGACTAAGGTCCGTCTAGTCAAGGCTATGGTTTTTCCTGTGGTCATGTATGGATGTGAGAGTTGGACTATGAAGAAGGCTGAGTGCCGAAGAATTGATGCTTTTGAACTGTGGTGTTGGAGAAGACTCTTAAGGGTCCCTTGGACTGCAAGGAGATCCAATCAGTTCATTCTGAAGGAGATCAGCCCTGGGATTTCTTTGGAAGGAATGATGCTAACGCTGAAACTCCAATACTTTGGCCACCTCATGTGAAGAGTTGACTCATTGGAAAAGACTCTGATGCTGGGAGGGATTAAGGGCAGGAGGAGAAGGGGACGACAGAGGATGAGATGGCTGGATGGCATCGCTGACTCGATGGACGTGAGTCTGAGTGAACTCCGGGAGTTGGTGATGGACAGGGAGGCCTGGCGTGCTGCGATTCATGGGGTTACAAAGAGTCGGACATGACTGAGCGACTGAACTGAACTGAATGCAAACAGCTAAAAAGAATGCAAATAAAATTCTGAGCTTTAAGTTGCATTGCTCAAAAACCTTCACAGAGGATCCATTTCTAACCCCCAGGAACATTCTTCTTCTGCCTTCTTCTCTGTTCTACGTTATCTTCACACCCCATAGTACTTTGGATCCTCTCATTTACACCTCTACCTACCCAAAACTTTTTTCCTACAGTTTGCAGTGATATTTTGCTTTCTAAATTTCCTAATCTTTCTAACTTAGTTCTTTAATAGATCTGTTTAACTTCCCTTTCCTTCTTTATCTCCTCCTCTTTTTTCTTTCTTCCTCCCTCCCAAGGTAGAGAAGGACTGTGAATCTACGCAGGCAAAGAGAGCAACCTTTTTATGAGAGGGTAGTTGGGAAATAGAAAACTAAAGGTTAATTTCTTGGAACCTCCCTGGTGGTCCAGTGGCTAAGACTCTGTGCTGCCAGTGCAGGAGACTTGGGTTTGCTCTCTGTCCAGGGAACTAGCTCACAAAAGCTGCATTAGGGTTCATGTGGCACAACTAAAGATCCCACATGTGGCCACAAAGACCCTGAGGGCCAAAGACCCGGTACAGCCAAATAAACACATATTAACAAATAAAAATACTTTCTAACCACATCTCAAGAAAATATGAATAAGCAAAAAGAGAAAGATGTAAATTACCTGAAATTCCACTCCTGTAAACATGTTGATATACCTTCAGACTTTTCCCTATTTATAACACACAACATATAAATGACAAAAAATGACCTTGTAAAATTACATATATGGTTTTGGAGCCCCTCAACATTCAAGCACCTTAACTATATTATGAATGTCTTTCTCTCTTAGGCTTTATATGCACATCAGTAATTTTAGGAGCTACATGGTATTCCACTGTTTGAATATGCTATAATTTATGAACGTTGTTTCCATTATAAGACACTTGGGTTGTTTCCCTTGTGTGTGTGTGTGTTAGTTGCTTAGTCGTGTCCGACTCTTTGAACCCCATAGATCATAGCCCAACAGGCCCCTCCGTCCATGGGATTCTCCAGGCAAGAACATGGGAGTGGGTTGCCATTTCCTTCTCCAAGCAAAACTATAGAAAGAAAGTGAAGTTGCTCAGTCGTGTCTGACTCTGCGACCCCATGCACTGTAGCCTACCAGGCTCCTCTGTCCATGGAACTCTCCAGGCAAGAATATTGGAGTGGGTTGCCAGTTCCTTCTCCAGTTTCCCTTGTTACCCAATTATAAACATTATTGTTTTCCTTTGTTCACTTGTGCAGTAATTTGCATATGATCAACTACCAGGTGTGAAAATTCTGTTCAGAGGTGCACATACTGCATTCATTTTCTAGGGTTGCTGAAACAAAGTATCACAACATGAATGGTTTAAACAAGAGAAATGTACTGTCTCACGGTTCTGGAGGCCTGAAGTCCAAGATGAAGGTGTCGGCAGGCTTGATTTCTTCTGGGGACCATGGGGAGAATCTGCTCCATGCCTCTCCTAGCTTCTGCTTGTTTGTTGGCAATCTTTGGTGTTCCTTGGCTTCTGCTCCGTCACCCCAATCTTGGCATTAATCTCCACATGGCCCTCTCCCTGCATGCCTGTTCATGTCCAAATTTCCCCTTTTTATAAGGTCACAAGTCATATTGCACTAGGCCACCACCCTACTCCTACGGCCTCATCTATAATGACCCTATTTCCTAATAAGGTGACATTTAGATAACAGATGTGAAAACCAACATACAAACTTAAGAGGACACAATTCAACCCATGTATCTTTAATACTTTCAATATATGTTTAATAAATTTTTAGAGTGCATCTCTGAGAGATGTAAATGAGGTAGCATTGCCAGGATTTCGGGTGACTGATTATAATCAGGAAAGGAATCAGAAGAAAGGAATAGTGTTGGGTGATTTCTGAATATTGGCCATGAGCAACTGAATAAAATACAGGAAAAGTATACTGTGAGAAGGAGTTTGCTTGGTGGTTATGCTTCAGAGAAACTGAGTCTGAAGCCTTATGGAACCAACAAGTGGAAATGCCTAATCAGTAGCTATATGTGTGGGTCTGGAGTTTAGGAAAGACATAAATTTGTGAATCATCACTACTAAAGTGGAAGTTGAAAGTCATGAAGATGGGTGAAATCATCCACTAAAGTCACCCAGAAACATGAGATAGAAAGAGGACCAAGGGCAGAATCCTAGGAATCCCAATATTTAAAGGATGTTGAGAACATTTAGTGCTTAGATCCCTTCCCTGTCCTTTACTGCTTACCTCTGTATCAGAAGTACACACAAGTACGGTGAGTTCTAAAGAAAAGCATGGGTTCTTAACACAAAATTCGGGATGATAGCTACCTCTGGGTGGAAATAGGCAGGTGATTACAAACTACAGTGTCTCTGAAGGAAAGGACTGTGCTTCTCTGGAATATATAATCAAGGACCTGAGTTAAGTGAATTCATAAAAGCCTACCTGAGGTAAGGGTGCCTAGTGGCTTGCTGAAGAACAAAATTAACTGCAACAATGCTTCTCATGCCGGAGCACGGATCCCCATCAATCGCTGTGAGATACAACAGTAACTGCAGTCATAGATTTTTTAATAATTAAAAATACAACTTCATGCAACTAAAAACAAAGGACTGATCATTGGAATTTTTGTACCCCTAAAAGAAAGATCAATACTTTTACAAGCTTAGTCTCATTCAGATAGAATTTGGAGGCTTTCAATCTTCTTTATTAATAGCAATATTTTAGAAGGTAAAATTATGTGTTTCTGGATTGTTTTTGTGAACTTGCCAACAACAAAAATACTGTAATTACCCTACCTACAAAAGGAATGAAATGGAATCAATCAACTTTTAATTTATAAATTACAAATTTTAATTTGTAAAATTTAAAAAGTAAACACTTCATTTTCATATTTAAATACTCTACAGTTATAAAACAATACCTTAAGAATTAGTATAATTATTATAAGTCTATCTTCCATTTGAGTCTTAGAATGACTGCTTAATATGAATGATACTAAAAGAGAAAATATCCAAATTACTTTAGGAGAAAGTAAAGATGCATTTTTTCTATGATTCTGACCTTCAAAAATAGACTCATTAGAAGGTGGATCATCACTTCTGTTTTCAAGTTGTGTCGACAAAAACCAAAATCCAGAACTTGTCTAAGAGATATTTATTGTTGCAGTAAAGGATGGGCTGGGCCATGCTGTGAATTAGTAAAAGACACTGAATTATATTTAAAATGAATTTTGTTATTTGAACTTCACCTCAATAAAAAAAATTGTCAATATACTATGAAATCTCATTGTCTGAAGCATTCATTATATTCAGTCCCAATAGCCTGTCCATGTTTTCTTTTTCTATATCAGCAGCCCATTCTCTCATCTTCTCTAACCTTTCCTGTTTATTAAGTTCATTTTTTCTTTCTTTTCATTCTTTAGCTTCCCATGAAAGTATGGTATGCTTTCCTAAGGATAGGCACTTTGATCCAAACCATCTTTTATTGCCGCCTTGAATTATACACTAGCCAATGTATATTTTAAGGCTGTTTTGATTGCAGCTACTTGCAACTGAGTATGTTCTGGTGCATTTTTTCAAAGATCAAGTCTCTCTTGTAATGTCAAACTTGTTCCTAATGCTTAGATCTCTCCTCAGAATATCTCTTTTAGCCCCAAGAGCTGGATATTTCCATGCGTTTATCATCGGCCACTGGTTTTTGTGTTTACAGTGATTTGCTCTCAATCTAGTATATTAATAATCTGACTATTTTCTCTTTTAGTTTCATTGCTATTAGTTAAGAGATATAGAAGTGCTCACGTGGAAGTATAATTCTCAGAATGTTTTAGAAATATATATTATATGAATAGGAGTTTTATTAGTAAATTGCTTCCTTTTGTTTTTCAATTTCTACATAAAGTATGCTATTTTTTGATGTTGCTGTTTAACAAGTCTCTTCTATTGATACTGGAAAACACAATAATTTTGTCCTCTGAAGTATTCTTCAGTGTTTTCTTTAGTTTTTCTGTTATAGTTATGATTACACAATTGCTCAAATGAAAGTTCAACAGAACTATAATTTTAAAATTAGTGTGTATAAATTTATGTAAACGTGAATGCCATTTTTTCCTGTCTCTAGACAGCATGAAGACATTTCCATTGTGCATGTTTACTTTAAAGTCCCTGATAACATGAACTGTAGTTGTAATTGCATATGTAAAACTCAGTTGAAAGACATTTGAAATTCAAAGTCTGGTTTTCTATACCAGTGGCTGAATTTACTCTAGTGAAAGACTAATACACTTATCAAAACAAATTCTGGCTAAAAACAAGCTGTGTTAAAATAATTTCCTCTTCTGTATGACTTAGAAGAGGTAATCTAGGAAACAGCTACATTCTTAATTTTCTTATGTCAATTATGCTATATAGATTCTTGGTGATTTGGGTTTTCTTTTACCTTCTGATTAAAGACACAATATACCTTTAAAATGAAGGGAAAATGTCTGCCTGCTACGTACTTCAAAGACTTACCATGCACACTGACAATTAAGATTGGAATTTCCCTCTGCAGGAGACTTGGGAGAAGCAGGCAACAGATGTGCTTACACTCAGGTTCTCTCTCTCCCATATGCATTCCCTCCTTCAAAGGAATCTTGTCTTCCTTCTGCCAACTGGTAGTTTGTGTCACTGCAGGTGTCCAACAGATGTTGAGTGAGTTAAACTCCAGTTTGAACCCATGCATGCTCAGTTGCTTCAGTCGTGTCCAACCCTTTGTGACCCCATGGACTATAGCTTGCCAAACTGCTCTGTTCATGGGATTTTACAGGCAAGATTACTGGAGTGGGTTGCCATTTCCTCCTCCAGGGAATCTTCCTGACCCAAGGATTGAACCTACGTCTCCTGCGGCTCCTGCACTGCAGGTTGATTCTTTACCACTGAGCCAGCAGGGAAGCCACAGATACTAAATTTGAACCCATAGATACTAATTAATTTTTTATGATGTTTTAAAGACTAAAAGATACCAAAAACTACATTTTCCCCCATAAATGAATTATAAATGCAATAATAGCATTCTAAGTGTTTGGAAGGGGTACTTAAAATTTTCCTTCTGAATGGTGTGATTAAAAAAATTTCCACACCCAAGTTATGGATTATTTCAATTCCAACATGATAAAATACAAGGAAATACAAAGAAAGTTTAAAAATTCATAATGAAGATATATAACAGTATAGAAGAATACTGGGGGAGGCAGAATAAAAGGTTAAAAAGGCATACTCCAAAGCTTTGCTGTCCAGTTCAGTAGCCATGAGCTACATGTGGCTACTGTGCACTTGAATATGGTTAATATGAACTGAGATGTGCCCTGAGTATAAAAGACACAATGAATTTCAAAGACTTGGTATGAAGAAAAGCATGTATGGTATGAAGATTTGGTAGGAAGAAAAGAAATATCTCATTAATTTTTGATATTAATTACATTTGAAATGATAATATTTTGGATACCCTGGTTTGAATAAAAATACTATTAAAATGGATATTTCCTATTTTTACTGGTTCTATGTGATTACTGGAAAATTAAAAATTATACATATATGGCTCAAAATATGTATGTTTCTATTGGATAATGCTGCTCTAGAGTCAAACTGCTTGTGTGCAAATCTTCCACTAATCCCTTGGTGTGTCATTATTATGTCTTGGTTTCCTTATCTGCACAACAGGGGTAATGATAATACTTAACCTGGGAAAGGCATTTCTTAGACATATTGATATGGGCATGTGTCAGTGATGAGTAACTTAATATTAAGGGAAACAACAGAATGATCAAAGAGTGAGCACTTCAGAGAACAGACTTGGAAATGGGATATAACTGAGAAATGGAAGGATCATTGGAGCAGCTTATTAAAGCACACAAACAAAACCAAAGAGCAATTCTAAGCAATATTTGAAGATTCATTTCTCATGGTCATGAAAGCATCATGTTCAAGTTAGTGGATACAGAAGACATCTGGAAGGAATAGTACCAGATGTCAGATGTGCTGACCATTGATTAGAAACAAAAATCAATACGACTGAAAAGCAATGCTAATGATACATCTGAGACTGTTTATTGGAGTCCTAAGGTTTCATTCTCCAGCCTTGTTGAGGAGGCAAAAACTGAGTTAAACTGTGGTTAAATGTAGAACATCAAGTAATGAATTGTGGTTTTAAACAGACTGCTGCCAGTGATTTTCTCAAACAATGAGCAAACTACAGAATATACATTCTGCCCTTTGTTGTCTTGGGACAAACAAACAAACAAACAAACAAACCAAACCCAGTCTGACAACCATAAGGTTATGAGAATTAAATGAAATAATATACCTAAGGTGCTTATATGAATAAATAATAGCTGTTATCACCGTTATTGCTAATTAGGAATATTATTATGGGAAAGTAATGATGAGAAAGAAGAGTTATAGATTCACTACATCAAAAAGAGAATAGTAATGTGACTCACTTCAAAACTGGAGCTATTCACATGAAATCAAATTCTGAGGGGCAATTTTAAGAAAAAAAATAATCGAGAGATTTATGTTAATTTAAAATATATCCATATTTGAGAGCTGTGAACTAATTTGGAACTGTTTAATATTTCTTTCTATGTTAGTAACAGTGATAGCATAAAATATATTTGCAGGTGGTAGAATTTAAAATTTGTGTAAATCCTGTTTGGCAGGTCCTCAAGAAGTTAAACATAGAGTTACCATATGACCCAGAAAATTCCACTTCTGGGCATCTACCCAAATGAATTGAAAATAAGTATGTCCACACAACGACTTGTACACAAATGTCTATAGCAGCATATCTAAATGGTCAACACATGGAAACAACAGAAATGTCCATCAATTGATGAATAAATAAACAAAAAGTGGCATAGCCACACAATGGAATCATAAAAAGGAACAAAATACTAATACACATGAGTATATGGATAAACCTTTAAAACACTGTTAAGTGAAAGAAGCTGGACATAAATGCCCATACAGTGCATAATTCCATTTATACTAAATGTCCATCATAGGCAAAACCATTGAGACAGAAACCAAATTAGTGGCTGCCAAGGGCTAGAGGTAGGGGGAAACAGAATAACCCAACCCCAGAACTTCTCAGGGTGATGGAAAATTTTCAGATTAGATAATGGTGATGGTTGTGAATATACCAAAATCCACTGAATTGTATAATTTAAAATGGTGAACTTTATGGTGTTAAAAAAATGTAAATACTCATTCAAATAAAATAAAATAAAATTAGTGTGTATCCAAAGAGCTGATAGAGAGGATGAAAATGAATGATTTGCTTACTGATAAAATGTAACTATCACTGAAGAATAGAGTAGATAAATGAATACTGAATTAATCAGAATGTGAAGAAGAGAAAAAGAATAATACTGAGACCTGTCGGAAAGAGAATTGATACCCTTACCAATCAGTGTAGAAGATACTTCAGGAGTGGCTGTTTGACCTACAGGGAGGCTATCTTCCTTAAGAACCCTCCCCAGTAGTCAGGGGCAGGCTTAGGCAGAAATTGATGCCCCTGAAGGAGTTGACTGGTCCAGAGATAGACATATGACCTAAGTTATGCCATCAAGATCTGAACCCAGGATTTTGGAATTTGAAGCTAAGTGATATTAGAGACCGAAAATTATATAAATAGTAGCACTCTAAGGATAAAGGTCCATGAATTTATTGCAAAAGATCTTAAACTTGCCTTGGTACTTGGTTCAGCAACATTCAATTAATACCCTCTGTCAGGTACTATGCCCTTGCAATATTTTGCTTCTTCCCCACACCAGTCCCCACTTTTTTAGCACAAGCTAGCCTGATTAGGCTTCTATTAGGTAAAACCATAAATAATATTTCAAAACAAATCACTTGAGATAATATTTATATAGCATTAAGGAAAAAAGTACCAACTTCATGTCATCAATGAAATTTTAAATACTAAATGTAAATACTCTATGACATTTATTTCAATATGAATAATAAAGTTCTGGAAATTTCAGGAAAGATAAACATAGGCATGAGAGAAGTAACAAAAGCTATTAATAAAAAAGAACATGATTTTTCCATTTAGTTTTATGATAATGCAGTAGGTGATCCTTATAATTCTAATTTTGAAAGTGAAAGATTGATGGAAATCATGACACACATAGGTCCATGGGTGGCTGTTTGAGAACTACTGAATTAAAACCTAAAGATTTAAAATACAGAATTTAAAAGCATATTTTGGTTATTCAGTTAGCTCATTTTTATAAACAGGGATTGAAGTAGTAGAAATTGATTACCTCAAAGTCAGGAGGATAATTCAAAGCCTGCTTCCAGAATCCCCTGACTAATGCTCTTTGGGCACAAATATATTGTTAAAGAAATGTTTCCTGACAATTAGAAGTGTAATGATTAAAACAATGGTAACCTATTCATTACAACTTACTGGTAATCAAAGCTTGCTTATAAATGTTTAGATTGTAACAGCCTAGACATTTCATTAACATCTATTGCAAGTTTGAGAAATATTAATTTATCTACTTATGAGTCACTGTGGATATAAAAAACAAATCAAACTGCCCTCATAATTTGAAATACTGCAACAGAATAACAATTTGATGTTCTTGTTTAAGACTTCAAATTGAATGTTTATTAGGTAGCAGTTGGCAACCCACTCCAGCACTCTTGCCTGGAAAATCCTATGGAGGGAGGAGCCTGGTGGGCTGTAGTCCATGGGGTCGCTAAGAGTTGGACATGATTGAGCGACTTCACTTTCACTTTTCACTTTCATGCATTGGAGAAGGAAACGGCAACCCACTCCATTGTTCTTGCCAGGAGAATCCCAGGGACACGGGGGTCTGGCAGGCTGCTATATGGGGTCGCACAGAGTCAGACATGACTGAAACGACTTAGCAGCAGTAGCAGCAGCAACAGCAGTATATCGTACAAAATTTTTCATCTCAGAAATAGTTCATTAGTCTAGAATTTGTTGGTTAGGGACATTTATAATTATTCCTCCTGTGACTGAGACAATATGGTCTCCTATGCATATTACTTTGGTTGTAAACCAGAAGCAAAGGTTTTACAGTTAACACTCTGCATGGGTAACTGCCTGCAAGGATACTGTACTGTGAACCTAGAATTTTTCTAAGAGGATACATCTCATGTTAAGTGTTCTTAATTCAACTTAAAAATTAAACCTATTTTTAATATATATATGTATACATACATGTATACATATGTACATGAATGTGGAGATACATATACATACATGTCTCCATGTTCAAGGTCAGGAGAGGTTGTGGTGAGGAGATACCCCTCATCCAAGGTAAGGAGCAGTGGCTGCGCTTTGCTGGAGCAGCCGTGAAGAAATACCCCACGACCACGGTAAGAGAAACCCAAGTTAGATGGTAGGTGTTGCAAGAGGGCATCAGAGGGAAGACACACTGAAACCATAATCACAGAAAACTAGTCAATCTAATCACACTAGGACCACAACCTTGTCTAACTCAATGAAACTAAGCCATGCCCTGTGGGGCCACCCAATGTGGGCAGGTCATGGTGGAGAGGTCTGACAGAATGTGGTCCACTGGAGAAGGGAATGGCAAACCACTTCAGTATTCTTGCCTTGAGAACCCCATGAACAGTATGAAAAGGCAAAATGATAGGATACTGAAAGAGGAACTCTCCAGGTCAGTAGGTGCCCAATATGCTGCTGGAGATCAGTGGAGAAATAACTCCAGAAAGAATGAAGGGATGGAGCCAAAGCAAAAACAACACCCAGTTGTGGATGTGACTGGTGATAGAAGCAAGGTCCAATGCTGTAAAGAGCAATATTGCATAGGAACCTGGAATGTTAGGCCCATAAATCAAGGCAAATTGAAAGTGGTCAAACAGGAGATGGCAAGAGTGAACGTTGACATTCTAGGAATCAGTGAACTAAAATGGACTGGAATGGGTGAATTTAACTCAGATGACCATTATATCTACTACTGCGGGCAGGAATACCTTAGAAGAAATGGAGTAGCCATCATGGTCAACAAAAGAGTCCGAAATGCAGTACTTGGATGCAATCTCAAAAACACAGAATGTGGATCTCTGTTTGTTTCCAAGGCAAACCATTCAATAACACAGTAATCCAAGTCTATGCCCCAACCAGTAATGCTGAAGAAGCTGAAGTTGAATGGTACTGTGAAGACCTACAAGACCTTTAAGAACTAACACCCAAAAAAGATGTCCTTTTCATTATAGGGGACTGGAATGCAAAGTAGGAAGTCAAGAAACACCAGGAGTAACAGGGAAATTTGGCTTTGGAATACGGAATGAAGCAGGGCAAAGGTTAATAGAATTTTGCCAAGAGAACTCACAGGTCATAGCAAACACCCTCTTCCAACAACACAAGAGAAGACTCTACACACGGACATCACCAGATGGTCAACACTGAAATCAGATTGATTATATTCTTTGCAGCCAAAGATGGAGAAGCTCTATACAGTCAGCAAAAACAAGACTGGGAGCTGACTGTGGCTCAGATCATGAGCTCCTTATTGCCAAATTCAGACTTAAATTGAAGAAAGTAGGGAAAACAGCTAGACCATTCAGGTATGACCTAAATCAAATCCCTTATGATTATACAGTGGAAGTGAGATATAGATTTAAGGGACTAGATCTGATAGACAGAGTGCCTGATGAACTATGGACAGAGGTTTGTGACATTGTAGAGGAGACAGGGATCCAGACCATCCCCACGGAAAAGAAATGCAAAAAAGCAAAATGGCTGTCTGGGGAGGCCTTACAAATAGCTGTGAAAAGAAGAGAAGCGAAAAGCAAAAGAGAAAAGGAAAGATATAAGCATCTGAATGCAGAGTTCCAAAGAATAGCAAGAAGAGATAAGAAAGCCTTCCTCAGCGATCAATGCAAAGAAATAGAGGAAAAGAACAGAATGGGAAAGACTAGAGATCTCTTCAAGAAAATTAGAGCTACCAAGGGAACATTTCATGCAAAGATGGGCTCGATAAAGGACAGAAATGGTATGGACCTAACAGAAGCAGAAGATATTAAGAAGACATGGCAAGAATACACAGAAGAACTATACAAAAAAGATCTTCACGACCCAGATAATCACTTGGTGTGATCACTCACCTAGAGCCAGACATCCTGGAATGTGAAGTCAAGTGGGCCTTAGAAAGCATCACTACGAACAAAGCTAGTGGAGGTGATGGAATTCCAGTAGAGCTCTTTCAAATCCTGAAAGATGGTGCTGTGAAAGTGCTGCACTCAGTATGCCAGCAAATTTGGAAAACTCAGCAGTGGTCACAGGACCGGAAAAGGTCAGTTTTCATTCCAATCCCAAAGAAAGGCGATGCCAAAGAATGCTCAAACTACTGCACAATTGCAGTCATCTCACACGCTAGTAAAGTAATGCTCAAAATTCTCTAAGCCAGGCTTCAGCAATATGTGAACCGTGAACTCCCTGATGTTCAAGCTGGTTTTAGAAAAGGCAGAGGAACCAGAGATCAAATTGCCAACATCCGCTGGATCATCGAAAAAGCAAGAGAGTTCCAGAAAAACATCTATTTCTGCTTTATTGACTGTGCCAAAGCCTTTGACTGTGTGGATCACAATAAACTGTGGAAAATTCTGAAAGAGATGGGAATACCAGACCACCTGACCTACCTCTTGAGAAATCTGTATGCAGGTCAGGAAGCAACAGTTAGAACTGGACATGGAACAACAGACTGGTTCCAAATAGGAAAAGGAGTATGTCAAGGCTGTATATTGTCACCCTGCTTATTTAACTTCTATGCAGAGTACATCATGAGAAACACTGGACTGGAAGAAGCACAAGCTGGAATCAAGATTGATATTTGGGGAAATATCAGTATCCTCAGATATGCGGATTATACCATCCTTATGGCAGAAAGTGAAGAGAAACTGAAAAGCCTCTTGATGAACGTGAAAGTGGAGAATGAAAAAGTTGGCTTAAAGCTCAACATTCAGAAAACGAAGATCATGGCACCTGGTCCCATCACTTCATGGGAAATAGATGGGGAAACAGTGGAAACAGTGTCTGATTTTATCTTTTTGGGCTCCAAAATCACTGCAGATGATGACTGCAGCCATGAAATTAAAAGACGCTTACTTCTTGGAAGGAAAGTTATGACCAACCTAGATAGCATATTGAAAAGCAGAGACATTACTTTGCCAACAATGGTCCATTTAGTCAAAGCTATGGTTTTTCCTGTGGTCATGTATGGATGTGAGTTGGACTGTGAAGAAAGCTGAGAGCCAAAGAATTGATGCTTTTGAACTGTGGTGTTGGAGAAGACTCTTGAGAGTCCCTTGGACTTCAAGGAGATCCAACCAGTCCATTCTGAAGGAGATCAACCCTGGGATTTCTTTGGAAGGAATGATGCTAACGCTGAAACTCCAGTACTTTGGCCACCTCATGAGAAGAGTTGACTCATTGGAAAATACTCTGATGCTGGGAGGGATTGGGGGGAGGAGGAAAAGGGGATGACAGACGATGAGATGGCTGGATGGCACCACCGACTCGATGGACTTGAGTTTCAGTGAACTCCGGGAGATGGTGATGGACAGGGAGGCCTGGCGTGCTGTGATTCATGGGGTCGCAAAGAGTCGGACATGACTGAGAGACTGAACTGAACTGATACATACATGTGTTTTGTTTGTATACATATATAACTTGTTTTCAAAGTGAAAAAAAATTTAAATCACTTTTTCTTAATTATAGAAGTAATGGAGACTTACTGCTTCAAGATGAGAGAGTAGTTGCATTTCTCCCCATTCCTTCTACCAAGTACAGCTAAAAACCCTGGACATTACAAAACAAATATAAGAAAACTGAAAGGTAGAGAGAAGGCAGATTGGCTAGTTACCTGGAAAGACAAGGCAGTGAGTTCTATGAGTTTTCTTTCTACTTTACATTTCTCAGATGGGGTGCTAGAGATACAGTCAACCCAGAAACGCCAGTGGGCTCAGACAAGGAAGCCCGTATTCTGTAGACAAAGAACCAGGAAAGCCACAGCCTAGCAAGGGAGAAAACATTTAGTTAATAACCACCTGTGCAGAACAGTAAACACTGAAAGCCGGAGCCTGTTGTCTGCAGAAAGTCCTATTTGCAAGGTTGGCCCTTGGCTGACATTTGGGAACTGCACCGATAGTTCCCTACACTGATATTAAACCTTCCCTAAATGAGAAGAATGTCTCATTGTGCCTATATTGTTCATGAAAACCATGTGGTTTATTATGCTCCCTTGTGTTCCTTCTGGGAGTCTGGAATTGGTATTAGGAAGTGAGTACCTACATGACCAGCCCTCAAAAAACCTTGGGTACTGAATTTTTAGAATTTCCCAGGGGAAAAAAACACATCATCGTGTTGTCACAATTCATGATTGAAAAACTGTGCACAGCCTGGGCCATTCCACTGAGACAGAACTCTTAGAATGTTGTGCCTGATTTCTTCTGAACTTCATTCCATGAAGGTTTTTTTTTTTTTTTCATGAAGGTTTTCCCTTTGCTGATTTTGCCTTGTAACCTGCTGCTGTAAATCTCAACTGTGAATACAACAAATTGAGTCTGTGAGTCCTCAGGTGAATCACTGAACAAAGCAGTGTTTTTGGAGACTGCTGGCAAATCAACACACTCCAGCCAAACATCACAGGGAAAGTGGTGGTTCTATCACCTCTTGAGAGACTCTTGAGAGTCAGCAATAGCCCAGTAGGAAGTCTAGGCCTTCACCCATGCCAGGTTATAAAGAGGTACTCCAAGCCTCTTCCAGGATGGTGTAAGAGAAGACTGAGCAGGAAGCCAGAACTTTGACTTTCTTCCAGAGGCGGCTGCGTGGAGTAATGATGAAGCACCCTTCTGCCTCCCAACTCAAGTGGTATCAGTAGAGGCTAGTAAAGAACCCTCACCCTCATTCCTGTACAAGAGTAATGGGGTACCCTTTCCTGCCCACCTGGGGTGTCAAAGGAGCATAAGGAGGAACCTGGACTCCTACCACAACCAGGGAAAGTATTTGAGGAAATAAGGTCTGAAAATTTTTCAAACTTGAAAAAAAACATAGACCTATAGAATAAAAAGGCTGAGTGAATTACAAACAGAATAAACCTAAATTGGTCTCCACCAAGACACAGCATAGTCATCAAGAAACAACAGCTTATAAATAGCAGGAAAAACAATTCAAATGACAGATTTCTCCTCTGAAACTATGGCGGGCAGAGGAAAGTTGCGCATTTTTCAAGTGCCCAAGGAAAAGAACTGTCAATACAGATTCTATAACCAGTGAAAATATGCTTTAGTAATAAAGGATAAGTCAAAACGTTCTCAAATGAAGCAAGCCTAAATCTGTTCCCAGCAGACTTATCCTAAGAGAACAACTTAGAACAAGTTCTTTAAACAAAAAGGAATCTTGGAACACCAGGAAGGAAGAACAATGGAAAGAATAAAAACATGGGTAATGACAACAGATTTTCCTTCTGCTTGAAATTTCTGAGTTATGTTTGATGATTGAAACAGAAATTATAACATTGTTTGATATGGCTCTCAATGTAAATATAGGAAATAATTAAAACACATATAACTAGAGAGAGTAAAGGTTAAGATTTTATACTTCACTGGAACTAGTAAAATACTATCACCAAACGACTGATATTAAGAAGAGGTGGCATGGATATACGTAGAAGTATACAAAAAAGATCTTCATGACCCAGATAATCATGATGGTGTGATCACTCACCTAGAGCCAGACATCCTGGAATGTGAAGTCAAGTGGGCCTTAGAAAGCATTGCTTTGAACAAAGATAGAGGAAGGGAAGGAATTCCAGTTGAGCTATTTCAAATCCTAAAAGAGATGCTGTGAAAGTGCTGCACTCAATATGCCAGCAAATTTGGAAAACTCAGCAGTGGCCACAGGACTGGAAAAGGTCAGTTTTCATTTAAATTCCAAAGAAAGGCAAAGCCAAAGAATGTTCAAACTACCACACAATTCTACTCATCTCACATGCTAGCAAAGTAATGCTCAAAATTCTCCAAGCCAGGCTTCAACAGTATGTGAACCGTGAACTTCCAGATGTTCAAGCTGAATTTAGAAGGGCCAGATGAACCAGATATGAAATTGTCAACATCTACTGGATCATAGAAAAAGCAAGAGAGTTCCAGAAAAACATCTATTTCTGCTTCATTGACTACGCCAAAGCCTTTGACTTTCTTCAAGAGATGGGAATATTAGACCACTCTACCTGCCTCCTAAGAAATTTGTAAGGCAGGTCAAGAAGCAACATTTAGAACCGGACATAGAATAACAACTGTTTCCAAATTGGGAAAGGAGTAAGTCAAGGCTGTATATTGTCACCCTGTTTATTTAACTTAAATCCAGAGTATATCATGCAAAGTGCTAGTCTGGATGAAGCACAAGACCAAGACTGCCAGGAGAAATATCAATAACCTCAGATATGCAGATGACACCACCCTTAAGACAGAAAGTGGAGAGGAACTAAAAAGCCTCTTATAAAGTGAAAGAGGAGAGATAAGTCAATGTATATAAGTTATGTATATAAACTAATACATAACTTCAATGGCACCCCACTACAATACTGTTGCCTGGAAACTCCCATGGACAGAGGAGCCTGGTAGGCTGCAGTCCAGGGGGTCGCGAAGAGTCGGACACGACTTCACTTTCACTTTTCACTTTCATTCATTGGAGGAGGAAATGGCAACCCACTTCAGTGTTTTTGCCTGGAGAATCCCAGGGACGGGGAAGCCTGATGGGCTGCTGTCTCTGGGGTCGCACAGAGTCAGACACGACTGAAGCGTCTTAGCAGCAGCAGCAGCAGCAGCATACTTATAAACTTATAAAGATGTTATTTATATAAAAGTGAAAAAGCTGGTTTTAAGCTTAACATTCAAAAAATGGAGATCATGGCATCCAGTCCCATCACTTCATGGCAAATAGATGGAGAAATAATGGAAACAGTGAGAGACTTTATTTTTTTGGGCTCCAAAGTCACTGCAGATTGTGACTGCAACCATGAAATTAAGACACTTGCTTCTTGAAAGAAAAGTTACGACCAACCTAGACAGCATATTAAAAAGCAGAGACACTACTTTGCCAACAAGGGTCCATCTAGTCAAAGCTATGGTTTTTACAGTAGTCATGTGTGGATGTGAGAGTTGGACCATAAAGAAAGCTGAGTGCTAAAGAATTGATGCTTTTGAACTGTGGAGTTGGAGAAGACTCTTGAGAGTCCCTTGGACTACAAGGAAATCCAACCAGTCCATTCCAAAGGAGATCAGTCCTGAATATTCATTGGAAGGACTGACCCTGAAGCTGAAACTCCAATACTTTGGCCACATGA
Organism: Ovis canadensis; assembly: GCF_042477335.2. Classification (NCBI taxonomy): domain Eukaryota; kingdom Metazoa; phylum Chordata; class Mammalia; order Artiodactyla; family Bovidae; genus Ovis; species Ovis canadensis. The sequence continues at coordinate 83,440,857 of NC_091249.1, forward strand.
TGCAAAGGACTGACTCCTTGGAAAAGGTCCTGATGCTTGGAAAGATCGAAGGCAGGAGGAAAAGGGGATGAAAGAGGATCAGATAGTTGGATAGCATCACTGAGTTAATGGACATGAGTTTGAGCAAGATCCGGGAGTTGGTGATGGACAGGGAAGCCTGGCGTGCTGCAGTCCATGGGGTCACAAAGAGTCGGACACAATTGAGTGACTGAACTGAATTGGATAGACTGATTAAGTTATGTATATGTAATACTTAGAGCAATCACTATAAAATTTATATAAAGAGATACACTTTAAAATAATACAGACAAATAAAAATGGAGTTCTTACATCATGCTCGAGTAACCAACAGAAAGACAGACAACATAGAAAACCCACCCAAACCAGAAAACAATAAAGTGGCAGACTGAAGCTTCAAAATATCAATAATTGTATTACATACAAGTGGTCTATTTTATTTGTAAAAGCTAAACGGTGGAAAGGACCACAGTGTCCAATAGGTGAATGATTAGACAAACTGTGTTAAATCCATACCAGGAAATGCTCAATCATAAAAGGAAATGGACTACAGATAAACACAACTGCTTGAGAAGATCTCATAGGCCTTATTCTGAGTGAAAGAGGCCAATCTCAAAAGGCATATACTTGCATAACTCTATTTACATAACATCTGGAAATGAGAAAATCATCAGTTAATGATTAGAAAATTAGAAAAACATTAGTGATCGACAGCTAGAAATGGTGAAAGAAATGGCGGTTTCTGTGAGTATGAAGATGCAGCACATGGGGTATCTTTGTGGTGATGGAAGAGTTCTGTATCGATTGCAGTAGTGGCTATGTGAATCTATATGATAAAATGGCATAAAATTACATGCACACATATTGTAGCAATGTCAATGTCCTGGTTTTGATATTATACTATAATTACCTAAGATGTGATCATTAGAAAAAAACTGGGTAAAGGGTACACATGATCTCTTTTTGAAACCTCCTATAAATCTATAATTATTTTAAAGTATCATGTATAAACTGTATACCCTTACCTAAAGCACAGAAAAGATTTTCAAAGATAGGCATAAAAATAGTGGTAAAGACATGTCTGTATTATTTTTGCTGTTGTTTTGTTTTGGGACATGCTACAAGGCATGTGGGATCTTAGTTCCCCTAAAATAGGGATTGAACCTGTGCTCCTGCAGTAGAAGTGCATAGTTTTAACGACTGGACTGCCAGGGAAGTCCCTGTACTGTTTTTAATCAGAGAGAAAAAGAATGTAAAATTATTATAAAAAATTCAAATACAGAAAAATACAAATAAGGTGAAACTCACTTGCTCTATGATGCCATCATGTGATTTCTTTCATTCACTTAACAAATAGTGAGTGCATCCCATGGTGCCATGAATGGTTAACATTTGGTGTGTATTTCAGAACTTTCCTGAAAGTCATCCAAAGTCATTTACAAATTATAATCATTATAATCACCAATGTGTACTATTATATGTATAATATGTATACTATATATGTATTAATATATATATTATATATATCTATCATTACTTGACATTCTTTTCATTTATTAGTTATTCATTTCCAAGTATTTATTTGAGTACCTTCTTTAGCCACCATCATGCGAGGCTCTGAGAATATAGTAATGAATAGAGCAGACATCCATTTCCTCAGAAAGTTTACAGGATAGTAAAAACTGTCACTAAACAAACTGAAAGAAATACACAATTATAATGTCAAGTTTAGACAAATGCAAACAATGCTTTGAAATGCCCAACTGTGAAAAGAGAGGACAGTAGTTACGGCAAGATATCATGGCATGTTTATCATTAGTAGAAATAAGCCTGCAGAGAGAAAAGAGGTTAAAAATATAACAGCAAGAGAGAGGGCTAACTGATTTTCTATGAAAGCTTCCTGAAATAGAAGGAGCCACAGCACAAATATGAGTTGGTTTCAGGTAAAAGGAAAATGCCACATTGAAACAAGCATAGGAAGTGAGGACAAGTGCAGCTATAATTTAGTTTGTAGATTTAGAGGTCTGGAGATCAGGCAATTCCTCTTTGAGACTGCTTATTTCCTTAGCAAGATACAAGACAATGTCATCTACCAAAAGTAAGGATATAAAGCAGAAGATCTGAGGTTGGAAGAGATTGAGATTTTTAGTAGTCATTTGGGAAAGCAAAATGAGTAGAGATACAAAGTAGTACCCTTGCCAGGGTGAGTTGAGGGCCTGCAGAGTCAGTTCTATGAGGCAGATTCTAACTGTTTTCAGCACACTGACTGAAGTCAGGGAAAAAATAAGTGTACAAACATTAAAAGAGAGAAATGAAGTGCTACAGTGTACTATATATATATTTTTTAAATTAGAGGATGTTTTTCAATTGGAAAGAGAGGAAGAAAATGGCCCGAGAAAGGGAAGTAAAGAGAAAGATGGAGATGCAAACAGGGTGACAGCTTTCCAGCTGGGGATCAGGAATGTACTTTTGTCCTCCAATCCCAGCATGGGCACTGTGATATCAGTTTATCTTCACTGTAAACTCTTCACTGTGATATCAGATTCTGTGAAACTGTTACACATTTCTGTTTAGTCTCTTAGACCTGATAATCTATCAAACCCTATGGGGTAATTCCCAGGCACCTTCAGTGGCTGCAGGAAAGAATGAATGAGGCACAAGTATATCATCCTCCACATATTAGAAGAGCGACTCTACTGAGCAAGAGCAAGCTGACATTTAATTTTTCTCTTCTTATTGGCAATTGTGAGTTGCTTGAGTCCTTTTTAAGGTCCATTTTATTATATTCTTCCCTAGTTAACAAGTCCAGTTCTTTTACTCAAATGATATCTTTCAATCGACCTCAAGTGTTTTCTCAACATTATTTTTGATTTAATGAATGTTTAGCTAAATATAAACAGACTTGGAGGGACTGAGGTATGGGCATAATTAAAAATCATGTTACATGAACCACTTGTAAAATACTCCACAACCATTATTCTCTGAGAAATACTATTGTTCAACACTTGGTTAGATAATTTGTAATTATTAAATTATTTACATTTAGTAATAAGAGACTTATCAGACCCTTTGTACAATGGCTATTCTGTGATTAAAAAGAACCTCCATGCGAATTTTGTTGCTTAGAAATAGTAAAAGTTAAAAATGTTTTTAACTGATGTTAACAGAAACAATCTTCTCTAACTGCAATGGCAAAAATATAAAGTTGCCAAGAAGCTGTTTCAGTTCAGTTCATTTCAGTCACTTAGTCTTGTCCAACTCTTTGCAACCCCATGAATCACAGCATGCCAGGCCTCCCTGTCCATCACCAACTCCCTGAATTCACTCAAACTCACGTCTATCGAGTTGGTGATGCCATGCAGCCATCCCATCCTCTGTCATCCCCTTTTCCTCCTGCCCTCAATCCCTCCCAGCATCAGAGTCTTTTCCAATGAGTCAACTCTTCACATGAGGTGGCCAAAGTACTGGAGTTTCAGCTTTAGTATCATTCCTTCCAAAGAACACCCAGGACTGATCTCCTTGTAGTCCAAGGGACTCTCAAGAGTCTTCTCCAATACCACAGTTCAAAAGCATCAATTCTTTGGCTCTCAGCTTTCTTCACAGTCCAACTCTCACAACCACACATGACTACTGCAAAAACTATAGCCTAAGGAGCTGTTTAGAACGTGAATAAAGCAAAATATATTGGGGTGAAAGAAACTGTAATTCATTGCCTAGTCCTTTTGTCTTTTGACCATCTCTTTAGCTAGACTGCTAATAAGTGACTTTTGTACAAGTTCTTTTGAGTTTTCCCTTTCCTATTTTTTGAAAATTAGAGGGAATACTTCTTACTGCAAATATGCTTCATTAAAAAAAAATGAACAGATATCATTCCTAGTGCTATAAGAATTACCAAAAAAGGGGAGGAAAACAGAGTTTGTGTATTTTCACTAAAAACTGTTAAGACACGAAACCTGGCTCTTTGTTCCCTTTCCAACAGCCAAAAGGGAAACACGGATCAGTTACACGCTATGAAGAAGAAAGAAAAATACAAGTAATTCGACTAGTGCATGTGAGTGAAAGTCGCTCAGTCCTGTCCGACTCTTTGCGACTGTATAGTCCATGGGATTCTCCAGGCCAGAATACTGGCGTGAGTAACCTTTCCCTTCTCCAGGGCAATCTTCCCAACCCAGGTCTGCCACATTGCGGGCAGATTCTTTTATCAGCTGAGCCACAAGGGAAGCCCCGACTAGTGCATACTTAGGGGCCAATATTATTTTCACCTTTTCCTTCCTTTTCAAAGCCCAATACATTTGCCGCCGCAGACAACAATCTAGTGAGCAATTATTATTATTTTCCTACTTAAAAGGATGCACGCTGGGAGTTCGCTGTACCAGACAGCGGTTGCTCCAAATTTTCATTAAAGTCTGTAATTCTTTTGTTAGGGTTTGTAATTGGCTTTCTTAGCATTATGAGGGAAAACGTAATGGAGGTGGCAATGGGCAGGTAGACATAATTCGATACAAGACCATAGTAATCTCGATGGCAGCTCTTATAATGAGATCTGCTTGCATGGTTCTCTGAGACTTGGGCTTGCCCCTTTCCTGACGATACTGTTTCTTCCGGGATTGGGTGAAACGGGTAGAATTCTAAACTCCTGAAATTACTAGTGTTGGTGGCCCCTGGTGACAGGTCGAGTTCTCAAGTCCTCAGTCCTCAAACATCACCTTTCAGGCCTCATTCGGAACATGACAAAGCCACACGAGTCCCAGGCCCGTCTCCCACGAGGATCTCCGTTCACCTGAGTAAGCCAGCGCACTGCCTCCGAACCAGCTTCGACTTTGTCGAAATAATACCACAGACGTCAGACTCCCGCGACTCCCGCGACTCCCGCCTAACTCAAGAGCCCGCCAGAGGGACGCATGCGCAGAACTGGCGAGGGCCTGCAGCTAGCCAGGCGTCGCAGGCGTGTGTACAGCGGTCACATTCTCCGAAAGGCCTGCTTCCCTCGTCGCGGTGAGGCAGTTCTTGGCGGCGACTATGTAGTATCACTACCCGAAGAGAAACAAAGGAAGAGATTGTCCCGTCTCTGGCGCGCTTCCGTTTCAAACCCTAACTTCCGGTTCGTTAGCCGGTTCCGGTCCCCGCCTCTCACTTCCGGTCGCCGTGGGTTTCTCTGCGGTCGGTTCTTGCATCCGCTGTTGTCGGTTCCGCTGTGCTCCAGGTGAGGGGACTCTGGGCATCCCTGCCCACTGCCCGCGGAAACATGGTTGGGCTGGAGGACCGCACCTTTGCTGTCCTCGCTGCGCGACCTTCACTGTGGCCTGGCAGGCCGGCTGGGGCTGCATTAGGGCGTCCCGCCCGCGGCTGCCCTGGTCCGTGCGCGGCTCAGGCCTCCGGCCCCGGCCCGCTCATCACAGGGGCCGCCACCCTCGCATCCAGCCTCCTCGCCTGGGTGGAGGGCTTTCCGCACCTCTTTGGGTTTTTGCGTCCTCCCGTCTCATTCCTCCCTCGACTGGGGTTTGTCCATTTCTTCCCCCTCCCTGTTGAACGTATCCCAGCCCTTTTGGGTTTTGGGGGTCTCTGCCTGCCTTCTGTGCTGTCCCCTAGCTGCCGCTTCCAAGCCCACAGCTGTCTCCTCTGCACTCGCTCGCAGTTGCTGCAGCCGTGCTGTCCAGAGAATGAGTTGACAGTACTTCAGTTGTTACGCTTTACTAGGCAGCTTGAAAAGTTAATTCCCCGCAATTCCTAAGGTGTTAACTTAGGCTGAAGGTCCTTTCAAATTGACCGCCTTTGCTACTTTTTAGTTGTGTGGTCTGGAGCAGCTTGTTTTTCTTCTTTTTCAAATTTCTAGTCTGTATAGTGAAGACAATAGTTGTCAGTTTAGGATTGTGAAGATTAAATGAATAAAATTGTCGAGCATATTATAATTTTTCTGTTTTCACCACCATTTGTATTGCTTATAAGTGCTGTCATGGCTGTTAGTGCGCGGCTTAATGCTGTCGTGATAAACATTACTGCCTTGGCTACACAAGTCACCACTGTATGTTAGGTTGGAAGAATTTATCCAAACAGCCGTTCTTGGCTGTAGTTTCACCACCATAAAGGTATGTTCCTTGCTAACTTATTTGGGTTTGATCGCCGTCCCTACCCTCAAACTCGTTTTTTGCTTTGTAAATCTGATAAGATCTGGAATGACACAAAACATTAGAATTGTGTAAGAAAAGGCCAAGTGTGAAAACAGAAAATGACTCATGCATTTGCATTGCATTGCTCCATTCTTGTGAATGATCTAAATATTCAAGGAGTAAAGTTCAGTATAACTTTGAAAAACAGTTTTAAGGGCTTTTGCATTAAACTTTTTTATGGTATTTGTTTTGTTGTGCCTAGTCCTTTAGAGCAGTTGTCAGTTTGGAAATCCCCTTGTGGCATGGGTGATATGTAACATTTGTATACTGCTTTACTAAGCACACAGAGCCCATGCCATCTGGCACATTTTCTTTTTTAAGTCTGAGAAAATTGAAGAGCCTCTCTAACTTTAACATGCCTCAAAGATGGGGGGAGGGTGGGAACAGGGATTGTTAAAACACAAATTGCTAGGTCTCTTCTCTCCAGGCCCAGTTATATTTCTAACAAGTTACCAAGTGGGGTCAGTGCTGTTGAATGGTCTGGGGACCACACTTTGAGAACACTCATCTAGAGGCACAATGATTTGTCCGAATCCACCTAGAGTTGAGGTGATCTCGCTTGAAGTGTTTTGTTCTGCCCAATACAACGTGCTGTATTAGCGCTATTTGCATTCCTAGCTCTTGTAAGTTTTCATTTTTATTTCCACTTCTCACAGAAAAGTAATATTTAAATGGTATTTCTGTTTGACACAAAAGGCTTATTTGGCTTTTTTTTTTTTTTTTGAGGAGTATAGCATTTGTTAGAGCACGTTCTTGCCAAATAGAATACATTGCTCTAAAGTAGCATACCTTCTTTAAAGTTTTAGTAGAGCAGGTTATAAACATAGAATGAATGTAAGTGAATTTATGGTGCTCTTTTCTAATGGGCATGCTGAAGACATCTTGAGTTTCCAGATTACATTTGCATGTTAAGATTCAGAATTTGCCTTCTTTCTTGTTGTTGGTTGTAATACTTGAAGAGTGCAGTCAAATGTTGTGTTAAATATATTATGACAGCATTTGTAAATACCACTACTTTGAGATGAAAAAAATCTAGTTCTCTGACCTGTTGGGGGAACAAACATGAAAACTGGTAGAAAGCTTTATGGCGGGGAAGACCTACCTGCTATCATTGATGAGTGGCAGCTGCTGTATAATCTTTGTGTACTTTATCTGTGCCTGCGGATTTTGTATTTACGGATCTTTGGTACCTTAAGTTCAAGAGAGACACAAGGGGAAGAAACTTGAGATTTAGTCAGAAGACCTGTTCATTTATCAGCTGTTTGCGCATGAGCCAATTACATAACTTCTCTGAACTCCTAGAGAATTCCATGGACTGTATAGTCTATGGGATTGCAAAGAGTTGGACACAACTGAGTGACTTTCATTTCGCTTCTAAACTCCTGTTTCCTTCACAGTGAAAGAGAGACAGTTCTTACCAAACAACCTTGTTAAATGAGATTGTGTAAAAACTGTTCTGTGTATTCAGTTCAGTTCAGTCACTCAGTTGTATCTGACTCTTTGTGACCGCATGAACTGCAGCACGCTAGGCTTCCCTGTCCATCACCAACTCCCGGAGCTTGCTCAAACTCATATCCATCCAGTCAGTGATGCCATCCAACCATCTCATCCCCTGTGAAAAAGTGAAAGTGAAAATCACTCAGTTGTGTCTGACTATACAGTCTATGGAATTCTCTATGCCAGAATACTGGAGTGGGTGGCCTTTCCTTTCTCCAGGGGATCTTCCCAACCCAGGGATCGAATCCAGGTCTGCATTGCTGGCAGTTTCTTTACCAGCTGAGCCACAAGGGAAGCCCAAGAATACTGGAGTGGGTAGCCTATGCCTTCTCCAGTGGATCTTCCCGACCCAGGAATCAAATGGGGGTCTCCTGCATTGCAGGCAGATTCTTTACCAAATGAGCTATTAGGGAAGCCTTGTTTATTAAATCTGAAATAAATAATGGCCATTTACCATTTGTTTAATGCTGTGCCTAAAACACTTCAGTTCTAGTTTTTGAAACTATTTAACCAATTACTTACTTGCATAGTGCTACCTATGTGCCAGGTAGTATGTGACTTACAAAAATTAACTTACTCCTCATGAACCTTGAGATGTAGGTAGTATTAGCATCCCTATTTTACTGATGAGGAAACCTAGGCAGTAAGAGTCAATTAACTTTCTAAGGTTAAATAGCTAATAAGTGGGATTCCTGAACTCCAAACCCAGGTAATCTGACTCAAGAATTTGTGCTCTTAACAACTCCCTGTCCTACCTTGCAAATGGTAAATGAACATGAATGGTCCATCATGGAGGAACTTGCCTGTAGCATAAACCTGATCAGAGAGGGAGAAATATGTAGTTCATGATTGCAGCTTTCCAAACAGGAATAATCTGATAGAATATTAGAGGGTTGTAACTAAGCTAAAATTTGGGAACGTGGAGGAATTTTAACTTTGACTCCTAATAACTTTTGGTGTTCTGATAACATTTCTATAAGTAGAAAATCCTGTTTCTCTACTATCAAGATGTAAATTAGGACTCAAAGGATGCAGTTTATAAAGCTTAGAGCTTCGATACATCTTTTTAAAATTTTTTGTTGAATATAGTTGCTTTGCAACGTTGTGTTAGTTTCTGCTGTATGACCATCTTTGGTATGTCTGTTTCAACACGTATATGGCTTTCTTTCTAGATATCTTTTTCAGAAGGAAAGCTGCCTTATCATATGTTTCAAGGATGGCTCTTCCTATCATCGTAAAATGGGGTGGACAGGAATATTCAGTGACCACACTTTCGGAAGATGATACTGTGCTGGATCTCAAACAGTTTCTCAAGACCCTTACAGGAGTGCTACCAGAACGCCAGAAGTTACTTGGGCTCAAAGTTAAAGGTAATTTTCTCCCTTCTTCAAATTTATTGCATTGATATATTTGTAAATCTTTACATTAGCTATTATCAGTTCACCTTAATAAGTCTTTCCTCCTGGAGGTTTCTTTGATATCCCTTAAATTATTTTAGTGATACAAGTAAGAATATTTAAGAATACTTGGAAATAACACCACTATTAAGATTACTTTTGATTTCCTCTGACAGTTGATGTTTGCTTGTTAAACCTTGGACATGAAAGTCCCAGGTAAAGAGTATAATTTGTAATATCTGTCTTCTAGTACAGTCTTTTCATTACAGCTTGGGCCTTTTACTCTCTCCAAATTAACTTTTCTCTTTTGAAAGTAATAACAATTTAGAAATTATCAGCAATGTTCATATTCATTTAAAAGGTACTTTTAAGGTGTTTGTGTTTGTTTTATCATTAAAGAGTGAGTTCTGAAAAGCAGTAAATCTACAGTTATCCTAGGCACTCAATTTTCAGGACTTTCTGGAAAATAGTTATCTTCATCTTGAACAACAGAATAAGAATAAAACACGAGTTTATTTAGTTAGTTGAATTAAATATGTTCCTCTAAGATGGAGTTGGGGGAAAAAAACCCAACCTTGTATTAATCGCTTTTCATAGTGTGTTAGAAACTGCTAATTCAGCAGTAATAGTTTATTAATTTAAGGGAAAAGAACCTGCTGTGGAATCTTTTAATGTTAGGGTTTTATATAATGGGATAGTGAAACCAGCACGTGAACTTTAGTGAGAAAACAGTCATTTGCTTGTATTGTAGGCAAACCTGCAGAAAATGATGTTAAGCTTGGAGCTCTCAAACTGAAACCAAATACTAAAATCATGATGATGGGAACTCGTGAGGAGAGCTTGGTAAATGTTTACTTTTGTTACATTTGTCCCATTGAAGATGCGTGCGTGCTTAGTCGCTCAGTCATGTCCGACTCTTTGCGACCCTATGACTGTAGCCCTCTAGACTCCTCTGTCCATGGGATTTTTCCGGCAAGAATACTGGAGTGGGTTGCCAGTTCTTCCTCCAGGGGATCTTCCTGACCCAGGGATCAAACCCACGTTTCCTTCATTACAGGTGGATTCTTTACCACTGAGCCACTGAGGAAGCTCTCCCTTTGAAGATATTATGATTTATATCACATTGTTACATCATAGTTTTAATTGTGGTAAAACTGTCAGTTTAATAGTCAACAGAAAGTAAAAACAGTGAATGTGGTATTAACTCAGCAGAAAGCAAACACTGGGCAACTTGTCAGTGTACACAGGCAGCTTTTTATAGTAGTAGTGATAATGGTGAAATTTAACGTGGTATATCTGTCCAGTGAACATACATAAAATGTGGATGTTTTCCCATAGCGTGTGCTTGCAAGACTTTTGGACTCAATTTGTACCTCTTAATTTTTTATGCTATGCATTTATTTGTTATGTTAAAAAGAATATGGTAAAGCAATACTGTTTTTCGTCTTAATAGGAAGATGTCTTAGGTCCACCTCCTGACAATGATGACGTTGTTAATGACTTTGATATTGAAGATGAAGTAGTTGAAGTAGAAAATAGGTGAGTGCTTTTCATCATCAAAGGGAATTGGTTGTAATACAAGAGAAAGTAAATCTTTCGTCTGATTTTATTTTTCATTAGGGAGGAAAACCTACTGAAAATTTCCCGCAGAGTAAAAGAGTACAAAGTGGAAATTTTGAATCCTCCCAGGGAAGGGAAAAAACTTTTGGTACTAGATGTTGACTATACATTATTTGGTAAGTCAGCTGAAACTGTGCTTCATCATCTGTTACCCGTTAACAGCATTTTCCCCTTTTGTTTTTTCCTTGCACTATGAATTACTTAAAGCATTTCTTTTTATTTTAAAAGTAAATCATTTATTGCAAGCAAAAAAAGAAGTCATATGTAATCCCAAGATCCAGAGGTCTTTTTTTATGTGTTAATTTCCTGGATGTTTTTATGTATATCCTTTTCATGTTTACTTAATGATATGGTCAACATTTTAGTCATTTTGTATTCATTGTGAGTTAAATATATGTATTTTTTGGTCTGGTGATTTTCTATGATTTTATGAATCTGTGATAATTTAATAAAGCCATTACCTATTTATTAATATTTTATGAGGATTATTTAAAAATCATTTTTGATAGTTTATTCCTGGTTTTCTATTATGTTCAAGACAGATTCTTGAATTTAAGAATTTGACATTTGATATTTCATGTCAGCAAAAAAAGATGTTCATTTCATCCTTTAATATTGCCAGAAATAATTGGATAACTCCTGACATTAAAATGAGCATATTTACCTCTAATCCTAACCTTTAAGTACATGTCATAAGTTAGTGTACATTTATTTTAAAATTTGATTAGTAAATTAATTGAATCTGTTATTTTGGTGAAATATGATTGTATTTGGAAGGTGAATGGCTAAAAAGTGAGTATATCTGGCCCTAGTTTGTTTTTCATATCCTAAAATAAGATCTATGTTTTAGAGATTAGAAGAGAAGAAAACTTACTGTTTATTATATAAGCCTGAATTCTAGGTATTGGCTCTTTGCAGATTGAACAGAATTGATTAGTTAAAGTTGGATTGCAAGAATACTGAATTGTGTGCTTTGAAGATGTCCCTCTGTCAGCTGGTAGAAGTTAGTCTGAAGTACTTAGTATTTTGAGTGTTTCTGTTATATTTCAGAAGTTTAATCTATATTAGATATTTGTCCATGATAATAAACTAATCATCATCTCTAACTGATTTTATTTTAGACCATAGGTCTTGTGCAGAGACTGGGGTAGAATTAATGCGGCCATATCTTCATGAATTCCTAACATCTGCATATGAGGATTATGACATTGTTATTTGGTGTAAGCTGTATTTCTTGTTTAGATTTTCATGAAAATAAGGTTGTTGCTTATATTACTTTGCTTTATAAAATGTGACTTAAATTTTATTTTGCAAATTTCTGATGAAGCATGTCTGATACTTTCATTCATCACAGTGTAAACATATACATGTATTTGCCAATACCACTGAAATACTTAAGTATAGGAAGAGAGTAGTTTATAGTGTGAAATAAAAAGGCCTGTTTTTACAAGACCACACTTTGATAAGGATCTTTTCTTTCTGATATTTACTATAGACTCTGATGTTTTAGTTTCCTGTTGCTTTCAATTTTCTTCATTATTCTAGTCTCAGAACATTGGAGAAACATATGTATTAAAAAAAATTTACAGTGATATAGTTCAGAAATAAAGGCAATGTGAATTTACCTAGGGAAAATTAATAAGTGTGTTAAAGCAGTATGACTCAAGTTGTGATCTGCCATTCCAGGAATGTACAGGTCTATGATAAGAGTGAGTTTTCTCCAGAAAAGTAAATTTACTGCATTACTGAGCACACTGTTCAGTTGAGGTGACATTGCATTTTTGTGGCATGATTTTCTGAAAAGGAAAGGGTAGTGGTGTATTGATTTACATCTCACTTTCCCATAAACATTTTAAGTTTTCTCTTGGCAATGTCAGAAAAGAGGTATCCTAATTGTGAATTAAATAAACTCCCATCAGCTAAAGATGGTACATTTAACTGTACTAGGTTACTGATTATAGAGGCTACATACTTCTCTAGTCTGTAAATTTCCTTTGTATTTTCTCTTATAATCAGAGTATTTCAATAGTTTAGTACTAACATGAGTACATATCCATTATAACTAAATATATAGTTAAATATATAATTTTCTGATTTTTAAGATACAGAGGAGAAAGCTTCCTGAAAAACAGTTTTGTGTTCAGCAATTCTGACTTCTGAGATGACATTTGAGTAAAACATTTATCCTCTAAATGTTATTAGAGTAGACTTAGGGATTTTGAGAGCTTTTTACAATCATATATTTAAAATAGGTTATTTTTATAAATTTCATAGTAGTACATTGAAAAGGGCATCTCATTTTATAGCTAAGTAGACTAAAGTTTTAATTCTTGCTCTGACCTTACTGATTCTGGGCAGGTCAGTTAATTGCTCTGAGCCTTAGCTTCCTCATCTGAGAAATGAATATAAGGAAACCTATATGACAGGATAGTTATAAGAATAAAATATTGATATAGCAACTAGTAATGTGTCTGAGATGTAATAATTGCTTAATAGTTAGAAATCCTTTTTATTAGCTGAAAATATTTCTGTTTTTCATCTGGGAATTACAGATTCAAAATATATACTGAGTTAAAATATTATTTTTCCCTATCACATGATTTGTTGTCATTGTAGACACATCATTCTCTAAAATTTTAGTTCAGCTGACCAGTTTTGCATGTAAGGTGATTTTGGTTCTTTTATGTGTGCTAAAGATTTTTATTCCAAGAACTTAGGTACCTCATTTGCCCTTAAAAAATAACATACATGCATGTGTATACACACTTTAAATAATTGAACTCCTTTTTCCCTTTTGAAATATTTTACTCTGTAATACCTATGTAGTTTAAGTCCAGCAACTTGAGATGAGTAATGCACATGAAGCTGAAGGTTGAATTTTAATGTCAGTGATCTCAAAGTGGTTGGTGACTGATAGTGAGCAGGTACATGACATAGATGCAGTTTATGAATTTAGTTGTCTCAGACTTGTTAAAAGCTGCTGGATGCGCCCCCCCCCCCCGCCCCTACCTGTATGTTACCTGGCAGGGGGAACATAGAAAAAAAAAAAAAAGGAGATCCAGGCACCCTAAATTCAAGTTTAGAATTGATGGAGAATAGTAGCAGGGCTGTTTTTAAAAGGGTGATTAGGGCTTGATTTATGAATTTCCTAGGTTCAGAGTTCCTTTGAGCATTGGTGACTGGTATCTTTTAGAGAAAAGTTAAAAATTGTTGTCTTGAAGACACAGTAAAATAAGTTTGTTTTTATAAAGAATTAAATGAAAATTAACCATAAATTATGCTAGGGATTATTTGTGGTGTATTTGAACTTTTAGTATTGCTTAGAAACTAATTTATACAGAAGAAAGATTTTTTAAATTAAGTTCAAACTTTTCATATATATTGTGTTATCATTCCTCATGTTTTAGCTGCAACAAATATGAAGTGGATTGAAGCTAAAATGAAAGTAAGTGTTAGAAAACAATCCATTTAAGAACATTTTGAAACTGCATTTGTCTTTTTAGAAAGTTCTGAATTAATTTCATTGTCATTGGAGGACATTTAGTAGCAAAACAAATGCCAATATCAGGAGTTAGAGGTGTTTTTGAAGTCTGCTTAGTGGTGATTTGCTTTGATTACCTACCTATGTCTTTTTCAAGATAAAATACAGCAAAGCTCCTGTTCCTCTTTCCCTTATTTTACGCTAACATGTTATTTTCCTCTTTTGTCCGGTGTGTGATGCTTAAAGGAGTGATGCTCTTCTAAAATAGTGAATTAGGAAGTAACCTGTTTCTGGTAATATATTGAAAAGGGCCCCTCATTTGGAAGCTCAATATACTAGGGTTCTTTGGACTACCATTTACTCAATCTGCTTAGTGAAACTAAAATGCTTGCCAGTTGTTGATCAAGATGTGGTAGCCAGGGGCATAGAAAAATGGTGTAATGGGAAATTATGCTGGACTATTCATAAAGCGTGGGATTGTCCACATTATTATATTTTAACTATGTGAACATTTATATTTATAGGAGCTGGGAGTGAGTACAAATGCAAATTACAAGATTACCTTCATGTTGGACAGTGCTGCTATGATAACAGTACATACTCCGAGGAGAGGATTAATAGATGTAAGAAGTCATTTTTCTTTTATTTAAAGACTTGCTTGTTTTCTGATACACTGTTTGCATTTATATTGATGGAATAAACTACACAAAGAGTTTAGAAATCCAAGTGGATAATAAAGTGTCAGTTGAGTTTTGATGGAGGAAGCTGTATTTCAGGTTAATAGATTTGAATTTTAGTGGCAAAATTAAGAAGCTTAAGGAAGGGCTGTCAGGAAAAGTCATGGTTAATTGTCCCATGATGATAGCAGCACAGTGTTGCTAAAGACAGAGTGCTGCTGCTAAGTCGCTTCAGTCGTGTCCGACTCTGTGTGACCCCATAGACGGCAGCCCACCAGGCTCCCCCGTCCCTGGGATTCTCCAGGCAAAAACACTGGAGTGGTTGCCATTTCCTTCTTCAATGCATGAAAGTGAAAAGTGAAAGTGAAGTCTCTCAGTCCTGTCCGACTCCTAGCGACCCCATGGACTGCAGCCTACCAGGCTCCTCTGTCCGTGAGATTTTCTAGGCAAGAGTACTGGAGTGGCTTGTCATTGCCTTCTCTGACAATGTAGAGGAGACAGAGTAAATGAGAAAAAATATTGGATATCTTCAGGGAGGATAGTAGAAACAGACCAGAACATACTTGTCTTGGCCTATATGAAACATAAATAAAAGCAGATATATCATGATGCATGTCTTTGGGGTGACATGTGAAGGCCTAAAGAAAATAAGAACAATCAAAAAAGATTTATGCTTAAAAAGATTAAGGTTCTTCACTTTGTTTACTCATCAAGTAACTAGTCATATTATGAAGTTCTCATATCTGCAAAGCCCTGCAGTGGGCACTGTTGGGAATAAAGAGATGAGAACACTTGATTCCATGCCTTTTGGAAACAGAGTAATTGGAATTGGGGAGAACTTAGCAAACTAGGAAAATTTAGAAGAGACAGGATTGTCCATCATAAGTCAAATTATGTGCATGGGGATTTTTCAGTAAAGGAAGTTAAATATACATCAGGAGAAAATGTAATTTATTATCTGCTGAAGTGGTACATTTACTAAATCTAAACAGGGAAAAGAAGTTTGGCAAATGTTAAGCATAGGAATGTTTCTAATAATGAAAAAGGAATAAAAAGAAATCCTCAAAAAAAAAAAAGAAATCCTCAATAAACAAATCCCCACCGTAGTAGACAGTTGATTGTATAGATTTTTGTTCACCCATTTAATGGAATGCAGCTATTTGATGTAGTATTTAGTGCTTTAAAATTTTTTCATGATATATTATTAAAGTGAAAGAAATATTTTAGCAATATTTTCAAACTGTTAGAAAATAGTTTTTAACCTTTGTTTGGTTCAGGGTTTCCCTTAGCTTAACAAAAGATCTGTGAACTCTTTGAGGCTGCCGCTGTTTATCAGAAAGACTGGAGGTAAATATACCGGAATATCTAGTTGTAATCTTTGGTACTAACTGGATTATAGATATTTAAAATTTTTCCTTTGTCCTTTTTTGTGTTTTCACAATTTTTTTCCCTGTGGTCAGCAATGTTACTTCTCTAATTGAGAACAAAGGAGCACATGTTTTGGGGAACATATAGTGCTTGACTTAATTACAAAATGACAGCTCTGTTTAAGAGGATGTAGGATTGCTAACCCTGGCTGTCATAAAGCTCTTGTTTTATTTTGTGAGACTTTATGTTGGCTAAGAAAACCAAAAATCTGGTTTATTGTTTTAGTTCCAATATATTTGTCTTCAAGTATTTGGGGGATTTGTTTCAGTAGTAAACAGTGCAAACACATACAGCAAATAAAATTTTAGTGAAATTAAAATATTTCAATAACATTTTTTGTAGTAGTAAGAACACTAAGATAGGAAAAGAGACTTTCTCCATATTAAAATAAATTATAGAAGGAAAAAAAGAAAAATGACAACTCTTAATCACCATTTATTTATTACCATTTAATTTCATAGTTATTATTAATAGCATGTAATCTCGTATCACAAATGAGACTCTTGCATTCAGCAAAAAGTACTTTTTCTTCTAAAAGAAAAAACTTTTAACTTCTAAAAGTTAGTGTATTAAAAATTTTTTTTGAATGTATAAAATGTTCACATGATTCACAAATATGTAGTGAAAAGTCTTCCTCCGTCCTGAACCTTCCAGCCATTTAACTCTTCTTCCTTTAGGCAATCACTATTGCTTCTCATGTGGTCTTACAGAGAATTTATGCAAGTATCAACAGATATAAATATCTGAGGGATTATCTTTTTGAAGGCTCATTTTAAGAATTCAGAAATACAAGCAAGAATTTACAAATTATGGTATTTTTGAAGTTAAACAGTCAAATGCTCTAGAAATTGTGCCCCTGTACTACTGAACTAGAGAAAGTCAATTTTTGCTTTATAAAATATTTAAATATTGTAGTAAAAGAGCAAGATACATTGTTGTTAAGGTTTGCTAGTTTTGAAAACAGACCCCAAGTGAAACCTCAGGTTCTGGGGACATAAGACTGCTCAGCAGACTCTAAATAATTACTAGATTCTTATTTTTTACATTAAATACTCTTATTTTGATCCCAAATCTTCTGGTTAAAATTATTGAAAGTGTTATAATGGGCTTAGTTCCATTAGACATGAGCAGACCTTTCAGAAGTTAACATTGGGAGATACATTGTCTCTTAAAGTGTGTTGCCTCTCAGTTCTGGTCTGTTCACAGAGCCAGCCATCACTGTCTTGTGGTAAAGGAACACTCTGGCATAGTTCTGTAGGCATTTTGCAGTATTTTTGCTTCTAAGAAAGGATGAACTATTTATGAAATTTGAGTTAAATCTAAGTTTTTATTCTAAGGTAAAGCCTCTTGGTGTTATATGGGGAAAGTTTTCGGAGTTTTACAGCAAGAAAAACACCATCATGTTTGATGACATAGGACGAAATTTTCTCATGAACCCACAGAATGGACTAAAGGTAAGACATAATTTACTTGCTATTCGCATATATGCTGGTATATGCAGTAGAACTTTAGCACTATTGAATTTCATAAATTTTTTTAGGTAATGTGTTGGCAAGAAAAACATATGTTTAGAAAAATTCATATAAAATTGAACATTTTCTCTCTCACATGGTATCTCCTTGGTTAACCAACTCATCTAGATGTTTTATTTTCAGTTAGCTCTGAGGAACAACATGAGCTTACTGATATTGACTTTCAGCATCAAAAGTGAAAGCATCAGACATTGTTGGATTAAGGATTTAAAGATTGTTGTTGTTAAGTCTTTAAGTCATGTCTTACTCTATGTGATCCCATGGACTGTAACCTGCCAGGCTCCTCTGTCCATAATGATTCTCCAGGCAAGAATACTGGAGTGGGTTGCCATGCCCTCCAGGGGATCTTTCCAACCCAGGGATCGAACCAGCTCTCCCTCATTGCAGGCAGGTTCTTTACTGTCTGAGCAGTGTAAAATTGGTAAGAGAGAAATTGAAACTTAAAATTTTGGTACCTGTGGCTGCCTATGTGTCAGTACAATATGAAAACGGAAAAGAGAGCTTTATATTATGGTACTAATGCAAATGAAATCTCCATTTGAAGTGTAAATCCTGACACTAAGATATTTTTAATCTCAGTCCTAAACTTTTCCACAAGCTGAATTCTTGATGACTTTAAAAAACAAGAGGAAAACTTGAAGCAGATACATTTTTGAAGCTATCCTTGTAGACTATTGATGTGGTCTTTGGTGTACAAGGAGGATAGTTGAGGGAATTTTTATTAATCTAGGCAGTGAATTGTCACAAATATAAAAACTGTTGACTTGGAAGAGAAGTTCTAGGGGTAGATTGGTGGTTATGTTCCCCTTTAAAAATGATTTCTGTTTGAGGCTTTAGGAGAAGTGCTTTTCCCCTATGTGGTTTACCAGGTATAAGACACAAAAGTACATTCTTCAGTCTTGAGCAAAGATTCAGTTGATCTAAGCTGAATCTTGTATGAAACCAATGGTATCTGTACTGGAAAGGAGGTAAAATCATGGTATTCAGGGAATGATTAAAATTTTTTTTTTGGTTGAGGTATAATATTAGTTTCAGGTGTACAATATAATTTATGATTTGATATTTGTATATATTGTGAAATGATCACCACAGATCTGTCACCATACAGAGTTATTATTTTTTTTTTTTTGTGATGAGAACATTTAAGATCTACTCTCTTAGCAGCTTTCAAATATGCAGTTAGGTATTATTAACTATAGTTATTATGCTCTACCTTATATCCCCATGACTTATTTTATACCTAGAGGTTTGTACCTTTTGACTTTCTTCATTTCTCCCACCTACCCATTTCTGGCAACCACCAATCTGTTCTTTCTGTTCTGTTGTGTATGAGCTTGGTTTTTGTGTGTGTGTTTTGTTTTTGTTTTTTCTTGGATTCTGCATGTAAGACAGCGAATGACTTTTGAGAAGAGCTTAAATTTAAAAAAAAATATTACTTTCATGTGTGTTTTTAGAAGAAACATTTTCCCAGCCAACATTTGGGCCCTCCTCATCTCTGGATACAGCAAGATGATGATACAAATTTCTAGTACTTTAGAGCAATATTTTCTTTTTTTTAAACCAGAGTACTCAGTAGAATCACTGAAGCAGTTCCTAAAAATATATTAGTTTCCACCTCCAAAAATTCTAATTCAGGAGAGGTATTTTTAAGCATTCTACAGGTAATCTCTCTCATGTCTCCTTTTGAAAACCCCTTTTAAGAAGGTAGTAATTAATGTTCTGCCCACATTGACATAGAAGTGGTTTTGAAATTGACAAATACTCTTAAACTCTGTGTTTGTTACCACTGTTTCATAATACTTCTGGTAGAAATCTCAAAGATTTCACAGAGATCTTAAAGACTGCTTATTTTTGAAGTAGTTAACTTCTTATAATACAAGTTTGTTAATCTTAAGGTTTGAAATATAACATAGGAGGCTTTTCAGTTACAAATATAGTACTGAACTTAAGGAAGTTGAGTTTTGGTCATGCATAAACAGTAGTTTCTCTGAACTTCACTTTTATTATCTATATAAGGAAGTGGAATGCAGATCATGTAAGTATTCTTAAGTTCCTAAAAATGTTTTTTTGGTTATGCAGCAATAGGGGTAATATATGTTGATCACTTAGATTATTCTTGAGAATGGAGCAGTGATTATACTGAAACAGTTGAAGTCAATTAGGTCAATTTTTGCACTTTACTGGTTTAACTTTTAGATCTAGAATCTTTGGGTTTTAGTTTTGTTAGTAGTGCTTAAGACCAATTGTTTAGAAAGTAAAAGTTGCTTAGCAGGGCCTTGGGTTGAAAGTCTTATTTACTAGGCATTGACTGTACTTCCTCTTTCAGTCTAAATCTCTTCCTGGTTTTACACTGGAAATCACTTTGGTACATTGTATATTAATAGTTTAGAAGTTAATATGTTGCTTTTACAATCTTTAGTTACATGAGGGAATACCTCAAAATATTCCAGTCTTGCCCAGGATTGTGCAAAAACTCATGTCACCACATTTTGATATCATGCCTGTTTATACCTAGCTGCAGAGCTTACGCAAGCCCCTGCGGAGAGTCTTGATCTCCTGCAGTCACTGCTGCTGCTGTGAAGCAGCACTGCCTGTTTGGAAGTAGGATCTCCTACAAGAGCTTGCATCTGTGCAGGCTCTGACAGCTCTTCCTGGTGCCAGTCAGCCACCCGCTGACTCACAGCTGTGGAGGTCCTTGGCCCTAAGCTGTTTTGATGCAAGTAGAACCTGGGATGTATGGGAGTATTTTCTTCTGTTTCTTTCAAGCTGTTGTTGTGTTTTTCCTGTGACACAGAAGTATATAAAAATTCTTATTAAACCTCTACTCTTGATTGACACGGTAACACTCCCAAGGGCTCATTGTTCTCAATATGTAACAATGATCAAATGTCATGTTTTTAAATATCCCTATGTAAAATTGACCAGTTTGCATTTTCTTTCAGTCACAATAAGGATATATTAATATTTTACTAAAATGATTTTTTCAGTTCTTACAGAAGTATGTTTGATTAAAAAAAAATTATTTTTAATGGAAAAGTTCAAACATAAAATAGAACTGCTTGGAATTGTATGAATTAACCCCCATGTATACATCATCCTGTTTAAACAACTTGTTAATTCATGAATGTTTGCTCTATACCTTAACTGTTTTCCTCTCTTTGATATTTTGCAGCAAATCCTAGACATTATTTCATCTAAAATTAGTTAAAGTTTTATGAAATGCTATCTTGAGTGGTATGTAGATGAGCAGGTTCTTTAAAAAAGTAGAACTCTATTGGAACTGTAACATAAAGAAAAGTACGTAAAACATATAGTTTAACATTGTTTTACAAAGAACTTGTGTAACTGCCATTCAAGTCAAGATATAAAATTCCTTACTAATTATAGTCTTCAACCCTGTCCATCATCCTGATTTTCATGATTTTGAAATGGACTTTTTATCATAATAAAATTTATTGAACTTAAAAATTCAGAAACTATGACCACTTTTTATGGGAAAACTCATATAATTAAAAATATTTTAATGGAGACTTTAATAATAAAGAAAAATACTTATGATAAAATATGAGTGAAAACAGGTTATACCAATGCATAATATCTTAGTTATATAAAAATTTAATAGAAAAATACTGATGTGAAAATAATCAGACATTTATCTTTCAGCATTAGTTTGTTCTTCCATACTAATATATGATAATGATGTTTTATTCTGTAGTATTATAATACAAAGTTTATTTTTTAAATTTATTTAAATGTTTTTTCTTTTCTTTTTTTTAAATAACAAAACAACTATGTGGAGGACTTCTGGGGTTAAATGCATATGTAATATTGCATTTTATGGTCTGATAATTTTTTATCAGTTTTGATCTTTTGAAATTATTTATAATAGTAAATTTATGGTTTAAAAACTTATCTCACTCTACTATAAATCAAGCTTGTATTATGTACCTTTTTAATAAATGAAGTGATGCGAATGAAATTATTTAATTAGTAAGAAGCATCTAGATAGAAGGGGGAAAAGTCTTAAGTAGTTCTGCAAAGTAGAGAATCCACGTAGGGTTGAAGTGCTGTAAGATAGCTGGTGTTGTCAAGTTCAGACTGAAAGGCTAATAGAAGGCAAATTAGGTGGAAGGGGTCTTCTATTATAAACACACCGTGACTGTCAGTGAGATAATATAAAAGTAATTCTTAGTATTGACATCCTTGGTGATATTAATTTCATTGACTGTAACTTAAATGTACAGGTTTGTACTATTTTTCTTACTGCAGTGTGAATTGTTGGATAATGTCTGTTTTCTAATAGATAAGACCTTTTATGAAAGCACACCTAAATCGAGATAAAGACAAAGAACTTTTAAAATTAACCCAATACCTCAAGGAAATAGCAAAACTAGATGATTTTTTGGACCTGAATCACAAATATTGGGAAAGGTAAGTGTCATTTGCTTATTCATTTATTTCGTCTGTACATTAATGAATGAAAAAGTTGTCTGGTAACTCTGGTATACATATAATTCTTATTTTTTATTTAAAATGGGTAAATTCTAAAGCTGTTTTGTAATCTAGTGACATCTCCCCTGGAAGGGTTTTTCTCTTTCGTCTTAACCTCTAACTTGTTCATAAACTCACATCTCTTAAGACCTTCGATACTTCTTTAGTAGAGAGGATCTCAGAGGCTAGTGCATGTTTTTAATGCTACCTGTTAACTATTTTGTAACATTTATTGGGTCACTCTTTTATGAATCATATGAGAATGTAATCCCTGTTCTCATACTGTAAAATAATGTCAGGATAAAATAAAATATGCTGAAATGTTTGTTAAAAATGACAAGTAACCTCTCTATGTAGCGGAGAAATTAGAAAATTAATTCCTTTAGGCAAACAGTTGTGATTATGAAAGATACTAGCTTGGTGTCTTGTCTTCTAGTCTTTTTTTCTGAGCACAAATTTAAATACAAATCTACACAGAGATTGCTTGTAAACATCAAGATTTTGCAGGAAAAACCTCTGGAGAAGTGGACAGGATTATGTACTGCAAATATTCTTTTCAAAGTAGATCTTTAAAGATTGGATTTCATTAATACAGCAACAAAAGAAACTTCATGTAATATAACACTCTGGCTGAATTACACTTTTGGCTTTTCAGATCACTTGTACACTTATGTACTTAGATATATACTTGCATAAACTTGTAATATGCTTCTTACTAGAGTCTCATAATATTAGGACTGTCACTTATCCCCAGTTCCTGTAAATGGTGTAATAACTAAGTCATGGGAATAATAGATGCCAGTGTGAGCAAGTTTTACCATCAAGACTTATCTAGATCTCCTGATTTTAAGAACTCTTTCTCCACCCTCATAGCTCTGAGTATAGTAATTCATAAATGGGAGAAATAGAGATGTAAAAATTTTAGTTTGTTTGTACACTCCTATAAAATAATATGAAGAAAAATTTGTTTGTTTAGTTAATTAACATCTTTACACTCTTGATCAGAGTTCTTTAGCAGCTTTGGCTCACTACCTTTATGCAGGAAGATAAATTGGGAGAAATTTTTAATATTAGCTAATACATTGATTTCACATTTGGAAGTAAGACAGTATGTAGTGACAATGTGCAGCCTTCAGAGTCTTGTTTTCAATCTGAACTCTACCACTTTCTTGCTGTATGAACTTGGACAAATTGCTTAACCTCTTGTGACTGTAAAATAGAAATAAATTATCATTGAAAACTCCTCATAAAATATTGTGAGAACTAAATGAATTAATGCATGTATTTAGAATAGTACTTGGCACATAATTAATGCATGTTAGGGATTATTAACAGCTATTACTTATCTTGAAAAGGTTTGTTATTAAAATAATCAACTCTCTTTGGGGAGGAGTGTTAGATTGTTAACTTGAATTCAGTGTAATACAGCTTAGACATCTTTATTTTGATTTTTTGCAGGTATCTCTCAAAGAAGCAAGGACAGTAGTTATAAGCTGTACTAGCAATTATTGAAGATACTTGATATCCAGGAACAACTTCTCGCTTTTATGCTAAAGATCATTATGATAGTGCTGGACACTGCAGCAAATACCGACTGCTTATACTTGGTCTTCCAGTTTTTTTGTAAATTTAATTTTATATTTTTTGAAGATCATAGCAATACGCCAAAAAAGAAGAAAAAAGCTCCCCCCATATGAATATACTGTAACTCTTAAAAAATATTTTATCCAGCATAGAGTAGTGAGTACCCCTGCCCACACACAGACACAAAGTGGCAGAAATGTATACTTAACAATGTCATTTTGTGACTTTGGAAACAAATATGTCTCGTGTTTTTGTCTCAATGTGTTGTCTAAGCCCAAACCCATCTGGAAACTACTGTTTTTCTGTTTAAAACCAAGAAAAGAAATGTTTTTAGTAAGGAACCTAATTTGGTTTGCTTAAAATCACCAAGATTTTTTTTTTCATCCCTTTGTCGTAAACACAATTTCTCTTCTTACTCCACTACTTAAATTTCTAAATTTTGACCTGTCTCAGTTGGGTCTGTATGTGTGTCAGTGTTCTTTGAGTAAAACTGGAAAACGTCTGCTGTGATACACATACGTCATAGTATGACAAGTAGTAAACATAAGACTGAGGAATGAAAGTACAGAACTAGAGTGTGTTTCCTTGTGGTGGCCAAGTAGAAGCACTCTTGCCTCAAACCATTGTCCGAAAAGCAGTACATTTTCAAGTGGGATGTATCACTGGTTCAACCCTGAAAAGCATGAACAAAAAGTTTTTGTTCTGTTCCAGCCCTGTCTTGTAGAAGTGCAGACACTGTGTTTCAGTGAAAATACCTAGCCATAAGATGAAAAAAAATTCATTTGCAATGCTTGTGCCTGCAGATATGTCATGTGACCACTGTTTTGTGTTGACAGTATTGCTTTATACAGTTCTTCTCTTTGAAAGGAATCAGATTCTTGCAAATAAACATGGTATATATTGTTCTTATGGGGGACTATTTCAGTGGTGTAAATAATAAATTTCTTTTCTTAAGACATTGTTTATCTGCTCTATATTATCCCAGATATTTTGCCTCTTTGTTGAATCATGAAACAAACACTAGGTTCAGGTAGGCACTTCTTGACAAAAATCAAATGTGTATAGTTTTAAAAGTGTTTATCACTATTCATGCATTTGGAGTTGATTTTAGCAACTAATTAGATATGTTAGCTTACATATTTCTAATAAGCACCATGTTTTCAGAAAGATAAACTATTTTGGGTGGTTATTATAAAGATACAGAGTATAGAAGCCTTTGAGAACCTTTAATTAAAATGATTCAATGAGAACATTTTAATTAGGCTAAATTTAAATATTTAAAGATAGAATAGAATCTTTTAGAGTATTTCTTTGGCACATTTTCCCACTGTAAAAAGCAGCTTTTTATTCTAAGGTAGGCATGGAAAGGGCTTGATCTTTTTAAGAAAGTTGAAAACTTCAAACTGTTTATATAGGTTGATAAAGAGCAAACATTTTCTAAATCAGTGTAAACTAAAATATAAAACTTAGCAAAGGAAGCAAAGCAGAATAGAATTCAAGAAAAATTTTTTTCTGCCGTTAGGTGGTGCCCTGAACCAAAGTTTATTAGTGGATATGCTAAATTAAGCAGTCCTGAGTGAACCTTGTCATTGTCAGCTTATTGGATTCACATGTGCTTGTGTGGTTATACATTCATAGTGTGAGAATTTTAGTTTGTCTTCAGCATCTCATGATTTATTGAACAGATGTATCTATATATATCTGTGTATGTGGTGTACACAACAGAACCAAGAGATGACTTAATTTAGATGCATATTCTAGTGAAATAGAAAGTTAGTTTTACATATGCAGATTTTCCAAACTTTCAGACATTAGTGCCTAACAAAGTATATTTAATCTAAAAACTGCAGAACATCATTAAATCTTTGGTTTATAGGGCTGTTTGAGACCTGGTAGCCCCTCAGGTCCTTTATGAAAATCAAGTTATTGGGTTAATATTATCTGTAGGAGTTACTCAGTTGTATAAAGACAATAGATAAGCAAGTCAAAATACTAAGGAACCGCATCTTGTTCTTCATTCATAGAAAGGAAGATGGTTGTCTTCTGGGGAGGAGGTGAAGCTGTACGGGACTGGGAAAGAAGAATATGCAAAACAACAGCATGCGAAAAGGCAGCTCATTTAGGGTGTTGCTTGGTTTTTAGATGACAATTGCCAAGAATAGTAGTAAAACATAAAAAGTAAATAAACTGGTTGAGGAGTTTTCTCATCCCAAACAGTTTTCTCATAGGGACAGATTGTTAATTTCCTCTCAAGTATTGGTACATCAAAATTTATTAATGTTTTTAGCTGGAGCAGCAGCCCAAGTGGTGTCTCTAGAGATTAAATGCATAGGTATTTATGTAAGGATATATTAGTTTTTAGAATTAACTTTGGAAAAAGCTGTGTGGGTCTTGTGGGAATGCTAAGTATATAGCACTTGAGAAATCCTTGATGATTAGTTGGATAGATTTATCAAAGACTGAGAAACTAATGCACTTTAAGAATTGGAACAGAAATTAGTATCAGACATCCTGTAGGTTTACAAAAGGGAGTCAATTACTTAAGGTCAGTGAGGTTCCATGTGGAACATAAGATCTTTAAAACCTCCCACTCTAGTGATTTTTTTAAAACACTGGATGTTTCTTTTTCTCTGAGTTTTGGCTGTGCCACATGGCCTGTGGAGTGTTAGTTCCCCAACCAGGAATTGAATTCACACCCTTGGCAGTAACATCATGGAGTCCTAACCACTGGACCAAGAAGGAATTCCCAAAACTGGGTGTAAGTAAGCACTTCTTAAATGCTAGTTTAAGGATATTTCCTGATACACAGTGTTACTTATTAAAACACTGATTTCCTTTTGAAAAGTTGAACTTACAGTTTGTATAAACTGTGGGAAAACAGTCTTTAAAAATACCAAAACCAGAGATACTGTATAAGTCAATATAGCCACAAGAAACACAGATTGTGTATGTGTCCAATCTGTAATGCTGAAGACCAAACTGATGAACGCATAGGTTATTAAAGTAACAATTTTTGATTGAATGCAGTTCTTCTCAATTCTGTTCACAGGTTTTTTTTTTCTTTACTCATTATATCTTTGAGATTTTTTAAAATTGCAGTATAGTTGCTGTACAGTATTTTATGAGTTACAGGTATATAATAAAGTGATTCACAATTTTTAAGGGTTATACTCCATTTATAGTTATAAAATATTGGCTGTCTTCCCCATGTTGTACAGTATATCTTTGTATAAGAGCTTATTTTATACCTAATTGTACTTCTGTCTCCCCTGCACTTATGTTGCCCCCCACCCCTTCCTTCTGTCTGCTGTTAACTACTAGTTCTTTATATCTGTGAATCTGAATTTTTGTGTTTGTTTTTGTTTTATTCACTAGTTTGTTGTATTTTTTAGATTACACATATAAGTGGTATCATAAAGTATTGTCTCTGTCTGGCATATTTCACTTAGCATAGTGTCCCCCAAGCCCATCCATTTTGTTGCAAATGGCAAAATTTCCTTAGTGACAGAGTAGTATTCCATTGTATATTCGTTCATCATTCATTGCATAGTCTTTATCCATTCATCTGTTGATGGACACTTAGATTGCTTTGAAAAGGTACATGCAGCCCAATATTCATAGCAGTGTTATTTACTATTTCCAGTTCTTGATTTCCTGGAGTACTTTAGATAGCTATCACTTTTTGTTGCATAATTTATGAGAACAGTGATGGTTTCCCAACCTTAAGAAGAAAGGGCAAGAGATATGTCAGAAAAGAATTCCTCCTTACTGGTACCTTGGGCAAGTGTCTCTAATTCCTTGAGCTTTCCTTTCTTCACAAAAATTTTAATGATGTGACCCCATAGGCTGTTGCAAAGGTCAAATGAGACAATGTGTAAGTACTTTTCAAGTAGCAAAGGCTTGTGTGAATCAGATATTAAAAGTAGTTCAGAACATATGGCTGTGACTGAACTATCTCATTCTTGAAATTATAATTAACCAGAATGTAGTATTAAAAGGAAAACTTTATTCAGGTTTATTTTTTACAATATTACCTTGGCTTTCTGAGAGTTCTAAATAATCAAGCAAAGTAGAATGAGGAAACTCTTCTTATGATCCAGATGTTTTTGTAGATATCGAAATGCTTTTAGTCTGTAAATGCCACTTGATAATGGTTTGAATGGATGATCTGCTGGATATGTTTGAAACTTTCACAGTGTTATAATACATCTTGTATAGAGGAATATTAACATTATTTTAGTCTTTTCACTGAACCCAGCTGTTTCCAGATAAAAGCTTGCTAATTTTGCCATGCCATGTAAAAAAATAATCATTCCAAAGCACTGAATTTTTTAAAACAATTTTTTTTTTCTTACACAAGGATACTAAGGTACATGTTAGTTTTGGCAGAATAAACTGTCTGTGCAGGGACCAGGAAATCAACATTTAGCATGAATCTGTTAGTAACTATTGTGTGTTTCAGATGTGTTCTTCAAAGGTAAACAAGATTCTCTACTCCCAAAGAGTTTATATTCCAGCAAGGAAAACAATTTAAAACTTTTTTTCTTTTTTCAAAGAATAAGAAGTGCTATAAAAATATAGTAATGTGATAGAAAGTGTGTGGGGTGGTGGGGTTATAGAGTAGTGACTGACGGTAGCAGGGGCTAATGTGGGATCACCTGAATGCTAAGAGGCATTACTCAGAATATTACGAAGAAGAGTATTGTGGGCAAAGCTAAGAGCAAGTGAGAGACCTTAAGGCAGGAATTAGGTGGGCAGATTCAGGGACTGGTGGGAGGCAAGTGGTGGCTGAGGAGAGCTGAGGATGGAGAGGGAGGCAGAGCCCATGGGATAAGTTGGATTGTGTAGGTCACTATAAGTAACCTGGTGAATTCCCAGTGACAATTCTTAGTGAAATGGGAATAAGTGAAAGATTTTAAGGGAATGACAATTTTTAAAAATTCGTTTATTTTTAATTGAAGGCTGATTGCTTTGCAGTATTGTGTTCATTTCTACCAAACATCAACATGAATCAGCCATAGGCTTACCCATGTCCCCTCCGGCTTGAATCTTCCTCCCACTTCCCTCCCCACTCCACCCTCTAGGTTGTTACCCAGCCCTGATTTGAGTTGCCGGAGTCATACGGCAAGGCAATGACAATTTTTAAACAACCTTATTGAGATGTGATTTACATACTCAATATTCATACTCAAAGATTCACCCGTTTGAATTCAGTGTGCAATTCAGTGTTTTCTAGCATATTTATAGAGTTGTGCAACCATCACTATGATCTAATTTTAGAACCTGATTTGTTGTTTAAAAGATCATCTTGGCTCTTGTGTGGAGAACGGATTATAGAGGGGGAAAAGGATAAAAGGATAGTATCAGGAGGCTACTGATGTTACCCAGGTGAAATATTTTCAAAGTGACCAAAGGAAAATTGGCATTTTTTCACTCTTTCATTGCATCAGTTGCCAACTACCTATTGAGCCCGTGTTCGGTGCTAGGCCCGGTGCCAGGAGCCAGGTCTCCAGTGATGGAGATGATATTAGACGTGATCCGTGTGGAGCACACAGCAGTGCATGGACTGTGCGTCTCCTCGCAGGTTTGACGAGGATGTTTCTTTCATCAAACCTGCAGGGAGAGTCTCTGACTATACCTGCTAAAACAGCATTCTCTCTGTGCCATGGAGTTATCGTCGCAGTGACAGCCCACCACTCTTGCCACGCTCTGTTAGAGTCGAGCAACAGATCCCTCCCACATTTGGAGATTAAACAAATGTGTGAACACGGGGAGGGGGTGGGGGTGGGGAATCATCGAGTTATTTCATGGCCTCTCAGCCACAGTCCCTGAGCCTAATCTGTAAAATTGGCATGAAAATAACCTACTTCACAGGTGGTTATGCAGATTCAACATAAGATAACCTAGAGCAAACTCAGCCCTCTGGGCTTTACCACTTGGTAAGAAATTTCATTTGAAGAATAGAGAACTCAACATATCAAAGTCAACATATAAAGAGCCTTTCTCACTTTACCCACTACCCGCAGTGAAGAAGGCCTCAGTGCTGTCCAGAATTAGACCTAGGATGGAGTGTCCTGCATGAGCATGCTTGGCCTGTGACAAGAGAGTACTCGGGAAGGTGGATCAAAGGCTGCCTCCTCTTTTTCTGTGGAGTTGCAGTGAGAACATCCCCTTCGAACCATTTCATACACAAACAGCCAAAAATGCCATTTACAGAGTATTTTGCACTTACGCTCAATATACTGCCACTTCTGCACCATCTAATGGGGTTACAGTGCGTGCTATAGGCCTGTGGCTAAATTCTGCCAGGTATTTCTTCAAATTCTTGAAACCCCCTCTTACAGCCTTCTGGAGTCTCATCTGCAAACGGATTCAAATCAATCAGATTTTTAAGAACAGGCACAGCTGTAAAGTTTTTGAAATTTTAGTCAAAGCAAAAACAAAAAATAAGCCTGAACTTACTCCCCTCTACTAGTAGGGGAGGATGAAGGAACACTTAAACACTATTGTATATATCACTCAACTTTAAGAAGACATTTTTGTTTGTTTTGTTTTGTATTTACCCTCGGCAGTGAGAGTACAGAGTCCTAACCACTGGACTGCCAAGGAATTCCCAAGACATATATAGATATATTTTTTAAAAAAGAATGTGGGACTGTTAATATTCTTTATTTTCCCTTAAGTGACTCTTTGCTCAGGAGGAATAGATGTGCATCGTTTGGTGGGTTTGTTTAGTTAACATTAGACCTAGTCGTTAATTTTTTTTTTTTCAGGCCATGAGGCTTGCAGAACCTTAGTTGCCTGACTAGGGATTGAACCCAGGTCACTGCAATGAAAGCACCAAGTCCTAACCATTAGACCAGCAGGGAACTTTCTAGACCTAGTGGTTTAAAAGATCTTTAATGGCAATGCATGATTGTTTTCATTTTAAGGGCTATTTTATTTAAGAAACACATATAATTTTTAAAGATTACATAAAATCTCACCACCTCAAGGTAGCCATGATTAACACTGTGATGTACTTCCAGGTTTTTGTCAGTGTTCATGTGTGCTGGTGGAATACGTGTACAAGAATGCCAAAATATGTCCTAGGGGCTCTGTGTGCTTGAATTAGCCCATATGGTTATTTTCAGATCCATATAGTTGGAATGATGTTGAAGCTGAAACTCCAATCCTTTGGCCACCTGATGCAAAGAGCTGACTCATTTGAAAAGACCCTGATGTTGGGAAAAATTGAAGGCAGGAAGAGAAGGGGATGACAGAGGATGAGATGGCTGGATGGCATCACCGACTCAATGGACATGAGTTTGGGTAAACTCCAGGAGTTGGTGATGGACAGGGAGGCCTGGCATGCTGAGGTTCATGGGGTTGCAAAGAGTCGGACACGACTGAGCAACTAAACTGAACTGAACTGATGGTTGGAAAGCCCCTGGAAGAAGAGACTATATTTCTTTTCCTTTTGAATTCTTTCTAAGCCTCTGAACTAGGTGGATACAAGACAAATGTGAGTTAACTAATGAATACATAAACAAGCCATAAAATATACACCTATGAAATGTCATTATTTGAAACATTTGCTTTAAATGCTTCCAACCATAATGAGACTCATGACTATAATATATGTATTTTCCTTTTTGCATCCCTGTATGTTGATTTTCTCCATCTACCTTTGAGGAGTATATATTGAAATAAGGAAAATATTTTCATGAAAGCTTATTGTAAAGATGAAATTTATAAGTTCTAGTTACTGATGTAATGTTGAATAGCTCCTCTGCTATACATTCATGTCTCATGATGGACAGGAGAGATTATCATCTATTTCTTAGGTACCTTCTTTGTAGTAAATTGATTCATATAGTTTACAAATGCCTTTACCAAACAATAATAAAAGTGCACAGCACCATATCTAAACACTATAATTCTTTCTCATAAACTGATATTCTTAGAGGATTCTGGGAGCTCAAGGTTAGATGATTCTTTTGACTAAGAGGACACTGATAGGTATCATGTAGATGCCACTGAGCAGCAAATCATCAAAAACAAAGTGCTGCCATTTGCCTGCCACCATCCAGTTTACTGAGCAACTAACTAAGCATCCCCACATCCAGCCCCACTGTGGAGTGCAGGAAATGTGCATGGGGGGCCCTGCCTGTAGGAAGTCTTGCTAGGACCACTGACCACCAACATTTCTCAAATGCTAGCTCCCAAGATGAGCCTGTATTATCATTACTCCATCAGGCAGCTGCAGCCTACTTGAGATGGTAGACAGGTCCTACAGGTGATCCAAGTCAGGGAAGGTCCTTTGCTTTGAGTAATTAGAGGAATTTAACTGAGTCCCCTGTTGGGAGTACAGGCTGAGATCTGAAACAGTCTTGAAAATACCACATAGATGCAACAGAATAACATGGCCCTGAATAACATGGGAGTCCACAGACCCAGGTTGGATCTCCAGTCCTACAACTTATATGAGGGTCTAAGATCAGACACGACTGAAGCGACTTAGCAGCAGCAGCAGCAGCAAGGTAAAAAACATAACCTCTCTCTGTTTCCTATTGCTACATAACAAGTTACTGCAAATGTACTGGCTTGAGACAACACCTATTTAGTCCCTCATGCTGTTAGGAGTCTGTGTACTGCATCTCAAGTTGGATCCTCCGTTCAGGGTCTCACGAGGCTGCAACAAGGTATCTGCCAGGCTATATTGGGGAAGAATCTGCTAGAAGTCAAATCTTTTGCCCCATTGGGCCTAGTTGGTTCTAACCAGTCTTTGTTGTGTCCTGGCTCTGTCATTCTTTTAATGGTTGTGCCCTGCTCCCTTCCTTCCCCTTTCAAGGTGAGGTCAGACTCAAAGACAGGAAGGTAGCAAATTTGGCAGGGGGCAGTTAAAACAGATAAGCCATCTCCAGAAAGGGGATAAAATCTTGTAATCCAGGTCATGAGGATTTTGACAACATTCCTGGGGCATGGGATTGAGATGGGGAGGGCTCTACTCTAGGTTGTCAATTAGCCACACTTGTATTTGCTAAAGTCTCCAAAATCTGCTCTGGACCTTGGTCACTGGTCCACATGGGTCGTTGCCACCTTAACCCCCATTCCACATCAGGTCCAGTGATGCTCCTTGTTATGTCTGAACTTCTGAATGTACAGAATTCCTGTGCTTCCCTCAGCCTTGAGTGGAGCCAAAACCCTGTAGTACCTCAGAGCCACTCAGGAGCCTTCATCAGTTCAGCCTTTTCCCTTCACCGAAGAGGAAGCTGAGCCACGGTAACACTCTGGGGGGCTGTGTAGGTTCTCTCTGCCTAAGGCACACCGCACAGCCATTTTTTCTCTGAGATCATGGCACCCCTCATGGACACTACCTGAGAAGAGAGGTCTGCATTGCTTTGCTCTCTGATCTCATGAACCTTCATGGAATTCTCCTTGTCCCCCTCCTGGGCTCATTTTCCTATTACACTCCCTCAATTCCAGAAGAACCTAATCTTTGTGGGAGGAAGCTTTGATCTAATTCATCACCTGTGTTCCCAAATTTATTGCCTGGCTTTTGAGATTCAAAAGCCCAAAGCCGATTACTTTGCTCTTCTCTGAGGTATCCGTTCCCCCACACATTTCTTAGTGAATGGCTCAAAGAGGGGGCAGAACAAGAGGTGCAAAGAAATACAGGGAAAAAACATTGTTTAATAGTTCAAATTTATCAATCCAGCATAAACAGTATGTTGCATCGGGTAGCCATGCAATAAATACGTTTGTGTGAAAGGATCAAACAGTTTTTTCAGAGAGACTAAATGCTTTCAAATCAGGCTGTTAGGGAGTGTTTTCCTTGGGAAAACATGATTTATGAATGGCAATCACTGGTAAAGTTTGTTTTATACTCCCTTTCCTTGGATGCATCCGAGCCCTAAAGCAGAATTACTTAAGTTTAAAATTAGGTACATGAATATTCAAAGCAGTTATTCATAAATAGCCCCAAAGTGGAAACAACCCAAATGTCCATCAACTGATGAATATATAAATAAAATGTGGCATATCAACACAATGTGATAAAAAGAGTAAAGTACTGATGCATGCTATAACATGTTTGAACTCTGACAACATGCTAAGGAATAAGAAAGCTGGAAAACTGTGTATCGTATAATTTCATTTATGTGAAATGGAATAAACAAACCCACAGAGGCAGAAAGTAGATTAGTGGTTGCCTGGGACTGCCAGGGGGAGAGAGAGATGGTGGGATTGGGGCTGATGGCTAAGGGGTGCTGGGTTTCTTTATGGAGTATTGAAAATATTCTAAAATTGATTATGGTAATGGATGCACAACTCTGTGAATATGCTACAGCCATTGAGTTTATGCTTTAAGTAGTTGGTTGCACAGTTGTGTGGAATATACTCATTATAGCTGTCGAAAGATTTTGATATTTAAGTTTTAGTAGCTTCAGTTTATGAAGTTAGGAAAATGAAGCCTAATATGAGAGTTTGTTTCTATATATTTAAATAACTTTTTCATAATTTAAAAGTGAAATAGTTCTCTTTTTGTGGATCTAGGGCTGAGTGTAAACTCACAAATTTGTTATTTCTCTATATTAGTCTGGGGGTCAGTACTCAGTGTTTCTCTTATCCAGTGACATTTTGTTACTACATGCAAATTTGTCTGCCTGACACACAGTGAAGCCAAATAAACCAAAACTCTATATATCTATCTTAGTTATCTATCTAGTTCCATGAAGTATTCTTCCAGATGAGGAAAGATTTTCAAAACTGTATGTTAAAAAAATTAAGCAGGGGAGGGGAGGGAAATTGGAAGGCACGAAAAGCTGAAGACTTAACAGACGAACGCTGTCTGTAGAGCATCAGTGGACCGGTTCGCGGAAGGATACAGCACAACCACTCCACTGGGAAACGTAGCCCAATCACTGCTCCTAAGACACAAGTGAAACCCGGGGCACTTGCCGGGATCCTCTCTGCCCCCACCCCCCACCGTGGGCTTCCCCCTCCCTTCTTTTCAGTCTCTGTCACGTCTGACCTTGTCTGAGGGGTCATCCCATTGGTTGACCCTGCCTGAATGGAGGCTTTCTTGCCGTATTGTTCTCTATTCCCTCACTCGAGCTCACTTCATGTTTCTTCAAAGCAGTGGGATTTTTTGTTTTGTTTGTAGTTTAGCTCCCCGTGAAATTGGAAGCTCCACTGGGCAGGTATTCAGGGCAGGTCTTTGGTCTCAGCACTTAGAGAAGAGGTTGGCACACAGTAGGTCCTCAGTGAGTGATTGTTGAATGAATGCCTGATTCATAGATTCAGTTCAGTTCAGTTCAGTCGCTCAGTCGTGTCTGACTCTTTGCGACCCCATGAATCTCAGCACAGGCAGCATCACCAACTCCCGGAGTTAACTCAAACTCACGTCCATCAAGTCGGTGATGCCATCCAGCCATCTCATCCTCTGTCATCCCTTTCTTCTCCTGCCCCCAATCCACCTCATGCGAAGAGTTGACTCATTGGAAAAAGACTCTGATGCCTGATGGATTAGGAAAAGCGAAAGAAGTGGGTGCTTGGAAAGAGGAGCAAGCAGCTTCACCGTTAGTGCTTATAAATGTTTTCATAAAAGGCAAAGTCATGATTTTTCTTTTTTTAAGAAAAGTGATTTTGTTTTCAAGGACCTAGAATAACACTAGGCTAACCAGGGATTTCTGGAATGCTTTGGGATTTCTTTTAATGAGTAGATGAAAATTATATCTAGTTAGCATTAATTTTTATGTGTAAATGGGTACATCCAAATTGTTTAAAAGCAGTTCTCTTGAATAATTTAAACATCCTCTTCACCCTGAAAAGCATTTAGCATACTCTTCCCTCAAAGATTCTATTAATGGGAACTGAAACCATGAGGTTTAAATGCGAAACAAAGGAGATTTTTTTCTTTATTCTAGCACATAAGTGAATACCTCAGTAATAGGCAGACTCAAGAATAAGATACTAAGGAACCCTAAGGAACTAACTTGGTGGCCTCTGATAACCTCAA
Source organism: Ovis canadensis (assembly GCF_042477335.2). Classification (NCBI taxonomy): domain Eukaryota; kingdom Metazoa; phylum Chordata; class Mammalia; order Artiodactyla; family Bovidae; genus Ovis; species Ovis canadensis. Next base: position 83,476,750 of record NC_091249.1, read on the forward strand.
ATGTAGGAATGTGTTATTAAAAAGAAAATAGGAAGAAGGGAAAGCCTCCTTTATGGTAAAATTATAATCAGTAAATGTAGAAAGAATGATGGAAATAGATAATCACCATTAGGCAAAACTATTGCTGCAGGCAAGTATCATCACTATATTCTAAAATTAGTGGGTGAAAAGGTGATGAAAAGGAGGATGTTAACATAGCCTCCCAGTATGTCTCCACAAGATAGCTATATTAATTCCCAGGAAACAATAGAACCCCCACAGTGGAGAAGCTTGGCGGACACCACCAACACCAAGTGTTGAGCAGTCCTTTGGCTCCAATACATCAACCCTGAGTGATGTTGAATTGCCTGTCAAGATCACTGAGAAGGCACAATATTGATTGTGTGGGATCCTTGGCAAAAATGCGGAATCCACATTTAATGACAAAGAAAAATCAGGTAAACCCAAATTGAGAGGCGTTTTACAAACTAACTGGTCACTGCTCTTCAAACTGTAGCAATAGCAAATGATTAGGGAAGACCAAAGAGTTTAGATTGGATTATGGGGATATGAGGAGAAGGCAATGGCACCCCACTCCAGTACTCTTGCCTGGAAAATCCCATGGATGGAGGAGCCTGGTAGGCTGCAGTCCATGGGGTCGCTAAGAGTCGGACACGACTGAGCGACTTCACTTTCACTTTTCACTTTCATGCATTGGAGAAGGAAATGGCAACCCACTCTACTGTTCTTGCCTAGAGAATCCCAGGGATGAGGGAGCTTGGTGGGCTGCCGTCTATGGGGTCGCACAGAGTCGGACATGACTGAAGCGACTTAGCAGCAGCAGCAGCATGGGGATATGAAATTACATGCAGTATTGGATCCTGGATTAGATTTTTGGACAGAGAAAAGACACTAGTGGGACAATTAGAAAAATTTTAATAAGGTCTATGAACTAGTTAATAGTACTGTATCAGCATTAATTTCCTGATTTAGGTTCTTGTACTAAGATTATGGATGATGTTAACATTAGGAGAAGCTGGGTAATAGAAGGCAACATACTGTTTTTGAAGTTTTTTTTCTGTCTGAAATGAATTCAAAATAAAAACTTGAAAGATAGATATATTTATTTGGTAACTGAACTGAGCATAGTATTAAAGTTGACAGTAATAATACTAGCTGTTATCAGTTGGATTTGCCCCCCACCCTGATTTACATGTTGAAGTTCTAATACCCTCAGGAGTGTCACCTTTTTTAGAAACAGGGTCCCTGCAGATGTAATTAAGTCAAGATGACGCCATACTGGAGTTGGGTATCCCCCTAATTCAGCTTGTCCTTATGAAAATGGGAAATTTGGACACAGACACACAGGGAGAACAAACCCCATGTGAAGATGAAGGCAGAGATGGGGATGATGTAGCAGAAGTCAGGGAACTCCAGAGATTGTCAGCAAAGCAGCAGGACCTAGGGGAGAGACATGGAGCAGATCCTCCCTGGCATCCCCCAGAAGAAATCAGCGCTGCCAACAGCTTCATCTTGGACTTCCAGCCTCTATAACAGTGAGACAGTAAGTTTCTGTTTTTGTAGCCACTTGGATTGTGGTACTTTGTTACATTAGTCCTAACAAACCCATACACTAGTTAACATTTACTGAGAACTTAGAACATTGAGCTCTTCTGCATTATCTTGTTTTAAATTCACCCCTTCACTTTGCAGGAGGTGTTATCATTGCTTCCAGTTTATAGCTGAGAGAATTGATGCACAGAGTAGATAAGTAGCTTTCCCTGGCTTACACAGCTAATATATGCTGGGTGGGTTAAAACCTCTATATTCTGATACCACCATATTCCTATCCACTACACACACTTCTGGATGTCAATGCCAAAGATTTCCTACAGGATGTGAAATGGTTACCTTTGATCAATTTCTCTCTATTTGTTGTTTAGTCACTCAGTTGTGTCCAACTCTTTGCAACCCCATGGACTGTAGCCCACCAGGCCCCTCTGTTGTTGCGATTTTCTAGCCAAGAATACTGGAGTGGGGTGCCATTTCCTTCTCCACAGGATCTTCCCGACCCAGGAATCGAACCTGAGGCTCCTCCCACACCTCTTGTACTACAAGCAGATTATTTACCACTGAGCCACCAGGGAAGTCCAGTTTCTCTCTCTATATCATATATAAATTCCAAGGGTGAAGAATAGTTAGCTGGGTGCCCCCTCCTATTTCCTTATTGCCCATTCCCCTACAACCACCCCAGCCTGGTGAAATCAAATAGCTGCCTCCTTGGAGACACTGTATTTCCTGTGTTTTAGTCTCCCAAGAAGTGTTAGTCTTCAAGGAGAGATTTCATTTTAAAAGTGAGCAACTAATTTAAGGGAATATTTGGAATTAAATTCAGTTATTGAAATACATGGGAGACTGCATTCTAGGGCAGTGGAGCTACTTTAAAAAGTGGAGAGCAAATGTTTCATCTATTTTAGAGCAAAGAATCTGAGAGAGAATAGTCCACTGGGTTTCATTTGTTTGCCTTCTTGAGTCATTCCTTCTTCAGTTAACCTTTATTGAGCACCCCTGGGCTTTTTGGTGCCAGGCTTAGCCAGTATAAATTGATGAAGAAGATAGTCCCAGGTTTCAGTTAGCCTCTCATTCAGGGTTGGTCCCAAGGCCAAAAAAAAAAAAAGGTGGAGACGAAAGCTTTTGAAAGCAAATCCCCATTTTCTAATTCTTAACCCTTCTCCTCATAGGCATTGTCTTCTGGGCAACTGAAGGTAATTTTCTTGTATATGCTGATGATCCCCAGCTCCCTATCTCTAGCCCAAATTTCACTTACAGGTTTCAGACTCATATGTTGTTGTTCAGTCACTAAGTTGTGTCTGACACTTTGTGACGCTGTAGATTATAGCCCACCAGCCTCCTTTGTCCATGTGATTCTCCAGGCAAGAATACTGGAGTGGGTTGCCATTTTCCTCTCCAGCAAGTCTTCTCAGACCAGGGATCGAATCCATGTCTCCTTTACTGGCAGGCAGATTCTTCACCACTGAGCCAACTGGGAAGTCCCTGGACCCATATATCCAAAGCTTATTGGATGCTCCAATTACATGTCCCTTATATATGTTCTCAGATATAAAGTGGAACTCATCATTTTTATTCCCTCTTCTCAGTTCCTTCCCAATCCAATCCTTCTCCTCCCTTCTTAGTGAATGGTATCAACAATGACCCAGTTGACCAAATCAGAAACCTCTCAGTTCCATGTAAAGAAGGACTGTTCGTTTATGCTGAGCCAACATCCTGTGTCTAGCTAGCTCAGTCTTGGACCATTCACTGTGAAAAGTGCAAATAACGACCTAATGAGTGGGTGAATGAATGGCTTCATCCTTTTATCCTTTCTTTCTCTGCCTCTCACCGCTCCAAGCAATAAGACCTGTCAATTCTCTCCATCATTTCTTTCAAAGTAGTCCTCTCTTCTCATTTCCCAGTCCAAATTGTCATACTCTTTCACCCAGATGACAGCTGTGACCTTTACCTGGTTCACTTGCCTTCTCTCATGCCATCTCCCAATCTGTTCTCCATGTAGCAACTTCAATGCACTGGTAAATACAGAAATTGGATCTCATCACTTGTCTGCTTAAAACCCTTCAGTGACTTTCTGTTGTCATCATGATGCAGCCCACGCTTGATATTTGAGGACCTACCTGGTTTAGTTCCTAAATATCTGCTTATCTTTATTTTTCATCTTTCTCCTTCCCTTCTCCTCTTAGCCCCTATGCTTTCACGGTTCTGTGCAACTGAAGCTCCTAGGCTTCAGTTGAAATGAGTTTTCTGCCAGTTTCCAAACATGTCTTTCCCTCTTCTAGACTTGTGCTCATGTTAGCCCTTTCACCTGGCAATTCTTAATTCATAAAGTCACAGTATGTGTGCATTCTCATTTGGGATCTTGCTTTAGTTTCTATTGCTTCTTCAACAAAATGCCTGTATTTAGCTGCTTGCAGTAATACCCATTTATTATCTTACGGATTTCGGAAGTCACAGGTCCAGATGGGCTTGGCTGGGTTCTCTGCTTAGTGTCTCACAAGTCAGGGCTGCATTCCTTTGTGGAAATTCTGAGGAGCAATATGCTCCCAAACTCATTCAGGATTTTGGCAGAATTTAGTTCCTTGTGGTTGTGGAAGTGAAATCCCCATTTCCTGGAAATGTGGCCCTTCTATATTTAAGCCAGTGATGGCAGGTCAAACCCTTCTCATGCTTCAAAAGTCGTCGACTTCTCCCTCTACTGCCGTCTTTTGACTGTTTTTTTTTTTTTTTAAAAGTTGGAGTATAATTGCTTTACAGTGTTGTGTTAGTTTCTGCTATACAATGGAAGTGAATCAGTTATATGTATACATATATCCCTGCCATCTTGGACCTCCTGCCACCTCAACCCCATCTAGGTTATCACAGAGCACTGAGCTGAGCTCCTTGTGTTATAAAGCAGGTGCCCACTAGCTACCTATTTCACACATGGTAGTGTATATATGTCAATCCCAATCTTCCAGTTTGTCCCACCCTCCCCTTCCCAGCCTCTGTCCATATATCTGTTTTCTACGTCTGTGTCTCCATTCCTACCCTGCAAATAGTTTCATCTGGACACATCTGCTAGAGTAATGAAAATAAACACAAAAATAAACAATTGGGACCTAATAAAACTTAAAAGCTTCTGCACAGCCAAGGAAACCATAAACAAGATGAAAAGCCAGCCCTCAGAATGAGAGAAAACATTTGCAAATGAAGCAACTGACCAGGAATTAATCTGTAAAATATACAAACAACTCATACAACTCAATATCAAAACAACAAACAATACAAAAAAACAGGGGGTGGGGGTGGGAGAGTGGGAGATCTAAATAGACGTTTCTCCAACTCGTTGACTCTTAAGGGCTCATGTGATTACACTTGTTCCACCTGGAGAATTTGGGACAATCTCATCACAATCACAGGTTCTGAGGAATAGAGTGTGGACATATTTTGTGGGGGGTGGCGGTGGGTTGTTTTGCCTATCACAGGTGCCCACCTTCAAATCTAGGGTCTACGTCCCTCCCTTGTGCTCCAGTGGCAGGCACTGGGGTTGCTTCGCCAATAATCATTTCCCATCCTCAGTACTTTCCTGCTGTCAGAGACTGTCTCCCACTTTGGAGGGTGAAAATGCCATATTTTTGCTTCCCCAGCCTCTCAAGTAGGTAGGGTATGGGTGCTTCTGCTGGAGGACTCTGGGAAAGACTGTATTCTCTGATTTACAAAAAAAAAATTTAGAGAAGAACTGCCTTTCTGATCTTTGGGCATGGCAGAGTGAGGACGTGATGCTGGGGGCTGCAGCAGCTATCATGAGGGACACGTGAGGACGCAAGCTAGCATACAGGAACCAATGGAGGAGGGTTCCCAAGAGTCCTCGTTCTTGATGACATCATAAAATCTCTGAATTGCATCCCACTACAACCTACCTCCACGGCTCTTATTAAGCTGCCCTTATTGTTCCTTATTGCCCAAGCCACTTTTTAGTAGAGTCTCTCTTACTTGCAGCCTGAGGAATCCTAATTTGTAATGCCAGAGAACCCTTTTTCTTTCCTGTTCTAACACTTAGCACATCACTGTTGTCCGTGGCCTCATCATCTCTCTCAAGGCTGTAAGATCTTGGAAGGCAATTGACCTGTCCACCTTACTAATGTACTTTCTCCTGCACCTATGTACTGGACACAGTAAACATTTAGCAACTATTGGCTACATAAGTGAATGAGTGAAAGCTCTCCCTCTCCTTCAGTTTCCTCTACACCAAGCACCTATTCCTCTTACTGTGACCAGAATTGCTATGTATGGTTGGGCAGGTTGCGTACTGCGCACGAGTCCCTGGTGGAAGGAGCATGTTGGGGCTGAAATCTAGCCTATTCTCTACTTGGTAAGCCAGCCCAGAGGAGAGGGCACTTTATTGTATTAGCAGTAAGGTACTTCAGGACTGGTAGCAGTGCTAGGACAGCCCAAAATTCTGACTTTTCTTGTCTGATAGGGTACATGCCCTGTTGTTTGTTTTCTGCTCTCCCAGAGAGTGGAGTAGACGATCTTCTTTAGGTCCTAGACACCATATTCCAAGGAGCATGGTGACTATTTCGAGAAACTCATTAGTCCTAAAGTGCTTGTGGGAGCTCCTAGGTTTTAATGTGCCTCCCCTCTTTAGCAATAGGTTGGCCATTCTAATAGCAGTCTTCTGGAAATTATAACCTAATATAACAAGAACTGCCAAAATGGGAGTCAGGAGACCCAAGTTCAAGTGTGAGCGCTGACATTAATCAGTGCTTGGGCAGGCAGCGACCTTCTCTGCCCTTCAAGTTTCCTCACCTATAAAACTAGAGGTTCCCACACGGTGCCCTGCAGAGTTTAGGGGTGTTGAGGTGACACCCCGGGCTCTCAGTGGTGAGCAGGGAGGTGAGACTGAGTGGCTGGGAAGCTTCAGCCAGAAGTTCTTCTTTTGTCTACTTTACATGTAGGACTTTATAAAAAATTAATTTTTAATTTTGTAGGAAATCTACTAATATACCCTTCTTGTAAGAAATTAGAATACTACAGACACAATAAAGACCCCTCTGGTACCCATCCTCCCTAGTCCCTGTATATGTTGGAAATTCATTTAAGATTTCCATTTGAACACAGAGATCCTGGCTCTAACAAGCTAGGGGACCATTGGTCTGATTAGCCTCCAAGGACCCTAAAAACACAGAAAAGAGGGATTTCAGAGAAAGGGGCAAGCCACCACTGTTTCCACAAGGTTGAATGGAAACCCATGCAATGGTTTACTGAAATGGAACATTGCTTTGGGTGCTGTAATTTGGGGGTGGTGTCACTGCTGTGAGCTGGCAATGTACCCAGGAGAGGGCTCATGGGCAGGAGGACATACATTTACAAATTAGAATGGAAAGGCTTGTGTACATGTCCCGAACCCACCCTCACTGCCATAGGGAGGGAAGATGAGGTGGCATTAGTGTTGCTTCTTTTTGGCCTGACTTTAGGAAAACAGCAAGTGTACCTAACATTTGTTGTGTACTTGCTGAGTGCTGGGTGCTCTGAACCTGGTCTTGGGTAACCCTCATAGTTACCCTGGGAGGTGATGGCCATGCCAGCATACTTGTTTTAGAGGTGAGGACACTGAGGCCAAAAGAGATTAAGGAAATGCCTAGAAGCACATCACTGGTAAGCAAGGTGTGGGGATTTGAGCCCTGAGTCAGATGGGCACACCCCATTGGCAATCCTCCCACACACTCCCTGCCACCACTCTAACTCCCTCCCTCCTGTATGAATGTCGGCTGGTAGGTGTGAGGAGAATAAAGCTGGTTGGACACTGTAGTTCGTCTAAGATTTGTCCCCCAACTTTCCTACTCCCTCAAATTCCAGGACCACAGGAAGAATGCTCACTTCCCTAGAGCCCCCCTTGCTCAAGTTAGCAAGCAGTCAGGGAAGATGCCAGGTAGACTGGGATAGAGGGCAGGGGAGAGTCAGTTTGTGCTCCTTATGAAAGGAGATAGGAGTCTCAGGCTAGGCATATACCCAGAGAAAACCATAATTCAAGATACCTGCACCCCAGTGTTCATTGCAGCACTACTTAACAATAGTCAGGGTATGGAAGCAGCCTAATTGTCCATCAAGAGAGGAATGGATGGAGAAGATGTGGTGCATATACACAGTGGAATATTACTCATCCCTGAAAAAGAATGAAATTGTGCCCCTTGCAGAGAAGTGGATGGACCTAGAGACAGAGCAAAGTAAGAGAAAAACAAATACTGTATACTAACACATATATGTGGAATCTAGAAAAATGATACAGGTGAACCTGTCGGCAAAGCAGAAATAGAGACACAGACATAGAGAACAAATGTATGGACACCAAGGAGGGTCAGAAAGGGTGGGATGAATTGGGAGCTTGGGAATGACATGTATACACTACTATGGATGAAATAGGTAACTAATGAGAACCTGCTGTATAGCACAGGGAACTCTACTCAATGCTCTGCGGTGACAAGGAGGGGGTATATGTATATATGTATATGTATAGCTGGTTTACTTGGCTGTACAGCAGAAACGAACCCCATGTTGTAAAGCAACTAAACTCCAATAAAAAAGAAGTTATATAAAAAGAAAAAGGGAAATGGGAGACTAGTGAGCAGCTGCTGAGCCTTGCAGCCCATCACACACGGGCATCCACCTGGTGAGAGGCTGGGCACAACTGCTGCCCTGGCACCCAGGCCTGCGTGAAGGAAAATGTGAATCAATTCTGCTTCCCGCATAAGGAGGCTTTTCAGTATTCATGCTTGGTCTCTTCCGCCTTCAACCCAAAAGCTGATTTTATTTTTGCATTTTATGAGCTTGAGAGAGGGAATTCATTTCCTTGGTATAATATGACCCTCTGGAGAAAGTCTTGTCCAAATATATTTTGCTCACAGGTTCTGTCCTGGAAGATGGGCTGTACTGAAATGAAATGGAAAGAAATGATTACAGTCTGATTTATAGGTAAAGTGAGTTGATAGGTTTATGCCAAATTATTGCATCCAGGAAGGTGAAAAGGAATGACAGGCTCTTCCTAGAAGCTGTAACCCTTTATAAAAAGAAATTTTTAGGGTACACATGCTCTTATGCTAGCTAGCCTGTATTTTAATATTGTCACTGTATTTGGCCCATTTCTCTTTCACTAGACTACAGTCCCTGAGGGCAGCAACTGCTTTCATTGCATCTTGGTATCCCCCATGGGGATGTTTTTGCAACTTTATTAATGAGAAAGGGATTCTACACTGAAGACTGTTTTCAGTCTCAAGGGGATGAACTGCCTCTTTCTTCTCCACTGACTAATACTGCCTCCATCCCAACCTAGTTCTTAGAGACTTCAGGGCCTCCTAACAATGACTCCTCCATCTCACCACCTCCCAAAAGCATGGGTGATAAATTATGCTTCTTTCAGGTGATAAGTAATATGGTAAGAATATTAACAACAAGCTTTTATTGAGTACTTCTATGGATCAGGTATTTTTCTAAGCATTTTCTGAGTGTTATTCCATTTAATCCTCACAACTTCCTTGTGAGATAGGAACCATTATTATCTCATTTTACTGAGGCTTGAGGTGCTTAAGTAACTTGCTCAAGATCACAGAGCTAGTCAGTGGAAATAACTTCCATTTTCTGTGTGCTTATGGTAGACCGGGTACTGTACTGATCATGATAAACTGATGATCTCATTTCATAGTGCTTTTAACCCTCAAGAGGTAACCCCTCATCTCCTCCTCTTGCACCCCACCAAGTGAATCCTGCTGACACTCAGACTGCCCTTGAAGCAGGCTTCCTGACTATGGCAACCCTACCAGGCTAGGTAGGGTATTACCAGGATCCTACCTGGCATCATTAGGATCAAGTCCTCCAGGGCCTTCCCAGGGTTGTGCCAACTGTAAGGAGTAGAACCAGATTTTCTGATGCCAGTTGCTTCCTGTGCTCACCTGGCTCCTTTATCTGACTTGGCCAACAGCCTCCTGTAGATGGCGATATGAATATGTAGGAGGATGTCTTTATTTAATTTTCAGTTTATTCATTTTCTGTTTTAAAAACAGAGCTGTTTAATGGGTACAGAGCCTCAGAAGAAGAGTAAGTTCTGGAGCTGAATGGCAGTGATGGTTGCAAGACAGTGTGACTGTAGTTAATATTATTGAACTCTGCACCTAAAAATGGTTAAAATGGTAAATTTTATGTTGTATGTATTTTACCAGAATTAAAAACCACACATACGGGTCTGCTTTTCTAACACAACAGTAAGTCTGGGTTGGTTCAGCTCCTTGATGATGTCACTAGGGTCTCAGAGTCTTTTTCTCTTTACTGTCTTAGCATGATGGTTTCTATCCTGGGTTCAAGGTATCCTCTGAAACGTCTTAAATTTCATCTGCTCAAGAGAGGAGGAAGGAGGGGAAGGGAGATACTAGCCATGGCTCTGGTTTCTTAAATCAGGTAAACCCTCAGAAGACTTTTCTTCTACTTCATGGGCCAGAACTGGGTCTCACGGCCTTGCTCAGAAGCAAGGGCAACTGGAAAAGTGATTACTTAGCTTCCCAACCTTTGAGCTGAGGAGGTGCATGAGGGAAGAAGGCCTCTGGGAGTGAGAACTGATTATGTCTGGTGCTCTGCCAAAGGTCACATGGTCACACAGCAGGACTGGCCAGGCCCAGGACCCAGGCTCTGGGTTCCCCATCCTGAGCTTTTTGCTGGGACATTTGATGAATTTGTAGTGGCTATTTTCCCAATAAAAAGGACTGTCCTGGAGAGTATCTTTCAAAGAGGAAAACTCTCCATAGCGTATATGTAACTAAAATTAATCAACTGCTAAGAAGTTGCGTTAGGAAAGCCCTGGGCATTGGTGGAGCCAGGACACCTGAGTGGTGCCCCAGGCTGGCTGGAAGTTTTGGGAAAGGTCCCCATGTCTCTGTGCTGATGAGGTGTAATTATATTTTTCTTGGTTAGTGTTGTTCATTAAGTGCCCAGTAAGTGTTTTGGTATCTCTAGATGAAATGTACTCAGGAGGATACATATAGTTATTATTAACCAATCATGCGCTATCAAGAGTGGGCTTATCACACAAGATGATATGTTTAAAATGTTGAATTAAGATGACAGAAACTTCACAACATCTGTCCAGACCAGGAGAGTAGTGAAGTTAGGTGTTCAGGGGACATTTAGAATAAGGAATGTAAATAAACATCCCTATTATAATTACCTTGCCATTGCAAGGGAGCCAGATGTGTACATGTGGCTTTTGAAGATAGAGAAAGGACACCATTATCTTTAACTACACCACTCCACCACTTGTTTTTTCCACGGGAGGAACCAAAGAGGAACTGGCAGGCCCTGGCCATTCTTTGAGCCCAGAGTAGGCACATCCCCTTCTCTATCAAGCCTTCTTGGGTGACTCCATATTATACCAATCCATCTTCATTCTCACCCCAGGGCGCCATATACAGTGAACATATTAGCACTTAGTGGTGTTGAAATTAACTTTTCATCTTAGTCTTATAAGCTTTGCCAGGAGTGGGCACTGTTTGGGGGCAGCAACACAAGGATTTTTGGAACTGCTCAACCCCAGGGCCCAAGCAGTTGGCCAGACACACTGTAAATCCTCAATAAACATTGGAGCTGGACTTATGGGATGGGCTGCCCATGGCTCTACCAGTTGGGAAATTTTTTTCATGATGCTTTGGAAACCAGTAGGATTGATTCCAGGTTAGAAGGTGAAGCAAGAATATCCCATCCCTGAAGGGGCATGATGCAGTTGAGTGCTCTCACAGAGTCCCCTGTGGTCAGGCCCCAGGGACACTTCCTGAGCTCAGCAAGACACCGACTTTCCTATAAGGGGAAAGGGTCCATTCTGCAAAACCAGAAACAAAATTGCTCCAAGGTGGGGTGATTCTTCAACAACAGGGGAAAAATAATGCAGCCCTGATCAACGTGGGAATGGCATACCCAGTCAACTGAGAAAGTCCAAAATATTATTGCAAAGAAGAATTATATTTTTATTAGTTCACCATCAGAATATAAAAATAAATGAGTAAACAGAAAACAAATGGAGTCATTTTACAGAAAGCACATTCATTACTTAAAAGTATCATTTTAATGGCTTGGCACTTTCTGGTTATATCCGCTTGTCATATTCCCTCATGCTGACAAGTAAGAGATTCTTGGCTGTTTTCTTTGCATCTGTCTGCTTCTTTGTGTGGCTATTAAGGAACAACTGGAAATTCTGACAATTTTATGTCCTTAGCCATAACTACACTTGTCTTCTCTCTTGAATTGTAAGTTCTCTGTATTTTCAGACACTAACGATTTCTCCGTATCACTCTCCTATGTCTTACAGATAGAAGGCAGTGGGGGCTGCCAGAAAGGCTGAAGCTGAATTTCAATTTCAATCATCTTTTAAAATTCTAAGTTCAGGTATCCAAAGACTAAACTTGCTTAGAGGTGCAGAAAGCCCTGAGTTATCCCCACCACTTCAAGGAAGTCTTCATGGACACGACAACTAATATCTGCTGTCTAGGACCTTCTCAGTTTGTGTGTTCATGTCTCTGTTTAACTATCTCTTGTGTTCCCATCCATCACAAATATATTATGGTGCTGGCATCAGAACATTGTGTTCTTACCGATTGTCATAAAACTTAAGTACTTGCAGCCTCAATTGAAAAGTTGTCAGTATAAATAACACATAAATTCACATTTTGCATAATAAGGCCCATTCCTTGTATCAGGTCATGAGTGTATGAAACATATCTTGGCACACAAATGTTAAATAACAGTAATAAATTAATAAATACATAAATTACTTAAATATTTAAATAACATAAAAGTCAGCTGTGACCTGCTAGCTGGAAACACTATAAATAAATTGGCTGATTGTTTCAGTGGGCATTTAGCTTTAAATATAAAAATACCGCAAAGACATCTTTATAATCTTAAAAAAAAAAGCAAACTGGTAGAAAATATCTTTGGGGAGGTCTGTTCCGTCATGTCTTTTAAAAATTTAGCATAATGTCTTCCACTTTTCCTCTGAGGTTTCATCCTGAGGTTAGAACCTGGAAAAGAATGCCGAGCATCTATCTGGATTCAAAATTCAGTAGCAAACCCTTACTTCACACAACACATTATTTGAGCAGTTGGGTTTTGGGAATTCCATGTCAGGAGGGTCCTCCCCTTCCTTATGTGGCCTAAGATTTTGCTGGTACGGTACTTGCCAGAGGTTCTCTTGTGAGTTTTCTTAAAAGACCATCTATCTGATCATGTCATTTCCTTGCTTAAAGCCCTTGAGTGGCCCCAAGGGTTGCCAGATAAGATTGTAATTCCTGGAAACAGCTTGCAGGCCACCTGTTCTCTGACTTTCTGCTTCTCTCCCTTTGCCTTCCCTTCTGGAAGGGTGGGACCTGTGCCTGCTTTCTTTACTGTAGTGTCCCTGTGCCCAGCACTGTGCTTGGAATACCATGGGCATCCAACGAACGCCCATTAATGAACAAATGTACGTTTCTATCTCTGGCGACTGTGTGTTGGGCACCGTCCCCCCTTCCTGCCCCACACCATCCCCACCGTTGTCCTGACCGTGGGTACACTGAGTGCACAAGTCTGGGCTGGGCTTTGCTGGCTTGCTCACCTAACTGCAGGACACAGATGCCCATTCACTCCAGAATGAGCTGTAGTAGCGGTCCCGGGCTTGCACGCGGATGTTGGCATCCTTGTGGCATGTGACTTTGGCTGAGGTTTGGTCTGTGAAGAGTTTCTGCAAAGGAGAGGGAACTTTTTGACAATGCAATCACAAGGTGGGCTGGGCATATTTTGGCAAGTACAAGTCTCCCAAAACATCCACACCTTAGTCTCAGGGCACTACTCTCGGAATTCACAGGGCGTGTGTAGAACTTGCGCCACCTACTGACAGAAGCTCTCAGCATAGACCGATTTTTCTACCTTGTAAGCCCAAAGCCTGGAGGAAGAAATTGGTCTAGGCTTCATTTTTCCAGCACAGTTGCGTTGCTTGAATGCCCCATGTGCACTCCCTCTAGTAGTAGGCCAGTGGCAGGCTGAGAAAGATTTCCTCTAGCTGTTCCCTGGATATTCTGAAATTCTATAGTCTTATCCTTTTATCAGAAATATCTTTGTTCAAACCCAGGCATTGCTGTTTATTAGTTATGTAGCCACAGGAAAATGTCTTAGTCTCTCTATATCTCAGTTCCTTATTTATAAAAGAGAGATAATCATAATAATCACTCCATTATAGAATTTTATAAAAGTTAAAGTAGCAAAGTATTTAATCATGTAGAAAATGCTCTGTAAATGCTATTACCTATTAATACTATATATTAATAATATATTGAGAAGCACATAGCAAGATTTTAAATAAGATCTAGGTAAAATATACTCCTGAATAGCCCTTCCTTTCCAGAAAAAAATTCTCAGGGAGTTCCTGAATCATCAAATTTCTACCACATTTAAACACTCTACTGAATAAGGCCTTTCTTTATCTAGTGATTTCTAAAACTGGGGTCCAAGGAGTCTTTGGATCTATAAAAGGGCCTCTAGGAACTTGAGATTATGATGCTCAGGCAAGGAAGTTTGAAAGCCAATGTCTGAGACAACATTCTGTGCAATAAGATAATTTCACAAGCTAGGAATTATCTAACACTTTAAGTGAAACACAGCATGAATGTTCTATCACCCATTATATTCATTCATTAGAAACAATTATTTTAGGCTCCTGGAGCCTAGATTTTCTATATCGAGGCCAATTCTGAGAGCAAACATTAATGATCAACCATACTGGTGGCAGTAGGGTCTTAAGTGCGTGGTCTTTGTGTCCTGGAGACTGAGTTTGTGTCCCGGTTCTGCCACTTCCTAACTGGGTGACCTTGGGCATGTCACTCCACCTCTCTGAGCTTCAAAGTCTTCACTAGTGAAGTGGTACACATAATACTGCCTGCCTTTCTGGGGTTACTGTGAGAATTAAGTGAGATATGCAAGGAAAACCCTCAGCAGAGTTTCAGGCACATAGAAAGTACCAACTAAACATTAGCTGTTACTAGCATTATTAATCTTCTCCTCGATGTGGGCCTACGTAAACCTGACTACAGAACAGACGGCACCTGAACCACATCTTACCTTTTCTCTCTTGTTCTTTCCCTGGACCTGAACACAAAACGTCAGGGAGAAGTAGGAATGTGGGGTGCTCCACGTGTCAGGGTACTCCCAGCTGACTTCCACCTGCCGAGAATTCTTTAGTGGTCTCAGTTGCAGGTTCTTGGGTGGGTCTGGTTTGACTGTAGAAGAGGGAGAAACGGTTATTTTCCTAATGGGGCTTTGGGGTAAGGTAGTTTTGGCTTCTGACCCCACTTTCACTGTTGACCAGCTCTGAGCCTAGGTCCATGTAATAGTTGCTGAACTTCTCTGATCTCCTGGTTGACAGACATGAGTCACCCCTGCAGGTGACGCTCATGCTGATGCCTGAGGGAGGCAGTCCTCACCAACTGCTGCTTTGGCTGAACCTAAGAGAGACTCAGAATCCTTCTCATCACTGTGCAGTTATACAGGCCTTGGGGGGTGGAACCACCTCTGTGTGGTGCTCAGAGAAAAGATCTCAGAGACAACAAGACTTACATCTGGGCTGGCAGGGAAGGACCACCCTCTCTACAGTCATTCTTCTCTGCACCAAACTCAGAGAGGGCAGGCCCTCTTGCTGGGGACTAGATGAGAGATTCCCACCTAGTGCTCTCTCTTTCACCTTTTCATGGAAGCTGACACTGACTTATCCTGTGGCAGTTAAGCCAACTTGTCTCTATGCTCAGTCACACATTCATTCAATAAAAAGCCCTTGTTATGTGCCAGCCACTGGACCTTGCACAGAAAGCACATCCCTGAGTGTCAGAAAGACTCTGTCCTCAAATAATATGCCTTCTTCTAGAAGGGTGTAGCGGGGAGAGGGAGTCCATAGAATGGGCTTGAAACATCTGGACCCAGCACCTCTCCACACAAAGACAAAAGGCTCCTAGATGTTCCACAAATACTCTTTCCTCTTTCTTAACACAATGACATCTTGTTTCCCTTAGGACTCAGATAATGCCACCTCGTCACAGAGAACTTCCCTGGCCACCTCACATGAACAAGACCCCACCCTCCCCTTCCCACCAAAGGCAGTCCCTCCACGAATGCTAGAGTAGGTTCCGTGATTCTATCACATTTTACGTCACGATGCATGTTCACTGGATAAACGGTGAAGGATATGACAAATGGCAAAATCTCCACCTGCCAATTTATAAAGAAGTCTCTTTCAAATGCTAAGAAAGACTAGTTGGGAATAATTGCAATTAGGAGGGGAAGCTCTGGTTCTGCATGTGAATATGATGCTTGAGGGACTGCTATTGGATTCATCACGGAAGGTGCTTGGGTAGCAGAACAGAAGCGTAACCAGGAGCCTGCTTTTTCTGAGGCAGTCTAGGTCTGAATTGCTAGCTGTGAGATCTGGGGCAAGTTGTTTAACCTAGCCAGGACTCAATTTCCTCTTCCTTAAAAGCAGTAATTGTATCTACGTTGTAATTATTTTGGGGTGGAGGTGAAGAGTAAGAGATAATGCAAGTATAAGCCCCCACCCCACCGCATGGGGCACTGTGAACATGTGATGAACGGCATCATCCTGATTAAGCAACATACAATCAAGCAGACTCACTGATGTCCCTGATGAAGAAGCTGCTGGTGTAGTTTTCATACTTGAGCTTGTGCACAGCTTCCATCACGACCTCAATGGGCAGGCTCTCCTCGGCGGCCGGGCAGGCACTGCCCTCCTGACACTCCACTGTGTACTTGTTATACTCCCTGTGGTCCATGCTGACCTTCTCTGCTGAGAGGGACGCTGCTCCGCACGTCACCCCTCGGGGGTCAGAGGAGCTGAAATCAAAGACAAGTTATCACATGACTGTAGGTGAGTCGCTAGCCGTTGTAGCCTGACATCTGTCCAAGGATGCAATTTCTCCAATTGGTTCGATTTCTCTCAAGGGGATAGCAACTGCTCTCCCCACGAGACCAAGTGTTGCTTTGAAAAGTAGTACAAGTGATTAGAAACAACTCTGCACTTATATGCCTCTGGCCTAAATGAATCTGAAAATTTTTGAATCCAAAGCTCCTGGTTAAATCTCCTTATCAAACATTTTAATTCATTTTCCTGAACAAAAATCAATACATACCTATTATTAAGACGATAAAGATGGTGTATAAATGAAATGTGTATGCCTCTTTTAACTCTAGTCCCCCTTTTAACCATAATCTCATCCCCTAGATATAAATACAAATACTTTTCCTGGCTTGTTGTATCCCTTCAGACATTATTCTATGAATATTCAAAGCAATCATTTATCCACATGTATGTATACATAAGGACTTTCTAGGTGGTGCTAGTGGTAAAGAACCTGTCTGCCAATGCAGGAGACGTAAGAGATGCAGGTTCAATCCCTGGGTTGGGAAGATCCCCTGGAGAAGGGCATGGCAACCCACTCCAGTATTCTTGCCTAGAGAATGACATGGACAAGGGAGCCTGGTGGGCTACAGTTTATGGGGTTGCAAAGAGTTGGATATGACTGAAGTGACTTAGCATGCACACACATATATGCATATACATGTATTTGTCTATATACACATACATCGGTTTTATTTTTATGAAAAAGGATCAAATTATATATACATATGAAGTATGTATTTTATAAGTTTTAAAATTCTAACATATTATTATATTATATATGTTGTTGTTTAGTTGCCAAGTTGTGCTCGACTCTTGTGACCCCATGGACTGTAGCCTGCCAGGCTCCTCTGTCCATGGAATTTTCCAGGCCAGAATACTGGAGTGGGTTGCCATTTCCTTCTCCAGGGAATCTTCCTGACCCAGGGATCAAAGCCGCATCTCCTGTTTGGGAGGCAGACTACCACTGAGCCACCAGGGACACCCATATTTACATACATATGTATGTATATATATAATTCTGCAACCATCTTTCCCCCTTCTGAACATATGGAGTACTCCATGACACAGTGCATGGATTGGGTTATTCATTTTGAAGACTGCACAATAAGAGGGGGTATAATGTACCTCACTGTTTAACCTTTGCCCTGCAGATTACCAAGAACACCACGATGAACCCTGGCATCTATGTCTCTGTGAACTTGTATAAGCATTTCTTTAATAAGCATTTTCATTTTAAAGAGTGAATAGTAAGACTCCAATGGTTTACTCAGTTAAATAGTGGCCAGGCCAGGGTGATCACTTAGGGTTTGTTCCGCTAGCCTATCAAGTTTGGGAACTTAGATGAGAGGGAAGGAAGTCACATAGACGGCTAACGTGGGTTCCGTACCAAGGGAATTGTTTTCCTGGGGTAAGTCCAAGTGCACTGAACAGTGAACTTCAGATTAGTAGTGTCAGCAGAATAAAAAGGAGTTGAAGTGGCCCTGAGAAAATTTCTAGAAGCTTCACAGAGCTTTTGGAGTTGGTCTCAGGGCTTACAAGATCCATACCCTAGGGCTCTTGTTTCTATTTTTGACTCAAGGTGCAATTTTGGCAAGTCCTTCATAGCTTTGATTTCTCCTTTTATTCTCTCCCTGTGGTGCTATGAGCCTTAATGAAGCATTGCCAGGCAATTTGGTTGCGTGGGTTCATACATAGCAGAGGCTACTCCAAGCCCCAATAATATCCTGTTCTAATGCTTACATTTATTCAGGCAATTAGCGTAAACCTTCATGTTCTTTCCCTAATTGAGGCAAGGGTGTGTATATGTAGAGGGGAGGATTAAAAACATAGGGTTGATTTTATTTTCTCCCTTCTCATTAACCGATAGGCTATTGCTAGGTTGCCCTTATTTTCTTAATGAGAAAGTTCAAGAGAAGTGCTGAGAAACCCCAGTGGTTTCACTTACCCTCTGCTGCTTTTGACACTGAATTTCAGATTAGTACTGATTGCTGTCAGCCACGAGCAGGTGAAGTGTCCAGAATAATCCTTTGCCTCACATTTTAAAAAACTCTTAGCTTTGGGTTCTGGATTTGTAAAGAACAAAAATTCAATATTTAGGGACTTTCTTTCTTTTAAAATTGCTGATTTTTATTGCCATAAATTACAGACCACCGTATGGTATAAGAGTGAAGATTTTCCATTTATGTCCTTGGAAAATGCTCCTGTTCCCCAGGCAGGCAGTTCAGCGAGGACTGGGAAGGTCCCAAGAGCATGTTGATTCTATAGATTATACTACACACCTAACATATCAGAGGGAGGTATTAATTTCTTTCAAGGCTATCAGCCCAGAGTTGAGTTACGCACACTGCATGTTAATCAACTTCCATTAGTCACCCAATCATATTACTGCTATTTGAAAAGAACCTGAGGAAAAGCATCTAGATTCCCTCTGAGACTCTCTCAACAGGAGATTTTGATGGTTGATAATCCAAAGTGTCCAGCAAAGGAAAAACAAAGCAAAGGAAAATATAGGTTCGGGGTGGTTTCAGTAAGGGACTTGGTATGACTTCATTAACCACATTAAGCATGTCTTGCCTTTTAAATTCTAATTTTTTTTCTTTATCTCTTATGGAGCCAAAGAGAAAACTGACACCACCCAAGGGGATGGGATTACCTTTCTGATCCTTTAAAATATCAGTGGACCAAATTCCATCTTCCTTTTTGTGCAGCAGGAGGAGTGAATGACTCAGAACCTCGCCTCCTTTGTGACAGGTGTACTGCCCAGCATCTCCAAACTCTTTGACTTGGATGGTCAAGGTTTTGCCAGAGCCCAGGACCTCACTGCTCTGGTCTGAGGTCCAGGTGATGCCGTCTTCTTCAGGAGTGTCACACGTGAGGACCACTGTTTCTCCAGGAGCATTAGGATACCAATCCAATTCTACAACATAAACTGGAGAGCACAGGGATTGGAGAACTGGACTGTGTTTTTTGTATCACCTGGGCATCTGAATGGCTGAAGCACAACCTTGCTAATAACAGCAAATGCTTGCTGAAGATGACCTCAGGTTATCAGGCTTCACTTGGGTTCAAAATTGTGGAAGAGAGAAGCTGAGTGTAATAGCTGCCACTGACCGATTGTCAGGCTGCCATTAATAGTTAACTTCTGATTAGCTGGCAGATGAGGAAGACCTTGATATACCAAAAATTGCAATCAGCACAATACTTTCTCAAAGTCTTGGTGGACACAGGAAACTTGCAGCACAATTCACATACAAAGAGAATAAGTGCTGAAAAAGACTGATGAGGACTGAGATCCTGTCCCCACTAGCTGGCTGGGGAATTTTGAGAAAGATACTTAATCACCACGCGCCTCAGTTTCCTTGTCTGTAAAATAACAATAATAATAGTATCTGCCTTGTAAGTTTGGCTGTGAGGATTAAATGAAAAAAGCATGTAAAACACTTAGCACAGAATCTGTCACTCAGAATTAGTTGTTATTGTTATTCACAGACCAAAGGTTAGACAACTGTGCCAGAAACTGCTTTCCAATTTTCCACAGGGATTGAAGGATTTATTTCCTACTGCATGAAACTCACCAATGGAGATTTTCATTCCCTCTGTGTTTTTAAAAGCTACGTTACACTCTTACAAGGCAGTTTGGTAGATCTCAGTCTTCCCATCTTATAGAGAAGGGTACTGAGGCCAAGAGGTTAAGCACGGTTACGTCAAGTTAGAACCACAAGAGTTCTATCTTAGGCCTTTGCCCTGAAGCTTTAATATCAGCATCTAAACTGGCACTTGTGGAATGGCCTAATATCACATTTTGAAGAGTATTTCATATCAAAACTTCATTCATTCATGCATCAATTATTAATTAAATAGAATTGTTTAATGCAGTGGTTCTCAATGCATGATCATCCAACTATTAGCAGCAGCAGCACGTTGGACTCTGTTAGGACTACAAATTCTCAGTTACTGAATCAAGAACTTTGAGCTGGGTCCAGTGACCTATTTGTAATCTCTGCAGATGATTCTGAAACCCACTCTAGAGAGATATGGTAATTAAAAGCCTGGATATTGGAGTCAACACACGTCTGGGTTAGGACTCAGCTCTATCTTTTACACTGGCCTGTGGCCTTGGGCAAAGCATTCAATTACTCTAAGCTTCGAGTGTCATCATCTTTAAAATAAGCAACATATTAGAATTTGTTCCAGAAGGTGGAGGTGTGGATTACAAGAGTTAATTCATCTAAGAGCTTGACCCAGTGCCCTTAAATGCTCTGTCACTGCTGGCTCTTGTGATTGGCATCCCAATGTGAATCATTGTGGAATATAAAGTTCCCACTTGACATCAAAGGGATTTATAATTACTGAATGGGTAACACAGACCTGATGTAAAAGTACCTGGGGCCCAGCTCTGAAAATGGTCACCTGTGCCGATATAAAACTACATGGCACCTTTGACTTTCTCTGTCACACTGGTGACCAAACAGCAGGGCTATTTTCCTGTCACAATTAAGACTCAGAAGACAAAGATACCTGTCCAAGGGCAGGGGAAACAGCTGCATGAGGAGATGTGTCTAGAACCTAGCGCCCGGGGGCATCTCGTCTCATTGCCAGAGTCGCATGCCCTCTCATTGTTTCTCACTTTGACTTTCTGGAATTTCTGTGGTTTACCAAATCAGAAGTAACTAAGGGCAGGCTATGCAAGGGCCATACCTCCTGAGCTCGCTCAAAATCCCAGAGCTGGAAGGGTTTGGAACAGTCATCTGGCTCAGACCTTTCTCTTTATTCAGGGGAAGGTCTAAAACTCTCAGACTCTCCTGAGGCAGAGTAGGGATGGTTGGATCCTTGTCTTCCATAAATTCTTAAGAACAGAGGAAGAGCCCCAGATTTCTTTCAGGGATCCATTGTAGTGTGTTCTCCTCACTACTGAAAGATGGTTTCTCACGATCAGCTGCAATGTCTTCATTTTAAATGCAAGCCTATTTCCTCTTGCTCAGCTGTCTGAGGACAGAGGAAACAATTGCTTCATGTCCTTCGGGTAAAACCTTCTTCAAATACTTCAGCGCATAAGCATTGAAGTGAGACAGAATTGGGGTTAAGTTTCTGTTCCACCCTTACGGGGTGAAATTTGGTAAGTTACTTAATCTCTACATCCTCTACTTTTAACATCTGTAAAATGGAGTATAAACAGTTCCTATCTCTTGTGGTTATTGTGAGAATTAAATGAGATGCTGTTTTCAATAAACATTATTATTATACAATTAAAGACAGTAATTGTCTATGTTATTACATTGACATCAAAGAGAAATATCTGAGGGCTTTTCAGAAACAGCTAACAATCTGTTAATACATATTTGTTGTATGTGAGATACTAGAAGGATAGAGGGAATCCCTTATTCTAATAAGTACCTATTATTCTACTAATAATTTTTATTGATCACTGGGATAATAAATAGATGGCCTTCAATCACCAGACACATTATTTTAAACAACCAAAACAATAATACTAGCTAACATTCACTGTCACTTCGTCATCTGTTGAGTTGTCTTCTGTATTCACTAGTATATTTAATAATCTTTGTAGTAGATATAACTTCATAATTTTCAGTTTACTTGAGGGAACTCAGGCTCAGAGGTGACCCAGCTCAAGGTCACATAACTAATAAGCGGCAGAATCAGCCCTGAACAGAAGTCAATGTGGGTCTAAAATCCCATGCTTTCCCCAAAGTGCTTGGTTAGAGGTAAGTGATCTCAGTGCCAACTGAGGGGCTGATATTGCATGGTGGAGTGGAAGACATAGTTCTTATACTTTTCAAATCCCTCACTTTGGAATTTTAATCATATGATACAGCTGATTTTTAGTAATACTGGTAAAGTCTGTATCTCTTTTCCTACCATAGTCCACCAAAAGCTCCTTCTCTGACATTTAATGTGAGAGCCAAACAATATAGATACCCTCAAGCCACACAATACAGATATCCTCAAGGGTGGAACAAGGACAGAGGGCCGCTGTTATCCCAGAGTGAAGCCCCAGTGCCTGCCCATTTCAGTCTAATTTCTCAACAGGACTAACTGACAGTCCTGGCTTAGGCCCTGGGACCTTCAGAGAGAATCAGGGAAGGCTGGTTACCATTTTTCTCCAGTTCCCATATGGCCACGATGGGAGATGCCAGCAAAACCAGGGAAAACCAGGAAACGACCAACTGCTGAGGGTGCATCTGCATGAGGGGCAGAAACAGAGGAGGAGAAGGAAGAAAAGAAAAAAGAAGAGTAGGGGTAGGAGAAGACAAAATGTCAGTAGTTACACAGTCACATTTGGAAAGCATATTCACATTCTGTGTATTCCATTTGTCTTTAATCTTTATCTTCCACTTCCTTCTCTGCTGTCAGGTTAATTTGCAGTGAATTCCAGGAGCCCTCTGCCAGTCTCCGGGTAAGAACATCTCCAAACAGAGAACCACAGATGAGCTGGAGCTGAAGGAGACCTAAGGCCAGCCATCTGATACAATCCTCTTATTTTTAAGGTGAGAAACCTAAGGCTCAGAGAAGGAGCGTGACTTGTCTGGATTGACATTCAGTCATTATTTGCTCCCTATGTAGAGGGTACTGAGCTAGAACAGCTGAAACTGAAAAGGATTTTTACCTGGATCCTGACTTCCAGGAGCAAATAGTTTCATTCAACAAGTATTTCTTAAGTCACTTTGTTAAAAGCCTATCCTCCAGTTGGGGAAATAAGCTACATATCCGTATTACTGTAGCACAAGGCAGAATGTGCAGGGACACCCAGGACTATAGGATCTACGTTGTGGGGCGGGGGAGTCAGATTTGAAGTGACCTTTCAAGTTCTGGCAATGAGTTCAGCCCTTGTTAAAGAAGTTTCCTTTCTCTCCTGTTTAGGCTGTAATTGTTCCAAACACAAAGATAATTTCCTCCCATGTAAGGTAACCAGTGGTTCTCAAACTTCAGTGTATGTCAGAATAACCTAGAATCCTTGCTAAAGCACAGACTGGTGACCCCACCCCCTACCTTGACCCTAAAATAACTAATTCAGCAGTCTGGGTGTGGGAATCTGCATTCCTATAAGCTTCCAGGGTAGGCTGATATTGCTGGTCTGAGGACTACTCTTCAAGGTCCATTGATTTAACACATGTCCAGGGTCCAGAGCCCCTGAAAATCAAGATGTTCCTTGGGAGAAGACCATAAAATACTGAATATTCACCACAGAGTAATTAAATGCATACTTTTGTGCTAAATTAGCCATGTTATAGTGAATTCGCCATGTTACAGTGAAACTCAGTCAAGATTAGTATTCAGGGTTTATGAAAATTTTCAGACTGAAAATTAGATGGAGATTGTTATTTATTTTCAATTGGACACACCTCTATCCATCTTGGCTCTCCAATGTTCCTGTAGGAATATAGTTTCAAAAACCAATGGGCTATATGAAGACCAGACTCAAAAAGTTTTTGGCAAAATACCTTAAAAATAAGCACCCCTCGGTCAGGGTGATGAAATATTGACAAATCATGGCTGTCAGAATGATGCTAATCCTGGGGGCACTTTGCCACCTACTTTATTTCCTTATATTATAAAGGTTATGAGTGGCAGAGTCAGGACTAGAAGTCAGCCCTTCCCGAGCACCGTCAGCATTCTTGTCGCTGAAGCATGGAACTTTCAGGGGCACATCTATCAGTTTAGTTCAAGCTGTGACTTGTAGTGAAGTGCTAGTTGCCACAGAGGACCAGTTATTACATTTGCAGGCATGGAGTACAGCAGCATGGGCTTGAATTCTGGTTTGAGCACTCACTAGTTGTTTTATATTGGCCAAATTACTCTCTGAGCCTCAGTTTCCTCATCTATAAAATGGGTATAAGACCCATTTCAAAGCATTGTTGAGAGAATGCAATGAGATGACATATTATAGAAGCCAACCAAACATATTAGCTTGTACCCAGAGGAAGAAATAAAGAGTTTAATTTCTCTCTTGTCCATGATGGATAAATTAAAAAGTCCTGCCTGTATATGTATACTACTGTGTATAAAACAGGTAACTAATGAGAACCTACTGTATAGCACAGGGAACTCTGCTTGTGCTCTGTAGTGACCTAAATGGGAAGGAAATCCAAAAAAGAGGGGATATATGTATACATATGGCTGATTCACTTTGCTGTACAGCAGAAACTGACACAGCAGTGTAAAGCAACTATACTCCAATAATACAATAAAATAAAAATGAAATAAAAGTCATGCCTGGCTATAGGGAAATGCCCATAGAGGCACTGCAATTATACAGGCTTATAAAACCCAGATGTCAGCACTCTGGGAATGAAAAAACAGAGATTCCTGGTACCTTCTGGTGAGTACTTTATGCTCTCTTAACACTGGGGTTTTCCCTTTAGCTAGGTGCCCAGCACTTCCTCTCTGGGCCTCAGATGCATCTGAGAATATCAGGTGAACCATACTTCACGGTCAAGAGAGCCTTGGTGATGGTTCTAAGAAGCAACTCCCATTTTTGTATCATCTACGTTTTAAACCACAAGACAGTGGCAGAAGGTGGAGATGGTGCTGGGCTACTCTCTTAATCAAACCCAGGGGAAACCACAAAGAGGCTGCCTGCAATTACCCTGCTGTTCTCTCTATCACTTGATACCATGGGCTTGACTTCTGGTTCTACCGCTCACTAGTCATATGATATGGGCCAAATTACTCTCTAAGCCTCATTTTCCTCAGCTGTAAAATGGAGGTAATACCCATCTCAAAGGGTTGTTGGGCTGTATCCCACAGACCACATTTTCTCAGCATGCTCAATTTGAGAGTTTTAAGGATTAAATGTTTGAAAATGCAATTTCACAGGTTTTCTAAACTCTTGAAACCTTTATATGAGGGACGTAAGATCCCCAGATACTGTAGTGTGTTAAGGCTCCCTAACTCTGGTGTTAACATGGGCATGCCAGTGACATTTGGCTGAGCGTCTCTCTTTCAAGTTTTATTTTGTTCATTACTTTTTAATCAGAAAAGAGAATTATCATTTAAAGATAAAAAGACATAGTCACAGAAGGCATGTGTAGGAAATGCATATGGTCCTAGTTCTAGAGATAGGCAGCTCTGTGTTGGCATCCCAGCTCTGCCCCTTGTTAGGTGTATGACTCTGGTCAAGTCACTTACTCTCTTTGAGCCTCACACTCCTAATCTGTAAAATGGTCACCCTGTTGTGATAAAATGCTAATGAAATAATTCACATAAAGTATTCAGCCCGGTGTCCTGATGAAGGCAGGACTCCCGGCTGTTTCCTCTCAGCTCCATTCCTCCTTTGACAGCACTTACTTAAGACAACTGCAATCAGATTGCTACTTCTTTCATGTTTGTCTTCCCCACATCTGTCTTATTCTATACTTTGTCCCCAGAGTCTAGCAGAGAGAATCTATCTTAGAGGGATTTCATTATTAGAAGAATGAATGAATGGACAGAAACCATAACATTTCAGACCCCAATAAAATGAAGTCTAAGAGGCTGACCAAATTCTTTCTAATACCTTGAAATTCCTCATTTGAAAACAAAGTGGGCCATCAGCTCAGGTTTAGTAATCTCTGTTTAAAAATGATATTTTAAGCTAATGATTATTTTTTTAACCTGAAAATTATTGTGCATGATTAACCTGGGCAACTATCAGATGCCAGTATAGTAAACATGATCATTTTTCCCTCTTCTTACAGATTTAAAAACTTCACAAAGTAATTTTAAACATTGGAGTTGCTTTCCATTGTTTAAGTGATAGGTTAATCCAAAAGCTCTAGATAACCCAACTATTAATCTAGTTGATTGTCACAAGCCCACCACAAATATAGGACTAACTATGCTAACAATATACAGTTATGAGGTATAAGCATGAATTCAATTATTTACTGAATTTATTATTACTTATTGAATGAAAGGCTTTTTAGTAAGTTTACAATAACAAGGGAAGCACCACTCACTTTAATTCTATACAATCCTTTAACTGATGAATGTTAATATTGAAGAAAACATTTTTATACACATACTACTTTAAAACAAGACAAACCTTTCTAAAAAATAGGCATTCCTTCATAAACCTTACTAAATAATTATTATTAGTTGATTTTTTTTTAGTTGATTTTTTAAATGAATTTTTTTTTATACCCCTGGACAGCCTGTGGGCCCGTGGAAGGGGCGGCAGGGGCAGGGAAATGCTTACCTTGCTTCTGCTCCGGCTGCAGAGTTCGCTGGGTCTGAAACAGTTGTTTCTTCTGATGCTGCTGTTGCTACTATTGGAGCTTATATACCCTACTCCTAACAAGCTTTCTGATGGAAACTTAAACTAGAAACTGACTTGTTCCAAATTGCAACACTGAAAACAACTCTCACAACCTTCTGGGGAATTTCAAGTAGTTCCTTTTTTTCTCTATGTGTATCAATAACGCAGAGGGAACACAGGCATCAAAATCCCAGGTAGTGAACTAAGAGGAAATAACTTTCGGGTGGAGAAAAAGGAAGGAGATGGGATGCTCACTTTGAGTTGACATCATGGCCGAAGAGATTAGAGACAGTAAGAGGCAACCTCCCTGGACTCCGCAGACAAGAGAAGAAGGAAGAACAAGGAGACGTCGAGCAGGAGGATGAGTTCAGGTCAGGATCCAGCAATTGTATGCTGCTGCTGCTAAGTCGCTTCAGGTTGGAAAGCAAAATCTACAGTCCTCCTGAAGTCAAAGAGGATGAGATGAGGGCAAAGGTTTAGTATGTCCTGACCGCCCTTCCCCATATTACGCCTTTAACGTGTGGATTTCAGAAACATATTCTTACTACCCATTGTGTCCCTCCCCACCCTCCAACACACTGTGCACATTCATAAAGACACAGCCCTGGGAAGATGATAAACATGTATATTACTAATAACACTCAAAATATGTAGGAATACTGTCTACGCTCATAGGTACTTACTGATAGACGGATGTGAGCAGAAAGTGAAATATCCATAGGCATGTATACAGCCAATGCCACACTCAAGGTACACTCCTTTGGGCACCCAGACTTCACACTCATTTTCACACAAATCTATGACCCTAGGAGCTCTACACAAATGCACAGAGGTAGCAGAACTATCTGGAGATTTCCAGCAGAGTTTAACTAAGAGAGGTGCAACGGTATACATCGGTTTTAGACACCCCGACTTCCATCTGCACACGAACAGAAATACTAAAAACACCTACACCAAGTACTACAGCGACCGAGTGCAGGCCGTGCTCAAATACGTACACCGCCGACAGAGGGCGCTGCTGCGAAACGCGCACGGCGCCCCGGGTCCGCGCACGCTATAGTGACTTCTCCATCCAAGCCTCAGGGCCCGGCCGCGAGGGAAGTTCCTGGGGCTGGCCGGGTTTAAGGTGGGTGCAGATTTCCGCACTAAGTTTCCTCGCAGTCTCAGTCAGGGAAAACGGGGAACCCAGGCGAGAGCGGTGGAGCTTCCCAGCCGCACTTCCTCCCTCCCGCCGCTGTCCCGGCCGCGGGAGGGCGGGGGCGCTTAGCAGGCAGTCCCACTGGTTATCCAGCCTTGTGCTCTGACTTGGGCGGAGACGGTACCTCCAGCTCAGAGGGGCATCTCCGGGGTCCTCTGCCCTCCAGGCTTGAAGGTGAATGGAGTTCTCAGGTTAAACAACAAAGCAAAACGTCGTATGTTTGAGATATATGGTTATATGAACAAAGTAGGTTGTGTTGTATGTTGGTGATATGATAGTTTGTGTGTGTGTGTGTGTGTGTGTGTGTGTGTGTGTGCGCGCGCGCGTGTATGCATGCGCTTTTTACAGTGGGCATCCCTTGAGGCGTATAGCTAGGCAGTGATGGGGCCTTTTCACAGTTTGACTTTTTTGTTGTTTTTGTATAATATACACATATATTAAATATGTATTAAAATATGTACCAGGTCGAGGAGTCCTTCCTGTAAAAAGACATTCATTTCCCCTTGCAAGTCATCAGTGGCTACTGAACAGAAAATTGAAAATGAATTTGACATGACTTTTACTAAATCACTTACAATGGCTGCACCAAGACAGATGAGACCTTTTGTGACCCTTTGAAAATATATAGATACATAAAATAAGACAAAACATTGAAAAATGTTCATAAAATCTTCAAAATTTTAAAAAATTGATCTGAAGCATAAAATCTAAGTAAAAATAGTGTGATTGTTATGCAAAAAATAAAAGCTTCAAGGTAAGCCTTTCCCATCACCACCCCCTTTTCCACTCAGATTGCAGCCTCAGGGCAAGTCTTACATGGAAAGTGTGGGGCCACTACTGTTCACCTATGCCAAGGGCAAATACTGTGTGTTTAAGAACATAGGCTCTGGAAGTAGAGATCTGGATTCCAGCACCTGCTCTGCAAACTATTAACATCTCTAAGCCTCAGTTCACACATCTATAAAATGGGACTAATAATAGTACCTGGTCTTAGGTTTGTTGTGAAGATTAAATGAGATATGATGTAATGCATTTAGTACAGTATCCGGCTAAGTGCTTAATAAATGGCTGCTTTTACTCATTTATTCATTTTGTCCTGCTTATCCCAAGAAGACTCTTGTTAGCTTAAATGAGGACATTGAAGATGGCAAGAGGAATGAAAGAAGTTGGGGAATTAATGTGAGGAACCAAGAAGAGGGCTCCTCATTGTCTTCATGCCATGAAACCACATGACTATAGTTGGGCCATTAATTTGGCTCTGACCATTCAGGTAGCCAAGATGAGAAAGAAGAACCTGTGCTTGTCTGACCTCTGCCCAGAGGACTGACTACCTATTTTGATGAGGCCGCTTCACCCACTTAGGAAAGTAGTTCTCATACTTTATGGACAGATAAGAAAAAAATTCAGGTTTTGGGGCCCAAGCCTCAGAGCTTGTGACTCCTGAGATCTGGAGTGGGGCTCAGGAATTTCCTTTTTAACAAGTTTGCAGGTGTTTCTGATGTGGGGAATGTTGCCCACACTTTGATGCATGCTACACAGCCCCAGTGCTCTACCTCCTGGAGATAACATCCACTCCTTACTCATCTCTGGTCACCCCACAAGGCCGGCCAGCACTCTGGTGATGTCAGCCTATGTCCTGATTTCAAAGAAGAGGTTTATGACCCTGTCCCACTTCACCATTCAGGCCGAGCCTGATCCCAGGCAAACTGAACTAGAGCTCGCCATCTCCCTGTGGCTTTTCCTCTGGGAAAGGCAGTTCTGCTGACAGACAGCAGGCATGCTGACCTGTAAGATAGAGAGGATTCCCCAAGAAACTGAAAATAACTTGAAGAATTTTTGACCACAAACTTTGTTTTTAAAAGAATGCTCTGAATTTCTAATACAAGTTTCAAATAAAGGGGAAGCTGTATACTCTGTAAAATTGAAATATTAAAAAAAATTACCCAATCAATACATGTATGCATGCTATTGTAAAGACTTCAAACCATACAAATAAAGATAGAATGAAAAGTTGAGGTGAGGAGTTCATGTGGCTCCCATAGGTCACCAGTGCCAATATGTCGACGTGTATTCCACCAGAGACTACTCTTAGCCCTTTTCTGTGTATTTATATCTGTCTATCAGAATGGAATCATACTATACATATTCTTCTGCAAATTGCTCTTTCTTTGTGATAGTCTGTTTTGTGTCTAGCAGCCTCCACCTGTCTTTGCAATGAAAGTGTTAGCCAAGTTAGGTTTGCCCCTGAACTGCTAGAGGATCAGGATCCCATAGGAGTGAATACTCCAACCAGATGGAAATGGCAGGTCCCCGAGGCTGTGCCTTTTAGGTGCGCCTGACTGGTTAGTAGTGCCAACAGAGTGAAGCAATATGGCAGTTTTGTGGCTCATGAGGACCAAGGCTTCTTCCCCAAATTGGTCAGCTGCTTTTGAAGGAACACTTGCAGTTTAAAGGCATTGGCAGGAATTCCCACCTACCCTCTCAGAAGTGTGCTCTTGCAGAAAAAAATATTGGAAGTTTTTTAAGATGTTTTTATGTGGATCATTTTTAAAGTCTTTATTTAATTTGTTACAATATTGCTTCTGTTTCATGTTTTGGCTTTTTGTCTACTAAGCACATGGGATCTTAGCTCCCCAAACCGGGATGGAACCCACACCCCTGGCATTATCACCAGGGCAGTCGCTGGAATTCTATAGACAAAAATTTAACAGTGTATATTGGAGTGGTACAATAGTAGGTTATTTTTCTCTTTTTTAAAATTTCCTAAATATTCCAGTATGTCGAAAATGAACTTGTATTGCTTTCCTAATTGGAAAATGTCATTGAAAAAGGGATGAATGAAATATACAAAAAGGGCAGAATGTTTAGTGATTAGGAATTTGCATTCTGTAACCAGACAGTCCTGTGTTTGAACATAGTCTATATGTCAAATATAACTGAATGTGTTCCTGGATTATAAACTTCTCTGGGGATGAAAGTTGCCAAGTTACTGTGAAGTGCTGTATTTTATGGATAGTGATGGAGAGGTGTCTATCCTAGCTATGATGTTTCCTTGAGGCAGAAGACTTGCCTGAAGTGATCTCATTCAATTACTTCAAGTGTCCTTCAGATGCCTATGTTTTGTCTTAGTACTTTGTAAAAGATCCCTAAAGTCAGCTTCATTTTTACCGAAACTAAGATGGTTTCACCAGCCTCCTCCCCTTCAGCCATGGCTCTGATCACATTTCTATGTCATCCTTCTCTCCTCGGCCTGTGCTATGTAGGCAGCAGGTGTTGGATGTAGTCACTTCTGAAGTTCATCAACCAAGAGGGCATCTTTGACCTGCTCTACTGGACTGACTGCAGAGTAAGTCAGATATTCCAGTCGGAAATGGATTTTTCAATTTGCATATGGAAATACTTTTCTCTTCATCTCTAAATGCAATTTTATGTTAATCCCAGTGAAAGGAATGCGTGTGTGTGGACAACCAGAAGGAAGTGGGTGTGTCCTGGACTGTAGAATTGCCCAGGTGTTTAAATGCTTATGCTGGAAACGTGTGGAAACAGTTGGTCTGGTTTTGTAACTAGCAGAGACAGACAGAACAAGGCAAAGTGGGACACAGGTGAGAGGGTAGGCATCTGGGGCGAAGCCCTACCATCTGCTGTCTGATGGTCCCTTTCTACATCAACTCAAACCAAAAAGATGATGATTGCCTATCAACTGGCCGCCCTGCATTTGCAGGATGAATTGTTAAACTACCATTTAGTAAAGAATATTTCTGCTGCTCATCCTGGTACACATAGTAAATAAGAAGTAACTTGACCAAAAAACAGGGTCTGTGATTTGGTGCATCTTCCATTGTGACTGATGATTTGGAACTCACATTTGAGGCTACATTCATTTCTTTGTTCACAGGAGTTTGTATTCTGGGCTTTTTTTATATCTTGCTCTGGAAGTCTGCTCAGGAAGATAACTATTGACTCTAGTCTCTTGCCCTGTCATTTTCATTCTAATTTGGGGGTTTAAAACTCCTATCTATTTATTTTTATGTTTGATGGTGCTTTAAAAAATAACTCATGATTCTGGCTTAAAAAAATAAAACAGTACTAAGGTTATTAAACGTGTTTCTTTCTTGAAGTAGCTCCTGGACTCCCCATTGAAAAATTGTTTTTTACCATAGCCAAGTCAGGCTGTTCTAAACTTACCATTCACATTTGGTGATAATCTTTTAGTCATTTTTTGTATGTCATGTATTTGAATATGGAACAACCACATATATGGAACTTAATTTTACCTATGTTTTTACCAGGTGAAAGATGTTTCTGTAGGCTTTGGGGGCTAAAGCTGTCAGACTTGGGCACTGCCATCAACAGGTTGTGCATACTCTGGGGAGACCTGATAAGGCATGAAAGTTAAACGATGCCAAGACAAAAATGTGGCAAGGCACTGAGTGGGTGATTAGTAACCAAGTGAGTTTATGCCTGAGGCATTATCATGTTTATGGTATGAGCACCAGTGGTGATGAAACACCACTCTGTAGGATTTGGGATGCCAGAGGAATTTAGTAAAAAGGAAGAACAGCATCCTCAAGTATAGCAAGAAGCAGCATAACAAACAGATCCTGCGGTTGGACAGTTTTGGATTTTGGCTTCAGCTCTGTTCCACTAGCTGGATGATATTGGGCAAATTCCTTCAATTCTGTGAGCCTCGGTGTCCTCATCTGAGGAAGATGGCACTGCTCACAGTACCTACCTTTGAGGAATTATCAGGATCAAATTACATTTTGTGTAGAAGATGGATCAGTCGATGATAACTCTTATTACAATTAAATACTATGAAAGAGGGATGTGGTTAGTTGCCAAACAAGCATCTGGTCTTACAATGGAGAGATTGTTAGGTTAGATGACATAGCAAAGGTGGATGTGAAAGTTGGACTGTGAAGAAGGCTGAGCGCTGAAGAACTGATGCTTTTGAACTGTGGTGTTGGAGAAGACTCTTGAGAGTCCCTTGGACTGCAAGGAGATCCAACCAGTCCATTCTGAAGGAGATCAGCCCTGGGATTTCTTTGAAAGGAATGATGCTAAAGCTGAAACTCCAGTATTTTGGCCACCTCATGCGAAGAGTTGACTCATTGGAAAAAACTCTGATGCTGGGAGGGATTGGGGGCAGGAGGAGAAGGGGATGACAGAGGATGAGATGGCCGGATGGCATCACTGACTCGATGGATGTGAGTCTGAGTGAACTCCGGGAGTTGGTGATGGACAGGGAGGCCTGGCATGCTGCAATTCATGGGGTCGCAAAGAGTCAGACACAACTGAGCGACTGAACTGAACTGAACAATTATTTTGTCTTTATTTAATTCATTGCTTTTTATTTGGCCACACTTTTACTGGGCACCTACTTTGTGCCAGGTGCTATGTTAGTGTAGGAGGAACACTATCCTCACTAGTGGTGTTTCGTAGGACCATACCATAGAAAATGAAAGTGAAGTCGCTCACTTGTGACTCTTTGCGACCTCATGGACCTACCAGACTCTGCGGTCCATGGGATTTTCCAGGCAAGAATACTGGAGTGGGCTGCCATTTCCTTCTCCAGGGGATCTTTGCAACCCAGGGATCGAACCTGGGTCTCCTGCATTGCAGACAGACGCTTTCCATCTGAGCCACATAGAGGGCAGCCCAAAAGTCAAGAGGCAGGGGCCCAGTAGTGTGACTCATCTCACTGTGCTGATCAGGGACAGATGCTTTGGAGGCACACACATTTTTGAAGTGATAGTTGGGAAAGGCTTCCCAGGAGAGGTAATGTCTAAGCTGAGACCTTGAGAATGAGGAGTTTGTAAGAGAAACAATAATAGCTAACTTTTAAGCATGCTCCTGTCTACTTAGTACCGGCCTAGGTGTTTCACATGTGTTTTCTTATCTAGTACTCACAACAAAACTATGAGGTAGGTACCATCCTGCTCTCTTTACAGATGAGGATACAGAGGCTCATCGATGTAGCTCACTTGCCCTAGAAAATCTAGCTAGTAAATGGGGAAACTGGGACCGAAACATATCACATGTTTGAGTTCATTGGTATCATCTTGAAAGGCCTCCACTATGTTTATACAGTGAGGGCAACTCAGATTAGCAGGAAAGACATCATCCTCTCCTTGTGTGTGCTGAATCACTTCAGTCATGTCTGACGCTTTGCGACTCTATGGACGGTAGCCTGCCAGGCTCCTCTGTCCATAGGATTCTCCAAGCAAGAATACTGGAGTGTATTGCTATATCCTCCTTCAGGAGGTCCTCCCTATCCAGGGATCGAACCCTTGTCTCTTACGTCTCCTGCATTGTCAGGCGAGTTCTTTACCACTAGCGCCTCCTGGGAAGCCCATCCTCACCTCAGTCATACATATAGAGAAGGCTAAAGGGATAAATGGTTTTCTGAGAGGTGGGTACACGTGAAATAGGAAGTGTGGACAGCTTTGGAGGAGGACCATGATATGATTCCAGTGGTTTCTGAGAATGATGCATCCAGATATGAGGATCCGGTAGGGAGAGGCTGGGGCAGAAGGCCCAGGAAGGAGAGTCCACAGCAAACTGGTATGAGTAGCTGCAGACAGCACTCATGCTTCCTCTCCCTGCATGGAGGGGAGCCACGTGGCACATCTGCTCTGGGAATGTGGGCTCCCCAGGTACTATTGGGCAAATACTGGGGTGCATTGGACTTACTTTTAAGAACATGAATAAAGCTGGTTAAGAGGGAGCAAGCAAAGGGTTGAGAGGATCACGCAAACACACTCAGTGATGACCTACTGTATTCGGTAGTACTGCACGAGGGAAGTGTACTCAGTACTCTTTGGTAACCTAAATGGAAAGGAAACCCAGTAAAGAGTGGATATATGTGTATGTATAGCTGATTCACTTTGCTGTACAGTAGTAACTAACACAACATTGTAAAGAAGCTATACTCCAATAAAAATTAATTTAAAAAATAAAAGCCAACACACTCAATGCATGGGGCCACAGTGCAGACCAAGTCTAGACAAATTAGCAATAACCCAGCTGAGACTTTCCATTTCTGTCATCCAACTAGATAATCAAAGTACCATACAAATTCATTTTGGTTCCAACTGTGAGTTGAGCCAGGAACACCAATGGGTCTGGGATTTAATTGGTCACGTATCACTTTTTGCAGTGAACTGTGTATTCTAAAGTGAGCAAGAGTCATTTGGACCCATCAGTTTGGGAGGCAGAAACTTCCCCTAAGAATATGTGGGCCTTGGTGGGGAA
Source organism: Ovis canadensis (assembly GCF_042477335.2). Taxonomy (NCBI): domain Eukaryota; kingdom Metazoa; phylum Chordata; class Mammalia; order Artiodactyla; family Bovidae; genus Ovis; species Ovis canadensis. The sequence continues at coordinate 83,511,961 of NC_091249.1, forward strand.
ATCCTTGAATGCTGTCCTCATAATGGCAGAGAACTTGAACACTAGCTACTTGCCAGACACCAATTAAGAGCTCTGCAGTTAGTCCAGCTAACAACCCTTTTACAGGCACGTTTCAGCTTGCAGATCTTAGTTCCCTGATTAGGGATCGAACTTGGACAGCTTGCATTGGGAGCATGGAGTCTTAGCCACTGAACCACCAGGGAAGTCCCAGGGGAGGCTTTTCTGATAAGGTGGCAGTTAAGATGGGACTTGAGAATAAATCAGGGTAAGAGCCAGTACGAAGTTCCCATCATGGGAAAGGGCTTGGAACTGGGAGGAGGGCAGTGTGAGCCTAGCATGGAGGACAGACAGCAGAGGTGCCCTGGCGAGGCTGAGACACTGCCCTGGGCTAGATGCTGTATCAGAAAGACCTTGTGTACTTGGAGCACCAAAAGGTGGAAAATTCACTGAGCTGAAGTGGCCCCAACATCCAAACTATGGTCAAGTACAAATGAGGTCCCTGGGAACTGCAAAGCATCACTGACTGGACCAGAGGTTCATGGAACCTTCAGTGCCCCAGTGATTTTTTTTTTTTTAGACCAGAAGAAATACATAATGGTTCCATTTATTAAATAGTTAGTTCCAAGCAATGTAATATCCAAGCAAGAATATTGGAGTGGGTTGCCATCTCCTTCTGCAGGGGCGAAACTGCATCTCAGGTCTCCTGCATTGGCAGGTAGATTCTTTACCACTGGTGCCACCTGGGAAGTCCTGTAATATCTTTATGTCCTAGCAGCGTTTTAGCAGTCATTTAAAAGAATATGATACCCACAAATTGAAAGAAAAATATAGTATTTTTATTGCATTCTTAAATCACGCAGTTACTAATGGGATGCGTGTGCCTGATGCGTACAGCACAACTACTCAGACTTTGGAATCAGATTGGACATTGCCACCTTCATTTCCTGTTCCACAAATTTCCTTTTGGTACTTGCTTTTTATCACAGTTACTGCAGAAAACATGACTTTGCAAAGATATGCCATCATTGAAAGGAATGCTGCCTGATCTCATGAATAAGCCTGATACTGAATAACCCTGAGTTACTGAAGTGTTCAGCAGATGTTCAGTATTTCCCATTTCCTTTGGAGAATTTCAATTCTCTTCCAGCACTTCTGTAAATGTATATGGTGCCCTGGGGTGACATGGTATACAGTTGGGGGACCACAGAAGTAGACATATTACTTTCAGACTATGGAATGAAGCTATTCCTTTGCCACTAAATCCTTTCTCAAAGCCATATTTGAGCACATAGTAACATGATACGTGAGGATTCTAGGAAGGAAAATCACCACCTTTTCTGGAATTTATGTCCTATTTGCACATAAAAGAATAGGGGTGGCCCCAGAATGCTAACCCAGTCTGGCTACTTTGGATAAAGGAGAAGAGAGAAAAGGTGAGAAGTGCATATAACTTCAGCAATAGCATGAAAGCATGTGCTGAGTATAAATGAGTATGCGATGTGTAGTAGTGATTTGGGGGTCCCTGATGAAGCAATGAATGCCAAGATTCTGAAGGGTTGGTTGTTGTCAGAACCTGCAGTTAAGCTGGCTAAGCATAGTCCCTTGTAAACAGGACCATCCTGCCAGAACGCGGTTATGGAATGTGCAGAAAAGGAATTCAACACGCGGCTCCAGCAACACACTCCTCTGGTTGCTCTCATCTGTTTCTTTAGTTGGATGCCATTCTTGGTGACTGAGAGAAAGCGAGAGGATTAGTGAGCAGAAGAGCAGCCCTGCCTTTGGAATGCCCCCCAGAACCTTGATGCAATATGAGTACTGTCTTGTTTCAATCAATAGTAGCCAGTAGAACCTGTCGACTTTAAGGCAGTTTAACTTTCTCTTTCTGCATGACATCATGTATGCAAATTTTCAAGGCAGATTGAGACACTGATGAAACCAGTTCCTGTGGCAACAGGGAGATAACCTTACATCATCCTTGTGATGGCTGTACAGAGAATCCACAGTATCACTCAGAGGCAAAATGTGTTCTCATTGGTCCACACTTTAGACATGAGAAAAATCTACTCTGGATGAAAAAGCTGGCTTAGGCTATCTCCTTCTATCTGGTAGATGATCAGAAAGAAATACTTACCCAGGGAAAATCCTTGCCTTGGAAAATTTGTACTTGTAGTTGTCATATTGAAGGGTCCATGTTCTTCTCCCAAGGTGTAGTCATCTGAATTCCCTCCTGGATCCAGTGACTTGTCATGGTTTGCCACATGGAGAGTGGTTCCAGTGATTAATTTATGCAGAAAAAGCATGGCTTTATTGGTCACTGAAAGTGGGGATGGAAAACAGTGCTATAGCCTTTCATAATGGATGAAAAGATACATCCATACTTCACTACATATTACATTAGAGTAAGCTCCTGCTACCTTTTGAGATGGAATATGGTGCATAGTTAAATGTAATGGTCTCTATGAGCCCAGATGCTTAAACACTGACTACCATTTATTGTTTCTATGGCACTGGAACAGATACTTAGTCTTTCTGTGCTGTACTTTCCTTGTGTTAAAATCGAAATGGCTTTTTCTAGTGCCTGCCACAAAGGGCTGTTGTGAAAATTGAAGGAAATGTTGTGCACAGAGGAGAGTTCATATGCTCTATGAACAGGACCTTCATAGCTTACAACAGACGCTCGGTACCTGTTAAGGGTTAAGGTTTCTTTTTTTTTGGAGACTCCTGTCATCCAGGACTAGATGAATATGATGAATGAACAGTTATCTCCCCTTCAAAATGCTCAGGACAAAAGTGCTTTCAGTGGAATGCAGATACCAAACACACCCAGGAAGCCAGGGATCCTCTCCAAGGAAGCATCGAAACAAACACATTTTATTTATTTGGCCATTCTTTCACCCATCACACTTTTATTGAATGCCTAGTGTATTGTTTGGTTGAGAGCAAATTCCTTTTCATAAGAAGTTTACAGTCTAGCGGAAATAAACCAAGTGCTCAGATGGCTATTAAACAGGACAGGATGAGAGAAGGGCTCAAAGTTCAAAAGAGCTGCTAGGGGAAGGTAAGGCATGTAGAGACCATGCCTACTTGGGAGGTTGAAGGTAGATCACACGAAGGAGGCGTTATCACAGTAGATTTGAAGGGGAGGCTGTATTGTTACAAGGAAGAGAACGACAGTCAGGGAGGGGGTATTGAGCTAGGACAATGCAGGCGCTGAGTGTCCAGAAGACACCAGTTTCTTCTACCATGGAGTCTAGTGTTGACAAAAGAAAAAGTGAAAAAATGAAGCTAGAAAGATAACAGCAGACAGATATACAAATAACTGATAAGAGCTGTTGAGCACATTGAGTAAAGCCCAAGTAGGACCAGTTCAGTTCAGTCACTCAGTTGTATCCAACTCTTTGTGACCTCATGGACTTCAGCACGCCAGGGTTCCCTGTCCATCACCAACTCCCAGAGCTTGCTCAAACTCATGTCTATCAAGTCAGTGATGCCATCCAATCATCTCCTCCTCTATTGTCCCCTTCTCCTCCGGCCTTCAATCTTGCCCAGCGAGTCAGTTCTTTTCCAATGAGTCAGTTTTTCGCATCAGATGGCCAAGTATTGGAGTTTCAGCTTCAGCATCCAATGAATATTCAGGACTGATTACCTTTAGGATGGACTGGTTTGATATCCCTGCAGTCCAAAGCACTCTCAAGAGTCTTTTCCAACACCACAGTTCCAAAGCATCAATTCTTCAGCGCTCAGCTTTCTTTATAGTCCAACTCTCACATCCATACTGACTACTGGAAAAACCATAACTTTGACTAGATGGACCTTTGTTGGCAAAGTAATGTCTCTGCTTATTAATGTGTCAAGGTTGATCCTAGCTTTTCTTCCAAGGAGCAAGTGTCTTTTAATTTCATGGCTGCAGTCACCACAAAGTCTCTCACTGTTTCCATTGTTTCTCCATCTATTTGCCATGGAGTGACGGGACCAGATGCCATGATCTTAGTTTTTTTGAATGTTAAGTTTTAGGCCAGCTTTACACTCTCCTCTTTCACTTTCATCAAGAGGCCCTTTAGTTCCTCTTCACTTTCTGCCTTAAGGGTGGTGTCATCTGCATATCTGAGGTTATTGACATTTGTCCCAGCAATCTTGATTCCAGCTTGTGCTTCATCCAGCCCAGCATTTCATATGATGTACTCTGCATATAAGTTAAATAAGCAGGGTGACAATATATAGCCTTGACGCACTCCTTTCCCGAATTGGAACCAGTCTGTTGTTCCATGTCCTGTTCTAACTGTTGGTTCTTGACCTGCATACAGATTTTTTCAGAAGGCAGGTAAGGTGGTCTGGTATTCTTATCTCTTTAAGAGTTTTCCACAGTTTGTTGTGTCTACATAATCAAAGGCTTTGGCGTAGCCAATAAAGCAGAAGGGAAGCAGGAGATAAGGGTTCAGCTGACAAGGCAGTAAAATGGCCTGGATGTCTGGTGATAGCCAGTGTCAGCATTTGAGGTTTTAAATACAGGAAGTGAAGAGATCAGAGCTTTGCTCAGCTTTCTGTTTAGTGAGCCAAGCTGCCTACTTTTGAGGCCATACTGTTTTCCAGGGGGAAGCTCTGCAAACCTGAGTCTGCGCAGGGCTCCAGCTCTAGAGGGATCCAGTCCAGGCCAGAAGAGGGAATGATGTCTTGGCAATCAGGAGTCTCCACTCAGAAATTCAGCTTTCATTCTAGACTTGTCCTTAGATCAGGATGGACGGTCACTGTGTGCTTGTGTGTGCTCAGAGGTGAGGGGAGAAAGCGAAACTGAAACCCCTCTAACAGTCATGTGACTTTCTGCACCATCTCCCCTGGTTCTCTCTTTTCTGCTGATACTTCCTTCTAAGATCCAAAAGGACATCACTGACTTTAACCATCTCTAGGGCCAGATATTCCTGGGTGAAAAAGAGGGGCTTCTTGAGAGGAAATGAAAGAAGACAGAGATGTGATTTTGCCTTAAAGTTTTCTGATATGAACAGCTGGATTTTTTGAAATTGAAAAATGGGCCTTTCATTTTGAAATAGAAAGATAGGACTGAAAGTGTGATGTAAGTGCAGGCGTTTGGAGTCCCTCCTGGAGAACACAGAGAGGTGAGTAGGGGTTCTCCAGAATCACCTTGGTGGAGGCTTTGGTTGGGAAGTGGGAGTGGAAAGGGCACAGAAATAGAAACCTGGCCACCTAGGGTCTTCTGTTCCCGTTTTTTCCAAAGGGCAAGTGCGAGGTGAGGTGATTTTAGACTATAAGGGAACAACTTGTTAAACAGTTACAGATCTCAAATGAGAACTTTTTTCCATTTCAAAGTTTTTCTGATGCAGTTAAGGAGGAGGTCTCAGTTTGGGGTTAGTGTGTCTTTAATACCTCTCCACACTTCTTGTTTTTCCCTTTAAAAAAAAAAATACCCTTATTTACTTATTTGTTTGTTTGTACTGGGTCTCAGTTGTGAACTCAGGATCTTCAATCTTCATTGCAGCTTGTAGGATCTTTGTGGCATGTGGGATCTAGTTCCTTGACCAGGGATTGAACCTGGGCCCTTGCATTGGGACTTTAGGGTCTTTGCCCCTGGACCACCAGGGAAGTCCCTCCACTACTTGTTGATTTCTCTTTTCAACAGATGCCGAGGTTTTACAAGGCAGGCATATCAATACTAGAGGATCTCATCCTTGGTTCACACTACTATTTCCTGAAGAGAGCTTTAAAAATCACTTTTTTCTGTTCTCCTCCTCCCTGCTTACCCTGCTGGAATTCTGTTTTAGTAGATCTGGGGTATGGCCTGGGCATTGGGACTTTTAAAAGCTCTCCAAGCAGCAGTTTCTAATTAGAATTTTACATTGTATTTATTAATCTGTTTATGGCAAGGGATGCTGGTTTTCTGTTTCAGATAGTGAAGTAAAGTTTCTACTAAATATCAATTGACTTAAGAAAATTGGTAAGCACCCATTAAAAAAAAAAAGAATAGTGCAGGTAGCACTTGAATATGGCAAAAACAAAATGTGCATTGAGCAAACTTTAATTTCTAACCTCTTGTTGGTCCAGTCTCCTCAAAAATAAAATGGAAATAATTACCCCAGGACACCTTCTTCTCAGTGGGTTTATGCTAGGAATCAAATGATTGAGCTTTGTTAACTTTGGTTTGCTAAACAAATGTGAGGAAGGAAATAAGGCTGCAGGGAGGGCTAGCTGGCAGATGTACTCAGGACTGGATTTGCAGCATCTTGTTTAGTCATTAAGTTGTGTCTGACTCTTTTCAACCCCATGAGCTATAGTCCACCAGGCTCCTCTGTCCATGAGATTTCCCAGGCAAGCACACTGGAGTGGGTTGTCATTTCCTTCTCTAGGGAATCGTCCAGACCTAGGGATTGAACCCACATTTCCTGCATTGGCAGGCAAATTCTTTACCGCTGAGACACGAGGGAAGCCTTGGGGCATCTTTGACCAGGTTCTTTGGAAATACTGATTTCCAGGTATTATCTTCTTTCTCTCCCTGCCAGGGTGACCCACTGGTCTTCATTAAAGTTATCATAGCCTCCAGTAATGATTGATATGCTCCAGTGGTAAAATAAAGAGCAACTCAAAGTCCCACCGAGGCCTCTAAGGGTTACATGTTCTAACAGTAGCTAAACATCTTGTGTTCCCATCCTGTCAGCCAGCATCTTCTAGATGTTGGTGTGTACGGAGGAAGTGCTGGCCTGGCTGTCTGTAGACTGAAACACAGTCCTGGTTCTGCACCTACCAGCTGAGTGTCTGCTTCCAAGGGCCCCTGTTTCTTCAGCAGGAAAATGAGGGGCTTGGACCAGTTTCAGATGAAGCCCAAACCCAAATGCCTTCCACATCAAAGAGGTAACCCAAATGTGAGGCTCTGCCAAGAGAGTTGGAAGTGGGCAAGCCTGTGGTCAAGTGGAGAGCACAGTCTCACAATAAAGATATTCAGATTCAATTTCTAAAAACCATCAGTTCAGTTCAGTTCAGTCGCTCAGTTGTGTCCAACTCTTTGCTACCCCATGAATCGCAGCACGCCGGGCCTCCCTGTCCATCACCATCTCCCGGAGTTCACTCAGATTCACGTCCATCGAGTCAGTGATGCCATCCAGCCATCTTATCCTCTGTTGTCCCCTTGTCCTCCTGCCCCCAATCCCTCCCAGCATCAAAGTCTTTTCCATCTAAACAATAATTCTGCAAGATGGCAGTTGGCAGTTCTTAGCTGTGGTAGTTTCTAAGATCCCTTTTAGTTCTAAAAATAAGTTTATGATAGTAAAATATTTTAAAAGTTTCTGTTAGAGTTTTTTGAGATGATGACTGTTCAGTAATACCCAGGGTGTTCCTTGATAATAAGACCTAACATTTATAGTAAGAGCTAAGGTTCATATGCTAAAGTCTCTAAAGCCATTATCTCATTTAATCCTTGCCACAGCCCTATGAGGTCAATTCTATTATAACTGCCTCATCATGAATAAGGAAATTGAGGCACAGAGAGCTTAAGTCTTTTGTATAAGGTCTCCAGGGCTTCCCAGGTGGTGCAAGTGGTAAAGAACCTGCCTGCCAATGCAGAAGATATGAGATGCAGGTTCACTCTCTGGGTCAGGAAGATCCCCAGGAGGAGGGCATGGCAACCCACTCCAATATTCTTGCCTGGAGAATCCCATAGACAGAGGAGCCTGGTGAGCTATGGTCCATAGGTTTGCAGAGTCAGACACAGCTGAAACGACTTAGCATGCTCACACTTGAATATACTATTGTGATTTTTTAGCCCCTTCCATAGAGTTTAGCGGAGAAGGCAATGGCAACCCACTCCAGTACTCTTGCGTGGAAAATCCCAGGGACGGAGGAACCTAGTGGGCTGCAGTCCATGGGGTCACTAAGAGTCAGACACGACTGAGAGATTTCACTTTCACTTTTCACTTTCATGCATTGGAGAAGGAAATGGCAACCCACTCCAGTGTTCTTGCCTGGAGAATCCCAGGGACGGGGGAGCCTGGTGGGCTGCCGTCTATGGGGTCGTACAGAGTCGGACACAACTGAAGCGACTCAGCAGCAGCAGCAGCATAGAGTTTAGACATAATTATTGTATTCTCCAACTAAAAGTTGTGTCACATACCTTTTGTGTGCACGTATGTCATGTATCTTGATGAATACACATGTTTATGAGGGAATGGGACACATTATTTGAATTGGAACTTTAACAAAATGCTATCATTTATTGAGCACTTATGTAATAGAGTTCAGTGGAGTGCAGCCCTTAGCACTGTGCACTTAGTTGCTGTGCCATTGCCCCCTACCCTGTCGGGTAAGCAAGGAACGGTTACCTGGGACCGGTATCGGTCCTGTTCAGCCATTGGTCAATGCCACAGTGGGCCCCTCCCCCAAGCTACCAACTGTCAATGAGTGACCGTTAGTGGTCCTGCTCAGCCATTGGTTGGCGGTGCAGTCGGCCCCTCCCACAAGCAACCAACTGTCAGTAAGCGACCGTTAGTGGCCCATTCAGCCAGTGGTCAGAGGAGTGGTGGTTGTCAGCCAGAGAGTGAGGTAAGAGGCAGATCCCTGCGTTGCCAGGGCCCTTCAGCTCACCCAGGCTTGGATCAGTGGGTGAACGGGGGGTCCCAGAGAACAAGCTAGGGACTGTGTCTTGTATGTCTCCAGAGACCTTGCCAAGGTCACGCACTGGCCAGGCCCAGCGCTTGAGGAGGTGGTGAACCTCTCCCCAGTCCCTGTCTCTGCGACCTAAAAGCAGTGGCCGTCTGCCTGGGGCACAGTTTGCGGGACCTGCCTCCGCCATACAGGTGGCCTGAGAAACATGAGGGCCAGCTGGGTCCCAGGTGCTGGCTCCCTCAGTGATGACACCTGGGCAGGGTCTGGGGACCTGGCCCTGAGGGAGCTGCCAACTGAGCTCTGCCTCCTCTCCGCCAGGACCTGGACCTCAGAGGGTGAAAGTTGCACCCGGGACCTCACCCTTTCTTGTCAGGGCAGAGAATAATATTTGTTTGGTAGCGATTTACAACCCACTCCAGTGTTCTTGCCTGGAGAATCCCAGGGAGAGGGGAGCCTGGTGGGCTGCTGTCTATAGGGTCGCACAGAGTCAGACACGACTGAAGTGACAGCAGCAGCTGCAGCAGTAGCAATTTACAGGAACATGGTTACTTGACCATGACCTGACCTCAAGAACAAAGGATCTGACACCAAGAAGTTTACAACAACTAACCATGCCCCTCCGTCAGTTTTCCTAGAAAAGGGCTTTGCTGAAAGTTTTCAGGAAGTTTGGGGTTTTTAAGGCATGAGCCAACCATCTCTTTGCATGACCCTCAATAAACCTTTCTCTGTTCCACACTCTGACAGTTTGGTATTTTTTGGCTTTACTGGGTGTGGTGTCAGGCACAAGGACTTGTGTTTCAGTAACACTTCCTGTGTTAGGTACACTCCCAGGTACCAGAGGCTTCAGACATCTTATTTCATTTAATCCTGAAAACAGGTTCCTGAAGTAGGTATTCTTGTTGCACTCACTTTATAGTAAGGGAACTGATGTTCAGAAGTGTGAAGTAATTTGACTTTAGTCACATAACTAAATGGCAGAACTTAGACCAAATTCAGGTCTGCTTGGCCACAATCTTAACCATAATGTGATGCTGTCTTCCCCTCTCTAGCTCCAGATAGTACCCCCGGATGGATAATTGCTCTGAGTCTAACCCAAATTGATGATGACAGCAGTGATGATAATAATGGAGTACTATGGTGGGGGTTATGTTTGATTTGACAGTATTTGGGTTGTCTACCAAAGATGTCCCCAAATTATAATTACTCCCTTGGGTTCAGACTTTGTGTGTGGTAGACCCCAGTTAAAATGCAGTATCTTTCTTAGGAGCAATAATAAATTAATACCAATCATTGTGACTACATAAGCAAGAAATGGCCAGTTTTTATCATTAGGGAAGTGATGATCTACTCTAATCAAGTAGAGAAGAAAAAATTTGAAATAGTATGCTAGAAGGCAATTTGCTTCCCTGGTAGTTCAGAGGTTAAAGCATCTGCCTGAATTCAGGAGAGCTAGGTTCAATCCCTGGGTTGGGAAGATCCCCTGGATGAAGGAAATGGCAACCAACTCCAGTATTCTTGCCTGGAAAATCCCATGGACAGAGGAGCCTGGTGGGCTATACTCCACAGGGTAGCAAAGAGTCAGACATGACTGAGAGACTTCACTTTCTATACTCAAATGAGAAATTAAATATAATTAGTGGAAAGTATAGTTCACTTCCCTGGTAGCTTCCTTGGCAGCTACCTGGGTTTCCCTGGTGGCTCAGATGGTAAAGAATCTGCCTGCAGTTCAAGAGACCCAACTTTGATCACTGGGTTGGAAAGATGCCCTGGAGAAGGGAATGGCCACCCACTCCAGTGTTCTTACTTGTAGAATTCCATGGTCAGAGGAGCCTGGCAGGTTACAGTCCATGGGGTCGCAAAGAGTCAGGCATGACTGACTGACTACCACTTTCACTTTGCTTTTGTATAGTTCACATAATCATACTGGGTAGGCCAGTGAGGGAAGGGTTTAATAATTGACAATAATAAGCAGGAAAGTTTTCTTGGGGTAGGTGGCACTTGTTATGTGTCTTGAAATCCTGCTTGACATGAAAACTGTATGTTTGTCTAATAATTCTGATTTCCTAAAACACTCTATAGTATTTTTTTTCTGCCTATAACAGTCTATCTTTCTCCATCTTTCTTCTTTCTCTAATTTTGAAAAATGTGACTTGAGTGAGGGCTTTATCTTCTTAAAGACTTCCCTCCTATATAGTGTTCAATGGCTTGCAGATCGGCACTTGATCTAATTTCAGTTCAGTTCAGTTGCTCAGTCGTGTCTGACTCTTTGCGACCCAATGAATTGCAGCATGCCAGGCCTCCCTGTCCATCACCAACTCCCGGAGTTCACTCAGACTCACATCCATCGAGTCAGTGATGCCATCCAACCATCTCATCCTCTGTTGTCCCCTTCTCCTCCTGCCCCCAATCACTCCCAGCATCAGAGTCTTTTCCAATGAGTCAACTCTTCACATGAAGTGGCCAAAGTACTGGAGTTTCAGCCCCAGCATCATTCCTTCCAAAGAAATCCCAGGGCTGATCTCCTTCAGAATGGACTGGTTGGATCTCCTTGAAGTCCAAGGAACTCTCAAGAATTTTCTCCAACACCACAGCTCAAAAGCATCAATTCTTCAGCACTCAGCTTTCTTCACAGTCCAACTCTCACATCCATACGTGACCACTGGAAAAACCATAGCCTTGACTAGATGGACCTTTGTTGGCAAAGTAGCAGTCCTAATACCTAGAGCTACCATTGATGATTTCAGTAATGGGTAGCTGACCCAGAATTAGCCAGTTGGATCCATTTGTAGCATTTTTGAGATTCTAGTGAAAGTAAGTCTGGGTTCTTCTGTGGGTTTGTCCATTGTGAGATTTGAGATACTGAAGCTATGAGTAGCCATGTTTCTGGCTAATCCAAAGAAGAATAAAGTTGACCTTACAGAATGAAACAGATGACAGGCACAGAGAGGGTCTTGGTGGCATTTAAGTTTCTGATTCCAGAGGTCTCTGAGATCCACTTTGTGCATTGATTTGGTTGTTCAATCTTCACATGAATAATTTGTAATAATTCCCTCCCCCACCCCACCCCAATCTATCTTTTGCTCTTAGCTAGTTCTAGTTGAATTTTTGTCACATGCAACTAAAAGAGTCCTGATGAATATTTTATTGTAACTTCATGTTGAAATAGAATAGAGGTTATTTTACAGAGAAGAAAATGAGGCTCAGAAAGTAAAATGTAACCAAAATATTGAAAAATATGAGTGGTAGATACAAAACAAATACCCACCCTTTGCACACTGGGAAAGATGCAGGGAGATGCAGTTAGCAAAAGTCTGCTAGTTTAGGAGACTCAGTGTATAAACTGTGAATAAAATAGCTTCCCATTGTTGCAGGTATTCTGAGTGCTCTGACGCCAGATTTTGGTATCATTTTAGCTTTTTTTTTTTTTCAGCAAGTTTGGCTTTTGAGGAAAAAGGAGGAAGCCCAATTCCGCCCAGCACCCACTTCCCATTTTACTTAAGGTCCATGGGGTTACCCAGGTATGATATCAGTCAAAACTCTGTACCTCAGTGATGTAATACTGAAAAGGATGACTTGACAAGAACTAATTTCAAAATGAAACTGATTTGATTGTCTCACTCTTATCAAAGCCCACTTGAATCTGTATTAACCTAGGGACACTAAAAGGTTCAGAAAGAACAATCCCTGGAGTTTGACACATTTTGCCTATGCTGTGTTTAAAAAAAGAAAAGAAAACTTAGAACATCTAACAGTTATCTCTTTTTTAATTTCAAATCAGACTTAAGGTGGTTTAAAAAGATATAAAATATAGGAAGACAAGTTAAATATAGAAGAGAAATTTTAAAAAATGATACTAAGAGTTAGTAGTGAGGCTCATAAACAATGAATATAACACAGTCCTATATATATGTGGTAATTGGTCCCCAGTTTAGGCTTTAAGCTTTCTTCTCAGTGCAAACAAGGAAACAATCAATTATACAGTTTGCACTGTCCATTAGATAAACCAAATACTTGAGAGAAGGACAGCTATATCTGATCCTATGACCAAAAATAATGTGTCCTTGGGTTCTTAAAGAGAGTATTGTGTTAAAAAAAAAAAAAAAAGAGAGTATTGTGTTATATAATGTAAAAGGCCTCAAGTGCTCCTTCCAGGAGACCCAATGATGAAATTCACAGTCCTGGTTCTCATAGCTGGCAGTATTATATCTCAAATTTTAATCTTCTTTATTATATTGTCATATCTACTTACTATGTTAAAAATTTTTTAACCTAATATATTTTTAACATAGGTTTCACTTGGATTCCATTTTAAACTAAATTTCATTTTAGCAAGGTAGATGAACTAGTTCTGTTCTTCTAATGCCCTTTAAATTAGTTTATAAGTATTAAAATAAAAAAGTCTAACCTAAAATTTTCTAACATACCTGCTTGGTGCTACACCGTGGAAAACACTGACTTAGGGAAAAAGAGAAATCCAACATTTGAATAACCATGACCTCATTATGTTTTAATATCTTTCTTATGATGTATTTATGACCATCAGTATTGAGAAAACTGAGGTCAAAGAATTTGCACAAGGTCCCACAAAAACTGAGCCAGGACAAACCTCAAGTCTTCTGATGAAAGTTAGGTTCTAGCTTCTAGATGAATGCATGGAGGGCCTTTTGCTCAGATCAGAGTTCAGGCCCTGTTTAACCATTTGCCCCTTTGCTTCCTCCCAGAATGCCTCACCCCCTGCTTAGTCCATAGTGATGCCAGCCTGTGGTTATTGGAACCCGGTCTGCCAGACCAAAGGGAGGAAGTCTGCCAGGCAGATGTGGAGCCCAAAAGAGGAACTTCACCAACTGCTGTGGACAGCTCTAGTCCTTTATGTCCCCGTGGACTTTTGGGGAAGTATTTTTGTGGCTCATCAGTCTCTCATTAGGCAAGGGCCACTTGTCCTGGGTTGTCCTTTTCTACTAGTGGAAAGTACAGCTCGGAGATTTGGAATAGTTGCTGTTTGACTTTTATTCTTAGCACAACTGTCACTATGAGCCTTTTTGGTAAGATCTCAAGCTGAAGTTTGTCGCTGAAGATTGCAGAATTCCTTCTAAACTTTGGAACCGTTTTGAATCATAATTGGCAGTGGCTTTCTGATGGCATCTTGAGCAAACTCAGAGGAGAAGTCATTACTTTGTCTCACATGAATACAACACTGGGTAAATTACCTTGAACTTCTACCCAGGGGTGTGATCTACATTATTTCTGAGCTTTGATTTATAGGATAAACATTTTTCTTCCTTTTTTTTTTTTAGTAAATAGAAATAACATTTTCTGCTCTATCCTTCTCTTAAAGAGATTTTAAAGTGTTTTATAATTAATTTTTTTTATTATTTTAAAATTTTAAGTTTTGATATAATTGTAGATTCACATGCATCTGTATGAAATGCTACAGAAAAATCCTGGGTACTTTTTACCCAATCTCCCCTAATGGTAACATTCTTAAAGAGATTTAAAATTTGCTGAGATATAATTTATATATGATAAAAATCACTTTTTTATTGTAATATAATTGCTTTATAATGTTGGGTTAGTTTCTTATGTACAACAAAGTGAATCAGCTATCAGTCAGTTCAGTCACTCAGTCGTGTCTAACTCTTTGTGACCCCATGGACTGCAGCATGCCAGGCCTCCCTGTCCACCACCAACTCCTGCAGTTTGTTCAAACTCATGTCCATTGAGTTGGTGATGCCATCGAACCATCTCATCCTCTGTCATCCCCTTCTCCTCCTGCCTTCAATCTTTCCTAGCATCAGGATATTTTCAAATAAGTCAATTCTTCGCATCAGGTGCCAAAGTATTGGAGTTTCAGCTTCAGCATCAGTCTTTCTAATGAATATTCAGGACTGATTTCCTTTAAGATGGAGTGGTTAGATTTCCTTGCTGTCCAAGGGACTCTTAAGAGTCTTCTCCAACAACAGGAATATATAAATTTATACAGGAATGTATAAATGTATAAATGCTATAACAGTCAAAATATAGAACATTTTCATCATCCCCAGAAGTTCTTTCATGCTTCTTTGCTGTTAACCCCGCTCCCCATTCCTAGTCCCTAGAAACCACTTACCTGTTTTCTGTTGCTATACTTTTGCCTTTTCTAGACTGTCTTGGAGAAGGATATGGTAACCCACTCCAGTATTCTTGCCTAGAGAATCCCATGGACAGAGAAGCCTGGTGGGCTGCTGTCCATAGGGTTGTACAGAGTCGGACATGACTGAGGCAACTTAGCAGGCATGCATGCACTGGAGAAGGAAATGGCAACCTGCTCCGGTATTCTTGCCTGGAGAATCCCAGAGACAGAGGAGCCTGGTGGGCTGCTGTCTATGGGGTCGCACGGACATGACTGAAGTGACTTAGCAACAGCAGCAGCAGACTGTCTTTTGAATGGAATCATACACTATATGGTCTTTTGTGTCTTTTTATTCACTTAGCGTATTGCTTTTGAGATTCATCCACGTTTCTGAGTAGTTTTTTCCTTTTTATTACTGAGTAGTACTCCACTATATGCCATAATTTGTTTATCCATTCACCAATTGATGGACATTTGTGTTGTTTCTGGTTTTGGGCTATTAGCAATAAATATACAATAAGCATTCCTGTATAAATCTTTGGGAGGACATATGTTTTCATTTCTCTCAGGTAAATTTCTTGGAATAGAATCACTGGGTTGTGTGGTTAATGTCAGGATAATGGCAACCTGGTAAAACAAGTTGGAAAGTGTCTTTTTTTTGGGGGGCGGGGAGGGGGCTGTGTGCCAGGAGCCAGCACTGGAGATCCCACCCATGATAAGGTCATGCGGAGAAGACCTGACGAGCAAGGCGGATCAGTTCTTGAGGGACTCCCTGGATCTCCTCGAACATCAACCTCAAAACCAGTGTTTATCTGTCTGCTGCTTACTATGCTGTGCCTTTCACCTAAACACACAAAAGGCCCTAATAGGCACAGAGCCCTTAGGGGGGTGAGGAAGCTCTGTTAGAGAACATAAAAAGATTATTCTATAAAGTTGTTACTGGATCAGTGCTTGCTTGCTGTGTTTTTGCTTTTAATGTGCTGAGGTTGTACAATAAAAACTATTGTTAATATAGTTAGGAATTTAAAAAATAAGAGTTTAGCCCTAGCGTGAAAACAATAAGACAATTGTATAAATTTAGCTGGTGACTTCTGCAAAAGAACTGACCTTTATGTTACATTTCTACTATGTTGCAACCTGCTGTACCTTTACCCTATGAGACTGCAACTTTTCTGTTTTCTGTTAAGCTCAAGGCCAGAAGATAATGCACAAAGATCTACTATGGAAAAGACTCTCATAAACAAAGAAGTATGCAGAAAACATCCTGGGTTTCGTAAAGGACAAAATGATGTAATGTTGGACTAGCTCTGTATGCTTATCTCTCATTTCCCTTTAGAAATGTGCTAACTTAGGGTATTAAAAATTACTGTGAAAAATAAAGTGGCGGCAGCAGAACAGCAGATCCTGCTGCACACCCTAGTCTGGTCTCTCTCTCTCTCTCTTTTTCTCTGCTCTCGCCGACGCCGTTCATCCTGAGGGTACCCCTGGATCCTGTTGAGGCTGGACCTCAGCAAGTGGCGCCCGAAACAGGGACCCGAAGGTAAGCCCCCCATTGTCCAGTTTTCGGAACGGCTAGGACCCCACTAGGTCCTGCAGGCCCCCCTGCATAAGAAAGGTAAGGTAAGAAGAGTGGGTTGGATTGAAACTTCTTTTCATGTTTAGGAGACAGCTAAGATGGGCAACAGTGAATCAAAGGAAAGACAGCTTTTTATTTGGGTTATATTACAGTTGTTAAATAAAAGACTTATTAAAGTAAAAAAGGTTAGTGTTCAATCTTTTTTCACATTTGTACGGGAGCAATGTCCTTAGTTTCCGGAAGAGGGCACTGTTAACTTAGATAGTTGGGAGAAGGTTAGAAAGGAGTTAAAAGCTTATTATACCTTGCATGGATCAGAAAAAATTCCTAATGAAAACTTTTCTTTATGGAACTTGATTAGAGATGCTTTAGACCCACTTCATGAATCTGAAAGAATAAAAGTTAAAGAGGAGGAAGAAGATATTGATTCCAAACCAAGTTATCAACAGCTAAGGGAGATGCTGGCTGCCATGAACACCAGTAGTCATTTAAAAAGTGGCGATGAAAAGGAAGAACAGCTTTTGCCCCAAGATGAAAAAGATTTAGAAGAAACAGCAGCTTGTTTATTATTCTGATGAAGATTGGTCCTTTTTTTGCTAAAAACGCTCCTAAAAGTCTAAGAGATACATCTCCAATTAGGCCTTCTGTAAAATTTATATTTACAGAAATATATAGTAAAATTTATATTTTACTTTCTTATAATATTGTATATTATATATTGTATTGTATATTGTGATATATCGGAGAAGGCAATCGCACTCCACTCCAGTACTCTTGCCTGGAAAATCCATGGACAGAGGAGCCTGGTAGGCTGCAGTCCATGGGGTCGCTAAGAGTTGGGCACGACTGAGCAACTTCACTTTCACTTTTCACCTTCATGCATTGGAGAAGGAAATGGCAACCCACTCCAGTGTTCTTGCCTGGAGAATCCCAGGGACAGGGGAGCCTGGTGGGCTGCCGTCTATGGGGTCACACAGAGTCGGACATGACTGAAGCGACTTAGCAGCAGCAGCAGCAGCATTGTGATATATAATTATATAATATATATTTTATAATTGATATATATCATAATATGTCATAATATATAAATATAATATAAATATAAATTTATATTTGAATCCATGGTATCCAATGGTAATTGTATATATGACTATGTGTATAATTATAATTATATATATAATATGACTATAGTTTATGTTTATATGTATACATATGTGTATATATATGTATATATGTATGCATATTATATAATTGCATATATATAATATAATGATTATATATATAATGGTAATGGAAAACATATATGGATATGATTTATATTTATATAAACATGGTCATTTATATATAATAAATATATAAATTTATTATATATATAATATATATATATAAAATTTATATTTTACAAAAATTTTACTATATCTAAACTATATTTAGATATAGTTCCTCTCACCAGATTCTGCAACATGCTCTTTTTGTAATAAACAATCTAAACACTGATTCGTCTGGGGTTACTGCAATACTCGGACATTGGAATCTAGAACAACAGAATACAAAACCCTTGGTTAAATGGAAAGACTTTCTTTCAGGACAATGGAAGGGTCCTGACCCATTGTTAACCAGCGGCCGAGGGTATGCTTGTATTTTTCCCCAGGGTGCTGAGTCGCCAATTTGGATCCCAGCCAGAAAACCACTCTACTTATTCTGTACTTGCCTGCTTACCCTCCCTTTACATTTTTCTATTCACTAATGACTCCGAAAGGCTTCATATACAGATGAACTACTCAGGAGGATCGAATATAGTCTACTGTGAACAATGCATGCTTTCATCCTGCCTAACCCCTCAATATAATATTTGTTACTTTGTGGTGTTGCGACGCCCACCTTACCTTGTGGTGCCCGTCACAGTAAGTACCTATTGGTATGACAATTACGGTCTAGCCATTTTACAACAACTGCAAGATTTAATGGGATCCCGACGATTTGTAGGGCTACTTATCTTAGGGATTTGAGCTTTAATAACAGCAATTACTTCTGTTATTTTGGCAGCAATATCACTGACTCAACAGGTACATACTGCTCAATATGTCAATACTATGTCCAAAAATGTTTCTTTAGCTCTAGCTATGCAAGAGCTAAAGAGAAACGCTGGACTGGAAGAAACACAAGCTGGAATCAAGATTGCCAGGAGAAATATCAATAACCTCAGATATGCAGATGACACCACCCTTATGGCAGAAAGTGAAGACAAACTAAAAAGCCTCTTGATGAAAGTGAAAGAGGAGAGTGACAAAGTTGGCTTAAAGCTCAACATTCAGAAAATGAAGATCATGGCATCTGGTCCCATCACTTCATGGGAAATAGATGGGGAAACAGTGAAAACAGTGTCAGACTTTATTTTTCTGGGCTCCAAAATCACTGCAGATGGTGACTGTAGCCATGAAATTAAAAGACGCTTGCTCCTTGGAAGAAAAGTTATGACCAACCTCAATAGCATATTCAAAAGCAGAGACATTACTTTGCCAACTAAGGTCCATCTAGTCAAGGCTATGGTTTTTCCTGTGGTCATGTATGGATGTGAGAGTTGGACTGTGAAGAAGGCAGAGCACCGAAGAACTGATGCTTTTGAACTGTGGTGTTGGAGAAGACTCTTGAGAGTCCCTTGGACTTCAAGGAGATCCAACCAATCCATTCTGAAGGAGATCAGCCCTGGGATTTCTTTGGAAGGAATGATGCTGAAGCTGAAACTCCAGTACTTTGGCCACCTCATGCGAAGAGTTGACTCATTGGAAAAGACTCTGATGCTGGGAGGGATTGGGGGCAGGAGGAGAAGGGGATGACAGAGGATGAGATGGCTGGATGGCTTCACTGACTCAATGGATGTGAGTCTGAGTGAACTCCGGGAGTTGGTGATGGACAGGGAGGCCTGGTGTGCTGTGATTCATTGGATCACAAAGAGTCAGACACGACTGAGCGACTGAACTGAACTGAACTGAATGCAAGAGATTATAGATAGGAAATTAGAAATAGAAGTAGACGCCCTAGAAGAAACAGTTATGCATATTGGAACTGAATTATAGGCTTTAAAAGTAAAGCTAACATTATCCATGCCAACTATTGGTGGATCTGTGTAACACCCCTAAAAGTAAATGATACAGATTATAATTGAAAAAGGATTAAAAATCATATTTTAGGTGTATGGAATAGCTCCAGCATTAGTTTAGATCTAAAAAAGCTTCATGGCCAAATAAAAACCCTGTAACATTCCTGTCTGGATTTTACTGCTGCAGGGGCTGCTAATGATTTTTTTCATACCTTTTCTAACTTTATTACTGGAAAAACTATCCTATCAGCTGTCTTCAGTTATGTTGCTGTAGCAGCCTTAGTCCTACTTCTCATCATTATTCTTCCTTGTATTGTCAGAACTCTTCGGCAGAGCACTCAGAGACTCGAGACTGAGATTCACCTGGTTGTCTTAAAAAATAAAAAAGAGGGAGATGCTGGGAGCCAGCACTGGAGATCCCATCCATGACAAGGTCATGCGGAGAAGACCTGACGAGCAAGGCGGATCAGGACTCGAGGGACTCCCTGGATCTCCTCAAACATCAACCCCGAAACCAATGTCTATCTGTCTGCTGCTCACTATGCTATGCCTTTCATCTAATTTCTTGACACTGCTACTGCTAAGTCGCTTCAGTCGTGTCCGACTCTGTGCGACCCCATAGATGGCAGCCCACCAGGCTCTGCCGTCCCTGGGATTTTCCAGGCAAGAACACTGGAGTGGGTTGCCATTTCCTTCTCCAATGCATGAAAGTGAAAAGTGAAAGTGAGGTCGCTCAGTCATGCCCGACTCTTAGCGACCTCATGGACTGCAGCCTACCAGGCTCCTCTGTCCATGGGATTTTCCAGGCAAGAGTACTGGAGTGGGTTGCCATTGCCTTCTCCCTCTTGACACTAGTAGAAGGCTATTCCCCATCCACCTCTTTCTGAATAAGGTCAACTTAGGGTGCTAATCAATAAGCCCCCTGGATGATGGTATCCTGTAAGGCTACCAGGCATGAAGGGGGTATTCCAGTTCAATCCCCTCTTTTGGCATTCTAGCCTGCTTGGCAGGTGTATCCACACTCTACAATAATACACATGACTGTTCACAACACTTTAATCATAAACAGCATAAAGAACCTGAACACACAAAAGACCCTAATAGGCACAGGCTGGACCCCGACAGGGGGGCAAGCCATGTTGCATAGAGGATCTTAATTCCCTGACCAGGGATAGAACCTGTGTCCCTTACACTGGAAGCTTGAAGTCCTAACCATGGACCACCAGAGAAGTCCCCAGAAAGTATTCTTTTCTTCTTTTATTTTTGGAAAGAGTTCATGTAGAATTGATATTGTATCTTCTTTAGGTAAAATTCCCTAGTAAAACTGAAATTTTTCTTTGTGGGAAGGACTTTAACTATGAATACAATCTCTTTAGTAGATATAAGGCCACCCAAGTTTTCTCTTTCTTGAATGAGTTTTGGTCAGGGATTTGTTTATTTCATCTAAGTTGTCAAATTAATTGTCAGGAACTTGTTCATAAAATTTCATTATCATTTCTAATATCTGATAGATCTTCTATGACAGTCCTTCTTTCATTTACAACATTGGTAATTTGGGTCTCTGTCCTTTTTTCTTGATCAGGTTTGCCAATTTTATTGATCTTTTCAAAGCATCAACTTTCTATATTTCTGTTTTGCTTACTATATTTCTGTTTTCTATTTCAATGTTTTCTGCTCTTTATGTTTCCTTACTTTGGTTTTAATTTGCTCTAAAGTTTTTAGTTTAGTAAAGTGGAAACTTTGGTAATTGATTTTAGACCTTTCTTCTTTTCTAATATGAAAACTTAATACCATCTGTTTCTCTTTAAGCTCTGCTTTAACTGTATCCCACACATTAAAAAAATTATCTGGCTGTGCCAGGTCTTAGTTGTGGCACATGGGATCTTTCAGTTGTAGCATGTGAATTCTTAGCTGTGGCACGTGGGATCTAGTTCTCTGACCAGGGATTGAACCTGAACTTCTTGCACTGGGAAATGGACCACCAGAGAAATCTCTGAATCCTACAAATTTATAAGACTTCCTATCATTTCAATTTAGTTGAAAAGTATGTTCTAATCCTCCTTGTTATTTCTTTGACCTGTAGATTATTTAGAAGTGTTCTGTTTATTACCCACATATTTGAGAGTTTTCTCAGTATCATTCTGTTGATGATTTATAATTGAACATCATTGTCATCAGAAAATATATCTTTCTGTGTTTTTAATTTTTTTATTATTAAATTTTTTAAGATTAGTTTTATGACCTAGAATATGGTCTACTTTTGGATATTTCATGAACATTTGAAAAGTAAATTCTCTGAGATGCAGTATTCTATGCATTAGGTTGAGTTGATATTAAGTTTTCTACCAACTATTGACAAGAAAAAAGTTGAAATCTCCAGCTATACTTGTTGCTTTGTCTGTTTCTCTCATTGACCGTGATCTGTTCACATACTTCATCTGCCCCATTCTCTCTCTTCTCCTTCTGGCACTCAGTTTCATTTATGTCAGGCAATTTGATATTGTCTCACAGCTCTTGGTTTTTTTCCACTGATTGTTCTTCTCTTTTCATTTTTGTATAAAAATTTTCTATCTTCAAATTCACTTATCCTTTCTTCTGCTTGACCCAGACAGACTTCTTCATCTCTGATGTTGTGTTTTCGTGTTTAGAATTTTCATCTGACCCTTTTTTAATAGCTGAAACTCCCCATCATCCATACATTTCCTTTTTAATACTAAGTCCTTTAACTTATTCATTATAGTATTTACAATATCCCTGTCTGATACTTCTAAATCTAGGTTATTTTTGGGTCTGGTTCTGTTGTATATTTTCTCTCTTGGCAGGAGGGTATTTTTTCCTTGCTTCTTTGTGTATCTTATTATTTTTAATCAAATGATGAAGATTCTGGGTCAAAGAACAGTGGAGACAGATATAAATAGTATATGATGCCCAGAATGGCATATGTGCCATGGAATTTGTTCCTGTTTAAAAAATTTTCTTTGGCCATTCAAAGCGGGTATTATTATTCTCCCATTTTAAAGATGAGCAAAGTGTAGGGAGGGGAGGACAGCAACACAACAGGTGGTAGTGCCAGGGATGAATTCAGGTTTGAATCCTGGCTATGTGGCTGATCCCTTCCCTCGCCGTTAGTTGGGATCTGGTAACACTGGGAATAATGGCTGTGGGTTGATAGGGTTGATAAAGACTGGAGGCTGAGAGGCAGTTAGAGCTGTCCCAGCAGTGCAGGGTACAGTGGTAAATGCCCGCCATTGGTCATTAACTCAAACACTTAAAACATACACAGCTCATGCAAGTGAATACACACAGACAGAAGGATAAGACTCAGTATTGAAGACAAACTAGGGAGTGATGGAGACCATGATGAACTGGATGCGCATGCTCCTTTCCAGGAGGACTTATGTGACTCAGTTCTGACTGACTATGCTAGGTGTTAAACCAAGATGAGTATTATAAGTTTTTGTGTTTTGATGGAAGCCAGAAATCTGAACTTAAATGTGCAGTATCCTAATTTTAAGGGTTGGCCACAGGTATAATTTTAAAGAATGTATATGTAGGCTGTACCGTGAAGGTTCAGCAAAACATGTCTTTAGGCTCTCAGGCTATAGGTCACACAAACCTGGATGGGGGCGGAGGAACTGCCTGCCACCAGGTAGTGCTGCAGCTGTGGGCATGGAGTTTTACCAGGAATGTGTTTGGCCAAAAGGCTAAATGGCAGACTCCAGGATATTTTCTATTAACATGAGACCATTCAATTATACATTTATATTCTTTTTTTTCAGATTCTCTTCTGTTATAGGTTGTTATAAGATATTGAGTATCGTTCCCTGTGCTATATGCAGTGGGTCCTTGTTGGTTATGTATTTTATATATAATAGTGTATATCTATTAATCCCAAACTCCAAATGTATCCCTCCCCTGCCTTTCCCTTTTGGTAACTAGGTGTTTGTTTTCTGTGTGTAGGAGTCTGTTTCTGTTTTGTAAATAAGTTAATTTGTATCATTTTTTTAGATTCCACATATAAGTGATATCATTTGGTATTTGTCATTTTTTGTCTAATTTATTTCACTTAGTATGATAATCTCTGGATTCATCTTTGTTGCTGCAAATAGCATTGTTTCATTCTTTTTTTATGGCTGAGCAATATTCCATTGTGTGTATGTGTGTATACATGTGTGTGTATATATATATATATATGCATGTGTGTATAATATATATATATACATACCATGTCTTCTTTATCTGTTCATCTATTGATGGATTCTTAGGTTGCTTCCATATCTTCACTATCGTAAATAATGCTGCTGCGAACACTGGAGTACATGTATCTTTCTGAATTGTAGTTTTCATCTTTTCCAGATATATGCCCAGGAATAGGATTGCTGGATCATATGGTAACTGTAGTTTTAGTTTTTTGAAGAATCTCCATGCTGTTTTCGATAGCGGCTACACCAATTTACATTCCTACCGACAGTGTAGGAGGGTTTGGTTTTCTCTACACCCTCTCCAGCATAATCAAATTTGTAGACTTTTTGATGATGGCCATTCTGACCATGTGAGGTGATATTTCATTCTGACCATTGATTTACATTCCTCTAATACTTAGTGATGTTATGACTTGCTTCATATTTCTACCTGTCTCCTATAGTCCTTCCCCAGGAGTGGCTGTTAGCCAATGTGTGCTCTGAGTAAGACAGTGTGAAGGAAGCACTGTAGCGTAGCGGTTCATAGTCTGGTTTGTTTCTCTGCGTTTCTATTTTCCACTTTTGTCAGAGGATATGTTATTTACTCTCTTTGTATCAGTTCAGTTCAGTTCAGCTGCTCAGTTGTGTGTGACCTTTGTGACCCCATGGACTGCAGCACCCCAGGCTTCCCTGTCATCACCATCTCCCAGAGCTTGCTCAAACTCATGTTCATCGAGTTGGTGATGCCATCCAACCATCTCATCTTGTCATCCCCTTATCCTCCTGCCTTCAATCTTCCCCAGAATCAGGGTCTTTTCCAAGGAGTCAGTTCTTTGCATCAGGTGGCCAAAGTACTGGAGCTTCAATGTCAGTCCTTCCAATGAATATTCAGGACTGATTTCCTTTAGAATTGACTGGTTTGATCTCCTTTCAGTCCAAGGGACCCTCAAGAGTCTTCTCCAACACCACAGTTCAAAAGCATCAACTTATCTAAAAAATAGGGATAATTTGACCTACCTCCAAGGATGTCTGTGAGAATTATGGATGATTAATATTGAGGGCTTGGAAAAATATCTGGCATATAGTAAGTTCTCTACAAATGTTAGCTATTATCATTCATATTCTTTCCTTCTTGGCACTTCTATTTGAGGCATCTATTTTCTGTTTCTGATGCATTAGCCTCCTGGGTGAATTCACTTGTTTCCCAGAGCCCTTAGGGTGCCAAGGCTGCTTTTATTAATTCATTCAAAATATTTATAGAGGCCTGCATGTACCACTCTGTTCCAGGCACTGGAGGATTAGACAGTGAATACAATAGAAGGAGCTTGCATTCTAGAGCCCAAGACTGACAGTAATTGTGAAAACAAAGAAATGAGCAAAATAATTTCCCAAGTGCTTACTGTTGTGAGGAAAAAGAAAATGATGGCATGATAGAGAATGAACAGGTGGCTACTTTAGACTGAGTGCTCAAGGAAGGACACTCTGAGGAGGTATCATTTGACATGAGGTTTGAAATGGAAACCCACTCCAGTACTCTTGCCTGGAAAATCCCATGGACAGAGGAGCCTGGTAGGCTACAGTCCATGCGGTCACAACGAGTCGGACACAACTGAGCGACTTAACTTGCTTGAATGATAAGAAAGTATCTTTTCATTTAAAAATCTAGAGAAATAGTGTTTTAGGCTAATGAAACAGTAAGTGAAAGGACCCTGAGGCAGGAATGAGCTTCGCTTGTCCAGGGAATGGACAATAGGTCAGAGGGCCTGGAGTAGAGAAATTAAAGGGATAGGAAGAAAGAGGATGAGGCCACTGAGCTAGCCAGGGACCATACCTGCCATAGGCCTGGCAGACTTGATTTAAGTTTCAAATGGTTCACTCTTCCTGCAGCGTGGAAGGGTAACATGAGGGGAAGCAGAAAGGCCATCAGCCCCACTATGAACTATTGTGGAATGGGTAGGGGAGGTAAGGGAGAATGACTCTTTCCTAAGCTCTTTTTCCTTTTTCTTTCATTGATTCATTCATCATTCAATGGCTCTCTCTTGAGTGTCTGTTGTGTGCCAGCAATGTGTTAGGCCCTTGGACTACACTGATATATGACATTGGCCTGAGCTTTGCTACCATTGAATTTTCAGTCAAATGTCCCTCTTGGTTTCCTAGATCTTCAAATAGTTCTGTTTGTACACACCATCTTTCATGAACATTAATCCTACAGTGGTTTACCTGAACCACATGCACCTTAATGTGGGCTCACTCCTGGGACGAGTAACCCCATAGGATTCTTTCCTCCCTAGGCACTTGCAGTGTTACCTCCCTCAACAAAACACACGGGATGCAAATAAATGTGGGGATGCAAAATGGATATGGTGCAGGGTCGGGGTAGGGGGAGAAAGAGGCCTCTGAACTTACTTACCAGAAACCTAGAGCCTGTGGAAGCCTGAATACATTTGTGAACATGGGGTGACGGGGCCTCTACTTCCAGGGGATCATTGAGGGAATTACAGATCATAAAGATGACCTTTGTTTCTGGTCTGTTTTCAATAAGGTCATGCTTGTTTATTTTAAGAGAATATTTTTTAGGGTAGTGAAACAGCATTGCCTAGGATGGAGAACACTTTTTCAAATTCAATTCGCAACCACAGGCTCTCATGTGAAATTCTGAGTGTAACCACATTTCTCAAATGGTAAAGAAAATGGACAATTGACTCTGTTTTCAAATGAAACTGAGCACCTATAACTGTCTTTCACTGTCTGATAGTCGGGCCTGTGAAAATGAACTCCCAAGAAAGTCTGCTGGATAGATTAAACTCCTCTTTGCAACATCTTCTCAAAATAGAAATGTCAGTTACAATTTTTAATGGAGAGAGGAAGGTTTAAGTTCAAGGAAATGACAGGGACTGGAACGATAATTTAGTAGGTTCTGTGTGTCAGGGATTTGCTCTTTAGAATGAATGCAAAGAGGAAAATAACCAGGAAAAGGACAGGTGAAAAATCAGTTTAAGCCAGTTCCAAAATTTTTTTTGTGGCTATGGAATTTTTTTTCAGAATATTCTTCAGAGACCCAACATGAAAAAGAGAGAAAATAGGATCTGTTTTGAATGTGGGAGAGTAATGGGACTCAGCCTTTGGCCACCTACCACATGTCTCCCCATCCCTGGCAAGTCTTAGAGCCTCAGACCTTCAACAAATCCAGCAGGAACCTTGCTGATTTACTTTGTGAAAGAGAACAAAGATTGTGTTAATACCTTTATCCCCTCCTAAGTTAAATTTTCTTCCCCTGCCAAGTTAAGTTTTATTTACAGTATACCATATACTAGGCACTTTGCTGAGAAAACAGTTTATATATACACGGTGTTCCCCTTGATCCCATGAAATGAGTCTTGTTACACCTGTTATTAAGTTGAGGAAACTGAGGCTCAGGGTGGCTAGATCATGTGCCCAAAGTTTACACAATTACCAAGTGGCAAATCTTGTTTTCGAATTCAAAGCTGGCACCAAGGCTTCTGTTTTTAACTAGTAAATTCTCTTAGTTCACCCTCTTTGACAGATTTATTCAATTCTCATCGGAGCCCAAGCATTTCAAGGAATATTTACAGAAAGGAGACAAGGAGGAGAAGGAGGAAGAAAGAGTAATGTGGAGGGGGCAGAGGCAGAAGGAGAGTAGGACTTAAGACTAGTGACAAAGAGGAAATTAGTGTAAAACGATAAAAACCCAGGGAAACAGCTGCTAAGAAATGAAACTCCATGGAAAATCCAAAGAAAGATAATACTAGGAGGAGAGAGAGAAAGAAGAGGTGGGTTTCAGCTGTAAGTTCACTGCTTACTAGTGGCAGAAATGCCAGGATTTCAGCCAGGGCCGGACCCCCTTGGTTTCTATTGTGATCAGATTGACTTAGTCATTGAGAGTGGGGTTAATGTTCATCAACAAACAGATCAGGAGACTGACCCAGGGCACAGGAATCTCACCAATGGATCAGCCAACTGGAGCTGAGCAGTCTTTTTGGGCACCCAAGTCATAAGGCCAAATAGTGCCCAACCCCTGGGTGGTGGCTTTCCATGATGTCAAAGAATCATTTTGCCCCTGTTGACTGAAGTTTTCGTTGGGTTGCTGAGATGACTGGCTAGGTTGGGATCTGTGTGCCAATAGTGAGCTGACCCAGGGGACAACTCAAAAGACAAAAATCTGTGAGATGCATTGTTCTTCAAAATAATAAACCAAGGGAAAGAAACCAGTGAGAAACATCTTGGCTTGTTTGTTGTGACTGGTCTCTGCCTTTGGCTGGTTTGCTTGTGTAGAATCAGTGGCCAATATCGTTGTATTGATACCATACAGCACCCAGGTTGTGGGTAGAGTTGGCAGCATAACTCCAACCATTGTTAGGATGTGGCTGGGTAACTGGATGACAGTTGTAGTGGAAGTGGCTGCTTGAGTGGTGAGGGGCAGATCACTTCCTGATGCTTTGCCTCCATTCACCCCTCTGAAGCACCCTGGTCATACTTGTGATGTGGAGTCACAGGCAGGAGTGTTGGAGAGCATCTTGCAGCTTCTGGGAAGGAGAGGAAAGAAACATTTAATGAGGACATGCTGTATCCCAGGCAGCTCACCTGACTTCTCTAATTAGACTTTTAAGGATAGGCAGTATTCAGTTCAGTCACTCAGTAGTATCTGACTCTTTGTGACCCCATGGACTGCAGCATGCCAGGCTTCCCTGTCCATCACCAACTCCTGGACCTTGCTCAAACTCATGTCCATCGAGTTGGTGATGCCATCCAGCCATCTCTCCTCTGTTGTCCCCTCCTCCTCCCATCTTCAATCTTTCACAGCATCAGGGTCTTTTCCAATGAGTCAGTTCTTCTCATCAGGTGGCCAAAGTATTGGAGCTTCAGCTCCATTAGGCAGTATTAGCTCCATTTTATAAGAAATATTCAGAGGTTTCTGAGATTTGGAGAGATTGTGTTGTTTGTCCAGTTCTTCCACTCCTTTTTCTGTCCTCTTCTCCTTTAGTGCCTATATCCTTACAGATGCTTAGCCCTAACCAGAGGGCCCCAGGATAGGGCCCAGAGAGCTGGATTCAGTCCCATCACTTCATGACAAATAGATGGGGAAATAATGGAAACAGTGAGAAACTTTATTTTTTGAGTCTCCAAAACCACTGCAGATGGTGACTGTAGCCATGAAATTAAAAGACGCTTGCTCCTTAGAAGAAAAGCTATGACCAACCTAGACAGCATATTAAAAAGCAGAGACATTACTTTGCCAACAAAGGAAAGTCCGTCTAATCAAAGCTATGGTTTTTCCAGTAGTCAGGTATGGATGTGATAGTTGGACTATAAAGAAAGCTGAGCATGGAAGAATGAATGCTTTTGAACTGTGGTGTTAGAGAAGACTCTTGTGAGGCCTTTGGACTTCAAGGAGATCAAACCAATCATTCCTAAAGGAAATCAGTCCTGAATATTCATTGGAAGGACTGATGCTGAAGCTGAAACTCCAATACTTTGGCCACCTGATGCAAAGAACTGACTCATTGGAAAAGACCCTGATGCTGGGAAAGATTGAAGGTGGGTGGAGAAGGGGATGACAGAGGATGAGATGGTTGAATGGCATCACTGACTCGATGGATATGAGTTTGAGCAAGCTCTGAGAGTTGGTGATGGACAGGGAAGCCTGGGGTGCTGCAGTCCATGGGGTCACAGAATCAGACATGACTGAGCAACTGAACTGAACTGACTGAGTCCTGGCAGGGCCACTCATTGGGCCAGGCAGATAACATGGTGATGGCAGGCAGTCAGGAAAAGGACAACAGGGAGAGGAGAGCTATAAATGAAAAGTACATATAAAGGCCTTCAGATGTGAGGAGAACACCCCCATTACACTGGCGAACAGGATAAAGCTATAGCCTTTGGGTTTACGGTGTCCTGATTAAATCATCTCTTAGGGCCTTTTGAGTTCCAATGTATATTTATTTATTTATTTTTGCCTCCCATCAAAACTAGCATATCCTTTTTGTATTCTCTTCAGGCTCTGAAGGAGAAGGTAGAGTAGGTAGTGGCAATGAGCTAATCAGATAAGCTAACCTCTACTCTGGGCAGATTAGCTAATGGGCAACTCCTCCCATGACTTAATGCTGTAGTTGGATTAAAGTACATTCCTTCTGATCTTGACCTGGGGGATTGACAAATGATGGGGATTCACACTTCTGTACCCAGTGTCCCTGCAATTACACCCTGGGGACAGCACCTAGCCCAGGGCTGGGCAGGAACTAACATGTGACCTAGACTTGTTTCCCTGCAATTGTGGCATCAATAAGATGGCCAGAGCCTAATGACTGGACTAAAAACTTTGGTTTCTGTATTATGTGGTGGCCCCACAGGAGGTGGGAGATGGCAGGGGTGGGGAAACTATGTTAAAGTCATTTTCTCTTGGTTTTATTGAGAAATAATTGACATACATTGCTGTGTAAGTTTAAGGTACCCACCATGATGGTTCAATTTACATAGATTGTGAAATGATTACCATAGTAGGTTCAGCTAACATCTATCTTCTCATATAGATACAATAAAATGAAAATAAGAAAAGAGTAAAGAAAAAAATTATTCTTATGATGAATTTAGGATTTATCTCTTAACAACTTTTCAATACTGTATACATTTGAATGTAGAAAATATTGTAATGAATATAGAATGAGGGATCTAGAAGGAATTTTCCATAATCGTGAAAGTGGAAGCCCCGGAAAAATGAATACACGCACTATCTCAGGTTTTTATAATGCTTTACTGTTTACAAAAGGACTTTCCTGTTCATCATTATTTTTGACCTTCTTACCAACTCCCCATATGGAAGCAGAGGTAGACAGTATTACTTCCACTGTACAGATGAGGAAACCAAGGTTCCCAGAGGTTGACTTTCCCAACATCCAGTGCATTCATTGTCTCAGGGGCGTGGCATGGCAAGCCTTACTGGCATCAACTGTCTTGTGGTTGGATTTCAGATGTGGTGAGCAGAGGGTGGAGATGTAAGATAATTCCTCAATTTGCAATATGTGGAGAGGCTGGCTATTTTGCATAGGCTGACAGCCAGCTCTGGTTCAGGTACTCTCCTGACTTCACTTTCCAGGTTTAAATTGGCTCCTGGCCCTGGGTTTCCCAGGCATGGAAATGGCACCACCGCTGCTGGAAGCAGAGGAGCAGGTGGAGCACATGGTACTCAGCCAGCCTTGGCCTCCCACATCTGAGCAGGTTGGAGGCTGGGTCAATTCTTCCCAGTGTGTGTACTTCACACATTAGAGCCAACTTCTCTCCACACTGTTCTTAACCCTTCCCTTAATTCTGTGCCATGAAATCAGAAATGCTTGTTTCCTAACTTCATGTCCTTTGCCTCCAGGGAGGGTGAATAAGATGGCGAGAAAGTTAGAATTGTTTGAGGTCAATATAGGTAGTATGCTCCTGACGTTGGTACAGAGGCAAAAGGGACTTTGAATTCACCCTTGAGGACCACATAGTTCAATGGGATGGTTGGTCCATATGCATAGCAAAATAAGTCAGTTACGCATTGCATTTGGCTTTAAGTAACAAAGAATCAGTGGAAACCGTGACAGAGTTTATTTTTTGGGGCTCCAAAATCACTGCAGATGGTGATTGCAGCCATGAAATTAAAAGACACTTACTCCTTGGAAGGAAAGTTATGGCCAACCTAGATAGCATATTTAGAAGCAGAGACATTACTTTGCCGACTAAGGTCCGTCTAGTCAAGGCTATGGTTTTTCCAGTAGTCAAGTATGGATGTGAGAGTTGGACTGTGAAGAAGGCTGAGCACCGAAGAATTGATGCTTTTGAACTGTGGTGTTGGAGAAGACTCTTGAGAGTCCCTTGGACTGCAAGAATATCCAACCAGTCCATACTAAAGGGGATCAGTCCTGGGTGTTCATTGGAAGGACCGCTGTTGAAGCTGAAACTCCAATACTTTGGCTACCTCATGCAAAGAGTTGACTCATTGGAAAAGACCCTAATGCTGGGAAGGATTGGGGACAGGAGGAGAAGGGGATGACAGAGGATGAGATGGCTGGGTGGCATCACCGACTCCATGGACATGGGTTTGGGTAGACTCCGGGAGTTGGTGATGGAGAGGGAGGCCTGGTGTGGTGCAATTCATGGGGTCGCAAAGTGTCGGACATGACTGAATGATTGAACTGAACTAACTGAACTGATCAAAGAATCAAGGCAACAGTGATTTAAACAAGACTTTTATTTTTTCTTTGAAATTCCTTGAAGTTGGGAGCTGGGCAACCCAAGGCTGGTCTGGTTTCTGGTTGCTTAGTGGTGTCACCAGGATCACAGATTCCTTCTTTTGTTCTGATTTATTTTTTCCCTGTAGGATTGCTTCATGGTCAAAAGATGGCTGTTGGAGATCCAGTCTTCATGTCTCAAACAGGAAGAAGAAGAAAGGGCCAAATGCAAATAGGTATGTAATAGTAGGGTATACCCTCTTTGAATCAGTTACCTGGAAGTGATACACCAAAGTATTGACTTATGTATCTTTGGCTATGCCATCTGCAGAGGTGACTGGAGAGGTTTTGTTTATCTTTTTTTTTTTTAACTTAATTTGAACAATTTTTATTTCTGACAATACACTCTTTGATATTATGAAAAAAGAGGAGAAGGCATGCTGGGTAGATCACTAGTGGCCTCAACTCATCTGGGCAATTTCAATGCATGATAGTACAGTCCATGCATTCTGCTTAATGTGTGGTTTAGCTAAATAATTAAAACATTCTGGGCCCTAGTTTTCTCACTTTCAAAATGGGCATAATAATACTCATCTTGTAGTGATTAAATTTTATAGGACTTATGAAAATCCAATGAGAGTATGTATGTCAGTATCTTAGAGCTATGGGAGGTATACTGTAAGTGCCCTATAAATGTTAGCTGTGATGGCAAACACAGCAGATGGTGATGATCCAGACCCAGAACTCAGACTGCCTGGCTTATAACCTACTTACAGTACTTTCTCCTCAGCCGTGAGTGCTGAGTATATCGTAGGTATTCAAAGAACATTACTCATTGTGATTGGAAGCATGGAGAAGGCGAGTGTAAGACTCAGTGAGGTGCATTTAGGGAAGGCTTTCTGGACCAGTGGTATCTGGGTTGTGTTTGTGGGTGTAAAGTGGGGGGCCAGTGAAGAAGGTGGGGAGGATGTCATAAGCAGAGCACATGTAGGTATGAAAGCTTGTGATGTGTATTCAGAGCCCATGGTGAGAAGCTTCTGGTGAGTCTGGTCCCCAAGGTCAAGGTAGGAAAGAGGACAGGCTGAGGTGGAGAGGAAGGTGGTGTCTGGGACTTGGAGGGCCCGTGTGCCATGATGATGAGACGACAGCCCAGAGCCCCATCTCGTGGGGCTGGTTTCTGAGGGTGGATGCAATCACATTCTCAGACCAGGAATTAACTGATTTGAACAATGCATGGATTGTTGGCATCTGTCAACTGCTACCTGTTAACCAAAGGCCCAAGGCTCAAACTCTGCCAGGCTCCTCTGGGAAGAGGCCATGAATCATATAATGATGGCCACCTTGGCACAGAAGGGAATGCTAGTTAGCTGGAGGCTGATTTTATGACTGGAAGAAGGGAAGGCTGTTGTAGGTTTGCATAGAGATAGAAGAGCAAGTTCCTTCTAGGTTTCTACAGGGCTCCATTCCCCACTAGCAGATGAGAACGGTTTGGCTTATCAGGGTCCCCTGGAAATTAAGGTGTTAGGGCAGCTGAAGAGGTAAATTCTGAGTTGAAATGAGGAGGAGGTGCTAGAGACACAGGGGTACATTGTAGTTAAGGGACCATTGGGCAGTAAAGAGGAGAAAGAGCATTTGACCCAAGTTCAAAGTCTTGGGGCCAGTCTCATCTCCATCCCCAAGTTCCTAGAAACAATGTACAGTGTTCTGTAAAACATAGATGATAACACTTGCTTGACTGGCCTAACCAAGCTGTTTGATCAAATGAGAAAATATGGCCTAACCAAGCTGTTTGATCAAATGAGAAAATATATGTCTGTAAAGGCTCTTTCTGGGGGGGCACCTTAATAAAAATCCAACCTCTGCCCCAGTCTCCCAGGCCTTCTGATGGGTTATAGAACACATTGGCCTCTTTCCCACCTTTGTCTGTGTGCTCCTTTTTCTGCCTAGAACACTCTTTTGCCAGTTCTTTCTATAGTTCATCTAAGCTTATATGCCACTTCCTCTGAAAGGCCTTCCCTGACCTACTGAAAGCATGCACTCCCCTCTGAGCCACTGCTGCCCAAGATAGCTCATGGTTAAGAACCCAGGCTCTGAAGCACGTCTCTAGGGTTCAAGTTCAGCTCTGACACATACCAGCTGTGTGACCTGGTGCTTCTGTTTCCACATCTATGAGATGAAGATCATTATATTTATCTCACAGAGTGGTATAGACAAAGATGACTTAAAGAGATGTCAACTATTATTACTGTTCATCAGTATTTCCTTTTGAGAACTAACCATGTCTATAATTAATTTATCTGTATGTATGTTTGTTATCCAATCCTCACTTTTTTCCATAATGGGCTCTCCCCAAGGGGAGTGATCATGTCTTTCTTATCCATTCTTATATACCACACATATAGCTTAGTGCCTGGAACCCAGAAGATGCTCCAGAAATAGTTGGATGAGGAATGTACTGAAATGAGCATTTCCTGGAACCAAGCCCTGGGGTGACCCCAGCAGTCCTGGGACCAGCCAAGGAGCTGGTCAGATGGCCCTGCTTTGCATTTCATTCTCCCCTTGGTAGGGCTTTCACTTATGTAATGGAACAGCAGTGAAACCCCACGATACCTAAGTGCTTCCCCTCTAGCCAGCCCATATATGACCACAAAAAGGGGGAAGAAAAAATAAGAGAAAAAGAAGAGCTCCAAACCGCATGTTTCTTGGGACAGAAAAATGAGCTCTCTTTTTTTTCCCCAGAGTCATGTGAGGGCACAGTGACAAACTTGGGCATGTTTTGCTGAGTCTCAGAGCAACCAAGTGGTGAGGAATAAAGGGCCCCAGCATGAGTGTCAGTAGTTGAGACTTTTTCCACCTCTTCCCCTAATTTGCTGTGCAACCTTCACTGGGTCACTTTCCCTCTCTGGGTCTCGTAAATGTCCTCATCGGCAAATTGAGAGGGTTGGAATAAATGATTGAGGTATATTGGGCATGCAATCCTGGTTTTGCCTACAGATGTAGTATAAGTATCAACAATAACCTCTTTCGTTCTCTAAGTGATCTGTGACACGATGACATTAGTTGCTCAGTCCTGTCCGACTCTTTGTGATCCCATGGACTCCAACCCTCCAGGCTCCTCTGTTCATGGGATTTTCCAGGCAAGAATACTGGAGTGGGTTGCTGTTTTCTTCTCCAGGTGATCTTCCCAACCCAGGAACTGAACCTGGGTCTCCTGCATTGTAGGCAGATTCCTTACTGTCTGAGCTACCAGGGAAGCCACAGGTGAGTTGTACTAGGTGATAGATTATAAGATCTGTTTGATTCAGGTCACCGTTTCCATTTTTTTTGGATATGATAAACTGCAGTGAAGTTCCTGTATTCAACAAGTATTTGATAAGCATCTATTATGTGCCAGGTATGGCTTTATGCTCTGGGGATACTGGAGGAACAAGACAGATAAGATCTCTGTATGGAAAATACATTCTTGTGAGGGAGATGGATAATAAACTAGAAAACAACAACAACAAAACAAGTTTTAGATCATTATGAAGAAAGCAAATGAGAACAGTGTGCCAGATGGTGCTAGGAGGTGCTACTTTGTAAAGCATGGTGGGGGGAGGTCTCTTTGAAGAGGTCACATTAGAGTTGAGACCTGACTGATAGGAAGGAACCAGGGAGAATGTGCAGCAAATGCAAAGGCCCTGAGGTAGGAAGTGTTTATGTTTGAAGAACAGAAACAGAGCCAGCATGGCTAAAGTGTATCAAGTGGTTGGAAATCAGGTTAGATTGAAGATAAGGGCAGGATCATATAGGGCCAAGGAGTTAGAGTTTTATTCTAAGTGCAGAATATCTGGTTGTATTTGAATCACTGAAAAATTGTAAAATAAAACTAGCTCTGTGTAGAGTGGACCGAGGGCAAAAAACTTCACGTATCTGGTTAGTTACAGCACAGAAAGCCATAACTTCACCCCAGGCTGTGTGGCACCCTGGAAAGAAAATGAACATCAGAGTCAGAGTGAATTGTGTTCCAATTCTAGCTCCTTTGGCCTATAACCAAAGGAATTGAAAGTGGGATCTTGAAGAGATATTTGTATATCCATGTTCATAGCAGCATTATTCACAATAGCCATGAAGTGGAAGCAACCCGAATGGTTGAGTGGATAAACAAAATGTGGTATATAAATACAATGGAATATTATTCAGACTTGAAAAGGAAGGGAATTCTTATACTTGTTACAATATGAGTGAACCTTATGGATACTATGCTAAATGCAATAAGCCAAAAACAAAACAAAAAAATGCTTGCATAGCAGATATGATCTTGAAGGAGCCATATGGATAGGGAACTGTATACTAGTACATAGTTGGCATTCCGTAATGGAACAGGTGAACGAACAAAGTGGATGACTCATCTAGCCACGAGTTGTAAAGCAATCTGCCTGTTCTAAAATATATGTGAGATTTTCTCCCTCTTACACCATTGGTGGGAATGCAAACTAGTATGGCCACTATGGAAAACAGTGTGGAGATTCCTTTAAAAACTGGAAATAGAACTGCCTTATGACCCAGCAATCCCACTGCTGGGCATACACACCGAGGAAACCAGAATTGAAAGAGACACGTGGACCCCAATGTTCATCGTAGCACTGTTTATAATAGCCAGGACATGGAAGCAACCTAGACGTCCATCAGCAGACGAATGGATAAGAAAGCTGTGGTACATATACACAATGGAGTATTACTCAGCCATTAAAAAGAATACATTCGAATCAGTTCTAATGAGGTGGATGAAACTGGAGCCTATTATACAGAGTGAAGCAAGCCAGAAAGAAAAACACCAATACAGTATACTAAAGCATATATATGGAATTTAGAAAGATGGTAATGATAACCCTGTATGCAAGACAGCAAAAGAGACACAGATGTATAGAACAGTCTTTTGGACTCTGTCGGAGAGGGAGAGGGTGGGATGATTTGGGAGAATGGCATTGAAACATGTCTAATTTCAAATATGAAATGAATCACGAGTCCAGGTTCGATGCATGATACAGGATGCTTGGGGCTGGTGCACTGGGATGACCCAGAGGGATGGTACGGGGAGGGAGGTAGGGGGTGAGTTCAGGATGGGGAACACGTGCACCATGGCAGATTCATGTTGATGTATGGCAAAACCAATACAATATTGTAATTAGCCTCCAATTAAAATAAATATATTTATATTAAAAATAAATAAAATATGTGTGAGATTTTAAAATCTGGTACCATAATAGTTGCTTCAGCAAGCAAACTAACTGAAAGCCTTTCCAACAGGGTCTCATATTAGCATCTTTACTAGTTTTCTATTGCTAGAAAAGCAAAATTCCACAAATATAATGGTTTAAACAACATCAATTTATTACCTTCCAGTTTTGTAGGTAAAACTTTTGCTGTGTGTCTCAGCAGGGCAAAATCAAGGTATCAGCAGGGCTGTGTTCATTACTGGAGGTTCTAGGGAAGGATCTGTTTCATTCCACAACTGAATTGTTTGCAAAATTCAATTCCTTGTTGTTATAGGACTGAGATGCTGTTTCTTCGCTCATTGTCATTGAGGGTCATTCCCAGCTTCTAGAGGCCACTTACATTCCTTGACTTGTGTCCACTTTTTCCATTTTCAAAGTTAGCAACTCTTCTTCTTCTTCCCTCTCATCTCTCTGACCCAGCACAGAAAGGTTCTCCACCTCTAAGTGTTAGTCACTCAGTCATGTCTGACTCTTTGTGCATCTGACTCTGTAGCCTGCCAGGCTCCTCTGTCTATGGAATTCTCCAAGCAAGAACACTGGAGTGGGTTGTCACTCCCTTCTCCAGGGGATCTTCCTGACCCAGGGATCGAACCTGGGTCTCCTGCATTGCAGGCAGATTATTTACTGTCTGAATCACCAGGGAAGCCCCTCCACCTTTAAGGACCCAAGTAATTAGATTGTTAAGTTCACCCAGGTAATGCAGAATACTCCTCCCATCTCAAGGTCCTTAACTTTAATGCTATTCATGAAATCCCCTTGAAAGACTGAAAGATCCTGGGGATTGAGTCGTGAATATATTTGGAGGGTTATTTTTCTGTCTACCACTGCATCCGTTATCATTTTGGAAGGACTGGCTTCTCAGAGCAGGTAGTTGTCTCTCAGTGAAGAGCTATGGGAAATGAGGCCAGCGAAGGAGAATGTTGGACAAAGGCAAGAGACTCGAGGCATTGGCAGTAAATGTGTTGTTTGTCCTGCAAGGGATATGACAGGAAGAGGATGTTGGCTTCATGGAATCCAGGCCCCTAAAAGAAGAAAGAAATACTTGCAAGTTCCAGAAAGTTAAGCTTATGTATCTTGCAGTTTCCTTTCTGATTCTGATCTGTTCTGCCAAGGAGAAAGTAATCTTCAGCTGCCATGAATAATCATAATATGTTTCCCCATGATTTTAATTAGTTGATTGATGGGTTGTTATTGGTTCATTGCTACCAATATTTGAAGGACATGTTCTTTCTGATTTGGTGAAGCTTCTAGATGTTATTAGAGCAGGCATGACTTCAGCTCACCCAACTAGTAGCATTGGCTCTGCATTCTCTCATTGGTTTCTATAGTGGGTTCGGCCATGAATCAGGGACCTGGTGACACAGATCTTTATTTCATTTCTGGATCTTCCTCCCTAAAGAGTCCAGTAAGTTATGTTGCTATGATGCTGTCTGCTTCGAGCCTTTTTATTTCTGTATCTTTGCCATCCTCCTTTCCCTCTTTTCTTTTCTTTCTAGTTTTGTGATGTTTTAGGGTCAAAATAATGAAAAAGAATAGAAACCAATTCAACTCTGGAAATAATCCAGAGATATAAGAAGGAATGTGCTCAGTTGTTATGTGGTGGTTTAATATAATGTCAAATCCACTTGCTTATGACAAAAATGAAATTGTTTTAAGAGTGAAGTTGTTTTGGTTGAAGAATGAAATTGTCTTTATAAGAAAGTCATTTTGATATGAAGAAGCTACATCAAGACATCTCTTGACATCTATGGTTGCCCATAAGCCCTCAGCAGCTCAGCTGTCCAGGGGTGCCTGGGGGCTTTGCAATAATATGAAGAAGCATCTATGGTGAGGGGACATTTAGACTATAAACACTCAGAGGACAATCTGAAAGTTTTGGTCTTGGCAAGGCAACCCTTCACTGACCTAAACAGCTAGATCTTGGGGCGTTAGGTCCTGTGTGGGTAATGGGGTAAGGACAGGGGAAAGCAGTGCAGCTCCTTGCATGGGGGATCATCTTGTCTGTCAACACTGGCATCTTGATTCCCTGGCAACCTGCTCCAGCAACAGGGGACTTACGTTTTGCTGGGAGCTGGGTGTCAGACTCTCGGTTGGTTAATCTGACTTTCCTAGGAACCAACTTGTGAAGAAAGGGACACCTCAGCTAAATTGGGACTTTATTCCTTTCATCTCATCTTACCTGGAACAAAAGTGTGATTAATATATTATTGGTTTGTGTGTGCTTAGTCGCTCAATTGTATCTGACTCTTCATGACACCAAGGACTGTATGTGGCCTGCCAGGATCCTCTGTCCATGGAGATTCACCAGGCAAGAATACTGGAGTGGGTTGCCATGCCCTCCTCCAGGGGTTCTTCCCAACCCAGGGATCAAACCAGGGTCTCCCGCATCGCAGGCAGATTCTTTACCAGCTGAGCTATGTTATTTCTTTACTAGTTTATTGAGAGACATTATCCTATGCTATTTGCTTGTGAAATTATTATAATTCCTGTAGTGAACATGTGTTAAATATTGACAGAGACAGTCTCAATCTCTGAGCATAATTTGCCACCAACAAAACAAAAATTCACTACTCTAATCTCCTCTGTTCTGATAAAAGGAATTTACAGCAAAGACAAATATTTCCTGGTTCTCTTTGGGAGAGTGAGGCGGTAAGAGGCTGAAGCAGTGCTGTCTTGGGGAGTGTGTGCAGTTTGCTGCCTGTTGATGTAACGCAGACTCAGGCCCAAAGGAGGAAATGGCCACTTCTGAGGCCGCAGTGGTTATAGGTTTCAGGCAAAACATGGTTGTAATTCTCCCACATGTCATCCTGCAGAGGGATGGGCAGAGTCAGGGTGGAGATTCTTGCCCATGGTTTGCTCCCAGAGATGGTATGTGTCTGACTTGGACTTTCTAGTTGCTACACAGTGGGAAGCCAGAGTCTCACTGGGTGTTAGTAGAGGTCAGAACTCTTGGGAACAGAGGTTGTGACACAGAGGAAACTCCCCCCTCTGCCCCTGACCACACCCTAGCTTCTTTCACCCAGTCACACAAATGGTTTGTTCAGACAGAGGCAACTCTGAGCAGGACATTTGGAAAAGATGCTACAGGGGTTGAAACTGTTGCTATGGTGTCATCAAGAAGATTCCTTGGGAAACCCAAGGGAAAAAGAGGTAGTGGAGCTGACAAAAGCTACTAGAGTTTTCTTTGGCTTGAAGTATTGTTTATATTTGAATAAAATAAGCAAATTAGTGTTAAGAATTATAATATGACTGTTGAGCCACACACACACGCTAAGTTGCTTCAGTTGTGTCCGACTCTTTGCAAGCCTATTGGCTGTAGCCTGCCAGGCTCCTCTGTTCATGGGATTCTCTAGGCAAGAATACTGGAGTGGGTTGCCATACCCTCCTCTAGGCTGTTGAGCCACAGTTATGTGCTAATCATGGTTTCACATGGCTTATCTATAGTTATTACATTAATTCTCTCTGCCAGGTAGGCATCATCTGTATCACACAGATATTGAAGTTGAGAAAGAGAGCCTGGGGCTGAGGCGGGGCTGAGATTCAAGTTCAGGTTCATTGATTTTAAAGTTTATTTTCTTTCTCTTTTCCTTCCTTCCTCTTTTATTTCCCCTTTGCCATGTTTGCTTCCTGGGCTTCCTGGGTGGCTCAGCTGGTAAAGAATCTGCCTGCAATGCAGGAGACCCCAGTTCAATTCCTGGAGAAGGGATAGGCTACACAATCCAGTATTCTTGGGCTTCCCTTGTGGCTCAGGTGGTAAAGAATCTGCCCACAATGAGGGAGACCTGGGTTCAATCCCTGGGTTGGAAAGATCCTCTGGAGGAGGGCATGGCAGCCCACTCCAGTATTCTTGTCTGGAGAATCCCCATGGACAGAGGAGCCTGGCGGGCTACATACAGTCCATGGGGTTGCGAAGAGTCAGACATGACTGAGCAACTAAGCACAGTAGAGCATGCTTGCTTCATATTGTCTTTTAAAAGAGATAACATGTGCATAAAGAAACTCTGAAAGTTTACATACAGAAACTAATAGCAGTTTTGCATGTGGGAGGACAGAAGAGTGGGAGATGGGAAGGAAGATATTAAATGTATTCTTTAAAGATTTTTGAGCAATGTGGATGGACTATGTTACTTACTTGAGAAAATTAAATTAGAAAGTTAGAGTGGTGTCATACAGTCCATGTCATTCTGCAACTAACCTTTTCCAGTTTGGTTTATATTTTTGAGGTCTAGCCACGTGGTCATGACCTTAATCTTTCCATTAGTTATGCTGCCTTGAACTGTAGAATCTTACAACTGCAAACACTCCTGGGTATTTCCCAGCTCTCAACTTTCACATTACAAGAAAGATAACTGAAGGTGTAGAAATGGAAAGTAATTTGTCTGGCAGGTCAGTGGCAGAATTGGGGTTGGCCTTAGATCTTCCCACCTTGACAGGAGTTTGGGACTGCCTTCTACCCCAATGCCCAGAGCCAAAACCATCTCCCGATTCTTACCAGGATAACTTTATGTGTTATCCTTTCCTAGGAACATCTGTCTTCAAAAAACAAAATGAACATAAGCAATAACATTCAGCAACAAACTATTATTAGTTTCTGTATGTAAACTTTCAGAGTTTCTTTATGCACATATAGAAAACAATGGATAACTAGGCTCATTTTCCCCTCTGCTGCACAAAATGTAGTATACTCACGCATTTTTCTGCACTTTTTTTGTTTTCACTTAATATGTGTTGGAGAAATTCCCATATTAGCATAGAGAGTGTCTTTATCCAGTAGGGGTCATTCTGATCTCAGAAGTCAGAGGGAGATGCTTTGAGGTGAGGGGAATGATTGGTGGGAACGCCAATGTGGTGGTGTCGGCTGCCAGGGATGGAGTAAACTTTCTAGTATCTCCTCTCCCTTTTTCTCTTCCAAAATAAATAAATAGGAAAAGAAAAGGCAGATATAAATAAAAAACAACTAGGTCATCACTCACTCACTTCGAAGATAGGTTCTACCTTCAGTTCAGGAAGGAACTAATTAGTGGTTTGAGTTGGTGATGGTATTTTTTAAAAAATTAATTAATTGTTTCTTTATTTTTGGCTGTGCTTCACCGCCGTGCGGGCTTTTCTCTGGTGGTGGCGAGTAGGGGTACTTGCTAGTTGCGGTGTGAAGGCTTCTCTTGTTTCAGAGCACTGGCTCTAGGGTGCACAGGCTTCAGCAGTTGTGGCTTCCGGCCTTTAGAGCACAGTAGTTGTGGCACGTGGGCTTATTTGTTTCCTGGCATGTGGGATCTTCCCAGTCCAGGGATGGAATCCTGTGTCACCTGCATCGGCAGGCGGATTCTTTCTCTGAGCCACCTGGGAAGCCCTGATAATGGTATTATTGCAGATATTGTTAAGGTAACAGAATGCTCTCAGACATTTTGTTGCCAGAGAGACAGTCCCAGCACTAATAAGCCCCTTGCCCTGCTCCTCCACAGTGAGAGAGACCACTGCTGGTTAAGTTCTCTGGTTCCTTCCTCTGCCATCTGGCAGGACCCCATTAACCATCCTGACAGGTGAGGACCTTTTAGGATTTATCTTGATAAATGACCCTAGACCTTCTGGAGTTCATATAATCATGCACTGTGTCGGAAGTGGTGAGGATACAAAACCCTATAAGATTCATGGACTTTCATTTCAAATTAAATGGCATGGATAGGTATTTCCCAAAATTTTATAGCAAAATATTTGTAACAGTGGCGGAGCAGCAATAATGTGAAGCACCCCTTCCCAAGCTTCACATTTGGGATTTTACATAATATTTCATGCATATGCTGGAATCTACTTCTTAATATAAATATGTTTTGCTTTAATATCCACATTTACATTCTACTATCCATTTTTTCTCCCTAGTCTTCTAGTAAAATCTGTGCTTCAACAAGATACCCTGTGTTGACCCAGTGACTTTGTTGGATATCTTATGTATAGAACCCATTCTGGATCTTTGTGTACTCAAGTTTGAGAAGCACAGATTAGCCGGAAGTTGGCAAACTTGTTTTTGTCATGGGCCAGACAGTAAACACTCAGGCTTTGTGGGCCATATTGTTTCTGTTCGGTTCAGGGCTTCCCTGGTAAAGAATCCACCTGCAATGCAGGAGACCCCAGTTTGATTCCTGGGTTGGGAAAATATGCTGGAGGAGGGATAGGCTACCCATTCCAGTACAGTTCAGTTCAGTCGCTCAGTCATGTCCAACTTTTTTCAACACCATGGACTCAAGCATGCCAGGCTTCACTGTCCATTACCAACTCCTGAAGCTTGTTCAAACTTATGTCCATTGAGTCAGTGACGGCATCCAACCATTTCATCCTCTGTTGTCCCCTTCTCCTCCTGCCTTCAATCTTTCCCAGCATCAGGGGCTTTTCAAATGAGGCAGTTCTTCGCATCAGGTGGCCAAAGTATTAGAGTTTGAGCTTGAGCTTTAGCATCAGTCCTTCCAATGAATATTCAGGACTGATTTCCTTTAGGATGGACTAGTTTAATCTCCTTGCAGTCCAGGGGACTCTCAAGAGTCTTCTCCAACATTGCAGTTCAAAAGCACCAATTCTTCAGCGCTCAGTTTTCCTTATGGTCCAACTTTCACATCCATACATGACTATTGGAAAAACCATAGCTTTGACTAGATGGGACTTTGTTGGCAAAGTAATGTCGCTGCTTTTTAATATGCTGTCTAGGTCGGTCATAGCTTTTCTTCCAAGGAGCAAGCATTTTTTAATTTTATGGCTCCAATTAACATCTGCAATGATCTTGGAGCCTAAGAAAATAAAGTCAGTCACTATTTCCAGTGTTTCCCCATCTATCTGCCATGAAGTGATGGGACTGGATGCCATGATCTTGGTTTTTTGAATGTTGAGCTTTAAGCCAGCTTTTTCACTCTCCTCTTTCACTTTCATCAAGAGGCTCTTTAGTTCCTCCTCACTTTCTGTCATAAGGGTAATATTATCTGCATATCTGAGGTTGTTGATATTTGTCCCAGCAATCTTGATTCCAGCCTGTGCTTCGTCCAGCCTGGCATTTCACATGATGTACTCTGCATTGAAATTAAATAAGCAAGATGACAATATATGGCTTTGACATACTCCTTTCTCAGTTTGGAACCAGTCCGGTTTTCCATGTCCGGT
The DNA here is from genome assembly GCF_042477335.2 of Ovis canadensis. Lineage (NCBI taxonomy): Eukaryota > Metazoa > Chordata > Mammalia > Artiodactyla > Bovidae > Ovis > Ovis canadensis. The sequence continues at coordinate 83,556,148 of NC_091249.1, forward strand.
TCTAACTGTTGCTTCTCACTGTTGCTTCTTACTTGCATACAGGTTTCTCAGGAGGAAGGTAAGGTGGTCTGGTATTCCCCTCTTTCAGAATTTTCCACAGTTTGTTGTGATCCACACAGTCAAAGGCTTTGGCATAGTCAATAAAGCAGAAGTAGTTGTTTTTCTGGAATTCTTTTGCTTTTTCTATGATCCAACCAATGATGACAATTTGGTCTCTTGTTTTGTGCCTTTTCTAAATCCAGTTGTAACTGTTTCTGTTATAACTACTTAATCTTGTCTTGCAGTGCAGCAGGAGCAGCCATAAACAACAGGCAAATGAATTACATGTCTGTGTTCCAATAAAACTATATTTGTAAAACAAACAGATTTGACCTGGATTTGGTCTGCAGGCTGCTGTTTACCAACTCCTGGATTAGACAATAAATGCCTGATTGTTTATAAAAGGATAATATTTTCAGTTGGACAAATAAGGAAGAAGAGTGGAAGTAGAAATTCCATTGATTATTGAGGCTTATACAGTATTTCAGAGAGCAGAGAGGACATGACAGAATTATTAATAGAGGGGCAGTACAAACAAAAGCAAGTATTTTTAGGTTTATGTGTAGGTGGATCTTCCCAGATGAGGCTAGTGATAAAGAACCTGTCTGCCAATGCAGGAGATATAAGAGACATGGGTTTGGTCCCTGGGTTGGGAAGATCCCTTGGAGGAGGGCATGGCAACCCACTCCAGTATTCTTGGCAGAAGAATCCCATGGACAGAGGAGCCTGACAGGCTACAGTCAATCAAGTCACAAAGAGATGGATATGACTGAAGGGACGTAGCATGCACACATACATAGGTAGGGGACAGGAAGGATAGTAAGTACATCAGTTTGGCTTAGGGAAGGAACTCATGTCTAAGAGGAGCATTCTAAAATATCTGGGTTGAGGGTTCCCTGGTGGTCCAGAGGTTAAGAATATGCCTGCCAATGGAGGGGACACGGGTCCAGGAAGATCTCACATGGTGCAGAGCAGCTAAGCCCATGCACCACAACTACTGAGCCCACGTGCCACGGCTACTGAAGCCAGCATGCTCTAGAGCCTGTGCTCTACAACGAGAGAAGCCACCACAGTGAGAAGTCAATGCATTGCAGCTAGAGAGTAGCCCCTGCTCTCTGTAACCAGAGAAAACCCTCATGTAGCAACAAAGACCCAGCACAGCCTATCTATATCTATATCTCTATCTCTCTCTATATATATATATCAGGGCTGAAAGGGACTTTGCTGATTATTTGCTTATCATTGTATTTCCCATTTTTGCGGAAAATGAGGTCATAAGAGACCTCAGATCTGGAAAGAGGCTAAAGAGTGGTGTGCCTTCAGTACTAAGTTAAGGGATCTCTGTTGTGCTGCATACCAGGCAGTGATGTTTTAGCATTTCATCATCTTAATGCTTATTCATTAATCAACTTCCTGCATACCTCATGACCAGATGTCCCAAGAGAATTTCCTCTGGGATGGAGTTACTTCTCATCCACTTTACACCATTGTGAAATAGCCCAGTAGAGATAGTGACAAGACACATCTGGAGCAATCACCTGGACAAGTGCCAAGGGGCAGAAACTAGCTTCTCCTCCTGCCGTCAACTTGCCGTGAAAGTCTGGACCAAATCTTGAGCTCTCCTGTGGCTTTCCCCATGGTTAACCAAGAAGCACTCTTCCTTGTCTCTCCATCAGAACTGGCAGCCTGTTCTTCTCCCACTTCTCTGCCCTCTTCTCCCACCACCAGCCTTGAAGTCATCAATGGCCAGAGGACCCTAGAGGGGGAGGCACCATGAACTTGTTTGACCCAGATTTTATATTTATTCACTAATTTGTTCCCCCTAATTATTGAGTACTTTTCATGCCCTGGATGCTGAGGATAAACAATGAATGAGATAAGCAGGCTTCTACCTTCGTGGAGCTCACATTCTAGTGGTATGAGGTGGTAGGGAACACAAGCAGTGTACAAGTCAACAAATAAAAGAATTTCAGCTGGAGATTACTGCTGTGAATGAAATTGAACCGGTATTGTGATAGTGACTAGAGGGGCTCTTTTGGGTGGTCTATCAAGGGAAGACCTCTTTGAGGAAAGATCTGAAGGTTGGGAAGAGCTAACAATGGAGTTTCCTAGGCCAAAGGAAGAGCGAAGGGGAAAGGCCATGAGTGTGTGGGGTTCACAGGGAGAAAGTAGGTCTGTGTGTCTACAGGGTAGTGGGTGAAGGGAAGGTGGATGGTAGACAAAGACGAAGAGATTGACAGCATGAAATTGATGAGTGTTCATCTGGTTGATCCAGTGACTCAATCTGGTTTATCTTTTTAAAAGAACATTCAGACTGTTACCTGGAAAATGACTTAGAGGGATTAAGAGTAGAAGTAAGATAATCAACAAGGCTTGTCCAGGTGGGAAATAATGGTGGTCTAGATCAGATGGTAGCAGAGGAGACTGAGAGAAGTCACTGGATTCAGGATATATTTTGGAAGGAGAAGAAACCAGATCTGTTGAATGATTGAATGTAGGGTTTTGGGGAGGTGCCTCATTGGTGAAGGGAAAATGAAATTCAGGGATGACCACTCAGGTTGGGGCTGGAACAACGAGCAAGTTGTGGTATCTTTTATGCTGCTTGTTGAGACTGGACTGCTGGAAGACAAATAGTTTTGGGTGGGGAGTGTGGTCAGTCAATTGGTCCAACCTGGGTGTGCTGAGGCGAAGATGACTGAGATCTCTGGGTGGGGACATGCAATTGGCAGCTAGAGATGTATTTTTTGTATGTTTCCAGTCTTAAGAGATTAGCATTTTTCCTAACATCCAAGCAATAATCCTGTGAGACTTGATTTGCTGGACCACACATTTTACATCTGCTCCTTGGAATGTCTGGAACTCTTTAAAGATCTGTGAATTCCATGGATTCATCCTAGATTCTGCATTTTGCCTCTAGCAGACATCCTACTCCCATCTCTGCTCAGCCCTGTGCCACTACATTACTTTTCTCCCTATCTTGCTTGGTCCCAGAGTGGATGTTCAAGGGAGCTGATACATATTGTCAAATAGCACTTCTCAGTTACATTCCCATCAACAGCAAAGCCATGTCTACTTCCGCACATTCTCACTAGCACTGGGCAGTATTATTTTCCAATTTGATGGGAGATAAATGGTGACACATTTCAGTTTTTATTGCAAAGATGTACTTTTAGACCATAAAGCACTTTCTCTGTGTAAACTGCAATAACAGACTCATTCAAGAGTTCACAGCCACAATTAATTATTCAGAAATTTCAGGGCACAAATAGTAACGGTGGTTAATACTTGTTGAAATCCCTCTGTGTACCAGACACTGCAGTTGTGATGCTTCTTTAATTCCCACAGCATCCCAAATGTGGAAACTGAGTCCAAGGGAAATTAACTTATCCAAATGGCATAGTTGGGATTCATACCCCAGGACAGGAAGAGTGTCCCTAACCAGTGCCCACCTACCTTCTGCTGTCAGGACTGCAGCAGGATGACAGCACTAACTGAACTCTTTTTGGAAATCCTTGTCGCTTTTTAGCCTCCCGTTCTAACGTTCCTGTTTTCTTTTTCCAGGTTTCTAGATCCTTTGGGAGGTTTACTTCTCACTGACATTTGATCATTATAACTCTGTGATCAGCAAAAACATCCAATTCTACAGAGTTCTATGGAAACAAAATGGGACTGAATAATCTATAATAATTAGAATTAAATAGAATTGGACCAAAATGATGTTAAGCATTGTTAAAGAGGATTTGAGAGTACACAATTGGAGATAAAGTTGTGTTTGATACCCTGCAAACTGGGGCTCCTTAATAAACCGAGTATAATTTGAGACACTGAGTATCAACCTTTTAAAGACTTAGTTCTGGTGGCCAAATTGCCCTACCAGGTAGACTGGACTGTCCCCAGTTGCTTGACTATGCTCAGTTCACATGATGATGTTCTTTCAGGCCTGGAGAGGTGCAATCTTGATTCATTGGCCATCAGAGGCAATGCTGCAGGGGGAAAAAGAGGGGGGCGGTCAACAGAAGGAGTTGCAGCCTCAGTAATGTATGTGGAGGTGAGAGAGAGAGCATGATTGCCCCAATGTCCTCTTGGGGGTGGTGAAAGTTTCTGAAGCGAGTGTGTATGGATATCAGACCTTTTAAACCCACATTTATTGCCAAATCCTTCCCTTCTGACTCTGAGTCACTGTTCCAACCACTTGCTTCTCAGAGCAACCTGGGAGTCCGAACTTACAAGGTCTAAGATGTAACCCTAATTCCTCTCACTTAAGGCATAGCTGTCCAGAATGAGGTAGGGAGAGAAAGTAATGTCCTGACTGATAAGAAACAGAGAATTTGAAAGATGGGCTAATTGAAAACTAAAACCAACTTGAATTCTAATATAGTCTTTGACTTAGAAACAAGAAGAGGAAGATAGGCTGAGAGGGGAGGTTAGTTTTTAGCAACTGTTTTTTAAAACTGACAAGGGAAGAGAGACCAGAACCACAGACAAATTTAACATTTTGTACTTCAGTATCATTTGATCTTTTAAAAACTCCCTAATCTTAGAAGGGATTGTCCCTGGATAAGGGGTTCTGTTCTGAACTGAACAAACATGGGTGAAGTATAAGGTCCCTTCCCCAAATCACTCCTCCTCAGTATCCCATGATGCCGGAAATCCCCGGGGTTAACGTTTCTTTCCTTTTGGCTACAATTAGGAAGCTCCTTTAATGCATTTCACTACTGTGTCTCAGTTTACAGATGAGCTCATTGAGGCTAGGAGAAACTAAATAATTAGTGCAAATTCACACAACTAGTAAACCACACAACCCAGGATTAGAATCTGGATTTGTTTGATTCCAAACTCGATCACACTGGTGGCTCCAGTATATAGTCTCTTAGGATTGGGTACCTTCTCTGTCAATTCTGTTATGTGGTTCACTAAACAAGTAGCCAAGAGCTCAGACTGTGATGGGCTTTGGGGTCAGGAGAGTTTGGGTTAGAGTTTTGACTCCATCACTGATTGATCAGCTGTGTGACTCTGGAAACCTAACCTCAGTCTACTCAGGAGGCTAGGATGTGAGGATGAAGTTCAACAAAGCATGTGGTAAGCATTTTACAAGATTATTTTGGTTTTTAAAAGCTATATATCCTCTAGCCTTGAGCAACCAAGGACAGAACTGAAGAACAGATACTGATCAGAACAATAGCTAACACTTACTGAGCACCCAGGATGGATTAGACACTGTACTAAGTCTTCTCCATGTATTATCTTCATTCATTCTCCTAACAATTCAGTGAGGTCTGTACGATTAACAACCTCATAGCACAAGAAGCTGCAAGTAGAGGAGCCAGGACTTGAACCTCAGTGGATGGGCCTGAGAGCTTATGCTCACCACAAGAAGGAAAGCTTGTGCTGACCACCAGGAGGGAAGCTTGCATGGGCCTTCTTAGGAAGTTGGAGGGAGGTAGTGATGCTTAGGGAGGGTGAACAGGGAGCTTTGGTCCCGGGAGCAGCACATGGGCTTTGGGGATTGCAGGGTGGGGAAGAAGATGGTGAGAACAAGGGTAAGAACATCACATGAAAAGTTGGGTGTTTGAAGCAGCTGTCAACTGTAGGGTGATGTTGAGGCAAAGTGACTAAAGCTGAATTCTCAAAGCGAATCTGTTGGCTCTGCTCTTTCCTTAGAGATGGTCGAGTCTGGTGGTCTTTAATACTGTGTCCTGTGGCCCCTTAGGGTCCCCCAAGGGGTGGGTGGATGGAAATAATGGGGTAAAGCCTTAGCTAATGGATCTTCAAAACCCTCTGTCTTACTTCAGCCATAGGAACTCCACTTTTTTACCTTTTTTTTGAGGTACAACTTACATGACATAAGGTATAGGAATTTCAATGATAAAGCTTGATGAATTTTTATATATGTATACATCTGTGTAGCTGCTACTCAGATCAAGGTAAAGAACACTTTTTGCACCCCTGGGCAGGCTCTATGCTGTCAGAACAACATCCTCCCCACAGGTAACCACCATTCTGATTTTGCCCATTTTGAGCCTTTAAATAAATGAAATTACAAAGTTTATGCTCTTTCATGTCTGGCTTCTTTCACTCAAAATTATATCTGAGAGATTTATCCATGTGTTTTCAGGCAGAAGTAGCCTGTCCTTTTTCATGGCTGTGTGGAATTCTGTTGTGTGACTACACCACAATTTGTTGATCTTTTTCACTCTTGAACCCTTGGGTTGTTTCCAGGTTTTGGTATTATGAACACAGCTGCCATGAACATTCAGCACAAGTCTTGTGGTGGACTGTAGCAGTTCAGTTGTGTCCAGCTCTTTGTGACCACATAGACTGCAGCACGCCAGGCTTTCCTGTCCTTCACGGTCTCCTGGAATTTGCTCAAACTCATGTCCATTGAGTTGATGATGCCATCCAGTCATCTCATCCTCTGTCGCCCCCTTCTCCTCTTTCCCTCAGTCTTTCCCAACATCAGGGTCTTTTCCAACGAAACAGCTCTTCACTTCAGGTGGCCAAAGTAGTGGAGCTTCAGCTTCAGCTTCAGTTTCAGCATCAGTCCTTTCAATGAATATTCCTTTAGGAATGACTGGTTTGATCTTTGTGGCGGACAGATGAATGCATTTGTGTCGAGTGTATATTCATGAATGAAGCATAGCTTGGCTGCATGTTTAGCTCTGGTGGGTAGAGCAGCTTTGCTTTTGAATAGATGTTTCATGGAATGGGAATCTTGATAAGGTTTTACTTGGGGAAAGGGTGTGGTTGCTTAAGAAAAAAATTTTTTTGAACTTTAAACTCCTCCAGTGGAATCCTCTACATTTGTAGATGCAGAGACTGAATCTCAGAGAGGAAAGTGATTCGCTCCAACTCAAACTGCAGCAAAGCCACATCTAGAACCTGATTACTAGACTGAAAATTTCAGAGGGCTTTTGTGCTCTCTGAAACAGGAGCTAAATATCACTCAATCTAGTTGCTGGTCAGATGTGGAAAGGACACCACAATTGAAGTCAGAAGCCTTGGGTTCAAAGTAATACTGTCATTAACCAGTGTGTGACACAGGGCAGGGCACCTACTGCTGGGAACCTGTTTTCCCCCCTGGGAAGTAGACAGCATTGCTGGATTAGAGATCATGATACAGAGACACTTTATAGGGTGAGAAACATCACTGGTGTCATTATTGTCAAAATATGTTCCAGGGGGATGGTGTGGTAAGCATGCTGTTTTCTTGCAATAGTAATGCCTATAATAATTCATTGCTTTGCATTTTATTTTTCAGCCTGATTCATTAGTTTTTAATGAGAGCTTTTCTGCTTTCATTAAAAAGCTAGTGTGGCAGGTAGAATTTTCCAAAGATAGCCATGGCAATGTATACCCCACTGTACATGCTGCTCTTTGATGGATATTTTTGTAATGTGACGCATCTCCATTGAAGTTGGGTTGGGGCTGGGGGAGGGTCAGTATTCTCCCGCTTCAAACCCGAGCAGACTTTGGTGACTATCTTGACTAACTTAACTTGGCAGAAATGATGATGTGTAAGGATGAATCCAGAGTTAGAAAGGAAAGTCTACATTTTGGGGTATTTCCTAGAGAGAACAGAAACATCCTGGGAGGAGATACTACAGTTTTTTTTTTTTTTTTTTTCTGATTTCACTTTGTAGTTCTTTTCATTTCTCAAGTTTCATTATTTAAACTTTCCATAAAAAGGAAAAAAAAAAAAACGTATCTAGCTAGTACCCCTTGGATTAGACCTGGGTGCTTCATACATTCCAACTCAGGTGGGGCTTTAGTTCTTAGTGAAGAGCCAAGTGCCTCCAGGAGAAAGGCCCATAGGCCAGACCCTCCTCTGGGGGCTCAGAGGGGATGGGAGTGTGAGTGAGGGTGCACCTGGGCTGATGGTAGCCCCCTGAGCCTAAGAGGCCAATGGACTACTGGTGCCCTGAGCCTAAAGGCAGGGTGACGCTGACCAGTGTGGGTGGCTGAGAATCGCACAGACATGGAACTATTCCCTCTTGATTTTCCCCTGAGAGCGCTAGGTTTCTGCAAAATATGGTCCTTTTGTCAAGAAGGTCTTTATTACAAATTTTACAATAATAAGTTTCTCACATATGTAAACTGCTCCCATATTGAAAAGCAGGTTCTCATGTATTACTTATTTGATTTTTCCAATAGCCCTGTAGAAAACCAGAGGCTGAATCATTGTCTTCATCTTAATTTTCTATTTAAAGGAATTGACAAGGTAAGGGCTTTGCCCAATATCCTACAGCTAGCAGGCAGAAACATTGCTGAAAGAACCAGGTCTTCTGGCTTCTAGGCTGCTTTACTTTACTGCCTTACAGACTCTGTATATGCAGGAGTTTGGGGGCACCACAGCAATTGATAGAGCTAACTTGAGGGAGTTAAATTATCCTCTCATCCTTTCTTAAGGTCCCAGGAGCCAGAACAGGGCCTGACATACAGTAGTCTCTCAGTACATAGTTATTGGATAATTGAATGAACGAATCAATGAATACGTGAATAGCCAAATCCAACCCTCCCCTGCATCTGTTTATCTATTCCCTGTAAACATAGATTGGACCTCACTTTTTTTTTAATTTATTTTTTTATTGAAGGATAATTGCTTTATAGAATTTTGTTGTTTTCTGTCAAATCTCAACATGAATCAGCCATAGGTATACATATATCCCCTCCCTTTCAAACCTTGCTCCCACCTCCCTGCTCATCCCACCCCTCTAGGTTAATACAGAGCCCCTGTTTGAGTTTTCTGAGCCACACAGCAAATTCCCATTGGCTATCAAGTTTACATGTTATTCTTTTTATACATCTCACCCTCTCCTCCCTTCTCCCCAAGTCCATAAGTCTACTCTCTATGTCTGTTTCTCCATCGCTGCCCTGTAAATAAATTCTTCAGTACCATTTTTCTAGATTCTGTATATGTGTGTTAGAATATGATATTTCTCTTTCTCTTTCTGACTCACTTCACTCTGTATAATCGGTTCTAGGTTCATCCAGCTCATCAGAACTGACTCAAACGCATTCCTCTTTATGGCTGAGTAATATTCCATTGTGTATATGTACCGCAACTTCTTTATCCATTCATCTGTTGATGGACATCTAAGTTGCTATTGTAAATAGTGCTGCAATGAACAATGGGATACATGTGTCTTTTCCAATTTTGGTTTCCTCAGGGTATATACCTAGGAGTGGGATTGCTGGGTCATATAGTGGTTTTATTCCTAGTTTTTAAGGGAATCTCCAAACTTCCATAGTGGCTGTATCATCTTACATTCCCACCAACAATGCAAGAGCTTTCCCTTTTCTCCACGCTTTCCCCAGCATTTATTATTTGTAGACTTTTTAATGATGGCTGTTCTGACTGGTGTGAAGTGATATCTCATTGTGGTTTTGATGTGTATTTCTCTAATAATGAGCGATGCTGAGCATCTTTTCATGTGTTTGTTAGCCATCTGTATGTCTTCTTTGGAGAAATGTTTGTTTAGGTCTTTTCCCCACATTTTGATTGGACTGTTTGTTTTTCTGGCATTGAGTTGTATGAGCTGCTTGGATATTTTGGAAATTAATCCTTTGTCTGTTGTTTCATTTGTTATTATTTTCTTGGACCTCCCTTTTAGCTTGCCTTGTCTTTCTGGACAGTCCCTCAATTTCTGTGAGGCTTATAGAGAGTTGGATGCTGCTTTGTGTCAGGAAATTGAGAGGCTGGATGTACGCTGGAATTTGGAGAATAAAAACAGAGTATTTCCAACTACAATGGCAATAACCACTTACTTGCAAATTATTGAATGCAAAAAAGTGTGCCTGGCATCGTTCTTAGCACATATGTGGAGTGAGTCATTTAATTCTAACAATCCTATGACATTGTCCCACCATCAACTCCATTCAACAGATGGGGGAAATTAAACCTTACACAGGAAATGCCTGGGCCCCAGGATTACTCAGCCATATTTATACCCAGGTCTTTCTGATAAGACACTGATAATAACATACAGCATAGGGAGGAGGGGACTGGTGTCCCCCTAGCCCAAACAAAAGTGATCCTGCCCCAGGTCCCTTCTGTTCTGAGGCCCCAGAGCAACCCCAGAGAGCAAATGTCCCAGCTGTCAGGGTTCTGGAGAACCTATCTTCTGTGTGCAGCATCTGGCATGTACTGTCTGTGCATCCAGCCATGTCTTGTCTGTGTGTCTTCTGTATCAGATGACAGCCACCCATTGACTGGCTCACCTTTGTGCCTGTGATATGGCAATGACCATCAGCATGCTGTCTGATGAGACATCCTTTTATGTCCTACTGGACTTTGTCTTTGAAAGAGTCCTGAAGAGCAGGAACTCACAGAGAGGCCTGGAATCACACATCCTGGCACCACTGTGGGAGACTTCCATATGTCTGTGTTAGTCTATTGTCCCTTCAGAAATTGTGACTGCCTGCCTGTCTTCCCTGGCAGTTCTGCAGGAAGACTTCGTCCTAGGCAGGTCCCAGCTGCTTCTCTTTCAGGAGTCAGTTCACGACTGGTTGTAAAGCTTTCTGAAAAGCAAGGAAGACTGCGATGAATTCTCTTTGTTATGGAAGGAATGATGGGTTATACCTATCTTGGGACCTCCCTTCTGCCCAGGCTCCTCACCAGTCAGTTCCCTAAGGGCTACAGAAAGTGGGTGGAGATAAAGGCAAGGGTGGGCACTTCCTAAGTGTCAGCCTCTGTCCAAGGCTCTTTGCCTACGTTAGCACCTTTAGTTCCCACAGTGTGCCATCGAGGGAAGAACAATTGTTACCCTCCTTTGCAGATGAGACAAACAGAGAGATTAAGTAACTTGTTCCAAGGTCAGCCAGTGAGCGGAAGCAGTGGGATTCAAACTCCAGAGCCCATCCTAACTGCTGTCCTTTGCTGCTTCCCCATTTTCAGTATGATGTTTATTACTTTTGCAACACAGCTCCTATTATTGTTTTTCACTTCATAGATGAAGAAACCGAGGTTCAAAGAGGGTTCAGAGTTGCCCCAGGTCAAACAGCCAGCCAGTGGCAGAGCTGGGACTTGAACTCACATCTTTCAGACTCTGCAGTCCGAACCTGAAGCCTTGCAGGAAGGAGATGGAGTGAGAAAAGATGATATAAGGTAATTATAGGGGCCTGGTTGGGGATCCCTCACCAGAGGGCCTGTGTTCCCCAGCCTGTGATGTTTGTTCTTCAGAAAGATGAGCTTTATTTTCATAGTTTGGAAATCCCACAGTAGGACATAAACTTCATGAGCAACAGCTCTGCCCCAGCCACACCCGCCTCCTTTCTTGGCCAAGACTGCTTCCAGGATGTCACAGCAAAATCTTGCCTCAGAGTTGAGCCTGCAAAAGTCAGGGCTCCCCTCTGGGTCTGGGGAATAGGTGTTTCAGGAAGTGGTTTCATTGTGAGTGAAGGAAACAGCTGTCCAAACACTATCCCACATCACGTTTCAAAACTTTGCGCCAAGGTGACAGTATCGGTGCCATCCCTGATGCGTGACAGACACCAGTGATGGAGCTGCAATTGTTGCTCAGTAGTCATCATAGGCTGGGGAAGAATGAGAGACTGACATATAATGACTTAGGCATTGCCTGGTTTCCTGACCAGCATAAGCAACAACTGATGCCCAACTCGCAGAACTGGCCTTGAGGGAATACGAGGATCATCGTGACAATAGCTCACATTTATGGGCAAAGGGTAACAGAGTTTTGCCAAGAGAATGCAAACCTCCTCTGGTCATAGCAAACATCCTCTTCCAACAACATAAGAGAAGACTCTACACATGGACACGACCAGATGGTCAATACAGAAATCAGATTGACTATATTCTTTGCAGCCAAAGATGGAGAAGTTCTAGACAGTCAGCAAAAACAAGACTGGGAGCTGACTGTGGCTCAGATCATGAACTCCTTACTGCCAAATTCAGACTTAAATTAAAGAAAGTAGGGAAAACCGCTAGACCATCTGGATATGACCTAAATCAAATCCATTATGATTATACAGTGGAAGTGGCAAATAAGGGATTAGATCTGATAGAGTGCCTGAAGAACTATGAATGGAGGTTTGTGACATTGTACAGGAAGCAGGGATTAAGACCATCTCCAAGAAAAAGAAGTGCAAATAAGGCAAAGTGGTTATCTGAGGAGGCCTTACAAATAGCTAAGAAAAGAAGAGAAGCAAAAGGCAAAGGAGAAAAGAAAAGTATACCCATTTGAATGCAGAGTTGCAAAGAATGGCAAGAAGAGATAAAAAAGCCTTCCTCAGTGATCAATGCAAAGAAATAGAGGAAAACAATAGAATGGGAAAGAGATCTAGTGATCTCTTCAAGAAAATTAGAGATACCAAGGGAACATTTCATACAAGATGGGCACAATAAAGGACACAAATGGCATGTTTCTAACAGAAGCAGAAGATATTAAGAAGAGGTGGCAAGAATATACAGAAGAACTGTACAAAAAAGATCTTCATGATCCAGATAACCACAATGGTATGATCACTCACCTACAGACAGACATCCTGGAATGAAAAGTCAAGTGGACCTTAGGAAACATCACTACGAACAAAGCTATGGAGGTGATGGAATTCCAGTAAAGCTATTTCAAATCCTAAACGATGATGCTGTGAAAGTGCTGCATTCAATATGCCAGCAAATTTGGAAAACTCAGCAGTGGCCACAGGACTGGAAAAGGTCAGTTTTCATTCCAATCCCAAAAGAAAGGCAATGCCAAAGAATATTCAAACTACCGCACAATTGCACTCATCCAATGGCTCCCCACTCCAGTACTCTTGCCTGGAAAATCGCATGGACAGAGGAGCCTGGTAGGCTGCAGTCCATGGGGTCGCTGGGAGTTGGACACGACTGAGCGACTTCACTGTCACTTTTCACTTTCATGCATTGGAGAAGGAAATGGCAGCCCACTCCAGTGTTCTTGCCTGGAGAATCCCAGGGACGAGGGAGCCTGGTGGGCTGCTGTCTATGGGGTCACACAGGGTCGGACACGACTGAAGTGACTTAGCAGCAGCAGCAGCAGCACATGCTAACAAAGTAATCTCAAAATTCTCCAAGCCAGGCTCTAACAGTATGTGAACTTCCAGATGGTCAAGCTGGATTTAGAAAAGGCAGAGGAACCAGAGATCAAATTGCCAACATCGCTTGGATCATCAAAAAAGCAAGAGAGTTCCAGAAAAACATCTACTTCTGCTTTATTGATTATGCCAAAGCCTTTGACTGTGTGAATCACAACAAACTGTAGAAAATTCTTAAAGATACGGGAATACCAGACCACCTGACCTGCCTTCTGAAAAATGTGTATACAGTTCAAGAAACAACAGTTAGAACTGGACGCGGAACAACAGACTGGTTCTAAATCGGGAAAGGAGTACGTCAAGGCTGTATATTGTCACCCTGCTTATTTAACTTATATGCAGAATACATCATGCTAAATGCCAGGCTGGATGAAGCACAGGCTGGAGTCAAGATTGTCGGGAGAAATGTCAATAACCTCAGATATGCAGATGACACCACCCTTATGGCAGAAAGTGAAGAAGAACTAAAGAGCCTCTTGATGAAAGTGAAAGAGGGCAGTGAAAAAGTTCGCTTAAAATTCAACATTCAGAAAATGAAGATCATGACATCTGGTCCTATCACTTCATGGCAAATAGATGTGGAAACAATGGAAACAGTGAGAGATTTTATTTTCTTGGGCTCCAAAATCACTGCAGATGGTGACTGCAACCATGAAATTAAAAGATGCTTGTTCCTTGGATTTAGGTCATATCTGAATGGTCTAGTGGTTTTCTCTACTTTCTTCAATTTAAATCTGAATTTGGCAGTAAGGAGTTCACGATCTGAGCCACAGTGAACTCCTGGCCTTGCTTTTGTTGACTGTCTAGAACTTCTCCATCTTTGGCTGCAAAAATATAATCAATCTGATTTCTGTATTGACCATCTGGTGATGTACATGTGTAGAGTCTTCTCTTGTGTTGTTGGAAGATGGTGTTTATTATGACCAGTGCATTCTCTTGGCAAAACTCTATTAGCATTTGCCCTGCTTCATTCTGTACCCCAAGGCCAAATTTGCCTGTTACTCCAGGTGTTTCTTGACTTCCTTTTGCATTCTAGTCCTCTATAATGAAAAGGACATCTTTTTAGGGTGTTAGTTCTGGCAGGTCTTGTAGGTCTTCATAGAAATGGTCAACATTTTCAGCATTACTGGTTGGGACCTAGACCTGGATTACTATGATACTGAATGGTTTGCCTTGGAAATGAACAGAGATCATTCTGTCGTTTTTGAGATTGCATTCAAGTACTGCATTTCAGACTCTTTTGTTGACTATGATGGCTACTCCATTTCTTCTAAGGGATTCTTGCCCACAACAGTAGATATAATGGTCATTTGAGTTAAATTCACCCATTCCAGTCCATTTTAGTTCCTGGATTCCTAAATTTGTCAACGTTCATGCTTGCCATCTCCTGTTTGACCACTTCCAATTTACCTTGATTCATGGACCTGATATTCCAGGTTCCTAACCAATATTGCTCTTTACACCACCGTTATGGCAGAAAGTGAAGAACTAAAGAGCTTCTTGATGAAAGTGAAAGAGGGCAGTGAAAAATTTGGCTTTAAACTCAACATTCAGAAAACTAAGATCATGGCATCTGATCCCATCACTTCATGGCAAATAGATGGGGAAACAGTGTAAACAGTGACAGACTTTATTGTTTTTTTTGGCTCCAAAATCACTGCAGATGGTGACTGCAGCCATGAAATTAAAAGATGTTTCCTCTTTGGAAGAAAAGGTATGATCAACCTATACAGTAAATTAAAAAGCAGGACATTACTTTGCCAACAAAGGTCCGTTTAGTCAAAGCTATGGTTTTTCCAGCAGTCATGTATGGATGTGAGAGTTGGACTGTAAAGAAAGCTGAGTGTCGAAGAATTGATGGGTTTGAAGGAGAAGCATCTTCCGTGGCTTGGAGAAGACTCTTGAGAGTCCCTTGGACTGCAAGGAGATTTAACCAGGCCATCCTAAAGGAAATCAGTCCTGAATATTCATTGGTAGGGCTGATGCTGAAGCTGAAACTCCAAACTTTGGCTACCTGATGTGAAGAACTGACTCATTTGAAAAGACCCTGATGCTGGGAAAGATTGAAGGCAGGAGGAAAAGGGGATGACAGAGGATGAGATGGTTGGATGGCATCACTGACTCTTTGGACATAAGTTTGAGCAAGCTCTGAGAGTTGGTGATGGACAGGGAAGCCTGGCATGCCGCATGGGGTTGCAAAGAGTCAGAAATGACTGAGCAACTGAACTGAGATGGAGCACTCGTTATAAACCAGGAGTCAAGCTAAGCGGGATACACTCACCATCTACCGAATGTTCAATCAGAATGCTCAGTCAGCTCTGACATCAGTTTTATCACTCCTGATTGAGAGATGGGGAAACAGAGTTTAAGTGACTTGTCCCAGTGTTGAGCCTAGATCTGCACCCAGGTCAGACTCTATGTGCACAAACTGCATACTTGCCCCTTGATTGCTGTGTGGAGGGGCAAGGGTAGAGCCCAAAGACCAATGAGGAAGTGACTATGATAATCTAGGAGAGGCAAAGGGAGGCTCAGACTCACAGTGTTGGAGAAGTATAGTTGATTTATGGCATAATGTTAGTTTCAGGTGTACAACTTACTGATTTGATATTTTTATAGGTTATAATCCATTAAAAGTTATTGTAAAATATTGTAATATCCCCTTTGCTGTACATTGTATTCTTTTAAAGTTTTTATTTTGTATTGGGGTTTAGCCTATTAACAACATTGTGATAGTTTCAGGTGAACAGTGAAGGGACTCAGCCAGACATATACATGCATCCATTCTCCCCCAAGCTCCCCTCCCATCCCAGCTGCCACATAATATTGAGCAGAGTTCCATGTGCTGTACAGTAGGTCCTTGTTGGTTATCCATTTTAAATTGTACATTGCATTCTTGCATCTTATTTTATATCTAGTAGTTTGGCCCTCTTAATCCCTTTCCCCTATCTTGCTCCCCTCCCCAGTCCCTCCCCACTGGTAACCTTTAGTTTGTTCTCTGTAGCTATGAGTCTGTCTCTGTTTTATCGTATTCATGTTTTGTTTTTTAGATTCCACATATGAGTGATATCATACAGTATTTGTTAGATTTACTTCACTAAGCATTTAACTCTCCAGGTTCATCCATGTTGTTGCAAATGGTAGAATTTCCTTCTTCTTTTTATGGCTGAGCAACAGCCTATTGTATGTATGTGCATATACGTATATATACCACATCTTTATCCATTCATCTGTGGATGGACACTTAGATAGCTTCCATGTACTGGCTATTGTAAATACTGCTGCTATGACCAGTGAGGTGCACATATGTTCTTGAATCAGTGTTTTCATTGTCTTCAAATATATACCTAGGAGTGGAACTGCTGAGTCATATGGTGGTTCTTTCTGATTACACATTCTTGGTGTGAACCTTGGTTTAATGCGTCACTTTACTACCAGACTCTAAATGCACGAGGGCAGGGCCGGCCTGCTTTGCTCACCAATGTTTGTCTTGTGTCGAGCCCAGGACCTGGCACGTAGTAAGAGTACAGCACAATTGATTGAGTGAATGAGTGGTTGTTTAATGCAGCGAATAAATAAGCAAATGGTTTTCCTTTTGCAGAGCAATGCAGGTGTTTCTGAAAGGTTGTTTGAAAGGCAAATATAATACCAAATCTATTCCATCTACTTTAATTACAATACTAAGGAGGGGGAATAAATCTTGCCCTTGACATGTAATAAAGTCATATTTTAAAATCTGGACTGTCTCTTCCTCTCACTTATTTTTTAAAATGGTAATTTCCTGATAGGACATAAATAATTACACTTAAAGTAGGTTCCCAACTTGGCTCCACTGATATCTGGCTGCCGATCGTAGACAAAGTTAAACTCCACCTGTCAGTGTCTACCTGCATGGTTCTTGGGAGGCTCTGAGTTGATGGTGTGAAAGCCCTTTGAAAGCAAGGTCTCATTTGTTATCCACTCTTCTCAACCTTGTTAATAACAAGGAGGAACAGGCTGTGTGCCAGAGATAGCTGAGTCGATTTGCAGGGCTGGATGATTGAGGGTGCAGAGAAGGAATGAGATTGGTTGCGAAATACTTAAGCAGGGGATAAAAGGGAGAGGGGGACCAGAGATCATGAAGGCAGGGGTTCATGTCTATCAGACTAAGCAAAAAGGAGGGTACTGATTTTTCTGAGCTGGGGAAGGTGACCTGAATGAAATCACCCTGGTGGCCAAACTCCCACATGAGGGAAGGAGAAAGACTAAACCCACCTTGGCTGGGCCTGTGGTTACACAGGAGTGATGCTGAGTGTCCCTCAGGTGACCTTGGCTGCTCAGGGTTGTGGCTCTGTGGACAGGTTTGGGAGACTGCACAGTGCTTGGCAGCCGTGGGAGGGCAGAGAACCAGGTGGAGTCCACTGCCCAGTACAGTCTGGGGCCAGTCGCTGGGAGTGGGCATGGAAGCCCCTAGGCCCAGACCAAGAGTGAAGCAGCAGAGCAGAGGCAGGAAAGGCCAGCCGTGCAGAGCCCGGGCTAAGGAGGGGATGTGAGGAGGAGGCAGCCCAGAGGAGGGGGCTCCTGGAGAGTGCTGCTTGGGCAAAGGGGGCAGTGGCCCCGCAGCAACAGGCTGCTGTTCCCTTGTAGGAACTGGGCTCCTTCTCTGCCAGGAGGCTTTTCCAGGAAGGCTGGGTTTTTGATATGGAAACACACTATTTGCAGAAAAGCAAAAACCAAGCAACAAAACAGAAAAACTGCAGGTCTAGCAGGACATGTCTGATGGCTGTACTTGGGTTTCCTGTTTGTGATCCCATTTGATCCCTCCTCTCCCCTCTCCTCTTTCCAGTGAAAAAACCCTGCAAACTTAAGGAATGAATCCTCCCTCTTCACAAGGGAAACATACTTTCCTGTCTTGTTTACACAGAACTGCTGTTGTCAGTTCTCCGCCAACCTCTCGTTCTCCTTGCTGGAGCATTTAATAACAACCAAATTGGTATTAACTGGAGTCAACTAAAAATAAGTCATTCATTGATCCATTCATTCATTCAACAATTATTCAACAAATCTACTTCTAGGTGTTATACGCCGTTTGGTGCTGTGGACACCATGGGTGATGAACACAGAATTTACATTCTGGTGGGAGGGGCAGACTAGTAGAAGTAAACAAACATGAAGTGTCAGTTTACATAGGCACTGTGAATAAAAATAACGCAGAGAGAGGAGAGCCAGGGAGGCAGTTATTTTAGTAGGAAGGCTGAGAGAGGCCTCTCCACTGTCCCTCCCCCAAGCTCTCAGTGATTTAACAAGATTTCACGGGGCTTCCCTGGCCTCACTCATGGGCGCTAACGAGCAGCTGGGGGTTGGCTGAGTGACTAACTACAGGGATTGAAAAAGGGTTTTCCCTCCAAGCTCTGGCCTCTGAAGTAGGCTCAACCCTGCCAAGGGGAGCAGGTGCAGAGCTGAAATTCTAATTAAGAGTAAGTATTCCCATTTGCCTGTACAGCTGGAAACATCTGATCGGCTGAGTCTGCTGGGAGGAAGGTGGTGTTGGCTGCTGGACAGCGAGCAGCGGAGGCAGAGGCCATTCCAACCGGTGGTCACCTATCTCCTTCTCAGACAGCCTTCCTCAAAGGGGAACAGACACACATGGGACACAGTGAGTCAGAACGGGCCTCAGTGCACCAAATGTGTCTCCCCCTACCTAGGTCCCCCGATGGAAATCTTGCCATGGGATGGTCCTTTTTTTGAAGGTGAAATGGCATCTTAAAATCTCTTCTCTGGGGCTTCCCTGGTGGCTCAGACTGTAAAGAATCTGCCTGTGTTGTAGGAGACCCTGGTTTGATTCCTGGGTCAGGAAGATCCCTTGGAGAAGGGAAAGGCTACCCACTCCAGTATTCTTGCTGGAGAATTTCATGGACAGAGGCGCCTGGTGAGCTACAGTTCATGGTGTCACAAAGAGTCAGACACGACTGAGCGACTGACACTTTCACGAAGGTAAAATGGCATCTTGAAATCTCTTCTTTACCAAGAGAGACAACTGTGGGATGTGTGAATAGTTCCATCTCAAAAAGAAAAAGTTCTTACTTGGACCCACAAGGCCCTGTATGATATGTAACCTCCATGCCCTGGGTGGGCTCCATAATCTTGGGAGCCCCATACAGAATGACAAGTTGGCCCCTGCATTATTGGGACCCCCCTGAGGGCAGAGTTTTGTCTCTTTTGGTTGGGTGGCCGCTTTTTTGCCAGTGCCTGGTGCCTGGTAGAGGCTCACGATATGTTGTTGTTGAATAAAGGCTCAGTGTTCAAGTCATGATGTGGATGTGTTAGTAGGGCTTCTTTTAACATGTGTTAGGACTTTCTCTGTATCAGATGGGAAGCCAGGTGGCTCAGTGGTAAAGAATCTGCCTGCCAAGCAGGAGATGCAGGTTCGATCCCTGGGTCAGGAAGATCCCCTGGAGAAAGAAATGGCAACCAATTCCAGTATTCTTGCCTTGGAAATCTCTTGGACAGAGGAGCCTGGTGGGCTACAGTCTATGCAGTCACAAAAGAGTTGGACACAAATTAGTGACTATATAGCAGCCGCAGCTGTTTCAGGCATGGGGCTAAGGCAGTGATTTTCAGCCCTGGCTACAAATGAGAATCCCTCTAGGAATTCCTACTAATCCCAGTGCCAGGCTCTCCCCTGCATCCATTCTATCAGAATCTAGACAGGGAGGTATTTTTAAAGATTCCAATGTGAGGTAAAGCTTGACAACCAGGGGTCCAGGTGTATGCTATTTGTTGTTAAAGGCTGTTGTATACTGGAGTCACCTGGGCAGCTTGGCTACTGCTCAGATGCCTGGGCCATCTTCAGAAATTCAGAAACCAGTAAGTTTGAGAAGGGGTTGTTCTGGTAACAAAATTCCCAGGGGATTTTTCTCACACTAAAGTTTAAAAGTGTAAATTATCTTGTTGAACCCTATGATTATGCCCATTTTACAGACAAGAAAAATAGGCACTGAGAGAGATTAAATAGTTTGTCTAAAGTAACAAGGTAAGTAACTGGCAGAACTAGGATTTGAACCCAGAGCTTCTGAAGCCATGGTCTGGGCTTACCCATTAGCTCCCTTGCCTTTCATTTGTAATGAAAACCTGTTTGCTCCAGGAGCAAAGGGTAAGGTGGTTGTGAAAATTAAAGATTAACAAGGTGCATGCATGTAATGCTGTTTTGAGGATGGGCAGGTTGGTACTACTACCCGCATGGGGAAGAAATAAGTCCAGCAGGGAACTGACCTCCATCCCTAGGGTCAGTCAGGCTATAAGGGGCAGAGCTGGTGTTGCAACCTTGGTTTCTGGATTCTAGATCTGGCCCATTTCTTTCAGACCTTCAAGTTCCACATTAGCAAACAAATCACTAAGCAGCTAGAATCTTTGTTGCTTGCACCTGGTGCAGAGTAGGTTCTCAAGCAATGATGCCTAGATGAGTAGCCATAGGGATAGCTGGCTGGGTGAGCGGGTGAGGGAGTGAAGGGGTCTGGGTGGCACCCTTGTGTCTCTGGTGGGGTTCCTGTCTCCATTTTTCAATTAGAGTTGTGACCACTAGAGGGCGATGTCGGACAAGAGAAAGGAAAAAAGATGCTTCACTGTTGTTTCCAGGACTGGAGAAAATATTAAAAATACATTTCTCGTGTAGATTTAAACCAAAAGGGGAGGCTCTAATTCACAGAGCAATTAAAGTGAGCATTGCTTTCCCCTGGGCTTGCAGGCTGCTGAGAACCTTTTTCAAACCACAGGAACATGTGGGCCACCCCTGACCTTTCTAGATTTAAAATCAACAGATCAAGGGGAGGGGGGACATCATGGTTGGCCTGGAAAGTGGATGTTTATAGATAATAGGCTGTTTTAAAGAAAAGACGTTTTGCAGTTTCCCAGACTTTTACAACATTGATGGGAGTTAATGTTTCGAGAAATGGTATTATGATGAAGTTGCATGCTGAATTAATTTTCCGTAAATAAAACCATACATTTCCCCAGATCGCTTTTCCTGCCTTATCATGGGGGTGTGTACTCTTGGTGGATGAACATTCTCTCCTCTTCCTCCACCTGCCCTGCTCATCTCCGTGAGCCCTGGAGTAAGAGAGAGCTGGCTGGCTTTGAATCTGGGCCATGTTACCACAGCTTGTGTGACCTTGGGAAAGTCACTTATGTTCTTGGAGGTTAGAATTGTCACCTGAAGAGTGACAATCTTTGCCTAAAGAGGGAGAGGAATTATACTTCAAATTTGTCATGACGTCCAAAAAGAAGATGCAGAAAGTTTCCAGCTTGGTGCCTCAGGCAAAGCCCTTGGCTCATGGGAGCCATCTTTCACGTTATGCTCCCATTTGCTTGGGAGCACGGTCAAGACCGAGAAGTAGGCACAAGTCACCTTGGGAACTCCCCCTGGCTTCAGCTCTTTGCCCTTCTCTCCTTTTGCATGGGGCACAGACAGATCTTCAGTGAGAATGTAACCTCCCTAGTGTTACAACTAACTCACCCCAAGATTTGCATTTGTCTGAATTGGAGAGGGAAAGAATGGTGGCCTTTGAGAATCAAATCCTACGTGGTGCTAATAATGATGATAAGTATAAGAACATTTCTTGGCACATATAATATGGTCTGCATTGTGCTAAGTGTTTTATATTCATTATCTTCTTTAATTCTCACTACAAACTCTGTGAGGTAGGTGTTTTATCATGTTCTTTTTACAGATGGGGAAATGGAGGATCAGAGAGTTTAGGGAACTCGGGCTGGGATCACACAGCTATTAAGTGGGCAAACTGGAGTCAAACTCAGGTCTGACTCCAAACTTGCTGTTGAGAAGGAAACGGGAAATAAAAACATGTGCATCACTCATGCACTCTACCACGTAGACATCATAGAAAGATGTAGCATGTTGGGAGGTTGAAGGGAAGGAGAGGCACATGTAAGAGACGGACTGAGAAAAACCTGGTGGAGGTGATGCTTTCTGAGGGGTGACCTAAAGATTAGGGAGGGTCCCAGCAAGCAGAGATGAGGTAGGAAGAAGCCTTTACAGATGAAGGCAAAGGCAGAGAGGCTGGCAAGCATGGGTTTGCTCTGGGGACATGGATATGTTCAGTAAAGCATCACCATATGACATTGGTGCTACCTGTCATTATGGAGGAGGAAAATGAAGCTCAGAGAAGGTGACTAACTTGGGGAAGTTCACACAGCTAAGTGGCAGAGTTGGCATTTGAACTGCCACGTGTCTCTTAGACCATCTTAAGAGATTGTGGCTTTAGGGAGGATTCCAGGGCCAGCAGCCCAGCCACACCCAAGCCCCGTACCATGTGCCCCCACCTAGAAGTGTGTGGGAGCCAGGATAGGGGAGAATACTAGGGAGAAGGAGAATTATAATAAGACTATACCTTTGTACCATACTTGCTTTTCTTTTCCTCCTGCCTTGGCATTCAGTTACTATCTTGCATTCTTTTCCATTGAATAACAATAATAACTCATTAACCACCTGTCAACCCTGAGATAATGAAGACAGGGTGGAGGTCGGGTGTCATAGCTAGGAAGTAGATGGAAGGTTCAAGAGCAGCCAGTGCCGCTGACCACTCTCCTGCTCCCCTTCCTGGTGGTTCTCTTCCTAGTCTCACAACAGCTCCAGAAATCTCTCTGCAGCTCAAGGAGTCTGTGTTGCTGCGCCGGAGACTGTGGAACTGGCCTGGAAGACTGGATCCTGCTTCCTGGCCCAGGGCTGTCTCTACTGCCCCTGCCCTCCAGCCCTCAGGGCCTCTGTTGCTTCCTCCTGTCTGTCCGCAGTCAGCAGTTGCCCATGGACTGCGAGTGTCCCCAACACCACCACAGATCTCAGCCTCAGGTTCTTGTCCCCTGAGAACTTGGCCTACAGGGGACAGGAATCCCAGGCCACGGGTGGATCTATTTATGTGGGTTTCAGGATCCATGGAATCCTATCTTGCTTTACATCTGTGACTAGAAACTGCCTTGGCCCTGGACATTTGTAGGGCAGGGGTGCATCCACAGATGGACAAGGCACAGACAGAAATCTCATTTAGAGGGAGGTGAGGTGTGAGGGGCACTGGAGGGTGTTCCAGCTGTGGACTGAGGGGAATTTCCAAGGTAGTGGGCAGAGTGGAGACTCACCTCCGTGTCTTCCTGGCGGAGGGAGGAAGAACCTGTGCCCTCATTCTGTCCTTCAGTTACTCATCCGTTCACTCAGCACGCACGCGTGCATGCTTAGTCGTGTCCAACTTTGTGTCCTTATGGACTGTAGCCCATCAGGCTCCTCTGTCCATGGGGTTCTTTAGAAAAGAATACTGGAGTGGGTTGCCGTTTCCTCCTCGAGGGGATCTTCCTGACCCAGGGATTGAACTCGTGTCTCTTGTGTCTCCTGGATTGGCAGGTGGATTCTTTGCCCCTGAGCCACCTGGGAAGCCCCAACATGTACACGTTGAGCACCTATTCCGTACCAAGCAGTGTTGAAGCAGGAAAAAAAGATAAAATTCTTGCCCTCAAGGTGCCCTCACCTCATTCTCCTGGAGATGATGGGGGGGGGGGGCAGGGGTGAGCAAATAAAGCAAATACCTAGTAAATTAGATGACAGTGACAAGTGACATGGGGGAAGGCAAACCTGGGAAGGGGGCATGGAAGGCTGGTGAGGTGGAATTTATCTATATATGGATCTTCCTTGTAGTTCCAGATGGAGCTAGAATCAGATTCTTTTTCTTCTAATCAACCTGGTCATTATTCAGAGATGCCAGATTCAGATTCACTCCGTTTAGGTAAAATGCAGGCAAGTTCAATATCTGGCACCCAGAGTTAAAGAGGGGACTTAACAGTGAGGCTACTCCTGTTCCAGACGGGGCCTAGGCACCCTGAGCTGAGCTGCCAGGGTGCAGGGGACGTGCCCAGGAGCCCGGGATGGTGGGGGTGGGAACACTTCTATCAGTGGATCTCGGTGCGCAAGGCCAGAATGCATGCATGTCCCGGGCCCTGGAGAGGTGGCCAGGCAGCTAACATGGCTGGGCATTCTGGGGCTTGAGTTTCCCAAACATGAGACTATAAACACAAACGTGGCTATAGGCCAACCATGTTGTTACATGCTAAATGGGGGTCTGGTACCTGAACCAAATTAGCATTAGTCACCTTCTATTTAGGGCCCATAAGCATCTTCTATTTTCACAGTCCACAGGGAGGCCCAAGAAACACAGATTTATGAGACAATGGCTTTCTTTTGTTTACACAGTCTCATTCTGAGGTACTAGGGGCTGGGCTCCAACATATGCATTTTGCAGGGGACCCAATTCAGCCCATAGCGGATGGGCAGTGGCTAGATGAAGAAAGGCCCGGGAGCTGTGTGAGGAGTATGGATTTCATCTGAAGCCTCACACAGAGTGACGATACTCATGTTTACATTTTACAGAGTTCTAATGGAAGCAGTGAGGGGAAAGACTTGGAGGAGGGTGGAGATGGGTTTGAAAGTTCTGGGGTTACTCTCTGAGAGCACCTGGCAGAGGGGAGATGCAGGGGGCAGAAGCAACGACTTGTCATGGGTCACCTGCAAGGGGCTGGACAGAGTGAGTTAGATTTCTGGTTTGGGCTACTGGGTGCACTGTGGGAATTGTAACCGAGTCCTGGAGGAGAGTGTGGCCCACGCAAAGGGGTGAAGGTGGGTCCAAGGTGGTGGGGGGACATGGTGAGTTTAAGGGATCAGTGGGACATCTGAGTGGAGGCCGATCTCCAGCTCTGGAAAGAAATCTGGATAGAGAAATGGATTTGGGACTCATTAGCTTGGGTGGTAATTGAAGCCATGGGAATGGACGAGGGAAGGGTGCTGGCCGTGAGTTTGAAGATTCAGAAGTGAGCTGAAAACTGTTCTTGTTAAAGCTGGAGATGTGTGTGCCCAGAATGACAAGTGCTCTGCTGGTACGAAAACCCCGCTAATTTTTACTCCCACGTTCTGTCTGAGGAGTCACTGGAGGCTGAGGGTGTGGAGAGATCCTCTGGTCTCCTGGGTGTCAGCTCTCTTCCCAAGCCCACAGGGTGTTTAATCAACTTTTGAGACTTAATGAGTTACTGGACGCCCTCGCAGCTGAGTCAGCCCAGGGCCCCCTCCTGGGATGGGCTGTGAGTGGCCCTCCAAGACAGAACCACCTGCTTTACCAGGCATGGGGGTGTGACTTCCCAGGCCAGCAAGATCCAATGGCTGATTTACACAGTGTCACTAATGATACCAATGAAGGAAAAGCATTTGCTGAACTTTGAGGATGCATGACACACAATTTTGGTAGTCTTAGCAGGTTTGTCTTTTTAAGATGTCTTCTTGGACTGCTTTTAAAGTAATACCAGCTGGCATGTATAGAGTCCTCACAAGTCCAGGTGATGTATGAAGCATTTTTCTTGTGCTGTCTCACTCCATCCTCACAGATGGTTGTGCCCATCTTCCTAATGAACACACAAAAGCTTGGGGAGGGAGGCAGCTTGGGTGAGATTGTGTAGTTTGCAGGCGAGGGGCCTGGACATGAACCCCAGCAGGCTGATGTGAAGCTTCCCATGTTGTCACTTAGCTACTGCCTGGTGTGTTCCTTCATGGAAGGGACACCTTCCCTGTTTCTCTGGCCTCAGAGTCAGACACACTCCTGGGGCTTGTTTCTAGCTCACCCCACGGGCTGGCATGTGACTTGGGTCAGTTGTTTACCCTCTCTGTATCTCAGTCTGCCTTTTTTTGTAAAATGAGACCATTATGCCCACTAGAATGGCACTTCAGAGTGAGTGTAGTGATAATGAGGCATAATGATTGTGAAGCACTTGGCTCCATGCTTGGAACATAGTAAGTGCCTGTGGCAGATGGTTCTACTCAGAGATGGCCACAATAGTACCTGTCCCATAGGCTCTTTTGCTCCTGTGATGGTAACACTTCTTCACTGACCATTGGGTTTAGATCCCGTCCTCTTGAACCAGGAGGTACCTTTGCAATCACCCTGGCCAACAGGCTACGGTGGAAGTGACGCTAGGTGACTTCTGAGACTAGGTTATAAAAGTGTCTGCCTGGCTGTCTCAGTCTGTCTTGAGACACGTGCCCAGGGAGCCATGAACCAATATGTAAGCTGTCTGGTTATCGTGTGGCCTCTGTGCTGGAAAGTGCATGTGGGGAGAACCCTCAGAAATAGAGCCTCAGCTCTTCCAGCCCCCAGACCTTTGAGTATGTCCAAAAAGTGTGTCAATTCCTACTGACTGGGAGTTTATGAGTAATCATAAAGGCTAATTGGATTGCCTGATACCAGAAGGTTTGGACTGTGCAAATGAGGGCAATCAGGATGAGAGCCCTGTATATGGCAGCAGAGGGAGGGGCATTCTTCCTCATCTCTTCCCTGAGAGGCCTCTGTAAGCTAAGGGAATAAGACATCCTTTGGTGCATCATTTTACACTTCCCCCAACACTTCCATATCAGTAATCTCATTTCAGCTATACCATATACCTCCAGGTTGGAGTAGGACAAGAGTTATTTACTCCATACTCCAGCTGAGCAAACTGAGGTACAGTGAGGGGAGGGGACAGAATTCAGGGACGTATAATTGTTTAGGGGCAGAGCAAAGAAAGTGTGTTCTCCTTGCCGTCAATGCCTAGCTCTTCAGCTTGCTAGCTGTGTGACTTTAGGCAAGTTACTTGACTTTTCTCTGCTTCAGTTTTCTCATCTATAAAATAGGGATCGAAATGGTACTCCTTTACAGGGCTGTGGTGAAGATTAATTTACATATTTCATGTGAAGTGTTTAGGGCATTACTAGACAGTATGGAAAAGCTGGGAAATGGCTGAACAGGGGGTTTCAAATCAGGGAGTCTAACTCCTGACTCCACACTGGTAGGCCCAAGTCCCGGAAATTCCTACCAATCCTCCAAAAGGAGGTCGAACAGCAGTATTCAACCAGGACATTTTCCAGCTTCTCCACTATTCCCTGGAGAGCCTAACTTTGAGTCTGCCTTGCCCACTGTGCCTTGATTACATGATGCCCGAGCTGAAGGCAGCACCATCACCCTCTTGTTTTAGTGCAGTCCAGGATTTTGCTGTGTGGGTTTTTTTTTTTTTTTGCAGTCAGAGCATACCGTTGACATCCTGAGTTGGCAGTAAAAATCTGAAGTGTTCTTACCACAGGTACTCACGTAAAGCTGCATTCCTACCCATCTAGGACTGACGCAGGTGGAGATATAACAAAACCGACTATGGCATCATTAGTTTGTTACAAAAGATGTTGTTTTGTTGACATCTGCTATTTGTAGAAGAACCCAGATGAGTTCCTCCTCCCTGGGTGCTTGGAAATGCCCCTATGCTGTTTCTGATACACCCTCCTTTTTTTCTTAAGTTCGTATGAGTGGCATGCTGTTACTTATAACCAAAAAAGTAAGGGGTGGACTGACTTCTGGGTGGCCCGTATGTAGGAAGGAGGGAGGTGTAGCATGGACGTCTTGCACGGTGGAGGGCAGAGAAGGCAAGCCCTGGGAGCCCACGCCATGGGCCGCATCCAATCCTGCGGCTGGTGTTATGGTTGATCATGAGTTTTTCCTGCTGAGTCTGGGTGTGACTTTAGCTTTGATCAGCTGTCACCTGAATGCGAAGAGACTATGTTCTAAGAGGACACTGGTGTAATTAATCAGGCTTCAAGCTTTTTTGTTGTTCAGATGGCTCCCCAGCTCCCTTAATGTACTGCTGTCTAACCCACATTTTTCCAGCTTGCCCACAAGGATGAAATGATATTTTTGACATGTCTTATTTCTTGCTAACTACAAATTCTCTAAGTGGCCACACTGCTGGATCCTACTCGTCTAGCAAAACTATGTGTGGTACTTGCTCAGATAGTCACTGGGTGGTGGTCTGTGGGTAGGTGGGTCAGAGTGGATGGAACCCAACCCCAGAGCCCACTGGGCATCCCTTTTGCAGTCAGTGGTGGGATGTTAACTCCTGTGAGTGCATTTCCACCAGGTGCCTTTGCTTAGGTGACATATGGTAAATGGCAAATGGACTCTGTTATGCCTATGGCTCTTTGTGTAGCTCCTGGGCAGTATTGGAGGGCAGTGCTGACTCAAGTAGAAGCTGAGCCACCCCTGATGCTTTTCTGCCTTGTCTTTGAATCCTGCATGTTGTCTCCTAATTGATCCCCATTCTCTCCCCACCTCAGGCCCCAGTCTAGGGACACCTTTCTATTCTGGGGAGATGTAAGTTCACCCTTACTTATATTCTCTCAAATATATTGTCTATGCATAAACCCTTCTTATTTGCCTGTGCCTTGGCTTTTGGAGCTCGAAGTTAGTTATTAACTTTTTTTTCTTTTCTTCTGCTTTATTTTATACCATCGCTTTCTTAAGGGAAGGAATGCAGACTGCTAGGCTAAATAAAAAAGAGAAACACAGGGCTATAAGGAAATGCCAGAATGAAAAAGCATATTGGTGCATATTTTAGAAATGTAATCCCACTGCACAAATTATAGAAACTTTTTCAACCTAGCCTAAGCAAATTAGAGGAGTTTATGATAAGAGTGAGGCTTAGGCAAGGCATGGGGAGAAACATCTGTTGTCAAAAATGATGGGGTTCAGGAGCCAGGGAGCATGAAAGGCTGGAAGAAGGCACACTCACCATTGTCACTGCACGGGTCCCACCATCTCTCATCTCTGCCCCTCTTGGAATGTCTACTTGGCTCCTCTCTCTTGGGACTGGCTTTCATGCAGCTATCGTGGGCATATGACATATAGATCCCCAGTCCTGCCTGTAGTTCAGATGGTGCTTTGTACCAATTGGAAAAGCTGCCCTTTCACAGAAACACTTTATTACCATCTGCTGAATACCGTATTAAAAATACATAAACAAGGGAGGATTGAAGATGTAAGTATCCACTCCAGAGCTGTATAATGAACAGCTTATAGTGTTGTGTGCCATGACTGCAAGGGTGCCTCCAGGTATCCTCAGAAGCAGCCACAGAGAAGAACCAACATTCTTGAGTCTGAACCCCAGAGAAACTCTGGTCTAGCCTGGGCCAGGTGTACACCTGCCTGTGCTTCAGGCAGCAGCCGCAGGGGCTGACTGGCCAGTACAAAAGTGTCTTCAGACAAGTAGCTGTGAAGGTTGGGAAGACCACCCCAAAAGGCACATGCACAGGGATTTATCACAGGCATGTTAGGGTATTTCTTTGTCAAACTCCCCAAATTTAACACATCCTTTGAAATACTGAATCGATAAATTTCAAGATACTAACACATATATATGGAATTTAGAAAGATGGCAATGATGACCCTGTATGCGAGACAGCAAAAGAGACACAGATATGTAGAGCGGACTTTTGGACTCTGAGGGAGAGGGAGAGGGTGGGATGATTTGGGAGAATGGCATTGAAACATGTATACTATCATGTAAGAAACAAATCGCCAGTCTATGTTTGATGCAGGATACAGGATGCTTGGGGCTGGTGCACGGGGATGATCCAGAGAGATGATATGGGGTGGGAGGTGGGAAGGGGGTTCATGTTTGGGAACTCATGTACACCCGTGGTGGATTCATGTCAATGTATGGCAAAACCAATACAGTATTGTAAAGTAAAATGAAGTAAAAATAAAAATTAAAAAAATTAAAAAAAAAAGTTCTTTAGCAGGACCAACATGGTAGTTTCTTTTGGGACCAACCACTCTGCAGGCCACCCGATGCATTATTGTCTAGTGTTGTTGCTTACAATGGAATGATCAGCCTAAATGTCAGTTCCTCAGTAAACCTTACTTGATCCCTTGAGGAAACAGCATTTCCTTAATTCAAGCAAGGTTAATGAAGGGCGCTTTCCCAAAGGTGAGGGCAGAGTTAAGGGAATCTAACAGGGAAGTTAATGTATTGTTGGAGCTAGCAAAAGCTGGCAGCCTTACCTCTGCTATACTCGAATAGGTAGGTGTGGGAGCAGCTTTTGGAGTCGAGAAAGTGGTCAGAGTTGTAGGGATTGTGTAGAGGGTGCCTGGCAGGACCTGTGGCCTCAGGTGCAGAGAGGCAGCTAACTTACTAGGGAAGCAGCTGGGAAAGTAAATATCTCGACCTCACTCTCTCCTCCTCTCCAGACTCCTGCCAGTGCCTTGATTGTCTGAATCTAACTGGAAGCCAGGAGACAAGAGATGCTGTTGAAACAGTCCATATATGTTAGCTTCCTGAGGGAAAAGGATGGAGATAGATGGAAAGTGAATCTGGGAGAGGCAAATGGAAAATATCCAGCACATCCCAAACTAGGTCCCTCTCCTATTTGCCGCTCCAGATGACTGCATTTCCTCGTCATAATGCTCAGCCTAATTTATTGTTTCTATTGGGAGATTAAGCCTTCCCAGGTGGCTCAGTGGTAAAGACTCTGCCTGCCAAGCAGGAGATGCAGATTCGATCTCTGGGTTGGGAAGATCTCCTGGAGAAGGAAATCGCAACCCACTCTAGTATTCTTGCCTGGGAAATCCCATGGACAGAGGAACCTGGTGGGCTACAGTCCATGGGGTCGCAAAGAGTCAGATACGACTTAATGACTAAACCACCACCATTGGGAGACTAAGCATGTGGTAAGGGTTGTGTCTGGCTTGTTCATTGCTCTATTCCCAGCGCCTGCCACTGTGCCTGGTTTGCAATGGTGTGCAATAGTACTTGGGAAATGAGTGGGTGGATATGTCTGATGTCCTTTCATGGGCCATAAATGTCTTTGAGAACAGTGAATCTCCCGGCACAATGCTTGCACATAAAGGGAGATTTCTGGTGAATAAATATCTGTGTAGTTAAGTGAATGGATGAATCCTAAGGATAGGGAACCCAGAAAACCCCATGGTACCGAGTTTATGTCAAGATTCAACCCCAAATTTGTTAAATTTAGCAGAATCTGTTCCTTCCTGAGAGGCCTAGGAGCTTATACATGAGTCATCTTCTCCCACCCTTTATCCATACAACCTTGGTCTGGTAGCATCCACTCCATTTCCATTAGGGATGGTCACCTCAGCCCTAGTGGAAAAGTGAACCATGACCAAGGCTGAGACCATCAGTCTTTCCCTGGGAATCAGCCTCTCAAATCCACTGATGATGGAGAATGTACCCCGTTCCTTGCTCTCTACCTTTTTTCCCTCAAATTGATCAGAGGTAGTGCTTGCTCCATGCATTAAAAAACTGATACACTCAGATACCAGACTTATCAGGTCATATGCTGATGTGTTTACAGTCTTGGGCTTGGCAGCTGCACTGCTTGATTTCACTTCCAGCTCTTCCAGTTCTTAGCTGTGTGACATTAGGCAAGTTACTTGTCTTCTCTGTACCTCAGTCAAGGATTCAATGAGTTAAAGCATGTAGAAGCATGTGCCTGGCACATGGTGAGCACTCAGTAAATTTTATGTGGGTCTTGACCACTCAAGCAACTTGAGAAAAAATAACTGATGGAGTTATACTTCTTTAAGCAGTGGGTAAATGAAAGTAACAATCATGGAATAAATTGGAATGAATTAGACATTTCTCAAGGGTTACTTGTGTCTTCCCACCCACTCTGCTATAGGGTAAGTATAGAGAAAAAAGGTTCGAGAGCTATTTCTAAAGGAAGCATTAAAAATGAGCTGGTGCCTTTTTAATTTTTCGAGAAAATCTAGAGGCCAGTGGCTGTATCTGGTATTCACTCTTCTCTTTCTGCAAAGTTCATGGGTTCTTGGCTCTAAATAAGCTTAGTTCTCTATAGCTTCCCACAAGGAAATTAAATTTTCAGGTCCTGCACAAAAGTTTAGTTATCACTAATACAATCATCTGTGCTGTCACTGCAGGGCTGTAGGATTTGGGAGGGGGTAGAATGGGATTTCACAGCAATAGAAAAATTCCTCCTCTGGCCCTCCCTCTGAGACACTCAGACGTGTGTTCCTCAAGCACGCACCAGCACAACCATACACATAGGTACACAAAGGGGTGGACTTTCTCAGACAGTTATCCTGAGTGACTTTTAAAAAACTCAACCAAGCCAGCCTTTTGGCAGTGTCTTGTTAGCCTGAACCAAGTGTTGAGGAAGCGGAAGAGACGGGGTGCATTCAGCACGGTCATGTCCTGGTCCTACCTTCCAAGAGATGCCATAGTGATATGCTGGTGATGGGAGGGAGTGGGTTGGGGGGAGAGAGAATGCTTACCAGGATCTGATAAAAGGTAGACTGTGATAAGGGCTGTGTGAGAGGTTAAAAAATTGCTAAAGGTTGCTCTCTTTCTCTAACTTATTTTATATGTGGTTCTGTGTAGTAGTTTTGGAGTTAACCAGCCTTGTTCTGCCATCTGGATTTGACTGTGGGATTCACTGCTTAAGAGTAGTGACACTCTCTGAGGTTAATTTCCTAGTCTGTAACTGGTAGTATTATCACCTCTCTGTATGTGCTAAGATTGCTTTCTGTGGCAAATAACAGAAATCAGATGGCAATGGCTTCACCAAATAAAAGCATATTTTTCTCATGGAACAAGCAGTTCAGGGGTAGGAAGCCTGGAATTGATATCATTGTTCAAGGGACCCATCAAGGATGCAGGGTCTTGCTGCCCCAGCATCCAGGGCCACAAGGGGGCAATTCCAGCACCAGGCAAATGGTAAGAGGTCAGCTTTGAAGAGCTTTCTGGAGAGCCCTACTTATTCTATCTTATCCTTCATTGTCCACAGTTATGCTGGGATGACCAACCCTACCTGCAAAGGAATCTGGGATATCAAGTGTTTTAACTGGACATACTGTTGTCTCAAACATAACTGGAGTCCTGTGAGGAAGCAAGAAGGACAGACCCCAGCATATCTGCAACACAATCTTGGGAGTTGTTGAGAGGACTCCCTGAGAAATGTCAAGTTCTTGGCCCAATGCCTGACATGTAACTATCATTAGCAGCTGAAACTCTTTCCAATGTCTTCTCTGAGGAGGATCCCCCAGTAATGTGGCCAGTGGAGACTCAGGCTCCTCACTGACTTGACTCCCCCTAACTTCTGCTCATCTGAATCTGACTCATGCCTCATGACTCAGGCAATCTCAGCTCCTAGACAAAGTCTTTCCTCACTTCTCTGGTCCTCAAAGGCATCACCTGCTCTTTTGAAAACCTGTAACACAAAATAACTACTACATTACTCAAATGTAATTTAACATATGTTTCCTGGTATGACTAATTAATACCTCTGTTTATTTTTTTCTCCTAACAAGATTATAAATTTACTGAGGACAGAAATAATGTTTTATTCCTGCATCCCTGCCTCAAAGCTTTGTTACTTGTTCTTACATAGAGTAGATGCTCATGTTGAATAGATTGTAGGGTTTGGGAGGCAGCCAGCTTTTGTTTAAGTTGCTAGTAGACCTGGGGATGTGATACTTCAGAGATTTGTCCCCATGTGTGCAGTAGTGAATCACATTCTTTGGGTCATCTGCTATTTTGTATACATTGGTTTTCCAAGCAGAGATAGCCAAGATATGGTCTAGTAAACATGGATTGTGGTCTCTCTCTGAAAAAAGCAGGGTAAAAAGTGAGGATAGAATGCCTACATAGAATCAAGTATTCATTCATTCAACTGAGTGCCTGCTAGGCACCATGCGAAGTTTGAACCTCTTGATCTTGTGTCTCGTCCTACAACTTCTTCCAGTCTTGAGGCAGGATGAGCTCCTTTGCTCAGAAGTACTCACTTCCTTCAGGTTTTGACTCAAGGGGAATTCCTTGATCCCATCAATTTCAAAACCATTTTCTGTTAATAATCTCGACTCAGCTACTTGCTTTCAAGGGGGGCCCTGACAAATAATTAAGAAAGAGAACATGAAGTAGGACTACTGTGAGTGGGAAAGCCCCATACACACTTGCCCCTTTTTACCAGCTCACATCCTGGTCTCTTCTGGGTCCCTGTGTGAGCTATCAGTAACCCCCTCTCTCCTGGTCCCATGTGAGGGAAAGGATTTTTCTTCAAGCAGATTATATTTCATCCCTTAAAACAAATTCAGCAATTGATTTCTGAGCCCTTGTTATGTATAAAGTACTATGCTGGCACAGATGACAAGAACACAAGATATTAAATCAGTTAAGGAACTGATTAAATGTTTGATTAGAGTGTGCAAGCTAATGGGGGTGTCTTCATTTTTATAAGACTGATATAACACTTTCTCTGTGCTGAGCCCCATGCTTAATGCCATACATACTTTTTCTCCTTGGATCCTCTGAGGATTCACAACAGCACTGTGAGACAGGTGGAAGATAAAATAATGATCTTTTATCTCCCCCTTTCCCCAACCACTCACCCACCTTCTGCTTAAAGTTGAATCCATGAGGGAGGGGTAAGGGTTAGAGATCTAAAAAGGATCCAAAATTCTGGAAAGAAACCACTTGTTGGCTGGGTGCCTGATACCAACATGGGGTGACACCAGTAGAGGAGAAATGGCAGCATTTTTTGAGTAGCAGAGGCTTGTGATATCTCCCTTGCATCTTGCCTCTGAGTCTCTTTTGAGTACAGAGTGGGTGGATGCGATCTGAAAATGTCCCTTAATAGAGGAGAGGAAGGTAGTTAAAAAGTCAGAGTCAGGTGCCAGCGATGGGGGTCACTGTGATGTGATTTAAGGTGATGTCATAGCAGAGCCTTTACTGTGGAGTGGATGAGCCACGGTTGGGGCCTCAGGATCAGCAGAGCCAGGAAGATGCTGAGTCACAGGGAAGAAAACCTGCATGCTCTGTGCTACTGTTCAATCAGCTGTGGGCACTTTAGAAGGAGGAATGACAAGGGAAAAGCTACCATCCAAGACCAGCAGGATGACATATCTTGGCTGAGGTCAGCTGTGATGTTGAGTGGTGCCTGCACCTGCCAGGATGACAGGCTTTATCTGGAACAGATGACCTTTCCATGAGGCCAGGGGGTGGTTTGGGAAAAACCTTTCCAGGAATTTAGCTTCCCCCTCAAAGGAGACGGAAAAGGGAGAGTTTTTGATTTGCTGTAATAAATTACCCATAGAGATGGGCTTTACCAGAGAAGCGATGGCATTATTGTAATGTGGTCAGACTGAGTTTTGTTTTTTTTTTTAACATTTGCAAGAACAGAGATTTAAAAACTTTGACTGAGAATTTTATATTCACAAGAGGAGTTTAGGTAAAAATCCTTAAATATTTTCTTTTCTAGTCTCTACTCTTGACTTTTTCCTCACAGAGCCTCCTCATAATCCAAAGTGCCTGCCAGGACCAAGGTGGATGATAAGCCCATGAATAATGGCTGAGGCTTCATTAGCAGACTCCATCATTTCTCCGAGGGAGCACATATTCATATTCATCTTTTAATCAGCAGAGAAACTAGAGAAGGACTTGCCCTGCTGAGCTGAGGGGAAAAACATAACGCGCTTGACTAGAGTCCTTCTAGATTCTAGACGAGAGTCTTCTAGACGAGAGTTTTCCCTGGTGGCTCAGTTGGTAAAGAGTCTGCCTGCAAGGTGGGAGACCCGGGTTTAATCCCTGGGTCGGGAAGATCCCCTGGAGAAGAAAACGGCCACCCACTCCAGGATTCTTGCCTGGAGAATCCCATGGACAGAAGAGCCACAAAGAGTCAGACATGACTGAGTGACCAACAGAGTCCTTCTGGCTCCTGGTTCCTTCTTGGCAGAGTCAAGGTGGCCCTGTGCAAGCATGTGAGGGAAGAGACAGGAGGTGCTGGCGAGAGAGGTGGCAGCTGTTTTGAACAAGGGGTTCTTCTGGTCAGTGACTCCATCTTTACTCAGACCCAGGCTCCAGTTCAGAAGTTCAGCTCCCTTCTCCAACACCCACTCTCAGATTCACACACTCACAGAAGAACCATCCTTCACCACAACAGCTAGCATTGACCCTGCCCTGAGGCCCTTTCCTCTTCCAAAGGCAGGAAGAGGAAGGAACCATGGAAAAAACAACAAAACAACAAAACCAAAAAAAAAAAAAAAAACTACTCCTTCCTGCGAGTGCAAGCAATTCCACTTAATTTATTTTGCACCAAATAAGGATGCTGAGGAAACTGAAATGGGATAACTCCCACAGTGTGGGTTCAACTTATAGAAACTCAGTATACTAATTTACAAGCCAGATCGATTAAGAGGTGATTATGCACTTTATAGGCAACTGCTTTGCTTCAGTAAGGGATTCTTTTGAGCATTTGCTCCCTAGGGCATTTAAGAATTTGCTTATAGATCATGACTATTGAATGGAAGGAGGAGTGAAGTAGAAAAATAGTAGGAGGCCTCATCTACTCTAGATGCAGGAGGAATGAAGAAAAAAGGTGAAGTATTTCTGAAAGGATATAAATCAATGGGAAAACAGGATGGATTTCCCAAATTTAATGTATATGCAACTTTGCATCGCATTATAAAATAATAGCTGTCGTGAATGTTTACTACTATATACTCAACTAGTTTACTTACATGAATCCTCACAAGAGCTATAAGAGGTAGATATTACCATCCTCATTCTGTAGATGAGTAAACTGAGGCTCAGGATGTGAAAAAACTTGTCAGAGGTCTCAGATATTTCAAGTTCACATTACTCTATCTATCAACAGTCATAAATCCAACTGTGGGTATTTGTCTCTCTCTTTCTTTTTTGGTGCGAAGCCCAAAGGGTTAGTCAGTATTCACTCCTCTATTTGAAAAATGTTCTTTAAAAAGGAAACTATTTTTGGATGGAGTAAATTAAAGAATAAGCACGAATCTTACTGTTAGTTTATTTTCACTGAGTGCACACACTCCTCCAACGATAATTCACCCAGGATGTGAGCTGGAACTCATTAGGAGCCACCAAGCCTGAGGGAAAAGATAAAACCATGATTAAAGACATCTGAGCCCTTAAGGACAATTTATTATCTTGGATTTCATTTTTAATAGGAGATACTAATTCATACAAGAAGTCCCTGGGGCAAATGAGTGGTGCTCTGTAATTGTTGTAGGTCTCTGGAGTGTCCAAACATGCACTGGCTCCTGGGTGGGGCAGGGTACCAGGTCTGCAAGCAGGTGCCAGGCCTGGAAACTCCTTGGACCCTTGACCAGCCCGGCTTGGTGGGAGGATGATCTCTGGCAATGCCACAAAGCAGAATGACTCCAAGTGGTCCTATACAAGTTGGCCAATTTTTTTTCTCGAAAATCTCTCCATTTATCCCAGTGGGAGGCTGAAAACTTGGCCCTGAGATCGGGTTCAAAGCATTAATATAGGTAGCAAGTGGTCAAGAGGAGCAAGTGACTGTACAGAGAGCCAGATTCTCACTGTTAGCAGCATGGATGATAATGATCCAGAAGGGACCTCAGGTCCCTTGTCTGCAAAATGAGGTGATGACATAGCCTCAAGGTGCTTTTAAAATATGGTATAGAGTTAGAAAGACAGAGAGGGAAGAAATCCTACAATTCAATTCCTTGCTCAGTCCTTTCCTTTACTGGGGTGCTAGAAATACATATATATATAGAAATACAACAGCAGCAAGAGTGTATTGGTTATTTACTGGTGAGACATTATGTTCAATTCTGCAAATATTGGGGCAATCTTATGAAGCAGACATTGTCATTATCTCCATTTCATAGTGAGGGAACTGGACCACAGAGGGACTGGATGACTTACCCAAGATCACACGGGTTCAGGTAGTATAGCTTTAGCACCTGCATTCTAATCACAACAATCTTCACCTAGAAAGTGGGAGTAATGGCATATCTACCTCAGAGAGTTATAGTGAAATGACATCACAAACTAAAGTGCTGAGCATGGTTCCTGGCACATGATAATCACTTGTTAAGTAAATTAGATTTGTTTAGCTTGGAGAAGCTAATAAGAATAAGAGACTTAATTATTGTCTTCAAATATATGAACAATTTTTAATGATTCACTTATGTTTGATGAATATTGAGCCCCTACAGAACCAGACTAAATGCTTTGTATTATTCTTAGATCTGTGTCATTCAAGGAGAAAATTTAATTTTAAACAGGAGAAATTTAATTAGACACAAAAATATCTTGACCTTTATACTAGGTATAAAATTCCAGAATAAGTGATGGCAATTCACTGTGAAAGTTGTATTCATGGTGCTTAAATGGAGAATCAGTATTGAAACAACTTCCAGGTAACTGTGCAGGTTGCATACTGCACAAGACTAGGGACTGCCACTTATGCCATAGTGAATATGTTAATAAGCATTGTTTGGAAGTTACATAATACACAACCTGCATGGTCCTTTGTAGCATTCCTGCCTATTAGTCCTAAAGTGTTTAGGCTGAAGCTGGTCTTATTCCAGCTGAAGGAATCCATATCTTTGCATAAAAGTTGAGAGTTGAGATAATTATCTAGGAAAGGGAAGTACATGACTTGTACACTACAACACATCACCCAGGGTTCCATGGCAGTCATAGATAATAGGTCATGGCCTCAGAGTCCCTCTCCACATGACACCTAATAGGGAGTTGCTATCTGTTAATCGGATGTGTCACATTGGCTGAAACAAAAGTTGTTTAGCACAGTGATCAGTTAGTCATTCTGAAGTCAGAATGATTGGGCCTGAATCTAAACTCTGCCACATATGATACTGGTGACCTTAGTGAATCAGAAGGGCCGCTTCTGACTGCAAATAACAGAAACCAAGCTAAAAGATTACAGAAGGATACCCTTTTGAGAAATACTGTATCACCAAAGCTTTTGATAGAACAGAGGATCATCGCATATGGAAAAACTTGAACATTGATGACTCAATGCAGAAGTCATTCAGGAGTGTTTAGACTTTCAGTGGAAAGCAGACTTAGGAATACCTTGACTAATTTACTGGGTGGTAAAGAATCTACCTGCCAAGCAGGAGACCCTGGTTTGATCCCTGGATCAGGAAGATCCCCTGGAGGAGGGCATAGCAACCTACTCCAGTATTCTTGCTTGGAGAATCTCCTTGGACAGAAGAGCCTGATGGTGTACAGTCTATGGGGTTGCAAAGAGTTGGACATTACTGAGGTGATTTAGCATGCATGTATGCACATAAGAGAAATAAGTGTTAGGAAAAAAAAGTCTAGGAATAAGTGTCTAAATGCGCTCTTTCACCAAGTATAATATAAAAATTCTAAATGATCAGAATATGGTGTCATAGGTTACTTGGCAACATTTTTTTTCTTTCTAGTTGGACACAACACACACAGTGGTGCATCTTACAACTGATGGCCTCTTAGATGAGAAGAAATGCAGGTTACCATATCACAAGAAGGCCAGAGGGAGGACAGTGCTGGGGTTGGCTAATTCAGCAGCTCAGGAAAACTGTTAGGGATATAGTTTCTTTTCTTCCTTCCCCATTGCCATCCTTGGTCTGTTGGCCTGTTCTTCTAGGTGGCTCCCCTCATTGCCCCAGTTATAGGTACTGCATGAAAGTGACAATGTCCAGAGAAGAAAGGAAGTGCCTCTTCTGTATCTCATTTTGGTCAGCAAGGATTCCTAGCAGACTTCTCATGTTTTACTATCTATAATTGTGCCTTACATTCCTAATCATTGTCAATGGGAAGGGGATCACCATTGGTTTATGCCAGTTAGAGCCAGTTCCTGGGCCCCTGGAAGAACTCCACTCCCCTGAAAGACATGATCCCTTGAACAAAGCTGAAGTTCTGATTGTGAGGCAGAGACACAGAAATGACTGCTGGTTACTCAACAAGAAGGGTCTGCCACTCAGGAAGTTGCTTATCTTTTCTTTGTCTCAGTATCTTCTTGTGTAAAAATGGTGATGATAATAGCCACCTGGAAGGACAGTTTCGAGGATTAAATAACATGTAAAGTACTTAGGATAGTGTCTGATATATAGTAAGGACTTAAAAAGTGTTCATATTATTGGTATTGTTCTTATTCTGATTGTTATTATAATTATAATGTCACCCTAAATCTAGATAGATAAAATTGTAACCTGCCACTGAAGAAAAGGAAAATCTGGGCCTCAGTTACATAATCTCTAATAGGACAGGAACATTATATTATAGTTTCCAGTGTAAAACACAAAGTAATTGTGCCGTGTGAACTTGTTAAATAAAGGAGTAAATGAATGTGTTTCACTTAGAACTCTTTTATGAGTAAGAGAAAAAGCTAATTTAACCTGACTTAATAAAAAAGAAACTAATGGATCTTATAACTGAAGAGCCAGAAGTTGAGCTAACTTCAGGTATGGCTTGATCCAGGAGCTTAAGCAATGATATTAATATTTAGTTTCTTTTCATTACTCAGCCCTGCCTTGCCAAGTGTTAGCTTTATTTTCAGGCTTTCCATGGCATTCCTTGGCATCTTCAGGTTCTCATCTTCCTAATTTAACCCCTGTGGCAAGAACCTGCTCCTCTTTCCTATGAATTCTATCAGATGTCTCACTGATTCTAACTAGGTCGTGTGTTCATCCCTGCAAGAGTCATTATGGCCAAGGGTGGAGTTGGAGTCGAGGTTTCCTCTCCTGGAGCACATGGACTGAGAGTGAGAGAGGCAGTGATTCCCAAGGGAAAGCTTGAGATACTATATTAGAAGGGGGCTTATGGATACTGGACCATGAAATGATAGATGTTCACTGTAAAATGGACAAATGGGTGAATAAATAAATTATATAGAACCAAGTTATAAAATCAGATATTGAAAAGAAAGGGCTATAGAATTTGTGACAGGCAGAATAATGCCCCCATCCTCCCATGAAGTCCACATCCTAATCCTTGGAACCTATGACTATATGTTAAGTCATAGATGGAATTAAGGTTTTTAATCGAATGACCTAAGAAAAAGGAGATTATCTTGGATTTTCTGGGTATGTCTAACACAATCACAAGCATTCTTAAATGGAGAAGACAGAGGCAGAAGAGGATGTCAGAACAAAGAGATGTGTCAAGTACTCAACTCATAGTTGCTGGCTTGAAGATGGAGGAAAGGGACCATGAGCCAAGGAATGTAGGCTTCTTCCAGAAGGTAGAAAATCAAGGAATAGGTTCTCTCCTAGAAACTCTCCTAGAAAGTTATGCAGCCCTGCTGATGTCTTGATTGTAGTCTAGCGAGACTTATTTTGGACTTCTGACCTGCAAAACTGTAGGATAATAAGTTTGTGCTGTTTCAAGCAACTATTTATAACAGTGGAAGAACAATAGAAAAGTAATAGATTTCAAACATAGTAAAAGATATTCCAAACAGAGTAAATGAATGAACAAGTGAATAAGTGAGTGAATGGTACAGGATCATGTAATGAAATCAAAGTAGAGAGAGAAGTGCCACAGAGATCAAAGGAGGGAGAGCTCTTCTTTGCTGTAGTCAAGGAGGGCTCTTGGGGAAAGGCAGGATTGTAGTTGTAGTCTTTTATAAGCTTAACAAAAGGAGAGAGGCTCCTGGCAGAGACAAATGGAATGTTTAAGCGCAGGAGTGAATTGACGTATTGGGAACTTCTCTGAAATTGCAGATTATGGTTGGAGAAGAGTATGAAATGTGGTTGGGTAGGTAAGAAAGGGTGGACTGATGGAGGGTCTACAGTTCTGGGATAAGATAAGATATTTCTGTTTGTTCCATTTATCCAAGAGAATGTAGCATAGACTTCTGAGTGGAAACATTTTGTGACGAAAACAGTGGCACTTGGGATGGATTAGGGACAGTGGAGGCCAGAGCGGGGCCAGGCTGGCTGTGTGGAAATGGAGACAGGCATCTTGTCTCCAGGAGCAATGGCTGGAACTCAGCAGTTAAATAGAAATGAGAGAGGAGGGAAGAGAACCCTGAAAGGCTCTCCTCTGTCAGTGACTCAGGTCATCAAAGGCACTCCCAAGATTAGATGCGAAATTTAGGGTGTTTGCAAGTTTCCCTGGGAAAGGACCTACATACTTTATTGCATTCTCAAAGATATCTGTGACTCCAGAGGCTCCAGAAAGGTAAAACTCACTTGTTTAATTTTAATTCACTTTACTGAGGAATAATATATATAGAGAGAAGTGCACATATTATGAGTATACAACTTGCTGCATTTGCACCGTCTGAATACCCCTAAGTAACCAGCACCCAAGAAAAAAACAACCCTGCCAGAACCCCAGAAGCTGTTCCTTAACCCCTTCCTATCACACTCTTGCCCCTCTGGCCATTGTAACCACTGCCTTAACTTCTAGTTTCTGCTAAAGTGTGCAGTTGGGGCTGCTTCGGGCCAGCACCAAAGGAATGGAGCCACCATTTCTAGAAGCAAGTATAGGCTAGAAACCACATATTGTGGTTTTCCTCCAGTGGTTTTAGGATAGAATTGGTGAGACAACCACTTTCATGCTTTCCAGATGTCCCCACGTGGCTTTAGCTTAACATAGAACCCCTCCAGGCAGACCCCCTCCCCAGGTCTCTGACGATCTGACTTGCTGCCAAGACCACGCTCTCCCTCAGGGCCTCAGATCTCTGTTTCACTCCGTTTGCTGCATTAGTCACTGTAATCCTGGGGCCTAGGCCTTGGGAAGAACAAAATCTAGTTTGGGCATTTCATTTTATGAGTTGATCATTATTTGGTTTCCTCTCTGGTTCAGAATCAAGGGCCAGGAACACAGGCTCTTAAGTACATAGTTGCCGTGGTGTGTTTTCATGCTGCAGTGAGTGGCTAAAACGCGTTGGAGGGTAAGAGGATTAGACAGAGAGCGGCGTCTGGTAAATATTAATAGGAAGCCATCCTGCAAGGGTGATATGGAGCATTCCAGCGTACCCGAGGCCGGAGGAGACAGATGGGACATAATAAGGTTCAGAACCTACCTATTTGCCTTTTCAAACAATAGTCAAATTAATAAAGGTAACTGGATTTCAGATTTGGTTTCTGGCTAAGCACATAAAATCAGGGAACCCAAGCTTTTTGTGGCCTCATCAAGAATAATGGATACTGTCAGGGGAAAAAAACAAAGAGGAAAATTAAATTTCTTCAGAAAAACAGGGAGGGTGTGGGAGGGAGGGGTGAGGCTGTGGTGTCCTTAGCTCAGATCCAGTGAACAGGCCCTCCCTGCTGGCCTCCCCAGGTACAAGGGCGGGTCATAGCCCATCACAGCCCATTACCAGGGGCTGCCCTAAT
The DNA here is from genome assembly GCF_042477335.2 of Ovis canadensis. NCBI lineage: Eukaryota > Metazoa > Chordata > Mammalia > Artiodactyla > Bovidae > Ovis > Ovis canadensis. The sequence goes on from NC_091249.1 coordinate 83,599,239, forward strand.
TCTTGAGTTCTGTTCCGATTTTGTGGCATTGTTGGTGTTGGGCCCAACATTGGCTGGGCTTTCAAACTGTTTTGGAGAGACTTTCATTCAGATGATATTTGTTCTCCCAGGCAGGCCCTGCCCCCAAGAAGAACTGTGAAGTTGGTAAATTTGGTTTGGGTCACCCTTCCTCACTCTCTTTCCCCTCTAAGCCCCCCTCTCTTTGCATTTTCCCTCTGCTGTGTCTCACACTCAGCTCTCCCTCTTTCTCCAACGTGAATTGACCCTATAGGCCGGAAAAATCCAGCCCTTTCTGCGATTCAGGCTATGTTTTTTAATGTAAAAAAGCTGTCATAGGCAGAGATGGTACTTTTTCTTTCTTTTTTGTTGGCCGCACAATGTAGCAAGTGCCATCAACCAGGGATTGAACCCATGCGCGGTGCATTCAGAGCATGGAGTTGTAACCACTGGACCACCTGGGAAGTCCCAGATATGGTACTTTTAGTGTACCCCGCTGTTTGTTTTTTGTTTTAACTGAGAAAATATATGGCCAAAGCTAATAAGATTACAGAAAAGCTCTTTAAGGTGCTAACTTGTTCCTAATTATAATAGGAGGTAAAATATATTTATTTGAACATAAAATAAATAACATTAAAAAGGTGCTTTAACAGAAAGAATTAAGGTGCCCTGAATACTTCCATTTAGATGTGGCAGAGTGAACAGCACTATTAAGCTAGGTTTCCTCCCTAAACCCAGCTAAAATGATACTAATTAACTGAAGATGGTAAAACTCATAAAGACAAAGAAAGAAAATGAGAAGTCAGCAGGATGGAAGATGTGAGGTAGGAGTGATAAGGGACTTCTCAGAGTTAGGGGAGCTGAGACCTAGGAGCCTGTAAGGTAAGGGGTATGGGAGACTATAAAAAACATGCTGATTCATCCCACAGAATGTCTAGAGATTCAGGAATTAGAGATACAGGAATTGCAGACTCCTCTGCAAGCCAGAGTGCAAGTACCCCAAACACAGGAAGAGTTTAAAAGTTGTTTAAAGGGTAGTTAGACTCACAAGGCCTCTCTCCTAGCCTGAGCAGCTGGGCAACTCTCCCTTCCTCATCCTAGCTAAAGATGAAATGTGTTTTCTTTGGAGAGGTTGAACTTGAGTTTCTGGGCTTAGGACACAGCTGAGCATGGAAGTGATACTCTTCACTGGAAATGGGTATTAAGTGAAAGGCTCTTCATTGACTATGGAGGACCCCAGCTTCTTTCCATTGCTCAGCTCCCAGGATACTGTGGTCAGTCTCACATCTCCACACAGGTAGATTGGATGGTGGTTCTTAGGGGAATGGGCCAATGCAAGAGACAATTCTATAGCTACTGGGTGCTTCCTGGTCGGTGCTTCGGATGGCTGCCACAGCCCAGTGAGAGCCCTCTTCTGGGTTCATAGCTAGCACCTTTTCACTGTGTCCTCATGTTGTGGAAGGGATCAGGGAGCTGTGTGGGGTCTCTTTATAAGAACATTCATCCTATTCATGAGGGTTCCATCCTTCTGACCTAAGCACCTCCCAAAGGCCCCACCTCCTAATACCATCTTGTCAGGCAGTAGGATTTCAACATATGAATTTTGTGGGATACAAACATTCAGACTATAGCAGCCTCCTCTCAGTGTAGTCAAATACTGAGGATTGCTTCTAATTTGAAACACAGATATCAAAATAAATTAAAGGGGAAAGCAAAACACGGAGGAAACAAAGACAATGCAGTGATAAAAAGAAAGGTTTAAAGTTATTAGTATTATCCTCAGAGAGCAAAGAAGTTATATCTATGAGACAAAAATAGAGTATTGTAAACAGTATTCAACTTTTTGACAGTTAAACATATGGTAGGAGTTCCCTGGTGGCCTAGAGGTTAAGATTCTAGGCTTTCACTGCCATGGCCTGGGTTCAATCTCTGGTCAGGGAAGCTGCATTGCAACTATATATATATCTGTATCTATATCTATAGATATGAACAGGAATAAAAGTTTCAATTAAAGACTGTCTGATAAAGTAGAGGAAATCTCCCTGAAAATAGGTGGAGAGAAAAGACAGCAGGGAGAAAATGGAGACTCTATCTCTGAGGTCAAACATCAGTTAACAAGAATTCTAGAAAAAGGGAAAGGAAACTAAAGGAGTAGATGGTATCAAATAATTGATATTTCCTGTAATGGAAGGATCTGTTTTGTAGATGCAAAGTGTCCACCAAAATGTTCAAAATAAGGACAGTAACAGGACCCTCACATGGTGCATCACTGTTAAGTTCCAGAATGCTAGAAACAGAGAAGCTCTTAAAACTTCAGGGAGAAGAAGAAGGCTATGTAGGGCATTTGAGGAGGAGAACTGTGTGAGAAGGTCAGGGCCACAGTGGGAAGTCTATAGCTAATGTTTAACATGGAATGTTCAGGAAAGATCAGTTCATGAATTTTTTTAGTGTATGAAAATAATTACTAGGAGAAACATTCCAAAGAGCTGAAACTCACTAGCCTTGGAGAGGGAGTCAGGGATACAAAGACTGATAAAGGGAAACTCTTGCTTTTCTGGCAAAAGCTTTGTGAAACTATTTCTTTCTAAAGGTTTTACAGTAATCGCTCTGATAAATTTAAACTTAAATTTAGCAAAGGAAAAAAAGGCTCTTCTAATCTCACCTTCTACAAATTAATTATCAATAGTTTGGTGATTATTCTTTTGGCATTTGTTTTCTATGTATACTATTACAAAAATGAAATTTAAAATTTTCCTATCTTTGGATCATTGTCTTCCTTAACACAATTGTCTTCCATTTTATTTTTCACTGGTATCTTCAATACTTTTTCCATGTTAAAGAGGTTAATGGTAACACTTTTTATTGAATGTCTGTTTCACCAGTCACAAGTACAACCTTCTACTTTGGAGAAAGAGCACTTCTTCTGAGTGGGAAAGCCAGCCCTCAGGACCCCATTTGTTTCAGGCCCTCCCTTCAGCTCACTCACCTTTGGGTATCATTTGTCCAAACTCATACTCAGGTATCGATCAGTATGGGTTTAATAACTTATGACTCCTCACAGACATTTGCAGTTTAATCGATAACTCCTAAAGATTAAATAACAAAAACATAACTTCAAGAATAAGCTACTAATAGGAAAATTCCAGGTGCTTTCAAAGAAAGTAGAAAGGCTTGGTTTTGTGTAGAGAATTTTCAGGGTAAATATTTTCCTAACCCTGTTTTCTGTTTAAGGAGAGGGAATGCCCCACTGTGTGAGGTATTGGTGGGCTGCAGTGCTCTGCCTTCCCTGTGGAACTTCTCTCTGTCTTCTCCCAACCCCAACAGCTAAGGTATGGACACATGCACCAGACTTGACAGCCTTCTACTCAGGGCTTTGACTCTTATGAATAATGCAAAGATGAAGAGATGCTCTTCATGGTGGTGTGCCATCTTAGTAGCCACATTGCTGCTCTTCCTCCCAGCCCCCTGGTTTTTTCACTGTGCTGTCATCCACTGCTGCCTGTTCTTGCTCAACCCTCTCTGGCTCTAATGGTGGGCTGTATGCTTTCTCTGTATATATTTAAGTTGAGCAGAAACCTGGTCCTTCAATTCCCATAGTGCCAAGAAACCAGTATACAGATTCCCAGGAGAATGTCGTGATGGCTGGGAACAGTGGAAGAGAAAGACACATGCAAGAGTAATACCTCAGGGGATGGAACTGCCTCTGGGTCTAGGGAAGACTCACCTTGCTTACAGTCTGCCTCTGTGTTACCTGGAGCAGCAACTTCCCACTTCTGCCCTCCCTCTTTCTGGCAGTGTTTAGGTATCTTTCAAACCCCAGAGTGCAGAAAGTGTTTCCTCTCATGCAAGTGTAAGGACTGGCCTCTTTCCAGGAGCACTGGCAGTGGGAATGCTGTTTCTCTTCAGAGCAAACTTCATCCACTTCAAGGAACTTTGGTCAGGTCCTGTGGCCCAGACAAGACTGTCACAAAACATTGAGATGGGTGCATTTTCTAAACTCTGGGTGATTCTGTTATTCTTATGGTCACCTTTCACCCTAAAAAGAAGAGTGCTATTATTGATACCAGTACTGCCTGGTAGTGGCAGTTGGAGATCTGCCGCTCAACCCATGTGTCTGTCCAGCTAAGGAGCACAGAAACACAAGTCTCAATATCTAGATGGGAGTCAACAGTCATAGCAGCCCAGACAGTGCCTGATACATATCCATGTGCAGAAGCTTTGGTGAAAGCTGGACTAGAATATCTGGCCCAGGCTCAAGGCTAATCAGGCCTCTTCTGTGTATCTTGAATATGATTCTGGGGACCCACGTACTCAGGCATGCTGACAAGCAGTGGGAGACGTGCAGCAGATCCCACGTCCATTTGCCCAACCAGCAATGTAGACCAGAATGGCAAGCTTGCCACCATCCAGCTGGGGTGGGCCAGAAGAACCAGAAGGAGTAATACTGCTCACAGCAAAATTTCAAGGGATGATCAGTAGGATTAGCCTCCCTTCCTGTGTGGAGGAATGGGTAGAGAGGGATAGACGTATGTCCCTCCAGGAAGGAGAAGGGGAAAGGATTCCTCATAATACCTACCAGAGTGTCTGGCACTTGGTGTCTGCCCAGTAAATGTTTATGAATGAGAAACAGTAAATGATCAAAAACTAATGGAAACACAAAACATAGAGGAGCTCAGGGAAGGCTTCATGGAGGAGGGGCACCTAGAGTCATCTCCCCCATCCATCTGTGGCCTGTCAGAGTGTGGAACATAGCTCTTCTGCCCTTGTATAATTGAAATGTTTCCTCAAGTAGCTATGGAGGGCTGTGGCCATGGGAGCAAAATTGTCTGTCATCACTTCAGTTGGGTGCTGGATGGAACTTTTGAATCAAGTAGTAATTGTCATTGAAGTCAAATATAAATAAATGATATGATCTAGATGTCCTTTAATTTCACTCCACTAAAATAAACTCATAAAACCTGAGTCTTCTGTGGGATTACTGACAAAAAGAAAGATAAATCTCAATAAACCTTCCATGAACACTCGACTAACAACTGAATCATATCCAAAAGTCATATACCAAATGTGGAGTCTCTCACCCACCATTCTGATCAATAAATCACTCCAGCAGCCAGTCCATGCCCACACATGGATTTTGGATGACAAGTGGCACAGTTAAAAAAACTTGAATGTCCCTGGAATCAATGGCAGAAAGGAGAAGGGCACCAAGTGAAAGAATTGAGTATGCAGAAGAATGTCCAGGGGATGGTGAGCACATTCAATTGGTGGATGAGTTAATCTGCTCATTAATCACTCTGCTGCTCTGCCAAAAGGAAGCATTTGATGCTGGTATCCCAGAGAAACTGCCTTCTTAAGGGAAGAAGCTTATTGACAAGAATTTAGGGTGGCTAGGGGGTATTCCTTGGAGAAGGTGATGGCACCCCACTCCAGTACTCTTGCCTGGAAAATTCCATGGATGGAGAAGGCTGGTAGGCTGCAGTCCATGGGGTCACGAAGGGTTGGACATGACTGAAAGACTTTACTTTCACTTTTCACTTTCATGCATTGGAGAAGGAAATGGCAATCCACTCCAGTGTTCTTGCCTGGAGAATCCCAGGGACGGTGGAGCCTGGTGGGCTGCTGTCTATGGGGTTGCACAGAGTCAAACACAACTGAAGAGACTTAGCAGCAGCAGCAGCAGTAGCAGCAGCAGCGGCAGCAGCAGCAGCAGCAGCAGCAGCAGCAGCAGGGGGATATTCCTAAAATTTGTGAATAACTAACAAGTAGTCCCTCTGTGTGCTTATGGAAACAATTTTGAGGCTGACCTACTCAGTTCAGACCTCTGCTAAGAAGCCAGCTGTGTATTCATTTATTAAGTATAGTTAATTTATAATGTTGTGTCAATCTCTGCTATTCAGCAAAGTGACCTAGCTATACACGTATAGAAATTCTTTTTTTTTTTTTTAATATTCTTTTTCCACTGTGGTTTGTCGTGGATATTGAATATAGTTCCCTGGGCTATACAGTAGGACCTTGTTGTTTATCCATTCTATATATAATAGTTTACATCTGCTAATCCCACACTCCCAGTCCTTCCCTCCCCCATCTCTCTCCCCCTTGGCAACCATGAGTCTATTCTCATTGCCTTTGAGTCTGTTTCTGCTTTGGAGATAGGTTAATCTGTGCCATATTTTAGATTTCACATATAAGTAATATCATATGGTAGTTGTCTTTGTCTTTCTGAGTTACTTCATTTAGTATGATAATCTCTAGATGCATCCATCAGTTCAGTTCAGTTCAGTTGCTCAGTCATATCCAACTCTTTGCAACCCCACGGACTACAGCACACCAGGCCACCCTGTCCATCACCAGCTCCCAGAGTTTACTCAAATGCATGTCCACTGAGTCAGTGATACCATCCAACCATCTCATCCTCTGTCATTCCCTTTTCCTCCCACCTTTAATTGTTCCCAGCATCAGGGTCTTTTCAAGTGAATCAGTTCTTTGCATCAGGTGGCCAAAGTATTGGAGTTTCAGCTTCAGCATTAGTCCTTCCAATGAATATTCAGGACTGATCTGCTTTAGAATGGTGGTCGGATCTCCTTGCAGTCCAAGGGACTCTCAAGGGTCTTCTCCGACACCACAGTTCAAAAGCATCAATTCTTCAGTGCCCAGCTTTCTTTATAGTCTACCTCTCACATCCATACATCACTACTGGAAAAACCATAGTTTTGACTAGATGGACCTTTGTTGGCAAAGTAATGTCTCTGCTTTTGAATATGCTATCTAGGTTGGTCATAACTTTTCTTCCAAGGAGCAAGCATCTTTTAATTTCATGGCTGCAGTCACCATCTGCATCTCTGATTTTGGAGCCCCCCAAAATAAAGTCTGTCACTGTTTCCACTGTTTCCCCATCTATATGTCATGAAGTGATGGGACCAGATGCCATGATCTTAGTTTTCTGAATGTTGAGCTTTAAGCCAACTTTTTCACTCTCCTCTTTCACTTGCATCAAGAGGCTCTTTAGTTCTTCTTCACTTTCTGCTATAAGGGTGGTGTCATCTGCATATCTGAAATTATTGATATTTTTCCTGGCAATCTTGATTCCAGCTTGTGCTTCTTCCAGCCCAGTGTTTTTCATGATGTACACTTCATAAAAGTTAAACAAGCAGGGTGACACTATACAGCCTTGGCATACTCCTTTCCCTATTTGGAACCATTGTGTTGTTCCGTGTCCAGTTCTAACTGTTGCTTCCTGGCCTGCACACAGATTTCTCAAGAGGCAGGTCAGGTGGTCTGGTAAATGGCATTATGTCATTCTTTTTTATAACCGAGTAGTATTCCATTGTATATATGTACCACATCTTCTTTGTCCATTCTTTTGTCAATGAGCATGAATTTAGGTTGTTTCCACGTCTTGATTATTGTGAGTAGTGTTATTACAAACATAAGGGTGCATACATCTTTTTGAATTATAGTTTTGTCTGGGTATATGCTCAAGAGTGGGATTGCTGGATCATATGGTAGTTCTCTGAGGAACCTCCACACAGAAGCCAGCATTTTAAATACCAACAAGACCAGCTGGCTCTACCTCAGACCGTGTTCCTTTTACTCCACCCAGTGGAGTGGAGTGACCTAGTGACCTATACCAGTGAACTAGTACTTTCTCAGAGTGGTCATGCCAACCTCACTTCTTTTGCTGGGGCAAGGACAGGCTCTGAGTGCACTGGGATAAAGGAGGCACTTGGAACCTGTTCCTTTTCCTTGGCTGTACTAGATGCAGAGCTCTGCATTTGCCAATAGACCATTCCCCCATCTCTGTAGACAGGCCTCCTTCTCTTCTGCTGTGGCTGAGCTTCTACCATGTGGCTGAGGACATAGGGTCATGGCTACATCACCTCCAAATTCATAGTAACCAAGTCTAGCAACCTTGGGAGAAAAACAGAGGACCTTGAGTTCAGAAGACTTAGAACTCTGGAAGAGACTTATTACTCTGTCTTGGTCTCTTGCCCTGCATTTGAACCAATCTCTCCAGCGAGGGAGATGAGGATGAGCCATATACTAATTATTTGGAGAGATGAGCATGGAACTGGATTGGCAGTCCCACCGATAAACAAGGGAAGCCTAATGAAGCAGCAGCAATGCCATGAATGGCGGTGTGTGCACAAGGAGGCTGTGATCCAATGAACCAGAGGAGAGAGAGATTAGATAAAGCAAAGTAACAGATGTCTCCCACACCAGGGAAATCAGAAAAAATGAGTAATAAAATTTGGAGTGAAAAGAAGCAAAACATGGAGAAATTCTAAAGTAGACAGCAATACTTAAAGATTTCTTTTAGGGTGCTAGAGGCTTTAGGTGTGGATGGAGAGGAAGCTGGGCATTGGCCAGGCCCTGACACTGCTGGAAAAGTAACTGCAAGAGCCAGTCATGCCTCTTCCTATGTGAAGGTCATGGACTGTGCCCGGCCGGAGGGAGCTTGATCCTGACCCTTGGTGGCCTCTTGGTTTAAACTCGTTTTCTCTAACTTAAACAACAAAGATGTCAGGGCCTCTTTCTCACTCCTCTGGGAGGTTCCTTTCCCATTGCTGGTGGTCATTGAGCTGTCAGGAAGGCTGCCAGTTTAGCTAAAGGAAATTTACTGCTCTTGTTTAAACCCTGGAGAAATTCACTGCATCTAGAAAGGCAGTATGCATCATGGTATGTTGAGCTCCAATGGAACACCATGTTCAGGGAGGTGGGTATTGAATATTTAGAAACACAAGAGTGACCACAGGAACCACAGGGAAGATTGAGTCAGTTAAAGGGAAATCTGCAGGTTTCCTAGGAAGGGAAAGTAAATGAAAGTGGAATTGCCCCCTGACATCTCCAAGGTAATATTTTGGTATGATGTACATATCAAAATCATAAATTTGTTTTCCAGGGTTGGTTACTGAGGCTGAATGTTAAAGAGTGCTTGGAATATTGTGTTAAGAAAGATTCTGAAGCAGTATTTAGACTCAGCCAGAAGCAGTGCTACAATGAATTCCAGTGTCATCAAAATGGAGAAGTATGCATCTACTATATTTGATTTTTCAGGGATGTAAGAATCTCATTTCCAAGGATTTACTTCAGGAAACAATTACAATGGGAGAAAAAAATCCTATATGCCAAAAGTATTCTCCTTGGTCTCATTTACTGTAGCAGCAATCTGTCCTTTAGAAGAGTAATGGTCACTTGTCAGAATTAAGTTTTTAACCATGAAAACCATGGGGAAACACTGGAAAATGTGACACATACTAATGTTGAGGGAAAAGAAAACATTTATATACAAGAAATGATTGCAAATAGGTGTAAAAAAGACATAAAATACATAAATATCTGTGTGCATGTGGGGGCCATTTCTTTTTAGTATATGGAATCCAGTTCTTATCACATAGCAGATACACAATAAATATTTGTTGACTATTTTTTTTACTAGTTTATATATTTTTACAGTAAAATAGTTCCCCAAAGAGGGAATAAAAACTAAAACAAAAAAACCAAACTGCTGAAAGTCAATGTGTTTGCAGAAATAACAATTCGTTCTGCCTTCTCCAGTCAGTTTAGCATCACACTTAGACTCATTCTAGTACTTCACTGGGCAAATCCAAAGACATCTGTTAAATTCCTTCAGGCGTTCACACTTAACAGTAAAAACTTATCCATCCACTTTTCTTCCAGATGCTCAGGCTTGGGCTTCTGAAATTCTGAAAGCATTTATTATCCTTCTAGAGATTGTTGACTTGCCCCAGATAAATTTTTTCTTTCATTTTTATGTAGCCAGAGAGGTAACTAACTAAGAATGGCTTCAGTAGCATCTTCAAGGCCATTCGAAAACTTTTGATGAAATTCAGAATTCAGATCTGAAGTCTATGAATATGGTTACTGGAATGACTGACAGATTGAGGCCAGGTATCAAATGGACCTCAGATGTTGATAAAACCTCTGCTCATTGGAATGAAGTACAAATATGTGGACAAATGATCAATTACCTTGTAACTTCATTAACTTAAGGAACTCTTCTAATAGTCCCTCATTCCATCGAACAATAATCTTTCTTTTTTCTCTGAACTACTCAAAACACTCATATCCCTCGACTAGGAAATTAAAGTTTATTTTCAATTTCCTTGGGCAAGGCAAAGGCAAGGGTAAATTAACAGTCTGTAGCATGTCTGGAACTAGAAAAGCACTGAAAATGTGATGGGGAGTTACAATGTAGGAAAATCGTCCAAAGACAATGTGATATTTAGCTGATGGTAATCTCAGAAGACATACTTGGAGGACAGAAGCTGCTGGATGAACAGGCAATATCTCTGGGAGCAAAGAAAAAATAGAGAGCAGAGGCAGTTATTGCAGTGATTTAGACCAAGAAGAAAAAGCTATGGTATATCCGTCTACACCAATCTAGTATACTAGACAACACAACATCTGTTTCACTGGGTCCAAAATAGTCAATTCACTGTCATATGTAATTTACTCACTATTACAATAATAGTTTTCTGTCTGTCTGCTTCTCACCTGAATATCTTCTGTTCCTAGCCCTTTATTTTCAAGATAATACCATCATTTTTTTTATTGTAACAACAATTCTTGCATATATTTATTCTACAGATTTTTTGATTGTCTCCTATGAAGAGACAGTGTGTGAGCATAAGGAATAGAGAGTGAACGATAAAAATAGTCAGGCATACAAGTGATAGCAATTTGGTGTTATGCTGTAAGGGTATATTATGTGCTCTCAAAGCACTGAAAGTGAAAATGTTAGTCATGTAGTCATGTCCGACTCTTTGTGACCCCATAAACTGTAGCCCACCAGACTCCTCTGTCCATGGGATTTCCCAGGCAAGACTACTCGAAAGGGTTGCCATTTCCTTCTCCAGGTGAATCTTCCTGATCAGGGTATTGAACCCGGGTCTCCTGCATTGCAGGCAGATTCTTTACCATCTGAGCCACCAGGAAGGAGGAGGCCTAACCTTGGTTGGCAAAGGCTTTCTGAAAGCAGTGACAGATAGGCTAGATCTGAAGATAAAATGGCTTCGGTGATGGAGAAGCACCCTGTATAGTATAATCCTCCACAGGTAAAAGAACTGTTAGCATTTATGTGTATTTTATTCTAGTGTTTTTTTTTTTTCCTATTCACATAGACATGTTGGTAGATATACAGATAAGGTAATAATAATGATTAAATAGATATACATAGGTTTTAGAACTGTGATCATAATCTCTATGTACTTTCAATGCTGTCTTTTCCATGCCTTTAAACATGTGTTGATAACATGGATTTTGATTCAGTTCAGTTCAGTCGCTCAGTCGTGTCTGAATCTTTGCAACCCCATGAACCGCAGCACTCCAGGCCTCCCTTGTCCATCACCAACTCCCAGAGTTTACCCAAACTTAAACCCATTGAGTCGGTGATGCCATCCAGCCATCTCATCCTCTGTCGTCCCTTCTCCTCCTGCCCTCAATCCCTCCCAGCATCAGGGTCTTTTCAAATGAGTCAGTTCTTTGCATCAGGTGGCCAAAGTATTGGAGTTTCAGCTTCAGCATCAGTCCTTCCAATGAACACCCAACACTGATCTCCTTTAGGATGGACTTGTTGGATCTCCTTGCAATCCAATGGACTCTCAAGAGTCTTCTCCAACATCACGGTTCAAAAGCATCAATTCTTTGGTGCTCAGCTTTCTTTATAGCCCACCTCTCACATCCATACATGACTACGGGAAAAACCATATCCTTGACTAGACGGATCTTTGTTGACAAAGTAATATCTCTGCTTTTTAATATACTGTCTAGGTTGGTCAAAACTTTCCTTCCAAGGAGTAAGTGTCTTTTAATTTCATGGCTGCAATCACCATCTGCAGTGATATTGGAGCCCCCAAAAATAAAGTCAGCTGCTGTTTCCAAGGTTTCCCCACCTATTTGCCATGAAGTGATGGCACCAGATGCCATAATCTTAGTTTTCTGAATGTTGAATTTTAAGCCAACTTTTTCACTCTCCTCTTTCACTTGCATCAAGAGGCTCTTTAGTTCTTCTTCACTTTCTGCCATAAAGGTGGTGTCATATTATATCTGAGGTTACTGATATTTCTCCCGGCAATCTTGATTCCAGCCTGTGCTTCATCCAATCTAGCATTTCTTGTGATGTACTCTGCATATAAGTTAAATAAACAGAGTGACAATATACAGCTTTCACGTACTCCTTTCCCAATTTGGAACCAGTCTGTTGTTTCATGTTCATTTCTGACTGTTGCTTCTTGACCTGCATACAGATTTCTCAGGAGGCAGGTTAGGTGGTCTGGTATTCTCATCTCTTGAAGAATTTTCCACAGTTTGTTATGACCCACACAGTCAAAGGCTTTGGTGTAGTCAATAAAGCAGTAGTAGATGTTTTTCTGGAGCTCTCTTACATTTTCAATGATCCAACAAATGTTGGCAATTTGATCTCTGGTTCCTCTGCCTCTTCTAAAACCAGCTTGAACATCTGGAAGTTCACGGCTCACATATTGCTGAAGCCTGGCTTGGAGAATTTCGAGCATTACTTTACTAGCATGTGAGATGAGTGCAACTGTGCGGTAGTTTGAGCATTCTTTTGCATTGCCTTTCTTGGGGATTGGAATGAAAACTGACCTTTTTAAAAAATTTTATTTTAATTGGAGGCTAATTATTTTACAATATTGTATTGGTTTTGCCATACATCAACATGTATCTGCCACGGGTGTACACGTGTTCCCAATCCTGAACCCACCTCCCACCTCCCTACCCATACCATCCCTCTGGGTCATCCCAGTGCACCAGCCCCAAGCATCCTGTATCATGCATCAAACCTAGACTGGTGATTTGTTTCTTATATGATATTATACATGTTTCAATGCCATTCTCCCAAATCATCCCACCCTCTCCCTCTCCCACAGAGTCCAAAAGACTGTTCTATACATCTGTGTCTCTTTTGCTGTCTTGCATACAGGGTTATCGTTACCTTCTTTCTAAATTCCATATATATGCGTTAGTATACTGTATTGGTGTTTTTCTTTCTGGCTTGCTTTACTCTGTATAATAGGTTCCAGTTTCATCCACCTCATTAGAATTGATTCAAATGTATTCTTTTTAATGGCTGAGTAATACTCCATTGTGTATATGTACCACAGCTTTCTTATCCATTCATCTGCTAATGGACATCTAGGTTGCTTCCATGTCCTGGCTATTATAAACAGTGCTGCAATGAACACGGGGGTCCACGTGTCTCTTTCAATTCTGGTTTCCTTGGTGTGTATGCCCAGAAGTGGGATTGCTGGGTCATAAGGCAGTTCTATTTCCAGTTTTTTAAGGAATCTCCACACTGTTCTCCATAGTGGCTGTACTAGTTTGCATTCCCACCAACAGTGTAAGAGGGTTCCCTTTTCTCCACACCCTCTTGTAGACTTTTGAATTGCAGCCATTCTGACTGGTGTGAAATGGTACCTTAATGTTGTTTTGATTTGCATTTCTCTGATAATGAGTGATGTTGAGCATCTTTTCATGTGTTTGTTAGCCATCTGTATGTCTTCTTTGAAGAGATATCTATTTAGTTCTTTGGCCCATTTTTTGATTGGGTCGTTCATTTTTCTGGAATTGAGCTGCATGAGTTGCTTGTATATTTTTGAGATTAGTTGTTTGTCAGTTGCTTCATTTGCTATTATTTTCTCCCATTTCGAAGGCTGTCTTTTCACCTTGCTTATAGTTTCCTTTGTTGTGCAGAAGCTTTTAATCTTAATTAGGTCCCATTTGTTTATTTTTGCTTTTATTTCCAGTATTCTGGGAGGTGGTTCATAGAGAATCCTGTTGTGAGTTATGTTGGAGAGTGTTTTGCCTATGTTCTCCTCTAGGAGTTTTATAGTTTATGGTCTTACATTTAGATTTTTTATCCATTTTGAATTTATTTTTGTGTGTGGTGTTAGAAAGTGTTCTAGTTTCATTCTTTTACAAGTGGTTGACCAGTTTTCCAAGCACCACTTGTTAAAGAGATTGTCTTTAATCCATTGTGTATTCTTGCCTCCTTTGTCAAAGATAAGGTATCCATAGGCGCGTGGATTTATCTCTGGGCTTTCTATTTTGTTCCATTGGTCTATATTTCTGTCTTTGTGCCAGTACCATACTGTCTTGATGACTGTGGCTTTGTAGTAGAGCCTGAAGTCAGGCAGGTTGATTTCTCCAATTCCATTCTTCTTTCTCAAGATTGCTTTGGTTATTCGAGGTTTTTTGTATTTCCATACAAATTGTGAAATTATTTGGTCTAGCTCTGTGGAAAATACTGTTGGTAGCTTGATAGGGATTGCATTGAATCTATAGATTGCTTTGGGTAGTATGCTCATTTTCACTATATTGATTCTTCTGAACCATGAACATGGTATATATCTCCATCTATTAGTATCCTCTTTGATTTCTTTCACCAGTGTTTTATAGTTTTCTATATATAGGTCTTTATTTTCTTTAGGTAGGAGAAGGCAATGGCAACCCACTCCAGTACTCTTGCCTGGAAAATTCCATGGACAGAGGAGACTGGTAGGCTGCAGTCCGTGGGGTCGCTGAGAGTCAGACACGACTGAGCAACTTCACTTTCAGTTTCCACTTTCCTGCGTTGGAGAAGGAAATGGCAGCCCACTCCAGTGTTCTTGCCTGGAGAATCCCAGGGATGGGGGAGCCTGGTGGGCTGCCGTCTATGGGACCGCACAGAGTCGGACATGACTGAAGTGACTTAGCAGCAGCAGCAGCAGTTTCTTTAGGTAGATATATTCCTAAGTATTTTATTCTTTTCATTGCAATGGTGAATGGAATTGTTTCCTTAATTTCTCTTTCTATTTTCTCATTATTAGTGTATAGGAATGCAAGGGATTTCTGTGTGTTAATTTTATATCCTTCAACTTTACTATATTCATTGATTAGCTCTAGTAATTTTCTGGTGGAGTCTTTAGGGTTTTCTATGTAGAGGATCATGTCATCTGCAAACACTGAGAGTTTTACTTCTTCTTTTCTAATTTGGATTCCTTTTATTTCTTTTTCTGCTCAGATTGCTGTGGCCGAAACTTCTAGAACTATGTTGAGTAGTAGTGGTGAAAGTGGGCACCCTTGTCTTGTTCCTGATTTTAGGGGTAATGCTTTCAATTTTTCACCATTTAGGATAATGTTTGCTGTGGGTATGTCATATATAGCATTTATTATGTTGAGGTATGTTCCTTCTATTCCTGCTTTCTGGAGAGTTTTTATCATAAGTGGATGTTGAATTTTGTCAAAGGCTTTCTATGCGTCTATTAAGATAATCACATGGCTTTTATTTTTCAATTTGTTAATGTGTTATATTACATTGATTGATTTGTGGATATTGAAGAACCCTTGCATCCCTGGGATAAAGCCCACTTGGTTATGGTGTATGATCTTTTTAATGTGTTGTTGGATTCTGATTGCTAGAATTTTGTTAAGGATTTTTGCATCTATGTTCATCAGTGATATTGGCCTATAATTTTCTTTTTTTGTGACATCTTTGTCAGGTTTTGGTATTAGGGTGATGGTGGCCTCATAGGATGAGTTTGGAAGTTTACCTTCCTCTGCAATTTTCTGGAAGAGTTTGAGTAGGATAGGTGATAGCTCTTCTCTAAATTTTTGGTAGAATTCAGCTGTGAAGCCATCTGGACCTGGGCTTTTGCTTGCTGGAAGATTTCTGATTACAGTTTCAATTTCCATGCTTGTAATGTGTCTGTTAAGATTTTCTTTCAGTTTTGGAAAGTTTTACGTTTCTAAGAATTTGTCCATTTCTTCCACGTTGTCCATTTTATTGGCATATAATTGCTGATAGTAGTCTTTTATGATCCTTTGTATTTCTGTGTTGTCTGTTGTGATCTCTCCATTTTCATTTCTAATTTTATTGATTTCTTTGTTTCTTGATGAATCTGGCTAATGGTTTGTCAATTTTATTCATCCTGTCAAAGAACCAGCTTTTGGCTTTGTTGATTTTTGCTATGGTCTCTTTCGATTCTTTTGCATCTATTTCTGCCCTAATTTTTATGATTTCTTTCCTTCTACTAACCCTGGGGTTCTTCATTTCTTCCTTTTCTAGTTGCTTTCAGTTAGAGTTAGGTTATTTATTTGACTTTTTTCCTTGTTTCTTGAGGTATGCTTGTATTGCTATGAACTTTCCCCTTAGCACTGCTTTTACAGTGTCCCACAGGTTTTGGGTCATTGTGTTTTCATTTTCATTCATTTCTATGCACATCTGTATTTCTTTTTTGATTTCTTCTGTGATTTGTTGGTTACTCAGCAGCATGTTGTTCAGCCTCCATATGCTGGAATTTTCAATAATTTTTCTTGTGTAATTGAGGTCTAATCTTACTACTTTGTGGTCAGAAGAGATGCTTGGAATGATTTCAATTTTTTTGAATTTACCAAGGCTAGATTTATGGCCCAGGATGTGATCTATCCTGGAGAAGGTTCTGTGTGCGCTTGAGAAAAAAGGTGAAATTTATTGTTTTGGGGTGAAATGTCCTATAGATATCAATTAGGTTTAACTGGTCTATTGCATCATTTAAAGTTTGTGTTTCCGTGTTAATTTTCTGTTTAGTTGATCTATCCATAGGTGTGAGTGGGGTATTAAAGTCTCCCACTATTATTGTGTTATTGTTAATTTCCCCTTTCATACTTGTTAGCATTTGTTTTACATATTGTGGTACTCCTATGTTGGCTGCATATATATTTATAAATGTTATATCTTCTTCTTGGACTGATCCTTTGATCATTATGTAGTGTCCTTCTTTGTCTCTTTTCACAGCCTTTATTTTAAAGTCTATTTTATCTGATATGAGTATTGCTAATCCTGCTTTCTTCTTTTGGTCTCTGTTTGCATGGAATATCTTTTTCCAGCCCTTTACTTTCAGTTCTATATGTCCCCTGTTTAGAGGTGGGTCTCTTGTAGACAACATATATAGGGGCTTGTTTTTGTATCCATTCAGCCCGTCTTTGTCTTTTGGTTGGGGCATCCAATCCATTTACGTTTAATGTAATTATTGATAAGTATGATCCCATTGCCATTTACTTTATTGTTTTGGTTTCGAGTTTATTCACCCTTTTTGTGTTTCCTTTCTAGAGAATATCCTTTAACATTTGTTGGAGAGCTGGTTTGGTGGTGCTGAATTCTCTCAGCTGTTGCTTGTCTGTAAAGTTTTTGATTTCTCCTTCATATTTGAATGAGATCCTTGCTGGGTGCAGTAATCTGGGCTGTAGGTTATTTTCTTTCATCACTTTAAGTATGTCTTGCCATTCCCTCCTGGCCTGAAGAGTTTCTATTGGAAGATCAGCTGTTATCGTTATGGGAATCCCCGTGTGTGTTATTTGTTGTTTTTCCCTTGCTGCTTTTAATATTTGTTCTTTGTGTTTGATCTTTGTTAATTTGATTAATATGTGTCTTGGGATGTTTCTCCTTGGATTTTTCCTGTTTGGGACTCTCTGGGTTTCTTAGACTTGGGTGATTATTTCCTTCCCCATTTTAGGGAAGTTTTCAACTATTATCTCCTCAAGTATTTTCGCATGGTCTTTCTTTTTGTCTTCTGGGACTCCTATGATTCGAATGTGGAGCATTTAATATTGTGCTGGAGGTCTCTGAGATTGTCCTCATTTCTTGTAATTCGTTTTTCTTTTTTCCTCTCTGTTTCATTTATTTCTACCATTCTATCATCTACTTCACTAATGTTATCTTCTGCCTCTGTTATTCTACTATTTGTTGCCTCCAGAGTGTTTTTGATCTCATTGATTGCATTATTCATTATATATTGACTCTTTTTTATTTCTTCTAAGTCCTTGTTAAACCTTTCTTGCATCTTCTCAATCCTTGTCTCCAGGCTATTTATCTGTGATTCCATTTTGATTTCAAGATTTTGGGGCTTCCCTGGTGGTACAGAGGTTAATGCGTCTGCCTGCAATATGGGAGACCTGGGTTCGATCCCTGGTTCAGGAAGATCCCCTGGAGAAGGAAATGGTAACCCACTTCAGTATTCTTGCCTGGAAAATCCCATGGATGGAGGAGCTTGGTGGGCTACAGTCCACGGGTTGCAAAGAGTCGGACACGACTGAGTGACTTCACTTTCACTTTCACTATCATTATTCGGAATTCTTTATCAGGTAGATTCCCTATCTCTTCCTCTTTTGTTTGGTTTGGTGGCCATTTATCCTGTTCCTCTAGGAACAGTGGCTGTGCTTTGCTGGAGCAGCCATGAAGAGATACGCCATGCTAAGGTAAGAGAAACCCAGGTAAGATGGTAAGTGTTGCAATAGGGCATCAGAGGGCAGACACACTGAAACCATACTCACAGAAAACGAGTCAGTCTAATCACAGTAGGACCACAGCCTTGTCTAACTCAATGAAACCAAGCCACGCCTGCAGGGCAGCCCAAGACAGGTGGGTCATGGTGGTGAGGCCTGACAGAATGTGGTCCACTGGAGAAGGGAATGGCAAGCCACTTCAGTATTCTTGCCTTGAGAACCCCATGAACAGTAGGAAAAGGCAAAATGATAGGATACCAAAAGAGGAACTCCCCAGGTCATTAGGTGCCCAATATGCTACTGGAGATCAGTGGAGAAATAACTCCAGAAAGAATGAAGGGATGGAGCCAAAGTAAAAACAACACCCAGTTGTGGATGTGACTGGTGATAGAAGCAAGATCCGATACTGTAAAGAGCAATATTGCATAGGAACCTGGAATGTCAGGTCCATGAATCAAGGCAAATTGAAAGTGGTCAAACAAGAGATGGCAAGGGTGAACGTTGACATTCTAGGAATCAGCGAACTAAAATGGACTGGAATGGGTGAATTTAACTCAGATGACCATTACATCTACTACTGCGGGCAGGAATCCCTCAGAAGAAATGGAGTAGCTATCATGGTCAACAAAAGAGTCCGAAATGCAGTACTTGGATGCAATCTCAAAAACGACCGAATTATCTCTGTTCGTCTCCAAGGCAAACCATTCAATATCACAGTTATCCAAGTCTATGCCCCAACCAGTAATGCTGAAGAAACTGAAGTTGAACGGTTTTATGAAGACCTACAATACCTTTAAGAACTAACACCTAAAAAAGATGTCCTTTTCATTATAGGGGACTGGAATGCAAAAGTAGGAAGTCAAGAAACACCTGGAGTAACAGGCAAATTTGGCCTTGGAATGCGGAATGAGCAGGGCAAAGACTAATAGAGTTTTGCCAAGAAAATGCACTGGTCATAGCAAACACCCTCTTCTAACAACACAAGAGAAGACTCTACACATGGACATCACCAGACGGTCAACACTGAAATCAGATTGACTATATTCTTTGCAGCCAAAGATGGAGAAGCTCTATACAGTCAGCAAAAACAAGACCGGGAGCTGACTGTGGCTCAGATCATGAACTCCTTATTACCAAATTCAGACTTAAATTGAAGAAAGTAGGGAAAACCACTAGACCATTCAGGTATGACCTAAATCAAATCCCTTATGATTATACAGTGGAAGTGAGAAATAGATTTAAGGGTCTAGATCTGATAGATAGAGTACCTGATGAACTATGGAATGAGGTTCGTGATAATGTACAGGAGACAGGGATCCAGACCATCCCCATGGAAAAGAAATGTAAAAAAGCAAAATGGCTGTCTGGGGAGGGCTTACAAATAGCTGTGAAAAGAAGAGAGGTGAAAAGCAAAGGAGAAAAGGAACGATATAAGCATCTGAATTCAGAGTCCCAAAGAATAGCAAGAAGAGATAAGAAAGCCTTCCTCAGAGATCAATGCAAAGAAATAGAGGAAAAGAACAGAATGGGAAAGACTAGAGATCTCTTCAAGAAAATTAGAGCTACCAAGGGAACATTTCATGCAAAGATGGGCTCAATAAAGGACAGAAATGGTATGGACCTAACAGAAGCAGAAGATATTAAGAAGAGGTGGCAAGAATACATGGAAGAACTGTACAGGAAAGATCCTCACGACCCAGATAATCATGATGATGTGATCACTAATCTAGAGCCAGACATCTTGGAATGTGAAGTCAAGTGGGCCTTAGAAAGCATCACTACGAACAAAGCTAGTGGAGGTGATGGAATTCCAGTGGAGCTCTTTCAAATCCTGAAAGATGATGCTGTGAAAGTGCTGCACTCAATGTGCCAGAAAATTTGGAAAACTCAGCAGTGGCCGCAGGACTGGAAAAGGTCAGTTTTCATTCCAATTCCAAAGAAAGGCAATGCAAAACAATGCTCAAACTACTGCACCATTGCACTCATCTCACATGGTAGTAAAGTAATGCTCAAAATTCTCTAAGCCAGACTTCAGCAATACGTGAACCGTGAACTCCCTGATGTTCAAGCTGGTTTTAGAAAAGGCAGAGGAACCAGAGATCAAATTGACAACATCCGCTGGATCATGGAAAAAGCAAGAGAGTTCCAGAAAAACATCTATTTCTGCTTTATTGACTATGCCACAGCCTTTCACTGTGTGGATCACAATAAACTGTGGAAAATTCTGAGAGAGATGGGAATACCAGACCACCTAACCTGCCTCTTGAGAAATCTGTATGCAGGTCAGGAAGCAACAGTTAGAGCTGGACATGGAACAACAGACTGGTTCCAAATAGGAAAAGGAGTATGTCAAGGCTGTATATTGTCACCCTGCTTATTTAACTTCTATGCAGAGTACATAATGAGAAACGCTGGACTGGAAGAAACACAAGCTGGACTCAAGATTGCCAGGAGAAATATCAATAACCTCAGATATGCAGATGACACCCCCCTTATGGCAGAAAGTGAAGAGGAGCTAAAAGGCCTCTTGATGACAGTGAAAGTGGAGAGTGAAAAAGTTGGCTTAAAGCTCAACATTCAGAAAACGAAGATCATGCCATCTTGTGCCATCACTTCATGGGAAATAGATGGGGAAACAGTGGAAACAGTGGCAGACTTTATTTTTCTGGGCTTCAAAATCACTGCAGATGGTGACTGCAGCCATGAAATTAAAAGACACTTACTGCTTGGAAGAAAAGTTATGACAAACCTAGATAGTATATTCAAAAGCAGAGACATTACTTTGCCGACTAAGGCTCGTCTAGTCAAGGCTATGGTTTTTCCTGTGGTCATGTATGGATGTGAGAGTTGGACTGTGAAGAAGGCTGAGCGCCAAAGAATTGATGCATTTGAACTGTGGTGTTGGAGAAGACTCTTGAGGGTCCCTTGGACTGCAAGGAGATCCAACCAGTCCATTCTGAAGGAGATCACCCCTGGGATTTCTTTGGAAGGAATGATGCTAAAGCTGAAGCTCCAGTACTTTGGACACCTCATGCGAAGAGTTGACTCATTGGAAAAGACTCTGATGCTGGGAGAGATTGCGGGTAGGAGGAGAGGGGGACGACCCAGGAAGAGATGGCTGGATGACATCACGGACTTGATGGACGTGAGTCTGGGTGAACTCTGGGAGATGGTGATGGACAGGGAGGCCTGGCATGCTGTGATTCATGGGGTCGCAAAGAGTCAGACACGACTGAGCGACTGAACTGAACTGAACTATCCTGTTCCTCTACCTGCTGGGTATTCCTCTGTCTCTTCATGTTGTTTATATTGCTGAGTTTGGGGTGGCCTTTCTGTATTCTGGCAGTTTGTGGAGTTTCTCTTTATTGTGGAGTTTACTCACTGTGGGTGGGGTTCTAAGGGTGGCTTGTCAAGGTTTCTTGATTAGGGAAGCTTGTGTCGGTGTTCTGGTGGATGGAGCTGGATTTCTTCTCTCTGGAGTGCAATGAAGTGTCCAGTAATGAGTTATGAGATGTCAATGGTTTTGGAGTAACTTTGGGCATCCTGTATATTGAAGCTCAGGACTGTGTTCCTGTGTTGCTGGAGAATTTGAGTGATATGTCTTGCTCTGGAACTTGTTGGTCCTTGGGTGGTGCTTGGTTTCAGTGTAGGTATGGAGGTGTTTGATGAGCTCCTGCTGATTAATGTTCCCTGGAGTCAGGAGTTCTCTGGTGTTCTCAGGATTTGGACTTAAGCCTCCTGCTTCTGGTTTTCAGTCTTATTTTTACAGTAGTCTCAAGACTTCTCCTTCTATACAGCACCATTGATAAAGCATCTAGGTTAAAGATGAAAAGTTTCTCCACAGTGAGGGACACCCAGAGAGGTTCACAGAGTTACATGGAGAAGAGAAGAGGGAGGAGGGAGTTAGAGGTGACCCGAATGAGATGAGGTGGAATCAAAAGAGGAGAGAGCAAGCTAGCCAGTAATCACTTCCTTATGTGCACTCCACAGTCTGGACCACTCAGAGATGTTCACGGAGTTATACAGAGAAGAGAAGAGGGAGGAAGGAGACATAGGTGACCAGGAGGATAAAAAGGAGGGAATCAAAAGGAATGAGACAGATCTAGCCAGTAATCAGTTCCCTAAGTGTTCTCCACCGTCTGGAACACACTGGTAATTCACAGAGTTGGGTAGAGAAGAGAAGGGGGAGGGAGGAGACAGAGGTGACCTGGTGGAGAAAAAGGAGAGTCCAAAGAGGGAGAGAGCAGTCAAGCCAGTAATCTCACTCCCAAGTAAAAATGGGTACTGAAGATTGGGTTCTTAAAGGTACAAAATTGATAACAAATACCAAAAAGCAAAGATTAAAAATCTAGAGTAGAGACTGGATTTTCAAAAATACAATATTAAAGAAAAGAAGAAGAAAAAAAAGAAAACAAGACAAAGTCACAAAAATTATTTAAAATATATATATATATATATATATATGAAGTTTGCTTTAAAAAATAGGGTCTTTTTTTTTTTTTGCAAAGTAATAGTAGGTTACAAAAGTGAAAATTAAAGGAGTAATAGAGGATTTAAAATTAAAAAAAAAAAGAATGATCGTAAAAATAGTAAAAGACTGCAGCCATGAAATTAAAAGACACTTACTGCTTGGAAGAAAAGTTATGACAAACCTAGATAGTATATTCAAAAGCAGAGACATTACTTTGCCGACTAAGGCTCGTCTAGTCAAGGCTATGGTTTTTCCTGTGGTCATGTATGGATGTGAGAGTTGGACTGTGAAGAAGGCTGAGCACCCAAGAATTGATGCGTTTGAACTGTGGTGTTGGAGAAGACTCTTGAGGGTCCCTTGGACTGCAAGGAGATCCAACCAGTCCATTCTGAAGGAGATCACCCCTGGGATTTCTTTGGAAGGAATGATGCTAAAGCTGAAGCTCCAGTACTTTGGACACCTCATGCGAAGAGTTGACTCATTGGAAAAGACTCTGATGCTGGGAGAGATTGGGGGTAGGAGGAGAAGGGGACGACCCAGGATGAGATGGCTGGGTGGCATCACTGACTTGATGGACATGAGTCTGAGTGAACTCTGGGAGATGGTGATGGACAGGGAGGCCTGGCGTGCTGCGATTCATGTGGTCACAAAGATTTGGACATGACTGAGCGACTAAAGTGAACTGAACTGAGGACTTTCTCTGGTGTTGCTGTGGGCAGTGTGAGGTCAGTTCATTTTCAGTTAGTTCCTTGGTCTGGCTCATATTTCTCAAGATCTGTAGTCCCCTTCCTCTGTAGTCGGTACTAACAACAGGGTTTTAATCTATTGCACCTGTCACTTCCAAGATGGTTCCCTCTGTTTTAGCTTCTTTTGTTTGCTGGTCTCTTCGGTGTCTGATTTCCACCCTAACACAAGAGGTCGGTGGTGGCCACTTTTTAAAGGCTCACTTGTTCAGTTGTGCTGTGGGGAGAGAGGGGCGCTGCAAAAAAATAACACTGGTGTGTGCTCGCAGTGTCTCAGCCACAGTGGGCCTGCCCCCACTCTCGGCGCGTGTGCCCTCCCTGCCCACACTGCTTAGGCTGTAGGTTGCTCCTCCGGGAACTGTCCGAGGCTGGCCCTGGGCCGCATGCACCTCCCAGGTCTAAGCTGCTGAGGTTCAGGCACTCGGGTAGTCCTCAGAAGCACAGACTCAGTTGGGCCTGTGTTTTGTGCCCTTCCCAGGTCCAAGCAGCTCAGGTGATGAGGTGTTTGGCTAGCGCAGTCGCTGCGACTTATCGCCTCCCCCGTCCCTGCCGCTCGGTTTTCTGGGTGTACAACCAGCGCACCTTCTCAGTCGGGTGTTGACTGTCCCGAGCCCCAAGAAGTCTTAGTTAGCAAAGAAGCCTGCTTGCAGTTTGATAGATAATGTCTCTTTGGGGTTGCAGTTGCCCCCTTCCTGCTCTGGCTGCCTATCACCGGAGGGGGAATGGTCTGCACTGGGCTACTTCTGTTCAGTCCTTTGTTCTGTGTGAGGGCCTGGTGGTGTCTTAGGTTAGGACTTTTTGCGTGGTAGCTATCCCACAGTCTAGTTTGCTAGCCAAAGTTAGTTCGTTCAGATTGCCCTTGGGGCATTCAGGCCTGGTCCTTACTCTAAGCAATGCAGCCCGCGCCTCCCTGCCCACCTGCTGCTTGCTAGTGGCTGGTGCAGGCATCTGTGCTGCTTCTTCACTGGGGGAGTTACCGCTGGGCTTGTAATCCGTGGGTTGTAATTATTTATTTATTTTCCTCCCTGTAATGTTGCCCTCTGTGCTTCCAAGGCTCGCCACAGACTTGGCAGTGAGAGTGGTTCCTGGTGTTTGGAAACTTCTCTCTTTTTAAGACTCCCTTCCCAGGACAGAGTTCTGTCCCTACCTCTTTTGTCTCTTTTTTTGTCTTTTATATTTTTTCCTACCTCCTTTCAAAGACAATGGGCTGCTTTTCTGGGTGCGCGATGTCCTCTGCCGGCATTCAGAAGTTGTTTTGTGGAATTTACTCAGCATTTAAATGTTCTTTTGATGAATTTGTGCGGGAGAAAGTGGTCTCCCCATCCTATTCCTCTGCCATCTTAGGACTGTCCTGATCGAAAACTGGCCTTTTCTAGTCCTGTGGCCACTGCTGAGTTTTCCAAATTTGCTGGCATATTGAGTGCAGCACTTTCACAGCATCATCTTTTAAGATTTGAAATAGCTCAACTGGAATTCCATCACCTCCACTAGCTTTGTTTGTAGTGATTCTTCCTAAGGCCCACTTGACTTCACATTCTAGGATGTCTGGCTCTAGGTGATGATCACACCATCCTGATTATCTGGGTCGTGAGGATCTTTTCTGTACAGTTCTTCCATGTATTCTTGCCACCTCTTCTTAATATCTTCTGCTTCTGTTAGGTCCATACCATTTCTGTCCTTTATTGTGCCCCTCTTTGCATGAAATGTTCCCTTGGTATCTCTAATTTTCTTGAAGAGATCTCTAGTCTTTCCCATTTTATTGTTTTCCTCTATTTCTTTGCATTGATCGCTGAGGAAGGCTTTCTTATCTATCCTTGCTATTCTTTGGAACTCTGCATTCAAATGGGTATATCTTTCCTTTCTCCTTTGCTTTTCACAGCTATTTGTAAGGCCTCCTCAGACAGCCATTCTGCTTTTTTGCAGTTCTTTTTCTTGGGAATGGTCTTGATCCCTGTCTCCTGTACAATGTCATGAACCTCCATCCATAGTTCATCAGGCACTCTGTCTATCAGATCTAGTCCCTTAAATCTTTTTCTCACTCCCACTATATAATCATAAGGGATTTGATTTAGGTCATACCTGAATGGTCTAGTGGTTTTCCCCACTTTCTTCAATTTAATTCTGAATTTGTCAATAAGCAGCGCATGATCTGAGCCACAGCCAGGTCCTGGTCTTGTTTTTGCTGACTGTATAGAGCTTCTCCATCTTTGGCTGCAAAGAATGTATTGAGTAGATTTTTAATAATTTATTTGATCATTCTGTTTGTGTCCATCAGAGTTTTTGTTTTCAAGTCACCAAAACCAACCCCGGGTAAATTAAGTGGAAGAGGAATTTACTAGAATAGTATTAGGTAGTCATAGAATCTATGGACGGTCTGGGGAAATAGGCTACGAACAAGGGCAGGAATCAAGATAGGTTCAGTAGAGGAACCCTAGGAGGTTAAAGTGTCTGCCTGCAATGCAATGCAGGAGACCTGGGTTCGATCCCTGGGTTGGGAAGATCCCCTGGAGAAGGAAATGGCAACCCACTCCAGTATTCTTGCCTGGAGAATCCCATGGACAGAGGAGCCTGGTGGGCTGCAGTCCACGGGGTCGCAAAGAGTCGGACATGACTGAGTGACTTCACTTTCTTTTCTTTCTTTCTACAGAACAGTGCCTTAAGTCTCAGTGTTTCTGAGAAGGAGCATCTTTCTGGTCAAGCCTAGAAAGTCTGTCCCATCATACCTACAAGGGAACAGACTTTTATAGTAAGAATTGGGGCCCTGTGTCCCAATAGGGCCTGTCCCCAAACAGGAAAGGCATAAGGATACAGGTAGCAGAAAACCCCCAGGAATATCCATTCCCTCCTTATTGTTAGCTGTTTCCTTTTATTTTTCCTTTGTATTATAGAACTGTTGAACATTCTTCAACAAAAAAATTGAGCACTTCTCTGATTATCTCCTTAAAATAAATTCCCTGGGAACAGAATTTCTGAATAAAGGAGTATAGACATTTTTAAGTCTCTTGATACATATTGCCAAATTACTTTTTGAGAAAGTTGTATCAACTTAAGCTCACTCTTGGAGTATGTTTGAGTGTGCATATCTTCTGTGCCCACACTGACCATTATTGTTTTTAGAAATCTTCATGTCAACTCCTTTCTAGTCTGTGCTCATGTATGCAGCCTGTACCTCATTAAAACTGCATTTTGGAGTCAGAGCACCTAGTGGCACAGCAAATAGTTCAGTAAATAAATTGTTTATTTTCTTGAGTGTATTTGAGATAATTACCTTTATTGATTTTCTTCCTCATTAATTTGATTAATTCAGGGGATGCTTCTTTAATAGGCTGTAGAGAAGGCTTTTGTTTTCATTTATTTATTTTTTTCATTCTGGAAGGGAAGGGTTTACAAAGCCCTGTTTGCATGTGAACTAATAGAGAATTGAATTTTTCAGGTGAGATTCTGAGAGGAGGACTCACCCTCCTTTAGCATGTGTCTCTTGCTAATGCTGTCCTGTGCATTATTTTCCCAGACCTCTTGGCCCATGGGAGGGCACATGTCCAGAAGTAGTTTCTTTCAGAGAGCCATAGCAGTGATATAAGTCCAGTAGCCCCTAAAGTGGGATGAATATGAAACCCAGGGAGGTGATGAAAAACTTCATGATTCTTCTATCAACTTAGAAGAACACCTTTTTTCACAAGAAATTGAAAGTCATGAAGAATGTTAAGACCTGGGCTTCCATCAAGAGAATGCAAGTAGCGTCCAGGAAGAAGCATTGGACGAGAAAAGTCTGGGGTCCAGAATGCTGGTCTTGCTTTGTCATCAATCAACTAGCTGTGTGGTGTTGGAGAAATCACTTATATCTCTCTGGATTTCACCAGGGAGTGGGCCACAGGATCTTAAGGAAATTTTCTCTTCTAATTGCCAAAGATCCTAAGGCTACTTATAGACTTTGGATTTTTCAACATTATCTTGACTTCAGATGATAATGGTAATCAAACCATATCTTTCACTTTGCTTCCAGGTAGGAAAAAACTGAATGAATAAACACATATCTTTTTTTCTCACACTTGCACTCAGAAGCTTCTCTGGGGCCTGTAAAACTAGCCAAAAGTCAAGCATTAAACAAACTAAATTCTTCTGGAGAAAGCCATGCCCCCACCCTCTATTTGCATAATTTGATTCTCATGTTTTGTCCTTGTCAAGTTCTTTCCTACTTGTAGACATTTATACAATAGGTTATAACTGTATTATTTTATTATTGATCATTAACCATGGGTGAGTCACCTTTTAAAATAGGCTTATGTGGTTTATTGGGAGAAGGAAATGTCAACCCACTCTGGTGTTCTTGCCTGGAGAATCCCAGGGATGTTGGAGCCTGGTAGGCTGCCATCTGTGGGGTCACAGAGTCGGACACAACTGAAGCGACTTAGCAGCAGCATGTGGTTTATTAAGTATTCTATTCATGAGTAGTTAGAAATAAATTTGGACTAGAGATTTTGAATCATTGACATGAACAACCATCGCTAGGTGTCTGTGCTTGGCAGGCAGCCCAGTTGATTACCAGCTCTAATTGGTTAGATGGTTTCATGGCCACGTGGCCTCAAGTCCAGGCGAGGGTGTGTGGTCATGTGATAGTGGGCAGGGTTAACCTCTCTGTGAGGGGATATTGAGCTCACTGAAAAGTTTGTATAGAACAGAATTGTTTTCAATCTTCCCTAAGTAAATATCTGGCAAGGCCCAGAATTGGATCAGATCCAATTTTGCAGATAAAATGCCCCCAAACATGTTTCCCCTGGAGAAAGGCTGAAAATGTATGCACATTTATATTTGTCTATTTAGGCAAATCTCATTAACATGAATGATGTAGAAAAATACACAGTGATGGAGTGGTTTATATTCTCATGCTAGTCTGGGAGGGACTTTATTATGGTCCAGCAGGAGGTTAGCATTTAAGAGGTTGTTTCTACATGAGATTTTTAAAAATATAAGACCCTAATCCAAGGATAGCAAATACATGGTACTTGAGCCTCAACCCTCCCTCCCATGCAGAACAGACATAACTAATAGAAGGTGGATTCTTTGCTTCTGAGGCCACCAGTCAGACATCTGAGGATGAACATAATCATTCTCCCTGCCCCAAGATGTCAACTAGCTTGTCCATATGGGAAATTACCTTTCTTGGAGAAGAAAGGAGATCCTGTTACTTCTTAGATATGATTGATGGAACAAAATTGAATGCTTCTAAGCTTATCAACCAATGTTGTTGTTATTTAGTTGCCAAGCTGTGTCTGGCTCTTCACGACCCCATGAACTGCAGCATGCCAGGCTTCTCTGTCCATCACCATCTCCCAGAGTTTGCCCAAGTTAATGTCTAATGAATTGGTGATGCCATTTAACCATCTTATCCCCTGTCACCCTCTTCTCCCTCTTCCTTCAATCTTTCCTAGCATCAGGGTCTTTTTCCAGTGAGTTAGCTGTTCACTCAGGTGGCCGAACTGTTGGAGCTTCAACTTCAGCGTCAGTCCTTCTAAAGGGTATTCAGGGTTGATTTCCTTGCTTTCAAAGGGACTCTCAAGAGTCTTCTTCAGCACCATAGTCAGAAAGCATCAATTCTTCGGCACTGTGCCTTCTTTATTGTCCAGCTCTCATGTTCACACCAGCATGTTACATTGATTTTCATTGTATTCTCAGAGGTTTAACTAAGTCCCCATGGTTGAGCGTAGTGAGTGATAAGTACTCATGCCTTCTGGGAAAAAAAAATATGCTAGACACTAGACTTGTCCATGGTGAATTGCTGAGAGTCAGCAAAAATTGTGCCTCCTGTCAATTCCTTATCTCCAGCCTACGTAAGAGGAAGACCAGACATTGGAGAAGGTGGGATTAACAGAGGGGGTGTCTTAGGATTAACACTTGGAATTTTTCCTGACCACTGCTACCACTTCTAGGCAAATAAGAGAAATATAGAATGAATATCTGGAGGTACTAAGGGTGCATGCCCATGTCTAGAAGATTCTGCAGGCAGGAGGCTGACTGGAACTGTCTGTGATGGGGGAACCAGGAGGGAGGGGAGCAATGGGAGCAACAATCCTGTGTCATTTGTGGGACAGGATGAATGTGTTTCCTATGGGCTGGGTAGGCACAGTGGAGGGAGGGTAGGCAGGATTTAGCCACTCTGAAAGTGCTCCCACCCCTGAGGCCTGCCTGCCTACTCCTTCTATCTAAGTGTTCTTTCAAAGCTTATATCCTCAGAAATGCCTTCTTTGACTGCTTAGACTAATATAGCGCCCCCTCCTGTCACCCCTTTTTACACTTCCTGTTTTATTTCCTTGGTAGCACTCTGGTACCTGTCCAAAATTTTTTTGGTAGGGAAAGAGTTAATAAGGATGGAGGTTTTGGAGAAGGAATCTCAAAGAGACCATTCTTTAAAGCCATAAAAATGTTCCATGAGAGCAGAGACCATATTCATCTTATTCACCATTATTTCCAGTGCTCAGAACAGAACCAAGCACATAGTAGCTGCTCAATAAAAATATATAAAATAGTAAATCTCTGCCAACAAGAGCCCTGAGAGATCAATAGACATCAGTTGGTTCTAAAAATGCAATTTCTCAATGTCTGAGTTGAGAAGAGTTTAGTGGGAGAAGTGGATAGGAACTCTAGACTGGGATAATGTTTGCATCCTCTCTGGGTTTCTATTTTTCCTGCTTCACTGCCTGGATAACTGAGAAGTAACTCTTTAGTGAAGTTCTTTCTATCCTGGGCTCTCCTAATCTACAAGTCTGTGGCACCTGGAAACCCACATGGACTCTCTTTCAGTTTTGCTTGATTTACTTTGCAGGGATGAGCTCTCCTCAGCCTAGCTATGCCTCTAGGCTTCAGGGAAAGTTGAGCACCTGCCCAGATGTTTGGAGACAACCTACAAACATGGAAACATACAAAGGCCATGCATTTGCTAGTATTGCTTGTGGCTTTCTACATGTAATGTGAAATTAAAATCATTTACATTAAGCAAGTGTGTTTCCTCAGCGATAAGGACCCCAAATAAAATCATTTATGAGGAGAACATGGGGAAAACCAGGGTATTTTAAAAAGTCATTCATTTCCTATGCATCTGCTCAGAATCACAAATGAAATATCCAATAACACCAGTCATACAGTGATGAAAGAAATCACAGCCTGTCCTTTCTGTAAGAAATGCTTTTGAAAGATAGAAATAAAAACCTCTTACCTTTGAATAGCGCTTTGTAGTTTACAAGGATTTCTACCTATGTCATAGAATATGACTGAAAAAAAGGTAAACCATCTGATAAACTTTAAATCCTTCATAAAGCTGGAGAATCTTCTGGGTGTTCAGTAAATAAACAAATACTTGTTTGAGTGCAGTGTTGAGACAGGACCATCATTGCATCTTCCCTCTAGAGTTAGGATTATACCTCAGATTGACCTTGAGTGACATATCACATTTTGAAAAAATCAGAGAAGGCTGTTTTGAGAGCTACAAAGTACAAAAAAATTCCAGTCAGGTCCATATCTAAGATTTTCTGGGCCCAGAGTGAGAGTACTTATAAATGGAAGTTCACTTACATATGTGTGAATATTTAAAATGTGTAAACCAAGCCAGGAAACTGATAAATATAATATATTCCATTCTTCTACCTTGATAAGTAGACATTCATAATGTTCTGGAAGGCCAGTTTGAATTGAGAATTCTTGAACACCTCAGAAGCGTTTCCCTGTGGAACATGATGGGGCGGGGAGAGTCTGATCTGGGTGCCTTCATTCTCTTCCACTTTCATCTGCATCCTGAACCACACATGCACATCCTTCCTTGGGTGCAGGTGAGTGCACACCCAGCCCCACACTGAGCAACATCCACACCCTCTCAGGAAAGTGGACACTAAGCAAGAAGTCTGCAGGGTCCCAAAGTTAAATGTAGGGCCATTTAGATAGGAAAGAGGTGGTTGCTGGAGCCAGGTAGACAAGTTCCCTTGGTTCCTGGGAGTCCTCACTCCATGGGGTGAGGTGGGGTCAGAGGAGGGAGCAGACAGGCATCTCTGAAGTGCAAGGGCTTGCACAGGTCTCTTGTGGCCAGGTCTCCAGGAGGCACTAAATCCAGTGATAGTTGGAATTAAACTGAGTGTTTTTTGCTCTTCAACTTGTATCTAATTACACTTTAAGTAAACATTTATGAATGTTGCACTAATCAAGGGCCTATTTAAAATGAAGCTCAACTTCATTTTGATTTTTAAAAATTATTTGAGGCTACTTGGGATAAAGCATCTAATACGTAGAACTGCTGCTGCTGCTGCTAAATCGCTTCAGTCATGCCCGACTCTCATAGACGGCAGCCCACTAGGCCCTCCCATCCCTGGGATTCTCCAGGCAAGAACACTGGAGTAGGTTGCCATTTCCTTCTCCAATGCATGAAAGTGAAAAGTGAAAGTGAAAGTGAAGTCGTGTCCAACTCTTAGTGACCCCATGGACTGCAGCCTACCAGGCTCCTCCATCCATGGGATTTTCCAGGCAAGAGTTCTGGAGTGGGGTGCCATTGCCTTCTCTGATACATAGAACAAATGGATCTAAATTAGAAGTAAGAAGTAGGAAGATAAAGCATGTTGGCACTAGTTTATACAGGTGAACCAAAAGAGCAATAACCACAATAATAATGCCTTTACTAGTATAATTCTTTGGTTCCAAAGCTCTTTCATTTATGTATATGTATTTACATATGCAAATCACTGAATTATATAAGAATAAACATCAGTACTTTGAAAGATGTATACTCCAGGCAAATAAAAAGGAAACCCTGCTTGTCACTTTGAGGAGTACATTTATAGTTCATTGACCTGAGGGGGCAGTGTAGAAGGAAAAAACCAAGATGCCAAATAGACTTTAATGTGGGGCCAACTCTAATCTATCCATGCTGCTAAGTCACTGCAGTCGTGTCCGACTCTGTGCGACCCCACAGACTGCAGCCCACCAGGCTCCCCTGTCCCTGGGATTCTCCAGGCAAGAACCCTGGAGTGGGTTGCCATTTCCTTCTCCAATGCATAAAAGTGAAAAGTGAAAGTGAAGTCGCTCAGTTGTGTCCGACCCTCAGCGACCCCATGGACTGCAGCCTACCAGGCTCCTCCATCCATGTGATTTTCCAGGCAAGAGTACTGGAGTGGGGTGCCATCGCCATAGTGGCTGCCTAAAGAGCCTGATTCAGAAAATCTCAGGCCATGCCCACCATTGGTGGCTGGTACTGAATTAGGTCAAGGGAGGGACTGGGATGGCATATGTGCCATGAATGTGCCACCTCTCAGCTTGAAGAATACATTTGACAGATGATAAGGGTAAGCAGGATTCTTGAGGTCATCCTTAATCTTTTGAAGTTGTTAGTAAGGAGGAAAATCAATTCAAATTCTTAACAAGAATTCTGGCATCCTTGAATATTTCTATCTTCCTCAAACAAAAATGATCCATTCTAGGTTTCTTTGAGAAAGATACTGCTTTTAATGTGTTTTCCTGGTATGGAAAAAGATTGGCTAGATACCTGCTAAGGTGTTAATTGGTGATAACTGGATTAATAAGAGACTTGGGTTCTCTTCTCACCTCTGTCACTAACTAGCTGTGTGACCTTGAGCAAATCCCTTAAACCCTCTGGACCTCTATTTCCTTATCTTCAAAACAGGGATACTATCTCAGTGATCTCTCAGAATTTTGTGAGGCTTAAAGGAGATGGTAGCAAAGCAAGCACTTGAATTAAAAAATAAAAATTGTATAGATGTAAACCATTTATGATTCCACTGAAAAATGAGCCAATTGGATGAGGGTGCCATTTTCCAAAATGTTTTGCCTGGAACATTAGTTCCATGGGATGTCAGTAGGTGTTACACTAAAGCCTCAAACAACAAGTTTTCTCTGGCTAAATAAATTAAAAACTCTGGGCTGAGCAAACTTTAATAGGCATTGTTGCCAGAGATTATTACAATTTGAGGTGCAGTGTGAATCTATAACAGTGAGAAATAGTATACAGTGGTTCATATACTTATTTGAATGTAACGCTCTTAAAATATTAGTCCCTTAGAAGACAGTCTTTGGAAATCTTTGAACAAGCTTCTCTATAAGTTTACTTCAACTTGAATGTCCTCTGATTCATTCATTGATAAGAGCTTTGTTGTAAAGAAGACAGATTTTTGGGGAAATATTTCAGTTCAGTTCAGTTCATTTCACTCAGTCGTGTCTGACTCTTTGCAACCGCTTGGGCTATAGCATGCCAGGCTTCCCTATCCATCACCAACTTCCAGTGCTTGCTCAAACTTATGTCCATTGAGTCGGTGATGACATCCAACCATCTCATCTTCTCTTGTCCCCTTCTCCTCCTGCCTTCAATCTTTCCCAGCATCAGGATCTTTTCTAAGGAGTCAGTTCTTCACATCAGGTGGCCAGAGTATTGGAGCTTCAGCTTCAGCATCAGCCCTTCCAATGAATATTCAGGACTGATTTCCTTTATGACTGACTGGTTGGATTTCCTTGCAGTCCAAGGGACTCTCAAGAGTCTTCTCCAACATCACAGTTCAAAAGCATCAATTCTTTGGCATTCAGCTTTCCTTATAGTCCAACTCTCATATCCATACATGACTACTGGAAAAACCATAGCCTTAATTAGATGGACCTTTGTTGGCAAAGTAACGTCTCTGCTTTTGAATATGCTGTCTAGGTTGGTCATAACTTTCCTTCCAAGGAGCAAGCGTCTTTTAATTTCATTGCTGCAGTCACTATTTGCAGTGATTTTGGAGCCCAAGAAAATAAAGTCTATCACTGTTTCCATTATTTCCCCATCTATTTGCCATGAAGTGATGGGACCAGATGCCATGATCTTCGTTTTCTGAATGTTGAGCTTTAAGCCAACTTTTTCACTCTCCTCTTTCACTTTCATCAAGAGGCTCTTCAGTTCCTCTTCACTTTCTGCCGTAAGGGTGGTGTCATCTGCATGTCTGAGATAATTGATATTTCTCCCAGCAATCTTGATTCCAGCTTCTGCTTCATTCTAGTCTGGCATTTCCACATGATGTACTCTGCGTATAAGCTAAATAAGCAGGGTGACAACATACAGCCTTGACGTACTCCTTTCCCAATTTTGAACCAGTCCAATGTTCCATGTCCAGTTCTAACTGTTGCTTCTTGACCTGCATACAGATTTCTCTGGAGGCAGGTCAGGTGGTCTGATATTTCCATCTCTCAGAATTTTCCACAGTTTGTTGTGATCCACATAGTCAAAGACTTTGGCATAGCTAATAAAGCAGAAGTAGACGGTTTTTTTGTTTTTTTGTTTTTTTTTTTTGAAACTCTCTTGCTTTTTCTATGATTCAGCGGATGTTGGCAATTTGATCTCTGGTTCCTCTGCCTTTTCTAAATCCAGCTTGAACATCTGGAAGTTCTTGGTTCACATACTGTTGAAGCCTCGCTTGGAGAATTTTGAGCATTACTTTACTAGCATGTGATATGAGTACAATTTACGACAGTTTGAACATTCTTTGGATTGCCTTTCTTTTCCAGTCCTGTGGCCACTACTGAGTTTTCCAAATTTGCTGGCATGTTGAGTACAGCACTTTCACAGCATCATCTTTCAGGATATGAAATAGCTCAACTGGAATTCCATCACCTCCACTAGCTTTGTTTGTAGTGATGCTTCCTAAGGCCCACTTGATTTCACATTCCAGAATGTCTGGCTCTAGGTGAGTGATCACACCATTTTGGTTATCTGGGTCATTAAGATCTTTTTTGTACAGTTCTTCTGTGTATTCTTGCCACCTCTTCTTAGTATCTTCTGCTTCTATTAGGTTCAGAATGTTTCTGTCCTTTATTGTGCCAATC
This sequence comes from Ovis canadensis, assembly GCF_042477335.2. NCBI lineage: Eukaryota > Metazoa > Chordata > Mammalia > Artiodactyla > Bovidae > Ovis > Ovis canadensis. The sequence goes on from NC_091249.1 coordinate 83,634,573, forward strand.
TTTGAAGTATTTATTTATTTTTTATTTTTGGCTGCATCATGCATCAGGCAGGATCTTAGTTCTCTGACCAGTGATGGAACCCATTCGCCCTGCATGCAAAGGCTAAGTCTCAACCACCGACCCATCAAGGAAGCCCCTAAACAAAGATTTATAGAGCCCCCATTATGGGCAGACACTATTCAGTGTATAAAATAGAGGCAAAAAGTCCCTGCTTTTCTGGAGCTTATGTCTTAATGGGGATTTGATGTCACTCTTCCAAAGGATGCTTATGCTTAAAAGAGACTTCTCTCCTTTAACTCAAAGACATGAAGTATCCAAGGAGAATTGTTAAAAATAGAGAAGGGAAGGACAGTTTGTGGGCAAGTAGGAAACACTGCTTACAATTATGATTTCTGTAGTGCAGCCTCTGAGCTAAGCTTAAACCATGAGCTTTGATCTGAAGAAGCAGGTAGCTACAGCTTCCTGGCTTCCCTGATGGCTCAGACCATAAAGAATCTGCCTGCCATGCACGAGACTTAAGTTCAATTCCAAATCAGGAAGATCCCCTGGAGAAAGGAATAGCTACTCACTCCAGTATTCTTGCCTAGAAAATCCCATGGACAGAGGAGCCTGTTGGGCTACAGTCCATGGAGTTGCAAAGAGCTGGACATGACTGAGTGACTAACATTTTCCCTTTCACTGCTTCCTGGGGGCACATGATCTCATTCATCCATTTATTCACTCATCCAGTTACCAAATCCTTCTGAGCATGATGTGTGTCATACACAGAAGTGTATAAGACTGATCTGTACTCTCAGAACAAATTTCCAGGTGGGCAAGCAGATAAAGGTGTGAGCAATTGCAACTCATTGTGCAACTCATTCTATTTACCATAGTGGGACATAAAGGATGATGTGGGAACACTTGAGCACTGCACCCATCCTCACACTTCAGAGAAGTCATCTCAATGGATGTGACATTTAATCCGAATTATTCAGAGGTGATAATTTATTTACCAAACTGGCTTAGGGTGAGTGGGGGAAAATGGTGGGTAGGAAAAGTCTTTAGGTAGTAGAAACAGCATGTGGAAAGACCCAGTGGTACTCCCATTGAAATTGTATAACCAGAGTGGAATGAGTTATCTATCTAGGATTCTGTGCATGATATTCTCTGAAAGAGCATTTTGTTGTTGAAATAAAACTTGAAAATCATTGGAGTTCTCTAAAAGGAAATTCTTGAAGCCCCTACCATAATTCCTAAATTCTCCCCTTTCTATCATTCTCCTTTCCCAAAGTGTTTTCATTTTCATGGGGATTATGGCCAGAAAGAAAAACACCAATACAGTATACTAACACATATATATGGAATTTAGAAAGATGGCAATGATGACCCTGTATGCAAGACAGCAAAAAAGACACAGATGTGTATAGCGGACTTCTGGACTCAGAGGGAGAGGGAGAGGGTGGGATGATTTGGGAGAATGGCATTGAAACATGTATACTATCATGTAAGAATCAAATAACCAGTCTATGTCCAATGCAGGATACAGCATGCTTGGGGCTGGTGCACGGGGATGACCCAGAGGGATGTTGTGGGGAGGGAGGTGGGAAGGGGGTTCATGTTTGGGATCGCATGTACACCCGTGGTGGATTCATGTCAATGTATGGCAAAACCAATACAGTATTGTAAAGTAAAATAAAGTAAAAAAAAAAAAAAAAAAGAATCTCAAGTCTTAAATCCAAAGGAACACATTATTACTGGCACATATATTCATTAGAACTATTTTGGTGATAAATGACAGAAAACAAAACTCAAGATGACTTTACCAAAATAGGATATTATCTTACATAGAAAAATCTAGAGAAAGTTTGATCTGGCAGCTCTAGACCCAATCTCTCTTCATCTCTTACATTCTCTGTCTTCCAGGAATTCTTCATTTTTAGGCTCAGTATGGTGGCAAAGTGGCTGTCAACATCTCTACATCTACATCTTCCTTGTCTAAGTCTAGTGGAAAGAGGGTTTTTTTCCCTCCCAAACTACCATACTGGTCTCTGTGTCACTCTGATTGTACCATCTTATATCATGTGCCCATCCCTGAATCAATCACTGTGGTTCCTGAGGGTAAAATTACAATGATTGGACAGGCCTGGATTGCATGATCCAATCCTTAAGTAGGAAATAGAGACTGATCAGAATCATGTGACTGAGAATGGTTTCCTAAAGGAATTTAGGAGGCTATTAGCAGAGGAATAGATGTGTGTGGGAGAGATTATGAGAGAGAGAGAAAGAAAGAAAAGAGAAGAGAGGGAGAGGAGAGGGACAGAGAGAGAAATATCAAGGAAGGAAGGGAGGAAGGAAGGAAGAAAGGGAGGGAGGAAAAAAAGAAAAGGAAAGAAAGAAGAAGAAAAAAGGAAGGAAGGAATAGAAAGAAATTTCAAGGAGGAAAGTAAGAAAGACAGAAGAAAGAAAAGAAATATTTCATTTTAACAAGAACATCTTTAACAAATGTGAAGGGCTTCCCTGGTGGCTCAATGGTAAAGAATCCTCCTGCCAATGCAGGATACAGGGCTTTGATCCCTAGGTCGGGAAGATCACCTGAAGAAGGAAATGGCAACCTATCCAATATTCTTGGCTGGGGAATCCCATGGACAGAGGAGTCTGGTGGCCCCAGTCTATGGGGTCATAAAAGTGTTGGACACAACTTAGTGACTTAATAAAAACAAAAGATGTGAAAAAGAAATCTATGCTGTGGAACACTTTTGATTGTTCAAAATAGAGGGGTACAAAGGAAGAAAGAGGAAGGGCTGTGCATGTAACATTGGTTCGATTTGAATGTTCCCCCTGAGCCTGTCCTTCATCAGTTACATACCCATCAAATCTCTAGGTAGGAGAAAAATTTCGAGATCACTTCCACACAATCATCAAATGCTGGAATCTCCTACAGCTAAATGTCAAGCTGGAATCAACATTTCTGGGAGAAATATCAATAACCTCAGGTATGCTGATGATACCACCCTAATGGCAGAAAGCAAAGAGGAACAAAAGAGCCTCTTGATGAAGGTGAAAAGGGAGAGTGAAAAAGCTGGCTTAAAACTCAACATTTGAAAAACTAAGATCATGGCATCCAGTCCTATCACTCCATGGTAAATAGGTGGGGAAACAATGAAAACAGTGAAAGACTTCATTTTCTTGGGCTTCAAAATCACTGCAGCTGGTGACTACACCCATGAAATTAGAGATGCTTGCTCCTCGGAAGAAAAGTTAGGACAAACCTAGACAGCATATTCAAAAGTGGAGACATCACTTTGCTAACAAAGGTCAGTATAGTCAAAGCTATGGTTTTTCCAGTAGTCATGTGCGAATGTGAGAGTTGGACCATAAGCAAGGCTGAGTGCCAAAGAATTGATGGTTTTGCACTGTGATGTTGGAGAAGACCTTTGAGAGTCCCTTGGACAACAGGGAGATCTAACCAGTCAATCCTAAAGGAAATCAGTGTTGAATATTCACTGGAAGGACTGATGCTGAAGCTGAAGCTCCAATAGTTTGACTACCTTTACTCATTGGAAAAGACTCTGATTCTGGGAAAGACTGAGGGCAGGAGGAGAAGGGGTGACAGAGGATGAGATGGTTAGAGGGCATCATAGGCTCGATGGATTTGAGTGTGAGCAAACTCCTGGTAATAGGAAAGGACAGGGAAGTCTGGAGTGCTACAGTCCATGGGGATGGAAAGAGTTGGACATGACTGAGTAACTGAACAACAAAAACAAATAGCCAGAATGAAACCAATGCCCTTGAATACCTCTAAACAAGAGGAAACTCATTCTTCTTGTTGCTAATCATTTCATGTTGACTGTCTCCCATTATTAGCTTAGGTTAAAAAAAAAAAAAACAAAATTCAACTGAATAAATGTTAAACCCTTCTTAGCTTTATTTGATGATTCATAAATTGAGCAGCATCCCATAGAACAAACAGAAAGGAGCAGTGAAGAACTGTACAAAATGAAAAGACCTTTATAGGCAGAAGGGGACAAGACAAGAAAGTTACTAGCAAAGAGTGGATTGCTTGTAGCAAGATCACCTTCCTTTAAGCGACAGCAGAGGTCTATCAGACAGATTAACTCATTGGTGTTTCAAGTTGACTGGTTTAAGATTCCACTCCTGGAAGAGGTTGAAACTGTAATTAACTTCGGTATTGTGTCTTGGTTTGGTGACTTGGGCTTAGCACAAGTGACTCCATTTTGGGCCTGCTGTCGCCCTCTCTTTTAAAATATATAACTGAAAAGTTGAATTTATTATTTTTATTTACAAAAGTTGAATTTATATATAACTTTAAGAAATACCCATAACCCACATTCAGCTGGGCCCCTAACTCAGTTCAGTCGCTCAGTCATATGTGACTTTTAGCAACCCCATGGACTGCAGCACGCCAGGCCTCCCTGTCCATCACCAACTCCTGGAGTTTACTCAAACTCATGTCCATTGAGTTGGTGGTGCCATCCAAACATGTCATGCTCAGTTTTCCCCTTCTCCTCCTGTCTTCAATCTTGCCCACCATCAGGGTCTTTTCAAGTGAGTCAGCTCTTTGCATCAGGTGGCCAAAGTATTGGTGTTTCAGTTTCTGCATCAGTCCTTCCAATGGATATTCAGGACTGACTTCCTTTAGGATGGACCGGTTGGATCTCCTCGCTGTCCAAGGGGCTCTCAAGAGTCTTCTCCAACACCACAGTTCAAAAACATTAATTCTTCTGCATTCAGCTTTCTTTATAGTCCAACTCCCACATCCATACATGACTACTGGAAAAACCATAGCCTTGACTAGATGGACCTTTGTCAGCAAAGTAATGTCTCTGCTTTCTAATATGCTGTCTAGGTTGGTCATAACTTTTTTTTAAGGAGCAAGCGTCTTTTAATTTCATAACAGTAGTCACCATCTGAAGTGACTTTGGAGCCCTCAAAATAAAATCTGTCACTGTTTCCCCTGTTTCCCCACCTATTTCCCATGAAGTGATGGGACCAGATGCCATGATCTTAGTTTCCTGAATGTTGAGCTTTAAGCCAACGTTTTCCACTCTCTTCTTTCACTTTCATCAAGAGGCTCTTTAGTTCTTCTTTACTTTCTGCCATAAGGGTGGTGTCATATGCATATCTGAGGTTATTGATATTTCTCCCGGCAATCTTGATTCCAACTTGTGCTTCATCCAGTCCAGCATTTCTCGTGATGTACTCTGCATATAAGTTAAATAAACAGGGTGACAGTATACAGCCTTGACGTACTCCTTTTCCTATTTGGAACCAGTCTGTTGTTTCATGTTCATTTCTGACTGTTGCTTCTTGACCTGCATACAGATTTCTCAAGAGGCAGGTCAGGTGGTCTGGTATTCCCATTTCCTGAAGAATTTTCTATAATTTGTTGTGATCCACACAGTCAAAGGCTTTGGCATAGTCAATAAAGCAGAGCAGATGTTTTTCTGGAACTCTCTTCCATTTTCTATGAATCCAATGGATGTTGACAATTTGATCTCTGGCTCCTCTGCCTTGTCTAAATCTAGCTTGAACATCTGGAAGTTCACTGTTCATGTACTGTTGAAGCCTGGCCTGGAGGATTTTGAGCATTACTTTGCTAGCATGTGAGATGAGCATAATTGTGCAGTAGTTTGAGCATTTTTGGCATTGCCTTTTTTTGGGATTGGAATGAAAACTGACCTTTTCCAGTCCTGTGGCCACTGCTGAGTTTTCCAGATTTGCTGGCATATTGAGTGTAGCGCTTTTACAGCATCATCTTTTAGGATTTGAAATAGCTCAACTGGAATTCCATCACCTCCATTAGCTTTGTTTGTAGTGATTCTTCCTAAGGCTCACTTGACTTCACATTCCAGGATGTCTGGCCCTAGGTGAGTGATCACACCATTGTGATTATCTTGGTTATGAAGATGTTTTTTGTATAGTTCCTCTGTGTCTTCTTGCCACCTCTTCTTAATATCTTCTGCTTCTGTTAGGTCCATACCATTTCTGTCCTTTATTGAGCCCCTCTTTGCATGAAGTGTTCCCTTGGTATCTCTAATTTTCTTGAAGAGATCTCTAGTCTTTCCCATTCTATTGTTTTCCTCTGTTTCTTTGCATTGATCGCTGAGGAAGGCTTTCTTATCTCTCCTTGCTATTCTTTGGAACTCTGCATTCAAATGGGCATATCTTTAATTTTCTCCTTTGCCTTTCACTTTTCTTTTCGCAGTTGTTTGTAAGGCCTCCTCAGACAACCATTTTGCCTTTTAGCATTTCTTGGCCCCCAACTACTCATGTAGATTTCACCCAATATTCAGTAAGGTGGGTTCAAACCTTTTTATTTTATTTATTTTTTAAAAAATTTTTAATTGAAGGATAATTGCTTTACAGAATTTTGTGGTTTTCTGTCATACATGAATAAGAATCAGCCATAGATACACCCATGACCCTCCCTCCCAAACCTACTTCCCATCTCCATCCCCATCCCACCCTTCAGCTAATCCCAGAGCCCTTGTTTGAATTTCCTGAGTCATACTGGGCCTGCTGTCTCTCTCTGTCTCTTTTACAAATAATATTAGTCCTTTTGGTGATCTGAAACCTTCCTCCTTATAATTCTCTGCTGTCTTCAGTTCTCTCTTGTTCTTAAAGAGAAATTCTTAGTTCAGCAGAGGTAAACTGGTAGACTATTGGCAAATGAAAGTCCCTTGGACAGCAAGGAGACCAAACCAGTCAATCCTATGGGAAATCAACCCTGAATACTCTTTGGAAGGACTGATGCTGAAGCTGAAGCTCCAATAATTTGGCCACTGATGCAAACAGCTGACTCATTGGAAAAGACCCTGATGCTGGAAAAGATTGAAGGCAAAAGTAGAAGAGGGCAGCAGAAGATAAGATGATTGAATGGTATCACCAATGAACATGAACATGAACTTGAACATGAACTTCGGTGAACTCTGGGAGATGATGGGGGACAGGGAGGACTGGAGTGCTGCAGTCCATGGGGTCGCAGAGAGTCAACAACAGCAATGGGCAAATCTGATTGGAGATGAGATCATTGCTCAGCATACTACTTTGAGTACAGTTGGATGCTCCAGGTGGGCAGGCAGGGTCTTTTCCCTGTGGTCTCCACAAATCCCTGTTATCATACTCCTTGAGAGCTTCAAATGTTTGTTTATACTTCCTGCCTAAACTTGGAAGGGATTTGATTTTGTAATTCCTGGTCTAATCCTTTCATGTGGTACTTGATCAAGTACTTTGAAGACTGTAGTGTAACAGATTTAAAAAATAAGGAAGGAAAAAAAGAAAAGAAAAAGGATGGAACTTGAATTTATACTGCCCAGTGAATTCTTCTCCTTCAAAGTGTCACCTTGAGAGTGATATATACTTTCTCTGATGATACTGCTTTTGCTCAAAAGGATTTTCAGACTCCTCTTGCAATTGTTTTTAGAGCCTGAAATAAATTCTTTGAATACCTCTACCTATGGCAAATCCTCAGTCTTTGAGAACATTTCTGACTTCTGGAAGAAGCCAGAGTCATTGAGAGCTAAGTGTTCATAAACACCTTGGCAAGCACGGCTGCCTGCCTCATCCTTTTTTCTGTGTCTTGAGCAAAGTTGCAGTTATGCAATCATGAGGCTGACAGGGTTCTTGTAGGCTCATTTAAAATTTTTTGTTTTATTTTTTACTTATTTAATTTTGTTAATTGAGTAACCAGCCCATTCACATAGTTCAAATTTCAAAGGGCACGATAGGATGAGTGTTAAAAAGTCAGTTTCGCTTCCTTGTCCCCTGGCCAGCCAGTTTTCCTTCCAGGTTTTGTATGTATTCTTCCAGACAGTCTCTGTGTATTGCTTCAGTGACTTGAAGAAGGCCCAGAGAGACATCTATAAATAATTGAAGCATTGCTTGAATGCCTTTTAGGATCACTTCATTACATTGTGTGTAAATTTCTGGTATGTCTATGCCAAACACAGATCTGATGATTTTTAGTTATCTTACCTTGGGTATAACTGCTGCCTTCCTTAGGGATAAATTGCGACCCTGAGAAGTCTCTGTAACGGGAGGTAGTCTCCTGGCTTAGCTACCTGAGCTATGTGAGAGACCTGGTAAATGACTTTATCTCTTTGAAATAAAGAGATGTCTCTTTGGTTTCCTCATCTGTAAAAGGGAAAGCAGTCCCCTCATAGGTTATTGTGAAGATTAAGTGAAATGATGCATGAAAATGATCTAAGAGGATGTGGTGGTAGATTTTATGTGGTAAATTTGGCCCGGCTATGGTGCCCAGTTTTTTGGTCAAACACTAGTCAAAATGTTGTTGCTGTGAAGGTATTTTGTAGATGTGATATTTACAATCAGTTGACTTCAAGGAAAGCAGTCGTGTCTGACTCTTTGTGACCCCGTGGACTGTAGCCTGCCAGGCTCCACTAACCGTGGAATTCTCTAGGCCAGAATACTGGAATGGGGAGCTCTTCCCTTCTCCAGGGCATCTTCCCAATCCAGGGATCGAACCCAGGTCTCCCACATTGTAGGCAGATTCTTTACCATCTTACCATCGCACTACCAGGGAACCCCAAGGAAAGCAGACTACCCTCCATAATGTGGGTGAGCCTCATCTATTCAGTTGAAGATTCTCAGAGAAGGAATTCTTTTTTTAAAAAAGAGTTTTTAAATTGGAGTACAGTTGCTTTACAATGTTGTGTTAATTTTTGCTGAACAATATGAATCAGCTATGTGTATACTTATATCCCCTGCCTCTTGAGCCTCCCTCCCCCCCACCCCCCACATCCTATCCTTCTAGGCCATCACAGAGCACCAAGCTGAGCTCTCTGTGCTATATACAACAGCTTCCTAGTAGCTATCTATTTTATACAAAGCTAGTGTATAAAATAGTGTATATATGTCCCTATGGTAGTGTATATATGTCAATGCTACTCTCTCAATTCATCCCACTTTCTCTTTCCCTCCACTGTGTCCACAAGCCCATTCTTTGCATCTCTATTCCTGCCTTGCAAATAGGTTCATCAGTACCATTTTTTTAGATTCCATACATATGCGTTAATATATGATATTTGTTTTTCTGACTTATTTCACTCTGTATGACAGATTCTGGGTTCATCCATATCACTACAAATGACTCAGTTTCGTTTCTTTTTATGACTAATATTCCATTTTGTATATGTACCACATTTTCAGAGAAGAAGGAATTCTGCCTCAAAACACAGAAATCCTTCCTGTTTCCAACCAGATAGCTTACCTTATGGATTTCAAAGTCAAGACTGTAACATCAGCCCTTACCTAAATTTCCAGCCTACTGGCTGCCCTAGACATTTTGGATCTACCAGCCTCCACAATCATGGGAACTAATTCCTTGAGAACCCTGACTAACGCGGAGGGAGAAAACTCTGGATTTTGAGTGTGTGTGTGTGTCTTGGGGGAAGAGATTATTGAAGAAACAAAACAAAACAGGTCTTATTCCTGGCTTTTCCACTGGCCCACTGAGCCGCCCTGAGCAAAATTCGGTACTGTTAATCTTCTTAAAGCCTTGGCTTAAAGCCTCTCAAGATTGCTGGAAGAAAGATACTATGAAAATGATTTGCGAAGCACCATCCACACACAGGTGATTATTATCTGGTTATGCCTTCCTTTGAATGCACATGTATCTTTAGGGTCACTCTTCAGTGGCCCCCAGGCCTATACCTCTCTATGTCCCTTTCATGGGCATTGATGCTTATCTGTATCTCCGGCTGTTGGGCCCATACATGGGAATGAAATCCAGTCCTGCAGCGAGTATTTGTCTAGGGGATGAAGAGTCCCACCCCTGGCTTCAGTGGGCTCTGTACTCACAGGCATAGGGAAGTGGAGGAGGAGAGAGGAGAAAGTGGAGAGAGGAACTTGTGGAGGTGGGAGCAGGGAAGGGGGAGGGAGCATGAGAGAGGAAGGGGGTCGTGTGCCAGGACGGGTTCCCAGGGGTATGGGGCTGATTTGCGGGGATACCTGGGTCTGTGCTACAGATTGCAGGCTGATTGCAACAGATTAGCCAGGACTTAAAAGGGGCCTCGTCAGAGTACATGACTATAGCACTGAGTGTTCTGTTTCTCTCATCCTGGGACTAGAGCCAATCAAACAGGAGAGGGTCAGGGGGGAGAGGCACTCTGAATAATCTGCTTCCTTTACCATCACAGTGCTTCAAAACACCACTTGGTTCCATTTCCACTTGGTTTTTCCTCTGCCAGGGATTCAAAGGCTGGCACTTGAGAGGAATGAAACTTTCTGTAGTGTCTGAGACTCCCCCATGTTCCCACCCACCCCATCCTGATGTTCTTTATCTCATCACTCAGCCCTATCTTTTATTCCATTTATCACAAGCTGAAATTATTTGATAAATAATTATTTACAAAACCCCCTGCTCTCTCCACTAGCATGTGACATGAGATCAATAACCTTTTCTAACTTGTTCATTCCTATAGTTCCAGTTGCTGGTGGAGTTGTACATGGTAATGCTCAAAAATGTTTGTTAAGGAATGGGATGGATATATACCATTTATCAAGGACCCTCTGTGCACCAGACAAGGCGCCTGGAGATGTACAGGCATTTCTCATGTTCTCTTAATGATAGTTCTCTCAAGGAAGTGTGACAGTCTTTATTTTACTGATAAGGCTCAGATTGGTTAAGTAACATGTTCCTGGTCACACAGTCAGAGCTGGGGTTCTAATATAGGTTTAATAAAGTATAGGCTCTTAACCACTATACCGAGAATAAAATGTGCTTTATCTGCAGTGCCAGGATTATTTGATTGGCAGTTGCTTCTAGGAGCCCTTAGCTAGAAGAATTTTGAAGCAGTTTCCTGACTTAGTAGGAAGAGTGCGGAGATCAATTAGTACTGTCTGCAGGGGGTCAGATGGGATATCTAGTAGTACATATGTTGTCTATTTGCCATCCTTACAATAGATGATATCACCTCCATATAGATGTACAACAGAGGCAAAAAAACGGAGAGAGGGAGAACAACTAGATTCTTTCTAGCACTAGTTTTCATTCCTTCTTGAGTTTGTCTTTTCTATTGGGAATACTGGGAACACACCTACTTACAGGATTGTTTGGAGGAGAGGATGCAATTGGAGGTGGGAACTAGCTTTGAAGAGTTTGGCAACCAAAGGTTGAGATACTGCTTCATGAACTAACACCAGGATTGAGTCGGTGGGGGGGGGGGGGGTCAGATCATGTGATATTTCCGTGGGACTCCAAGACCTCTGTGCAGATGTGCTGTTATTATGTCCCAAAGGCCCTTCAGTGAACAAAGGGGCAGGCAGTGTGGCGAGGCAGGTGACAGTCAGGCTGTTGAGCTGGATTTGGTGATGGTGCCTGGTTGCAGGTAAGCCTTTGCAACCCACTTGTCATGAGATAATCATGTATTTATTCTTCCTAACAGAAACCTGGGAGGGGGTACAGTATATTGGTTAAAATTGGGGTTTATAGATTTTAGGTCCCAATTTTGCTACTTACTGTGTAACCCTGGATAAATCATATAACCTCTTTGAGCCTTGGTGGCTTGCTTACTATTTTAGGTACCTGCTGTGAGAATGAGAAAAGTGTGCAAGGAAACCATTTGGCTCTGGTGTACAGCAAGCACTCAATACATATTTGTTAATATCTGTGAAGAACCTATAAGCCTATGTGGAAACTGGAAAGTCATTGCAGTTATCTGAATCTATCTGTGTTGCCCCAAGCCAGATGATTGTTGATTTTTCATTTCTGTTTGTTTCCCCCCTCCCCTGGTTTACACCTGGGTATTTTGAACACCCAACCTCAGTACTTTCAGGACTGGAAAAGGGAACAAGCAGGGTTGGTCAGAGCTGTTCATCTTGCAATACACAGTCTGAGATCCTTGTTGCTGCTATCTGGCCTCTCCCTAACTAATCAAGGGGGAAATCCATTCTCCCACTATGTGCTAAAATTGTGTTTTGAGAATATAAAATTGGGCATTGCTCTGCTTGCCTACGGTGGAAACCCGCTGGTCCAGGACAGGCCCCCTCCCCTCTTCCACTGGAAATGGTTTAAATCATGTTTACCTGTGGTGATGACTGTCATTTATTGAACACTAAGTGTGCTGGAACTTTATGCTCTCAATAGTCCTCAAAGGCAGCCACTATCCCCATCCCGGATATGCAGGTAGATGACTGCAGCACAGTATGTTTAAGTTACTTGTCCACAGCCAGTTAGTGCAGAGCTGGGATTCATACCCAGGCCAGTTGGGCCTCAGGGGCTGCCTGCTTGGCACCGAACAACACTGTCTCCTGGAAACTCTGGCTTGATGAAGATGTCTATTTGGCAAAGAGAGTAAAATGCCAGATGTGTAAGTCATGGGCATTGAGAGACCAGGGAGGGATGGAAGCCATGCTTTTTACTCCCTGCTGCACACCTGAATCACCTGGGGAGCATTCGTGAAATAGAGGTGCCTGGTCAGACCCCCCAAAAACTTTGATGCTGTTGATCTTGGATGGAGGTGGAGCTTCCCAGGTGGCTCTGATAGGGTTCCAGGCTTGAGGGCCACTGGAGCAGCATAAGGTCAGGAAGGGTTTAGCAAATTCCTTGTGGTTAGGAACCTTTCTACTCCCTCCTTGGAAGGGACTGATTCACCTTGCAGGTGGTGTTCCTTTATCTCAGTATCCCCATTTGCAGTGTGTGGGCAATGGAGCTTGATAACACTGCAGGGGGCCGGGTAGATAAACAGCCTGTAAAGTGCCATTTCAGTGGGAAGTATTGGGCTGAAATGTTCTTTGAAGTGACCCTGTTTCAGTTTCAGTGGGATGGTGCTCTAGGCCTTTATCCCTAGCAGTTCCAGATCATTGATAACCACTGGGAACCAGGGTTTGAGGTATACACTTGCACAGCCTGGGATAACCAGGTAACTCTGATTGCCCTATTCTTTGGTTGATGAACAGTGCGAGTGGATGTATAATTCGAACCATTAACTTGCTCTCAATATGGAGAATGAGATTTGTGGCTCTCTCTTACAAAGAAAGTATGAAACAGTAAACACACTTCCAGTTATGGATGGGGCTAAACACACCATTAAACTGAATGCTAATGACTGTCTTCTGCTTCCTGGGAACATTTCACCGTGGCAACCAGCAGGTGCCCTTTCCTTGCCTTCTCTTTCATCTTCCCATAATTCTCTTCTGCCATGGATTTTTGGATAACAACGGGCACATGCCTGAAATAGTAGTTAAAAAACAGATTTTTTTTTTAAAGCAAATTAGATTAGAGTAGGTTTCCAGCTTATCACATTATTTACTTGTAGGATGTAGCAATCTCAGGTAGTGAGAAACAGGCCAAGACAGGTGAACATCTTTAATTGATGTGAGTATCTTTAATATCTTGCCTATTTAGGGCATCAAGCCTGGTCTGACTTCTGAAGCTTGGTCACTAAATTGTGGGAGCAGCATAATTTAGGCTTAAGAATAAGAGCCAGGAGTTGGACACTTTTGGATAGAAGTCCTTTGCTGTTGCCTAAAAGCTGGGAAAATTTCCCTCTCTGTGCCTACTTTCCTCCTATGTAAATCAGTGTCTCATAGTGGAGTGGGGTGATTAATGAAAATGTATATAAAACTCTTAGTAAATAGTGCCTGGCTTCCCTGGTGGCTTAGATGTAAAGAATCTGTCTCCAATGCAGGAGACCTGAGTCTCATCCCTGGTTGCAAAGATCCCCTAGAGAAGGAAATGGCAACCCACTCCAGTATTCTTGCCTGGTGAACTCCATGGACAGAGGACCCTGGTGGGCTACAGTCCATGGGGTCTCAAAGAGTCGGACATGACTAAAAGACTAACACTTCACTTCATAGTGCCTGGCACATAGTAGGTGCTCATACATGGTAGCCATCCATTCTGATGATGTTGATGATGAGTGACATTGGCTGGGTGATTCTGGGCCATTAACTTACTCGAGAATTAGATCCTTCATCTGTACAAGGCAAGCTAATCATAGTACCTGGGTCATTTGTTTAAAGGTCTAGATAAGAATTAAATGATGAAAAGTACTTGGCACAGGACTTGGCGCATACTAAGAGTTCAATGAAGACTTGCTGAATGATTGAAAAAAAATATGCTATACTGGCTGAAGAAGCTCAATCATTAGACCCGAAGCATTTAATATTAGACATGGAGGGATAAAAATACCAATAGCCCTGGACTTTCTTGTCTGTTACATTTTTTAGCAGTTTTAGACCTTCCTTTGCTTCCTCTCTCCTCATTGTGCCTACTCCTCTCAGCCCTTATCAAGAGTGTATGCTGTAAAAGAGATAGCATGGTGCTGACACATATAAATGAACTCCCAGTATCACAGTGGCCACTGAGCAAGGCCTCAGACCAAAGGGCCATAAATACAGAGCTGCCTGCACACAGTCGCTCAGCTAGTGAAGCCGCCCATGGACTCTTGGTGCCCTGCCCCCGCCCCTGAGGTGTCTAGCCTCTTTTCCTACAGCCCCATCCCCTCCCCTCTCCATCTAAAGCCGTCTCCCAGGTCTGTCCTCCAGGGCAGTGACTCACGCTCTGAATCTGCCTCCTCTCAGGCTTCTGTCAACTCTAGCTCCCCCGTCTTTCTTCCTCCAGCTTTCCCTGGAAGAAAACAATCTGGTAAACCGGGCCTGGCACAGCTGCTTAGTCAGCTACTCACAGGAGTAATTGAAATGTCTTCTAGATAGCATTTGATTGTTTTAATTTCTAGTTTTAAAGGGGATTCATGTTTATTTTAGAAGATTTCAGGGGAAAAAAATGGAGAAAGAAGCCAAGCACATACAGAAAATAAAAATCCTGAGACCCAGACAACATCCCAGACTGATTAAATCAGTATTATTATGGGTGGGGTCCTGTATCATCATTAATTTTTTTTTTTTAATTTCAAAGGTGATTCCAATGTGCAGGCAAGCCTGAACCATCAACTTTGAGATACTTGCCAATAGCACTTTGAAGTATTTCCTTTATTTTCTATTTTTGTATTTGGATCATACTCTATACACTATTTGAAACCTGATTTTGTTTTTTTTTTTGGCCTAACAATATGTGATGAACATCTTCCCAAATCTCTAAATATTCTCCTAAGACATAGTCTTTTTTAAAGTGGCTATGTGGTTTAATACCTTATGGTTGCACCATAAATATTTAGCCCATTACCTGTTAATAAACATCTTTCTAAAATTCTGCTGTTTGAACTTATACTGAGATGTATTTCTACTCCTATCTCTGATCACTTACTTAGCTAACACATATAGTATGTAACCATATGCTGGATACTGCTCTAAGGCATTACGTATATTTCATTTAATCCTTACAATGAGCTTTTCAGGTAGCTACTATTATCACCCTCATTTTAGAGATGAGGAAACTGAGGCTCCAAGAGGCTAAATCATGTGATTGATTAGTGGTGGAGGCAATCTGACTCCCGAGTCCATGCTTGGGGATTAAAACTGCTGAATCAGAAAACATTTGGGATCAACATGTATGCACTACTATATTTAATTAGCAATAATCACACCTTGGATAAACCTCATTAGCTACTATACTGCCACTGCACAAAGCTACACTACTATATTTAAAATGGATAACCAACAAGGGCTTACTGTATAGCACAGGGAACTCTGCTCAATGTTATATGGCAGCCTGGATGGGAGGGAAGTTTGGGGGAGAATGGATTCATGTATATGTATGGCTGGGTCCCTTTGCTGTCCACCTGAAACTATCACAACATTGTTAATCATCTATAATTCAGTATAAAATAAAAAAATTAAAAATATGAACATTTTCAAGGCTTTTGAAACACACTGCAAAATGGCCTACCAGGAAAGTTTTATCCTTATTATATGAGACAGAGCAGGAGTCTTTGAGTTTGAAAATCATTCTATAACCCAGTGAAACCTATCAGTTGAAAACCTCCCTTTATTGTAAGTCTTTTACATGTTCAAAATATTTTTAGTAGGATTTTATAAATATTACATATCAGGTATAAAGTGTGACCTTATCGTTTGTAAGTGATGTGCCAAGCATAAGAGCTGGCATTGTTTTGTGGAGGCAGGGAGAGGGGACTGCCTAGAATTCACTTTGTGGTCTGCTTAGGGAGACTTCTAAGGACAATCCTACATATTTATCCCTCTCCAAGTCTCTTCTTTTTTTCTAACTCTCTTCTTTGGGTAAAATAGAGCAATATTTGATTTTGGTAAAATGGAGTAATACTTCTTCCTAGAAGAGGTACTGTAAGAGGAAAGATGACTTTATCAGGTAAAGAAAAATTTGTTGGGTTTCTGATGAAGGGATCTGAAGTCCCTTCCTCAAGGGAATCTGATTCAACCTCCTCTAGCTGCCCATGGGGATGAATGGAACTGGTTTTCTGGGAACTCAGGAAGGAGGGCAGAGGGACCCTCACAGCCTAGAGGACAAGGGAGCCCCCAAAGAGGAGGAGATGGGTGAGAGAGAAGAGACTTCTGGAAGCCCTGTGAGGGGCTCCCGGGGAGCTGCTGTGTCTCCCATACAAAGTCCTCTGCACCGCTCCTCTTGTTTCTCTGTGTATTTGTCAAGTTCAGTTGTTAGCTTGGCTTTTACTATTTTTGTTTTGGAAAAGGATTGCAACTACATACGATTTCCTTTCTTCCCCTCCTCACTCCCCGCCCATACTTTAATAGTACACACATTTCTGAGCAGGTTCCTATTTATAGCAGGAAAGCAAAAGAACTTGCCACAACTGTGAACTCTTTGAGGACAGGGACCCTGTCTTTATTATTTTTTTAAATTATATTCATTATCAGTGGCTCTGGCAGGTCATAATTTTCATTTCTATTCACAGAGCACCCCACCCTGTTAATTGCTGAGAGTTAATGTTAGTGAGCTTTATGGGTCTCCCGCATTGCAGGCAGATTCTTTACTGTCTGAGCCACCAGGGAAGCCCACTCTGGTTGTTACAGAAGCCCAATTCAAATTCTCTTTTAAAAGTGGGAAGAGTCTAGGATCAAGTGGAAATATGGTTGAATTCAGAGTTTTGAAGGATATTGTCTGTCTGTCTCCTTCTCTGGGCTGGTCTCATTTTCTTTTACTTAAAAATGGGCTCCCTATGGCTGATTCATGTTGAGGTTTGACAGAAAACAACAAAATTCTGTAAAGCAATTGTCCTTCAATAAAAAACAAAAAATTTTTTTGAAAAAAGGGCTCCCTTCACATGCCTTCTCTTGGATTTAATGTGTGATTACTGAGAGAGAGCAGGTCTCTTTTGTCTTGGGCCTGCCTTATCTGGGTTGATGATGCTGGAAGCTGCCTGAGCCTGTTTCTTGCTATATGATCTCAGCTTAACCTGGGGGAAAGAGAGGACTGCTCTCCATAACATCCGCATGTCAGTCCCAGAGACGGACAGGCTGACTTGGCTTGAGTCATACCAGATCAATCAACTATTGCATCCAATGGAATAAAGTGTTAACGAAAGGCTGGACAGTTTATATGATACTTTATGTGGTAGGAGGCTGCACCTGGTACCCACAGAAAAGGACTGGAAAATAGTATCCGAAGACAAACCAATAAAGAACTGTGTTGCCAGACTCATTGTGTTCTTGGTCTACAGTTTCAGCTGGTCAAGTTAATTCAGATTTTTATTTCTGTTGTTAATGGCTTGTCCTTCCTACTTTTCTGTCGGTAAATAAGGTTCATGTGTGATGGTAGGTTGTGTCTGATTCTGCAACCCCATGGACTGTAGCCCACTAGTCTCCCCTGTCCTTGGAATTTTCCAGGCAAGGACACTGGAGTGGGTTGCCATTTCCTTCTCCAGGGGATCATCTTCCTGAACCAGGGATCAAATCTGTGTCTCCAGATTTTTACCACTGTACCCTATCACAATCTGATTTTTTAAATCCTTATTCTTCAGTCATTGCTTCCTTATAATTTTTATACATGCAGATATCTTCACATTTATTGCCAAATTTCTCAAATAAGGAGGTCAGCCTTTGAAGCCTCCATGTCTCAACCAGTTATGCTATAATTCCTTTTAAATAGGGGGTCCAGACACACTCCTCCACTGAGGTGGCTTTTTGCAGGCCAGAATTCCAGTTGAGCTATTTCAAATCCTGAAAGATGATGCTGTGAAAGTGCTGCACTCAATATGCCAGCAAATTTGGAAAACTCAGCAGTGGCCACAGGACTGGAAAAGGTCAGTTTTCATTCCAATCCCAAAGAAAGGCAATGCCAAAGAATGCTCAAACTACTGCACAATTGCACTCATCTCATACGCTAGTAAAGTAATGCTCAAAATTCTTCAAGCCAGGCTTCAGCAATACATGAACCGTGAACTCCCAGATGTTCAAGCTGGTTTTAGATCAAATTGCTAACATCTGCTGAATCATCAAAAAAGCAAGAGAGTTCCAGGAAAACATCTATTTCTGCTTTATTGACTATGCCAAAGCCTTTGACTGTGTGGATCACAATAAACTATGGAAAATTCTTCAAGAGATGGGAATACCAGACCACCTGACCTGCCTCTTGAGAAATCTGTATGCAGGTCAGGAAGCAACAGTTAGAACTGGACATGGAACAACAGACTGGTTCCAAATAGGAAAAGGAGTACGTCAAGGCTATATATTGTCACTCTGCTTATTTAACTTCTATGCAGAGGACATCATGAGAAACGCTGGGCTGGAAGAAGCACAGGCTGGAATCAAGATTGCCAGGAGAAATATCAATAACCTCAGATATGCAGATGACACCACCCTTATGGCAGAAAGTGAAGAGGAACTAAAAAGCCTCTTGATGAAAGTGAAAGAGGAGAGAGAAAAAGTTGTCTTAAAGCTCAACATTCAGAAAACGAAGATCATGGCATCTGGTCCCATTACTTCATGGGAAATAGATGGGGAAACAGTAGAAACAGTGTTAGATGTTATTTTTTTGGTCTCCGAAATCACTGCAGATGGCGACTGCAGCCATGAAATTAAAAGATGCTTGCTCCTTGGAAGAAAAGTTATGACCATCCTAGATAGCATACTCAAAAGCAGAGACATTACTTTGCCGACTAAGGTCCGTCTAGTCAAGGCTATGGTTTTCCCTGTGGTCATGCATGGATGAGAGAGTTGGACCGTGAAGAAGGCTGAGCGCCGAAGAATTGATGCTTTTGTACTGTGGTGTTGGAGAATACTCTTGAGAGTCACTTGGACTGCAAGGAAATCCAACCAGTCCATTCTGAAGGAGATCAGCCCTGGGATTTCTTTGGAGGGAATGATGCTGAAGCTGAAACTCCAATACTTTGGACACCTCATGCGAAGAGTTGATTCATTGGAAAAGACTCCGATGCTGGGAGGGATTGGGGGCAGGAGGATAAGGGGATGACAGAGGGTGAGATGGCTGGATGGCATCACTGACTCGATGGACATGAGTCTGAGTGAACTCTGGGAATTGGTGATGGACAGGGAGGCCTGGCGTGCTGCAATTCATGGGGTCGCAAAGAGTCGGATACGACTGAGCGACTGAACTGAACTAGACTGAACTGATCACCCCTGAGTCACTGAAACGATTGTTTTTTGTTGGCCACATTCTCCTACCCATTGCAACACTTCATAATGTGTAATCTTACTTTTGAGTGCCATCTCCATTTTGGGAGCAAAGAATGTCCTCATGAAGGACCTGGAAAAGTTGTTTCTCTTCTTGGCACTTCTGCCTTTTGGGGCTGTCTGGTTTTGTTCTCTGTCTATAAATAGAGGAGGGACTCATTGTTTGCCCCTCCACCCTTTCATCTGGCTATATTTTGCCTTTGGCTGGCAGAACTGACTTGTGGAAAGAGCACAAGCATTGGACTCAGATAAACTTGAGTTCACATCCCAGCTCTACTGCTTGCTTGCTATGGAGCCTTCAGTGAGATGATTTTTTTTTTTAAATTTCTTTGAGTATCAGTTCCCTCTCCTGTAATTGGAGGGAAAAAATAGCACCTGCCTCATAGGATGACCCTATAGCTTTATGAATAATGTGGAGGTACAATGCCCAGCATCCCAGTAGATATTCAATGAATGTGAATCTCTTCCTTCCCCCAAAAGATATTTATTTGGTTTGTCCTTGGTCACTTTGGGAATTAGCTGTGTGATGAATCACCATAGTTATACATCCTATAAAAGTTGCCAATCCATTATATATTTTAAAATATATTCATGCTTTCCATATTCTAAAGTAACTGGCCATTACAAACAAACTTAAAGCTAACTACTCTTTGGTGAAGCCTTCCCTGTTTTTTCTTCTATACAACACAGCCTTTTCTTTTTATTCTTTCTGGTATACAGACATGTTACCATGTCTCCCCTGCCCACTCCTCTCCAACCTGTTCAGCATCTGCTCCATCTCCCATGGAAAGAGCTTACTCCCTTCTTTCAAGAACTGTTCCTCTTTCTCAGCATCTGGTTTTAGGAGGGGCTAAGGAGAATCATGTGACCAAAGCTCAACCAATCATCATAGCTCATTCCCTTCTTATAGACTCAGTAGTGGCCTCGTGATCCAAGTTTGGTTTAGTATTGCTGTCCTCCTGAATTTTACATGTTGGTTTTGGGAGAGAGAAATGTTTCTCTTTGGGTGTTGCTAATCTGAACTGAAGTCTGCAGTTGTCTGTGCCATGTCTCCTGCTGTGTGGATAAAGGTCTTACATCTTAGGATAGAATTAACCCAACACATGGAGAGAAGCAGGGAGCTGAGAGATGGGGTGAAGGAGGACGGAGGGAGAGAGAAATGATCTCATTTGATTGAGGATACTCTAGTCCTGACCTTCTAAGATATGAGCCAGATCATTCTGATTTTTCCTTAAGCCAGATTGGGTTCAGTTTCTGCTCCTTGAAATCAAGGCTTCTGATAAATTTATTTGTCTGTTTATAAAGTAATGGCTACCTTATAAATGAGACTTGTGTGTATGTCACCATAAAATCTGACAGCCAGTCAAAGTTGCTGATAAGGAATAGAGTTATAAATTGAATTCCTGTTAAGGGCAAAATTATCTAGGGCTACAAAGCCACTTCTCCATTTGTATCACTGGAAACTAATGTAGTTCCTGGAACATAGAAGGTCCCAGTATGTATATAGGAATAAAGTAGGGCATGAAGGAGGATCTGACTGATTTGGTCAGTCAGTCACTGTTCACTGCAGAAGAGTCCTACTGGCTAGTCCGCTGACTCTGACCTGGACTGTGGCCAGGTTATAGCCTTGCTATCCGTTACGTTGGGCCAGTTGTGGATGCGTGATTGAAAGTGGCTCAGTCATGTCTGACTCTTTGCGACCCCGTTGACTGTAGCCTACCAGGCTCCTCTGTCCTGAAATTCTCCAGGCAAGAATCTTGGAGGGGGTAGCCATTCCCTCCTCCAGGGGATCTTCCCGACCAACCCAAGGATTGAACCAGTGTCTCCTGTGTTGCAGCCAGAGTCTTTACTGTCTGAGCCACCAAGTTAGGAAACTGCAATGTAGAAAATAACCTCTTTTGCACAAGAAATTGTATTTATCCTGTGGAATAGCAAGTTCACGAGTCTCACAAAAGGGACAGAATAGCAGCCTGGCACTTCACTTGGCTTGTTCAGGCCATTTGAGCCCTCAGTGAAGGGTTTGGAGAGCTGGGGGAGTTCCTGAAAAAGCCAGGCTTTTTCTGTCCTGCTGAGGGTCTCCCCTCGGGCTTCTCTTCCAGAGGAGAGTGGTGACCCTAGACAAAGTGGAGGGTTCCGTGGAGCCATAGGAGCCTGAGCACCTGCCAGAGGTTGGCTGACTCCAGAGCAACCGCTGAGGCCTGTGGTGAGAAACAGGTCCATCCGGTGGGGAGGCTGACCTGCCAGCCGCCTCTGCTGGAGTGAGAGCCTGGGGAAGCAGTAACACTGTTGGTGTCAGCCTGTCTCTGGCTGTGTCCCCAGGCCTTTTCCCCACTGTAAGCTGACACTGGTAGAGAGAGGCCTCTCACCTCCTCCTGTGTGGTCAGCAGGGCTCAGGAGCAGAGTCTGTTCTCAGACACCCAGCAGATGCCTGTAGGGGCTGCAGAGAAAGTGTAGGAAAAACAGCCCCCCACAGAGAGGGCTTGGTGAGGAGGACTTGGCTTTGCAGGGCTGACATTTGAAGCTGATTTTAATCTTGGCCTTGTATACCCAGCAACAGAGTTAACCTAGAGGCAGTCAACTGCACCCAGAGGATAGAGGTCTGGGATTCGCCCAGTTCTCTCTAGGCAGCTGTGGGACTAGGGCCAAGTCTCAGTCAGTCTCCTTCTGGTAAATTGAGGGAACTTGGGTCACATGAGCTTGGAGGCCTTTTCTTGGTGAGTAATCACACCTCTCATCAAATGATTAATCTAAATTCACTTGCTCAACTGAGATGATCAATCTGGAAAAGGTGGGCCTCACAGTTAACTTTCTTTGTAGGCAGTAGAGCATGAATGAGAAGCAGCATTATTTCCAAACAGAATGACAATAGTAATAATTGTTATAGTAGTGATATTAAAAAAAAAACCAACCATTTCAAAAGTACTGACTCTAAGCCAGGTACTCTTTTATGGTACATTACCTTATTGATCTTTTAGAGCATTGCTCTGGGGTGGGGGTGTTGTGATTCTTGTTTTGGAGAGTAAATTATTGAAGTTCAGAGGGGTTAAGTTACTTGCCCAGCATATTGCTATTAAAAAGGTGGCAGGGCTGAAATTTGAAGCCAATCAGGTCTGCTTGCTTCTAAACCCTATGTTCTTGTCTACTCTGTTATCTAGTGGATGAGTGGTGCCTTCCACTTTACACTATAAAAACAGGTATACAGAGGCAGCAATTACTCCCAGCTTGGCCTGAAACACAGGACTGATTGTTTCTCAATTGTTAAGATGTCATACAAGTCATCAGCAACATAGCCCCAGACTTTTTTTTTCAAATTCATCCCTCCATCACCCCCACCAAACTTCATGCTCCTCTCAACACAGTTCCTGCTCAAGCAAGATTCAGGTGCCATTACATTTTTTTAAGGTGTGCTCTGATTTCCAAGCAATTAGCCACAATACCCTTTTGTTTCTGTTATAGCATATATCGTATTCTGTAACTTTTTAGTCAACATTCACTTAATGAGTATTTACTGAGTGATTCTGTGTGCTTGACATTGTGTTAGATGTTTGTGAATTTTTTCCTGCCCACTTTCCCTGTCCTCCAGGCACCCAACACATAAGCAAACTCACAGATTTTGTTTTTAGAGATATGTCTTATTTCCCTTGAATCTCAAGTAACTGACAAAGCCTGGCACATCAAGGATGCTCAACAGCTATTACCCAGAACTTACCCTACTTTTGAAAGCTGCCTATTTCTTCCCTATGGATCTCCCAATAGAGTCCTAGACTCTTGTGGTCAAGGACTTGGTCTTATTTTGCTTTTGTGCCTATTTCTGGGTACAGAGAAGGAATTTAATATGTGTTTATTGAATGAATGATAATTGAGAAGGAAGAGTTCTAGAGAATGATTGTGCTAATTCTGTACATAATCAAGCCCCCACCATGTGTCCCAGCTTTATTGCTTACAAAATAACGTGGGAAAGATTCATCAGAGGGAGAAGGCAAGCACCAGCCAGAGACCTACCCTGTCTGGAATCACTGCTGGTCCCTGGCCACATCCTCAACCCATCTGTGGCTCCCATTCCTACAGCTTCCCTCTCTTACAGGGCCCTCTGCCTCTGGGGAGAAATGATTGTGGCCTTTGAAAGAGCCCTGAGTTCCTACAGAGATGATTGCCCCGTCTATTTCAACATGAAATAAAGTAGAAAGAAGGATTGTGACCCTTCCTGAGCCCAGACTCATTGCTCTTATGACTGGAAGGAGACAGAACAGGTCATTTGGTCTGATTCTAATATTCTGTCTGAAGAAATCATTGTAGCAGGGTGGACCTATGTTAACACCTGGCCCCAGAATTCCCTTTTGGAGGAAAACTATCTTGAGACCCTAAGGACAAAGTTGGTGGGAGATAAAGTGGTAAAGATAGAATTGATTTTTTTTTCCATAAAAATAAATAGGCAGTTTGCATGAGAGAATTTGAAAGGAGATAGGAAACAGAAGGGAGAGGACTCTAGCTGGGGAATATTGGAGCTTGAGATGTGCATTAGTAGAATTTTAAGAATAGGGATATATAATTTTTGATTGCATTTTTTTTGGTGTGTGTATTAGTGCTGTAAAACTTCTTTGTCTTCAGTAAATACAAACACACACACACACACACACACACACACACACACACACACACACACACACACACACCCCTGTATAAGTGGGTCTTGGTAGGGGGAAAAAAGAAAGAAATTACAAGGAAAGTGCTGAGTTTCTTGTTTGTATTGGTACAAACAGCCCATACAGAATGCTGATATTACCCATCAACTAAAAGAATTCAATAGAAACAGATGATCAAGACAAGAGGCAATAGGATATCCTCAGAAAGGTGGGCAGGGATAAGGATCATGCATCACATGTAGGTTGGAATCTCATAATTTTTATTTGACATTCAAAAAGCAAAGGGATTCACTAGGGTTCCTTGGTTTTAAGAAACAGAAATGGATTTTGGCTAAAAAGCAATTAAAGGATTTTTTTTAAGGGCATCCTGGATTGCTCACAGAACTGAAGAGAAAGTTGAATAGTCAGGTCACATTGAGTAGGAACCGGAGGGTACTTCTTCAGGGCATCCCCATGTGGGTGAATCAGCCCAGCCTTTTGCCAGGCTAAAGAGGTTCCCACCAAGATCAGACCTCAGGGAGAAGAAATCCTGTGGAGGAGTCTGGGTCCCGTGGGCCACCACCCTTCCCCCTGCTCGGCTGAAGTAATGCGGAGTCATTGATTGTCATCCCTGACCATCTTCTCAGGACCGCGAGCGAGTGAGAGGAAACTTTTCAAAGAAGAGAAAGTTGGAGGACTTCTCTGGTGGTCCAGTGGTTTAGACTTTGCTTTCCAGTGCAGAGGATGCAGGGTTGATCTTGGTTGGGGAGCTAAGATTCCACATGTCTTATGGCCAAAAACCGAAAACATAAAAAAGGAAGCAATATTGTAGCAAATTCAATGAAGACTCTAAAAAATGGTCCACATGAAAAAAAATTTTTTAAAAAGGAAAAGGGGGTACTTTAGCCAAAACTCAGAAGGGATGCTGGGCAAGCAGAAGTAGCAAATGTCCACAGTCACAGGGTATCTTAGCTAGGAGATGTTGCTGCTGTATGTATCGTTTGTGAAAATAATGAACATAAGCACAGGGTACAAAGTGCAACCCTGGAAGAAGGAATAAGTTAGAAGTTGGGCTTCCCTTTACCTCTGAGCTCAGTTTGTCCCATAAAGGCTGCCACTCTTTCCTATATCTCCTTCCACAATGCACGTGCTTACACACACACACACACACTCTCTCTCTCTCACACACACACACACACATGTACACATACTAATGCTGTCACTGTGAGGTCTTGGCATTTTGACTCAGAGCCCTCTGAGGGCAGAGCCTCCTTTGCCTCTGGGGTACTGACAACTAGAACAGTTTGGCTCTCTGCAGAAGTTCAGCAGCCAACTGCTAAGAGCCAGCTTCTCATAGGAGGGAGAAGAGGGAGGGAAGGGAGACAGATTTTGTCTGAGATCATTTGGTGCCTTGCTTTATGATCTATGAGTTGCTTTTAATTTCCTGTGCTTGGCTGCCCAGCAGCCTGATGAAATGAAGGAGATAGCAGGGCTTCAGATCTGGCCCTGCCTGGCCCAGGGCTTGCCTGCTCACTGCAGAGCCATGATCTCCAGACCCTGAAGAGAGAAGAGCTGAGAGAGCCCTCCCTGCCTCAGCCCCTCACTCTCCTCTGTATTAACAGGGTGCAGAATGGGCTGCTCAAAACCAGTGTTCTTCCCAGGGGGCAATGCAGAGTTTACTACTTGGACTTTGGTTTGGCCCACAGACTGGGCTGGTTTGGCTCTTGGCTCTCCTGCTTCCTGGTTGGCTGCCTCATTCTCTAAGCTTCAGTTTCCTTAATCATATATGGAGAATATTAGTACAACCTACTTCACTGAGTCTTATGAGGATCAAAAAAATATGAATTCAGTGTGAGGAGCAAGGTGCCTGGAACCTGGCATGTATTGTTAGTGGTTGGTATCATTGTCACTCTATTTACCACATAGTCACCAGGATCAGCTCTCATCAAAATGGCCTAGTTGATGACTTTGTCTTCTTCTTTTCCTCTGAACATACCTTTCCCTTAAAGGTACAGTATGGTCTGATCTTTCCTCATCTCTTCCCATATAGATAATAGTAACTCCTACTGCTGCTCCTGGCATTCCTATCGCCACCTGCCACTGATTCAGTAACTTTGTACCAGGCATGGTGCCCTGAACGTAGGGTGTGCCCCATCCAGTCTTTGTAACAGTTGTTATTCCTACTTCCAGGCTGAGAACATGGAGTCACAGAGACTCAAGGTGATTTCCTCCTGATTGAGTGAATAATTAAAATGATCAATCTGATGATGGATGTTCCTAATAGGATATAGAGATTTAATGGAATATCTCCATCAATGGCTTTGTATATTCAAAGAGGTCAGAGCTTATTCTAAAGGATTGAATTGATAATGGGAGCAAGTCAGACTTCTTTGATGGGCTTCGGGGAAAAAAGAACTGTTTGGAGGAATAAGGAATGCCTTCCTATTACCCTTGAAATAAAACAGAAACTGTTGCCTGCTTTATCAGAAATTAAGATCAATCTTAAATGTATCTTTGAGAAAACAGTGCAAAATTCCTGGCCAGTTTTTATAGAACAGGTAACAGAACAGTAATTCTCATTCCCAAGAATTCTACTCTCTGATGCATGGGATTGGTTAACAAGCAGAGACTCTTCCCCCAGACTTGATATCTAAAGAAAACCAAAGATCTTGTTGCCCCAACTTCAGTGAAGTTCTGCTGCTGGGTGCTGAGCCTCCACCCTGAGCAGCCACAGGGTGCTTGTAGATGTTGCTGCAGCAAGCTGCCCACCTGCTGGCTGGCAAGTGACAGGGACAGGACAAAGGAAAGGCAAGTCAGGAAAGTAGGAGCTGAATGCTGACCCCAAATATGACACATTCTCTAGCTCTTAAGAGATGACCAGTGTCATTCTTTTTACGAAGACTTCCAAGGAGTGGAAAGTGATCAGGCTTAGGTTGACACCCGCAGCCAGTGACTGACTTGCCCAGAATTCACTTGAAGAAATATCTTTACTGAGAATCATCAGAGTGTGGAACATTTGCACAGCTCACTGTTAATCAAGAGTTTCACCTTCTTTCCTTTTTTGCTTTCCCCTTCATCTCTCTCTCTTCCCTCTCCCAACCAAGTGAATTTTCAACCTTTTAAAGATGAGCAGAAAGGACATATCATGCCTCAGTGACAGAAGGCGGACTGAGGCTCTAAATGCTGTCACCAGCCTCAGCAGTGGGGAAACGCTGGTTCAATTAGTCCTCACAATTAACCCTCTGTGGTAACTATAAGTCCAGGAGCAAGTTTCTTCATATCTCTAATCATCTGCTTCCTTGTCTGAAAATAAGACAGTAACAACAGCTACCACAGAGGGTTAATTGTGAGGACTAATTGAGATATACAAACTGCTTATCGAGTATATAGATATGCAGGATGTATAATAGTCTATGAAAGTGAAAAGAGAAGGTGTTAGTCACTCAGTCATGTCTGACTCTTTGTGACCCCATGGACTGTAACTTGCCAGACTCCTCCATCTATGGGATTCTTCAGGAAAGAATACTGGAGTGTGTGGGCATTCCCTTCTCCAGAGGATCCTCCTGACCCAGGGATCGAACCTGGGTCTCCTATATTACAGGCAGATTCTTTACCTTCTGAGCCAATATAATAACACTCTATACTCTGCACCAAAAATTTTTTTAATCTCTTAAAACTATTGACATCTTTATTATCCTTTCAAAACAAAATAACATTTCCCTCACTCTTACCAAAACTCTTGCTTCGATGCCTATTGTAACTGCGTTCAGATTTAACTATTCTATTAGAAGTAAAACACCTGAAATTGGAAAACCAAATTGTCACTCTCTTCTAAATCTAACTCCAACCTTATTTCTCAACTGCTCCAGCTACTGAAGTGGTACACAAGCTGAACAAATCTCTCATTGTTTACTGTGTATGCAACATGTTCTGCCATGGGAGTGATTAATTCACTGTAGGAAATGTCCCACCTTCCCACCTCAGCCATTTTCAGCCCGCATTCAGATTTCATTCTAGAGTTACTGTGCTCTAAACAAACTTAATTTCCCAAGCTCTGGAATCTGGTTTTCCCCTTAGAGGATATTTTCAAACTTTCCCACATGTCTGATTTCTGTTCACCTCTTGAAGGACCTCCAAGATTAAGAGCATCAACAAGCTTTTGGATTAATACAGCGGACTAAAACCACACCTCATAAACAAAGGGGCTTCCCAGGTGGTGCTAGTGGTAAAGAATCTGCCTGCCAGTGCAGGCAGATAGAAGAGAGGCGAGTTCGATCTCTGGGTCAGGAAGATCCCCTGGAGAAGGAGATGGCAACCCACTTCAGTATTTTTGCCTGGAGAATCTCATGGACAGAGGAGTCTGGCAGGCTGCAGTACAGAGGATCACACAGAGTCAGAAATGACTGAAGCGACTTAGAACACATGCACGCATACACAAGGGGAACATGCCCGTGCTAGTAAGGGTGGGACTGAAAGTTCAATCCTTCTACATGATATGAGAAAGCTTCTTAGTATACGTTATTTGTTAATAACAAAGGTAAAAGGTGTTATAGATTTACTGCCTCAAAGACAGCAAAAGGCTAAGTTACAGAGATGGCACAAGCTTAATATCAGAATTACTATATCCTTGAATTATAAGAGATTTAGCAAGTACTTAGCAAGTGCCCAGCGAATGCCACTTTATCCCTGTAATCCTAAAAATTCTCATCATGCAGACTGTGTGCAAATTAGCTAAGTTTATGTGCTGGACTTGAGTTTATACTGTGCTTTGCATTATAAAAGATTTATTTTGTAATGCCAATTAAAATATAATTCACTTTTCACTTGGCAAAGATGTTAATACCCAGTGCTGGTGAGCTTGTGGTGGAATGGGAAATGGGCCCTCTCACCAGGGCGTGCTGCATTTACACAGAGGCAGGGGCACCACTACACCTAATAGAGTCATATGAGAAGGTGAGCCTGGTTCTCAGGCACGAATGATTGGATGGACCATGCCATCAACTCTGGGAAGGCCAGCTTTGATGTTGTATGTTAAATTCTGCAGAAAGTTCCACTGGCAAAGCAATGTAAACTGACGTCTAAAGATGATGAGAAGCGACCTGTAGGGATTTGGGTAAATTAGTAAGCATTCTTCAGAGAGTGGCATTAAAACAAGGGAAAGAAATAGAAAATGACTCATCTACATGTGTGTGATAAAGTCGAGGAGGAATGTTTCAGAGTTTTCTTCACTGAAATGGAAGAGTGACTCCTAAAACCCATCTACCTTAAAAAACCACCTGTAAGCCCATCTGGATGACTCACAGACCTCTTGCCCTTACCTGTCCATACCTGCATTCTTGATTCCATCCCACTGGTTGAACCCACTGCAGTTGACTCCACATGTGCTTGGTTCAAAAACCCAGAAAACATCCTCAGTGTCTTTGTTGTTTCTAACCCCCATCCAAGTGATCAGAAATCCTGTGTTTTCCAGCTCTACCATGCATCTCTCATCAATCTCGTCAGCTCCTGCTGCTAACACCTCATCACCTGTATGATTATAAACCCTGTAACTGCTTTCTTTCCATGATTTTACTTTTGCCTCCATGTATCACACAGCAGGAAGTGACTTTAGGGATCTGGGCAAAGAGCTGGAGGGATCTTTGACAATATAAATTAGGCCACATCATTTCCTGTTTAAAATCTTTTATCAGTAAGATGACAATGGTGAGCACATCTTCCTCCTAGGGTTGATGTGAACAATAGATGAGAGACCTCATCTTGAATGGTCCACACACATGTACTCAGGAAAGGTAGCTGTTCTTATAGGGGGGCATGATGGTCCCTGCCCTCTTGGGCTGGATGCCTTTGATAAGAGACAAGGGCCTGTCCTTATTTTCTCATTAGTTACCTGACTTCATTAGCTCTGTAGTCTTAAATAAGCCACTTAACATTTTCTGAGCCTTAGTTTTGTCATCTGTGAAATGGGAGTGCGTGCATGCTCAGTCATTCAGTCACGTCTGACTCTTTGCAACTCCCTGGACCATAGCCCACCATGCTTCTCTGTCCATGGGATTTTCTAGGCAAGAATACTGGAGTGGGTTGAAATGGGAGTTCCTGCCTCATAAAGTTGTTTTGAATATTCATTAAGATAGTGCATAAAGTGCTTGGCCTGATGCCTATTGCATAGTAAGTGCTGAAATAATGGTATTAATAGTTGTGAATTCCTGTTATAATTATTACATCTTACATCTATCTGGGAGGTGGTTGGTTTTCGGCCACCAGCATCTATGGTGCCCCCACCCAGGCATGATTGCTACAGTTTGCCTATCTCTGGGGTAAGGGCTAGGCTCCAATACTCAGTATCTGGCAAATAATAGAAGGATGGACACACTGGGAGCATTTCCTCTTGTGTCTGCCTTGGCTCCTTGCTGTTTCTTTTCTTTTTTTTTGGCTGTGCAGTGTGGCTTGCGTGGAGCCCAAACCACTGGACTGCTAGGGAATTGCCAGCTCCTTACTATTTGGGAACTGTGGGCTGTGCACCTTTTGCAGGTAAGGCTTCTGCCATAGCAGGCCAAGGATGTCATATTCAGGGTGACTGGCTCTGGGTTCTCCACCTGCTTGTTGACTTTGGCATCTGGGACTTTGGGGGAGGGCTGCCATGGTTGCATTCTTCACAGCAGCAAAGAGAAAACAGTGTAACTCTTGCCAATTTCCATGAGTGCCAAGGGAAAGAAACAAGTAACATGAGTAACAGCATGAAAATGAGATTGGGGCGTGCTAGAATGAGATGAAAGCCTCGGGGGCATGCTTCAGGGACATTGCTGTTCCTATTTGGCTGCCCAGGGATTTTTATTCTGCTGGGTGTAATACACTAACAGAAGGGAGGTAAAATTTCAATGATGGGGTGGAGGTGGAGACAGAGACAAGAGTCTTGGTGACATGGTACCTGGGTAGAGGGAATAGATTGCAGGAAGACTGGGGAGAGGAACTAGTGATGTCTGTGGAAGACTAACAGGTGTCCTGTGCAGTGTGTGATATAAACCCCTCTCCATCCTCCAATTCAACTTAACCTGCATTCATTTCCAAATGTATGGAGACCTGGGTTTGTTTTGGAGGATGTGGCAGAGTACTGAATATAAACTCAAGGCTGGCATCAATCAAGAGCAGAAGCAGCCAGAGGAAACCCTGTATGTATTGATCACCACTGTATTAATATAAAATGAAATAACTTGCTTACTTATGCAGATCTAACCCTCCACATAAAATTGAAAAAGTGACATATGGAGAGCATTCATATTGCTGTATTAATGTGAATTAATTAGAAAAGCTGGTTGGCATAAGGCTCTCCTCCTCCCATCCTTACTCCTTGGAAAGAGAAGCCACATTGTTTTGCTAAAGTCAAACTGAAGATTTTACGGGATCTTTGGAAATGGGGAGGAGACAGGAAGTATTCCTTCAAACTAGAGAGGCAGAAGATGCTGATATATCAAGACTGTTTTGTTTGTTTTTAATCTACTGCTGCTCAAAGAAACATCCCCAAACTTGGTGACTTAGAACAACAGTAACATTTATTTTGCTCATGAATTGGCAGTTTGGCCATGGCTGGGTGTGAACAGTGTCTTGTTCTCTCCACTCTGCTGGGGCGGCTGGAATCCTCTTATGGTTTGTTCACTCACATGCCTGGCTGCCAGCTGGGGCCTTGGCTGGGGCTTCCAGCCAGCACACCTGCACCTCTTCCTGTGGCCTGGGCCTCTTCTTCACCACGTGGAGTTTCCATGGCAGAGCATCATGGGAGGGAGAGCCAGGCAGAGCTGCGCCACTTTTCCTAACCTAGCCTGGGAAGTCCTGCTGTGCCACTTTAACTGCATTCTCACTCACTCATTAGAAGTGAGTCACCAAGTGTGGTAATTCTTTGGGGCTGTCATAACAAAGGACTGCAGGGTGGGAGTCTTAAACAACAGAAATTTATTTCTCATAGTTCTGGAAGCTTGAAGTCCAAGATCAAGGTGTCGCCAGGGTGGGTTTCTTCTGAGGACTCTCTTCTTGGTTCGTAGATGGCTGTCTTCTCCCTGTGTCTTCACATGGTCTTCTGTGTGGGTGTCCTGATCTCCACTTCTTAGAAGAGCGCCAATCAGATTGGATAAGGTCTCAGCCTAATGGTCTTATTTTATTTATCTCTTCAAGGGTGCTATCTACCACCACAACTGGGTTAAGTGTTAGGGGGTTTGCCAAGTCCCATAGTTGACAAGGCTGTCAGCTTTACCTCTGCCCAGTGCCCTGAAGAGCTTATGGAATCTCCAAGAACACTTGGATCATGACTTTCAAAAGAAAGCCTAAGATCTGAGCAGCATGGAAGCACTACTTGTCTTCAAAAAGGACACAGGTTTAAACAGTCACTTCAGCAAGAATTGAGGATTTTATTTGGAGGTTGGGTATGAATCTAGGGAGTGGGAGGACTCTCAGAATCACTCAGATTGAATTTCCCATCAACATGGAGCCCAAGGGCTTAAGGGTTGGATTTTATTTGACTTGAAGTAATGCGATGTTTCTGCTAATGGAGCTGTGAAGAAAAATCCATACTCATTCCTTGGCGTTAGGCACGTACAGGTTACAGTGGAATGTGAGTTACGCAAGCTTTTCACTGTGGGTGGCTCTGTGCTGCTCCCCTCCATTCAGCCAGAAACAGTATAGTAGAGAGGGTTCTCAGCTCAACCATCGCCATTCTGACGTGTGATTCCAGACATCTGCTGTGGCAGCTGGTGTGATCAGCAGCTGCCATGTTGCTGCTAAGTCACTTCAGTTGTGTCCGACTCTGTGCGACCCCATAGACGGCAGCCCACCAGGCTCCGCCGTCCCTGGGATTCAGCTGCCATAGGTGTGGTTAAAAAAGTAAAATTAAAATAGCATGTTTTGAGTCAGGTGAGATGGTTTGGGAAGTGGAGGATGATTGAGGGAGTTGACTCTGGGGAAGACCACTGTGTCACTGACCCTCCCAAGTGGGTCTCCAACAAGGATCCTCCTGCCCAGTGTCGTGCTCGCACCACCAGTAGAACAAAAACAAGTTTGGTTTAGAAGCAAAGGAAGGCTTTATTCTTTGATTTAAAGGTGGAGGACTGTAAGCGTGCACTCTAGAGCACACATTCTCCTCCACAGGCTGTGGGTGGGGCTGCTTTAAAGGGTTCTGTCAGTGGGGTGGGGAGGGGGCGGAGTTCTCTTGGGGCGGGCACAGCTGTGCCACTCATGCTCCAGTGTGTAGTCCTGAGTGCAACATCTCTGCACACAGCCCGGTGCTGCTGCCATCTTGGTTTACGGGATTGAGTGCAACCGTTTAGCACTAGGAACTCAGGTCTGAAGTGCTGGGTCAAGGCCTCTGCATACAGACCCCCATGAGCAAGTGAAACCAGACTAAGACCAAAGGAAAAAAGAAAAAAAAAAAAGGTTAGACTTTATTTTTTACCCAGATGCTGTTTTTATTCTGCAGGAATTGATAGTGGGCTTTGCTGTTGACAGATCCCTCTTCTGTCTTTCTCCTCATTCTTGAGGGGCGCTGAGGGGTGAAGGTCCACTTTTCTGCTGCTTTGTGGTGTCCTAATAGCCCCAGGTAGAGGAGCAGAGCTTCTCCCCAGCTGCCTTCAGATGTGTTTGATTGTCACCAGGTCTGAGCCCTGAATGATGGCTGCTTGAAGTTTTATAGGTTCTGACCTTTGGAGACAAAGTATAACAGACAGTTTAGGATGCATGGCCCAAATATTAGCAAGAGAATAGTGGTCATTATGGGGGCCCAGGAAAGGTAAAAATCAAGTGACGCTAGGGAGGGCCTGTTTTACCACACTCCAGATTATTTTGGTCAAATTATGCTGAATAGTTTGAAGGTGAAGCTGCTCTCATTTGCCACCATGGCAGTTACCTTTTTTATGGTGATAGTGATATATATGGTTCCCTGGCCAAGGTCATTAGCACCCCTATGAGTATAGTGATTCCTGCAGTTAGTGGTCCTTTCCTATTTCAGTTTGGGCATGATATATATATATATATATATATATATATATATATATATATATATATCCAACTGTCAGTGAAGTTCTGTCCTTTCTGAAAATCCCTGGTCACACTTTTGTTGTTGTTTGGAAGAGAAGCTTCAGGTCAGAGAGAAGTTCACATGAATAGTCAAGGGAGTCCATTGCCCCAGTTTGTCTTTCTGGAGTTTGGGGCTTGGAGGCCTCTTCACTTGAGTGTGATGTTCCCACAGAGTTACACCCCCCCCACCCCCCACCGCAAGTTCAGAGCAGAATGAGTGGTCAGGATCACCAAGTGAGCTCTGTTCCATGTAAGAGTGAGTTGGTCTTATGGAATGCTGGTTTTCCAGGTTTTTACCTTCACCCAATCTCCTGACCGGTTGAAGTGGACAGCCAATGGGTGTGGGCAGCACCTGGTTACCATATTCCATAAGGGTTTCTCATAGAATATGAAATATGGAAACCATATTCCTGATTTCTCCTACCTAGAAACCAGTGTTTCTTACGCTCCATTTCTTTTGTTCATGGTGCATATGGTGCATTGTTCCATTTCAACAGGGCCAAAATGTTCTTTCTCTCATCAGGCTTGGGAATGGGTCTACCATACATAAGTTCAGACGCACCACTTACCTTTAACGTATCTCTTGGAGGTAACCTCATGTGAAACAGGGCAATTGGGAGCAACTTAATCCAATTTTCTTGAGTCTCCTGGTATATCTGGGCTAAGGTTCATTTTAAGGTCTAATTGAATCTCTCTACTTTCCCTGATTATTGGGGTCTAGGGGCCGAATGTAAGGTTCAGGGCACTCGTATCCTTTCTGTCACTTGAGACATGAATGCTGTGCAGTTATCTCTTTGTCCAAATCCTGGGAGCCCAAACCTGGACGTTATCTCTTTTAGTAATACTTTAGCCACTTTGGCTGCCATTTCAGTTCTCGCAAGGTGATGCTTCTACCCACCCTGGAAACATGTCCACTAGCACCAAGAGATATCTGAAGCTACCCGATGCTCTCAGTGTGACAGTGAAATTGATCTGCCTGTCTTCTCCAAGATAGGTCCATCTGGTCTGAATGGACCTTATCTGGGGGTTTCTGTCGAGGGGGTCTAGTGCTTAGGTTGTTCATGGTGAAGGTCAACTATCTAATTATACTTTCATGTCAGGAGTTACCATGACCTCAACTAACCATTTATATAGGACTTTCCACTTACAGGGAGTTCTTTGATGAACCTCCTTAATGGCTTGATAACTGGTGGCTTGGGGAAAGAAATGTTGTCTTTGTTTATTAACTAGCCATGCGTGGCCTCCTAGATCTCTACTGAAGCCTATTTCTGGACTTGGTTTAATTATATTTTTGTATAGACTGGACAGTAATTGGATGGGTCTGGCCTCTTGGGTATGAGGGATAATTGCCAAGTTCCTGGTTCTGTGGTGGCCCTTTTGGCAGTTTTGTCCACTTTGGTGTTGCCCTTTTATTAGTTCTGCATTCCCTTTATGATGACCCCTACAGTGAATCACTGCTATTTTTCTTGGACACTGCTCTGCTTCTCAGAGTCTCAATACCCTCCCATAGCAGGGTTGTAGTACCTGCTACTGCCCATAGGCAGGGAGGCCATCCTTGGTGGGTTGATCTAATTGTTTAGAGAAATAAGCAATGAGCTAAGCAAAGGGTCCCAGTTTTTGAGGGACCAAAGATGATTCCTCTTCTCTCATGAATGTAAAGGTCAAAGGGTTTAACTTAAATCTGAGATGGCAGATTTAGGGCAAGGGCCTCCTTCTAAAAGTAATTGCTTTTTGAGTTCTTGAGAGATTCTGAATTCCATTCAAAAGGATCATCATCCTTTCCTTTCAACATTTCATATAGAGGCCTAGCTATTAGACCATAGTTAGGAACTTAGATGAGGCAAAACCCATCCACCCCCAGGAAAACCCCTCTAAGCTGTCTTCTAGGCTTAAGAGGGGAAAGGCTGCAAATGACTGCTTTCCTTTCCTTAAGTAGGCATCTCTGACCTTTTTTGAGAAGGAAGCCTAGGTAGGTCACCCTAGTTTGTGGTATTTGAGCCTTTTTTCTTAGACACCTTGTATCCTTTATCAGGGGGTGGGTATGGGGGAGTCCCCATTGCCATCTTGAATTGAAGTGTCATGAGCTGTGCTTCTGTGGGTTTCAGGAGCAGCCATGGACACCAGGAACTCTGGTCTGAAGTGCTGAGTACAAGGCCTCTGCATGCAGTACCCTATGAGCAACTGCACCTAGATTAAGCACACACACACACACACAAACATACATACATAGATGTACACACACACAGATTAGACTATTACATGGATTTCGTTTTTATTCCTTTGGGAATTGTTAATGGGCTTTGCCAGTGACACCTGGACAAAGGTACCCATGCCTCCCTCTACCCTGCCTACAAGTGTCTTTTCCAACAGAACTTGTTATGTTTTCACTTCCCTTTTTATGTTTTTTCAAATGCCACCAATAAAAGATTCAATTATGTTGACATATTCCTCTGAAAGGCTTGAGGGGTGATCAGTTGGGTCATTAGTTTTGTAACAGGACATTTTGTTTGAACCTGGGACTGATTACCCACTCCTCCATTAGTATGAAGAGGCCTTGATTTGTTCTGGGGTGAGATGGCTGAGCTATTTGCATTTATATAGTTGGGAGCACAGTGGCTCCCTGAGAGGAAAGAGGTAGGAACTCCAGCTTAATCTCTTGGAGGCTCAGAGTTTAAAATTTGCCCAATGGCCTTTAGTGACCTCAGCATGGTCAGATTGCAGTGGATCATGAGGCACCAGAAAAAACATCTCTGTGAGTGTATAGGAGAATCAAACAGATGGGCTATCTTTTTCACCAAAGGTGAGACGTGAAAGGGGTATCATTCTGGGTCTTTTGGAAAGACTGACTCAGCATCATTCCTGGCACTTACAACAGGTGGACACACAATCCATAATCTTCCATCCACCTTTCCTTAAGCCTCAAATCAACTTCAAGACTCTGGCACCAGAAAGGACAAACTGGCCAAGAAAATGCCTATTCATTGCCTACTCTTTCCTCATCACAACTGTCTTCATAGAGCAAAAAATTAATAAATTCAACTACATAAAAATTCAGATGCCTTTATGGAAGCAAATTCTACAAGTCAGAGATAACAATAAAATGGTACACACTCTTTGCAACACATACAACAGACTAAAAAGTAATTTCCGTGTTTTATAAAAAGCTCATACCAATCAATAAGAATAAATATGAACAAGCCAACCAAGAAATGGGCAAAGGATATGAAAGACAGTTTACATAAAAACAAATGCAAATAGCCATAAATGTATAAAGAGATTTTCAACTTTCTCCTAATTAAAGGCATGCAAATCTAAACAACAATATGCCATTTTTCATATATCAGATGGGCAAAAATCTAAAAAGTTTGGTAATACCCAGTATTGTTGAGTGAATAAAGGAACAGACTTATTCATAGTCAGTGAGCATGTTACTGAATTGGTTATGTTTTAGTTGGGCATTGGGCAATATCAATGGTAATTGTAAACGCATATATCCTTTGATCCATTGGTAAGGGTTCAGTTCACATATACATTCACAAAATTATATCAGATTATAGCTACAAAAATATTCCTTGCAACATTGTTTGTAAAAGGGGAAATTGGAAAGGGAGATAAATAGGATTGGTTATTCCAGTTATGGCATGTTCATATGACAGAATATTATGCAGCCATTAAAAAGGATGTGCTAAATCATTTCCAATCTATTAGAAAAGCAAAGTATATAACAGTATGCACAAAATGGTCCTATTTGTGTGAATAAAAAAGAACATATATGCTAATTAATGCATGAAACATTTCTAAAAAGATTCACACAAAAAATTTTGAGAGTGGGATAGTCAGGAGTGAGAGAAAGCAATTTTACTTTTTTTCCCGTATACTTCCATTATATTCATGTTTTTTAAGACGTGGTTTGCTCGTCTTGGTTTTTTTTTTTTGAAAAGGTTTGCAGAAATCTCCCTAGAGTGTAATATTCTGTTTACACATCTGTGTTCCTTATGAGTGTAAATTTGCTGGATAGGGTG
Source organism: Ovis canadensis (assembly GCF_042477335.2). Lineage (NCBI taxonomy): Eukaryota > Metazoa > Chordata > Mammalia > Artiodactyla > Bovidae > Ovis > Ovis canadensis. The sequence continues at coordinate 83,672,821 of NC_091249.1, forward strand.
GGCCCAGCAGAGGGTGTTTCTGTGTGGAACAGACGCCACATGGTAATGCCAGACTGGTTTACGACATCACATGAGATGCTGGTGGTAGGCTCTGGGAAGCTGAGGTCTTCTGTGAACAAAGTAGAACAGAGATAGTGAAATATCTGAGTTAGTGTTGAAATTCCTCTGTACTTACAGACTGGTGGGAGATAGGAAAACTTGGATCACAGGGATATATATGCTGTTGCTGCTGCTAAGTCGCTTCAGTCGTGTCCGACTCTGTGCGATGCCATAGACGGCAGCCCACCAGGCTCCCCCGTCCCTGGGATTCTCCAGGCAAGAACACTGGAGATATATATATATATATATATATATATATATATATATATATATATATATATATGCTTTCTCTCCAGCCCCCTAACTTCTGGCTAGTTCCCGTTAAAGTTTTAGGTCAGAGTGCATTTGTAGAAGTTAAATGTGCCATCCATTATTGAATGAAAAGAGGGTTTTGTAGATGTCAGCTCTTGAGCACAATACCCCAAGCATGGAAGAGCATTCCTTTGACTTTGAATACATCCTGTGACTTGTTTCCCAAGTAGGAGTACTGGCCCATGCAGGGACAAAATAGAAGTCTGATCATTGTTAAGTGATTCTGCATAAGAATGGAATGAAGATATGTGGCATCAGACCACTCTTTCCTGCAGTAAGTATCAGGAGGAAAAGTGTATGTAACCCATCATGTCAGGGATCCACATCTTTCAGTCTTATAGCCAAAGAGTGGGGCCAAAGAATGAACGTAAAAATTTCAAATAAAATAAAATTCGTTACTTCCAATTCTCATTCACTATGGCAGTAATACACAATCTGTGACAGTTCTTGAACTTAAACAGGCATCAGAATCACCTGGAGAACATTTTATAAAAATTGCTGGACCCTCTGAGTATCTGATTCAGTAGGTCTGAGAATTTGCATTTCTAGAAAGTTCCTAAGTGATGTTATTAGTCCTAGGACCACAGTTTGAGAACCACTGGTTTAAAGGATTCTTCATCAATTTTTTCTCTCCCATCAACAACACTTACGTTCCTTAGCTGTTCTCAGGATTTCTCTCTAAAACTTACCTAAATAGGATGTGGGAGGGAGGCTCAAGAGGGAGGGGATATATGTATGCCTATGGCTGATCCATGTTGATGTATGGCAGAAACCAACACAATATTGTAATTATCCTTCAATTAAAAATAAATAAATTTAAAAAACTCGCCTAAAAACCTATCTGAACCCAAACCTTGATCATCCCTAAACCTTGTACCTCTGTCCCTCTTTCCATTTTTTCTGCCATGTGCATGTGCAAAGAACACATCTGGCCTCCCTGGAAGGGTGAGGAGAAGAGCAAACTAAACAGGCAAAGCCAGACTCCACTTCCACAGATAGGGAGTGGGCTGTGAGCCCTCATGTGCTCATCTTCAGCTTCTCCTCAGACAAATGGACATTCACCTTCTGTTAGGGGCTGCATACCCACAGTATGCAGCAGCGGGTAGCTTTAGTCTCTGAGTCTGCCCTGAGGCTGCCTAAGCCTGGCGCCGACAGAGGGCCCTTGTGGCCTTATTCCCAGAAGGGAAATTTTGGCAAGAGTAGAGGAAAGCCATCCAGAATGTTTGTTTTTAGTTTATTTGGGGGGCCTGGCTCCCTGCAGAATCCTCTCTGTGGTCTTTCCTGCTTCTCATTCTCTCACTACCAGGATCTCTCTTCTGCCTCCTTAGCTGGAGGCTCCAGGGGGCTGCCTTCTAGGGCAGGCGTCAGGCCACACTGGCAGGGATTATCCCAGAGGTGACATGGGCTCCTGGGAAGGTGGAAGTTGGATAATTCTTTTATTGCAAGATAATAAGATCTTTCTTCTCTCCATTTTCCTGGCAGGAAGGAAAGAAGGAAGGAAGGAGAGAAGGGAAGAAGTGAAGGAAGAAAAGAAGGAAGGAGGGACAGAAAGAATCCAGTTTAGTTTACTTAGGCAATATGGTCTAACAAACCCTATTCAAAATGCCATCTTTCCACCTCCTCTGAGTGACATCAATCTCCTATGTAGATACAGCTCTTGTGCAAATTCATAAGTACTTTTCTAGAAAGAGGGGAGACTCAAACCTGCAGTTAAAAGTGTGGTCTCTTAGAGCAGTGCTTCCTAAATATGGAGCGTATAGGAATCCCTTCCTGTACCTTTGGTCTTGGTAAAATGCAGATGCTAGTTCAGGAGGTTCTGCATGGGGCTTGAGGCTCTGCGTTTGTAACAAACTCCTAGGGGATGCTGATGCTTCTGGTCTGTGGACAGCACAATGTAACAAGGTTGTACAGTGCTTAAAATTTGAAGCAACCTTAGAGATAAACTTGAACCCAGTCTTTTTACAAATAGGACACCTGGAGCCCTGAGTGGTCGTATGACTTCCCCAAGGCCACACAGCCGGTTAGTGGCAGAACCTCTGTCCCCCGTTCAGCACTCTTTGTACTTGCCCAGGAAGGAAGCAAGGCAGGAATATGAAACAGGTGCCAGGCATGCTAGAAAGTAAACATTTAAAAGAAGTATCTGGACCTAGGGAAGCCAATATCCAAGTCTGCTTTGCCAGTGGTCCCCAAGTTGGGACCCTGGACTGTGACCCTCTTCACTAAGGAGCTGGTTGCTACTGACCAGTCACCTAACAGTCACAGATTCGAGAAAAGCAAAACTGCTGGTGTTTTCCTGAGTCTTGGTTGGATCTGGTAATTTATGGTGGTTGCCAAGTTAGGATCTTAAGTGCCTTTATGGTCCATCAGGGACCTCCTGGGGAGACAAAATTGCCTGGAATAATGGGGCTGTGCTAGGAAAGCTGCAATTCTCACCAGGGCAAACCCTTGGGAGAAAATCTAAGAAGAACTGAATGATATACTAGAAACCCAGTGGAAGTTTGATTCCTGAGAGACTTTGTACCTCCTGAGCCCTTTCATTTTCATATTGCTCCTCTTCATTGTTTTGAAAATTGTCCAAGACACCTGGGAATCCTGGAATTGGAAATAAAATTTCCCAGGAGGGAAAATATTTGTTCTGTAGTGTTGACCAGGCCAAACCACTGTGGCAAGCTGGGTTACTACCAGAAGAAACCCTAGATTGGATGTTTGAAATCCTACACTTCAGGCCTGATTCTACTACTCATCAGCCCTTGAGAGGATTTCTAGGAAAATGGTACAATTCATTCATTCATTCACTGATCCATTTATTCATTCAGTCAATCCGCAAACATTTATTGAGAACCAACTCGTGCGCCAAAATTAAAGCACACACACACAAATCCTCTACCTCTCAAGAGATTCATAGTCTAATATGGGAGATGGGTAAACCAACAATTAGTTATAGATGTGAGAGGTACAGGAAGCATGGTGTTTAGAGCATAAATGAGGAATAGTGACATCAGACTGGTTGGTAGGTGAAGGCTTCCTTGAAGAGATGATAGCTGAATTGGGTCTTGAGGGAAGAGTGGAAAGGATGGGGTCATAGAAAGAAACTTCTAGGCAGAAAGATTACAAGTTTTTATGTGCAGTTGGATCACAGGATTTGTGGTGGTGTGATGTGGGTGGCGCCAGGTACTAAGCTGGGGCCCAGGTTCAATTAGATAAAGCTGTGATGAGAAATTTTATGTGATTCAGTTCAGTTCAGTTCAGTTGCTCAGTCGTGTCCTACTCTTTGTGACCCCATGAATCACACCACGCCAGGCTTCCCTGTCCATCACCAACTCCTGGAGTTCACTCAAACTCATGTCCACCGAGTTGGTGACGCCATCCAGCCATCTCATCTTCTGTCGTCCCTTCTCCTCCTGCCCTCAATCCCTCCCAGCATCAGGGTCCTTTCCAATGAGTCAAATCTTTGCATGAGGTAGCCAAAGTATTGGAGTTTCAGCTTTAGCATCACTCCTTCCAATGAACACCCAGGACTGATCTCCTTTAGGAAGAACTGGTTGGACCTCCTTGCAATCCAAGGGACTCTCAAGAGTCTTCTCCAACACCACAGTTCAAAAGCATCAATTATTTGGCACTCAGCCTTCTTCACAGTCCAACTCTCATATCCAAACATGACCACTGGAAAAATCATAGCCTTGACTAGACAGGCCTTTGTTGGCAAAGTAATGTCTCTGCTTTTGAATATGCTTTCTAGGTTGGCCATAACTTTCCTTCCAAAGAGTAAGCATCTTTCAATTTCATGGCTATAATCACCATCTGCAGTGATTTTGGAGCCCCCAAAAACAAAGTCTGTCACTGTTTCCACTGTTTCTCCATCTATTTGCCATGAAGTGATGGGACCAGATGCCATGATCTTGTTTTCTGAATGTTGAGCTTAAAGCCAACTTTTTCACTCTCCTCTTTCACTTTCATCAAGAGGCTTTTTAGTTCCTCTTCACTTTCTGCCATAAGGGTGGTGTCATCTGCATATCTGAGATGACTGATATTTCTCCCGGCAATCTTGATTCCAGCCTGTGCTTCTTCCAGCCCAGCGTTTCTCATGATGTACTCTGCATAGAAGTTAAATAAGCAGGGTGACAATATACAGCCTTGACATACTCCTTTTCCTATTTGGAACCAGTCTGTTGTTCCATGTCCAGTTCTAACTGTTGCTTCCTGACCTGCATATAGGTTTCTCAAGAGGCAGGTCAGGTGGTCTGGTATTCCCATCTCTTTCAGAATTTTCCACAGTTTATTGTGATCCACACAGTCAAAGGCTTTGGCATAGTCAATAAAGCAGAAATAGATGTTTTCCTGGAACTCTCTTGCTTTTTTGATGATTCAGCAGATGTTAGCAATTTGATCTAAAACCAGCTTGAACATCTGGGAGTTCACGGTTCATGTATTGCTGAAGCCTGGCTTGGAGAATTTTGAGCATTACTTTACTAGCGTGTGAGATGAGTGCAACTGTGTAGTAGTCTGAGTATTCTTTGGCATTGCCTTTCTTTGAGATTGGAATGAAAACTGACCTTTTCCAGTCCTGTGGCCACTGGTGAGTTTTCCAAATTTGCTGGCATATTGAGTGCATCACTTTCACAGCATCATCATTCAGGATTTGAAATAGCTCAACTGGAATTCCATCAGTGATTAGTTAATAATAATTATTACAATCATAATTATATATATTAAACCCATTACTATTATTTCACTCTCAGAAAACTAAGATCAGAGTGCTTGCTCTGAGCCTCATCAGATCCATGACACCCTTTCATAAAAAATATTTTTAACGTTCCTTTATTATTATGAAATGAAGTTCAAACATAATACTCATTTTAAAGCATATTTAAAATTTTTTTTAAATTATATATTTTAATTGAAGGATAATTGCTTTATAATATTGTGTTGTTTTCTACCATATGTCAAAATGAATCAGTCAGAGGTATATATATGTCCCTTCCCTCCTAAACCTCCCTCTCATATCCCACCCCATCCCACTCCTCTAGGTTGTTACAGAGCCCTGGTTTGAGTTCCCTGAGTCATACAGCAAATTCCCATTGGTTATATATTTTACATATGGTAGCGTATATGTTTCCATGTTACTCTCTCCATCTGTCCCACTCTCTCTTTCCTCTCCCTACCCCTGTGTCGATAAGTCTGTTCTCTGTGTCTGCATCTCCATTGCTACCTTGCAAATAGGTTCATCAGTACTATCTTTCTAGATTCCATAAATATGCGTTAGTATGCAATATTTGATTTTCTCTTTCTCACTTACTTCACTCTGTGTAATAGGCTCTAGGTTCATCACCTCATTAGAACTGACTCATACGTGGTCTGTTTTATGGCTGAGTAACATAATGTTCAATTAGATACATAATTATTAAAATAATATAATATATATATCATAAACCTATAATATAAACAAAAAGGAAGATAATTTATGATAAAATAATACATATTTCAATGTGGAAATGCTCTAACCTGGGGGTTATAGAAGCATTATGAAGTAGTTGATGGTTGTATTATATGTAGAATCACCTTGAATGCAATAGCTATGGATGCAGACTGATATCTCTGTGTTGAAGGAATGAAATAAAAATACTGTGAGCTGTGATGGTGAGAGGGAACTAATATCCTGTAATGGCGAAACATCCTTGGTAAAGTGCTGACTAACAAAAAGTGAAGTATTCTCTCAAAGACTGGTGTCAGAACTGAGCTATGCACCCTGATCAGCTAATTCCAGAGTCTGAGCAAATAATCCCTACATGGGGATGATTGCTTCATCATGGAGGTTATTTCATGTCTCAGGGGTATCTAGGGTGGCTGGGAGGGGCCTAAAGAGATCCTTGGAAGACAAGATTTGGTGCTGGTGAGCCCAGGGTTCCCAACGGAACTTGGGATAACAAGTTGGGCTGCCTTGCCTCTTTGACCTTTGCCATGGTTTTCCCAGTGGTTGAGATCTCTTCAGTTCTGGGTTATTGACTGAGAAGTTTTCCCAGTTCTTCAGTAGAGACGTTCTTTTTTTTTTCAACTAAGCTATAGCAGGACTCCAACCTCATCTAGCAACAGATGGAATGTGAAACACTTCCCATTGGACTTAAAGAATTAAAACTTGAGAACAAGAGACTCTTCAGTCATTTTTACAAGTATTTGCCAACCCCCTATTTTTGTTGTTGTTGTTGTTATATATCTTTGTTGACAAACCATGCCAAGCCTTAGTGGCCTAAGACAACAATAATTGAGTATTTTTCGAGATCTTATGGGAGGTTATTCTGCTTCACATGATGTTGGCTAGGGCACTCAGATGCTAGTAAGTCATAAGGGACTGTTTATCCTTTTATGTGAGCCCTTCTACATGGCTTCTTGGGCACCCTCACTGCTAGATTCCTAAAAGGTCTGTAAGTGGCCAAGGTAGAAGTTGTAGGTCCTTTTAAAGGCACAGCTTCAGGGGTTACACAGTCTCATTTTAGCAGTATTCTTGTGGTCAAAACAAGTCATGGGGCTAGTCCAGATTTAAGGGGAAGCTAAAGCGAGTTCATTTTTTTGATGATAAATTGCAGAGAATTTATGGCCATCTTTACTCTAACACCTACTGTGTTCAAGACACAGTACTAGGTTCTTGGGGTTATTAATGGTGAGCAAAATCAGACATAATCTTTGCTCTCCTGAGTTTGTAGTCTAGTGGCAGGAGGAAGAAATCAAATAACCACACACACACTTGCATAAATCAAAGGGCAATGTACGGATGTATCTGATGCTGTAAGAGCATAAAAACAGAACAAAGTCGTAACTAAGAAAGTCAGAGAAGACTTATATGATAAATTAATACTCAAGCTGAGATCTGAAGAATCAGTGAAGGAATAAAAGTTGTTTATGTGCCTAGCATACAGTAATTTCTCAACTAATATTTGCTGAATGAATGAGTGAGGGACAAGGGCAAAGTCTCTGTGTCAGGAAAACCAATGTGGCTATAGAATGGAGAAGCTGGAAGGTGTGGTATGAGAGAAGGCCTGAGGAGGATAGACTGTTGTAGACCCTTGAAGCTGTGTTGAGGACTTGGGTCTTCACCTCAGAGTAATGGATTTTCAGCTGGGACAAGTTGACCTAATAAGGGCTTTGGGCTTTGAGAAGGTCATTTTGCCTGTAATATGGAGAATCAAATAGTTTGGAGGGGTAGGTGGTAAGTGGGAGGAACAGAGAAGAGGGATAAAGGGAGGATGGTTAGGATGTAGAGTTAGAGAAAACTGAGGAGCTCTATCAAGACTGCGGGAAGAAAATGGTTCTGAACCGGTGGCCAGTTCCTCTTCCATTACCTCCTACTGCCCTGGGAGCCTATGATAGGCTCCATGGGAACATATAGGTAGTTTGGACCAACCAAAAAGCTCTGAGCTCTGGAAAGCAGTTTGTGGTAGACTCGGAGAGAGTCACAGAAGAGGCGAACACAACTTGTTTTCACCCCCAGAGCTGCAGTTCAGGCTGGGGCGCCATCTCTCACCTCAGGCTCCAAAGGAGGGATATTGATTTCTGCAGCTGAGACTGTAATTGGGCATTTGCTTTCACTTGCGAGTCTCTCCTCTTACGCTGCTCTTACCCTGGGTGCAGTGAACCCATGGGTGTGGAGATCGATGGCTGTGAACAGGATGAGGTCGAGGAGAGCAGGGTTCTTTACTCGAGTGCGTGCTGTTCCAAGGTGGTGCGTGAGTCACTGTCAACTCTCTGAGATACAGGAGCCACAGAAACAAGGGCCACACATCTAGGATTTTTCATCAGTGGCATGGTGAGATTATTGTTTCTAACTGTTTTATTGTGGAAAATTTCAAATTTGTTAAAAAATAAGAACAGTATCATGAAGCCCGCTGGCAACTCCATCAGTTCACAGCCTGTCTCCCCTGTATCATTTGGAAGCAATCCTAGGCAGCATTTAACTTCATCTATAAATATCTTATATATTTTTTTAAAATATAAGGGCTCTTTCATCTAAAAAATAAGTTTAGAAATATTAACGGTTAGAAATATCACATTTGTAATTACATATGATGCATTAAGGTGACTGACATAATCAAATAATTGATGTTTGTGCAGTTTTCCATGTTTTATTTTAAAAGTTTCTGTTGTTTAATTTGTTCACTGAATCAGAATCCAAATACAGTTCACACATTGTGATTGACTATTATGCCTTTTAGGTCCCTTGTAATCTGTAAGCTTTTCCCTTTATTGTTCTCTTTTTAAAATTTTTTCTTGCAAACATTTTGTAAAAGAAAATGAGTGGGTGTCATGTAGAGTTTCTCCCACCTTGATCTTACTGATGACATCTCTGCGGTGGCATTTCACAGATTCCTGGTCCCTTGTGCCTACTGTAAATGGGTAGTTGGATGCTGAAGTTTGATTGCAATAATAATCAGTTTTCTGGGGGGACGGTGGCCCCACTGGTGGTGCTCTGTTCTTCTGTCAGTGTCTCTCTGTCAGATTGTCTCTCTGCAGTATGAGTAATCATTGATCTTTGCTCAGATCCTTTAATTTGTATTGCAAAATGGCATGGACTAATTCCATATTTCATCTTTTTTTTTTTTTTTTTTTTAGCTAGAATACCTCTCTGCAGAGAAAATTTCCCTTGTTAACTGTTTTCGGTTATGCTAGGGCATAGTTCTTAGAGAAAAATATAATTAATACTCAATTATTTTCCTTTATTTACCAGTTTTCTAAATAATATGTTGGTACCACAGCAACCACTATGAGTGATTATTGAGTGTTTTAAAGATCATATATTTAAATATATTAGATATGATTTGTTGGTTAGCCACTCAAATTATTCCACCTTGGCTGATGGGAGTCTCTTCAAGTTGGCTCTTAAATCCTTTTGGTATAATTGTCATAATCTTTGATAGCTTCTTTGCTCTCTGGTATGACAAATTTTCCAGGCTCATTTTGTACATTTCCTGCTGCAGACATGAAATCTGTCATTTCTCCAAGAAGCCTTGATTTCTTTTTGTGAGAAATGGTGTTTAGAGATAGCAATCGAGGCACAAGAAGTGCTCAGTACTTCTGCATTGTTTTTAGGCCTTTTCTGTGGCTAGAATGAGGAAATATGTATCATACTGATACATATCGTACAGATAGTTTTTATTCAAATTCAGCATTACAGGGCTTTTACTCACTACCATCTATCTTCCACCTGTCTTACCTTTCTCCCGTGTTGAAAATCTTGATTTTCTATATTAATACAAAATTATTCTTTGACTCATCTCACAATAGTCTTGAGATTAAATACCAACACTACCACCATCAATACAATTACTAAAAACAACTTTTTTCCCCATTTCCCTTGTCCTTAGAATATGTCCTAGTGAAGATGTGCATTCAATTAACTGTGCTTTGAATAGTTCTTTCTGTGATCATACCAACAAATGGTTACATATTTAAATATATTTGCTTCATTTACCTTGAATTTTGTACTTTGTACAACAAGATATATTGTTTTTGAAAGTCCCTGCCACCTATTTCCTTCCTTCTTGCTATAAGTAACAACTTAAAAATTTTATGATTTATCTTTATATTACATAGATATTGATACAGAGACACATAATGTTTCATGTGTCCAAGTTGTACTTGCATTTCTCTTTTCTCAGATTAATTTTATTAATATACATTAATGTGTATGATTACACATAATTTATCACTTTTTAAGCTTCATAATATGTCCTGAATCACAAAAAAAATGGTTCATATCCCATCTATGCCTCCAATGTGAACTTGGGCATGTATCTTAAGCTGTCTGAGCCTCATTTTTCTCATCTGTAAAGTCAGAGCAATAATGCAGGAGTGTCTGACTCTTTTGCGACCCCATGGACTGTCTCTGTCTATGGAATTTTCTAGGCAAGAATACTGGAGTGGGTTGCCATTTCCTCCTCCAGGGGATCTTCCCTATCCATGGATTGAACTCAAGTCTCACACATTGCTGGCAGAGTCTTTACCGACTGAGCCACCAGGGAAGCAAGAACAATAATACCCACCTTCAAGTTGCCGTGAAAGTTACATATATATGTAAGTATCAGCACAGCATGTGACACAGAGTAGGTGCTCAGTGTAGTACCTCTAGTGGTTTTAGAGATGTTATATTTAGCAGTTCTTACACACCGCCCATTTCCTGAGATCGTGTCATTCCCCATCAGCATCCCACAGTGAAGCTTAAGAGGGGTGGATGGGCAATTTGCGAGTCATTGAATAAAGATTCAAGGAATTAGAATGTTAGTACTGGCAAGAGCCCTGAGAGAGCTCAGCCTCTATCCTGCTTATTTTTCAGAGGGATAGATCTAGAGACCTTGAGAGGGCAAATGATTTGCCTAAGGCTACAAACCAGAATGGTAAAAGTCTTCTGGTGATGCCCAGCCCAACTCTTTTTCAAGGTAACTTCTCTAAAACAAAGTCCGTCTTTTGCAGTTGGTAGAAGTTTCTCCGCACATTCCTGCATTCTCTCTGCAAAGGGAGAAACCGGGGGAGGGATGGGTCAGGGAAACTATGCCCTGAAGGGAGTCTCCTCCCTCCCTTGGTATGTAAACACAGTGACAGGACTGGGCTGATTCCTATCGCAGAGCAGAGGCTCATGAGTACATCCAGTTGGGGACTGTGGTAGTGATAAGGAAGTTCAAGGAGCAGTCCCTTATCCTCAGGAGTCTTTAAAGCAATTAAAACAACCCTAAGTTCACTTAAAAACCAAACATGGGCTGTAACAATGTGTGTCAGTGCTTAAAACAAGAATGCATTTTGATAGCATTGTCTTATTTTCATTACCTCAACCTTTGGGGATTATAACTGTTATTCTGTTGTATAGACATGGAAACTAAGATTTAAGTAGCTTTTGTGACTTTCCCAAAGTTACAAGCTAATGAGCAAAAAAGCTGGGTTTAGATTCAGGTCTGTAACTCCCACTCCCAGGCTCTTCATCAGATGCTTACAAGGTGTTGATGCTGTTCCACTCTAATCTGTTTCTGAGCTTATTTGTCTAGGGACAAAGAAAGATGAAACAGAAGGGATGTATTCTGGAACAATTTGAAGGTACTTGATAATTAATTAGCTCAGCCATTCATTCATTCATCTCTGTTTCTTCACTGTCTTAAGAGTTTGGACTCTAAGGCCAGACTGCCGGGTTTTGAATCCTGCCTTTATCACTTCCTAGCTAATCGGGTGGCTTACCTTCTCTGTGCCTCAATTTTTTCATCAATATGCTGGGAATAATAGTGCCTGCTTTATGAGTTGTTGAATTCATTTGGAAAAGCATTTAGAACTACGGCTGCATACTAAGAACCTTATGATCATCCTTATGTTGTTCCTGCTGCCAAGCGATGTGTTTGGTAGTCTGTGTTTCAACAAAAAATCAGGAGTCCTGGGATCTGGTTTAGCTCTGCTCCCAAGAGCCATGTGACCATGGGCAGGTTATTTGTCACCTGAGAACCTCCATTTTTTTACCTGCAAAAGGAAGGGCTTTGACTCTATGATCTCTCAAGTCTTTCTGTCTTCAAGTTTCAACTTCTGAGGGGTCTTCCCTCTCTTTTCATCACAAATATGGGAACTCATCTTAATAGCATAGTCTTCATAGCTGGAAGCTCATTTAAAAAATGATCCTTTTTCACTCTTAACAGATCAGGAAAGAGAGGCTGATGCCTTTTCTTTTTTTCCTAGTCTTTCCTTTTCCTTTTAAAAAATTGAACTATAGTTGCTGTTGACTATATTCCCTGTATTGTACAATATAGCCTTGTAGCTTATCTTATACCTAATAGTTTATACCTCTTACTCCCCAACCTGTATACTGGCCCTCTGCTGCCTCCCTCTCCCCCCTGATAACCACTAGCTTGTTCTCTGTATCTGTGAATCTGCTTCTTTTTTGTTATTTTCACTAGTTTGTTGTATTTTTTAAATTCCACATGTAAGTGATATCATACGATATTGTCTTTGTCTGTCTGACTTACTGCACTTCACATAAGCCCTCCAAATCCATCCATGTTGCTGCACGTGGTAAAATTTTATTCTTTTCTATGGCTGAATAGAAGAAAAGGAAGTTTGGACCATTTTTACATGTGTGTCTCTAAGTGGGATCCTTAGACCATCCACTTTAGAACCACCTGGGTTGCTGTTAGAAATACAGATGCCTGGGCTTCAACATACCCACTGAGGCAGAACTTCTGGAGGTGGAGCCTGGATAACTGCCTGTTTAATAAGGATTCCAAGTAACTCCTATGGCAACTCATGTTTGAGAACTACTGAAGAAGGGGAGAGATGAAAAAGAGTGCCAACTTTGCATCAGATAAACTATAGTAAGGTTCTCAAACTTGAATGTGCACTTAGGTTAGTTGAGGATCTAATTTAAAAGTACAGATTCAGATTCAGGAAGACTGAAGTGGGGCCCAAGAGTCTGCATTTCTTACAAACTTCCAGGTGAGGCTGAAGTTGTTGGTACACAGACCAATTTTAGTAGCTAGACTTCCTAGCTCCATTCATGAGTTGTGTGACTTAGGGAAAGTACCTAATTTCTCTCAGCTCCAGATTCTTTATAAAGAGGTTTGTTAGCTGGATTACATAAATTATACACACACACACACACACACACACACACACACACACACAGAGCTGTTTATCACAGCACTGAGCATGTCAGCAGTTATAAAAGGTATATCTCTAGCTCTGTCTGTATATATATGTATCTGAATACTATAATAACAAAAGTTCCATTGATTTAGTCTCTTTAGGGAATGAGATGCCTGAGACGTGCATTTTAAACAGATCTGTAGGTAACCTTTATGTACAAGAAAGTTGATAACCCCTTTGTCTCTGTCAAGGACAGGAAAATCCCTATCCTAATTCTGAGCTCTCCAAATTCCATGGGCATTGGTTTGAAAATGTTTTATTTAGGAAGCCATGTGGTAAAGTTTTCAATAAAACTGTTGCTCCCCAAACAGCACAAGTAATGAGAGTTTTTTGAGTCAGCTTTGATTGCTTTCTGATCAAATGTACATTGGAAGACTCCTGTTTCTCCTTAGGATGTCACAAATGGACACAACTCATCAAATGCATAAATGGGACAATCTAACTCTTACTAGATAGTTATGGATGACAAGAGGTAAATGGGACAGGGTGCTGGGGATGGAATGCCAAATCATAGGCTCAGAGCTGTTGACAGTGACCAAGGTTCCTCTGGGAGAGAGATCTATTTGCACAACAAACCATTTCCGTTTGCACGTGGAGCCTCTGGCTGTATCCTGACCTGGATTTAGAATCTGAAGTTTTCATTTATTGAGTTTGGGAAATGAAATCCAACAAATCTTTATTGAGCATCCATCATGCCAGGAGCTGTGCTAGGTGCAAGGACGCAACACTGGTGAGACAGTTAACATCCCTGTGAGGGTAAGTGGCAGGAAATAAGTACATAATGAAACAGATGAATAAATGTGACCGTTTTAGAGTCCAATGAGGGCTCTGAAGGAAATAAGCAGAGAAATATAAAAGAGACAGAGAGACACTGTTGTTTGAAGAAGTTAGGAAAGACTTCTTTGAGGAGGTGATAATTTACTAAGGCTCATAGCATTAGCATGAATTGGCGCTTCAAAGAGGAGAGGAAGAACATCCAGGAAGAAGGAACAGTGTGTGTGAAGACTGTAAAGAAGACAAAGAACTTGGCTTGTTGGAATAGCTGGAAAAAAAACCAACATGGCTAGGGAATGTGTGTGTGTGTATGTCTGTGGTGAAGTGGCCCCAAATGAGACTGAGGAGATGACTAAGAAGAATAGATAATACTTTTTGAGGACTTATACTGTGCCAGGCCCTGTTCTAAGTGCTTTACCTGTAATAATTCCTTGATGCTCACAACAGTAACACTTTTCATGTCCATTTCACAGATGGTGAAACTGAGGCACAGAATAATTAATTAGGGTCAAAGTCAAGCAGGACCTAATCTACTGACAGTTTGCAGTGTCTGTTCCCTGAAAAATGTGAGATCAGAAAGCCTAATTTGGGAACCATTGCTCTCATGCCTTGTTTTTTCTAGACACCTCTCTTCACCTTTTAATTATTACCTTCTCACTCTCTATTTTTATCTCCCCATTCTCACCCCACCTAGTTACACAGAATAGTAGAAAGGAGGAGTTGAAAGCCTGGAAACTGTGGAAGTGGGGATTCTTTTACTTTTGGGACTACCATGCATAACCAGTTAACTGTTATTAATAATTTTCTCTTCACTTATAATGATATTAAATAAATAATCATTAAGTGCAGTGTTTCACAGTGGTTAGGGTTAGGAATCAGGTGGAACAGATTTGAATGTCAGCTCCCCTATTCATTATATATCCTGGAGCCTAAGAACATATCAGTAATAAGAAATATCATTAAGGTAATAAAGATGGGTCACAGAAGATGTACTACATTAAAAAATATACATCCATTATGAGACTATCTTTATTCCAGAGATGTTAAAATCAAGGAAATAGGGTGGGACAGTGGGGTGATTTCTCCAAACTTCAGATGTTTTATTTACAAAGTGGATGCAAGGACCCCTACCTTGCTGGGTTACTATGGACAGGTCTAGATTTGTGAGCACAGGCAGACTGAATATGTTCTCAAGGTACCCAGAGAAGAAGGAAAATAAATGTGAAAAGTTCAGCTTTGATTAATGAATTCTGAATTTTGCAATGACACATCAAGAAAGAAGCTATTTTAATTTCAAAATGCATGCAGGCTTTTAAATTTTGTTTTGCCATGTGTAGTTATTTTTATGTTGAATATAGTTGAGGAAGTGCGCTGTCATCTTTCCTGTGACCAAGTCTTTTGAAAGTCGTATCTGAACCCAGCTGGGGGTAGTGAATGAGAGAATGCATAGTGACTGATGAGCATAGTGCCCAGCACATAGCAAGGGCTTTGCATGTGCAGTTTTTTCATCATTATTCCTCCACATTAGACAGTGGGTTCTCCACTAGGGTGTCATGAAGAACTACGACTGGGGTGACCATATAATTGTTACCCAAACTGAAACAATTTTTAGAGGGCAGAAAAGTACTATTATTCAGTTTAGTTCATTCGCTCAGTTGTGTCCAACTCTTTGTGACTGCATGAATCGCAGCACACCAGGCCATCACCAACTCCCGGAGTTCACCCAAGCCCATGTCCATTGAGTCAGGGATGCTATCCAACCATCTCATCCTCTGTTGTCCCCTTCTCCTCCTGCCCTCAATCTTTCCCAGCATCAGGGTCTTTTCGAATGAGTCAGTTCTTCACAGCAGGTGGCCAAAGTATTGGAGTTAATTAAATAGTAATGATGGGTATAAACTGAAACTATCCCTAGTAAACCAGGATATATGGTTTCTGTAGCCACAAAGCCCAGATGCTATTTTCCGGAAATTTACTGGCTACTGGATAGATATTAACAAATTCATTGCCCTACATTTTGTGAGGTTCAAAGCCTATCAAAGGCATGGACAATAATCTACCTACATAAGAGTTCTTTTTTTTTTAACTGACATCAAAGTTTCACATAACAGAAGATTTTCGTTTGTGCATGTAGTTTTATTATAATAAAATTTTTCTTTGCAGAAGCTTCAGCAAGCCATGGGGATACCATTCTGTGTGATGTAACAAATTCCTCTCCCATCTATAGAGAAAGACTTTCATTCTGAAATACAATGTCACAAGGAGAAGAAAATTAATTTCCGACTCTGATAACCTGGGATTTTTACTAACTTGGGCAAAGGCTGGGGCTTGTCTTTTCTTTTGCTTTAGCTGTTGGTAAATGAATTTTTCAAAACATATTTTTCTTCCATGTGCATGAAGTAGAAGCCTGGATATGAGGTTTAGAGGGAGTTAAAACTACATGATAATACTAGCTGATATATTTTGAGTGCTTACTATGTCTCAAGTACTGGGTTAAGCTTTTCATGTGTATTGATTTATCTTAATTCTCACCTCAGCCCTATGAAGTTGGTACATGACGAAACTGAGGCTTTGAGAGGTTTGCTTAATTTTGTACAGTTAGGAAAATGATGGAGCCATGAAACAAATCACTAAAACAAAGATCATGGCATCTGGTCCCATCACTTCATGGGAAATAGATGGGGAAACAGTGGAAACAGTGTCAGACTTTATTTTTTGGGGCTCCAAAATCACTGCAGATGGTGATTGCGGCCATGAAATTAAAAGACGCTTACTCCTTGGAAGAAAAGTTATGACCAACCTAGATAACATATTCAAAAGCAGAGACATTACTTTGCCAACTAAAGTCTGTCTAGTCAAGGCTATGGTTTTTCCTGTGGTCCTGTATGGATGTAAGAGTTGGACTGTGAAGAAGGCTGAGCGCTGAAGAATTGATGCTTTTGAACTGTGGTGTTGGAGAAGACTCTTGTGAGTCCCTTGAACTGCAAGGAGATCCAACCAGTCCATTCTGAAGGAGATCAACCCTGGGATTTCTTTGGAAGGAATGATGCTAAAACTGAAACTCCAGTACTTTGGCCACCTCATGAAAAGAGTTGACTCATTGGAAAGACTCTGATGCTGGGAGGGATTGGGGGCAGGAGGAGAAGGGGACAACAGAGGATGAGATGGCTGGATGGCATCACTGACTCGATGGACATGAGTCTGAGTGAACTCTGGGAGTTGGTGATGGACAAAGAGGCCTGGTGTGCTGTGATTCATGGGGTCGCAAAGAGTCAGACATGACTGAGCGACTGAACTGAACTAAACCATATCTCAAGAAAACTAAAATATTTTACCTACATTTAATCTATATGAGAGGCTATCCAAGGAATGCTAAAGAAATAAAACATTGTGTAGCTCAAAATTTATCTTCACTATGAAGCCCATAACACCTTGTAGATATAACATATAATTATTAAGTGTTTATTTATTTCTTTTTTGCCTTTGCTCTAGACTTTGAGCACCTTGTAATTATATGGAAATCTGTAAACTTGGAAATCTCTCAATTTCCTCATGTACCAACTTTATATATTTGGTGTCTATCACATTGCCTGGAACCCATATTAGTGCTCATCACTTTTTTTACTGGCTAATATTTATTATTAAATATTTACTGTAGGCCCTGTGTCTGCCTGCAATGTGGGAGATCTGGGGTTAATCCCTGGGTTGGGAAGATTTCTTGGGGAAGTGTATAGCTACCCACTCCACTATTCTGGCCTGGAGAATTCCATGGACTGTATCGTCCATGGGGTCACAAAGAGTCAGACACGACTGAGCAACTTTCACTTCACTGTGTATGTCAAACTCTGCTAAGTGTGGGGATAAGCAGTGAAGAAGACCTGCCTGGCTCTTGTTTGAATCAAGCTGGTTAGCCCACACCCCTAATGTATCATTGTTCAATGAATAGTCACATGAAGAACAAATTGAGCCACAAACCTTGAAGAGTCTTAAATTCTAATGTGCCTCAGAGTCCCAGGCAAGATAGAGCCTTCAGGCTGAGGAAAAGTGGGAAAGGTGAGCTGTTGACTAGGTGGGTAAGAGTATGTAATTTTTTTCTAACTCCAGGGTATATACAAATCATCTGAGGTACATGTGGAAAATGCTGATTCCAGGCACTGCTTTTAGAGGATGTGATTTAGAGAGTCTGGAGGACACAAGATTGTTTTTTCATTTACTCAACATACATTTCTTGAGATCCTACTTTGTGCCAGGCACTGTCTTGGACTCTGGGATTCAACAGTTAATAAGGTAGATATGTTCTTACCTGTAAGGAGCTAACATCTCAGTGTAGTCTTTATCAGAGAAGATAAAGGTGGATAAATAAGACCATTCCAAATTGGGAAGAATACTATGAAGTAGACAATGGGTTGAAGAATGGCCTGCAGGGAGGGTAATGGGTTACTTTATGCTTAGGGGTCAGAGGAGGCCTCTGTGAAGGACTGACATTGGAGTTGATTCTTGAAGCATGAGAATGAACCAGCAATGCACAAAACTGGGAAAGAAGATTCTAGGTAACCGTTCTGTGGGATTACCATGTTCAAGGAACAAAAAGGAGACCAATATTGGACTAATGGACTATAAGATGAGGTCAGAGAGTCAGGCAGGAGCCGGATCATATAACACCTTGTAGGCCATGATTGTGAGTTTGGATTTTATCCTAAGAGCAGTGTGAAGCTTTAGAAAGTATTAAAGCAGCAGAAAGCTGTCATCCTTAGAGCACACTTTGAGAAGCACTGATAGTGTGGCTTGGCTTCGGGGAAACTCACTTGACCACCTACCCATCATTTGCTGTTCTGAGAGTAGCTATCATGTGCAGTGCTGGCCATCTTTCTCTGTCACTGTTATTACCTGGGGGCCATGTGAACACATTTGGCTGGGGCGCCGTGACAGACAGTTGACACAGTCACCTCATAAAATGTTCATAGCTGATTAAGGGCCTCCTTCAGAGGCCTGGATGTCCTGAAGAGAGAAAGAACAGCTGTTTCCTCTGCTCTCATTAAGGACTTAAGCCTTCTTCATATTAAAGAGCTTCCATAAACAAAATCAGAGATTACTGGATGTTCCCACAAAAATGGTGTAACTGAGAGGTGTCTATATAAGGGGGACTCTTGATGTTGGCAAATGGCATGATCCAGAGGCCTGGGGGGTAGGGGTGGGGGTGCCAGGGTAGAGGACCAGGGAAAATTCCCAAGCTGCATGGGATTGTCTTTTCTGGATTAATTTTGTTCTTGAAGATGAATCCTGAACCTAAGGAAGTGGTCATAATAATGTATGTTTCCCAGCCTCTGCCTCTGACTTCTGATCTAGCAGTCTGAGTTTATTATCATGGGGCTTCCCTGGTGGCTCAGACAGTAAAGAATCTGCCTGCAATGCAGGAGACCCAGGTTCAATCCCTGGGTAGGGAAGATCTTCTGGAGAAGGAAATGGCAACCCACTCCAGTATTCTTGTCTGGGAAATCCTGTGGACAGAGGAGCCTGGCGGGCTGCAGTCCCTGGGGTCTCAAAGAGTCAGACACGACTGAGTGGTTAACACTTATTCTGCATGGTAATGTCTTCTCTCTGGGCAGCCCTGAGTCATTTTTTAAAAATATATAAATTTATTTATTTTAATTGGAGGCTAATTACTTTACAATATTGTATTGGTTTTGCCATACATCAACATGAATCTGCCACGGGTGTACCCATGTTCCCCCTCCTGAACCCCCCTCCCACCTCCCTCCCCAGACCATCCCTCTGGGTCATCCCAGTGCACCACCCCCGAGCATCCTGTATTATGCATCGAACCTGGACTGGCAATTCGTTTCACATATGATATTATACATGTTTCAATGCCATTCTCCCAAATCATCCCACCCTTGCCCTCTCCCACAGAGTCCAAAAGACTGTTCTATACATCTATGTCTCTTTTGCTGTCCTGCATACAGGATTATCGTTACCATCTTTCTAAATTCCATGTATATGCATTAGTATTCTGTATTGGTGTTTTTCTTTCTGGCTTACTTCACTGTATATAATAGGCTCCAGTTTCATCTACCTCATTAGAACTGATTCAAATGTATTCTTTTTAATGGCTGAGTAATACTCCATTGTGTATATGTACCACAGCTTTCTTATCCATTCATCTGCTAATGGACATCTAGGTTGCTTCCATGTCCTGGCTATTATAAACAGTGCTGTGATGAACATTGGGGTCCACGTGTCTCTTTCAATTCTGGTTTCCTCGGTGCGTATGCCCAGTAGTGGGATTGCTGGGTCATAAGGCAGTTCTATTTCCAGTTTTTTTTAAGGAATCTCCACACTGTTCTCCATAGTGGCTGTACTAGTCTGCATTCCCATGAAGAGTGTTAAGAGGGTTCTCTTTTCTCCATACCCTCTCCAGCATTTATTGCTTATAGACTTTTGGATTGCAGCCATTCTGACTGGCGTGAAATGGTACCTCATTGTGGTTTTAATATGCATTTCTCTGATAATGAGTGATGTTGAGCATCTTTTCATGTGTTTGTTAGCCATCTGTAAGTCTGAGTCATTTTTGAATTAGGGATGCACCTTGACTTATCTCCCCCAGGTGGCAGCACACTTTTCTTTTTGGGGTTTTCTTGCCTTGAGGAGCATCGTAATCTTATATCTCACAAATGCAAGATTACTGAGAAATTTTGGAATTTTCTAGAGAACTCAGGTGATACTAGATGTTACTTCCTAACAAGTCCTCTGTAAATGTTGTATTATATATCCTTGAGACCCAGGCTAGCCCTCCATCCTCTTCTCTGAGAACTGCCTTCTCCTTTGGCCTCCATGCTTATAGGATGTGATCCTTGTCTTCCTGGCCAAGGCTGACAGGATGAGATATGAACACCCAAGTCAATGTGGGCCAGACAGGTTCTCTATCCTAAAAGGTTAAAGTGAAGATACAGAGATGCCATCCATTCCTAGCTGGTTGCTAGAATCAAAGATAAGAAACTCTAGATCTGTGTTGTCTAGTTTCTGCCACTAAGCAATGACATTTGAAAGTGGCCGGCGAGATACTGTGTAAGTGTAAATTAACTACACATTAGAATTCAAAGACTTGATATGAGGAGAAAGTTATCTTGTTAAAAACTTTTATGTTGATCAAGTTAAATTGTATTTTGATTATATTGATGAAAAGTATATGTAAAAATGATTTTACCTTTTAAACTTATTTTTAATATGTCTGCTAAAATTTTTTAAATTACATTTGTGATGAACATTGTATTTCTATTGGAAAGTGCTGTTCTTGATCTTGTCATATGTATCTGGAGAAAGAGAAAACTGATCCATAGGGAAAGAAGAATGAAGTAGATGCTCGAGAGATGCAGATACAAATAAACATGCGGTTCTAGGAGGATAGAGAAATATTGAGGGAGAGAGAAGGAAGGAGGGAGGGGAGGGGAAGAAAAGGTGGGGCTGGAGGTGGACTAGAAAGGGTCAGAGATGGAGAATCAGACAAAGGCAAAGAAAAGAACACGGAAAGTCTGCCTGGGTTCCTGCTGACAGTTCAGTTCTTGGTTTCAGCTCAAGGAGAGGCTGTCAGCATTTCCATTCATTTGGTTCTAAGATACATCTCCATATTCTTTTAATAAAATGACCTTTTTGGCTTAAGCCTGTTTGAGCTTACTTGCAATGAGAAGACATACTTCTGAAATATAGCGATCTGTCTTATTGATTGCTGAAACACAGGGATAAGGTGTGAGTATAGATGACTCATTGGAAAAGACTCTGATGCTGGGAGGGATTGGGGGCAGGAGGAGAAGGGGATGACCGAGGATGAGATAGCTGGATGGCATCACTGACTCGATGAACGTGAGTCTGAGTGAATTCTGGGAGTTGGTGATAGACAGGGAGGCCTGGCGTGCTGCGATTCATGAGGTCGTAAAGAGTCAGACATGACTGAGCGACTGAACTGACTGACTGATAGATACCATGATATAGTATAAGATGGTAAACAGCTGGCACATTTGCTCCCAATGTCTTATCCATGCCACACTGGACATTGTTCATCAATCACAACCCCAGGCATGACTTTAGAATCCTTTCCAGTGATAAGTATCTGGTTGTACTATGCTGTGCTTTGTTGCTTAATCGTGTCCAACTCTTTGTGACCCCATGGACTCCAGCCCACCAGGCACATCTGTCCATGGGAATTCTTCAGGCCAGAATACTGGAGTGGATGCCATACCCTCCTCCAGGGGATCTTCCCAACCCAGGGATCAAATTGTCTCCTGCACTGCAGGTGGAGTCTTTACAGTCTGAGCCACCAGGGAAGCCCAGGAATACCGGAGTGGGTAGCCTATCCCTTCTCCAGGGGATCTTCCTGACCCAGGAATTGAACCAAGTTCTCCTGCATTGCAGGCGGATTCTTTGCTAGCTGAGCTACCAGTGAAGCCCAGGTATTAGCCACCCTCAAATAGACTAAAAATGACATATGAAGATAATCCTATTTGTTATTCTTGAGAAAAATCACTGAAGTAAAAGCCTGAGGAGACACAGGTTTTTGGGCCAGTTGAAACATAAACTGTTTTTTTTTTTTAAAGTCATTTCCTTTATCTAAGCCTCAGTTGCTATGTCTATAAAATGACAATAATGGTAGTACGTACCCACAGAGTTGTTGTGAGAAATGGGTATAATAATAGACATTGTAGCCCTTGGGCTTTCCTGGTAGCTCAGCTGGTAAAAAATGCATTTGCAATGCGGGAGACCTGGGTTCAATCCCTGGGTTGAGAAGATCCCCTGGAGAAGGGCATGGCAACCCACTGCATTATTCTTGCCTGGAGAATCCCTATGGACAGAGGAGCCTGGCGGATGACAGGGGTCGCAAAGAGTTGGACATGACTGAGCGACTGTGCCCAGAGCACAGCCCTTAGGAGTAAAAACACAAATGTGAATTGGTGTTCTGACCAAGGCCCTCAGTATTCAGAGCCAGTCAGAGTTTCTCCTCCTCTGCCCTCAGCCTCAAGACATCTTTGTAGTAGAGGGGCACAGGGATTTGAAAACAATTCCTAGTAACCATCATAAATGAAATGGAGTTGTTTTTCAGAAGCCAGCCAAAGCCCATCAATTTCAGGTCTTCTTATTTTATTGTGTTTTATTTTTATTTTCTGCACATAGGAAGTTGACACTAAGAGGTAGTACTGACAAGAGAGATTTTGGAAAATGACTTATCTGGAATTTGCTAGAGTTGCTTGAAATTGGTAGAACTTCAGCCTTTGGGAGAAAAGAAAAAGGTGTCTCTATGTATGTGTGTGTGTGTGTGTGTGTGTGTGTGTGTGTGAGTGTGTGTGTGTGTGAGTGTGTGAGAAAGAGAGATGGGGAGAGAGAGAGAGAGAAATTGATTTCTCTTCCCCAGTGCTGTTCTGTCCCTGAAGCATGTAGAAAGCAGTTCTCAGGGAGCAAAAGCATAGTATGACTGAGTCTGGGCCTAATGAATGTGGTGTTTCTTCTTGTGCTGTTAAAGTTGTTGAAGAGACAGAGCTGTGGATTCAGGCTAATGAGATCTACTCATAATTATGACAGAAATGCAGAACAGAATTCATACTTTGTGACTCTGTGAAGACCTGGGCCACGAGGCAGGGAGAAGTGAATTTCAGAGCTATTATGAGGAAGGATGAGCTCTTCTCATCTCCAGAAATAACAGTGCAGAATGTCAGAACGGAAGAGGAAGTCAGTGACTACGCAGTCCTCCTGGCTTATTTTAGAAATGAGGAAACTGAGGTCCAGAAAGGTTAAGTGATTTGCCTAAGATCATGCAGAGAGTCGGTGGCAGAGCCAGGGAGGTCACTTGAGTGTCCTAATTCCTGTGCTATTGTTGATCCATGATTCCCTCACTGTTGTGTGGTCCTGATGACAAGTCCTGTCCAGCTGTTACCCATGGCTTTCAGGTTAGGTCTCACAGGATGCGTCCTCCTCCTCTGCTTTTGCTGATCTTGCCTGCAAAGAGAGAATTAAGGTCCCAGTTCAAGTGTCATTTCTGACTCCTCTCTTTCATCATTGTCATTGTCATCAGTCCACTCTTCAATTTCCCAACAGACTGTTTTTCTCATAGCTCTACTTGACAGTTCATCCCTCCTCCTCTCCAGAGCCTCGGCAGTCCTCCAACTCTCCTAGGATGGGTGGTGCAGAGGATCACATCCCTGGGCCACAGTGATGTCTCCAGGGTTGTGCATGTGACCTCAGCTGAGTCAATGACACTCACTCCTGGAACTTAGCAAAGGGTTATTCTCTTTCCTAGGGAGTTGTAAGCTCACAGATTATAAGCCTGGTGGGCAACTTGACATCCTGCTGGAGAACAAAGCAGCATAGTGACAATTCATGGACTTAATTACCTCAGCCAATGCTTTTACTTTTTGCTTAAGCCAATTTGATTTGGATTTCTGAGAATTTATAACCAAATAATTCTGCAATACTCCAAATATACCAATAGATCAGTATTTTCTCCAGTTTGTTCCTAGACTATCCATTACTTAGATAAATATTGAGTATCTATCATTAAGTATAGGTAACAAAGATCAATAAAGATGAGTAGGACATAGTCCTTGAATTCAGCTGCTCATTATTATAGCAGGGGAGTGAAGACTCTCTGCTAGAATACTTAAGTGTTAGATGGACAGGGAAGCCTGGCGTGCTGCAATTCATGGGGTCGCAAAGAGTCAGACACAGCTGAGCAACTGAACTGAACTGAACTGAAGACACTTAAGTACTTGCGTCTAACGTACAAAGTAGTAGGTGAAAGTAGCCTGAGGGAGATGCATACAGTATGCTGTGGAGGTGTGAAGGAGAAGAGTTCACACAAATGGAGAGCAGAATAAGACATTTCTTATAGTGTATAGAATTTGAGATAAAATTTGAAGATTGGGGAGGAACAAGAAGAATCCCAGACAAAGAGACCAACATAAACTAAAATATAGAAATGGAAACTTTCTGGACACAAAAGGGCAATAAATACAAAATCTAGATTATTCAGAGTAGGTATTTCAAAAGGTCAAGTGTCTGAAAATTCAATTTGTTGTGTCAAATATGACAAAATATTGTCATATTAATATTATATTAATGCCATTCCACCTAGGAAAGATTATGATTGCATCTATCTGGTAAACAGATAAATCTTCAAAACATTAAAATTTTTAAATGAATTATTACCCCTTTCTTCCACTACACAGAAACCCCATGAAGGCAGGGAACATATTCTTGGTCTCCATTTTATCCTCAATTCTTAGAGCAGTGTCTGGCAGAGTGAATGCTCAATAAATATTGTTGAAAAGATTGATGAATATTATGGAAGGCTTTCAATGTCAGACCAAGGGCTTTTCACACCTAACAATTTTAAGGAAAACCCAATGTTTAACGAGCACCAACTGTGTGTCATCTACTCTACAGATATGTGGCATTAATATAATATTAGTATGACAACATTTTGTCATATTTGACACAATAAATTGAATTTTCAGGGCTGTGTTTTAGGAAGAGAGACTGGATAGAGTGAAGACAATGAAGAGACACTGGAGTAACATCACTCTTTACTCATATTGAAACTTATCTGAGCCTGATCATGCAGATAGTGTTGTTAGAGCAGAAAGCAGAGGACAACTGTAAAAGTAAAATGGCAGATTTATTACAGTTTCAGAAAAGTTGGGAAGAGGATCTGAGGGTTGGTGGGGAAAAATGTATTTTTCTAAGATGATCACAACAGTATATTCTATACAACCACATCAAAATAAAGTCTAATTCCCCTACTCTTGATTTGGAGTGGGCTTATCATTCAGTTGGAACCAAAGGAATATGGTAGAAGTGACACATGTAACTTCTCATGGGCAATCATAAAAAGTGACCCAACTTCTGCCATGCTGTCTTGGAATGATTTCACCCTTGACATCTTCAGTCACCATGTAAAGAGCCTGACTGTCCAGAGGTTGCCATACTCTAAGAAAGCCCAAACTTGTCTCTATGGAAAGATCATAAAGAGACCCTAAGACCACACTCAGAGAGAGAGATATACTGGAACAGAGGTGTAGCCCCTCACTTACTGTTTCAGCACTATCAAGATACACCAGAGAAGAACCACTCAGCTAAGCCCTACCTGAATTCCTGATCCACAGAAACTGACAAATAATAGGTATATTTTGTTCTAGTCATTCTGAGTATACAAAAGTATCCTGCAGGCATGATATCCAGCTGTCTCCTGGGAGTATGGACCTGGCAT
Organism: Ovis canadensis; assembly: GCF_042477335.2. NCBI lineage: Eukaryota > Metazoa > Chordata > Mammalia > Artiodactyla > Bovidae > Ovis > Ovis canadensis. The sequence continues at coordinate 83,698,913 of NC_091249.1, forward strand.
TGGAGTGTCACTTGAAGAGATGTGAAGCTATGAAAAGTAGGAATAGGTAAGTTGTAAAAGGAGATAATGTGGCCAGGATAGAAGACTCACATCACCTTTTATTAAATGAGGAAGAGGAGTTGGGGTAGAATAAAGAGATGTTATTAGATCGTGACATAATTATTAATTGGTTCATATGCTTGTTTTCTGACTTCTCTGCCTAGACTATTAGATCTATAAGACCAATGATCAAATCTGGTTTTGTTGCATTAATAAGGTCATTAGTTTAGTTTGCGACAGTAGCAAACTACCCCATAATCTCAGTGTTTTTCAGCAACAAACACTTCCTTTTTACCCCTGTAATACTCATGTTCTACTGTAGGTCAACAGTGGCTGTGTTCCAGGCAGCCATCTGCTCCGTGTACTTTCTCATTCCAGGATTCAGTGGAGAGAACGGTCTTTATCTGGGACATGCTGTTATTAGGATGTGCGAGAGGTCTGCAGAAACTGGTGATACTTCTGAAAGCTTCTGCCTGAATGTGGTGTGTGTCACGCCTGCTCCCATTCCTTTGGCTAGGGCTTGACACACGGCCAACCTGAAAGCAGCCTCCAGGAAGCACAGCAAATTACATTGTGCTGAGTGAATATGCAACCCTCTTACAGAGATATGGGTCAGGGGTGAAAGATTGCAAACCATAACTTACCCCTCCCACCAAGGTAACCCTCATGCTTAGCACAATCCCTGGCACCTAATAGGTGCTCACAAATATTTGTTGAATGAGCGAATGGTTGGACATGATCAGGGAGGCAAGAGAAGATAAAAAATAATAGGCAGTGTTCAGAAACTCAAGGAAGATTTGACCTCACAATTTCAGAAAGAATTTGAGAGCAGAAAACGATAGACTTTATGAATCCAGTGAGCTCATATAGGTGGACTACACTTAAAAGTGTACAATCTTTTTTCATTTAAATTTCATAGACACCTGACGCAGGTGTGGATCCTGCAAGAGAATTCATTTGCCCAGAGTTCCAGGACACTTCTACTCTGCATCCTTGCTGCCCACCCTTCCTTGATTGCTAGTTCATTTGAAATGAATGCTAGTTCTCTTTGAAATGGGAGCTATATGAGCTTAAGATGCAAATGCTCAGTGCACCTAGAATTATGTGATAGGAAAGAAGTCATTGTCTACATCTTTTGCTTGGAACGAGATTGGGTCTTGCTCTATGAGAGCATAGAGAGGTCATTGCAAAACTAACTGTGGATAAAAAGGGGTTTCAGACTGAGGGAGAAAAGGAAGTGGGAGTCGTTTCTGTAAACAACAAAATGAATGAGAATGCTGCTGTGTTTTAATTTAGAAATATCAATGCAAGCCATGCTTGTTAGCTTTTTAAAAATTTTTAATTCAAACTAATGAAAAATTGAAAGGAAATGAGATGTTCCATAAGATTTAGCCAAACTGAATAGGTCTTATGGAATCTGACTGCAAAATTAGTTATGGATGGGTTTTGGCAAAAGCAACTACTGAGATTAAAACCCTGCCTGCCTATTCCTAAAAATTGGTGGTGTGCACTATGAGGCCCCTGGTGGGCTGTTGCAAGGTTCCCTCTTGTTCCCCTGTTTATAATTAACATAGAAGATAAAAAAATTTAAGTAAAACTGTAGCATATGAGCGGAGAAGGCAATGACAACCCACTCCAGTACTCTTGCCTGGCAAATCCCACGGACGAGGAGACTGGTAGGCTGCAGTCCATGGGATTGCTAGGAGTTGGACACGACTGAGTGACTTCCCTTTCCCTTTTCACTTTCATGCATTGGAGAAGGAAATGGCAACCCACTCCAGTGTTCTTGCCTGGAGAATCCCAGGGACGGGAGAGCCTGGTGGGCTGCCGTCTATGGGGTTGCAGAGTCGGATACGACTGAAGCGACTTAGCAGCAGCAGCAGTAGTATATGTGTATGCATGGGTGTTGGTGTGTGTATGTATATATGGAAATGGCATAGAGATACAACAATATATGATTTAGAAACCATGATAAAAGCAAAAGCAACTACTGAATGCTTAGGGTTGCAAAGAGTCAGACATGACTGAGCTACTGAGCATGCACAGGGACGATGTCGCTAACTCTCTGTATTCCTCCCCACTCTATCTGCACAGTGTTCTTCCTCCATTGAGCTTTTTCATGGCACCCTGCTTTTTCACCAATTCTCTATTTGCTTGTTTAGTTATTTACTGTTGTCTCCAACCACACTGTGAGGGCAGGGACATTATCTGTTTGGTTCGCTACTGCTTTCCCAATACCCAGCAGGGTACAAGGCATGTGATGCTTATAGCTTCTGGATGAGTAAAAGTTCCACTAGCAGTAGGTTAGCAATATCCAGGAAGGTTTCACTTTAGAGAGGGAAAGACCTTGGAGGTCATGCAAATCTAATACCAGATCCGTGTTAATTGGTAGCACTTTTGTTCTTTACAGTCTATTCTATGAGTGTGCACAACATATTTATTCTTCTGGTAATTGACATTTTGTTTCTTGCTGGAATAAACAATGTGGTTATCAACATTCTTATGTATGTTTCTTTGTGCACGTCTGCAACGATTTCCCTAGAGCATATGCCCAGCAGTTGAACTACTAAGTAATAGGATATGCATATCTTAATCTTTACAAGATAACACAATTTATTTTCCAGAATGGCTGTTCCAATCAGCCCTCCCAGTAGCTGTGTCTGAGTGAGTGTTCCTGTTACTCCACTTCCTTGGCAACATTTGATTTGAACAGATTTCTTAACATTTACTAATCTTGTAGGTGCAAAATGGTGGTTTCAATTTTCATAAATCCCATCTGTTTAGGCCAGAGGTTGCAAACCAGCTGTGCATGGGCTGAATGAGACCTGAAGTCTGGATGCTATCCATGGATGTGTTGTGTTTGATTGAAGGGTGTTTTTGAACCAAAAAAAAAAAAAAAAGAATTAGTTGCTAATATTTGAAAATTGGAAGATTTCACTTAAGAATCTGGATTTCTGGTGGTTTTTTTTTTTCCCCACCTTGGGGGAAAAATGGGATGACATCAGTACACAGAGCCCTTATTCACACCTGACAATGACTGGCAGTAGTTGAGAAGCAGCTGCCTCTGCTTGTCAGGCAGGGGATGTGCTTTGAAAACTGGCCAGAGTTTTATAGCCAACCTATCTTTTGGTTATTTTGGCTTCCTGGCCCCTGTAGGTTTTAAAATTGTCTGGCCTGTTTTGAGTCTTCATAAAGAAAAGCCTCAGAAGTGGGATAGTGGTAGGCGGTACCCCCTTCACCCAAGTTAGACTTGGAAGAGCCCTGCATAATAGAACCCTGGACACATGGTTACCGATAAAAACGAGAACAATCACTGAGCTGAGGGCCACTTCTCCCCTAAAACCTCTCCATTCATCTTCCTGTGCTCTGTGCTCCCCCTTCTCCTACCCCTTTTCCCGTGTTTTCTTTCTTGGCTCTGAATTTCCTGAGCCTTTTGGTCTGCCCTCCTTTTGAGCCACCTATTTCTTTTCACCATACATTATGGTTATTTGTGTACTTGCCCTCTTTCCCTCTCTTTGGCTGAAAGCTCCTTAAGGTTTGGGACCATGTATTTATAGGTCTGTCATTTTAAGTTTTGTTGTTGTTGTTTTGTTTTCCATAGTACTTTATAGTGGTGGCTTGCACACGGAAGTTTCATTCATTTCAACAGGCATTTACTAAGTGCTCATATGCCAGACCTTGCGCTGGGCTCTAGGGCATTGAAATGCCATCATTGCCTTCAAGGGTGTGATAGCTCTCTGGGAGAAAGGACCATGTTTGTTCATGCATTCATTCTCTCAAACAGTAGACATATATGTAATGCTTACAATGGTCCAGGCACTGTGCTAGGTGATGGGGAGCAAAAACAGACAAGATCTTTGCATCAAGAAGCTTACGCACTAGTGAGGGAAAAGATATTGAGTTGCCTGTAGCTCAAGAAGCTGACCTGGTCTGAGAGTTGCAAGGGGGAAGACAAAGTGAGAATTGAACCAAGAATGTTATGATAAGTACATGTGAAAGTCTTTTGGTGGGAAAGAAGAGGCCCAGCTCACAGATCAGGAAGCAGAGTCCTTGTGGATGGGGCCTAGAGTTTTAGACACAGGGTAGTGAAAGATGAGACAGCAAATGGAGATAAGGGCTATACCCCAAGAGAAAATGAGTGCAGTCTAGGGTCTAGATGCTAAAATGGAGGTGCATAGAATGGAGACATTCAGTTTTTAATTGAATTAATGCACAGGTAAGTGAATATATGGATGACTATTCTAGAAACTTACCATCTAGTACAGAGGATGTCTAATAAACAGTTTATTGTTATTCTTTAATCAGGAAGGGACAGAATGGATGCTGAACTTTTCAGGGACCTACAAATTCTGCACTAGCTACAAGAAGAAGAATGCCATGATCCTGGAGATTTGTTAAAGATGGATGGCTCTTTGCCCTCACCCCTGACTAAAAAAAGGAATCACCTTCCCCAGACTTCTATTGTCCCTGAAAAGAGGAGAATAGTTGCCTGTAGAGGATTAGCAGAAATAGGCCCATAATGAGCCCACCCTAAGTTATTGACAGCACTTGGCCCTTGACTGTAAGGAGCAAGTCTTGTTTCTTAGCTCTTGCCTTGCCAGTGTACCTCAAGGCTTTGAGATGAACAATCCTAATAAGTAGGCTTTTCCCCTCCCTCTGCAGCGTGCAGGCTGACTGAATGCTTCCTGCCCCTGAGTTGATACTCTAGGGCATGCAGACCTTTGTCAGGAATACAACTGAAGTCTAAAGCATCCTTGGGGAAACCTCATCCTAGATCAAATGCCACTCTTAAGAGTGGAGAAAATTTTTTCTCAGAGAATTTATTAAAGGTGATTCCTGAAAGTTATAGCTAAGAAGTATAAGCCCCTGCTGCCATGTGGCTGGATTGTTTCTTTATTCTGTTGTTAATCAGATGTTAACAAAAGGAAGGTCCTATCACCCTGATGCTTGGTGCCATGTCTGTCTCTTTGTTCACTGTGTCCTTTTGCCTGGAATGCCCTCCCTCCTTTCAACAGTCCTGTCTTCGAAGAAACTTTCCCCAATAATGCCAGACAGCAATGCTATATCTCTTTCCTGACCTGCCTATAACTCTTTTAACAATTATTCTGTATATTTTGGTATTTGATCCCTGGTGGCTCAGACAGTAAAGAATCTGCCTGCAATGAGGGAGACCTGGGTTCAATCCCTGGGTTGGGAAGATCCCCTGAAGGAGGGCATGGGAACCCACTCTACTATTCCTGCCTAGAGAATCCCCATGGACAGAGGAGGCTGGTGGGCTACAATCCATGGGGTCGCAAAGAGAAGGACATGACTGAGCAACTAAGCACAGCACAACATTTATTTATGCATGTTTTAATTACTATATGTCTTGGTTCTTCAACAAGATGACAGCTTGAAAATAGGCCAGCATGTACTTGCTGAAAGTACTGAATAACAGTAAAGCTTAAGGACAAAGACTAAATTATAGCCTTCCTTGCTAACCTGTACTATATTGAGTTCATTTATGGGATCATAAAAAGTATTAAAAAATATTTTTGAAGCAGATTAAATGAACAGAAGTTAAGCTGAAAAATCCTAAAGAACATGTCCTAGTAAAGGACAGAAATGGTGTGGACCTAACAGAAGCAGAAGATATTAAGAAGAGGTGGCAAGATACACAGAAGAACTACACAAAAAAAGATCTTAATGACCTGGATAACTACGATGGTATGATCACTCATCTAGAGCCAAACATCCTGGAGTATGAAGTCAAGTGGGCCTTAGGAAGCATCACTACGAACAAAGCTAGTGGAGATGACAGACTTCCAGCCAAACTATTTCAAATCTTGAAAGATGATACTGTTAAAAGTATGCTGCACCCAGTATGCCAATAAATTTGGAAAATTCAGCAGTGGCCACAGGACTGGTAAAGGTCAGTTTTCATTCCAATCCGAAACAAAGGTTATGCCAAAGAATGCTCAAACTACTGCATGATTACACTCATTTACTGTGCTAGCAAAGTAATGCTCAAAATCCTCCAAGCTGGGCTTCAACACTGTGTGAACCAAGAACTTACAGATGTACAAGCTGGATTTAGAAAGGGCAGAGGAGGCAGAGATCAAATTGCCAACATCATTCAGTCATAGAAAAAGTAAGAGAATTCCGGAAAAACATCTATTTCTGCTTCATTGACTAAGCCAAAGCTTTTGACTGTGTGGATCACAACAAACTGTGGAAAATTCTTCAAGGGACGGGAATACCAGATCACCTGACCTGCTTCCTGAGAAACCTGTGTGCAGGTCAAGAAGCAACAGTTAGAACCGGATGTGGAACAACAGACTGGGTTCCAAATTGGGAAAGGAGTAAGTCAAGGCTGCATATTGCCACCCTGCTTATTTAATTTATATGCAGAGTTCATTATGCAAAATGCCGGGCTGGATGAAGCACAAGCTGGAATCAAGATTGCCAGGACAAATATCAATAACCTCAGATATGCAGATGACACCACCCTTATGGCAGAAAGTGAAGAGGAACTAAAGAGCCTCTTAATGAAAGTGAAAGAGGAGAGTGAAAAAGCTGCCTTAAAACTCAATGTTCAAAAAATGATCATGGCATCTGGTCCCATCACTTCATTGCAAATAGGGAAAAAATGAAACAGTGACAGAGTTTATTTCCTTGGGCTCCAGAATCACTGCAGATGCTGACTGCAGGACTGCAGCCATGAAATTAAAAGATGCTTGCTGCTTGGAAGAAAAGCTATGACAAACCTAGACAGAGTATTAAAAAGCAAAGACATTACTTTGCCAGCAAAGTCCGTCTGGTCAAAAGCTATGGTTTTTCCAGTTGTCATGTATGTATGTGAGAGTTGGACCGTAAAGAAGGCTGAGCACCAAAGAATTGATGCTTTTGAACTGTGGTGTTGGAGAAGACTCTTGAGAGTCCCTTGGACTGCAAGGAGATCCAACCAGTCAATCCTAAAGGAAATCAATTCTGAATATTTATTGGAAGGACTGACGGTGAAGCTGAAATTCCAATACTTTGGCCACCTGATGCTATCAGTTAACTCATTAGAAGAGACCCTGTTGCTGGGCAAGGTTGAAGGCAAGGGAGAAGGGGACAACAGGGGATGAGACAGTTGGATAGCAACACTAACTCGATGGACAAGAGTTTGAGCAAGCTCTGCAAGATGGTGAAGGACAGGGAAACCTGACATGCTGCAGTCCATGGGGTTACGGAAAGTTGGATATGACTGAGTGAGTGAACAACAACAAAGAACATAGACTAAGGAATCATGTAGTTATAAGTTACCGGGTAAGGACTTGGGCAAATTCAGTAATTTCTCTGTGCCTCAATTTTCCCATTTGTAAAATGGGAATTTTAGTAGAACCCACTTAAAAAGGTAATGTTGAAGACTGAATAAGATACTATGTATACTCAAGATTGTCCCATAGCCAAGATTATCTGCAAATGAGCACATGAAAATCTTAAGTGTGCAGGGTTTGACTAGGGCTTCCCATTGTAAAAGGAGGCAAAGAAGTTGACAACTTTATTGGAGCTTAGGATCAATCTCAAAATACAAAAGGCCTTCAGGGACCATTCCCAAGTGAGTGACCAGTGAAGGGTAGTATAAGGGGACACAAGAAAGTAAAGTAAGGCAAAATGGAGCAGGCTAGTATTTCCCAAATTCACAGCCCTCATGTCAAGCCAATTTAGTCATTCCCTTTACACTCTTTTTCCATTCTCAAAGAGAAAAGTTTGATGAAGTTTTCATTTGATAGAATCAGTTTGGTGGTCCTTGTTCAGCTCCATTTGAACTCCTGAAAATCTCCTTTATATATAAAAGAAGAGCGTTTATCTCAGGCTGTAATCCTTTGATAGAATATAGTGTATTTTTAACTGGAATTCAATATCATTGTTCTATTATTAAGTTTTATAACTATCTTTGATTTAAGTAATACTGTCTTTCCTGTTAATAGTACACACAAAGTTTCTTTTTATATTTTTAGCAAAAAGAGAGATAATTAAAAGTTAAGTAAATATTAGGATAGGAGGTTCACAGTAAAATAAAATACCATGAAAGTGAAACACAAATGACTGACTGGAAAACCCTTGGGCTGATGGTTTGGGACTGAATTCTGTACCTGTTTTCCCTTCAGGAGTTACACAACCTTGAAAATTCATTTCCCTTGCCCAAGCCCCCCATTTTCTGATCTGTTACATGAGTGAGTTGGGCAAGAGAGAATCGCTGTGGTTCTGTCTAGCTTGCATATTCTAGCATTTGGTCAGGGAAGAGTTAGAAGACACTCCTTGATGGTGGAGGGCTGCCTTGACTTGGGAGGATTTGCTTTGCAGGGAGGTGGGGAACAGTGGGGCTGAACAGATGTACTGTACCAGGGACACATAGGGTATATTTATTCTCTGGCTATATTTATTCATGCTTACCAGCCCCAAGTTGCCATCCTTATTTTAGGACTGAAAATGTTCATTTCAGACACTCAAACTTGGAATTGGCCAATAAATCTATACCAACATGTGGCCAATTGATCTCCTATTTCTCCAGATTTCCTTTCCTTATGACCTTGGAAAAGTATGTCTTCACCTCTCCTAAAGCAAATGCTCTAAGTGGATCCTGCTCTCTATTTTCTACCTATTATGCCCATAGCTATCACTTACCAAGCTTTGAGCATGTACCAGCCACTCTGCAAAGCACTTTAAGCATATTATATAGCTTGATCTTACAACAATTTTGAAGAGGGAGATATTGCCATTATCCCCATAATACAATGAGGAAACTGGGACTCAGAGATCATAAGTGACTTTCTCAAAGTCACACAGTTTGTAAGAGTCACAAATGGGATTTAAATACAGACTAGTTGTATTCCAAAGCCCATGATATCAGGGTGTTTTAAAAGTGAAAATTGAGAAATTGCAAATCTAAAATTGAGGGTTTCTTTTTTTTTCTGTTTAAAATTTAAATACTTTCAAGATATTTTAAAAAATGTTCAAGATATGTTAAATAGAGTGAACTTCGATCACGTTATTAAAATCACAAGTATGTGGGCTCTGCCAGTACAGGAAAATGTTTATGTGAACTAGAACTCGTGAAACTCCCACTAAGAGGAGTGTGTGGTTGCTGATCTGCTAAAGCAATCCTAATATACAGTGGTACAGACTGTGCAGAATTTTGAAGGATTCAGATAGTTCAGAGTTTAATGTGTTTTAGACTGTTTTTCTCACAGGGTTACGAAACTCCTAAATATACAAAGGTATATAGAAAAGAAACTTTTTTTTTTTGAAACTGAGTAAATAGGAGTAATTTTTAAAGGAGCCTCACTGTGGCCAGACCTCTGGGTTCATACATTATAGGCCCACCTGAAATTAAAAGACGCTTACTCCTTGGAAGAAAAGTTATGACCAACCTAGATAGCATATGCAAAAGCAGAGACATTACTTTGGCGATTAAGGTCCGTCAAGTCAGGCTATGGGTTTTCCTGTGGTCATGTGTGGATGTGAAAGTTGGACTATGAAGAAGGCTGAGTGCTGAAGAATTGATGCTTTCGAACTGTGGTGTTGGAGAAGACTCTTGAGAGTCCCTTGGACTGCAAGGATATCCAACCAGTCCATCCTAAAGGAAATCAGTCCTGAGTGTTCATTGGAAGGACTGATGTTGGAGCTGAAACTCCAGTACTTTGGCCACCTCATGCTAAGAGTTGACTCATTGGAAAAGACTCTGATGCTGGGAGGGATTGAGGGTAGGAGGAGAAGGGGACGACTGAGGATGAGATGGCTGGATGGCATCACTGACTCAATGGACGTGAGTCTGAGTGAACTCCGGGAGTTGGTGATGGACAGGGAGGCCTGGCGTGCTGCGATTCATGGGTTCACAGAGTCGGACAAGACTGAGCAACTGAACTGAACTGAACTAAAGTATTTAGTGAACAAGTCATTCCAGGAGAGAATTAAAAATCTCTCCTGAACTCCCAACCCCTTATTGTCCTGAACCAACTTCACTGAATCAGAGCTTAGCGTGTTCCTCTTCCCAGAAGTTCCTAGACATTTTGGGTAGCCAACCATATGAAAAATGTACATGTCAATCTGCATGTAATATTTTGCAAACAATTTTAGTGGATCCATGGGCCCCTGGGCTCAGTCAGGTAAAGCAGCCTGATAAGAAAAAGTCTTCTGAAATCCCAGCCTAGACAGCTAGAATAAAATTGGAGTGAATCTGAAAGGGTCTGAGTTTCATGGCAGGAGAGCAGATTGGTTCATCCTACCAGTCTTTTACCTTGGTGTGGGGGTCTTGTAGGTGGCTTGTTTGTTTGTTTTTACAAAGGATGTTCATGATTGTTTCATCTTCACAATCACCTTCTGGGCTAGAGAGAGCAAATGATTTCTACTGTGGCTTTAAGAGTGCAGATTTGGGAGCTAGTTGCCAGGATTAAAATGCAAGCTTTATTACTTACTACCTAGGTGAAATTGGGCCTGCTACTAAATTTTTCTAAGCTTGTCTCTTCTTCTGTAAAGGGCAGATGATGATGATAAGGATGAGAAGGAGGAGGACATTGGGTAGCTTCATGGGTTGTTGTGAAGATTCAATGATACATGTCACACAGGCACTTGGCACACTGTCTGGCATAGAGAAAACCCTGAATAGAGTTACCCTCCATATTCACAGGTTCTGAATGCTCAGATTCAAGCAACTACAGATCAAAAATATTTGAAAAAAAAGCTCCAGAAATTTCCAAAAACCAAAACTTGAATTAACATAGCATTTGCATTTTGTTTATACTTATTTACCTAGCATTTACATTGTACTAGGTACTGCCAGGAGAAATATCCATAACCTCAGATATGCAGATGACACCACCCTTATGGTAGAAAGTGAAGAAGAACTAAAGAGCCTCTTGATGCAAGTGAAAGAGGAGAGTGAAAAAGTTGGCTTAAAGCTCAACATTCAGAAAACGAAGATCATGGCATCCGGTCCCATCAGTTCATGGGAAATAGATGGGGAAACAGTGGAAACAATGGCTGACTTTATTTTTGGGGGCTCCAAAATCACTGCAGATGGTGATTGCAGCCATGAAATTAAAAGATGCTTACTTCTTGGAAGGAAAGTTATGACCAACCTAGACAGCAAATTAAAACGCTGAGACATTACTTTGCCAACAAAGGTCTGTCTAGTCAAGTCTATGGTTTTTCCAGTGGTCATGTATGGATGTGAGAGTTGGACTATAGAGAAAGCTGAGTGCCAAATAATTGATGCTTTTGAATCGTGGTGTTGGAGAAGACTCTTGAGAGTCCCTTGGACTGCAAGGAGATCCAACCAGTCCATCCTAAAGAAGATCAGTCCTTTGAAAGGACTGATGTTGAAGCTGAAACTCCAATACTTTGGCCACCTGATGTGAAGAGCTGACTCATTTGAAAAGAACCTGCTGCTGGGAAAGATTGAGGGCAGGAGGAGAAGGGGACAACAGAGGATGAGATGGTTGGATGGTATCACCAACTCGATGGACATGAGTTTCGGTAGACTCCGGGAGTTGGTGATGGACAAGGGAGGCCTGGCGTGCTGTGGTTCATGGAGTTGCAAAGAGTCAGACATGACTGAGCAACTGAACTGAGGTATTACAAGTAATTTAGAGATAATTTAAAGCATATGGGAGGATATGTGTAGGTTATAAGCAAATACTATGCCATTTTATATAAGGGATTGCACATCTTTGGATTTAATATGGGAGTTAGGGAGGTCCTGGAACCAATCTCCTACTGATACCAGGGGACAGCTGTAAATGACTTGCTTAGGCTAACACAACCAGCAATAAGCCTCTGTCTCAGATCATTCCTCACCTCCAAGTCTACTCCTTACAATTTATGATAAATTACAATGGTTTCATTCTGTACTATCTTAGCTAGTTAACTGTGTATCTTTCCCGCCCCCCTTTTTTTCCTCTTTCACATAAATTAGTTTTTCAGAGAAATTAGTGAAATGGATCATGAAGTGTTCCTGTCAATAAATTTTATCCCATAACCAGGTTAAAGGTTTGTTTCTAAGACATACTTGTAAAATTTTGACATCCAAATCAAAGGCTGCACTGAAGAAAGCTTGCTAATAATTTATGTGAAATTGCTGGTGATTAATTCAGCCCCATCTCTGCTGTCTTTCCTCCTTGTTTTCTCTGAGGTCCTCCTTTCCTGATTCTGCCCCCAACGGGCTCCCTCTCAGCACCCCCATCTTTTATATCTTGGTTCTGGTGTTACTTCCTCACCCTTCCCTGTTCTCTGCCCTGACCCTTTCCCCTGGCCCTATCTCCACCTCACTGAGAGTTCCTCTGCTTTAAATTTTGCTTTATTATTATTATCTTTTTTTTTTTCTCTAACTAAACTGAATAATTATTTGACTCACATCCCCTTTCTCTACCAGAACATAACAGACAGGAAACCAGAGCCCATATATTGTGCAGTCACTCTTGCTGCTTAACTTTTAGTTGAATAAACAAATAAACAATTTTGTTTGGGCACTGCCTTGCCCAGCCCTGGAACAGCACATATTATACCTCTCAGTTCAGTTCATTTCAGTTGCTCAGTCTTGTCCAGCTCTTTGTGACCCCATGGACTGCAGCATGCCAGGCTTCCCTGTCTATAACCAACTCGTGGAGCTTGCTCAAACTCATGTCCATTGAGTCAGTAATGCCATCCAACCATCTCATCCTCTGTCATCCCCTTCTCCACCCTTCAATCTTTCCCAGCAGCAGGGTCTTTTCATTAACTCAGGTTAATGAGTCAGTTCTTTGTATCAGGTGGCCAAAGTATTGGAGTTTCAGCTTCAGGATCAGTCCTTCCAATGAATATTCAGGACTGATTTCCTTTAGGATGGACTGGTTGGATCTCCTTGCAGTCCAAGGGACTCTCAAGAGTCTTCTCCAACACCACAGTTCAAAAGCATCAATTCTTTGGCACTCAGCTTTCTTTATAGTCCAACTCTCACATCCAAACATGACTACTGGAAAAAACATAGCTTTGGCTGGGTGGACCATTGTTGCCAAAGTAATGTCTCTGCTTTTTAATACTCTGTCTAGGTTTGTCATAGCTTTTCTTCCAAGGAGCAAGCATCTTTTAATTTCATGGCTGCGGTCCTACAGTCACCATCTGCAGTGATTTTGGAGCCCCCCCAAAATAAAATCTCTCACTGTTTCCATTGTTTTGCCATCTATTTTTCATGAAGTGATGGGACTGGATGCCACGATCTTAGTTTTCTGAATGTTGAGTTTCAAGCAAGCTTTTTCACTCTCCACTTTCACTTTCATCAACAGGCTCTTTAGTTTTTCTTCAATTTCTACCATAAGGGTGGTGTCATCTGCATATCTGAGGTTATTGATATTTCTCCTGGCAATCTTGATTCCAGCTTGTGCTTCATCCAGCCTGGCATTTTGCATGATGTATTCTGCATAGAAGTTAAATAAACAGGGTGACATTAAACAGCCTTGACACACTCCTTTCCCAATTTGGAACCAGTCTGTTGTTCCATTTACAGTTCTAACTGTTGCTTCTTGACCTGCCTCACATCAAATTTTCAGGTGGGTAGTTTTTTATTCATTTTATACCCTGAGAGATTGGAAGGTATAAGGGGATAAATAGCTCACTTCAGCTAACAGGGTAGTACAATGGCAGAGGCCCTCTGCTGCTCATGATTTCTTGAGGCCCAGGGATAGCACAGGCAGTGAAAGACTGCAGTCTATTTAAATCCCCGGAGGGCTGGGAGCAGGATTTATGGAATCTTACAACACCTCAGAGAGCAACAGTCCACCACTGGTCAATTAGAAGAACAGTGATCAGAAACCCAATCCCACTGACTAATGAGATGCCAAAAATTGAGATGTCACTTATAATTTCTTTCTTCATAGACTATCTTGAACAAAATTATAAGATATTAAAGAATCATTTGCATCATTCGAAAAGAAATCTAAACACTTGAATGTTTAAAAACAACTTGTCATTGGAGAGAAAGTTAAAATGTGTTTCAGTATTAACTTCTTAACGATTTTTGAAATATGCGTATCTTGTTGGAGCAGATGTGCCACAAATGGATGGTTTCCAACGTCCTGTTAAAATCTGGGAAGCCTCAGAGGCTGTAAAAATAAAATTCTGAACACAATTTCATTCTGGCAAAGGCTGGGCAACTGTTCTGGATTGGACCAAAATATCTAATTGTCTCAGGCAGAGAGAATCAGTGGCATTCTCCATTTGGTGAACTTCTTATGTGGAGATTAAATGGAATCATGCGATTGTAATTAGTCATAATTATAGCAATAGTTTCTTCTGTTTTTGTCTCTTTGCTGAGGCAGTCGCCTGTGATGGCTTTGGAATAACTTGTTCCTAAGGCTGGGAAGGGCTGTAAAAAGGAAGTTTTCCATTCAACTCTCAAAATCCTATGCATGCATTAGGACAAAAATGAGTTACTTTTAGAGTTACTCATTTCAAAAGCTTTTTATTTTTTCTTCCTCAAATGGAAGCACTGGGTTGGGGAGCACTGAGGCCAGTTACAGGGTGCAATCAACTTCATCACTGATGGAGAAACACCAGGCCTAAGTTGGGAAGACCAGTAATAAGGAATGAGAGCAAGCAGAAGTTCACTCCCCTCAGAAGGTCATGAGTCAGAAGCACTACTATCATATTAGGCCCTTTGCACGATTGTGTTTTTAGTTTTTTCCAGCTGTGGGGAGTTAATGAGAGATAAATTACTACTAGGATGTCTAGAGCACGTCTCCTGTGGGGTACTGGTTCTACTCTTCCATCTCCCATCTGATTGCTGAGTTCTGTTCTTTTTCTTCTACTCAATAATAAAGCCCTTTGGTGAGAAACTATACTGTATAGCACAGGGAACTCTACTCAGTGCTTTGTAGTGACCTAAATGGGAAGGAAATTTTAAAAAGAGGGGATATATATCTATTGCTGATTCACTTTACTGTACAGTAGAAACTAACACAACTACAAATAGTTGTAAAACAAATTACTCCAATAAAAATTTTTTAAAATGAAGAAAATTAAAGAAGAAAAAAATCCTTTGGTTAAAATATCACTTTATTCCTTTTGTGAGCCCATTCTTTAAAGAGATGGAGAGTGACACAATTCTGTAAAATTCTAGAAACCCTCTATCCTAGGTAAATGCACCTTCTTTGACTCTAGGCCCTACTGAATCTGGAACCATATAAGACAAGGTTAGAATGCATTTTATAGATTCTTTAGAAGGAAGGTCTATCTTGTGAGATTTTTATTCCTCAGAAGTAATAAGAATAATTAGCAACAATTATATAGCAATTATTGTGTGCCAGTCAATCAACAACTCTGTTGTAAGCACACTAAGTTGCCAGCACTGTTAGAGTCACTGGGAGTAAGCAAGGACAATGCTGTGGACCCAGTGTGTACTTTTGTATTTATGCTGTGGGAAGAGGCATGTTTGAAGTCCCATATTTGAAGTTTTTTGCAGTGAAAAGGAAATTAGACTTGTTTGATCATCCTGAGAATCAGAGTTAGGGAAGAGAAAGTAGAAATTATGAGGTGGATGGGGTTAGGTCAATGGTTCTCAACTGTGGCCCTGGACGGGTAGCATCTGGGAACTTGTCTCAGGTACACACTCCCAGCCCTACTCCAGACCTACTGAGACAGAAACCTGTGTTTCACAAACCTACCACTGATTGCGATGTTTAGACATGTAAGGGATAGTGCTCTACCCAGTGAAGTTTTCTAACAGCAAACTGAGTTGTCACTGCTGGTGGAATAGCATTTCCCATGACAGGATGTGTGCAAACAAGAGGGTTTGAAGAAGTGAAGGGCTTGGACTTCAGAAGTTCCCAAGGTTATTTAATAAAATAATTTTATAATTGTGAAGTACTGACAGGACACCAATGGGAGCTTGTAAAATATAATGCACAGTTGCATTAAATAGATTGTACAAAGTCCTTCCACATGAAATGACTGCTGCCAGAAATTGTCAAAACTTGTTCTTTATACTTTATAATGTACAAACAAAATGAATTATGGTAATAAGATAATTTTAATTTATTAATGTATTCATTTGAATATTGCTAATGTCAACATCTGATCACCCCTCCCAAATACCTGGTACTATATCAAGAATGTGAAAACTAAATGCTCTGGTGTTTCTTCTGTTCTGAAAAATGTACTCTAGATAAAACTGGAGGTTAGCAGGAATTATGTTTGTGATCTCTCCATCCTTTTCCATGGCTTCTCCAGATCTCCATTACTCTCCTTTTTTTCTTTTCCTGGCAGAGCTCCACCCTTGCCTCCAAATCCCTTGGGATGTAGTGTCTTCATCTCCCTTCTCCACCCCCACCTTCCCATTCTTCTATGTTTTTGCTCCCAGGAAGCCCATGATCAGGCCTTTGTAGTTTATCAGTCCTGGTCACCCCTGTGTCTGTCCCTCTGAGTGCAGGGCATCTATCTCTCCCTTGAATCTGCACTATTGGGGTAGCAGTTGCTAATAAGTTGACAGTTTATCTCTTGGGGAACATGTTTCCTTTTAAACTGGAGCCTTCCAGAGCCAATGCCTATCAGGGAGTGAGTTTTGGAATGAGTTTTGTGGGAGGTGCACAAAACATGGAGAGAATTTCTAAAGGTCAGCCCTGGGAATAATTCCTTGCATCAAAATTATTGAAGGAGTTTGTTAAAAGTAAATTCACTGCTTCCACCCAACTCCTTTAAATTGTGTCTCTGGAAATGGGTTTTTGGAGCTGCCTTTTTATCACTGTCCAAGAAGAATCATATGCTCACTCAGATTTGGAAAACATGGAAGCCCAGTCCCTTCCCTGATTCATATGGATTCATTTTTCTTTCCTCAGTCAAGTCCAGACTTGATCTGTCTAGTATTTTCTGGAGAGATTCTTCTTTGGGGTTCTGACTGCCTCTGGAACTGAGATGGAAGGTGAAATATAACCACAGACTTGGCATGAATTTGATACTGGCTGTGGGAGAGACGAGATGTTCTAACTGCACTCTTGTTACTCGAATGGAGTCTCAGTTGGCTGCTTCCTTGGAGTTTACAAGTCTATATGCTTTATCTCCAGAGGGTCTAAGGGTGGGGTGAGTGCTGGGAGGATGATAGGATGAAGACAAGGAGACAGGAACACTTCACTTTGCTTTTCACATAGTTATAGCACGAAGATAGAGACGTTGACTGTCACTTGACCTCCATGATATTTTGGCCTCATTTACAGTGGGAATTAACATGATCAAGAGGCAGCACTCTAGGATCCTTTGCAGTAATCTAAAAATAACACTACAAAGATCCATTCCTTCTTCCCACTAGTTTGAAGGAAGGCAATATTGATGCCCAATAATCTGATTTGAATTCCCAGTAAAACTTGTCATCATTTTGCTAAGCACTTGCTAAATTTTAACAGGCAGTGTCAGTTGGTGCAGAATGAATTTTGAGAAAGCTTTCTCTGGGCCTGTGGGATGGGAAAGCAGAGAAAGGGAATGAGTCTGTCTCCACACAACCTCCCTGAGAAGGAGGGGATTTAGGGGGATGAGAAAAACTGGGGAAGAGGCTCTATACTGTTAAGACTTAAGGGAAAATTGTGGCAGAAAAGGGTAAGTTGGCAGGAAAGTAGCATTTTCCAAGAAACTTGAGGACATACAAGTTGTAAATTTGAGGTCACCAACTTTATCTCACTTACTGTTACCTTCCCATCATCCTTACATGTTTGGTGGGCAATCAGTAAATGCTGGCTGATCAGTAAGTGAGCAATGAAAATCATTGGTAGAAAGAATAACCAGAATAAAGAGGAAAGAAAATAGGACCAAGATAGGGAAAGAATATGTTCCTGCAAGGAATTGCAGTGATGGAAGAAAGAGTCCTTGGCTGAAAGACTTGAGCTCTAGTCCTGACTCTGATATTGTATCACTGAGGAAATTCTCATAAATCACCCAATGAAAGAAAGTGGGGATCATATTGCTTTACTGACCTGCCTCCTTTTTCTGGGACTAGAACTCAGGCCTCCAAACCTCCCAGTGCTGTTTCCATAGATGTCAATAATACATTTGCATGCTTAGTGAATGGTTTATTGATTTTTCTAACTCAAAACAGTTGATTTTTTAAAAATGTCAAAATGAAGTGGATGGACTGGAAGATCAATAAGATCCTTTCAGCCCGACAGTTTTGTCGTGTATTCTATTATGTTCGTCAAGGACCAAGTTTGTTTTGTTTTGTTAGTACCCAAATGTTAGGGTCCCCAAACCTACCTAACTCAGTTATGGGTATGGGGAAATCCTGAAGGGTTATCTTCCCTAGTTCTCTACAGTTGTATATGGCTATCAACTTTTGAGGCAAGCCAATACCTAAGAATGAGGCCAACCCAGAGGAAAATAAAACTTGAACAGTGGAGAGATAAATTTCTGGTGACCATTCTGTATGACCATTTAGATTAATTCATACCTGAAGGTAGTTTTACTTCTGGACTCATTAGTTCAATGAGCCGATGAAGTCTCCCTTCTGGTAAACTATTTTAATTGGGTTTTGTCACTTGCATTGATGAATGTCCCAACTAACACAGTTACTTTGGTACTCAGGGTGATATGCAGGGAGCAGAAAAAAGGATTTCTGCAATGAATAAGCAAGTACAGTGAGCATTAGAATATAGTGTTATTGGGTTTGGATAATCCCAACCAGAAGAGGAACAGACTTTAGCAATATTAGTTTGTTATTTTATGGCTGAAATACAGCTAACCAGTTTATGCCTGACCTATTATAGTCATAGAAGTAGTATGGCATAGTGAGGGTTTGGCAAAGTAGAGTCCTCAAGTTCTGGGATATATGTTGAGACTGAAGATTTTGGGGCTTAACTCAGAACTACTGATTCAGAATTGGGGAGTAGAGGACTAGAATTTACTTTCTTAAAAGATTCTCAGAGTATGCATTAAATTTTGAGATCCAGGGCCACGGTAATGAATGAATGCTCTGATTTTAAAGCTAGTCTGGATTTGAATGTGGCCTCTACTTGTGTGACCTTGAGCTAGTAACTTAGCTTTCTTTCAACCTCAGTTTTCTTATCAATAAAATGAGGAATAATAATACCTCATAGGATTGTGAGGATAAAAGAGAAAATGTATGCATATAAAGCACTTAACCAAGTGTTTTTCTGTAAGAAGTATTTGGTATATATTTTTATTAATATCTAAGACTATAAGAGAAGGGAGCAGGCCTAAAAAAGGAACAGAGACAGATAAATATTATGTTTGAACTATGAGAGTCCCCAGAATATGACATAACATACTCTTTTGCTAATGATTCTATAAGATAAGGGATACAAAGGATATGAAGAATGCTAGTTTTATCATGACCATTTTCTCTTTTCCCCATTATTACTATTGCTTTTACTGTGAGCCTCACAACCACATTACCTTACTCCTCTGGGATCCTCTTCACCAGTCCTGCCCCTTTTATTGAATGAAGAAACTGGATTCATAGAGGTGACCTCCCACTCTTAGCTCTTGAGTTGAGCTGAATTCCCCATGTAGAGAGCTCCAGCTGGGGAATGGTAGGGGCACCTGCTTTGTCCTGTGGGGGGCCTGGTTTTTTGTGCCAACAGCCTACCTTTTGGGAGGCATGTCTGGAATTTCAAGTTGGCATTTGCTAAGTGTCAAAGCTCTGAGTGGTTCCTTTCTAACTGAGCCCCCAGGGAATCTCAGGGCCTAACATGTTAGGCAAATGGAGAATCTTTGAGCCCTAGGTCATGCTGATGGATATTGCACTATAGTCCTGCCTGCTAGATCTGTATAGTTATTGAACATTCTAGCATCTATTCAATACAACTCCTCAAATAAAAAAAGTCAGCAAGCCACATAAGGAGAAAACAATTGCAGGAGCAAAAATGACTGTGTTTGGCTATGTTGTAACAGTGCTTGGAAGAGTTTGAAAGATTGTCTAAACCTTAAATACAAGTTGGGCCTCATCTATTAAACGAGGTGATGATCTTCAATATTTATTTTAACCTTGGTTATTTAAGATTTTAGATTCCAGGTTTTATTGTGTTATTCAAGATTGCTTCTCTAAGTAAGTCTCTCTATTCCTCTGAATTTTCAACAGTGGGAAACAGGATGGGTGACATCTGCAGTTGAAACCAGGCCATGTTGTTGAACAGTTGGCAAATCTAAGTTACTCTCTTCTCACTAGAATAGGTGCAGGGTTGCATATTAATTTACAATTACTCATAAAGTAGATGGCAAAGGTTTCTCTTTTGTCAACACTTGGACATACAAATGAGGTAATATCGAATGGGCAATGAATATTTCATTTCCACCTTGCCTCATGGTGGAGGCTGCCTTAAATGAGATCAGATTAACATCAGAAGTGACTCACACTTGGTTAGGTATCCAAGTCTGGTCCCCTCAGACTTGCTACATTTTGGCCTCAAGTCATCAGCTGAATTCTGTTACTGACTCTGCAAGCATGGAAGCAGAATCACATAAGGCTATCTCAAGTTTATGCTGGGTATAAACTTCAGTATTTCCAAGTGGTCTTTGGTTCTGACAATATGACAGAGCAAATTTATAGAAAGACTGAATAAAAAATAGAATTTTATGAAACACTTGCATGAAAGGGAGAAAAACCTCCAAGTGCAAGAAATGAAGATAGAAATCAAAGCCTGGACAATATGGAGGACTGGCATTTCAGCAGAATTTCTGATCCAGATAGAGGCTTTACGAGCTGAGGGTTGGGGACCTGACACCTGAGATTATCACCTGTCTATGAACATGGTTTAAAATAAGAAAAATTACATCTAGGAAACTAAAACCCCAGGTCTGTGGCACATATGGGTATAGTATCCAAATATATGCTTCTAAGTTAGCACAAACTGCTCAAGTCAATTAGACACCGGGTATAACTCAAACAATTGTAAAACTATTTTACTTCGGATATTTTTACAACTCAAGGCCCAAAAAATTCACAAAAGAAAATTAACCACCATGAGAGAGAGCCAGTGGGTGCAGCAAAAGGATAGTTAGTACCCCAAGAATCAGAAATAATAGATAAAATTATAAGAGACTATCAAATAAAAAAATATTTGAAATGGTTAAAGATGTGAGAGGAGGAATAGTATAATGAAAGAAGCAGAAAATTTTGAAATATACAGCTAGAACTTATATTTGGTTGGCCAGCTATCTCACTTTGCCCAAGACTGAGGGACTTCCCAGAACATAAGATTTTCAGGGCTAAAACAGAGTCTCTGACAAACCAGGATGGTTGTCCACACTGTTTCAACTGATAATTGAAGAGATTTTAGTAAAGGGACTATTTATAACTTGTGGGATGGAGTTTGGGGAACCCAGCAAGGAAGGAAGCAGCACCCTGGACCTAACAGTGATAGAGAGTCATTACCGGCCCTAAGCCTGAAGGGGCAAGGAGATGGTATGGTTACTGAAACCCAGATAAGCTAAACAAAGAAGCTCCATGGAGCATGCTGCCCCATAGGAGCCTTTAGTCTAGAGAAACATACCAGTTTCCTCCTACCTTCCCTCTGAACTCCTGTTGAGGCCTCTCATTGGCTTAGCTCAACCAAAAACCAGAGAACAAAGGAGCCATTGACATAGGTCATAAAAGTCACCCCCTGAGACACAGTGACACAAGGTAAAGAAGGATTCAGAACGGATCCTGACATCAAATGAAAAATAACGAGGACAAACACACAATGAAACTGGCCATCTGAATACTTGTATATGGAACCTCTTGTGTTTAGTAGTGTATATAATATCAGAATGAGGAGAAGGAGTATTAGGGTGAGAATTAGAAGAACTGAGTCTTGGTGACACATCTGGGATTCACAATCTGGGACTCTGAGAAAATATCTTCCTCTATATCACATTATCAGCTATGAAATCTTTCTAGAACAGAGGTCTCAAACTGAAAGTCCATGGATCAAATCTTTATGTGTATCGCTTGGCCAATACAGTATTTTTAAATAAATCTGAATGACTGAATAATATTGAAAAAGTCAGAAAAACTCACATGTTTAGGGAGCACCCCCACCTCCCAGTTCCAAAGGCCCCACCTGGCCCACTTCACTCCTTTATATTATCTGCCTATGCCCCATTGGAATTGGAATTTGTAACACTTGAATGAGCTGTTTCAGCTTTAACAATCTGTGAAATTTAAGGCATGCTGTATTTTTTGCACATGAACATAGGCTTTTTGAATTTTCTAGTCTAGGTAAGTAACGAAGTTGGCAGGTGTTTATTTTTGCATATCTTTCTTTACATCTTAAACACATCACATATGCAGTTTTAGGAAGCATATGGTTTTCCATGTGCCTAACTACACTATTGATTTTTCTTTTTTCCTAAGTTCTCCAAAAGCCCAGTAGAATAAACACAAGCTGCCACTTGGAAAACAGTTCTGAGGTAGAACCCAGCTGGGTGGAAGAAAATGAGGGAATCCAAAAAGCTGCCAAGTGACCATATTCTGGGTACAAGTTTCTATAGTTCATGAAGACCATGATTTTTTTTTCTCCCCCTTTGCCTGGTTATATGGTGAATATAGGTGTGAAACAGCTCAGAGGTGGGATTTCTTTTTGCTCTTTTGGCTAACAGAGAATGGAGCAAAAGGTAAATTCAGCCTTCTAATGGCAGACCTTGAATGGAAACACCTGGAAATGTTTTACTGGGTAATGGGCCCTGGGTTTTACACCTCTTGCCTATATCATGGCTGGGGGTCACAGCAAGCAGAGTCTTTTCCAGGCTCAGGTGAAAGATAAGTCTGAAAAGGAGTTTTCCTCCACAGACCAGCCCAGCTTAATAGATGCTAAGAGTGAGCTTGTCTGGCCAGGGAACCTTGAGGTAGGGGTTGCTGTGAATTGCACTCACATTCCCAGAGGGATTGAGAAACTGGCGCTGTCTAGCCAGTATTTGATACTGAATATGACTGCTTGCCTGACTCACAAAGGATTTCCCTGTCAGCCCTCCCTCAGCACTTTCCCTGTACACTGTTTCAGCTATTGCTGGAAGATGATTAGGCCAAAGGATTATAGTGTTGAAAGAAGAGCTTCTAACTCCTTTTCCAGAATAAACAAAGATTCTGTGTTGAACATAAATTGCAAACATGTATTAATTTTCCTCTGGACAAAACTGTTGCTAATCTTTTTGCCTCAAGGAAAGGTGGAGGAGTTTTTGAGTGTTGCAGGCTGAACTGGTACCTGATGAAGTTGTAAAGGAGTGAATTTTGTCTGTTGCCTTTTGTTGCCTACAATTTGCCATTCCTATGTCTTCCTGTGTCCCTGGCACCTCCTGTTATCTTTATGCACATGTATTACTTGCTAGCCACCTATCTCAGTTTCTTCCACTTACCTCTCCTGTAGGCTACTGTGTCAATTAGGTTTCCTGCTGGGTTGGATGACCATAGAATTTAGTGTTCAAACCGGGAGTTTTTTAAAAATTTGGGGTATAGTTGATTTACGATATTGTGTTAGTTTCAGGTATACAGCGAAATAGATCTTTTTTTAAAAAATTATATTCTATCAATGACACCCCACTCCAGTACTCTTGCCTGGAAAATCCCATGGACGGAGGAGCCTGGTGGGCTGCAGTCCATAGGGTTGCTAAGAGTCGCACATGACTGAGCGACTTCACTTTCACTTTTCACTTTCAGGCATTGGAGAAGGAAATGGCAGCCCACTCCAGTGTTCTTGCCTGGAGAATCCCAGGGACGGGGGAACCTGGTGGGCTGCCATCTATGGGGTTGCACAGAGTCAGACACGACTGAAGCGACTTAGCAGTAGCAGTAGCAGCACTGTAAGATATTGAATATAATCCCCTGTGTAAGTCCTTGTTGCTTAAATGTTTTATGTATAGTAGTTTATATCTGTTAATCCCATACTCCTAACTTGTCCCTCATTCCCTCTCCCCTTTGCTAACCATAAATTTGTTTTCTATTTCTGTGAGTCTGTTTCTGTTTTGTATATAGATTCATTTCTATTCTTTTTAGATTCCATATATGTGATATAATATAGTATTTTTTCTTTGTCTGATATGATATGCTATTCTCTAGGTTCATCCATGTTGCTGCAAATGGCAAATTTTATTCATTTTATGGCTGAATAATGTTCCATTGTGTGTGTGTGTTTATATATATATTAAAAAATATATATATATATATTTATAAAGCACATCTTTTTAAGCCAGTCATCCATTGATGGGCACTTGGGTTGTTTCCATGCCTTGGCTATTGTAAATAGTGCTGCTAGGAACTTTGGGGTACATGTATCTTTTCAAATTAGAGTTTTCATTTCTTCTGGATAAATATGCAGAAGTGGGATTGTTGAATCATATGGTAGCTCTATTTTTCATTTTCCAAGGAACCTCCATAGTGTTTTTCATAGTGGCTGCACCAATTTACATCCCACCAACAGTGTAGGAGGGTTCTCTTTTCTCCTCACTCTCTCCAGCGTTTATTGTTCGTAGGCTTTTTGATGATGGCCATTCTGACCAGTGTGAGATAATAGTTCATTATAGTTTTGATTTGCATTTCTCTAATAATTGGTGATGTGGAGCATCTTTTCATGTGCCCGTTAGCCATCTGTGTGTATTCTTTGGGAAAATGGCTGTTTAGATCTTCTGCCCATTTTTTGACTGGATTGTTTGCTTTTTTGATATTGAATTGTATAAGCTGTTTATATATTTTGAATATTAGCACCTTGCACTCACATGGTTTGCAACTATTTTCTCCCATTCCATAAGTTGTCTTTTTGTTGATGAAAACAGAACACTTTTAAGAGTAAAAAAAAAATGCTGTTAATAGTTATACCTACATGACAATATTTTATACACCAAGATAATATATTTATATTTCCACAGAGGCCTTCTAGCAATTTTTGAAAAACTAAAGAATAGTTGATTTACAATGTTTTATTAGTTTCAGGTATATAACATAGTAATTCAATATTTTTATAGATTATACTCCATTTAAAGTTATAAAATATTCATCATACTTCCTATACTGTACATTATATCCTTATTTCTAATTCATCTTATATCTAGTAGTTTGTGCATCTGGTGATATTTAATCTTAAACCCAACAAAATTCTCTAATGTTGGGGATTCTGATACTCTGACCTACTAACAGGTCAGTTGGATAATTTGGGGGCTTGTCGGGTTTTTGTATCAGGTCAAATTAAACCAAGTGAGTGTCTATGGAGTCCCATTTGAAAATAAATAAATTTGACACCAACCCTTAGAAAGTTCTAATTTAATTTGGAAAGTTAGTACTAGTGGGGATGAAAAAGTGCTTGAGACAGGTTTAGAGAGAAAAAAGTAATATGTGTTACTTTTTATTTATTTATTTTTTTGCTATTATCTCTCATTTGGTAGGTAGCATTTTCATTTTGTTGATAGTTTCCTTCACTGTGCAGATGATTTTTTATTCTCTCTCTCTGTTTTTTAATATATATTTATTTTAATTGGAGGTTAATTACTTTACAATATTGTATTTGTTTTGCCATACATCAACATGAATACGCCATAGGTATACACGTGTTCCCCATCCTGAAACCCCCTCCCTCCTCCCTCCCCGTACCATCCCTCTGGGTCGTCCCAGTGTGCACCAGCCCCAAGCATCCGGTATCATGCATCGAACCTGGACTGGCAATTTGTTTCATATATGATATTACACATGTTTCAATGCCATTCTCCCAAATCATCCCACCCTCTCCCTCTCCCACAGAGTCCAAAAGACTGTTCGATACATCTATGTCTGTTTTGCTGTCTCACATATAGGGTTATCGGTACCATCTTTCTAAATTCCATATATATGCATTAGTATACTGTATTGGTGTTTTTCTTTCTGGCTTACTTCACTGTATATAATAGGCTCCAATTTCATCTACCTCATTAGAACTGATTCAAATATATTCTTTTTAATGGCTGAGTAATACTCCATTGTGTATATGTACCACAGCTTTCTTATCCATTCATCTGCTGATGGACATCTAGGTTGCTTCCATGTCCTGGTATTATAAACAGTGCTGTGATGAACATTGGGGTCCACATGTCTCTTTCAATTCTGGTTTCCTCGGTGTGTATGCCCAGCAATGGGATTGCTGGGTCATAAGGCAGTTCTATTTCCAGTGTTTTAAGGAATCTCCACACTGTTCTCCATAGTGGCTGTACTAGTCTGCATTCCCACGAACAGTATAAGAGGGTTCCCTTTTCTCCACACCCTCTCCAGCATTTATTGCTTGTAGACTTTTGGATTGCAGCCATTCTGACTGGCGTGAAATGGTACCTCATTGTGGTTTTGATTTGCATTTCTCTGATAATGAGTGATGTTGAGCATCTTTTCATGTGTTTGTTAGCCATCTGTATGTCTTCTTTGGATAAATGTCTGTTTAGTTCTTTGGCCCATTTTTTGATTTGGTCGTTTATTTTTCTGGAATTGAGCTGTAAGAGTTGCTTGTATATTTTTGAGATTAGTTGTTTGTCAGTTGCTTCATTTGCTATTATTTTCTCCCATTTTGAAGGCTGTCTTTTCACCTTGCTTATAGTTTCCTTTGTTGTGCAGAAGCTTTTAAGTTTAATTAGGTCCCATTTGTTTATTTTTGCTTTTATTTTCAAAATTCTGGGAGGTGGTTTATAGAGGATCCTGTTGTGATTTATGTTGGAGAGTGTTTTGCCTATGTTCTCCTCTTGGAGTTTTATAGTTTTTGGTCTTACATTTACATTTTTAATCCATTTTGAGTTTATTTTTGTGTATGGTGTTAGAAAGTGTTCTAGTTTAATTGTTTTACAAGTGGTTTACCAGTTTTCCCAGCACCACTTGTTAAAGAGATTGTCCTTAATACATTGTATATTCTTGCCACCATTGTCAAAGATAAGGTGTCCATAGGTGCGTGGATTTATCTCTGGGCTTTCTATTTTGTTCCATTGGTCTATATTTCTGTCTTTGTGCCAGTACCATACTGTCTTGATCACTGTAGCTTTGTAGTAGAGCCCGAAGTCAGGCAGGTTGATTCCTCCAGTTCCATTCTTCTTTCTCAGGATTGCTTTGGCTATTCAAGGTTTTTTGTATTTCCATACAAATTGTGAAATTATTTGTTCTAGCTCTGTGAAAAATACCGTTGGTAGCTTGATAGGGATTGCATTGAATCTATAGATTGCTTTGGGTGGTATACTCATTTTCACTATATTGATTCTTCCAATCCATGAATATGGTATAATTCTCCATCTATTAGTGTCTTCTTTGATTTCTTTCACCAGTGTTTTATAGTTTTCTATATATAGGTCTTTAGTTTCTTTAGGTAGATATATTCCTAAGTATTTTATTCTTTTTGTTGCAATGGTGAATGGAATTGTTTCCTTAATTTCTATTTTCTCATTGTTAGTGTATAAGAATGCAAGGGATTTCTATGTGTTGATTTTATATCCTGCAACTTTACTATATTCATTGATTAGCTCTAGTAATTTTCTGGTGGAGTCTTTAGGGTTTTCTATGTAGAGGATCATGTCATCTGCAAACAGTGAGAGTTTTACTTCTTCTTTTCCAATTTGGATTCCTTTTATTTCTTTTTCTGCTCAGATTGCTGTGGCCAAAACTTCCAAAACTATGTTGAATAGTAGTGGTGAGAGTGGGCACCCTTGTCTTGTTCCTGACTTTAGGGGTAATGCTTTCAATTTTTCACCATTTAGGATAATGTTTGCTGTGGGTTTGTCATATATAGCTTTTATTATGTTGAGGTATGTTCCTTCTATTCCTGCTTTCTGGAGACTTTTTATCATAAATGGATGTTGAATTTTGTCAAAGGCTTTCTCTGCGTCTACTGAGATAATCACATGGCTTTTATTTTTCAATTTGTTAATGTGGTATATTACATTGATTGACTTGCGGATATTGAAGAATCCTTGCATCCCTGGGATAAAGCCCACTTGGTCATGGTGTATGATCTTTTTAATGTGTTGTTGGATTCTGTTTGCTAGAATTTTGTTAAGGATATTAGCATCTATGTTCACCAGTGATATTGGCCTGTATTTTTCTTTTTTTGTGGCATCTTTGTCAGGTTTTGGTATTAGGGTGATGGTGGCCTCATAGAATGAGTTTGGAAGTTTACCTTCCTCTGCAATTTTCTGGAAGAGTTTGAGTAGGATAGGTATTAGCTCTTCTCTAAATTTTTGGTAGAATTCAGCTGTGAAGCCGTCTGGTCCTGGGCTTTTGTTTGCTGGAAGATTTCTGATTACATTTTTGATTTCTGTACTTGTGATGGGTCTGTTAAGATTTTCTATTTCTTCCTGGTTCAGTTTTGGAAAGTTGTACTTTTCTAAGAATTTGTCCATTTCTTCCATGTTGTCCATTTTATCGGCATATAATTGCTGATAGTAGTCTCTTATGATCCTTTGTAGGAAGTGGCAACCCACTCCAGTATTCTTGCCTAGAAAATCCCATGGACAGAAGAACCTGGTAGGCTACAGTCCATGGGGTCGCAAAGAGTCGGACACGACTGAGCGACATTTACTTACTTTACTATGATCTTTTGTATTTCTTTGTTGTTTGTTGTGATCTCTCCATTTTCATTTCTAATTTTATTGATTTGATTTTTCTCTCTTTGTTTCTTGATGAGTGTAGCTAATGGTTCGTCAATTTTATTTATCCTGTCAAAGAACCAGCTTTTGGCTTTGTTGATTTTTGCTATGGTCTCTTTTGTTTCTTTTGCATCTATTTCTGCCTTAATTTTTATGATTTCTTTCCTTCTACTAACCCTGGGGTTCTTCATTTCTTCCTTTTCTAGTTGCTTTAGGTGTAGAGTTAGGTTATTTATTTGACTTTTTTTTCTTGTTTCTTGAGGTATGCTTGTATTGCTATGAACTCTCCCCTTAGCACTGCTTTTACAGTGTCCCGCAGGTTTTGGGTCATTGTGTTTTCATTTTCATTCATTTCTATGCATATTTTTATTTCTTTTTTGATTTCTTCTGTGATTTGTTGGTTATTCAGCAGCGTGTTGTTCATCCTCCATATGTTGTAATTTTCAATAGTTTTTCTCATGTAATTGAGGTCTAATCTTACTACTTTGTGGTCAGAAAAGATGCTTGGAATGATTTCAATTTTTTTGAATTTACTAAGGCTAGATTTATGGCCCAGGATGTGATGTATCCTGGAGAAGGTTCTGTGTGCACTTGAGAAAAAAGGTGAAATTTATTGTTTTGGGGTGAAATGTCCTATAGATATCAATTAGGTCTAACTGGTCTATTGTATCGTTTAAAGTTTGTGTTTCCGTGTTAATTTTCTGTTTAGTTGATCTATCCATAGGTGTGAGTGGGGTATTAAAGTCTCCCACTATTATTGTGTTATTGTTAATTTCCCCTTTCATACTTGTTAGCATTTGTTTTACATATTGTGATGCTCCTATGTTGTGTGCATATATATTTATAATTGTTATATCTTCTTCTTGGACTGATACTTTGATCATTATGTAGTGTCCTTCTTTGTCTATTTTCACACTCTTTGTTTTAAAGTCTATTTTATCTGATATGAATATTGCTACTCCTGCTTTCTTTTGGTCTCTGTTTGCATGGAATATCTTTTTCCAGCCCTTCACTTTCAGTCTGTATGTGTCCCCTGTTTTGAGGTGGGTCTGTTGTAGACAACATATATAGGGGTCTTGTTTTTGTATCCATTCAGCCCGTCTTTGTCTTTTGGTTGGAGTATTCAACCCATTTACATTTAAGGTAATTATTGATAAGTATGATCCCGTTGCCATTTACTTTATTGTTTTGGTTTTGAGTTTATTCACCCTTTTTGTGCTTCCTGTCTAGAGAATATCCTTCAGCATTTGTTGGAGAGCTGGTTTGGTGGTGCTGAATTCTCTCAGCTGTTGCTTGTCTGTAAAGTTTTTGATTTCTCCTTCATATTTGAATGAGATCCTTGCTGGGTGCAGTAATCTGGGCTGTAGGTTATTTTCTTTCATCACTTTAAGTATGTCTTGCCATTCCCTCCTGGCCTGAAGAGTTTCTATTGGAAGATCAGCTGTTATCGTTATGGGAATACCCATGTGTGTTATTTGTTGTTTTTCCTTTGCTGCTTTTAATATTTGTTCTTTGTGTTTGATCTTTGTTAATTTGATTAATATGTATCTTGAGATGTTTCTCCTTGGGTTTATCCTGTTTGGGACTCTCTGGGTTTCTTGGACTTGGGTGATTATTTCCTTCCCCATTTTAGGGAAGTTTTCAACTATTATCTCCTCAAGTATTTTCTCATGGTCTTTCTTTCTGTCTTCTTCTTCTGGGACCCCTATGATTCGAATGTTGGGGTGTTTAACACTGTCCTGGAGGTTTCTGAGATTTTCCTCATTTCTTTTAATTCGTTTTTCTTTTTTCCTCTCTGATTTATTTATTTCTACCATTCTATCTTCCAATTCACTAATCGTATCTTCTGCCTCTGTTATTCTACCATCTGTTGCCTCCAGAGTGTTTTTTTAATCTCATTTATTGCATGATTCATTATATATTGACTCTTTTTTATTTCTTCTAGGTCCTTGTTAAACCTTTCTTGCATCTTCTCAATCCTCTTCTCCAGGCTATTTATCTGTGATTCCATTTTGATTTCAAGATTTTGGATCATTTTCACTATCATTATTCAGAATTCTTTATCAGGTAGATTCCATATCTCTTCCTCTTTTGTTTGGTTTGGTGGGCATTTATCCTGTTCCTTTACCTGCTGGGTATTCCTCTGTCTCATCACCTTGTTTATATTGCTGTATTTGGGGTGACCTTTTTGTATTCTGGCAGTTTGTGGAGTTCTGTTTATTGTGGAGTTTCCTCACTGTGAGTGGGGTTGTACAGGTGGCTTGACAAGGTTTCTTGGTTAGGGAAGCTTGTGTCAGTGTTCTGGTGGGTGGAGCTGGATTTCTTCTCTCTGGAGTGCAATGAAGTGTCCAGTAATGAGTTATGAGATGTCAATGGTTTTGGAGTAACTTTGGGCAGCCTGTATATTGGAGCTCAGGGCTGTGTTCCTGTGTTGCTGGAGAATTTATGTGGTATGTCTTGCTCTGGAACTTGTTGGCCCTTGGGTGGTGCTTGGTTTCAGTGTAGGTATGGAGGTGTTTGATGAGCTCCTGTCAATTAATGTTCCCTGGAGTCAAGAGTTCTCTGGTGTTCTCAGGATTTGGACTTAAGCCTGCTTCTGGTTTTCAGTCTTATTTTTACAGTAGTCTCAAGACTTCTCTTTCTATACAGCACTGTTGGTAAAACATCTAGGTTAAAGATGAAAAGTTTCTCCAAAGTAAGGGACACCCAGAGAGGTTCACAGAGTTACATGGAGAAGAGAAGAGGGAGAAAGGGGTTAGAGGTGACCTGAATAAGATGAGGTAGAATCAATAGAGGAGAGAGCAAGCTAGCCAGTAATCACTTTCTTATGTGCACTCCACAACTGGACCACTCAGAGATGTTCACGGAGTTATACAGAGAAGAGAAGATGGAGGAAGGAGACGGAGGTGGCCATTAGGATAAATGGGGGAATTAAAAGGAGAGAGACAGATCCAGCCAGTAATCAGTTCTGTAATTGTTCTCCACCGTCTGGAACACACAGAGATTCACAGAGTTGGGTAGAGAAGAGAGGGGGTAGGGAGGAGACAGAGGCGACCTGGTGGAGAAAAAGGAGAGTCCAAAGGGGGAGAGAGCAGTCAAACCAGTAATCTCCCTCCCAAATGAAAATGGGTACTGAAGATTGGGTTCTTAAAGGTACAAAATTGATAACAAATACCAAAAAGGACAGATTAAAAATCTAGAGTTTGGAATTTCAAAAATACAATATTAAAGAAAAGAAGAAAAAAAAGAAAGAAAGAAAAAAAGTCACAAAAATTATGAATATATATATATATGAAGTTTGCTTTAAGAAATAGGGTCTTTTTTTTTTGCAAAGCAATAGTAGGTTTTAAAAGTGAAAATTAAAGGAGTAATAGAGGACTTAAAAATTAAAAAGAATTTAAAAAATAATGATCATAAAAATAGTAAAAATATATCTAGGACTTTCTCTGGTGTTGTCATGGGCAGTGTGCGGTCAGTTCATTTTTGGATAGTTCCGTGGTCCGGCTTATATTTCTCAAGATCTATAGGCCCCTTCCTATGTAGTCGGTACTAACAACAGGGTTTTAATCTTTTGCACCTGTTACTTCCAAGGTGATTCCCTCTGTTTTAGCTTCTTCTGTTTGCTGGTCTCTTCAGTGTCTGATTTCTGCCCTGACACAAAGAGGGCGGTGGTGGACACTTTTTTTAGGCTCACTTGTTCAGTCGCACTGTGCAGAGGGAGGGACGCTGCAAACAAATAACACTGGTGTGTGCTCGCAGTGCCTCAGCCACTCTGGGCCTGCCCCCACTCATGGCACATGTGCCCTCCCTGCCCACACTGCTCAGGATCTAGGTTGCTCTGCCGGGAACTGTCCGAGACTGGCCCTGGGCTGCATGCACCTCCCAGGTCTAAGCCTCAGGTTCAGGCACTCGAGTAGTCCTCAGAGGTGCAGACTCGGTTGGGCCTGCATTTTGTGCCCTTCCCAGGTCCAAGCAGCTCAGATGATGAGGGTTTGGCAAGCGCGGTTGCTGCAACTTATTGCCTCCCACATCCCTGCTGCTTGGTTTTCTGGGTGTACAATTGGCGCACCTTCTCAGGCAGAGGTTGACTGTCCAGAACCCCAAGAAGTCTTAGTTAGCAAAGAAGCCTGCTTGCAGTTTGGTAGTTCATGCCTCTCTGGGGCTGCAATTGCCCCCTTCCAGCTCTGGCTGCCTGTCACTGGAAGGGGATGGTCTGCAGTGGGCTAGTTCTGTTCAGTCCTTTGTTCTGTGTGCGGGCCTGGTGGTGTCTTAGGGCTTTTCGTGTGGTAGCTATCCCACAGTCTGGTTTGCTAGCCCAAGTTAGTTTGCTCAGATTGCCCTCGGGGCATTCAGGCCAGATCCCTACTCTAAGCAATGCAGTTCGCGCCTCCCTGCCCAGCCCCCACCTCCCTGCCCAGCCCCCCCTTGCTGGTGGCGCATGCAGGCGTCTGCACTGCTTGTCTGCTGAGGGAATTACCGTTGGGCTCGTAATCTGTGGGTTTTAATTATTTATTTTTCCTCCCGGTTATGTTGCCCTCTGTGCTTTCAAGGCTCACCACAGACTTGGCAGTGAGAGTGTTTCCTGGTGTTTGGAAACTTTTCTGTTTTTAAGACTCCCTTCCCAGGACAGAGTTCTGTCCCTACCTCTTTTGTCTCTTTTTTTGTCTTTTATATTTTTTCCTACCTCCTTTCGAAGACAATGGGCTGCTTTTCTGGGTGCGTGATGTCCTCTGCCGGCATTCAGAAGTTGTTTTGTGGAATTTACTCAGCGTTTAAATGTTCTTTTGATGAATTTGTGGGGGAGAAATTGTCTCCTCGACCTATTCCTCTGCCATGTTAGGACCGCCTCCTGTGTGCTACTTTTTAATAAAAACAAATCCTAACACTTTATGCCCATACCTCAACACCATGAAAATTAAAACACTGAACTACTATTGACATGGATGGTAACTTTTATCCTGTAGACAGGCAGAAAGAAAGTAACTAGATCACAAAATGCAATGAATTGTTAATAAATGGTATAAGTGAAACAATCTAGGGTCAGAGGCAAGCCACCAAGAAGAGATACTTTGAGGGTAGTCAAGGAGGGTCTCTTGAAGAAGGTTGTTGTTTATCTGAGAACTGAAGCATGAGAATGACCCAACCATGTGAAAATATGTGGGAGGGTATCCAGCAAAGGGGATAGCATGTGAAAAGCTCTGGATTACTCATGCATGTGACATGTATCAGTCCTAGTACTGAATTAATTCATTCCTGTTTGCTGCTGAGTAGTATTCTATTGTATGATGAACTTTTAAGTTGTTTATAGTTTTTGGCTAATATGAATAAAGATTCTATAAATACTTAAATGTAAGTTTTATGAAGCTGTATGTTTTCATTTCTCTTGGGTACAATTTTAAGAGGAGTTGCTGTGTTAATGTGGTCAGCAATTGCCTAATTTAATTTAATTTTTGTTTCTATGTATGGGTCACACTCTTTTTCTACATATCTCATTTTTTAATAGAAAACTGGACTTATATTTTAAGTAATATAATATGACAACTCTGGAAATCAGATTCTTTTTTCTCCCTGGGGTTTGTTGTTGTAGTTTGTTTTGGTTACTGTTGTTTGTTTCCTGAGTTTTCTGACCTATTTCTGTAAAATCTGTAATTTTTGTTGAGTGTAACCACTGAAGACAGTGCTTAGCTAGCTTGTGTGCTCAGTCATTCACTTGTGTCTGACTCTTTGTGACCCACCAGGTTCTTCTGTCCATGGAATTTTCCAGGCATGAAGACTGGAGTGGGTTGTCATTTCATACTCCAGGGTATCTCCCCAACCCAGGGATAGAACCCATGTCCTTTGTGTCTCCTGCATTGGCAGGTGGATTCTTTACCGCCACACCACCTGGGAAGCCCCTTAGTTACCTTGAAGAAGTGAAGGAGAAGTGAAGTCGCTCAGTAGTGTCTGACTCTTTGCGGCCCCGTGGACTGTAGCCTGCCAGGCTCCTCTGTCCATGGGATTCCATAGGCAAGAATACTGGAGTGGGTTACCATTTCCTTCTCCAGGGGATCTTCCCAACCCAGGGATCAAACCCGGGTCTCCCACATTGGAGGCAGACACTTTAACCTCTGAGCCACCAGGGAAGCCCTTAGTTAGCTTAGTGGTCAGATAATGATTAGACAGCGATTACTTTAAAACACCAAGAACCAGTATGGCTCCCACGCATTGCAAAGGAGCTCTGTATGAATGTTTGAGCATGCCTTGAACACTCAGCCAGGTGGTTGACAACTCTACCTTACCTCTCAATTCCTGCTTGCACAGATACTCAAAGTCAGCCAGAGGTGAGAGTGAGAGGCTTTCTCAGCTCTTTCCTGTGCCTGTACACAGTCCCATGCGTGCACATGGCCTTTTATATTCTTAGAAATATGTCAGAGCTTTTCAAAGCCCCATGTGGTTATCTCATTCCCCAACTTTTCCTTTTAAGGAAAACTTTTTTGTAAGTTCATTGTATTATCAGCTATCTCAGACAACCATAAAATTGAGCAATTGCTTATAACTCCTTTTGATAAACGCTCATAAGGAGAAACTGGGTGAGTTCTCAGGTCAAATAAACATAGACTTGCAAGTGAAATCTTCCAGATATGTCAAATGATGGCAATTTTTTGAGAATAGGTATTAGAAGTAGTTCTAACCCTGTAGTACCTCCTCGTATGGGTAGAAGGCTACTATTTTTCTCCGTGATTTGGGACTGGAAGTTTTCAAGGCTATTCTGAAGCTGAAGAGTGGGGGTGGAACTAGGGCAAGTTGAAATGCCGCAGAGCTTGTGTTCTTGTTGACATTCATTTGTTTTTCTTGAATAAATACTCTGCAGATTTCTTCCAGATAGTTTAACTTTCAGAGTTCTGAAAAAGTTGATTCTAACCATTTTTTTTTTTTGGCAAGTTTTCCATTGTTTTTATGGAGAAGAGAATTTTTCAGAGATCCTTACTCTGCCATTTTCCTCATTTGGTTTTAATTTGCATTTTAATGGCTAATATTGAGCATCTTTTCATGTGCTTATAAGCCATTTTTATATTTTTTGATGAAATGTTTGCTCAAATCTTTAAAATTCTTTTTTACAAATTAGGGTATTTGTCTTCTTGTTAGTGAGTTCTGAAAATTTTTTATATACGAATTATCAGATATATGTTTAGCCAACATTTTCTCATGGTCTACAGGATATATTTTCAATTTTTGTAATGGTATCTTTCAAAAAGCAATGAAAAATTTTTTTGATGTATCTACATTTATAAACTTTCCTTTTATGGTTCATGTTTCATGTTCTAAGAAACCCTTTCTTAATTCAGGGTCACAAGGTTTTGTTCTAAAAGTCGTATAAACTTAGTCTTATGTTTAGACTTGTGATTCATTTTGAGTTCATGTTTTATAATGTATATCCACTTATTTCTGCACCTCTTGGTGAAAAGCTATCCTATCCCTCACTGAATTACCTGAATTACCTCAAAAAAATCAATTTACCACATATTGTAGGTCTATACCATGTATTGTAGATTATTTATTCTGTCTCATTGTTTTATATGTCTCTCCCTACACCATTATCATACTGTTTGATTACTATAATACTACAGTAAATCTTGAAATTGTATGCTTTGTCCTCCAATTTTCTTTTCCCTTGAATAGTTGTATATTTAACTGGCTACAGTATTTCAGAGTAATTGTGGATTTTATCCTCCAAACAGCAGTACATTCAAGTTCTAGTTTCTCCACAAACTTTCCAACATTTGGATTGTCTATTCTTTTTTCACTTTCAGGATTCTAATGGATTTGAAGTGGTACCTTATTATAATTTTAATTTGCCTTCCCTCAATAACTACTAATTTAGAGCACCTTTTCATTTGTTTTTTGCCCATTCATATGTCTTTTTTTGTGAAGTTTCTTTAATTGAGAGCTTTTTGTACTATTGATTGCTTTATATGCACACACTCACACATATTAATCCATCTTCTCACAGTTTATGTCTTGTTTCTTCATTTTCTTAATTGTGTTTTTTGATCAACATTAAGTTTTTAACTTTGATGAAGTCCAATTGATCTTTTTTCTTTCATAGTTAGTGCTTTATGTTTTGTATCTAAAAAATCATTGCCTTCTCCAAGGTTGTTTTTATTTTTTATGTTCAGAATTGTGATTCACTTTGAATTATATTTTTGACCATATAGAGATTAGTTTGTTTTTTTCTGGAAGTTTATCCAGTGCCAGAACGGATTGGTGATTCTTTGAAGAATATTAAGCAAAGAAGGAATGTGATGTATTTGCTGATGTGAGGGAAGCAGCTGGGAAGCAGTGGGGAGATCCATGAGGAGGTTATTGCAGCAGTACAGACTTGATAGTGGTCACAATCAAGCGGCAGCAGTGAAGGATAGGAGAAGTAGAATTGTTTGTCTAGACTAACAGTGAGTGATTTGTTTTGATGCTACATGTTTCCCACTTTTACCCATCTCTTCAGTTGTATTGCACAGAAAGGGACAGCATAATATGGTGGACAATAATGAGTCAGTGTCAGGAGATTTTTGTCCAGGCTCTGCCATCGAGACTTTACTAATCTTGTGATTTCTCATTATGATCTCTTTTCCTATTTAAAATTAGGTCATCTATGATGTCCTCTTCTATCGTTAAATTTTTATTCTCTGCTGTTCTCTCTGAATACTCCAGGAGTGGTGGGTGGCCAGCGAATTTCTGATGTCAGTAAACTCTCTTTGGTTCTTAACTTATTTCAGCGGTCTGTGAATTGTAGACTTCTTGAAATGCTCATCGTCCTGGGCTGCAGTGCCTCCCCTCTCTCGTTCTCCAGTCTTCTCTCTGGCCAGTTTTTCTCAATCTGCAACAGTGTCCCCTCTTCTTTCTTATGACTTCTAAATGTTGATTCACCACAGTTCTGGCTATGGGCATCTTCTAATTCTGTGTCTCTTTTGGGCTATCTCATTTATATTCATGACCTCAGGTTATTGAGATACAATTGACTTACAGCTTTCTGTCTCCAGGTGAGGCTTTTCTCTTTTGAATTTTAAACTTAGCTTTAAGACGGTCATTTGTATTTGACTATCCAAAACTTCACTTGTTAACTTCTTCTCCTAAACTATGGTGGTTTACTTGCTAAGTTGTTTCTGACTCTTGCAACCCCATGGACTGTAGCCTGGCAGGCTCCTCTGTCCATGGGATTCTCCAGGCAAGAATACTGGAGTGGGTTGCCATTTCCTCCTCCAGAGGATCTTCCCAAATGAGAAATCGAACCTGGGTCTCCTGCATTATAGGCTGGTTCTTTACCAACTGAGTTGCAAGGGAAGCCCCTTCCTTAAACTATACTCTCTCTTTAATTCCCTGATGACACTTATATCCAGCCTCTTAATATCAGATACCCGAGAGTCCATCTTCTCTCTTTGATTCTCCACACCCAGTCCCCCAAACTCTTTTTTCTTTTCCTTCCTTAATATTTTTTTGTGCTCTTATCTAAATTGGAACATTTTAAAAATAAAGAGGGCAGAGTTAATGATTAAGTCAGGACAACTGGTATAAGCCGGAACTGCTCTAGGCAAACGGGGATTGTAATTAGCCTAGAGATGAGACATAGGAAGAATTCTAGAGTGGTATGAAAAAGCACATTGCTTTTGCAGGACTGCAAGAATTGCAATCTGGTTAGTCTAGGGTGTGTGTGTGTGTGTGTGTGTTTGATGGGGGAAGGTAGAGCAGTAAGAGATGAAGCTGGAAAGGTAATTGCAGTGTCGGGTTCTGCAGGTATAAAATATCTTTTACCTTTAGAATTAACCATAAGTGACAGACTTTATTGGTAGCCTGCTTAGCATTTGTTTCCTCCCTTTCCTAACAAAAGTCATTCCTATGTAACCACATGCTTCAAGAGAAGCTGATCCTACCCCTAGCTCCACTAGGGGATCTAGCTCGTCTAAGATCTAGCTGGTCTAAAATACCTGTCCCTTTGCATTGTTTTTTTCATGGATCACATGACCCTACTCTAGCCAGGGGTATATTCAGGGAATCTCTTGGAGGGTTTCCAAGGAAAGTTGTCTCATTCTTACCAGAAAACCTAAAGGATTGCTGTGTCTCGATGTCATGCCTGTGGTTGCTGCAGCTGTTTTAATTTTAAGTATGAGGTTGAAGCAATCACTGATCATGGAGTGAAGAGTTGGAAAAAAGCAGGATTCTGGATAACTGTGTGAGCTGCTAAATAACCAATCCCTTCCCTACCCCTGTACTTTATTAAATGTGAAGTGATATTTGCTTTTTTACCTAAGTCCTTCTTGAGTTGGAATTTTCCATAACCAATAACAGAATAACCAGTAACACTCTGATATACTGAGAAACTTAGGGGTGTGAGATAATGGCCTTGATTTTTCGAGATCTAGGGAAAGTGTAAACTGCATTTGTTTTCTCCCTTTCCTAACAAAGGGAGGAAACTTTCCTCTGCTTGTTCAGAGCTGCCTAATAAACCGCTCAACTTCTCTTCTTGTTGCCTTTACGTGGCCGTTCCTCATATTTACAGGTGACTCCATCAGATCCGGGAAGATCTATGTAGCTGGGCAGTGATTTGAGTTGAGTCCCCACTTTCAGGGAAACCTGCAACAGGTGGACACTAGTGTACCCACACCCATGAGGTCTAATTGGCCTTCAACTGTCTCTGCACTTGTTTGACAACTATTACTCTATTTACTTTACCTCATATTGTTGTCTTTCTGATATATTTTTGAATAAGCATTAGTCTGGAAATTTTCTGAATCAAGGACAGAGGTAAGCCTTTTACTTCTGTGTAGCTCCACAATCCTTTGTATAATCCACACATTTTTATTTATTTATTCTATTCACATAGATCCTTTCAAAAGATGACTAAAATGTTATCTCTAAATGGAGATAATAATTAGTCTCATCTTCATTGGCTTCCTCTTAAATGTAGAGGGAATTACTGGATGAAAGAATAGGAACACAGTGGCCATGTGGCCTATTGCCCCTGAGTACTATTTGGAGATCAGCCTGGCATGGAAATGACCAGATGTTTGAAGTTGAGCCACTGGTGAGTGAAAGAAATAAGTTAGCTCTCATACTTTTCATTTGCATGGACAATTTCTGCATTGCAAAGCCACTGGCGCTAATTATCTCATAGGGCTGCAATTGATCACTTAACCCCTTCTTAAACTTGGAGCTGGAAGACCCTTGAAGGCCAACTAGCCCTCATGGGTATGGGTACGCTAGTGTCCATCTGTTGTAGGCTTTCCTGAGAGTGGTGACTCAAATCACTGCCTAGGTACACAGATGTTCCTGGATCTGATGGATTCACCTGCAAGCACGAGGAATGGCCAGGTAAAGGCAATAAGAAGAGAAGTTGAGGGGTTTATTAGGCAGCTTTGAACAAGCAGAGGAGAGATGATGGTATAAAATGTGGAGTAAACCAAAAATAGGAATCTTACAGCTTAAAGATGGAAACAGAATCCCTTTTTTCTAGCCACCCCCCTTTTGACATTGATTATTTTTCTGAGTATATTAGTAATATATGTTATTTGCAGAAAACTTGAGAAATGTGGAAGATGTATAAGAAGAAAATAAAAACCAACTATACATTTATCTCCTAATATTTCAGTACATATTCATTTGGGTTTTTCCCTAATTGTGTGATCACTTATTCAGTCAACAATTCCACAAATATTCATGCTTCTGTGTGTATCAAGCACCTTGCTAGGCACTGAGAATACAGTTGTGATGAATAGTATGCATAATCTTTTACTTAGACTGTGTTTCTAGCATAAGTGACACACAACTGCACTAAGACATATTTAATCTCAAATTTGGCAAATGCCACAAAAGGGCAAATCGTGAGTCTTTTGAGAGTACGGGGTTCCTAACCTAACCTATAGTGCATCAGAGGGATCATCTAAGGAATGGACCCTGAAACTGAGACCAGAGTAGTGAGAAATTGCTGGCCAGAAAAGGAGGGTATGTACTGGGTCAAAGAGATAAGAATAGTGTGCAGGCAGGAAGCAGAAGGGAATGGGAAAACTCTTGGTGGAGGGAACAGCTTTCCTTGGGTCCTGATGAGGAGACAGTGACTAGATGAGAGGGATTTGTGGAAGTTGGAGAGGGAAATAAGAGTCATATCCTAAGGAGCAAGTATTAGCAAACTACTGTCCTTGGGCCATATCCAGCATACCACCTACTTTTAAAAATAAAGTTTTATTGGAACAGAAACATGTATATTCACTTATGTAATGTCTACGGTTGTTTTCACGCTGTGATGTCAAAAATGTATAGTTGCTTCAAAGACTGAGTGACTTGCAAAACCTAAAATGTTTACTAGTTGGCTTTTACAGAAAAGTTTGAACGTCTGCTTTACGGTCTTGCAGTTGGACATGAGGTGAAATTTTTAAATCACTAATACACTGAGAAGGCTTTGAGAGGAAATCAGGGAAGGAACTTAATCAGATTTCCTTTTAAAAGGCAACTCTAGGCACAGTGGAAATCCTTTGCAGATACAGGAAGCCTAAGTGTCCAGGAGAGAAGGACTGGTGGTTTGGATGAGGATTATGCCAAGTGGGCACTGGCAAGTGGACATAGAGAGAAATAAATGTGTACCTTGGAGACACTGGGTGTTTGGTACAAGTACACAATAAAGGAAATACTGCAATAATGAGAGTCACATGAATTTTTTGGTTTTCCAGTGCATATAAAAGTTATGTTTATACTATGCTATAGTATACTGCATATACTAACTATGCAGTAACATTATGTCTAAGAAAACAATGTACATACCTTAATTTAAAAATAGTTTATTTCTAAAAAATGCTAGCCATCACTTTAGCCTTCAGTGGGTCATAATCCTTTCACTGGTGGAGAGTCTTGCCTCAATGTCAGTGGTTGCTGACCGATCGAGGTGGTAGTTGCTGATGGTTAAGGTGACTGTGGCAATTTCTTAAAACAAGTTAACAATGAAGTTTGTTACATCATTGACTCTTTCATGAATGATTTCTCTGTATCTTGCATTAGTGCTCTTTGATAGCATTTTACCCACAATAGACTGTCCTTCAAAACTGGAATCTGTTCTTTCAAATTCTGTTCCTGTTTTATCAACTAAGTTGATACAATATTCTAAATCCTTTGTTGTCATTTCAACAGTCTTCATAGTATCTTCAGCAAGAGCAGATCCCATCTTAAGAAAGCACTTTCTTTGCTCATCCAAAAGAAGCAACTCCTCATCCATTAAATTTTTATCATGAGATTACAGCAATTTAGTCACATATTTAGGCTCCAATTCTAATTCTAGTTCTCTTGCTATTTCTGGCACATCTGCAGTTACTCCCTGTACTGAAGTCTTGAACCTCTCCAAGTCATCCACAAAGGTTGAAATCAACTTATTCCAAACTTCTGTTAATGTTGATATTTTGACCTTTTCCCATGAATCACGAACGTTCTTAATGGTGCATAGGATGGTGAATCCTTCCAGGAGGTTTTCAATTTACTTTGCCCAGATCCATCAGAGTAATCATAATTTATGGCAGCTATAGCCTTATGAAATGTATTTCTTAAATAATGAGACACAAAAGTTAAATTCTTCATTGATCCATGGGGTGCAGAATGGATGATGTGTTAGCAGGCATGAAAACAACATTAATCTCATTGTCCATCTCCATCAGAGCTCTCAGGTGCATTGTCAGTAAGCAGCAATATTTTGAAAGAAAATTTTTTTCTGGGTTACAGGTCTCAACAGTGTGTGCATGCGTGTGTGTGTGTGTGTGTGTGTGAGTGATCTAGGGTTTGTTGTTTCAGTTATAGAGCATAGACAGAGTAGATTTAGTGTAAGTCTTAAGGGTTCTAGAATTTTCATAATGGTCAATGAGCATTGGTTTCAACCTAAAGTTACCAGCTGCTTTAGCCCCTAAAAGAATTATCCTGTCCTTTAGAAATTTGAAGCCAGGCATTAACTTCTCCTCTCTAGCTATGAAAATCCTAGATGGCATCTTCTTCCAACATATACAAAATGAAGTTGTTTCATCTACATTGAAAGTCTGTAGTTTAGTGCAACCACCTTTACTAATGACT
Source organism: Ovis canadensis (assembly GCF_042477335.2). Lineage (NCBI taxonomy): Eukaryota > Metazoa > Chordata > Mammalia > Artiodactyla > Bovidae > Ovis > Ovis canadensis. Next base: position 83,741,576 of record NC_091249.1, read on the forward strand.
TTAGCTAGATTTTCTGGATAACTTGCTGAAGATTTTACATCAGCACTTGCTGCTTCACCTTTTGCTTTGACATTATAAGGATGGTTTCTTTATTTAAATCTCATGAACCAACCTCTGCTAACTTCAAGTTTTCTTTCTGCAGCTTCCTCACCTCTTTCAGACTTCATTTAATTGAAGAGAATTAGGGCCTTGCTTTGAATTGGGCTTTTGCTTAGGAGAATATTTGGATGGTTTGATCTTCTATCCAGATCACTAAGACTTCCTCCTTATCAACAGTGAGACTGATTTGCTTTCTTATCATTTGTGTGTTCACTGGAGTAGTGTGTTTAATTTCTTCAAGAACATTTCCTTTGCATTTACAACTTGGGCTCAGAGTTTGGCACAAGAGGCCTAGCTTTTGGCCTATCCTGGTTTTTCAGCATGCCTTCCTCACTAAGCTTCACTTCTTCATTTCTAGCTTTTATTTAATGTGAGAGATATGTGACTCTTCCTTTTTCTTGAATACTTAGAGGTCACTGTAGGGTTATTAATTGGCTTAATTTCAATGTTTTTGTGTCTCAGGGAATAAGGAGGCCCACAGAGATGGAGAGAGATGGGGGAACAGCTGGTCAGTGGAGCAGACAGAACACATAGCATTTATCAAATTTGTGGTTTCATATGGGTGTGTTTTGTGGTGCCCCAAAACAATTACAACAGTAACGTCAAATATCACTAATTACAGGGCTTCTGGTTCAAGATGGCAGAGGACATGCATTCATCTCCTCCTGTGACCAAAATTACAACTAGCTGTTGAACAACCATTGACAGGAGGATGCTGGGACTTACCAAAAACAAATACCCTATGTCCAAAGACAAAGAAGAAATTGTAGTAAAATGGTAGGAGGGGCATAATCATGATAAAATCTAATCCCATATCCACCAGGCAGGTTACCCACAAACTGGAGAACAATAATACCAAAGAAGTTCTTCCGCTGTTCTGACCCCTGTGTCGGGCTTCCCACCCTGGGGATCTGCCAAAGAGACTGGGAATTCCCAGGGAATCTGACCTTGAAGGCTAGTGGGATTTGATTACAAAGCTTCTGCAGGAAGGAAGTTTTGGGGGAAACAGAGACTCCAATCTTGGAGGGCACAAAGATCACTGTTTATAGATCACCATAACAAATACAGTAATGATGAAAAAGTGTGAAATATTTTGAGAATTGACAAAATGTGATACAGAGACATGAAGTGTGTAATACCTTTAGAAAACTGGCTTGATAGACTTGCTCCATCAAGAGGTGCCACAAAACTTAAATTGGTAAAAAATGTAGTGAAAGAAAGTATAATGAGGTATGACTGTAGATGGATTTGATATCTCTTTTAGGAGTTGTGTGGGACAGGGCTTGGTGACTTACTTGGATAAGGGAGATAAGGAAAGATTTCTGCCTGGTGCATCTGGATAGATGAGGTAGGGAACAATGGAACAGATGCAGGATTGAGAGGGATAGGCATGAGCTTTGAGCCAGCACTGTGTGTTTTACCACAGGTGCTGTAAATATAACCCATCCCTGTTATTGGACATGTAGATTACTTGTGTTATTTTTCTTAAAAAATGATATTGTGATGATCTCACTTGTGCTTATATATTATGATACTGTTCTATAGGCAGAATGGTTGCATCAAAGACGATGCACGTTTTTAAGCTCTTTGATCTGCATTACTAAATTACCTCCCCCCTCCACCCAGAAATGTCATTTCAATTTTGCCCATCTGTGTGGCTGAAGCCAATTTTGGTTCAATAGGCACCAAACTGCCCAGAGTTGGGTGTCAGAATCTGTCCTATGACTTAAAAAAAAAAAAAATCTCGATTTCTTCCAGTTGATGGTATAACTGCATGAAAAATTTTCCTTGTTTGAAGGCATTTTTGTAGTGCTGGCTTATAAATTGAACTTTCTGTGGTAGAATAAGAACATTCTTTAGAGCTGTGGTTGACATCCAAGGTAGGAATCCTGGCACACAAGGCTTTCCTGTTTCACCTCTCCTTGGTGTGATAAAAGTTAACTTATTGCCTTAGTCACATTATGCCCTTAGTGTTTGTTAGCTGGTGTTTTGGGCCACATTTCCTCTCTGTCGCCAAAGTGACTTTTGTTTTATGTGGCACATCCATCTCTTGCAAAGCTCAACAGCCTTTATGCAGCCTGGAAGTTTCAGCTGCCACCCAGTAGCAACTGGACTAATGAAAATTTTGGCACTAGGAGCAGATTTGCAGCATCAAAGAAGCTTTCTGGGATCATAGTGTAGTGAAGTGGGAGGTCTGACTTTGGAGCCCAGTAGCCCTGGACAGGACTCCCAGATTCATCTATTACTGGTTGTCCATCTTAAGAGGCCACATGACTATTTTGGCTTCACTTTCTCATCTGTAACATGGACTTGTTAGTAGTTAGCGAATGAATTTTTGTGACGGATAGCAATAAAGTCTCTTAGGTACTGAGTCCAGTCCCTGGACCAAATAGGTATGGGATAAATGATACTTTGTTTAAAAATAAAGCAGGAGTGGTGGTGTCTGTGGAATTTGAGGGGCTGCTCCACTTCATTCCTCAGCTCCCTAAACTTTGAGACCCTAAAGTCTCTTAATGCACCAAATTGATCACAGTTTCTTATTTAAGATTGAGACATGTCTGAGAAGGAAGAAATGATAAGTGAGGTTAATTGTCCAATCCCTGGTCAGCTCTCAAACAGAAATAAGATAATCATGGGTAAAGTGCAGTGCAGGACCTGTCTTCCCCAGATGTCTTTTTCACCATGTGGATATACCACCTGAAATTCCTACTGTGTATTTAGTTTAAAATGTTACTCTCTTAAAAATACAGATATCTTTTATGGGTCATGGAAGATGAGGTGGGGGTAAGCTCTGCCACTTGTTAGCTGTGTGACCTTGGCCAAGTTACTTTATGTGTCTTGTGTCTCAGTTCCAGCATCTATTAACAGTGAGAATAATAATAGAGTTTGGTGAGGAATAGGTAAGATAATACCTGGGTCATAAGTGCTCAGTAAAAGTTAGCTGATATTATAAGCTATTAATAAACTCTGAGAAGATGAGGTGGGTGGCAAATTACCTCACTGGAAATATATTTAAGTTGTTTTCTCTTTCATGTAGGTCAGTCTCCATGGACTTTGCAAAATAGGTACTGTTTACCATTCCTGTTTCACCTAGAGAGATTAACGACCTGAGTCACAAAGCTTCTTCAGATTGCCTTAAAAAAACAGGGTATAATGCCCACTCCCCTTTCAGCTGTGATCCTAATAATCTTCTCAAATAGCTTTTCTGCCTTCCCGAGAGAGGGTTAGTGCTGGTAGCCTTTGAAATCCTTCTGGGCCCCAACCCAAGACAGTCTGTATTGGAGAGTTCCCAAATGCTCTTCCTTTTGGAGGAAGACAGTGCCCTTGGCTTGCAGAGCAAACTGCAAAATCAAGGTCAGATCCTAAACCCAGAGGCTATAGAGATTTTACATCTCAGCTCTTATAGCGATGACTCTGCATTTAGAGATGAAAAATCACCTCTGAAACTATGTAGGCAACTTATTTACAGATGATTGATCCCACTGTGTACTATGGCCAAGTCCAGTTCTGGCCTCATGCCTGGTAACGTGGGGAAAATACCATGACTGCTGTGTCTTGGGTACATTTCCATCTGCCAGGCCTTCTCCCAGTTCCTAGGGGCAGTGAGTCAACAGCCCATCAATACTATGGATTTAGTGTCTTGATGTGGGTTCTGGTGTGAGAGTTTTTATAATGTTTAACACACTCCCACCCCCACCGGCCACAATTATGATATCAAACCCAGAGGCCAGACACAGACATCTTCATTCTCCTTCAGCTCTAGATAGTCTTCCTGATGGAGTCAGGGAATCCTTATTTAATTCAACAGGTAGTTTGTGAGTACCTACTCTGTGCCCAGCACTATCCCAGAATAAAAGAAAGGAAGTAAAATATCAGAAAATCTGGTATAATACAGGGGAAACTGAACTCAGACAATAATAGTTAAATATCTCTTATTTATTAAGCACTTCCTTTGTGCTGTCCACTGTGCTGAGAACATTACAGCTCATCCTCCCCAAAGCCTGTGGTTGAATGTCTATTGCCATTCCTGTTTTCTTTTTAATGAAAATAAAACAGAAATGTTAAAAAACTGGTCCCAAATGGCACAGCTGGGCAAGTGATGGAGTTGGATTTCAAACCCACTACAATTGGTTATTGTTATTCATGATAGTTATAGTCTATAAAGTCTCTACAATGAGTTAGTGAATACTGAACCATTGATTTGAGGGGAAATACAGGGATGGAGTCCTTTTGTTGTCCCACCCCAGCTTTAAATGTGTGTGTTGGGTGACTCAAATTGTTCATGGCTATGCACCTGTCTATAAATGACTGAGAAAGTGCCATGAATATTGATTTTGAAGTTACAAGTTTTAGCAAGTTGGAAAATTAAAAAATATAGAATCTATTAATAATGAGGATTGGCTGTGATCTTACTCCAGAATGTCTTTCTGCTCTTCTTCACACTTTACACTGCTTTGACTGGCAGCCCCTAAGATAACCCCCATTTGCGAAATGAGAAGTGATTCTCATTTCCCTGTCTTCATGCCCTTGGTAGTCCCCTACCCTTGAGAGTATCCTCAACCTAATGACTGATTTCAAAGTACATAGTAAGATGTCACTTTCAAGATTCAATTACAAAAGACTATGGCTCCCATCTTGTACAGTCTCCTTCACTCTCTTGTTTGGTTTGTGGGAAGCCAGATGCCATAGTATGAACTGCCCTGTGGAGAGGCTAACATGGCAAGGAATCAATAGTTACAGCAGGGAAGTGAGACCATTGATATAGCAAAGAACCAGTTCTTGAGTAAGCAGATCCCTCCCCAGTCAAGCTTCAAATGAGACAGTGGCCCTGGCTAACATGTTATTTGTAGCCTTGTAAGAAATCTGACTGGAGAAGGAAATGTCAATCCACTCCCACACTCTTGCCTGGAAAATCTCATGGATGGAGAAGCGTGATAGGCTACAGTCCATGGGGTTGCAAAGAGTCGGACACGACTGAGCAATGCAAAATGCTGGACAAGATGAATCACAAGCTGGAATCAAGATTTCCAGGAAGAATATCAGCAACCTCAGATATGCAGATGATAAAACTCTAATGGCAGAAAGTGAAGAAGAACTAAAGAACCTCTTGATGAGGGTGAAAGAGAATGAAAAAGCTGGCTTGAAACTCAACATTCAAAAAACTAAGACCATGGCATTCCCTTCCATCACTTCATGGCAAATAGAAGGGGAAAAAGTAAAAGTAGTACAGATTTTCTTTCCTTGGACTCCAAAATCATTGTGGATGGTGACTGCAGCCACAAAATTAATAGATGCTTGCTCCTTAGAAGACAAGCTATGACAAACAGTGTATTAAAAAGCAGAATCATCTCTTTGCAGACAATGATCCGTCTAATCAAAGCTATATTTTTTCCAGTAGTCATGTATGGATATAAGAGTTGGACTTTAAAAAAGGCTAAACACTGAAGAATTGATTCAAATTGCAGTGCCTGGGAAGACTCCTAGAGTCCCATAGACTACAAGGAGATCAAACAGTCAATCGTAAAGGAAATCAACCCTGAATATTCACTGGAAGGACTGAGGCTGAAGCTGAAGCTCCAGTACTTTGGCCACCTGATGTGATGAGCCAACTCATTGGAAAAGACCCTGATGCTGGGAAAGATTGAGGGCAGAATGAGAAGTGGGTGACAGAGGATGAGATGGTTGGATAATATCATTTACTCAATGAACGTGAATTTGAGCAAACTTCAGGAGACAGTGGAGGACTGAGGAGCCTGGTGTGCTATAGTCCATGGGGTTGCAAAGAGCTGGACATGACTTAGTGACTGAACAACAATAACAAAGTTACGCTAGTTTTTAAAATATTTTAAAATGTATTAAGCCATTGAATTTTAAGATAATTCATTACTAGCAAAAGATAACTTTATGCAACCAACTTCTTATAGGCTAGATTTGTTATATTGCACAGCATTACCTACCATAAGCTAGGTTTTTTATGTGCTGAATTGCATTTGATCTTCACAGTGACCTGATAACTGACTAATGTTACTTTCATTTTATACATAAAAGCAACTGTCCATCACAGTTTGGGTCACTTGTCCAGAGTCACACAACTAAAATAAAATTTTGATCTCAGATCTGATGAACCCCAAACCCCATGCTAGATTTGATTTGCATAATATTAATATGTGGAGCTGAGATTGGAATGCAGACCTCCTGACTTCAAGGCCCAATTCCCCCCCTCCCATTTTTCATAAAAACAACTACCAGGTCCATCAACTTATAGGATAAATAAAACAATGAAACTGAACTAGCCTGGGGGTGACCATAGCAATACTCAGTATCTGCCACTGCTCTTTCCTAATCTTCATCTACCAAAAGCCCTTTGAGCCAAGAACTGTGTCATTGTTATTCCTTACAAAATCACCAAACCTGGAATCTAGCTATATCAGTCTGCTAGGGCTGCTGTAACAAAATACCACAGACTGGATGGTTTCTTTCTTTTCTTTTTTTAAAATTTATTTATTTTAACTGGAAGCTAATTACTTTAAAATATTGTAGTGGTTTTTGCCATACATTGACATGAATCAGCCATGGGTGTACATGTGTTCCCCATCATGAACCTCCCTCCCACCTCCCTCCCCATCCCATCCCTCAGGGTCATCCCAGTGCACCAGCCCTGAGCACCCTGTCTCATGCATTGAACCTAGACTGATGATCTGTTTCACATATGATAATATACATGTTTCAATGCTATTCTTTCAAACCATCCCACCCTTGCCTTCTCCCACACAGTCCAAAAGACTGTTCAATACATCTGTGTCTCTTTTGCTGTCTTGCATTTAGGGTCATCATTACCATCTTTCTAAATTCCATATATATGCGTTAGTATACTGTATTGATGTTTTTCTTTCTGACTTACTTCACTCTGTATAATAGGCTCCAGTTTCATCCACCTCATTAGAATTGGTTCAAATGTATTCTTCTTAATGGCTGAGTAATATTTCATTGTATATATGTACCACAGCTTTCTTATCCATTCATCTGCTGATGGACATCTAGGTTGCTTCCATGTCCTGGCTATTATAAACAGTGCTGCAATGAATATTGGGGTACACGTGTCTCTTTCAATTCTGGTTTCCCCGGTGTGTATGCCCAGCGATGGGATTGCTGGGTCATAAGGCAGTTCTATTTCTAGTTTTTTAAGGAATCTCCACACTGTTCTCCATAGTGGCTGGACTAGTTTGCATTCCTACCAACAGTGTAAGAGGGCTCCCTTTTCTCCACACCCTCTCCAGCATTTATTGTTTGAAGACTTTTGGATTGCAGCCATTCTGACTGGCGAGAAATGGTACCTCATTGTGGTTTTGATTTGCATTTCTCTGATAATGAGTGATATTGGACATCTTTTTAGGTGTTTGTTAGCCATCTATATGTCTTCTTTGGAGAAATGTCTATTCGGTTCTTTGTCCCACTTTTTGATTTGGTCGTTTATTTTTCTGGAACTGAGCTGTAGGAGTTGCTTGTATATTTTTGAGATTAATTATTTGTTCGTTGCTTCGTTTGCTATTTCTTCCATTCCAAAGGCTGTCTTTTCACCTTGCTTATAGTTTTCTTAGTTGTGCAAATGCTTTTAAGTTTAATTAGGTCCCATTTGTTTATTTTTGTTTTTATTTCCATTACTTTGGGAGGTGGGTCATAGAGGATCTCACTGTGATTTATGTCAGAGAGTGTTTTGCTTATGTTTTCCTCTAGGAGTTTTATACTTTCTGGTCTTACATTTAGATCTTTAATCCATTTTGAGTTTATTTTTGTGTATGGTGTTAGCGTTCTAGTTTCATTCTTTTTCAAATGGTTGACCAGTTTTCCCAGCACCACTTGTTAAAGAGATTGTCTTTTCTCCATTGTATATTCTTGCCTCCTTTGTCAAAGATAAGGTGTCCACTGGTGCATGGATTTATCTGGGCTTTCCATTTTGTTCCATTGATCTATATTTCTGTCTTTGTGCCAGTACCATACTGTCTTGATGACTGTGGCTTTGTAGTAGAGCCTGAAGTCAGGCAGGTTGATTTCTCCAGTTCCATTCTTCTTTCTCAAGATTGCTTTGGCTATTCGAGGTTTTTTATATTTCCATATAAATTGTGAAATTATTTGTTCTACTTCTCTGAAAAACACCGTTGGTGGCTTGATAGGGATTGCATTGAATCCATAGATTGCTTTGGGTAGTATACTCATTTTCACTATATTGATTCTTCTGATCCATGAACATGGTATATTTCTCCATTTGTGTCCTCTTTGATTTCTTTCACCAGTGTTTTATAGTTTTCTATATATATAGGTCTTTAGTTTCTTTAGGTAGATATATTCCTAAGTATTTTATTCTTTTCATTGCAATGGAGAATGGAATTGTTTCCTTAATTTCTCTTTCTGTTTTCTTATTGTTAGTGTATAGGAATGCAAGGAATTTTTGTGTGTTAATTTTATATCCTGCAACTTTACTATATTCATTGATTAGCTCTAGTAATTTTCTGGTGGAGTCTTTAGGGTTTTCTATGTAGAGGATCATGTCATCTGCAAACACTGAGAGTTTTACTTCTTCTTTTCAGTCTGGATTCCTTTTATTTCTTTTTCTTCTCTGATTGCTGTGGCTAAAACCTCCAAAACTATGTTAAATAGTAGTGGTGAGAGTGGGCACCCTTGTCTTGTTCCTGACTTTAGGGGAAATGCTTTCAATTTCTCACCATTGAGGATAATGTTTACTGAGGGTTTGTCATATATAGCTTTTATTATATTGAGGTATGTTCCTTCTATTCCTGCTTTCTGGAGAGTTTTCATCATAAATGGATGTTGAGTTTTGTCAAAGGCTTTCTCTGCATCTATTGAGATAATCATATGGTTTTTATATTTCAATTTGTTAGTGTCATGTATCACATTGATTGACTTGCAAATACTGAAGAATTCTTGCATCCCTAGGATAAAGCCCACTTGGTCATGACGTATGATCTTTTTAATATGTTGTTGGATTCTGTTTGCTAGGATTTTGTTAAGGATTTTTGCATCTATGTTCATCAGTGATATTGACCTGTAGTTTACTTTTTCTGTGGTATCTTTTTATGGTTTTGGTATTAGGGTGATGGTGGCCTCATAGAATGAGTTTTGAAGTTTGCCTTCCTCTGCAATTTTCTGGAAGAGTTTGAGTAGGATAGGCGTTAGTTCTTCTCTAAATTTTTGATAGAATTCAGCTGTGAAGCTGTCTGGTCCTGGGCTTTTGTTTGTTGGAAGATTTCTGATTGCAGTTTTGATTTCTATACTTGTGATGGGTCTGTTAAGATTTTCTATTTCTTCCTGCTTCAGTTTTAGAAAGTTATACTTTTCTAAGAATTTTTCCATTTCTTCCAAGTTGTCCATTTTATTTGCATATAGTTGCTGATAGTAGTCTCTTATAATCCTTTATATTTCTGTGTTGTCTGTTGTAATCTCTCCATTTTCATGTCTAATTTTGTTGATTTTATTCTTCTCCCTTTGTTTCTCGATGAGTCTGCCTAATGGTTTGTCTATTTTATGTATCTTCTCAAAGAACCAGCTTTTAGCTTTGTTGATTTTTGTTATGGTCTCTTTTGTTTCTTTTGCATTTATTTCTGCCTTAATTTTTATGATTTCTTTCCTTCTACTAACCGTGGGGTTCTTCATTTCTTCCTTTTCTAGTTGATTTAGGTGTAGATTTAGGTTATTTGGATGGGACTTTTGGATGAGCTCTTATCGATTAATGTTCCCCGGAGTCAGGAGCTCTCTGGTGTTCTCAGGTTTTGGAACTTAAGCCTCCTGCTTCTGTTTTTCAGTCTTATTCTTACAGTAGCCTCAAGACTTCTCCATCCATATATCACTAATGATAAAACATCTAGGTTAATGGGGAAAAGATTCGCCACAATGAGGGACACACAGAAAGGTTCACTGAATTACATGGAGAAGAGAAGAGGGAGGAGGGAGGTTGAGGTGACCAGGAGGAGAAGGAGGGGAGGGTTGTCAAAAGGAGAGAGACCAATCTAGCCAGTAATCAGTTCCCGAAGTGTTCTCCACTGCCCGGAATACCCAAAGAGAGTCATAGAGTTGGGTAGAGAAGAGAAGGGTGAGGGAGGTGATAGAGGTGATCTAGGGGAGAAAAAGGAGAGTCAAAAGGGGGAGAGGGCAATCAAGCCAGTAATCACACTCCTAAGTAAAAATGCATACTGAAGATTGGATTCTTAAAGGTACAAAATTGATAACAAGTACCAAGAAGCAAAGATTAAAAATCTAGAGTAGAGGTTAGACTCTCAAAAATACAATATTAAAAAACAAAACAAAATCACAAAAATTATAAAAAATATATATGAAGTTTGCTTTAAAAATAGGGCCTTTTTTTGCAAGGTAATAGTAGGTTATAAAAATGAAAATTACAGGAGTAACAGAGGACTTAAAAATAAAAGAAAATTTAAAAAATTATAATAGTAAAAATATGTCTAGGAATTTCTCTGGAGCTGTTGCAGGCAGTGTAGTGTCAGTTCAATTTCATATAGTTCCTTGTTCCAGCTTATACTTCTCAAGATCAATGCTGCTGCTGCTGCTAAGTCCCTTCAGTCGTGTCCGACTCTGTGCAACTCCATAGATGGCAGCCCACCAGGTTCCCCTGTCCCTGGGATTCTCCAGGCAAGAACACTAGAATGGGTTGCCATTTCCTTCACCAATGCATGAAAGTAAAAAGTGAAAGTGAAGTCGCTCAGTCGTGTCAGACTCTTAGGGACCCCATAGACTGCAGCCTACCAGGCTCCTCCGTCCATGGGATTTTCCATGCAAGAGTGCTGGAGTGAGTTGCCATTGCCTTCTCCATCTCAAGATCTATAGGCCCCTTCTAATGTAGTCAGTGCTAACTATGGGTTTCAATCTGTTGCACCTTTCACTTCCAAAGCAGTTCCCTCTGTTTGTTTTGGCTTCTTCTGTTTGCAAGTCTCTTCAGTGTCTGATTTCCACCCTGACACCAGGGGGCAAAGGTGGTCACTTACTTAGGCTGACTTGTTCAGTCTTGCTGTGGGGAGGGAGGAAAACTGCAAACAAATATCACTGGTGTGTGTGGGAAGTACTCGCAGTGTCTCGGCCACACTGTGTGTGCTTTCCAGTCTACACTGCTCAGGCTCCAAGTTGCTCTGCAGGGGGACTGTCTAAAGCAGACCCTGGGTTGTGTGCACTTCCCAGGCACGCGAGCAGCTCAGCCAACTAGGTGCTTGGCGAGCGCACTCTCCTCCAGTGCAGTGCATCTTATCGCCTCCCCCATCCCAGCCGCTAGGTTTCCTAGATGCACAGCAGGAGTGCTATCTCAGGTGTGCTGTGTGTCTCCTCTGGGGAGCTGCTCTCAGGCTGCGACCCTCCTGGTGGATGTCAACCGTCCAGGATCCCAGGAAGACTTGTTTAGCAACTGGGAACCTGTTCGCAGTTTGGTAGAGGGTGCCGTCTCTGGGGCCAAGATTGCCCCTTTCGGGCTCTGGCTGCCGCCTGCCTGCCTCCCTGCATCTGGTGGGGAATGGGCCGGTCCGCTGCCAGCTAGCTCTCCTCTGGTATTCACTCAGTCCTTTGTTCTGTGAGCAGGTGCAGCAGTGCCTTAGGTTAGGGCTTTTCAGGGGAAAAGTTCTCTCTCTCTCTTTTTTTCTCTCTCCCTCTGGCTATCCCACAGTTTGGGTTGCTATCTCAGGTTAGCTCCCTCAGATTGCCCTCAGGGCATTCAGGCCTGGTCCTTACAGTAAGCAATGCAACCCTAGTCTCTCTGTTCAGCCCCCACTTGTTGGTGGCAGACGCGAGTGTCTGGGCTACTTCTCCACTGGGAGTTGCCTTTAGGCACATAATCTGTGGATTTTATTTACTTATTTATTTTTCCTCCTGGTTATGTTGCCCTTTGAGATTCCAAAACTTCTCACAGACCCGCCAGTGAGAGGGTTTCCTGGTGTTTGGAAACTTCTGTTTTATGACTCCCTCCCCGGGATGGATCTCTGTCCCTAACTCTTTTGTCTCCCTTTTTATCTTTTATATTTTCTACCTCCTTTTGAAGACAATGGGCTGCCTTTCTGGGTGCCTGGTGTCCTCTGCCAGCGTTCAGAGGTTGTTTTGTGGAATTTGCTCAGCGTTCAAATGTTCTTTTGATGAATTTTTGGGGGAGAAAGTGGTCTCCCCATCCTATTCCTCCGCCATCTTAGGACCGCCTCCTGGATGGTTTCAATAGCAGACATTTGTTTTCTCACAGTTCTGGAGGCTGCAATTCCAAGATCAAGCTATTGTCTTCTGGTGAGGTCTCTTTTCCTGGCTTGTGGACAGCCACCTTCTCACTGTGTCCTCACGTGGTCTTCCCTCTATGCAGACATGGAAAGAGCAAGCTCTGATGTCTCTCCCTCTTCTTATAAGGACATGAACCCTATTAAATCAGATTAGTTACCTCCATAAAGGCCTTCTCTCCAAAACTGCATGCTGAGGTTATGGCTACACATGAATTTGGTTGGGGGTGGAGGATATGATTCATTTCATAATGCTAATTAACACCTATTTAGTGTTGACATAATGACCAAAGGTAGAGGTAAAGAATGTCATTCCCAGAGCATGCGCCTGAACCCTGATACTGAAAGGAACCAAGGGAATATCTAGCAATCCAGTCAACTCCTTTCCCCTCAAGTCCTTTGTCCCTAACAGATGCATAAAGACATATCTATAACCTCTGTATTTAGAGGATGTCTAGCCTTAGTAAATAGCCCAACAATTCCAACATGCTCATTTTACAAATGAGGGCCCTGAGGCTCAGAAGGACATAATGACCTGCCCAAGGTCATAGAGCTGGTTAGTGGCAGGGGCGACACTGAATGTAAGTGTTCTGGCTCTCAACTTTATACTTCTTCCCTTTGGCCAGACTAGGAGATGGGTGTCCTGAGAAAACCATAGCAGGAGAATACTGAATGATCTCCTGGAAGGGGGGTGATGTACCATGTAGAGTGGGTAATGTATAATGTCAGAGGACTGTGCTTACATCTGGGGAGGCATGTTATGTGTGGAGTGTGGTGTGTGTATGAAACATGGGATATGTATTGGGTGTGTGGGAGCATGTGGAATGTGTAGGAGTGTCTGGGGAAGGTGGAGTGTGTGTGGGTATAGAGGTTGTGTAGTGGATTTGTGTGTATCACAGGTAGTAAGCCTGGAGGTTGTTGTATATGTGTGTGCATGCCATTTGTGTGGTCTGTGGTGTGTGTGGAATTTTAGTGAGCAGCGTAAGTCAACTCAGCTAGCACTTTTATCTTCCTCATTATTCAATGTCTCTTGGGCCCCCTCTTCTGGTGTAAAAGCCCCTCTTGCAACCCATGAGGGTAGGAATTGGCAAACTTTATCTGAAAAAGACCAGACAAAAAATATTTTAGGTTCTGTGGGCCATATGATCTCTGTCACAACTACTCATTTCTTCTATTATAGCTTGCAAGTAGCAATAGACAGAATGTAAACACATGATGTAGCTGCATTCCAATAAAACTTTATTTACAAACAGATATCAAGTTGTATTTGACCCAAGGGTTATAGTTTGCAGAACGTTAAAATTAGAGTGCTCCCTCTGTCCCTGACAAACACCCTCATACACATTTCCCCATCATTCTCTTACTTATCTCACTTCATCAAATTCTCAGATTCCAAACCTGGGACTATACATGGCTCTGTCAGCTACCCTCCTTCTGGCTATGAGCCTCAATGTCACTACCACCCCCACCAACACCATTGTTGTTATCCTGTTCCTGCCAAGCACTGTATTATGTATTATAATCACATTTTGAGTATTATAACATTAACCCCTTCAAAAATACCAAGAGGTAGCTATCATTCCCCACACAGATGAGTGAATTGAGGCTTAGAGAGTTAAGTAAGTTGTCCAAGTTTCCTGTAACTACTTAGTGACAGATTTGGACATGGCTCTCCTGATTTATAAATCCAAAGCACTCAATAAATTCTCTATCAGCTCTAAATAGATGGTTTTATTCTAGTGCAATAAGAAAAATCAACAAGGTGAAAAAGAGCATAAAGTGATAAGTTGACTCTCTGGATCCCAAATGTAGGCTTAGGGATCTAGAGCTGTGATTCCTAGATGAGTGGTTACATGATGGGTGAGCATCAGACTCTCCCTAGAAGACTGTTAACATGCACATATATTCCTGGACTGAGCCCTCAGAGATTTTGACTCAAATTGAAGAAAGTAGGGAAAACCGCTAGACCATTCAGGTATGACCTAAGTCAAATCCCTTATGATTATACCGTGGAAGTGAGAAATAGATTTAAGGGCCTAGATCTGATAGATAGAGTGCCTGATGAACATGGAATGAGGTTCATGACATTGAACAGGAGACAGGGATCAAGACCATCCCCAAGAAAAACAAATGCAAAAAAACAAAATGGCTGTCTGGGGAGGCCTTACAAATAGCTGTGAAAAGAAGAGAGGCAAAAAGCAAAGGAGAAAAGGAAAGATTTAAGCATCTGAATGCAGAGTTCCAAAGAACAGCAAGAAGAGATAAGAAAGCCTTCTTCAGCAATCAATGCAAAGAAATAGAGGAAAACAATAGAATGGGAAAGACTAGAGTTCTCTTTAAGAAAATTAGAGATATCAAGGGAACATTTCATGCAAAGATGGGCTCGATAAAGGACAGAAATGGTAGGGACCTAACAGAAGCAGAAGATATTAAGAAGTGAAGTGAAGTGAAGTCGCTCAGTCGTGTCCGACTCTTTGCGACTCTGTGAACTGTAGCCTACCAGGCTTCTCCGTCCATGGGATTTTCCAGGCAAGAATACTGGAGTGGGTTACCATTTCCTTCTCCAGGGGATCTTCCTGACCCAGGGATTGAACCCGGGTCTCTCGCATTGGAGGCAGGCGCTTTAACCTCTAAGCCACCAGGGAAGCCCCATATTAAGAAGAGGTGGCAAGAATACACGGAAGAACTGTACAAAAAAGATCTTCAGACCCAGATAGTCATGATGATGTAATCACTAATCTACAGCCAGACATCTTGGAATGTGAAGTCAAGTGGGCCTTAGAAAGCATCACTACAAACAAAGCTAGTGGAGGTGATGGAATTCCAGTTGAGCTGTTTCAAATCTTGAAAGATGATGCTGTGAAAGTGCTGCACTCAATATGCCAGCAAATTTGGAAAACTCAGCAGTGGCCACATGACTCAAAAAGGTCAGTTTTCATTCCAATTCCAAAGAGAGACAATGCCAAAGAATGCTCAAACTACCTCACAATTGCACTCATCTCACATGCTAGTAGAGTAATGCTCAAAATTCTCCAAGCCAAGCTTCAGCAGTACATGAACTGTGAACTCCCTGATGTTCAAGCTGGTTTTAGAAAAGGCAGAGGAACCAGAGATCAAATTGCCAACATCCGCTGGATCATGGAAAAAGCAAGAGAGTTCCAGAAAAAAACATCTATTTCTGCTTTATTGACTATGCCAAAGCCTTTGACTGTGTGGATCACAATAAACTGGAAAATTCTTCAAGAGATGGGAATACCAGACCACCTGACCTGCCTCTTGAGAATTCTGTATGCAGGTCAGGAAGCAACAGTTAGAACTGGACATGGGACAACAGACTGGTTCCAAATAGGAAAAGGAGTACGTCAAGGCTGTATATTGTCACCCTGCTTATTTAACTTCTATGCAGAGTACATCATGAGAAATGCTGGACTGGAAGAAACACAAGCTGGAATCAAGATTGCTGGGAGAAATATCAATCACCTCAGATATGCAGATGACACCACCCTTATGGCAGAAAGTGAAGAGGAGCTAAAAAGCCTCTTGATGAAAGTGAAAGAGGAGAGTGAAAAAGTTGGCTTAAAGCTCAACATTCAGAAAACGAAGATCATGCCATCTGGTCCCATCACTCCATGGGAAATAGATGGGGAAACAGTGTCAGGCTTTATTTTTGGGGGCTCCAAAATCACTGCAGATGGTGATTACAGCCATGAAATTAAAAGACACTTACTCCTTGGAAGAAAAGTTATGACCAAGCTAGATAGCATATTCAAAAGCAGAGACATTACTTTGCCGACTAAGGTCCGGCTAGTCAAGGCTATGGTTTTTCCTGTGGTCACGTATGGATGTGAGAGTTGGACTGTGAAGAAAGCTGAGTGCTGAAGAATTGATGCTTTTGAACTGTGGTGTTGGAGAAGCCTCTTGAGAGTCCCTTGGACTGCAAGGAGATCCAACCAGTCCATTCTGAAGGAGATCAACCCTGGGATTTCTTTGCAAGGAATGATGCTAAAGCTGAAGCTCCAGTACTTTGGCTACCTCATGCGAAGAGTTGACTCATTGGAAAAGATCTGATGCTGGGAGGGATTAGGGGCAGGAGGAGACGCAGACGACAGAGGATAAGATTGCTGGATGGCATCACGGACTCGATGGACATGAGTCTGAGTGAACTCCGGGAGCTGGTGATGGACAGGGAGGCCTGGCGTGCTGCGATTTATGGGGTCGCAAAGGGTCGGACATGACTGAGCGACTGAACTGAACTGGGACCTAGGAATCTGCCTTTACACCAGCACCCGCAGTGATTCTGCTCTAGATAGCCTAAGTCTAATGGGAGGCATCACAACTTCTGAGATTCTAATAGAAAACCCTGCAATCAGAGTGCTGTAGTTAAGATGCTTTGAGATCCTCATCTCTGGGTCTCTGGTCCTGTTGAATGACTCAGTAGCACTACAGTTTTTGCTGATATACTGCTCATCATGACCTAATATTACATCCTTAGCATAACTTGAAGTCTAGCCATAGGAGGACGAGAGATGAAAGGTCTGTTTTTTTTTCCCCCCATTTCTGTGTCCTCCAGACCAATTCCTGGCATGTCTATGCATACCAAATGAGTTAATTTTGTCAGAAACCTTTAATATCTTAATGTGGAGATCTCTAGCCCAACTGAGGCTTTGGAGGAGGGAAAAAGGGGATCTTCTATATTTGAACCTTCTACAGTATCACTAATAGAAATAAATAAGGGATGACCCTGCTTAGCACACAAAGGGTTGGAAATGTGGATGTTAATGGAGATTTTGCATATATGACTTTTTTCCTACTTGGTGATTTAGTATCTCAAATCTATCTCCTTGCAATAGCATCTTAGGCACAGCATGGGAGGCATTGAGAGCTCTATTTTAGAAGGTGGTCCTACGCTTTCACGTTGACATCTTGCTTGGCTTTTGGTCAATCTCTAGTTGCCTGTTCCAGACCATTCTTTCCAGAGGTGTCCCACTCTCCCCATGAATGAGAAATGAATGTGTCATTGCAGCCTTGCAGGTGCAAGCATCATTCTGAGCAAGTGTGGGGTTCCACTTCAGGCATACCATGAATGTTCAGTTGGGACCACTGGCATTCTCCAATCTGACTTCTCATGTAGTGGGTATTGTTTGTATGAGGGTGGTGGAAAGTGAGTAATGTCATCTAATTTCATGAATTACTTGTTTTAATCAAATATTTCAAGGTCTAATGTTCCAAATCCTTTCCCAAACATGCTATGGGAAGAAATATTGTAGTGTGTTATGTGAAATAGATCAGGTTTATCTCCTCATCTGTTAGAATAATAGAAAACAGCTTAGGCAAAAACAGGAAACAAAGGTCAAGATGTCACATTTGTAACAGAATAACTCATGCCTTAGGGCATTTCATGTAATGACTTTAAATCACAGTATCTAGGACCACAGATGCCATAGTGAATCTTGTCTCTATCAGTCCTGCTCTGTGGCTTTGGCCATCTTCCATAATCTTTCTAAATCTCAGTCTCATTATCTGTAAAAATTAAAATAATTTAAAAATTATCTGTAAAATTAAAATAATAATACTTCCCTCATTGAATTGTTGCAAAGAAGAAATGAAACAGTATTTGTAAAAAAGTGTTTACACGTCTGGCATGTAGTAGGTGCTAAATAAATGTTAGCTTTCCATTCATTGGATTTTAATTCACAAAACATGTATGGGATGCCTTTTATGCACCAACTGCTCTTTGTAGCTACTGAGGCTAATGCAGTGAACAGATTGGAATTCCTACCTTTGTGTCAAAAGGGGTCATACAGGAAAATGTAACTTCTTTGTAGCTCAGCTGGTAAAGAATCCACCCGCAGTGCAGGAGACCTGGGTTCGATCCCTGGATTGGGAAGATCCCCTGGAGAAATATCAATAACCTCAGATATGCATATGACACCACCCTTATGACAGAAAGTGAAGAAGAACTAAAGAGTCTCTTGATGAAAGTGAAAGAGGAGAGTGAAAAGTTGGCTTAAAGTTCAACATTCAGAAAATGAAGATCATGGCATCCGGTCCCATCACTTCATGGCAAATAGATGGGGAAACAGTGGAAACAGTGAGAGACTTTATTTTTCTGGGCTCCAAAATAACTGCAGGTGGTGATTGCAACCATGAAATTAAAAGATGCTTACTCCTTGGAAGGAAAGTTATGACCAACCTAGACAGCGTATTAAAAAGCAGAGACATTACTTTGCCGACTAAGGTCCGTCTAGTCAAGGCTATGGTTTTTCCAGTAGTCATGTAGGAATGTGAGAGTTGGACTGTGAAGAAAGCTGAGTGCTGAAGAATTGATGCTTTTGAACTGTGGTGTTGGAGAAGACTCTTGAGAGTCCCTTGGACTGCAAGGATATCCAACCAGTCCATCCTAAGGGAGATCAGTCCTGGGTGTTCATTGGAAGGACTGATGCTGAAGCTGAAACTCCAATATTTCACCACCTGATGAATATAGGCCACCTGATGTGAAGAGCTGACTCATTTGAAAAAAACCCTGATGTTGGGAAAGATTGAAGGCAGGAGGAGAAGGGGATGACAGAGGATGAGATGGTTAGATGGCATCTCCAACTCAATGGACATGAGTTTTGGGACAGGGAGGCCTGACGTGCTGCAGTTCATGGAGTCGCAGAGTTGGACACGACTGAGCAACTGAACTGAACTGAACCTGGAGAAGGGAAAGGCTACCCACTACAGTATTCTGGCCTGGAAAATTCCGTGGACTGTATAGTCCATGGAGTCACATAGAGTTGGACACAACTGAGCGACTTTCACTTCATTTATGGTAATATGGGCTATGGCAAGCACGAAGCAGAGAAGAGGGCTGTGGAATGGCAGGGTGGGCTCAGCTCATTTTTCTGACCTCCTACTTGTGTGCTGTGTGGGGAGTGCAGTGTGGGATATAAGGAATGTAGGAGTATTGGCAGGTTGTAAAGACTGGAGAAATCTTGGATAAGAGGCATAAACAGATTAACTCTGACCTGACAGTGTTGAGGCAGAGAACGTTTTGGGTGAGATTGGGGGTGATTGTCTTTCATGAACACAGAGAATTCTGGTTGTTGTAGTTCAGTTGCTGAGTTATGTCTGACTCTTTGTGACCCCATGGAACTGTAGCATGCCAGGCTTCCCTGTCCTTCACTATCCCCTGGAGTTCACTCAAACTCATGGCCATTGAGTTGATGATGCCATCCAATGATCTCTTCCTCTGTCACCCCCTTCTCCTGCCCTCAATCTTTTCCAGCATCAGAGTTTTTCCAATGGCTCTTCATATCAGCTGGCCAAAGTATTGGTGCTTCATCTTCAGCATCAGCCCTTCCAATGAACATTCAGGGTTGATTTCCTTTAGAATTGGCTGGTTTGATCTCCTTGCTGTCCAAGGGACTGTCTAGTCTTCTCTAGCACCACAATTCGAAAGCACTCAGCCTTCTTCATGGTTCACTCTCACATCCATACATGACTACTGGAAAAAAAAATAGCTTTGACTAGACGGACCTTTGTTGGCAAAGTGATGTCTCTGCTTTTGAATACTCTGTCTAGGTTTGTCATAGCCTTTCTTCCAAGGAGCAAACACCTTTTAATTTCATGGCTGTGGTCACCATATGCAATGATTTTGCAGCCCAAGAAAAGAAAATGTCACTGTTTTCATTTTTTCCTCATCTATTTGCCATGAAGTGATGTGACCGGATGCCATGATCTTAGTTTTTTGAATGCTGAGTTTTAAGCTGGCTTTTTCACTCTCTTTGTCACCTTCATCAAGAGGTTTTTTAGTTCCTCTTCACTTTCTGCCATAAGGATGATGTGATCTGCATATTTGAGGTTATTGATATTTCTCCCAGCAGTCTTGATTCTAGCTTGAACTTCATCCAGCCTGACATTTCACATGATGTACTGTACATATAAGTTTAATAAGCAAGGTGACAATATACAGCCTTGACATACTCTTTTTCCAATTTGGAACCATTCTGTTGTTTTATGTCTGGTTCTAACTGTTGCTTCTTGGCCTGCATACTGGTTTCTCAGGAGGCAGGTAAGATGGTCTCGTATTCCCATCTCCTGAAGAATTTTCCACAGTTTGTTGTCATATACACTGTCAAAGCCTTTAGAGTAGTCAATGAAGCAGAAGCAGATGTTTTTATGGATTATCTTGCTTTTTCTATTATCCAAAGAATGTTGGCAATTTGATTTCTGGTTCCTCTGCCTTTTCTAAATCCAGCTTGAACATCTGGAAGTTCTTGGTTCATGTACTGGTGAAGCCTAGTTTGGAGGGTTTTGAGCATTATCTTCCTAGCATGTGAAATGAGGGCAATTGTGCAGTAGTTTGAACATTCTTTGACATTGCCCTTTTTTGGGATTGGAATGAAATTCCACGTTCTGTGGCCACTTCTGAGTTTTCCGAATTTGCTGTCATATTAAGTGCAACACTTTAACAGCATCATCTTTTAGGATTTGAAATAGTTCAGCTGAAATTTCATTAGCTTCACTAGCTTTTTTCATAGTGATGCTTCCTAAAGCCCACTTGAATTCACTCTCCAGGATGTCTGGCTCTAGATGATCACACCATTGTGATTTTCTGGGTCGTTAAGACCTTTTTAATACAGTTCTTCTGTGTATACTTGCCAATTCTTAAAAGAAGACTTCTGGGCCCCTCTCTTTGTCCATATGTTTAGTCACTGGAGGCTAGGGAATGGATGTTTTTATAAGCCACAATTAATATCTTTGCCATAAAAATCTTCTAGCTCTGGATCAATGACTGGAGTGAGAAGCACTTCTGAAACTCTAGAAATTTTATATAAAACATGTTTGTGCAAGGAGTAATTTCATAAATTTAATCTCATATTCGAAGGGATCTGTGACCAAAACAGGATTGGGACTGCTTGTCTCCATGATTCATAGGAAGGGTGGGAACATAATGTCCACACATAACTGTGAACAGTACTTCCTTTCACTCTCCAGGCTGTCTAGATGACTTTTTGGACTTCCAAGCTTTAACGCTCCTACCTTACTTCTTTGTCTGATACAAATGTACATCTCTCAGATGACTTTCAGCCCTAGATTGAAAAGAAGAGTCTAGAACTTTGTTCAAGTGGGATGTTAGGACTACTGGTTATATCTCTTGCTCACCACCTAGGCTGACGTCCCCTGCAACTCACTGCCTGAACAGGAAGGAACCTGAGTCACTCTAGCTTAGGAATCAGTGGTAAGCTTTCAGAGGGTTCCTTCCAATGTGATGGAGAGTGTGTTTCTATTCTTGTCCTTAAGTCGTCTTTTCCATGCTTCCTCATTCACCAAGCTGATAATATGACATTGTGCCAATTCAGGCAGTAGGCAGGATGAAGTGAAAAAGAGCCCCAAAGCACCTGGATAATCAACAAGATAGATGATTAGAGCTGACAGCCCCTAACACTGCAGACTTAGGTGGTGAAAATCCCCAATCTGTTTCCACTAAACCAAGCTTGAGATATATGTCTGCATGTCTAAGGGCTTAGTTACAAGGGTGGTTGTAATATCTTCCCCTTCAGGCATGAAAGACATCTGAATTTTGCTTCCTAATTATCAAAACAAACAGAAGTAAAGGGAACATAAATGTTGAACAACATAAAAAACCAACAGAATTAAATATAGATGAATGAATTAATTTTAGAATGTTCCCCCCCCCCCCCGATTTTTCTGCCTCTTCTTTTTCTCTTTGGTCCCTTTATAAATTTGCCATTTTCTCTGCAAAAGAAAGATTTTGGCTAATGACTTTGAACTTCTTTGTGTCTTATAACCTCAGAGAGCCAGGAAATAGAGTTGGCATCAGAATAGAGGGAGAGAAAGAACAAGAAACTGGGAATCAGAGTATCCATTGAGACATACATGCCAGCCTCACTCTGTCATTTTTGGGGGACTGACTGCATATATTTGGAAGTCTAAAGCCTTCAGTATTGGCTCCATGCCTTTGGTATAACAGGTGGAAAATTCCAGAGATAGACTTTCCAAATGATTCCTATTTCTTGTAAAATTATGGAACATAGTAAAAGATCATCCAATATGAGACTATCTCATTTAAACCAAATGTTCCTATTAAGATACACCTTTACATAGGCTTATACACATTCCTTTCAGACAGGGGAGGCCACAGTATCCCTACATTTCTGTGTGAATGTGGATTAAAGCTCTCTTTCCAGCAAACACCTAACCTAGCACTGGAGATTGAATCTAGGGTGAGGTCCAGAGTCCCCAGCCAGAGAAGGGACCCTCAAGCATCAGGAGAGCATCTGGACAGCATGAGCCCCGATGTAGGCTCAAGTGTCAGTAATGTGCTAATTGAAGTTCAGGGTTCTCGTATTCAGTACACGTTACTAGTTTGACTAGTATACATGCTGGCTCCATCAGTTTTACTTGTCAGGATGTAGGGCCATCGACTTTACATTTAGGCAAATCAGGCATATCTAATGTGTAGATCCTGGCAGTACACAGTAGCTCTCCTGCTGACATTGATATGATAAGGCAGTATGTGACTTAGTGTCATAATTTAACATATACACCATACTGTGCAAAGGCCATGCTTCATGTTGTGTATGAAGGCATAGTATTTTGTTGTTGTCATTTAGTTTTTGCCAAGACACTGGGTTTTTGTTGTTGTTTTTGACACATTTTAAAGCAGTGAGATTTCACATGATTTGATTTTTGTTGTTTGTTTCTTATATCGCAAGATCTAGTTTCCCTAGGTCCTCATAATCACCAGCCAAACAGGAACAGCCCTTTGCTCTCCATTTGGCTCCCATTTCTGCCTGGCACAGTTCTCTGTCCCTGTAGCATTGTCACTCTGCCACCTTGATTTGGAAGCCTATGTTCTTCTCCTTGGTCAATGTGGTGACACCTGAGGCCCCTCTTATTCCAGACTGGTGATGTCCAAGGCTCCATCTAAGGAAGGAACTTCCCAACGACCATCTCTACTCTTTCTAGACAGTAGATCTGCACTGGCAACTGCCACCTACAGAGCTTGGCACATTGTGGGTCAAGTAGGTCCAGGATGGAGAGCCAGCTCTTCTGATCCATGGCCCAGACTACTTCCCGCTCCTTTACTTCTTGTCATCATTTTGAGTATGTTACCCTGGTGTAACATCTCTTTTTCCTCACTCTTAGTGAAGACCTCTTAATATATTTTCACCCTTCCAGTTAGCTAGCGGCCTTGAATTTCACAAGTACTGCAAATGTGAATTGCTTGAGTTGTATCTCCCAGTTGGAGTTTATGGCAGTCAATATTTTCCCAAGATGTTATCTCTCAGCAAGACTGAAGCCAAAGTGGCAAGCAGGCAATCAACAAGTATTTATTAGTCTCCCAATCTTTGTTCTGCTTTCTGAATTACATTTAATTCCTCTTAGAGCAAGTGACAAACATCCCTGTCAAAGTTGCTTAAGTATAGGGGGAATTTATTGGCTCCAGAAACCAAGCATGAATATAAAGTTATGGGAAGGGCAGGGTCACAGCTGGGCCTTGGGAAAACTAGAGGCAGAAACAGTAGTGTCAGGACTCTTTGGTTCTCACATCTACTCTGCCCTGTATTGGTGTCATTATCAACATGGTAGAAAAATGACCACCAGTGTTTCCTAATTTCACATATTTGCTTTTGTCACTGGATAATTACTTCCTCATTGTGAGTTCTCCAGAGCCTGTGAAAATTCTAATTTGTCCAACCTAGATCAGGTGTCTCCCTGAGCCAATCAGCCATGGTATGGGTGGGAAAAGAGGGAGGGACTAATCCATTGGGAACCAATCAGCAGTGACCCAGGATGACTCCTTTTGTACTAAGATGACAGCTTCCCCTTGTGGAAGGGATAAAAGTGGAGAACACAGTCCCAGAAAAGAAGGGAGGGAAAGCCTTAGAAAACTATCTTAATCTGCTGGGATTGCCATAATGAGATGCCATAAACTGGGTGGCTTACAGAGTAGATATTTATTTCTCACAGTTCTGGAGGCCGAAAGTTTGAAATCAAGGTGCTGGCATAATTGGGTTTGAGTGAGAGCTTTCTTTCTTCAACTTAAGTCTGAATTTGGCAATAAGGAGTTCGTGATCTGAGCCACAGTCAGCTCCTGGTCTTGTTTTTGCTGACTATATAGAGCTTCTCCATCTTTGGCTGCAAAGAATATAATCAATCTGATTTCAGTGTTGACCATCTGGTGATGTCCATGTATAGAGTCTTCTCTTGTGTTGTTGGAAGAGGGTGTTTGCTATGACCAGTGTGTTCTCTTGGCAAATCTCTATTAGCCTTTGCCCTGCTTCATTCTGAATTCCAGGCCAAAGTTGCCTATTACTTCAGGTGTTTCTTGACTTCCTATATTTGCATTCCAGTCCCCTATAATGAAAGAGACATCTTTTTGGGTGTTAGTTCTAAAAGGTCTTATAGGTCTTCATAGAACATGCAGTTTCAGCTTCTTTAGTGTTACTAGTCGGGGCATAGACTTGGATTACTGTGATATTGAACGGTTTGCCTTGGAAATGAACAGAGATCATTCTGTCATTTTTGAGATTGCATCCAAGTACTGCATTTCAGATACTTTTGTTGACTATGATGGCTATTCTATTTCTTCTAAGGGATTCCTGCCCGCAGTAGTAGATATAATAGTCATCTGAGTTAAATTCACCCATTCCAGTCCAATCTAGTTCGCTGATTCTTAGAAAGTTGATGTTCACTCGTGCCATTTCCTGTTTGACCACTTCCAATTTGCCTTGATTCATGGACCTAACATTCCAGGTTCCTATGCAATATTGCTCTTTACAGCATCAGACCTTGCTTCTATCACCAGTCCCATCCACAACTGGGTGTTGTTTTTGCTTTGGCTCCATCCCTTCATTCTTTCTGAAGTTG
Source organism: Ovis canadensis (assembly GCF_042477335.2). Lineage (NCBI taxonomy): Eukaryota > Metazoa > Chordata > Mammalia > Artiodactyla > Bovidae > Ovis > Ovis canadensis. The sequence goes on from NC_091249.1 coordinate 83,766,826, forward strand.
TTTGTCCACTGACCTCCAGTAGCATATTGGCACCTACCGACCTGAAGAGTTCATCTTTTGGTGTCCTATCATTTTGCCTTTTCATACTGTTCATGGGGTTCTCAAGGCAAGAATACTGAAATGGTTTGCTGTTCCCTTCTCCAGTGGACCACATTTTGTCAGATCTCTCCACCATGACCCATCGTCTTGGGTGGCCACACATGGCATGGCTTAGCTTCATTGAGTTAGACAAGGCTATGGCCCATGTGATCAGATTGGCTAGTTTTCTGTGATTGTGGCTTCAGTCTGTCTGCCCTCTGATGCCCTCTCTCAGCACCTACCATCTCACTGGGGTTTCTATTACCTTGGACTTGGGGTATCTCTTCATGGCTGCTTCAGTGAAGCACAGCCGCTGCACCTCGCCTTGGACGTGGGGTATTTCTGCTAGGCCTCCTACTGCTCCAGCACAGTGCAGCCACTGCTCACCGTGCCAGTGCTGCACTTGCCAAATTCAGACTTAAATTGAAGAAACTGGGGAAAACCACTAGACCATTAGGGTATGACCTAAATCAAATCCCTTACGATTATATACTGGAAGTAACAAATAGATTTAAGGGACTAGATCTGATAGAGTGCCTGATAAACTATGGACAGAGGTTCATGACATTGTTCAGGAGACAGGGATCAAGACCATCCCCAAGAAAAAGAAATGCAAAAAAGCAAAATGGCTGTCTGAGGAGGTCTTACAAATAGTTGTGAAAAGAATAGAAGCAACAAGCAAAGGAGAAAAGAAAAGATATACCCATTTGAATGCAGAGTTCCAAAGAATAGCAAGGAGAGATAAGAAAGCCTTCCTCAATGATCAATGCAAAGAGATAGAGGAAAACAGTAGAATGGGAAAGACTAGAGATCCCTTCAAGAAAATTAGAGATACCAAGGGAGCATTTCATGCAAAGATGGGCTCAATAAAGGACAGAAATGGTATGGACCTAACAGAAGCAGAAGGTATTAAGAAGAGGTGGCAAGAAGACACAGAAGAACTATCCAAAAAATCTTCATGACCCAGATAATCACGATGGTGTGATTACTCACCTAGAGCCAGACATCTTGGAATGCAAAGTCAAGTGGGCCTTAGGAAGCATCACTACGAACAAAGCTAGTGGAGGTGATGGAATTCCAGTTGGGCTATTTCAAATCCTAAAAGATGATGCTGTGAAAGGGCTGCACTCAATATGTCAGCAAATTTGGAAAACTCAACAGTGACCACAGGACTGGAAAACGTCAGTTTTCATTTCAATCCCAAACAAAGGCAGTGCCAAAGAATGTTCAAATTACTGCACCATTGCACCCATCTCACCTGCTAGTAAAGTAATGCTCAAAATTCTCCAAGCCAGGATTCAGCAGTATGTGAGCCATGAACTTCCAGATGTTCAAGCTGGATTTAGGAAAGGCAGAGGAACCAGAGATCAAATTGCCAACATCCATTGGATCATTGGAAAAGCAAGAGAATTCCAGAAAAAAAAAAACCATCTATTTCTGCTTTATTGACTATGCCAAAGCCTTTGACTGTGTGGATTACAATAAACTGTGGAAAATTCTGAAAGAGATGCGAATATCAGACTACCTGACCTGCCTCCTCAGAAATCTGTATGCAGGTCTGGAAGCAACAGTTAGAACTGGACGTGGAATTACAGACTGGTTCCAAATCAGGAAAGGAGTATGTCAAGGGTGTATATTGTCACCCTGCTTATTTAACTTCAATGCAGACTACATCATGAGAAATGCTGGTCTAGAAGAATAATAAGCTGGAATGAAGATTTTTTGGAAAAATATCACTAACCTCAGATATGCAGATGATACCACCACCCTTATGCAGAAATTGAAGAAGAACTAAAAAGCCTCTTGATGAAAGTGAAAGGGGAGAGTGATTTGGCTTAAAGCTCAACATTCAGAAAACTAAGATCATGGCATATGGTCCCATCACTTCATGGCAAATAGATGGGGAAACAATGGAAACAGTGAGAGACTTTAATTTTGGGGGCTCCAAAATCACTGCAGATAGATGGTAGCTGCTACCATGAAATTAAAAGACGCTTACTCCTTGGAAGGAAAGTTATGACCAACCTAGACAGCATATTAAATAGCAGAGACATTACTTTGCCAACAAAGGCCCGTCTAGTCAAGGTCATGATTTTTCCAGTAGTCAAGTATGGATGTGAGAGTTGAACTATAAAGGAAGCTGAGTGCCGAAGAGTTGATGCTTTTCAACTGTGGTGTTGAAGACTCTTGAGAGTCCCTTGGACTGCAAGGAGATCAGTCCTGAGTGTTCATTGTAAGGACTGATGTTGAAGCTGAAACTCCAGTACTTTGGCTACCTAATGCGAAGTGCTGACTCACTGGAAAAGACCCTGATATGGGAAAGATTGAGGGCAGGAGGAGAAGGGGATGACAGAGGATGAGATGGTTGGATGGCATCGTTGACTTAATGGACATGAGTTTGGGTAAACTCCAGAAGTTGGTGATGGGCAGAGAGGCCTGGCATGATGTGGTCTGTGGGGTTGCAAAGAGTCAGACACGACTGAGCAACTGAACTTAGAGCTTCCTTACTTAATTGCACATAGCCACCTTGTCTCTCTGTGTCCTAACATGACTTTTTTGTTGTGTGAGAGCACAGGAATAGGGTGAGAGAGAGCACTAGTTCTCTGGTGGTGAGTGAGTGCTAGTTACTCAGTCATATCCAACTCTTTTTGACCCCGTGGACTGTGGCACACCAGGCTCCTCTGTCTGTGGAAGTCTCCAGGCAAGAATACTGGTGTTGGTAATTGCCATTTCCTTCTCCAGGGTACTTCCTGACTCAGGGACTGAACCTGCTCTCCTGCATTGCAGGCAGACTCTTTACTGACTGAGGCATGAGGGAAGCAGGTGGTCTCTCTGGTGGGGTATCTCTTCCTATACAGACACTAATCCTGTCATGAGGGCCCCACCCTCATAACCTCATCTAACTCTAATTATCTCCCAAAGTCTCCATCTCCAAATATTATCACACTGGGAATTAGGGTTTCAGCGTATGAATTTGGGAGGGCACATTCAGTAAACATAGTATTCAGTGCATCTGCTCACAGGATCTTACAATTGAGTGAGGGGTTACGATTTACATGTAGAGACATTGGTGATAAAAGCATGCAGTTGATGTGTCATTGATTATTTGGAGGAAGCATCCAAAGTGGACGCTTGTTTAATCAAGGATGACACCACACTCAGTGCTGGCATTCCCAAACTGGGATCCTGGTGTAGAAGGAGCTTGAATTAAAGATGATCCTTTTTCCTGCTGCCTCAGTTTTACTCGAAATTGGGTGTTGGGAGAGTCCATTAAAACCAACATGTTGTCGAGTTCAAGCTCCTTCTGTTGACTACATGACAGGGCAGTAAGTTGGCAGGCAAGGTGTTGAGGCAAGGAATAAAGAGTTTATTTGGAAAGCCACCAGACTGAGAAGATGGCAGACTAGTGTCTCAAAATAAACATCTTGTCAGGATCTGGATGCCAATTTCTTTTACAGAACACAGAGGGGAAAGAGGTGAGGAAGTAAAGTAAAAATGCCCTTATTCTTGCATATATCTCCTGGAATGGCCAGCCTAGGGTTGGGTATGTGTTAATTTCTTTTTTCTTGCAGCTATTCCCAGATGGGCCAGGTCAGAATGTTTCTCTGAACAAAGGCACTTTGGTTTAACATTCAGGCAGAGGGGCAGGGTTTCTTGAGGCAGGCCATTGTGTAAAGACAGTATCCTTTTAGTGAACAAAAGAAACAAGAAACATAGGTTAAAGTTAAAGAACCAAATCCAATATGTAGTCAGATTTTGTTCTTCCCTGTAACAAACACATAACACAAATATAAAGCATAAACAAAATGTGTATGACTTTTAAAATAAAAGTACAATTTATAAAGTGAAGAAATTCAGGCTTTTTGGCATGAGGTGCCAGTTTCCCTTTTCCAATACAAGTTCATAGACTATTGTGTTCCATAAAACTTTGGTGAAGAAGTTTAAAAAGTCTGGGGGATAACAGTTGTTGAACATTTCTTATCAAGCACTATGTGGCCTTGGAGTACTTGAAGAATTTGAAGTGGGTGGGGATGGATGAGACAGGCTATAGAAGAAGATCCCTGAACTACTTCTGGTGACAGTATACTGTGTAGATCTTGTTTTTTATTTTGCTTTGGGAACCAAAATTTCCTCAATGGCACCAAGCAGATGAAATTTAATTAGCTTATAGTTCTATAATTTCAGTTCTGGGATCTCAACATTTAATTCATGTATAGTTTGATAACCTCAATTCTGGGATATCCAGATGGTCCATGTGATTTGAATATCACCTTCAGTACTTTCTAGGTAAATGCTGCTTAAGTAATTCAAATGAGTAGAGCTATTTTGCTAATTAGAGGGATTAGATTGAAGGGCACCAGGCCTCAAACAGATAAAAGACTAGAGAGAGAGTGGAATTAGCTGGGATAAGGTCAGTAGAGACTGGAGGCCAGTGGGTAGCTTTTTTTTTTTTTTTTAGTGGAGAAAGAATTTGTTTTGAAACTTGAATGGGTCAAGTTTCAAGTTTCTTGAAAACCATAAAAGGGTCAGCATGCTAGCACCTGTTATTGTTCAGTCTCTAAGTTGTATCCAGCTGTTCAAAACTGCATGGACTACAGCATTCCAGGCTCCTCCATCTTCCACTATCTCCTGGAGCTTGCTCAAATTCATGTCCACTGAGTCGGTGGTGCTACCTAACCATCTCATCCTCTGCTACACCCTTCTGCTTTTGCCTTCAATCTTCCCCAGCATCAGAGTCTTTTCCAATGAGTCCAATGCTTTTCCAATGCTCTTTGCATCAGGTGGCCAAAGTATTAGAGGTTCAGCTTCAGCATCAGTCCTTCCAATGAATATTCAGGGTTGATTTCCTTTAGAATTGACTGGTTTGATCTCCTTGCTGTCCAAGGGACTCTCAAGAGTCTACTCCAGCACCACAATTCGAAAGCATTAGTTCTTCAATGCTCAGCCTTCTTTATAGTCCAACTCTCACATCCATACATGACTATTGGAAAAAGCATAGCTTTGACTAGATGGACCTTTGTCGACAATGTGATGTCTCTGCTTTTTAGTATGCTGTCTAGGTTTGTCATAGCTTTTCTTCCAAGGAGCAAGCATCTTTTAATCTCATGGCTGCAGTCACTGTCCATGGTGATTTTGGGGTCCAAGAAAAGAAAATCTGTTACTGTTTCCATTATTCCCCCATCTATTTGCGATGAAGTGATGGGACCAGATGCCATGATCTTAGTTTTCTGAATGTTGAGTTTTAAGCCAGCTTTTTCACTCCCCTCTTTCACCCTCTTTTTAGTTCCTCTTCACTTTCTGGCATTATGGTGGTATCATCTGCATATCCGAGGTTGTTAATATTTTTCCTGGTTATCTTGATTCCAGTGATTCATCCAGCTCGGCATTTATCATGATGTACTCTGCATAGAAGTTAAGTAAGCAGGATGACAGTATACAGCCTTGTTGTACTCCTTTCCCAATTTGGAACCAATCCATTGTACTGTTGCAGGAAGAGGAACCCCTTCCAGGGCTTGAGAGTGGGCTCTTGTCTAACACTCAGAAATGAATTGTCCAAGGCAGAATATGAGCTGACAAAGCAAGAGACTTTATTGGGAAGGCACACCCAGGCAGAGAGCAGTAGGGTAAAGGAACCCAGGAGAACTGCTCTGCCATGTGGCTCACAGTCTCAGGCTTTATGGTGATGAGATTAATTCCCAGGTTTTCTTTGGCCAGTCACTCTGACTCAGGGTCCTTTCTGGCGGCTTACACATTGCTCAGCCAAAATGGATGCCAGCGAGGAGGATTCTGGGAAGTGGTAGGGCACATGGTGTCTCCTTTTGACCTTTCCCCAACTTTCTGGTTGGTGGTAGCTTGTTAGTTCCTGTATTTCTTACTAGGACCTCCTCTTATAAGATAGCTCACGCAAATGGTTACTATAGTGCCTGGCCAGGGTGGGCAGGTTCAGTCAGTGTGTTTCCCCTTACAGTTCCATGTCCAGTTCTGTTGCTTCTTGATCCACATACAGATTTCTCAGGAGACAGGTAAGGTGGTCTGACACTCCACCTATTCCAATGGAAACCACACCTTTCTCTTTAAGGCAAACCTCTCCACTTGTGTCCTGAGCTCCTTCCTCCCCTTCTTGTTGTTGTTTAGTTACCCAGTTGTGTTGGACACTTTGTGACCCCATAGGGAACATTGCATTAAAATGCCCATATTTCTTGAGGTTCTGCCCTAAATGACCTTTTCTATATATTCTCCATGGAGAAACACATCAATAGCAAATGGTCTCATTTTCCACGCTGATCAGACACCAATTCTCTGACACCAACTAGGTGTTTTGCAATTTATTTCAATTCTGACCCTAATTACTTAGACTTAGTGCAGACCCCCATAAGTTAAAGGCAAAGTCATTGACAGATTGCCTCCACTTCAGACACCAACCTTAAGTCTCAGGGACCACCCACACTTCAGAATGGCTATAAATTTAGGGATTCCCATGATCCCTCATATTCAATAGTTAACTGAAACAAATCACATTACCCACTGAAAGTACTGTACTTATGATATAGTTTTATTATTAAGCATATAACTTAAGAACAGCCAAGAGATGTATAGGGCAAGATCTGAGGGTGGGGTAGGGACACAGCTTCTATGCCCCCTCTGCACGGAGTTCCAGGTACATCAATCTCCCATCATAGCAATGTGTTCACCAATCAGAAAGCTCCCCTAGATTTTCCATGTGGTGCTAGTGGTAAAGAACTCACCTGCCAATGCAGGAGATGTTAGAGACACAAGTTTAATCCCTAGGTTGGGGAAATCCTCTGGAGTAGGAAATGGCAACCCACTCTAGTATTCTTGCCTAGAGAATCCCATGGACAGAGAAGCCTAGCTTGGCTACAGTCCATGGGGTCACAAAGAGTTGGATGCCACTTAACGACTAACACTGTGTCACTAAGAGTCATTTCATTAGCATAACAAAGACAGTCCTGTCACTCAGTTAATTCCAAGGGGTTTTTTTAGAATTAATTTTTATTGGATTATAGTTGATTTGCAATATTGTGTTTCTGCTATACAGCAGAGTGAGTCAGTTATACATAGACCCACTCTTTTAAATTTGGTTTCTGTGTAAGTCATCACAGAATACTGAGTAGAGTTCTCTGTGTTGTAGAGTAGGTCCTTATTATCAGTTATCTGTTTTATATATAGTAGTGTGTATATGTCAATCCCAATCTCAAAATTTATCCCTTTGCGTCAGGAACTGGGAACAAAGACCAGATATACTTTTTATTATATCAGACACATATACACACATGAATCACAAATTTATTGGCTCTTATCTCTTCTCTGAAATTGAAACTCTCAGACCCAGTTACTGCCTGGGTGTCGTTTTTAGAGAAGCCATGGTTCCTCTAATCTGTCAATATCTAAAAATAAACTGCAATCCCCATCCCACCACCCTGTCCAACAGATATACTTTTTCTCCTATATTTCCTCTTACTAAATATTGTATCACCAGCCACCCAGCTGCCCAAACCTGAAACCTATGTTTTATCCTTAATTTTCTAGCTCACAGTCTGTAGTGTTGCCTCATTTTTGAATGTTAATTCTCCATCTCCCTTTCCCTTCCTACTTATCATTAGATCTCAGTTTAAAAGTCATGGTGCCCAGGAAGCCTTTGCTGGCCTCCTGAGACTGATTAGGTGCTCCTGATTAGGTGCTCCTACACTTCCACAGCCTTGCCATTTTTCACTCAGTGTAGTAACTTCCTATTAGTCTTTCTTGCCCAGGAGCTTGGTGACGGCAGTAATTGTGTCTGTCTTATTCAATTTTGCATGCTTGTACCTGGCACATAATTAACATTTAACAAATAAATACTGAATGAATGAGTGAAACAATCCAAAATTGGAGCATTTAAAAATAAGATTTCTATATAATTATTTTTTATACTAGTGATTACCCACTTTGCTGTAGGTGATGCTGGTTTAATCCTATTTTGAGAATTAAATAATTTATGTATTTCATAATTTTGAACCAGTCAGTAGGTGGTTTAGTTGCCAAGTCATGTTGGACTCTTACAACCCCATAGGCTAGCCAGCCAGGCTCCCTTTTTCCTGGGATTTCCCAGGCAAGATTACAGGAATGGGCTGCAATTTCCTTCTCCAGGAGATCTTCCCTGGATTGAACCTGCATTTCCTGCAGAAACCATATGGACCTAACAGAAGCAAAGATATTAAGAAGAGGTGGCAAGAATACACAGAAGAACTATACAAAAGAGATCTTCATGACCCAGATAACCATGATGGTATGATTACTCACCTAGAGCCAGACATCCTGGAATGCAAAGTCAAGTGGGCCTTAGGAAGCATCACTACGAACAAAGCTAGTGAAGGTGATGGAATTCCAGTTGAGCTATTTCAAATCCTAAAAGATGATACTGTGAAAGTGCTGTATTCAATATGCCAGCAAATTTGGAAAACTCAGCAGTGGCCACAGGACTAGAAAATGTCAGTTTTCATTTCAATCCCAAACAAAGGAAATGCCAAAGAATGCTCAAATTAATGCACAGTTACAGTTATCTCACACGCTAGTAAAGTAATGCTCAAAATCTCCAAGCCAGGCTTCAGCAGTATGTGAGCCATGAACTTCCAGATGTTCAAGCTGGTTTCAGAAAAGGCAGAGGAACCAGAGATCAAATTGCCAACATCCATTCGATCACTGGAAAAGCAAGAGAATTCCAGAAAAACATCTACTTCTGTTTTATTGACTATGCCAAAGCCTTTGACTGTGTGGATCACAAAATACTGCAAAATTCTAAAAGAGATGGGAATACCAGACTACCTGATCTGCCTCCTGAGAAAACTATATGCAGGTCGAGAAACAACAGTTAGAACTGGAAATGGAACAACAGACTGGTTCCAAATCTGGAAAGGAGTACATCAAGGCTATATATTGTCACCCTGCTTATTTGACTTCTATGCAGAGTACATCATGCGAAATGTCAGGCTGGATGAAGCACAAGCTGGAATCAAGATTGCCAGGAGGAATATCAATAACCTCAGGTATGCAGATGATACCACCCTTATGGCAGAAAGTGAAGAGGAACTAAAAAGCCTCTTAATGAAAGTGAAAGAGGAGAATGAAAAAGCTGGCTTAAAACTCAACATTCAGAAAACTAAGATCATGGCATCTAGTCCCATCACTTCATGGCAAATAGATGGGGAAACAATGGAAACAGTGAGAGACTTTATTTTCTTGGGTTCCAAAATCACTGCAGATGGTGACTGCAACCATGGAATTAAAATACACTTGTTCCTTCAAAGAAAAGCTATGACCAACCTAGGCAGCATATTAAAAAGCAGAGGCATTATTTGGCAACAAAGGTCTGTCTAGTCAAAGCTATGGTTTTTCCGGTAGTCATGTATATATGTGAGAGTTGTACTATAAAGAAAGCTGAGCACCGAAGAATTGATGCTTTTGAACTGTGGTGTTGGAGAAGACTCTTCAGAGTCCCTTGGACAGCAAGGAAATCCAACCAGTCCATCCTAAAGGAGCTCAGTCCTGAATATTCATTGGAAGGACTGATGCTGAAGCTGAAACTCCAATACTTTGGCCACCTGATGAAAAGAACTGACTCGTTGGAAAAGACCCTGATGCTAGGGAAGATTGAAGGCAGGAGGAGAAGGGGACAACAGAGGATGAGATCGTTGGATGGCATCACTGTCTCCATGGATGTGAGTTTGAGTAAGCTCTGGGAGTTGGTGATAAACAGGGAAGCCTGCCGTGCCGCAGTCCATGAGGTCACAGAGTTGGATACGACTGAGTGACTGAACTGAACTGAACTTCTGCATTGCAGGTGGATTCTTCACCATTGAACGACCATGGAAGCCAAGGGAATCATGTATATAAACACAACTGGAACAAAATATGATAGGACCAAACTGGGATGAGAGATATGAGCAAATTCCCATGGGAAATACTGAGTGTGGTAGATTGGATTATTATTCCCATGCCTTCTGCCACATACTTTGCAGTGCATGTCACAAGAATAAACAGAATATATAAATTCTCACCCCATTCACTTCAGACTGGGCTATGTGACTTGCTTTGACCGATTAATTTAACCAGAAGTCAAGTCACAGTGTGCCAGTTCTGAGCAGATACTTTAAGAAAATAAATCATTTTTTTTCATACATTTCAAACTTTTGCCCATAAAGAGTGAGTTCCAGGTAATCATTGCTCTCTTAGCCTGAGTCCTGGAATATAAAGACACCTGGAGCAAATTTGAACTTAAACCATAGACTTGAGTTTAGCCTAACCAATCCACAGGCAACCTACATTCCCATAAACATGAAGTAGATACTTTTTGTAAGTCAATGAGATTGCGATGGGGTGGGGGGTGTTTGTCGCACATCATTGTCACAGCAGAAATCTGACATACACTGAGTATTCATCTCATGAGTTTGGTGGGGGGTATGAGACACAAAGAATAGGCTTCCTGGCTGTAGATATTTCCCAAGACACATGCCCCCAATCCCATGCTGGTGGCAGACTATTAAAAAGTCAATGCAGATAACTCAGTGCTTTATTCCAATGTTATGAAGCGTGGGAAACAGACATGGAAAGATTTAAACATGGGGCTCGCTGAGATCTGATCTCTCCATACTGGAAAATCTATCTTATATTCACAGATATTTCTCCCACAGCTTGAATTTTCATAACAGAAACTAGACAGCATGGCATTGATCAATTAAAGCATACACTTTTAACTGTGTAGAACATTAGGGCTCTGATTTAACCACTAGGGAGTTGGTACCACTTGAACGAGAAAGCTGGTTTCCCAGGACAGGAAAGCACATTGCTACCTGCTAGGGTATTGACTTTCTCAGTGTGGGTTTTCTTTTGTTGGTCATTCATAGTTGTGAATCCAGCTACAATTTATTTATTTTTATGTTAACCATGGACAGCAAAGGGATAAAACTGTGTAAAAGAACTCTTTAATTCCTATCTCTTTTTTCCAACTGCTACAACCTTTTTGTCTTTTTCTTTTAAATGGGAAGCAGGGGAAGCAGTCAAGAACAGTAGTTATGAAAAAGCCCTGGACTCTCCTGGTGGCCCAGTGGTTAAGAATCTGCCTGCCAATGCAGCATACACAGTTTGAACTCCTGATCTGGGAAGATTCCACAAGACTCGGGGCAACTACCCCTGTGCGCTGTAACTGCTGAAGCCATCATACCTAGAACTCCAGCTCCACAACAAGAGAAGCCACTTCAATGAGAACCCTGCGTGCCACAACTAGAGAAAGTCTGCACACAGCAACAAAGACCCAACATAGCCAAAAATGAATAAGTAAAATATAAAAAAGAAAAGAAAAATCCCTATGAATTAGACTTCTTTGATTTAGACTTTGAATTCAGGTCCCATCAAGAATAGTGTAAAAATGACTTAAGCTCTTGTCCTCAGTTTCTTCATTTGTAAAATGAGGCTAATAACAGTAATCTACTCAAAGCTATGGTTTTTCCAGTAGTCATGTATGGATGTGAGGATTGGACCTTAAAGAAAGCTGAGCACCGAAGACTCAATACTTTTGGACTGTGGTGTTGGAGAAGACTCTTGAGAGTCCCTTTTATAGCAAGGAGCTCCAACCAGTCAATCCTAAAGGAAATCAGTCCTGAATATTCATTGGAAGGACTGATGCTGAAGCTGAAACTCCAGTACTTTGGCCACCTGATGCGAAGAACTCATTGGAAAAGACCCTGATGTTGGGAAAGATTGAAGGCAGGAGAAGGGGATGACAGAGGATGAGATGGTTGGGTGGCATCACTGACTCAATGGACGTGAGTTTGAGCTCCAGGAGTTGGTGAGAGACAGGGAAGCCTGACATGCTGCAATCCACAGGGTCACAAAGAGTCGACACGACTGAGCGACTGAACTGAACTGAACTGAAATGAACAGTGCTTATCTCAGGATTTTGAAGAGTTAGTGAAATAATCTTGTGAGGCTTAATACAGTGTCTTGCAGACAATAAACAGTCAATAAATAATAGAAATTATTATAGGGAGAATTTTGTTAGTGTAATTTTTTTTTCTTAGGAAAGCAGCTGTTCATTATAGAAAGACAGGCTGTATCATGGCATTTGCTTTGACCTTTTTACTATTGGGGAAAAAATACCTCAGGACCCAAATCATGATTAATTTATATATTGTGTTTATGAACAGCTAAGCTTTCTCCACGCTGGTTCTCTGAAAGGAATAAGGGTCAATGACAAGGAAAATTTGGATTCACCACAAAATGAACACTTCCGGAACCTTCATTTGGTTAAGATCAAAATAGACTGAGCTCTCTGGTAATGAACTGTGGGCATGTTTCCAGACAAACATGGAATGAACTTGGATCCTTCCATACATACCACACTGGGGTGACAGCAATTGTGCTTTGGAGTGGCCAGGGTGAAATGTTTCTTCAGTGAATTGCCAGGAAGATGATAAGAACATTCCAACAGCTAATGTGTTGCCCAAATGGCAGGTCACTCCATTCTCAGCTCTACTTTTTTCCTGACTGCAGAAAACACCAGAGTGGACAGCCTTAGGTTTATGTAAAATATGGTTGCCAAGGAAAGTTAATTCTCTTCAGAAACTGCAGGTTGATAATGGTTCAGATTTACAAGAGAAAGTTTGTTATAAGACATGTTTGACTGTTTATCTTGAAAGATCTTGCAGTGTGTGTGTGCAAGTGTGTGTGTGCAAGTGTGTGTGTGCAAGTGTGTGTGTGTACATGCACATTGCTAGTACCTCTTGTTTGAAATGAGCAAGCTGTTGTAACTTACAGATTAGATGAGCCAGCCATTTGAAAGTGAAAGTGAAAGTGAAGTTGCTCAGTTGTGTCCGACTCTTTGCGGCCCCATGGACTGTAGGCTACCAGGATCATCCATCCGTCCATGGAATTTTCCAGGCAAGAGTACTGGAGTGGGTTGCCATTTTCTTCTCCAGGGGATCTTCCCAACCCCGGGATCAAACCCGGGTCTCCCGCATTGTAGGCAGAATATGTCTCAAATTTTTTTCCTGGAGAGATAGAGTATTTTCCCCACCACCCAGGCATTCTGTTTCCAAGCCCATTTACTTTCTCCTAGCCACTTCAGAATACACTGAACTCAAAAATAAAGCTAGAGAAACTTACAAGTTTATTATCTATAATACAGAGCTTGGGACTTGCTCCCTTTTGAAAAAAAATACACACACACACATATAGTTACACAGAAAAGAAACAGTTAATTTAATGTGTAATCCTAGAGCAAAGATCAGTATGACTCACGTGAAAAATTAACAAAGGATCAAAGTAAAAATCCACTTTATTTTTCATTTTTTTCACTACCTTTTTAAATGAACATATAAGGCATTTCACCTCTCTGAGAAAAAAAGAATAAGATATACATATATATTAAACATATATATATAATTTTAAAAATACATATAGCACACCTTATGGAAGAGAAGTGGGAGAGTTATGAATAAAAGAAACAAGAAAGATAAAGGGGAAGAAAGAGGTATAGGGAGAAAGAGTAAAAGTAAAAAATAAGATGGTTATAGATGACACAAATGCATAAAAGTAATACCAGGCATTTTCAGAGGGTAGGATTACTTTTTTTCAAGGCAGTTGTCAAATTTTCTAACTCTGAACCCCAATTAGGACATTTAGTTTGGGGCTTATGCTCTGTGACCTGATGAAAGTTAGTAACTGGTCAGACCCAGTGCATTGTCCACGGTTTCTCCTGCTCTGCAATAGAATCTGATGGAGATGGGTGGTGTTCTCTTGAATTGAGTAGGGCCAATGACTGAGCGACTGAACTGAACTGAACTGAATGACAGTTTGGATCACTCTTTAAGGAGACAGTACTGAATGGCAGGTGAAATTAAATTTTCTTTATATATAGCCATTCTGTTTCATTTTTTCCATAAGCAAGAATTTCTTTAAAGAAAATAAGCATAAAATAAAAGCATCTCACACATACACATACCTAGAGAGGCAATCAATCGGAGAAGAATTCATGAAAGGGACTAAGAAGGAGTATCGAGGGTAGAGGCAGGAGGAAATCCAGAAACTGTGGTGTCCCAGATGCCAAGGGAATAGTTGACCTACATCACCTGAACTTCTACTCAGTTTTTTTCAGCAGTTTTACTGAGGTATAATTTATACATAGTAAAATGCAAACATCTTGAGCATACAGCTCCATGTCTTTATCAAGTATATACTCATGTATCCACCACCAAGATCGAGATGTAAAATATTTTCATCTCCCCAGAAAACTATCTCATTCCCCTTTCCAATTAATAAACTCCATCTGCATTCCCCAAAGTAGTCAATAGTATTCTCATGCTTGTCCTGTTAGACCAGTTTCCTCTGTTCTTCAATTGCATGTAAGTGGGTTCAGTGTCTAATCCTTTATGTGTCATTTCTTTTTGCTTACCCTACATTTAAAAATTGATTCATGCAGTAGCAGGTATTAGTAACTCACTCCTTTTGCTGAATAGTAGTCCATTGTATGAATATGCAACATTATTTGCTCTCCTGTGAAGGGACCTTTGGAGATGTGAGGAATAAATGCACTATGAACATTCTTTTATGTGTCTTTTTAATCCACTGTTTCTCTTTGGTACAGACTGAGAGTATAATTGTTAAGTCATAGAGTGAGTATCTGTTTAACCTGATTAGAAACTGACAGTTTTCCAAAGTGTTGTGCTAGTTTACGCTCCCATGAGCAATTTGTGAGCATTCCAGTTGCTTCATGTCCTTGCCAGCACTTGGTACCATTAGTCTTTTTAAGCTTAGCCTTTCTAGTGCCTATGTTGAGTGGTTTCTCATGGTGGTGCAATTTTCATTTCCTCAATGGCTGATATCTCTGATTACCCCTGCATATGCTTATTGGCCATTCACATATTTTCTTTTGTGAAATGCCTACTATGGTTTTTTTTTCCTATTTTAAAATTCTGTGTTTTTATTTTTCAATTACTAATTTGTTAGAATGTTTACTACATTTATGTTTAATCCAGTTACCAATAATTTACTCTCCTCCTACTTGTCCATCCACTTTTGCTGCCTTCTTTGGGATTGGTCAAGTATTTTATATTTTTACATTTCATCTTCTCTAGTAACTTTTGCCTATATGTCTTTGTATTACTTTTAGAAATTATTTATCTAGTGAGTATAATGTTTCACATCACAATCCACCTTAAATTATTACTATACCAATCTATAAACAATGTTTTACTGTAATTTAGTCTCTCAGTCGTGTCCAACTCTTTGTGACCCCATTGACTGCAGAATGCCAGCCTTCCCTGTCCTTCACCATTTCCTGGAGTTTGCTTAAACTCATGTCCGTTGAGTCAGTGATGCCATCCAACCATCTCGTACTCTGTCATCCCCTTCTCCTGCCTTCAGTCTTTCCCAGCATCAGGGTCTTTTCTAATGAGTCAGTTTTTTGCATCAGATGACCAAAGTATTGGAGCTTCAACTTCAGCATCAGTCCCTCCAGTGAATATTCAGGGTTGATTTCCTTTAGGATTGACTGGTTTGATCTCCTTGCTATACAAGGGACTCTCAAGAGTCTTCTCCAGCACCAAAGTTCAAAAGGATCAGTTCTTCAGTGCTCAACCTTCATTATGGTCCAACTCTCACATCCACACATGACTACCGGAAAAACCATAGCTTTGACTCGGTGGACCTTTGTTGGCAAAATGATGTCTCTGCTTTTGAATATGCTATCTAGGTTGGTCATAGCTTTTCTTCCAGGGAGCCAACATCTTTTAATTTCATGGTTGCAGTCACCATCTGCAGTGATTTTGGAGACAAAGAAAGGTAAACAATGTTAGAACTTTACAAAAGTATGATTCTATTTATCCCTCTTCTGTCTTTAGCTTAGTCACTCAGGCATGTCTGACTCTTTGTGACACCATTGTCCATGACGATTCTCCAGGCAAGAATACTGGAGTGGGTTGCCATATTCTTCTCCAGGGGATCTTCTCAACACAGGGATTGAACCCAGGTCTCCTGATTTGCAGGTCCATTCTTTACTATCTGAGCCACCAGGGAAACCTGTTAGTCATGTATTTTATTTCAAATATATTATAAACCTGAGGCTGTATTATTATACATGCTTTAAACAAATAGTCTTATAAAGAAAAATTTTAAAATCTTCCTTTATATTTATTTACATCAGTTCAGTTCAGTTCAGGCACTCAGTCGTATCTGACTCTTTGTGATACCATGAATCGCAGCACGCCAGGCCTCCCTGTCCATCACCAACTCCCGGAGTTTACCCAAACTCATGTCCATCTAGTTGGTGATGCCATCCAGCCATCTCATCTTCTGTCGTCCCCTTCTCCTCCTGCCCCCAATCCCTCCCAGCATCAGGGTCTTTTCCAGTGAGTCAACTGTTCGCATGAGGTGGCCAAAGTATTGGAATTTCAGCTTTAGCATCAGTCCTTCCAATGAACACCCAGGACTGATCTCCTTTTAAGTGCTTCTCATTTCTCCCTGCAGCTGTGGACTTGATTGGGATCATTCTTCCTGCAGCCTAAAGAATTTATCTAGCTTTTTGTACTGCAGGTCTGCTGATCATAAATTCTCTGTTTTTAATTGACTGAAAATATTTGAATTGCCTTTATTTTCCAAGGATTTTTTCACCGAGTAGAACATTTTAGATTCACAGTATTCTTTTTCTTTCAGTACATTCAAGATGTTGTTCTACTGTTTCCAATGAGAAATCAGCTATAATTGATGTTGATATTCCTGTAATGATTATTTCCTTCTCATTGATTTTAAGATTTCCTATTTATCTTAGCTCTTTAGCTGTATGACTATTGTGTACCTCGGTGTGATTTTTCTTTATATTTATTCTGTTTTGTGTTTGCCATGGTTTTAAAATGTGTGGGTTGAAGTATTTCATCTCTTTTGGAAAATTTGGGGTATCATCAATTCAGATATTTTTTCTTCTCTGTTCTTTGTCTTTACTCTTAAGATTCCAATTATAATTATATTAGTTGAATTGATATTGTTCCATTGGTCTTTGCTATTGTTATTTTTTCACTTTATATATATATTTCTCTTTATTTTAGTTGTATAATCTCTGGTGACTTACCTCCAGATCACTAATCCTTTGTTCTACCCCATGCAGTGTGCTGTGAAGTCCATCTGACAATTTCCTTTTTCTAAGATACAGTATATTTTAGTTATAGAATTTCTATTTGGTTCTTTTATAGAGTTTTCATTTATTTGATGGCATTCTCAATCTCTAACCCCAGTGATTCATTCTTTTCCTCTGAACTCTTTAACATATGTATGGTAATTATAAGTTCTTCTCTGAAAATGTCATCATATGACTCATCTGTGGGTTTGAGTCTATTGATATGTTTTTATGTCTTTTGACTATGGGTCACTTTTTCCTGCCTCTTCTCATGTCATGGTTTTTTTATTGGTTACCAGATATAGTAAATAAAGGACCAGGAGAGACCGAAGTAGATGATCATTTTCTCCAAAAAAGGCTGACCCTTCTGTCTCACATGCAGCTATTATTAGGGGCTGAGCTCATCAATCTAATTAGCAGTGAGCTGAAATGGGGCCAGTAGAGTTAGTTTTACTTCACCTTTGATTTAAATGATTTGAGGGAGATCAGTACCCCCAATTCCAGCAGGGTTTGGAAATGTGAACACTGTTACGATCTCTCTCTGCTTCCCTTACCTTATTCTAAGCTTTCTGGTGATTCCACTTGTTGAATGTAATTTCCATGGGAGAAACTGGGTGGATGGGGAGAGCTAACTTTGAGTTTGGGACTATTCCAGATTCCAATGTGCCATGCCAGCCTATGCATAGCCTTGAAAAGTTTGGATGATTTCTCCTTGTTCCCACAAAACTTCTCTGCCTATAGCAGTCCTGCTTGTCCTTCAGACTCAGCAACTCCCTAGAGATTGAAGTAGTCTCCAGTCTATGTGCATCTAAAAAAAAACTCCCTGTCTTCATTTCAGTTTATTTAGATTTTTATTTTACAGGCTTTAAAAGCTTTAAAGAGAAGTGAGGTTTTTGTGTTTGTTTTTTTTTTTTTTTAACTCTACCTGGTTTTGTTGTTGTTTTGGAGTGATAGTGTTTGATAAACCTAGTATGCTAACTGGTAGTAGAATTCTTGAATTTGATTCTGTTAAGTTAAATAGTAGCTTCCTTTAACAACCCATTTTATTTTAAAGACAGTGATTAATGATTTATGAAATTATAATCCACTTGCAGATGATTTTTCCCAACTGTAGCAAGCGCACCTTCAAGATTATACTTCCCTGACTTTTTGAGAAGTTGATATAGAGATGATATGAAACCTAAATTATAGAAGGGAGATAAAGGGTACTAATATTTGTGAAGTGCTAGCATATAGCGTGTCCCTAAAATCTCTGCTTGGCCCTTTACATACAATGTTTTTTAAATGTAAAAATGTTTATGGGGCATTTACACAGGGGTGGAGGAAACTGGAAGAGATGGCAGTTGCATGGGAATCACAGGATCAAGATCCCAGCTAGGGAACATAGATAGAGATGGGGAACAGGTCTTTCTGAGCAAGGAGGGAAGCCAAGTAGTTAGTATTGGACTTGGCAATGCATTTACTTGTTCCTGATTTAGTGTGTACCAGGAGCCAGGAAATGAGGCATCTGGACCCCACATGTATGCTATATATGCTGATGCTTGGTTCTTTGTTCAAAAATAGGACCCCGTAGGCGCCACCAGGGTGGGAATCTTAAACATAGGGCAATCTCACAAATGTGGAATGCTTAGCGACCCTGAATTTCTCACTGCATTATGGACATTTTCCTTATTTTCCCTTTTCTGTTTCCTGGGAAAGATTGTGTTTGTCATGGAAATAATGACACCACATGACTGTGCCCTAAGGTGAAGGGCTAACTTCAATGCTTTTAATGCAACTTGGGCACAACTGATGAAATTGTGGGTAAGCTACATTATTCTCTATGGGAAATGGTACATTCTGAATGATGTTCTCCCAAAGTTATGGTGATGTCTGCTGAAAAGAAAATGAGCAGTTTCTTTCTGCTCTTGTCGCTTAGTCTGTATTTCCACTCTGTGCAGTTTCACTTGCCATACATTTTCTCTCCTCTCCTCTTCCTTTCCTTCTGACTTCCCAACCCTGCTCACCCCCTTCTCTCTACTTTCTTTCTTTCTTTTCCTTCTTTCCCTATAAGTCCTATTAATTTCACTAATATTCATTTCTAACTTGAGGTGATCAAAGTTGTCTTATTATCTTCTTATGCTTCTTCTTATAAATACATAGTGCACTTATATTTGTCAAACCTTTTCAGATATAATAGTAATAAGTATGATGAAGATAGTTAATACTTGTATAATGCTTACTTCTGTTGTTTGCTTTGTTATAAGTGCCTTACATGTGTTAACTCATTAAAGCCTAACAAATTCTTTTGAAGCAGGTAGTATTTTACCCTCATTTTGCAGATGGGAAAATTAAGACACAGAGAAATAATTTCCTCATGCAGTTGACAAATAGTAGAACTGATTTTAACTCAGGCTGTCTAGCTCCAGGGTATATGATTTTAAGCCCAGTTCTAAATCATCTCTTATTTAAACTACCTTAAAATTCTTATCCTAAAGCCCATAGGATTTTTAGGGAAAATGCTACTCTTCTTAATTTAGAGATGAAAAAACTGAGACTGGAACTGACCACATCACTCTGAAATGATGGACTTGAAGTAACTTTTTTGGGAATAGGTCTTCAGCCTTGTGGTTGGGAGTGTGTGTGTGTGAGAGAGAGAGACCTTAGGCCATTAGTTGTTTAGGAAAGATCCCTCCCTTATATCTTTATTTCAGGCCAAATGTAGTAGGTTGGGATATTTGGGGCTGAAAATAATAGAAAACTAACAACTAAAATCATAGTTAACTTTATTTCTCACAGGAAAAAAGGTAGAAGTCACAGGGATGATTGGTAAAGCAATAAGATCATTAGAAGCTAGGGCTTTCCATTCTGCCATCCTCAGCATTTCAGTTTTCCTGCCATCATGCTGGAGGCCTCATAATTACAAGGTGGCTGCCTCAGCTTCAAGCATCGCATTTACTTCTGACTACATAGAAAGACAGAAACAAAGGCAGCTAACATGTTGACAAATTGCCTCATGTGTGTCTCTCTCTTATCAGGGAGGAAAGTATTTGTCAGCATACTTCCCCTTCCATTTCATAGATGGGTACTCCATCATGTGGCCACCTATGACCACAAGGAGACGCTGGAGAGTATCTGATAAAAAGAGGCTGCCTTTATCATGACTGAATTAGCAGAAGCAATTGTGATTCACTTCTCATGGCTGTGTACTTGGCAACCCAAGCAAAATCAGGATTCAGTTAGTTCTATTGTGTACATGGTAATTTACTTTAAAGTACTTCAGTATAAGTGGTGTGATGTGTATGTGTGCAAGTTAATATTAATCAACACTCTAGGGATGAGTGGTTAATTAGTATATGAAGAGTCCTTGTCTGAATAATTACCTTTGGGTTAGTTAATTAGCATAAGGAATGTTAGGAATAATTTTTTGTTGGTGAAATGAGTTGTTTAAGATCAGTTAGGAGTTGGGTAGCAAGACCCACATGAATAAGGTAGAAGAAATGAACATGCTCAGTTGTCAATACCAGACACAGACGTTCTGGAGCCCCTTGGCCTGCATCCTCCCATGGAGGAGCCCCTTTCCTGGTGATGAGGTTTCTGATTATTCTTTAAGGGCATCTGTTTCTGAGGGAGTTGTTCCTGCAAAGGGCTTGCCAGGGAACCTAAAGGCATAGAGAGGAGTAGTCTTTCCCTAGACACAGAGTGGTTGTTTGCCTGCTTGCTGGTAAACATCTGTATGCCTGTTGATTATGCCTGAGACTTCTTTTTACTTGATGATACCACCATAGAACAAGATTACAGGAATAGGACTATTTCACCTTCTCTGGCCTCTAACCACCAGAGGCTCACCAACGAACACTGAAAAGAATGTGGTATTTGCCAAACAAATTGGCTTAGTTCTGTTCACTCGAGTCAGCCAAGGGGGAAAAGGGGGATGGTTGTTGATGAGATCACCAGACCAATATGTCACATAACAAGGTTTTAAACTGAGATCATTTCAGTGGGAGGAGCAAATACAAGAGAAATGAAATTTCAAAGTGAAATGGTAAGCCAAAACACAACATTAAAAAAAAAAAAAACCAATTTTGGGCCATGAATGATCAGGAGTAGATTTGGAAGAAACATTTGTGACAAACAATTTTTGGATTGATCTGATGCTATTTGGCAAGTCCCAACTTTCCAGAGGGAGATGTGGGGGATGGTCTACCCCTTTCTACAAGTGTAAGGAGAAAGCTTTGTCAGAGGAACACTTGGAAAGCTGATATATGTCCCTTGGACATGAGATAGGCATGGCAGATTAATGTTTGGTACACACTTAAGAAATCTAAAGAATTTCTAGATGGAGATGTCAAGGCAGAAGGAAATGGAGTTTGCTACTGTATTGGGAGTAACCTCTCTCTCCACCACTGGCAGGTGAAAGATATGTGGATACCGGGGACAAGATGTAGAATCTATGGTAGGAATCGTTGCATGGGGCTATCTAAAAAGGAATCTTGCCCCAAATAGCTTCTTCCAGAAAGCAAGTTACCCAATCAGAGAGCCTGTATGATGTGGCCCTTTCATAAAATAAACTGAAGCTAGGTAGGGCTGTGGGGAACATTCACACGAAGGAGGGATTTTGCCTGAATCATGGGACTAGATGACAGAGGGACTCAACTGGGGTTGAGCTCTTGAAGACCCACTAAGGTGCTCAGAAAATAAAGAAGCATTGTATATCTCTGCCAGGCCCAGAGAGCCCAGAGTTATCTTACAACAGTGCCAGACAAATAAGTATGTTTTCTTCTCTTCCATCCTCCTCCTCCTGTCCCTTCCCATACTCCAACAGTGGGGAGAACAGAAGCCACAGTTAGCAGTCTGAGGAAAGAGAAGGAGAGAAAGAAATGAAAAGTGGACCCCATGTCCATTGAGAAAGCAGGAGGCTGCCCTGTGCTGGCCCTACCTGAAGGAAAGGAGAAAAGATGTCTTGTTTATGGTCCACTTTTGACTATCATAGGATGTATGCTATTAAGTACCCAAATGAGACCATGTCTTGTAGTTAAGGTAGTGGTAAGACTTAGATTTATCCAAGAGTAATACAAAAAGTCATGGGCCTATTGGAGTTTTTGCCTGGGTTACTGAACATATTTAAAAGGATAGAGGAAAGACTCACAGATGGCATAAAGGGGCACCCTCTCCTATTCCTTCCCCAGTTTCTTACCTCCTTTGCTCTTTACCCTAGGCTTCTGTTTTTTCGTTATCTTATTAACAGTTTATGATCAGTTATCCAAGCTTCCCAGGTTGGGCTAGTGGTAAAGAACCTGCCTGCCAATGGAGGAGTTGTCAAAGACATGGGTGTGATCCCTGGTCAGGAAGATCCTCTGGGAGAAGGCACAGAAACCCACTCTAGTATTCTTGCCTGGAGAATCCCATGGACAGAGGGGCCTGGCAGGCTACTGTCTCTAGAGTTGCAAAGAGTTGGATGTGACTGAAGTGACTTAGCATGCATGCATGATCAGTTATCCATTGCTGTGTAACAAATTACCACAAACTTAGTGACTTAATTAGCTATTTCAAATCCTAAAAGATGATGCTATGAAAGTGCTGCACTCAACATGCCAGCAAATTTGGAAAACTCAGCA
Organism: Ovis canadensis; assembly: GCF_042477335.2. NCBI lineage: Eukaryota > Metazoa > Chordata > Mammalia > Artiodactyla > Bovidae > Ovis > Ovis canadensis. Next base: position 83,789,659 of record NC_091249.1, read on the forward strand.
GTGGCCACAGGACTAGAAAAGGTCAGTTTTCATTCCAATCCCAAAGAAAGGCAATGCCAAAGAATGTTTAAACTACCACACAATTGCATTCATCTCACACACTAGCAAAGTAATACTCAAAATTCTCCAAGCCAGGCTTAAACAGTATGTGAACTTCCAGATGTTCAAGCTAGATTTAGAAAAGGCAGAGGAACCAGGGATCAGATTGCCAGCATCTGTTGGATTATTGAAAAAGCAAGACATTTCCAGAAAAACATCTGCTTTATTAACTACGCAAAAGCCTTTGATTGTGTGAATCACAACAAACTATGGAAAATTCTTCAAGAGATGGGAATACCAAACCACTTTTCCTGCCTCCTGAGAAATCTGTATGCAGGCCAAGAAGCAACACTTAGAACCAGACATGGAACAACAGACTGGTTCCAAATTGGGAAAGGAGTACATCAAGGTTGTATATTGTCACCCTGCTTATTTAACTTCTATGCAGAGTGCATCATGTGAAGGTACTTAGGATGGATGGATGAAGCACAACCTGGAATCAAGATTGCCAGGAGAACTATCAATACACTCAGATTTGCAGATGACACCACTCTTAGGGCAGAAAGCAAAGAAGAGCTAAAGAGCCTCTTGATGAAAGTGAAAGAGGAGAGCAAAAATGTTGGCTTAAAACTCAACAATCGGAAAACTAAGATCTTGGCATCTGGTCCCATCACTTCATGGCAAATAAATAGGGAAACAATGGAAACAGTGAAAGACTTTATTTTCTTGGGCTCCAAAATCACTGCAGATGGTAACTGCAGCCACAAAATTAAAAGACGCTTGCTCCTTGGAAGAAAAGCTATGACTAACCTAGACAGCATATTAAAAAGCAGAGTCATTACATTGCCAACAAAGGTCCATCTAGTCAAAGCTATCATTTTCCAGTAGTCATGTATGGATGTAAGAGTTGGAAGGAAGCTGAGTGCTGAAGAATTGATGCTTTTGAACTGTGGTGTTGGAGAAGACTCTTGAGAGTCTCTTGGACTACAAGGAGATCAAACCAGTCAATCCTAAAGGAAATCAGTCCTGAATACTCACTGGAAGGACTGAGACTGAAGCTGAACTCCAATACTTTGGCCACCTGTTACAAAGAACTGACTCATTGGAAAAGACCCTGATGCTGGGAAAGATTGACAGCAGAAGGCAAAGGGGATGACAGAGGGTGAGATGGCTAGATGACATCACTGACTTGATGGACATGAGTTTGAGCAAGCTCTGGGAGTTGGTGATAGACAGGAAAGCCTGACATGCTGCAGTGCAAGAGGTCTCAAAGAGCTGGACACCACTGAGTGACTGAACTAAGCTGAAGTGACTTAATAAAAGCACATATTTGTTATCTCATTTCTGAGGGACAGAAGTCCAGTCCAGGCCTACCTGAGTGCCACTCACAAGGCTGAAATTTAGTGTTGGCTGGAACTATGATCTCTTCTCAAGGTTCCACTGAGGAAAGCTTGGCTTTTAAGCTTATGCAGCTGTTGGCAAAATTCAGTTCCTGGTGTCCTGTTTAACCTAAGGGCCTCAGTTTCTTGCTGGCTGATAGATGAAAGCTGCCCTCAGGTTCTACCAGGGTTTTTGTTTTTGTTTTTTTTAATATAAGGCTGCCCTTAGTTCTTTGCTGCTTGAACCTTCAGATCATGGGCCTCTCTCTTCACCAGTGCCTGAAGGACAGAGTCTATTTTGCAAGATTGATATTACAAGTTTTTGTAATGTAATTACAGGCTTGACATCCCATTACCTTCATCATCAGTTCTGTTGGTTGGAAGCAGGCCACTGGAGAGATTATACAGGGGCATGAATACCAGAAGGCACGGATAGTTGAGGGAACATCTTGGAGTGGGTCTACTACAATGGGTCTACTGTCTCTACCTTGTGAAGCTCTAGCTTGGTAGGTGGGAGTGGGATAAGTGGCTAAAACACCTTCAAGGTGGAAATGCCTATTAGACAAATAAACTATGCAATTGTTGAGGCCAAACAGCTCATGCAGTATAACCTCAGTGGATTATTATCATAGAAATTGTCTGCTCATTCTCTCAGTTTACTCCAAATGTCCTGCCAGTTGGGAGCATCCCAGGCCTGGAAGAGGATGAGTATGAACTCCAGTCAAGGCAAGGACTGAGAGGATAAGAAAAACCATCCCAATATTCTGACTTGTATGAAGCACCTGCAAAATGTCAGGCTTGTGCTATCTACTTTATATTATTACAGTTATTATAACCTAAGAGGGAGGTACTCTTATTAGTCCCATTTTACAGATGAAAAAAACAGAGGCTTAGAAGGTCTAAATAACTTGCTTTGGTTAAGTGACGGGGCCAGGACTTGAAATGTTGTCAGTCTATTGCCAAGCCTGCTCGTACCACAGCCTTAAAGAAAATGTAGGCACGTAGGCAAGTGGAGGCAGCATGCAAACAACACTTCATTTAGAATCAGGAGATCTGGGTTCAAGTGTAGCTCAGTCCCTTATAATCTGTGTGATTTGGAGCTGCTCAGTTGGCTTCTTTTGGTCTCTCTCTCTCTCTCTCTCTTTTCAGTCTGTATAAAGGGAATTGTAAACAATTTCATTATCCATATACCAAACATGAATCTTGACCCTTACCTTACACTATGCACAAAAATTAGCTTTCAGTTCAGTTCAGTTGCTCAGTCGTGTCCGACTCTTTGCGACCCCATGAATCGCAGCACGCCAGGCCTCCCTGTTCATCACCATCTCACCATCTCCTGGAGTTCAATCAGACTCACGTCCATCGAGTCCGTGAGGCCATCCAGCCATCTCCTCCTCGGTCATCCCCTTCTCCTCCTGCCCCCAATCCCTCTCAGCATCAGAGTATTTTCCAATGAGTCAGCTCTTTGCATGAGGTGGCCAAAGTCCTGGAGTTTCAGCTTTAGCATCATTCCTTCCAAAGAAATCCCAGGGTTGATCTCCTTCAGAATGGACTGGTTGGATCTCCTTGCAGTCCAAGGGACTCTCAAGAGTCTTCTCTAATATCGCAGTTCAAAAGCATCAACTCTTTGGCGCTCAGCCTTCTTCACAGTCCAACTCTCACATCCATACGTGACCACAGGAAAAACCATAGCCTTGACTAGCTGGACCTTAGTTGGCAAAGTAATGTCTCTGCTTTTGAATATACTATCTAGGTTGGTCATAACTTTTCTTCCAAGGCGTAAGCGTCTTTTAATTTCATGGCTGCAGTCGCCATCTGCAGTGATTTTGGAGCCCCCAAAAATAAAGTCTGATACTCTTTCCACTGTTTTCCCATCTATTTCCCATGGAGTGATGCCATGATCTTCGTTTTCTGAATGTTGAGCTTTAAGCCAACTTTTTCACTCTCCTCTTTCACTTTCATCAAGAGGCTTTTTAGTTCCTCTTCACTTTCTGCTATAAGGGTGGTGTCATCTGCATATCTGAGGTGATTGATATTTCTCCCAGCAATCTTGATTCCAGCTTGTGTTTCTTCCAGTCCAGTGTTTCTCATGATGTACTCCGCATAGAAGTTAAATACGCAGGGTGACAATATACAGCCTTGACGTACTCCTTTTCCTATTTGGAACCAGTCTGTTGTTCCCTGTCCAGTTCTAACTGTTGCTTCCTGACCTGCATACAGATTTCTCAAGAGGCAGGTCAGGTGGTCTGGTATTCCCATCTCTTGAAGAATTTTCCAGTTTATTGTGATCCACACAGTCAAAGGCTTGGGCATAGTCAATGAAGCAGAAATAGACATTTTTTCTGGAACTCTCTTGCTTTTTCCATGATCCAGCGGATGTTGGCAATTTGATCTCTGGTTCCTCTGCCTTTTCTAAAACCAGCTTGAACATCAGGAAGTTCACGGTTCACGTATTGCTGAAGCCTGGCTTGGAAAATTTTGAGCATTACTTTACTAGCATGTGAGATGAATGCAATTATGTGGTAGTTTGAGCATTCTTTGGCATTGTCTTTCTTTGGAATTGGAATGAAAACGGACCTTTTCCAGTCCTGTGGCCACTGCTGAGTTTTCCAAATTTGCTGGCATATTGAGTGCAGCACTTTCACAAGTCCTAAATGTAATAAATAAAACTATAAAACCCAAGTTAGACAAAGATTTCTTAGATGAGCTATCAAAAGAAAATCTATATAAAAAGTTAATAGATTGGACTTCATAAAAATTAAGAACCTTTGCTTTTAGAGAGATACCACCAAGAAAACAAACAAAAAATAAAATAAGTCTTAATCTGGGTAAAATATTTACAAAATACATAATGTCTGATAAAGGACCTGAATCTAGACAATGAAATAATTTCTTATAGCTTAGCAGTAAAACAACCTAATAAAAAATAGCAAAAGACTTGAATGGACACATAACCAAAAAAGATATTGGAATAGCAAGTAAGCACATGAAAAGATGCTTAACATCATTAGACATTCAGTTCAGCTCAGTCACTCAGTCATGTCCAACTCTTTGCGACCCCATGAATCACAGCATGCCAGTCCTCCCTGTCCATCACCATCTCCCAGAGTTCACTCAAACTCACATCCATCGAGTCAGTGATGCCATCCAGCCATCTCATCCTCTGTCGTCCCCTTCTCCTCCTGCCCCCAATCCCTCCCAGCATCAGAGTCTTTTCCAATGAGTCAGCTCTTCGCATGAGGTGGCCAAAGTACTGGAGTTTCAGCTTTAGCATCATTCCTTCCAAAGGACATCCAGGGCTGATCTCCTTTAGAATGGACTGGTTGAACCTCCTTGCAGTCCAAGGGACTCTCAAGAGTCTTCTCCCACACCACAGTTCAAAAACATCAATTCTTCAGCGCTCAGCTTTCTTCACAGTCCAACTCTCGCATCCATACATGACAACTGGAAAAACCATAGCCTTGACTACACAGACCTTTGTTGGCAAAGTAATGTCTCTGCTTTTCAATATGCTATCTAGGTTGGTTATAACTTTCTTTCCAAGGAGCATCAGATGTTAGGGAAATGCAATTAAAGCTGCAGTGAGATATCACAAGTTCACTATGCCATATATTAATTATATTTTTTAATCTTTGCAAAAACTGTTTAAGTAGGAATCTTATTTCCATTTTATAAATAAGGATACTTACTTGTTTTAACTGAAGATTCAAGGTCATATAGCTAAGATGTAGGGCAACAGGCTTAATATTCAGTATTCTGCTTCCACATTGCTGCCCAAGTGCTATCATGACTCTATTATTCCACTCTAATGTCAGTTCCAAGAGGGCAAGGACCCTGTCTGTCTTGTGCACTGCTGGAGCTCCAGCTCCTTGCATGTAGTAGGCACTCAGTGCTGCTCATTGAATGAAAGCCAGTCAGTGCCTGGTGGGGCTTTTTCCTACCATTAAAGAATCTTTGTGAATGGGCAAGTCATACCCACTATGGTTTGGGATGCCCTTTTATGGTACTTTTTATTTGGTCTCAGAAAACTCTACACCTAGTCTTGGGTGGGTCCTGTCTACCATCCTCTTTTCCCCTTCCCCCCTTCTCTTCCCCTTCATTCATATTCTCTTTCTTATTTTTCTTTTCTCACTGTGTAACATAGCTTTACCTCACTCTGTCCATTGGGACAGGATACATGGTGTTTCTTACCTCCAGGACCAGGTGTGGGGTTCCCTGGAACAGTTCCATCAGAGAATAAATGTGCCGACCTTTAAGGCTGCCTAGCCTGCCCTGAGGACCTTTTCTGCCTGTGGCAAGCCTCTGTGGGCCATCACTGCCCTGAATTTTAAGGGAGGCTGACTGGCCTATCCTTTCTGATCTAAGAAAGTTTTGTCAGCTTCAAGTCCATCTAACGAGGAGCACAAAAATGTTCCTTTCTAGGAGAGAGAACAGAAGGGTCTAAGAATAGCTGTTGTTGGGGAGGCAGACAGCAGGATCCAGGTCAGGCAGGACCAGGCAACATGAAGCTAGTTGGGACTTGCCTTCCTCTGGCTGGGTTTAGGAGAGACAGGAAACAAAGTTTGCTTCCTCTCCTGCTGAGTAGGGAGGATCTGGGTTAAGCTGGATTTGCTTTCAACTCTTGAATCCACATTGAGGCTGCCTTGTCTGGCAGGCCATATGGTTTTCAGAGAGACAGCTGTGGACTGGGTTTTGGCAGATGGAGGGAGCAGTGCTGAAAATGACAGAGTCTAGCAACTGGGGAAGAAAGGGGGCTGTCAGGTGAGAATCTGGGGAGGAGGCTGGGAGCAAGAGGAAAACCTAAGAGAAAGCCAGAAGAGAAAGTTAAAGGAAACGTTTTCCAATAAATTTGGTAAAGAAAGGGGAAACGTATTATTTGCCTTAGAGAGGAAAGCATCAAGGAGCCCTGCATAAGGATACTTGCATGGCTACAGAAAAATTCCCAAGTGGTTTTTTTTCTTTTGCCACATTTGTGTGCTGCTTATATTATATTTCAGACTTCCCTGGTAGCTCAGATGGTAAAGAATCTGCCCTCAGTGCAGGAGATCTGGGTTCCGTCCTTGGGTTGGGAAGATTCCCTGGAGAAGGGAATGGCAACCCACTCCAGTATTCTTACCTGGAAAATTCCATGGACAGAGGAGCCTGGCAGGCTACAACAGTCCATGGTGTCTCAGAGTCGGACACGACTGAGTGACTTTCACTTTATTTATGCTATATTTCATTAATATTTGTCTTTATGCTGACTTCTGAAGGCTTCAGTTCAGTTCAGTTCAGTTCAGTCGCTCAGTCATGCCCGACTCTTTGCGACCCCATGAACTGCAGCATGCCAGGCCTCCCCGTCCATCACCAACTCCCGGAGTCCACACAAACCCATGTCCACTGAGTCTGTGAGGCCATCCAACCATCTCATCCTCTGTCATCCCCTTCTCCTCCTGCCCTCAATCTTTCCCAGCATCAGGGTCTTTTCAAATGAGTCAGCTCTTCTCATCAGGTGGCCAAAGTATTGGAGTTTCAGCTTCAACATCAGTCCTTCCAATGAACACCCAGGACTGATCTCCTTTAGGATGGACTGGTTGGATCTCCTTGCAGTCCAAGGGACTTTCAAGAGTCTTCTCCAACACCACAGTTCAAAAGCATCAATTCTCTGGCACTCAGCTTTCTTTATAGTCCAACTCTCACATCCATACATGACTACTGGAAAAACCATAGCCTTGACTAGATGGACCTTTGTTGGCAAAGTAATGTCTCTGCTTTTTAATATGCTATCTAGGGTGGTCATAACTTTCCTTCCAAGGAGTAAGTATCTTTTAATTTCATGGCTGCAGCTTCAAGTTCATTTAAAAAGGAAAATGTTATCATTGCTGCATGTGGATAGTTTGTTATGCCTGGATGGTGATCATAATCATAAAAGGAAAACAGTATGGTGATATTAAATTCTAACTAGATACTATTGCCTCCTAAAAACTTGGACTTGGACTTCTTATTCCTTAAAAAAAAAAAAAAGAAAGAATGGGGTTTAAATATTAAAAACATAATAGCATCAAACTAGGACTTTTTTGATATGATCAGAAAGTTTCAAAAAGGAATGATTTTTCTCACTGTGTTAATCAGTGTTGTTAAATGCAGCAGTCTATCAGTGATTCACGTTTCACTAGGACATTTTAGAAAACTATGAGGGAGGGGGAAGATTCAACAGGGCCCTAGAAATTAGGAGATCAGGCTTCCGTTTCTAGCTATGCCACCATCATCTTGGACATATTTCTTTACTGTGGGTCTCCATTTTCTCATCTATTGGGAGGAATAGAGTTGAACTGTGCCCACCACCACCAAAAGCAAATTTGTTTCAGTATTTGGAATTACATATTGAGAGTGATTCTGAAGCTATACCTAAGCTTTGTGTGGGAAAGAATGCCATAATAGATTAGTTATGTCTGCATAGGTGCAGAGCTAACAGTGAGGAGATGGATGTTGTCTATCTGCTAGTTTTATGTTAGAAAATCTGTAGGATACACCCTGATTCTGATAGCCTGCGGTTGCATGATTTATATAATCAACCAAGAATAAACTTGGCTTACTTATTTGCTCATGGCTGATGGCAAAGTATGAAATGACAAACAATTCAGTTCAGTCTAACACTCACTGAGCACCTATATTATGCCAGACCCTGAGTGGAGGCTTAAGGATGTATAATAAGATCTGGTCCCTACCCTGGAAGAGCTCAAAGTCCTGGATAGGAGGAGGAGGGTTGGTAGCAAGCACATAAACAGATTTCACATAGGTTTCAACATGATGTAGTAAGTACTAGGTTAGAGGTACACTGGGGATGCCGGGGCAGCTCAGAGCACTCAAACAAAGATTTCCTACAATTATATCCTGACCTGAGGAGTGATGAAGTCAGCATTCTTGCAGGTCTCAGGGGTTCTTGGAATCTGACTGTTATAAGTTAAATAAGTAAGTAATTATTGGTTGTTCAGTCATGACTGACTCTTCACAACCCCATGGACTGTAGCCCACCAGGCTCCTCTGTCCATGGAAGTCTCCAGGCAACAATACTTGCTGCTGCTGCTGCTGCTGCTGCTGCTGCTGCTGCTGCTGCTGCTGCTGCTGCTGCTGCTGCTGCTGCTGCTGCTGCTGCTAAGTCGCTTCAGTCATGTCCGACTCTGTGCGACCCCAGAGATGGCAGCCCACCAGGCTCCCCCATCCCTGGGATTTTCCAGGCAAGAATACTGGAGAGGGTTGCCATTTCCTTCTCCAATGCATGAAAGTGAAAAGTGAAAGTGAAGTTGCTCAGTCATGTCTGACTCTTTGCAACCCCATGGACTGCAGTCTACCAGGCTCCTCCGTCCATGGAATTTTCCAGTGGGTAGCTATTCCCTCTTCAGGGGGTCTTCCCAACCCTGGGATTGAACCCAGGTCTCCTGCATTGCAGGTAGATTCTTTACTGTCTGAGCCACTGGAAATGGATAAGTGGAACTGTGTCTCTCAAAAAAAGGTATTTTGAAGTCCTAACTCCTGGTGTTTGTGAACATGACCTTATTCAGAAATAGGATCTTTTGAAAATTGTTATGAGCTGAATTGTTGCCTTTACTGCTTAAAAAAATAAAAAGATGTGTTGGAGTCCAAACCCCTAGTATCTCAGAATGTGACTCTATTTGAAGATAGGGTTTTCATAGAGGCAGTTAAGTTAAAATGACATTCTTGGTGTTGGTCTTGATCCAGTACCACCAATGTCCATATAAAAAGGGGAAATTTGGACACAGACACAGACATGTGTTGAGGGAGATGATGTGAAGAGTCACAGGAATAAGATGGTCATATAGAAGCCAAAGAGAGACCTAGAATATATCCTTCCCTGGTGGCCTTCAGAAGGAACCAACCCTACCAATAGCTTGATTCTAGACTTCTAGTCTCCAAAACTGAAAGACAGTGCAATTTTGTTACTTATGTCACTCAATTTGTGATATTTTGTTGCTGTAGCCTTAGCAAACTGATATACTAAGACTGTACTCTATATGAAGAGGAAATTTGGGAGACACACACAGGGAAGAACAGCATATGACAATGGAGGCAGAGATCACAGTGATACATATTCAAACCAAGGAATGCCGATGATTGCCAGTGACCACGAAAGCTAGGAGACCAGCATAGAACCAGCTGTCCTTCAGAGGCCTCCAAAAGGAACCAACCTTGCCAACACCTTAACTTCACACTTCAAGCCTCCAGAAGTGTGAGAGACTTCAATTTCTTTTAAGCCACCCACTTTATGGTGATTTGTTATGGCAGTCCTAGGGACTAACACTAACCATTTATCTTGCCCTCTCTACCCAATTTCCACCTCTTATTCCTCCTCCTTTGGAAAAGGTACTCCCAACATAGAATATGCAGGCTACCAAGAGGAACACCATGTTTAGTAGATGAAAATGTGAGGAAATTATACCTTTGAAATGTTGACCTTGATTTTACCCTGTAGTTTCTATAATGACTACACCTTTTCCCCATGCTGCCCCCTCACATTTGGACAGCTAGATACCAGCTCTCATTGCTTCAGGGGAGTGTACTACTAAGTCTTGGTTTTGAGTTTACAACATGAAGCAGAGAAGGCTTACAATGGGAGGAAGAGAACAGATCAGTGGTCTGAAGGGGCAAATGACCAAAGATAGATGAAAGCAGGGGCCTTTCAGTGGATCCCACCTGGGTACTGGCCTGTGGTGCTGTGGTGCTGAGGGTTCAGCTCTCTCAGCCCTATGAAGTTCAAACACAATCCAGCTGGGTTCAGCTCCCTCAACCCAGGAAGTCCAGATACAATCCAGAGGAGACCAAGGAAGGAGAGAGATGCAAGCTTGATTGATGCTGCTTCCACCACTAGCAGAATGAGACATGTATTAGGAGTAGGATGAGAAGAGGGATCCAGAATACAAATGAAGTTCAGTTTAGAAAATCCAAAGTAGCTTTCTGTACACCCCAAGATTGAGCAGATATATATTCCCTGGTGGCTCAGATGGTAAAGAGTCTGCCAGCAATGCAGGAGACCTGGGTTGTATCCCTGGGTCAGAAAGATCTCCTGGAGAAAGAAATGATCACTCTCCAGTATTTTTGCCTAGAGAATTCCATGGACAGAGGAGTGTGGTAGGCTACGTCCATGGGGTCACAAAGAGTTGGACATGACTGAGCAGCTAATACACACACTCACATACATACCTGCCTCAAGAAAGTGATTCTTTCATTTCCCACAAGGGGAAATAAGCTCAGATATGATTTGTGTATTTGAGGTTTTATTTATTATTATTATTTTTTAGTAAATGTAATTAAAGTATAACTTGTATCAAGCCAAAGTACACAGTTCAACTAATATTCACAAAGTAAACTCACCCATAAGGGATTTGATTTAGGTCATACCTGAATGGTCTAGCAGTTTTCCCTGCTTTCTTCAATTTGAGTCTGATATGGTAATAAGGAGTTCATGATCTGAGCCACAGTCAGCTCCTGGTCTTGTTTTTGTTGACTGTATAGAGCTTCTCCATCTTTTGCTGCAGAGAATGTAATCAATCTGATTTTGGTGTTGACCATCTGGTGATGTCCATGTGTAGAGTCTTCTCTTGTGTTGTTGGAAGAGGGTGTTTGCTATGACCAGTGCATTATCTTGGCAAAACTCTATTAGTCTTTGCCCTGCTTCATTCCGTATTCCAAAGCCAAATTTACCTGTTACTCCACGTGTTTCTTGACTTCCTATATTTGCATTCCAGTCCCCTATAATGAAAAGGACATCTTTTTGGGGTGTTAGTTCTAAAAGGTCTTGTAGGTCTTCATAGAAATGTTCAACTTCAGCTTCTTCAGTGTTACTGCTTGGTTACTGCGATATTGGACAGTTTGCTTTGGAAACGAACAGAGGTCATTCTGTCATTTTTGAGATTGCATTCAAGTACTGCATTTCAGACTCTTCTGTTGACCATGATGGCTACTCCATTTCTTCTGAGGGATTCCTGCCCACAGTAGTAGATATAATGGTCATCTGAGTTAAATTCACCCATTCCAGTCCATTTTAGTTCTCTGATTCCTAGAATGTTGACATTCACTCTTGCCATCTCTTGTTTGACCACTTTCAATTTGCCTTGATTCATAGGTTCATTCCAGGTTCCTGACATTCCAGGTTCCTATGTATATTGCTCTTTACAGCATCGGACCTTGCTTCTATCACCAGTGACATCCACTGCTGGGTATTGTTTTTGCTTTGGCTCCATCCCTTTTTCTTTCTGGATTTATTTCTCCAGTGACCTCCAGTAGAATATTGGGCACCTACTGACCTGGGGAGTTCCTCTTTCAGTATCCTATCATTTTGCCTTTTCATACTGTTCATGGGGTACTCAAGGCAAGAATATTGACGTGGTTCTTATTATCAAATTCAGACTTAAATTGAAGAAAGCAGAGAAAACTGCTAGACCATTCAGGTATGACCTAAATCAAATCCCTTTATGATTATACAGTGGAAGTGAGAAATAGATTTAAGGGCCTAGATCTGATAGATGGAGTGCCTGATGAACTATAGAATGAGGTTTGTGACATTGTGACAGGAGACAGGGATCAAGACCATCCCCATGGAAAAGAAATGCAAAAAAGCAAAATGGCTGTCTGGGGAAGCCTTCCAAATAGCTGTGAAAAGAAGAGAAGTGAAAAGCCAAGGAGAAAAGGAAAGATATAAGCATCTGAATGCAGAGTTCCAAAGAAGAGCAAGAAGAAGAACTTCAGCGATCAATGCAAAGAGATAGAGGAAAACAACAGAATGCGAAAGACTAGTTCTTCAAGAAAATTAGAGATACCAAGGGAACATTTCATGCAAAGATGGGCTCGATAAAGGACAGAAATGGTCTGGACCTAACAGAAGCAGAAGATATTAAGAAGAGGTGGCAAGAATACACAGAAGAACTGTACAAAAAGAATCTTCATAACCCGGATAATCACGATGGTGTGATCACTCATTTAGAACCAGACATCCTGGAACGTGAAGTCAAGTGGGCCTTAGAATGCATCACTACAAACAAAGCTAGTGGAGGTGATGGAATTCCAGTGGAGCTATTTCAAATCCTGAAAGATGATGCTGTGAAAGGGCTGCACTCAATATGCCAGCAAATTTGGAAAACTCAACAGTGGCCACAGGACTGGAAAAGGTCAGTTTTTATTCCAATCCCAAAGAAAGGCAATGCCAAAGAATGCTCAAACTACTGCACAATTGCACTCATCTCACACGCTAGTAAAGTAATGCTCAAAATTCTCCAAGCTAGGCTTCAGCAATATGTGAACCGTGAACTTCCTGATGTTCAAGCTGGTTTTAGAAAAGGCAGAGGAACCAGAGATCAAATTGCCAATATTTGCTGGATCATGGAAAAAGCAAGAGAGTTCCAGAAGAACATCTATTTCTGCTTCATTGACTATGCCAAAGCCTTTGACTGTGTGGATCACAATAAACTGTGGAAAATTCTGAAAGAGATGGGAATACCAGACAACCTGACCTGCCTCTTGAGAATTCTGTATGCAGGTCAGGAAGCAACAGTTAGAACTGGACATGGAACAACAGACTGGTTCCAAATAGGAAAAGGAGTACATCAAGGCTGTATATTGTCACCCTGCTTATTTAACTTCTATGCAGAGTACATCATGAGAAATGCTGGACTGGAAGAAACACGAGCTGGAATCAAGATTGCTGGGAGAAATATCAATCACCTCAGATATGCAGATGACACCACCCTTATGGCAGAAAGTGAAGAGGAACTAAAAAGCCTCTTGATGAAAGTGAAAGAGGAGAGTGAAAAAGTTGGCTTAAAGCCCAACATTCAGAAAACGAAGATCATGGCATCCGGTCCCATCACTCCATGGGAAATAGATGGGGAAACAGTGGAAACAGTGTCAGACTTTATATTTTGAGGGGCTCCAAAATCACTGCAGATGGTGACTGCAGCCATGAAATTAAAAGACGCTTACTCCTTGGAAGAAAAGTTATGACCAACCTAGATAGCATATTCAAAAGCAGAGACATTACTTTGTCAACTAAGGTCCGTCTAGTCAAGGCTATGGTTTTTCCAGTAGTCATGTATGGATGTGAGAGTTGGACTGTGAAGAAGGCTGAGCACTGAAGAATTGATGTTTTTGAACTATGGTGTTGGAGAAGACTCTTGAGAGTCCCTTGGACTGCAAGGAGAACCAACCAGTCCATTCTGAAGGAGATCAACCCTGGGATTTCTTTGGAAGAAATGATGCTAAAGCTGAAACTCCAGTACTTTAGCCACCTCATGCAAAGAATTGACTCATTGGAAAAGACCCTGATGCTGAGAGGGATTGGGAGCAGGAGGAGAAGGGGATGACAGAGGATGAGATGGCTGGATGGCATCACTGACTCAATGGACATGAGTTTGAGTTAACTCTGGGAGTTGGTGATGGACAGGAAGGCCTGGCATGCTGCGATTCATGGGGTCGCAAAGAGTCGGACACACTGAGCAACTGAACTGAACTGAGAGTATGGATCAGGGTCAGCAAGCACTGCCAAACAGTTCTTCAGATTATTGTATTAATATGCAAGAGTGCCAGTCTCTCCACATCCTTCCCAGTACTTGTATTCTTTTTCATTTCATCATTCTATTAATAGTTTATGTTAGGATTTTAGTCAGCTTGCTTCTTGGGTGAACACAAGTGGTGAGTTCTAACACACATTAGTGAGACACTGATTCTAAGACTCTGCATGTCATTTCTTGGTCACTTTCTGTTGTAGGTAGCTCCATCCCTTTCTGTACTCCTTCTGCTAAGGAATTTGGAGACACAGAGACAACTCTGTTTTCACTACCATAGAATATTAGAACTGAAGAGGTGTCTTTTAAGATCTTCTGTTTCACTTCCTCATTATACAGATGAGAAAACTAACTGAGCAGGAGGAGATGAGTTTTCCAGAATCTTCCAGTCTGCTAATGCCTGAGGTAGGACTAAGGCTCAAGCCTCCTGGTTCTGAATCCACTGGTTTATCTGCCTCCCTATGCTGTTTCTTCATTATGATTTCCAAATTTCTCTACCAAGCTTGGCAGTTGATTATATTCTTTGGAGAGAGTAATAAATGCATATCAGACTATGTGTGGACCATGAGCCCATTCCTCTGGGTGGTGTGGACAGTCAGGGTAAAGGTTTCTAGATAGAACGGATGAGTTACATTCCTCAGCCTAGTCATCTGCCCAGGGATTGAGATGAGATTGCATTTCAAAGCTTCTGGAAGCCTCCCTAATCCTCATTTCTCATCAGCCTTGGCATCTGTCCTCAAACTCTGTGTCCTAGTTCACAATAGAGCCATGATATCAGTCAGGATGGAGGGTGGTGATGGTGTTTTCTCTCACTGTTTCCCCACATCATGTGTCTTTTTATGTCAATAAACTCATCACTTTTTCTTATGTGAGGGGAATACTAACACTTATTGAGTGCATGCTGATATATCAGGCATCATATCATTTAATTCTCACAACAGCCCTGTGAGGCCAGCACCATTTTACCCCTATTTTAAATCTGAAGCATGGGGATTTTATAGAAATCAACTTGTCCAAAGACTCAATGTGAAGTGGTTGATTCAGGACCTGGTCCCAGGAATTCAAGGCCACACTCTCAATCATGGCTCTGCAACCGCCATTGCTGCAAACCATTAACATGGGGGTGAGTAGGGAGAAAATGATGTTCAGGGCATGCCTTTCTTTAAGAAAACCATATAAAGGAAAATTTGAAGCTGTAAAGCAGATGTATGTCCTTGCAGAAGAAACACAGTGTTGTTTAAATCCAACCCTCCACCGGGAGCACTTAAAGTGTTTGTTTTCACAGAATTTACTACTTGACTTAGGGGCTTGGCAGAATCAGAGAAACACAACTAACTTTTAGCCTCCAGTGATTGTTGGTAAATTAAGATAAAGCATCTCTTCACTGGAAGAGGGACAGAGAGGCATTGTATAATTATAGATTTTGGAGCTGCTTCATAGTCAGAGATACCTCGGGATATAAAAGGTAATAGGGAAATAGAATTTCATTACATAGGACAAATTCAGGAAGGCTTCCTTTGCAAAAATGGACATATACGTGCCATTCTTCTCCTGAGACTAGAGAGGAGACTATGGCAGAAATAAAGTTTATTTGGAGGAGAATAAGGAGAATATGGCAGAAATAAGACTTCTCTTTAGAGAGAAGTCCAAAGTACATCTTATTCTGATAGTAGAGTAGAGAAATAGATCAACTTCCATTAATTAGGGAAAAGGATGTTTAGGAAGGAAAATTATGACCAACCTAGAGAGCATATTAAAAAGCAGACATTATTTTGCCAACAAAGGTCCATCTAGTCAAGGCTATGGTTTTTCCAGTAGTCATGTATGGATGTGAGAGTTGAACTGTAATGAAAGCTGAGCGCTGAAGAATTGATGCTTTTGAACTATGATTTTGGAGGAGACTCTTGAGAGTCCCTTGGACTGCAAGGAGATCCAACCAGTTTATCCTAAAAGAGATCAGTCCTGGGTGTTCATTGGAAGGACTGATGTTGAAGCTGAAACTCCAATACTTTGGCCACCTGATGCAAAGAGCTGACTCATTTGAAAAGACCTTGATGCTAGGAAAGATTGAGGACAGGAGAAGAAGGGGAAGACAGAGGATGAGATGGTTGGATGGCATCATCGACTCAATGGATGTGAGTTTGTGTAAACTCCAAGAGTTGGTGATGAACAGGGAGGCCTGGCATGCTGCAGTGCATGGGGTCACAAAGAGTTGGACATGACTGAGCGACTGAACTGGACTGAACTGTTTAGGAAACAGAGTCAAAACCAAGAAAATTTACATGGAATTTTGCTGAGGGTAGAGTTCACTGTTGGCAATTTTGATTTTAAACATTTAACTCAGCTTCCCATAGCTTCCCTCATGTCACCACCCCCAGTCTTCTGCCTAAAGCCTACCAATGTTCTCCTGCTGCACTTAAAACTCACTCCATTCCATGGCCTACAAGTCTGTATTTGAACTGGCTCCTGCCTGCCTTCCCAGCCTTTTCTCATTCCGCTCTTCCCTCTGTTCCACCAGCCATACCAGCGTAGTTTCTGTTCCCTGAACATATTGCGTTCACACCTGACTCAGGTCCTTTGCATTCACTGGTTCCTCTACCTGGAATTCTCTTTCTTGGCTTTTGCATCACTGGATTGTTCTCGTCTTTCAAATCTCAGCTCCTGTTCACCAGCTTAGAGAATCTCACACTTATTGGATGATCCTACTTCTTCATAGCACTCACCAGAATCTCTAATTACCTTGCTCATGTGTTTCTTTTTTTATTGCCTGTCTTCATCCACTAGATTTCAAGCTCCAGATATGAAAAGAAATTTCTTTTTTAAGATTGGTGTCTTCAGGATTTAGAACAATGCTGGAGACTGCTGGACATTAGACATAAACTTGCTGAATGAATGAATAAAATGCTGGTAGAACTAGATATCTCACTAACCATGTAAAGAATATTCAGACTCCTAGCTCCTATTAATAAACTCTAATTTTAAAAAAGAATAGAATAGGTCCTTGTTTGAAAACCAGCCTAAGCCTTCTCTAATTTAAGAGTACCATATACACAGGTTCAATCCCTGGGTCAGGAAGATCCCCAGGAGTAGGAACCCACTCCAGTATTCTTGCCTGGAAAATCCCATGGACAGAGGAGCCTGGCAGATACAGTCCATAGGGTCTCAAAGAGTCAGACACAATTGAAGTGACTTTAGCATGTCCCAGATATAAACCTATCAAATATAAAGATCTAACACAGACAGTGAGATCACTTTTTTGAATGATAGCATGAGGGACTTTGTGAACCTACTCCCCAGGAAAACTGGGGTAAAGTATTTAAAAATAACCATTTAAATCCTCTGGAAATGGTCCAAAGTATATGTAGTAAATGAAAACACATATGTTCTAGAGAATCTATGAAACTTTTGTAGGAAAAGTGAGAGTCTTTAGCTTTTTGGAAAAAAATCTCTCTATCCTCATTCAGTGATTAGTGGAACTTCACTCTAATGGGTGCAGCCGAGAACACAGGACTCCTTCTACCCCCATCTCCCAGTTGGAGGGCTATTTTCCCAGGAGGAGCATTTCAGCATTTCCTATTGTGTCTCCAGTGAGAAGTTGCTGAGGCTAAGTCCCAGAGCTGGAGACCTTCTTTTTCTGCCCCTTCCTTGCTCATGAAATGAGGCTCTAACTTGGACATGGTGTGATTAGGATGGTGGCATCCTGGTTGCCCTTACCCTGGCTCATAATTTGGGGGTTTCATGCCAAGAGAAGCAAACTGAGAAGGTCTCAGACTATTGTTCTAGTTATTGGACAGAGGTAGATACCAGCCCCCACCTCAGGCTATATTATTTCCTCTCCAGATAATTTAAATTGATTCTGAGAGGCACTAGTCAGTGTCTGCTGCTTATTTGAACTTGAGGCCTATAGAGCAGCCGTCTTTGCCATGGTGTGTGATAAAAACCTCATCGAAGAAAGAGGATGAATCTATTGCAGATGGGTACAGACACAAGAGAGGTGGCATTCTAGAGACAGAAACCCTGGAATCCAATAGCTTTCCATTTGCTGGTTTCACTTGAACCCATGTACATTCCTCTTGCACTTTCTCAGAGCTTCATTCCTGCACTCCTATAATAAACTCCCTCTTTTATTTCTGTCTGAGTGGGTTTCTGTATACTCAGTACCAAAAAATCTTGATTAAGCTACAGGTCAGGAAACAGTCCAATTTTCTTAACCTTTAACATAACGTGCTTCCTTTCCCCCAAATATGAGAGTTTGGAAGAGAAAAGAAAAAATAGTATCAGAGAGAGTCTATGAAATGGACATTAGAAGGCACCTCTATCATCACATTTTCAACTACAAAGGGTAGCTGGAAAGGCCATCCCTATTTTTGGATGATTACCCAGAAGGAGTGACTAATGCCTGGGGGGCTTGCTTTATACTCTAAACTGTATAATGCTACAGAGTCTTGAGTTCCCCTCTGTAAATGAAAGGCATTAACAATCTACTTCAGTTTCAATACATCAAAAGATTTCTTGTGGAGACAATTATCTGCTGAGGGGGCACATGACCTTGTTGGACCTGACATTTATTTTCTCTTCCTTTGAAAACAATTAAAATGACATGATTGATATTTTGCACTTCTAATCTTTTGCTTCTTGATGATTACCAGAAAAATTGATGATGATGACGATGATGATTAAATCTGGCTGTTAGCTTGAAATAGACTTTGGAGGTTTTTTTTAAAGATTTTTTCTTTTTTTGGATGTGGACCGTTTTTAAAGTCTTTATTTAATTTGTTACAATATTGTTTCTGTTTTATGTTTGGGGCTTTTGGCCATGAGGCATATGGGATCTTTGCTCCCTGACCAGGGATTGAACCTGAACTGCCTGCATTGGAAAGCAAAGTCTCAACTACTGGAATGCCAAGGATGTCCCTGAAGTCTTTTTTTTTTTTTAAAAGGAAAAGATGACAAATAGAAAACTTCTCTGGCTGTACAACAGTTGCAGGGATATAGCCGTGCAAATGTGAAACATTCCTAGCTGTGATGGCTGGAGAAGCAAAGGAAATAGCAGCTACAGTTGCTGGTGTTAGCCTGGTCATCAAGTTTGAGATCCTGGCTGGCTCTGAGTTGGCTTGAGAACAGATTCCATCAATGGTGTGTTTTCACATGGTTTTCACCAACCATTTCCTTATAGTACACCAGCCCTCTGCTTGTTCCTTGACCTCCTCCCACAAATCTGGGATAATTCTAGAGAAAGAGAGGTTGAATTCTCCCACCTATTTTGTCCTTGATACCCAGCACAAATGCCAAATATAATAAGATTTGCATGATGGATTAAGGACCCTCTGAGATCATCAGTGTGCTCTATGGCAGACAAGATTTGTAAAACCTTGATTACATTCTGGTCAACAACTGTCTGTTTGTTCTTTTCCTTTACTTTTCAAAATGCCACCTCTTACTTTTGGGGGCAGGGGATAGGGAGGACCTACTCACCTTCGTTTCCACATCTCAGAATAATTTTTTTTAATCTACTTTTTTGTGGTGACCCTCAACTCCAAACACCTTTCTCATTGGTGCTGATTGAATTCAAATTTTTAAAAATCCTGTTTTCTAACAGCCTTTATTTTAGGATACACATCTTCATTGGTGCAGAGTGTACTAGGCTAGTCTTTGGTTTGGCAAGTCTTTGCTTTCTGCTTCCTAAACCTCAAGTGTCAGGATTAGATGTGGAATCTCATGGACAAAAGAGCCTGGCAGGGTCATAAAAGAATCGGATACAGCTTAGAGACAAACAGCAGCAAAAAGTGCTTGAAACATTTTATGAACTTTGTAGTCAAACAGTAATCTCAGATTCAGAAAATTTTCTATTGGCATGAAAGGATTTTATACATTGATTAAAGTAAAAAACAAAGAATAGGAAGAAAATCAGATGATTTCTTGGATGTTAGGCCATAAATCAGAGACAGGATTTCTTTGACTCCAGAAAAGTCCCATGCTAGCTTACTCTCGTTTTTTTCTTTCAGAAGCCTGTATTAGAATGTGGAAAAGCAGCAGGGGGGAGAAAAACATCTGTAATTTTAAAGGAACTGCAGAGGCCACTTTGAAATATCGAACATTTTCGTGAGAGCAAATATAATAGCTTCCACATGATGTCACAGCCACTTGTTCTCTTTAAGAATCCAAGGGTGTAGGCGAATTTTCATGACGTAAGGTATGACTGGGTCTTTCAGGACACTGAAGGTGTCACTTGCAGGGTGCTGCTGGCTCCCTGCTCTGTGACTCTTCCGTAAGTCTAGGCTTTGATTTCAGTGTTCCTACTCTAAAGCCATGGACACTGCAGCGGGGCAGTGACTCAAGCAGATGGCTGACTGTGACAAGCCTCTTCTCATTGCTAATAAAAATACCAGAAGCTACACTGCATTGTGTACAAATACGTGAGACTATTGCAGATTCCTTTGTATCTCTAGATTCTATTTTAAGAGTGTGTTGATCTTTTCCATGCAGAACCTTCATGGAATGAGCAATCATATCAGGTGTGTGTTTGAAGCATCTACTGCAGTTTGTGAGATTCAAGACTTTTTAAAAAATCAGCCTTCTAAACAATATTCTTTCCCTATAAACAATATTCTAAGGGTTCCGACAGATTGCACATGATTTGGGGTGGAGGCGGGGAGAAGAATTTTGATTTTTTTATGCAGAAACCATCATAGGCAATCCCAAATTGAAAGGCTAACCCAGTTTATTTTGCCTCTCTCTTTCTTCAGAGATGCTGATAATGAACAAAACAATGAAAATGTAGAATTGGGGATAGGAATGAACATGGAGGCAGAATCTAAATGCTGTGGAAACCATTACCTGGGTAATAAGTTAGGTAGAGAGTTAATTTCAAACTTCGCTTAGTATTTTGCATCAGGTAATAGTCATTTCAACATTAGAATCACCTGGAGTGTTTTTACAAGATTGCAGGTTCCCAGGCCCCGCCCTCAGAGGTCCTGAAGAGCATGTTTACACTGTAGCCAGGGCATCTGCATGTTGAACAGGAAGTTTGGGTGGTCATATACTGCTGCAATAAAACATGATATTCATAAGTTTATAAGTCACAGGCCAGTTGTAACTGGAGTCAGCTAACTGCTAACTCTGTGGCCTCAGCCTGCCAATCATGAGGATTCTGGATGGGGCAGTGAGGAGGAGTGGGATGGAGAGAACAGGCAAGCGATCAGAAGGTTCAGTTTCCAGTGCTTGCTCTGTCATTTATTAGCTGTGTGTCCTTGGGCAGATGTCACCGGGAAGCTCAGTGTGTCATGTGTAAATTGGGGACCATAATTCACACTCTGTTTACCTCATTGGTCAGGAGGATCAAATGAGAAATAACTTCATAAAACATTACATGTTAGAAGTCACAATATTTTTATAAAGGGGCAGTGTTTCCCTCCTTCATTCTAATGATGGCATACTCACACTCAGCATCCTCAGACCAGGCATATTTGCTCAGTGAACCAAAGGAAGCCTGGTGCAATGTAATGGCTCATTGTGGACACCGTCATCACAACCTGGAAGGCAGTGGTTTTCAGAATCGCCAGCTGCGTGCACAAAATGGGAAGACTCTGGAGTTCCATCCTGAATCAGAGTCACTAGGAGTGTGGGTGGGAATCTGCCATTTTAATAATGCCAGAGATCAGTTGTATTATATGAAAAGTAGGGGAGTCACTGGGCATGACATCAGCACCAGGTCAGCCAGGGTAATACTGGGGACAAGGGTCGCTGTCCCCCAGCTGCATAACCATCACAAGTCAGGCCAGCAGGCCTTCATGCTGGTCAGCACGCTTCCTGAACTCCTTCATTCTCTCTACAGTGCTCTCCTTTCCTTTATTTTCCACAACAAGGCAATGGGATGTTTCCTCTCTGATACGGAAGGTCTCCTTCCTCTGGCCTTTTGTCATTTTATCACGCCCCAGAGAATGTCCAGCTGGGCTCTGATCTGAGAAGGCTGCCATAGATTTCCTACATGCCGCCAGTTCCTTTTCCAGGGAGCTGGCAGCCTCTCTGCTGGGCATGGCCTGGCCCAGGGAGCCTTGATTTTCTGTTTATAGCTTTCTGGTGTGACATGAGGCTTATCGTATCAGAATTCTCAAGGCCAATGTTTCCCCAAATTACTATTAATGAAAACTCATTTCATGAGTACTGTGTTTAATGAGGGCAGTGTGTCTTCAGCCAGCATTTTTGAAGATTGCTTTTGCTTGGTTTGAGGAATGATATTTTTTTAAACTTCCTGGTTTTAAATTGAGAGGAAAAATAAAGTGGACAGTAGATTAAGAAAATAAATAGGGAGGAGCAGGATTGAAAAGACTAATTTTAGCAATCTTCAGTGGGGGATAGGAGATGACAGGCCTCCAGTTGGTAAGACAGCAAAGTGAGGGAACTAAGGGTCAGAGAATGCTGGAAACTAGCAAAACTGAGAGGGGCCAGAACATAGTTACCCTTGCATGATATCCTATGTCTTCTAGAAATACTATCAGGAATAATAGCCTGAACAGTCCTGCTGTGTCTCATCAACATTTTGAACAGGGGTCAACAAACTGCCATCTGCCTCCTATTTTCATAAATAAAGTTTTACTGGAGCAGAGCCATGCCCATTCCTAATCGTCTAAAGTTGTTTTTACTCTGCACCAGCAGAATAGTTACATCAGACCATATGGTTCATAACACCCAAAATATGTGCTATCTGCTCCTTTACAGAAAGTTTGCTGACCCCTGACCTAAACTTTTGTATCCTCTAGAGCGCTACTTTATAAACTTTCCCCCTTGGCAGCAGAGTGCATTTTTGTAAAGAATATTTTAAATAGACACTCAGGAAAAAGATATGGGTTGATATGTGGAGGGATAGGAGTCACGGAGCCCACAAGCTCAGCTTTTCCCCTGATTCCCCTCCTCCAGTGGTGCTCCAAAAGTCAGGGACTCATGGAATATCATTTGAAAATCACTCAGCACACATTGCTTCCTGAGGACAGGGTCCCACTTTAGTTTTTTATGTGCCTATTTTATGACTGACACATAAAATATACTCAAGATAAGTATGGTGGAGGAGTGAAGGAGTTAAATGCCTTCAATCCAGAACCCAGGTCTGCATGCCCACTGTCAAATCTATGTCACCTAAACTACCACCAAGAGTGATATATGCCCACTGTCTCTTTTCCCCCTACCCTCATATAGCTGGTTTCTGACTTTAGCCCCATCACTTTACTGAAACTATTGTTAATGAGGTGCCTGATATTTTTTTTAAGATTTTTTTTAATGTGGACCATTTTAAAAATCTTTTTTATAATGTTGCTTCTGTTCTGTGTTTTGGTTTTTTGTTGCAAGGCATGTGGGATCTTAGTTCACCACCAACCAGGGATTGTACCTGCATCCGCTGCACTGAAAGGCAAAGTCTTAACCACTGGACTGCTAGGGAAGTCCTCCACCCCCCACAGTGATAGTCTTAACTTCCACGGTCCTGGATTTTCATCAGTTCCTATTTTCTAGGATAGGATATGCTGGATATTTGACAATTTGAATCTCCCTATACCCAGCCTCTTGTAATACCATAATCTCCTGGGTTTTTTTTTTTTTTTTTGGTCTCTCTCTGAACTTTGATTCCCTGTCTCTGAAATGTGTTCTGTTTTCTCTGACCTAAATAATGGTGGACTTGTGGCATTGACATCACTTCAATTTAAATCTAAATGATGAGTACTCACAAGTCACTACTTCCTAAATTTCAGGCTCATTTATCTAATCCTCTGCCAGATAGCTTCACCTGTTACCCCAGACACAACCCATCTCAATCTGAATTCTTCGTGGTTGTCATTAGTTGCTTCCTCATCGGTATTCTTTCTTTCACTTGATAACACCATCACCTGACCAGTTTTTGTCAACTTCAGCCCTGCAACTGTAGCATTTCAAACCAGACTCCAAAATTATACTCGTTTTGCGGTCAAAGGATTTCTTGATTTCATCCCCTTACTCAATCTCTTATCATCTCTCTTAACTGGTCTGCTGAAGTTTACAGCACAACCCGTTCTTCACTGTGCAGCTACAGGGATTATATCTCTCACCCCTCCCTTGACACTTACACACTACATACTCTAAATAGCTTCCCAGGGCACATGGCATAAAGGTCAAAATCCATGAATATGGTTGCAAGGCACTGCAAGGGCTGGTCCCTGCTTGTCTTTCCAATATAATCCTGCATACCTTTTTGCACTCGCTGCCTCCTAGCCACACTGGTCTTCTCTTCAGTCAGGTAAACCAGGCTCCTTCCAACCAAGGAGCCTTTATTCATGTCATTTCCTCTGCCTTATATGGTGTTCCCTACATAACTCCTTTTCACCCCGTGAGTCTTAGCTCAAACACCAGTTTCTTGGGGATGCTGCTTTCCCTGGTCAAACCATGTGTAGCCATCATGGATTCCTAGGCCATCACAAAATTCACCTTCCTAACTCCTGTCATGGGCTACCCTGGTGGCTCCAGTGGTAAAGAACCTGCCTGCAGTGCAGGGGACCTGGGTTTAATCTCTGGATCAGGAAGATCCCCTGGAGAAAGAAATGGTAACCCTCTCCAGTATTCTTGCCTGGGAAATCCCATGGACCGAGGAGCCTGTGGGGTCACAAAAGAGTCAGACACAATTCAGTGAGTAAGTAGCAACAAACTTGTCACAGCTGTATTTCACACTTATCCTTACGATTATTACTTGATGTGTATCTCCACTCACTAGACCCTAACTGCCAAGAAGGCAGGAACCATGTCTGATTTTGTTCTTCCACATATCTGGTGGCTACCCTAGTTCTGTATTATCTATAGTCTCTAGCACAGGGCTGACACCTGAAATTGTTAAATGAATGAAGTTGCATCCCTTCATCCAGAATTGTTTCTCTTAATTCATCGAGTACATTCTACCTGAAAGACACTCCAGACCTATCCCTGCCTGCTGTTAAATGGGTCCTCATTGGCTGCAAGATAAAGTCAAGCCTCACACTATGCAAGCCCTGTCATGATTTTGACCTTTCTCTAGACTCATCTCCTGCCCTCATTGCTGGGCATTTTATTCTCCAGCAGCCCTGACCCGCTTCCTGTCTTCAGCATACCATGTCCTTCCTTGCTTTTGTCATACCTGTAGGCCTTTGCTCCTTGAATAGGCTTCATCAAGATTATTAACATTTAAGCACATTTGTTCTCCACCCTGCCTCTCTCTCTCTCTCTCTCTCTCTCTCTCTCTCTCTCTCTCTCTCTCTCTCTTTCTCTCTCTCTGTATGTATCTCTCTCTGTGGCTTTGTCTCTCTGTATGTGCACTAGGAGGCATATTTGAGAGTAAGTTGAAACCATCAACGGCACTTCACCCCCAAGCATTTTGGGAGCTATCATCTAAGAATAAGGTTAACATAATTATCACACTTGGGAAATTTAGCATTAATACTGTTATACAGACAAAATTCATATTTTCCAGTGGTCCCAGTAATGAGTCTTATAGCGTCTTGTTTTGTTTTGTGCTCCTTGCTGCCTCATTCATACCCCTCATTCTACCCCTGGTTTGCTGACTCTACCTCCTCATCTCCACACTGATTTCAGGAAGGGCAGAGATGGCAAGCTGTACATCAAAGCCTGTTTCTCTTCCTGAGCAAACAGCTTGACTTCATTTCTGAGTCTCCTTTGAAATTAGGTGTGTGATTATGTGACCAAGTTCTAATGGCAGTGATGGGTGCAATGTCAGCGTCAAGATTTTTGAGAAGTAGCAAGGTTTTTATCCATGCTCTTTTGCCAGTTGAGTGCAGTCAATGAAGACAAAGCTCTAGGGAACAGTGAAGCCACAAGATATAAGGAAACCTGTGTCCCCAGATCACTGGATGGAAGAGAGTCTCATGCCAGTCAGGGACACCACCTGCCTTGTGTTGATAGAGCAGAAATATTCTTCTATTATATTAGAGCTTTCACATAACTGGGGGTCTATTTGTTAGAGCAGCCAGTGTCACCAAATGAGGTTAATGATCATTCTATGGAAAAGGGGCTATTGTAATCTTCTTGTTCAGAAACTCTTATCTCAGGAGAGAATGAGAAGTAAGGGGGAAGGTTTGACCTCACAGACTGGAAAATAAAAACAGGTGGTTCTCAGAGGTTTTGCTTTGAGGCAGAGAAGCATGCGGGAGCACAGGACATGGAGACCTGGGTTCCAGATCTCTGTGTTCCAATGTGTGTTTTCTGATGTCTAATTATGCCTTATGCCTTTTTGCAATTAGAGTCCATTGAAATTTTAAGTAGCAGCAGAGAAAATGGTCAACACTGGGGCTTTTTATAAGTGCAGAACTAAGAAAATAAAGAAAATCCATGAAAGTTTGGTTTGACAGTATGAAAGTAATATGACTAAATAATTACAGCCATTATGTGAACTTCTCATTTTGTCTAATTACCACACAGCACAGTAAAAAGGTTTATCATTAAATATGTCAGATTCGCTCTGTTGTTAATTTATTTGATCGCAGCTCCAAACTTTGTTCTTGAACGTACAGTCTGCATTGTTTGTTAATATTGCTACTCACAGCTTAAAAAATGAGAGGGAGACTTTCTACTCTCCTGTCATAAACAGCTTTATGGCTGAGTAAAATTTAAGAACATTTTGTTGGTATCAAAATTTTATGGCTCTTGTTAGCTTGTTTTAATTTTCAGCTGTGTGAACTGAATTGGAAAGGTGCTGAGGAGTGAGAACTGTTGCTGAGCCAGGGATCTGAAACTTTTGATGAATCCTCTGGTCCAGCCAAAACCTGCCTGCTTCATGCAGCCAGTTAGACCACACTCGTGGGGATTAGCTGGGGTTTGCCAGTCAATCTGACTTTGCTCCCAAGATGTCAATATCTCCATACATTTAATTAATTGCATGTATTACTGGCAGTATTACTTGTATATGTTAACTGCATAATAATTTACCAATGACATTAAAGTGTTCAGGCAGAGTTACTCTGTATGAGTAAAAATGGAAAATTTTACTCTCAAATACCAGCTGATGCTATAAAATAATAATAGCATCTGACACTTACTGGGCAGATACTATGTGCCAGGTACCGTTCTGTTTTGCATCCTAACAAATTTTTACAACAATCCCATGAGGGAAGTAGAGTAGTTCCCCACTCCCTTACCTAAATTTTGAAAGGATATAGCTGCTGCTGCTGCTAAGGCGCTTCAGTCATGTCCGATTCTGTGTGACTCCATAGACAACAGCCCACCAGGCTCTTCCGTCCCTGGGATTCTCCAGGCAAGAACACTGGAGTGGGTTGCCATTTCCTTCTCCAGTGCATGAAGTAGAAAGTGAAAGTGAAGTCGCTCAATTGTGTCAGACTCTTCACAACCCCATGGACTGCAGCCTACCAGGCTCCTCTGCCATGGGATTTTCCAGGCAAGAGCACTGGAGTGGGGTGCCATTGCCTTCTCCAGCTAGGTGCTGAGGACAACCCTATTTTCAAAAAGCTTATGATTTACTTGGGAAAGACTGAAGAGTGAACTAGATCATTATAAGGCAATGGAATAAGTGTTCTGGTGGGAGGAGTATAGGATTTTATGGGAGCTTCTAACTCAAATTTTCAGGGAATCAGGGAAAGCTTCCTAGAGGAAAAAGCATCTGTGCTAAGGCCTATAGAAGATTATTAAGTATTTCTTGGAGGAAATAAACCAGTAAAAGGGTGGAGGTAAGAAAAGAGAGTGCCAGGCAATAGAAACAACAGTGCTGAGTGGGCCAGGAGAAACTATTATATACAGCCTATTGACAGTACACTGACTTCACCAGATAATATTGAGTGATCCTTTCTAGACAGGTTTCCCCTCCTTGCTACAGTGCCTGATTTTCTCAATGTGGCAACTAACAAATATTTCTGTCAATAAATCAATCCCATTTATTACATATTTACATTAGAAGGTATTGGGTGGGTCATTGAGAAGAATTTTAAGAACTCTGAGACCCTACCTCTACCTTCAAAGAGTTTGCTGAGTGTAAAGTTGAAGCATTGTCAGAGGAAAAAGAAAAATTAAATAACAATGTAGACATTTAAGTAAGAGGGAGAAAGATTTGAGGATTAAATACTCAAGCTCTGGATTCAGACTGTAACTCTACCACTTTCTAGCTGTGCAACCTTGCACAGATTACTTACCCTTTCTGGGGTTCAGTTCACATCTATCAAGTTAGAATAATAAAAGGTCCCTTTCCAGACTGTGGTAGAGATTAAACAGGTGCTGTACAGCACTTAAATACTACTCAGCTCAGAGCAGGCTTTCAGTAAATGTTTTAGCCATTAAGATGCTGTTGTAATTAATTCACTCTGTAAATACTTGAATGCCTCCTCCATAATGCCTTTTGTACTTTTCATTTCGGGCCTCTGGCTTCATGCCGCACCTGCCACTACCCTAGCGTGAGTCTACTTTTCCACTGGACTCCGCTCTCAAGTCAGCATCATCTTGCCAAAGGAAAACCTCAAGCTCTAGGGAAGCTGGTTGGTCTGGACACAAGCAGGCCTCAAAGTCTCTTGGGTACCTTCCTAAATTTCCTTGGACGGTGTGTCTTACCACACTGTCAGGGTAGGAGGCACTGCTCTCTCCTGACCTCTCAGCTGTCTCTCTGCCTTTCTTAGCTTTCTGTTCTTGTTTGCATACCATACACTGACATCTTTTACCATGTTGTGATATATTTTTATATAGTATTATTTCTATTAACACTTCACATTTGTTGAGCCCTACGATGTGCTGGCCACTCTCTTCCAACAACACAAGAGAAGACTGTACACGTGGACATCACCAGATGGTCAACACCAAAATAAGATTGATTATATTCTTTGCAGCCAAAGATGGAGAAGCTCTATACAGTCAGCAAAAACAAGACCAGGAGCTGATCATGAACTTCTTATTGCCAAATTCAGACTGAAATTGAAGAAAGTAGGGAAAACCACTAGACCATTCAGGTATGACCTAAATGAAATCCCTTATGACTATACAGTGGGAGTGAGAAATAGATTTAAGGGACTAGAATTGATAGACAGAGTGCCTGATGAACTATGGATGGAGGTTCATGACATTGTACAGGAGACAGAGATCAAGACCATCCCCAAGAAAAAGATGCAAAAAAGCAAAATGGCTGT
Organism: Ovis canadensis; assembly: GCF_042477335.2. Lineage (NCBI taxonomy): Eukaryota > Metazoa > Chordata > Mammalia > Artiodactyla > Bovidae > Ovis > Ovis canadensis. Next base: position 83,818,759 of record NC_091249.1, read on the forward strand.
CTTAGGAGGCCTCATAAATAGCTGTGAAAATAAAGGAAGTGAAAAGCAAAGGAGAAAAGGAAAGATATGCCCATTTGAATGCAGAGTTCCAAAGAATAGCAAGGAGAGATAAGAAAGCCTTCTTCAGCGATCAATGCAAAGAGATAGAGGAAAACAACAGAATGGGAAAGACTAGAGATCTCTTCAAGAAAATTAGAGATACCAAGGGAACATTTCATGCAAAGATGGGCTCGATAAAGGACAGAAATGGTATGGACCTAACAGAAGCAGAGGGTATTAAGAAGAGGTGGCAAGAATACACAGAAGAACTGTACAAAAAAGATCTTCATGACCCAGATCATCATGATGGTGTGATCACTCACCTAGAGCCAGACATCCTGGAATGTGAAGTCAAGTGGGCCTTAGAAAGCATCACTACGGACAAAGCTAGTGGAGGTGATGGAATTCCAGTTGAGTTATTTCAAATCCTAAAAGATGATGTTGTAAAAGTGCTGCATTCAATATGCCAGCAAATGTGGAAAACTCAGCATGGCCACAGGACTGGAAATGGTCAGTTTTCATTCCAATCCCAAAAAAAGGCAATGCCAAAGAATGCTCAAACTACCACACAATTGCACATATTTCACATGCTGGTAGAGTGATGCTTAAAATTCTCCAAGCTAGGCTTCAGCAGATGTTCAAGCTGGTTTTAGAAAAGGCAGAGGAACCAGAGATCAAATTGCCAACATCCACTGGATCATCGAAAAAGCAAGAGAGTTCCAGAAAGACATCTATTTCTGCTTCATTGACTATGCCCAAGCCTTTGACTGTGTGGATCACAATAAACTGGAAAATTCTGAAAGAGATGGGAATACCAGACCACCTGACCTGCCTCTTGAGAAACCTGTATGCAGGTCAGGAAGCAACAGTTAGAACTGGACATGGAACAACAGACTGGTTCCAAATAGGAAAAGGAGCACATCAAGGGTGTATATTGTCACCCTGCTTATTTAACTTCTACGCAGAGTACATCATGAGAAATGCTGGGCTGGAAGAAGCACAAGCTGTAATCAAGATTGCTGGGAGAAATATCAATCACCTCAGATATGCAGATGACACCACCCTTATGGCAGAAAGTGAAAAGGAATTAAAAAGCCTCTTGATGAAAGTGAAAGGAGAGTGAAAAAGTTGGTTTAAAGCTCAGTATTCAGAAAACTAAGACCATGGCATCTGGTCCTATCACTTGATGGGAAATAGATGGGGAAACAGTGGAAACAGTGTCAGACTTTATTTTTCTGGGCTCCAAAATCACTGCAGATGGTGACTGCAGTCATGAAGTTAAAAGACGCTTACTTCTTGGTTATGTCTAGGTTATGACCAACCTTGACAGCATATTAAAAAGCTGAGACATTACTTTGTCAACAAAGGTCCATCTAGTCAAGTCTATGGTTTTCCCAGTGGTCATGCATGGATGTGAGAGTTTAACTATAAAGAAAGCTGGGCACTGAAGAATAGATGCTTTTCAAATGTGGTGTTGGAGAAGACTATTGAGAGTGCTTGGACAGCAAGGAGATCCAACCAGTCCATCCTAAAGGAGATCAGTCCTGAGTGTTCATTGGTAGGACTGATGTTGAAGCTGAAACTCCAATATTTTGGCTACCTGATGCAGAGAACTGACTCATTTGAAAAGACCTTGATGCTGGGAAAGATTGAGGGCAGGAGGAGAAGGGGATGACAGAGGATGAGATGGTTGGATGGCATCACTGACTCAATGACATGGGTTTGCGTGGACTCTGGGAGTTGGTGATGGACAGGGAGGCCTGGCCTGCTGCAGTTCATGGGGTCGCAAAGAGTCAGACACAACTGAGTGACTGAACTGAAGTGACTGAACAGAAGGATGTGCTGGCAGGACTTGGCAACGGCCTTGCTTGGTGAAAACAGGATTATTAAGTTAGGTTGAAACATCTTGTCCTAAACTATTATGGAGTGTGTGCTCAAATAGAATCAGTAACCAGTAGCATTTTTCTTTAAAGAAAGAAACACTAAAATCCAGTCAATCCAACTCATTAAAGAACAGGTAAGGATTTATTATGTGGTGGTTTTGAAACAACAACACAAAAGCAACACTTAATGATTTATTTACTTATTTGATGAATAATGTTGAGGATGTCTGCTATGTTTTCCAACACAGTGCCTGGTGAAAGTGGGACCCCTTTAATGACAAGGGATAGCAGGTTTGATGGTACTGGTGTAGAATGGTAGACAAGTTCATTTCAAGGCCATGGCAGGCCATTCAAGTGAAACTGTCCAATCAAGCAGTTGATGATTTCAGAGTGGAGCTGAAGGGAGTGGATTAGGAAGAACTAGACTGAGGCATCCTCCCCGGGGGGATGGTCACACTTTAAATAAAATCTTCTGGTGTCAGAGTTCCCAGTGAGGGACACATGTTAACATGGTGAGAAATAGATCACCAGGACCACATGTGCTTCTTTGACCAAGATGAAGGAAACTGACTGAGACTCAACGGGCCTGGGGCCAGCCCCCCGCAGGCTTACCTTTCAAGTCTCCCTTCTGTCTTAATACATTGTATGAATTTTCCCGTTTACTCTACAATATACAAATAAGAGTGTAAATTATTTCTGAGTAAAACTGACTCTACAGGATGACAAGGAGCATTTAGCCTGTGGCTTCACATAGAAACAAATTATCCCAGGCACACCCACATGGAAGGAAGCTCGCACTTTGACTTCAGCAATAGGGAGCATTCTTTTCATGAGGTTTTTTTTTGTTGTTGCTGCTGCTGCTTTTGTTGTTTTGGCAGAAATTTGATCATCAGGTTGGCTAGTCAGGTAACAGGAGAAACCTTAGAGGAGGGATTGGGACCGCATGTGGGGATATTTTGTTGAGGGTTCGACCATCAGGAAAGGTTTGGTTGCTCAGTGGGTGTATGGTGGAGGGAGTTGCCTGGGTGACATCAAGTCTTCGGACCTTACGGGATGGAGTGAAGGGCCTTGGAAGGGAGAAAGAAGCGTTGGGAAGCTGAGTCTTGGCAGTGCTTTTGGCCATGAGTGGAAGGAGGGGGAGGATGCCTTGGGCTGGGTGATCAGGGCTCTGTTTACTTTGGTACTCTGGGAATCGAGGACTCTAAAGTTCTCTGTAGGGCCATTAACAAGCTGAAAATGAAACAGATTGCCAGAACATCAGTCCTGCAGCATATTTCCTTGACAGATTGGGTGTGATTTTTTCCCAAGATGGGGGTATTTCAAAAGTAGAGGAGGAAAGGGAGGCTGGGAAGGGGGAGGTGAATGGGGGAAGACAGCTGTCAGCTTCTGTGTGGCTCCAGGACAGCTCTTGCAGATGTGGGCAGAGCAGCAGTTGCCAATTCCCTTAGCCGTAGGTGATTCACCACATTCCAAGATTGGGGAGGGTCAAGGCAATCCAGATTTGACATGGGTATCCCAAGAGATTTTTGGACACAGAGCTAGCTAGCCTCAGGATGGGTTCACTTTGCATGTGAAGGAACATCTCTCCTTGCACCACATTGAAGCAGTTTGATCAAAATTTGTAATGCAGACAAGCATAATTAAATTGAAGATTTTAATTAGGCACAGTTTTGATGAAACTTAACGGGAGCTAGCAGGAATACTCTTGCTGTCTATTAAACGTAATCCTGCCTGGTGAAGAGCTCTTTAGTTGACGATCTTTAATACTGCCCAGCTCTCAGCTTCCTCTCTGGTGTTCCAGTCAGCCTGGAGGAGGATGGAAGACGGGGAAGGGATCGGCGGGGAGGGAGAAGGAATGGGACACACAACCCTCAGGGAGGCATCTCTTTCAAAGTATTGTTGGTGCTAAATTTTCAGTGTACCCAATTATTTGCATTTCATCTGTCCAAGTGGAGAAATAGTGAAGAGTGACATTGAGGGCTGTTTCAGGGTAATGAGTCAGGCAGAGAAGGCAGGGCTACTTATTGGCTGAGAGGTGTCTCTCCTGGCTTTTTTTTTACTGATCACTTCAGGCTCTCAAATTTGCTTCACAAAGCTTAAATCTTCCACTGGCCTCCCAGCAGAAAAATCAGAAAGAAGGCTTCTAGGATCAGAGATCTGGAAGGAACCCTCAGCCTGCCATTTTGCCATTACTCATATTTTGGATATTAGTTAACACTGCATCACTAAGTGAATGGCGGAATGAACAGAGTGATAAATAAGTAAGTGATTCACTCAAGAACTCTGTTGAGAAAGAGGAGCTAAAAAGTATGGGCCAGCAATGGCTGCTGCCTTTCTACAAAATGTGCTTGGACTTCAAAGAGAAATTCTCCCTTCCTTTCTCAGTTGTCATTTTCTTCCTTTATCCAACCAGTATTTACTGAGGCCTTACTGCAGCAAACATTCTACCAGGAACTGTGTATTTGACGGGAATATATAAGAGTGTGAGCTCTCTACCCTCATGGAGTTAAGAGACTAGTGACAGACAGGCAGTGGGTACATGTTTAGGACTCATGAGAAGCCCTGAGAAGGAATAACAGACAAGTCATACTCTGATTTAGGTCAGGGATCAGCAAACTACAGCTGAGAGGCCAGATCTGCATGTTGCCTATTTTTGTAAATAAAGTTTTATTGAAACACAGTCACACATATTTACATATTGTCTACAGATGCTTTTGCTACAAAAACAGAGTTGAGGGCCTGCATGCCTTAAGATATTTCCTGTCTGGCCCCTTACAGAAAATGTGTGCTGAATCTTAGCTGAGCAGAGCAAACCTCGTGGAAAAGAGATTTAACTCAGGCTGGAGGAGGAGCCTTTGAGGAATTGAATACATTGGAAAGAGCAGGAGTGATGCTTGCAATGGGGAGGAGTCAGGTGTGTTCAAGGACCTGGAGTAAAGTCCATTTGATTGGAAGGAGACAGGGCCTGGATGAGATGGAAGAGAAAGGAAACCCTGGAAAGGGATTTGGATATGATTCTGAGTGCACTGAAACACCACTGTGGGATCGTTAGCAAAGGCATGAGGTTCTGTAATATAGAGCCCTCTTTAAGAATCCTGTGACTTCAGTGTCAGAATGGCTTGGAGGAGAAATTGTCCCAGTTCCTGTTAAATAAAGCAGAAGATGGTGGTGGCTGGGATCAAGGTCATAGAAGTAGAGGTGACGAGTCACGGGCAGATTTGGAATACATTTGTGAAGTAAGAGTCACAAGAGTTAGAAGTAAATGTGGAAGGAGATGGTTAGGAAGAGGGAGGGATCAAGACTGATCTCCCCTAGGATTTTCGCTAGAGTGACTGGGTAAATGGGGGTATCATTTGCTGAGGTTGAGAAGATTGGACTTGGAGAGGAAAAGGTTAGGTGGAGTGATTTAAGAGTTCAGTACTTTACAGCATTCTTAAAATTTAGATTCGTATGAGATGCCAAGGAGACAGTTGGATATATGACCCTAAAGTGCAGCTGAGAGGCTCACAATGGAGATAGAAATTTGTGAGTAATTGGCACATAGATGCTATTTAAGCAACAGGACTGGATGAGCTCACCTAGGGTGGGAGGTAAAGAGGAAAAAAAAAAAAAGGACCTTTGATGATTTTCTGCAGACAGCTTAGCTTTAGCTTGGCCTATTACTCATTGATATTTATCAAAGCTTTAGGCTAAGGGTAAATTACTGAAGAGACTTAATTAAGGAATATGCAGAGAGAAATGCAATGAGTTAGTCTAAAGCATATGCAGTTACTCTGAGATGAGGCCCCCTCAAACATGGTATCAAATGGAGGGCCTTATATCTTTTTGTATACTGAAAACATTGGTAGTGTATGCATTCTTGAATGTTGCGTGAGAGATTTACTCTTCAGAATATTTATATATCCTTCTTCAAGTTGACTGAAAGTTAAGTTAACAGTGGTTTTTCCCAGTCACAGCTTCCTGTCAGAGGCATTTAACTAGCTAGTTAAAAATGTGAATTCCCTGGGCTCCCACCCCAAGTGATTTGTTATATCTGTGGTAAGTTCCCAGGAATCTGTTTTCAGTGACAATACCAAGGAATTCTAATATGGAAAGCCTATGGTTTGGTGTTTGGTAACCACAATCTTTATAGATATTTCAAAGGCAAACTTGAGATTGTGCCACTCAAATAACCATGTCTTCTAAACTAACAAAGATCCAAATATGTGAGGTTGTGACAGGATATAAACATCATGCTTATATATACAATGAAATTACTGAGTTTCTTTCTCTTCCTTCCTCTTTCTCAACACCTTGCCAAGGCTTGAAGATTTTAGTTCATATCAACACATGTATACAATACACATGCACACAAATAATGTTTCTCCTTTTCTTCCTTTCTCTCTTCCTCTTGCACACATGCACACCTGTGAGCACACATGCTTCTGTTTATCTTTACCAACACTGCCTTGGTTCAGGTCCTCCTCATCTTACAGTCAGACCATTGTAATAGTTCCCCAACTGCCTTGCCAGTCCCATCAATGCTAGCTCTAGTTTATCCACCAAATTGCTTCTGGAGCTATCTTTCATAAATCTGATTCCTTCAAGGTCATATCTTGTGAGAAAACCCTCTATTGGCTCTTTACTGACTATTTTAAAAAGTCCAAATCCCTTTATTTAGTATTTAAGGGCTGCTATACAATGACACTGGTCTCCTTGTTAGCAGGGTTCCCTCCATTCCTGACACTAATTCACTCCTTCCCATCCAAACTTCACACCTATACTCACCTATACACATCTGCCCCTTACATCTGCCCCTTACAGCTGCTCAGCCAACTCTGCCTGTTTTCACCTACCTACCACTCATCTGTCCAAACTCAACTCTGTGTCTTGATCTGAAAGTCATTCATTCCTATAACTACCTGGTCAAGTCTGACTCATCCTTGAAGACTGAAGTCTTCCTAGGCTCCAAAGGCAGCTCCTGATATTTCTTCTTTTGTTCTCAAGTTAGCAACTGGTACATATTTTTACTGAAACATTTATCATGTTACATTGAGATTATTTCTTTCTTTCTCACCAATCCCCAATTCCTAAATCAACCTGAAATTACTCGTCTTTCTATCCATAGCACCTAGCTCTAAGGCAGGTATAAAGTGGGCCCTTGACAAATTCATTGAGAATTTCTCCCCCCTCTTTCCTTGTTGTCAGTTTCTCAATAAGCTGAATTCTCGAGGTGATAAGTATAACTATCTATAGCAGCCCAATTTCCATTGTCTGATTTGCTGGTGGCTAGGAAAGCATATAGCTGAACTTATTAGAATTTTGTGAAAAACAAAATCCTGCATGGCACCCGAGTAACTCTCTTAGAGGGAAGTGCTTCAGTTTTAGTACATGGTCTTCCTGTAGTTTTAACCTTGCTTCCTTTTGGGTTCTCAGTTGTGTTCTGATAATTTAGGCTATCAGACCACATACTAACCTTCGGACAATCAAGAAATGTGTGCTATACACACTAGTACATGGACCATGGTGTTCATCTATTCGTTGTCCTCACACTGATAATTAAAGTGAAGAGCAATGAAGATGAGTGGTAATGAAAATTCCTGGACAGTAGTAGGTGTCCTTGTGGACACAGATGGGCTTAAAGCATCCCATGAGTTCTTGCTGTGTTGCATATGACATGTATCCACATGCATGTGGACTCTTCTGGGCGTAGTTTCCATAGTTTCATAAAATTCTCAAAGGTGCCTAAAACCCATAATAATTAAGACTCACCAATGTGAAATATTAGGAAAGATCGAAGGCAGCAGGAGAAGGGAGTGGCAGATAATGAGATAGTTAAGTAGCATCACTGACTCAATGAACATGAATCTGAGCAAACTCCAGGGGATAGTGAAGGACAGGGGTGACTGGCATGCTACAGTCCATGGGGTTGCAAAGAGTCAGACATGGCTTGGCGACTGAACAACAATGTTATATATGTTTTTGTGCTTTTCTTTTTCAATGCCCATCTTTAAAATTAGCACGTGAATCTTAAAAGGCCTTGATATCTATGCTTGATTCCCTTTTCCTCCAGTTTTCTCAAGAATGTCTGGACTTGCTCTGTGCATCCATTATTTTAGCCTCAAAGCCAAGGAGAGAGAACGCAAAATCACTTCTAACAAGTACTGTAAACCCGGCTTCTGCTGTATTAGATCACTGTAAAACAATTCCCTGAAGCCCAAGAGATTAAATAATAGAAGAAAACCATGCAGATGATAGAAAATATTCTCACTATAGTAATTTACACAGATTACTTCATGACAAATTGTTTGTTTGAGCTGATCATGTTGATTACTGAAAAACTGCAGATTTTCTCCTGAGTTTGAAAATGTTGCAAATGCATTGTGTGGCCCAGGGCTTTTGTTTACTGACTCACCAGCATGCAAATGAACGTTAAGAAACACCTGGTGATGTTAAAGTCAGAATGAGTATGTTTTGCTTACAAAACAGTTGTCTTCAATCTTCTGTGTCAACATGGAGAAATTGCCAGGGCTCATTTAGCAGTTTTTGGTCAGCGCTGCCGTCATAGTCTTCTAGGAGAAGGCTATGTGATACCCCTTGGTAGGGAATGGCTTTGGTGTTTTCATCTCACCTCCATCTTCCTCCGTCTCCAACCTGTTCTTCCCCATGTGTTTCCATCTCATTAAATCATATTCATTTAGAGAGGAAACTATGGGCACCATTTGGACTCCTCTCTCCCCTCGTAACCTTCTCCTAAGTCTTGTTGAGCTTACTCCCATCTTCTCATATCTCTCTATTCCCTTTGGTTCAGGACACCAAAATCCCTTGTCTTGATGACAGCTATGGTTTCTAACTGGTCTCCCTCACTCTAACCTGTAACACCTTAACTCTGATAAGGTACTGTTTTCAGATGTCTAGATGCCATGTGCCCATCAATCTACTGAGCATGGGTGGAAAGGGTAGTATTTCACATATTTGTTCATTTCACCCCAGCCTACATTTTATTATCTGGAATAGAGCCCACTTTTCCACTGCAAGTTGTGGCCCTATGGAATCCAATTTGAGGCCATACCCTAAGGATTTTATCACCAGTTTCTGTGATTGAATAGCAAGAGGTTTAGAAGACTCAATTCAAGAAAGTCCCTCTTTAATAGCAATAATTTTTTGCTTGCCTATTCACAGTCTTCTTGTTTTCCTCTGGGGGACCTCTTTCATTCTCTAAGGCCCTGGTGAGGTTGTCAATTACAGTGTTTCAGCCCCACAATAGGAAATACTCGTGACCCAGGCTGACCAATCTACCTTACCCTGACCTCCTGGGCCTAGTGACAGGCTCATGTCTGGGCTTGGTACCAGACCAAGTCATTTAGAGCCTCCTGAGAGGCTTTCCAGACTTAAATTGGAGAAAGTAGGGAAAACCACTAGACCATTCAGGTATGACCTAAATCAAATCCCTTATGATTATACAGTGGAAGTGAGAAATAGATTTAAGGGTCTAGATCTGATAGATAGGGTGCCTGATGAACTATGGACTGAGGTTCGTGACATTGTACGGGAGACAGGGATCAAGACCATCCCCATGGAAAAGACAGGCAAAAAAGCAAAATGGCTGTATGGGGAGGCCTTACAAATAGCTGTGAAAAGAAGAGAGGTGAAAAGCAAAGGAGAAAAGGAAAGATATAAGCATCTGAATGCAGAGTTCCAAAGAACAGCAAGAAGAGATAAGAAAGCCTTCAGAGATCAATGCAAAGAAATAGCGGAAAAGAACAGAATGGGAAAGACAAGAGATCTCTTCAAGAAAATTAGAGATACCAAGGGAACATTTCATGCAAAGATGGGCTCGATAAAGGACAGAAATGGTATGGACCTAACAGAAGCAGAAGATATTAAGAAAAGGTCGCAAGAATACACGGAAGAACTGTACAAAAAAGATCTTCACGACCCAGATAATCATGATGATGTGATCACTAATCTAGAGCCAGACATCTTGGAATGTGAAGTCAAGTGGGCCTTAGAAAACATCACTACAAACAAAGCTAGTGGAGGTGATGGAATTCCAGTGGAGCTGTTTCAAATCCTGAAAGATGATGCTGTGAAAGTGCTGCACTCAATATGCCAGCAAGTTTGGAAAACTCAGCAGTGGCCACAGGACTGGAAAAGGTCAGTTTTCATTCCAATCCCAAAGAAAGGCAATGCCAAAGAATGCTCAAACTACCGCACAATTGCACTCATCTCACATGCTAGTAAAGTAATGCTCAAAATTCTCCAAGCTAGGCTTCAGCAATACATGAACTGTGAACTTCCAGATGTTCAAGCAGCTGGTTTTAGAAAAGGCAGAGGAACCAGAGATCAAATTACCAACATCCTCTGGATCATGGAAAAAGCAAGAGAGTTCCAGAAAAACATCTATTTCTGCTTCATTGACTATGCCAAAGCCTTTGACTGTGTGGATCACAATAAACTGTGGAAAATTCTTCAAGAGATGGGAATACCAGACCACCTGACCTGCCTCTTGAGAAATCTGTATGCAGGTCAGGAAGCAACAGTTAGACCTGGACATGGAACAACAGACTGGTTCCAAATAGGAAAAGGAGTACATCAAGGGTGTATATTGTCACCCTGCTTATTTAACTTCTATGCAGAGTACATCATGAGAAACACTGGACTGGAAGAAACACAAGCTGGAATCAAGATTGCTGGGAGAAATATCAATCACCTCAGATATGCAGATGACACCACCCTTATGGCAGAAAGTGAAGAGGAACTAAAAAGCCTCTTGATGGAAGTGAAAGAGGAGAGTGAAAAAGTTGGCTTAAAGCTCAACATTCAGAAAATGAAGATCATGTAATCTGGCCCATCAGTTCATGGGAAATAGATGGGAAAACAGTGGAAACAGTGTCAGACTTTATTTTTGGGGGGCCTCCAAAATCACTGCAGATGGTGACTGCAGCCATGAAATTAAAAGACGCTTACTCCTTGGAAGAAAAGTTATGACCAACCTAGATAGTATATTCAGAAGCAGAGACATTACTTTGTCAACTGAGGTCCGCCTAGTCAAGGCTATTGTTTTTCCTGTGGTCATGTATGGATGTGAGAGTTGGACTGTGAAGAAGGCTGAGCACTGAAGAATCGATGCGTTTGAACTATGGTGTTGGAGAAGACTCTTGAGGGTCCCTTGGACTGCAAGGAGATCCAACCAGTCCATTCTGAAGGAGATCAACCCTGGGATTTCTTTGGAAGGAATGATGCTAAAGCTGAAGCTCCAATACTTCGGACACCTCATGCGAAGAGTTGACTCATTGGAAAAGACTCTGATGCTGGGAAGGGTTGGGGGCAGGAGGAGAAGGGGACCACCCAGGATGAGATGGCTGGATGGCACCACGGACTTGATGGACGTGAGTCTGAGTGAACTCCGGGAGATGGTGATGGACAGGGAGGCCTGGCATGCTGCGATTCATGGGGTCGCAAAGAGTCGGACACGACTGAGCGACTAAACTGAACTGAACTGAGAGCCTTTCCCAGGTGGCTCAGTGGTAAAGAATTCACCTGCAAATGCAGGAGAATTCAGTTTGATCTCTTGGTGGGGAGAATCCCCTGGAGAAGGAAATGGCAACCCACTCCAGTATTCTTGCCTGGGAAATCCCATGGACAGAGGAATCTGATGGGCTACAGTCCCTGTGGTTGCAAAGAGTTAGATGCAATGGATGTGACTGAGGACACACATGAGATTGATCATTGAACATAGACAAAGAGAAACCCTCTTTCCTTCGAGGATGCTAAGCTCAAAGGATGTAGGTGTATGGCAACTGGTAGCCATTTTGTCATTGATGAGATCTTATCCTCAAAATGTAGTCAACAAAGGAAAGTGATAACGGTGGCAGTGGTGGTGACAGGTGACATTTAATGAATCCCAGCCATATGCCAAGAACTAATCTAAATGCTTTACATATGTTACCTCATTTAATCTTCATAGTGCTTATACTTATGATCATTATTATAATTGTTGTTACTATTATTATCATCCCTATTTCACAGATGAGAAAACTGTGATATTTAGTGGTTAAATAAATCCAGCTTTAAAATGTTCCTCAGTGAGGAAGCCACAATTTGAGCCCAGACGGCCTGGCTCCTGAGCCTTGCTCTCAACCATTTTACTCTGCAGCCTCTAGCACTATTGACAGAAGAGGATCAGGAGAAGGAAGGGGAGGAGGAGAAGGAGGCAGAGAGGGAGGAGGAGAAGAAAAGGAGAGAGGGAGGGGAGGGGGAGACAGAGAGGAAGAAGGGAGAGGAGAGGGAGAAGGGGAAGAGGGAAGGAGGAGGGATACATGGACCCCTAGGCTGTTGCTGGAGTTCTTGGATCCTAAACCTGGGGTTCCGGGATGCCTAGTGGTAACCCAGTACACTTTTTTTTTCAAGTCAGTTTGAATTGGGTTTCTATCCCCTGAAACTTGCCTAAAATATTCTGCCTCTCATCCTCTCTGTCTCTTGTCTTACCACTTTGCCTTAAATGATAATACCTTAAAAAATGAGATTAGAACATGGTAGAAATTTGGAGAATATAAAAAGGTAACACAAAGAGGATATCTTAAGCAAAAATGTCATAATGTTTGCATGTGATACAACCAATATACAATTATTATTTTTGTTTTCTTCCATTTTTTCTAATCATTTACATATATATGTATACACATATAAGGTTGTATGTATGTTTCTTATCTTTACTTTTTCTCTTGACACTACATCAGGTACATTCCACCATGTTATGTATTTTTAAAAATTATTTATTTTTATTAATTATTTTTTATTGAAGGATAATTGCTTTACAGAATTTTGCTGTTTTCTATCAAACCTCAACATGAATCAGCCATAGGTATACATATATCCCCTCCCTTTTGAACCTTCCTCCCCATCCCACCCCTCTAGGCTGATACAGAGCCCTTGTTTGAGTTTCCTGAGCCGTACAGCAAATGCCCAATGGCCATCTATTTTACATATGGTAATGTAAGTTTCCATGTTACTCTTTCCACATATCTCACCCTCTCCTCATCTCTCCCCATGTCGATAAGTCTATTCTCTATGTCTGTTCTCCATTGTTGCCCCATGTTATACATTTTTTAAAGCATGGCATGACCCTAATGTCAGCAAAATGTGCATGTGTGTGTGGGTATGTCTGTCCATTGACGTCTCTGTGCTTCCTTGTGCTTGACATCTTTCCTGATTTAACCTTCTGCTCTGGAATCAGGAAGGATATCAAGGACTGTGGAGTCAGGCTTGGCTTCTTCCTATATTCTTTGGCCTGTGTCTCAGGGTTCAGGGCTTTGATGACCAGCCCTATACCCCACATCAACCCCTGCCACAGCTCGACCTTCCAACCAGGAAGGAGACTGTCAGAGATGTTGAAGGCAGATGCCATCTTGCTGCTGTTCATCCCTCTGCCCATGAGCCAGGAGGGTTCTGCAGCCAGCAGACTGGGAATCAAGACACACTCAGGAAAAGGTCTAAGCCTCTTCACAGATCAGCAAGCAGAACACCAAGATGGCTTGGCAGTTCCAGGCATGATTTATTTTAAGGCACGCAGAGTTACCAGTTAGCACAGTAAGAAACCTCTTGTTCCTGCCTTTTTAACTCCACACATCAATAACAATTTGCTTGGCCAAACCCCAGGTGCTGGACCTAAATATGCAAACCACTGAGGAGAAACAAAAGGATAATATTGAGAAATCAGATTTAAAATACCAAATAAACTCTTTTTATCATATCCCTCTCAGTTAGTGCTATATAAAGCCTCATAACATTTATGAAGCATTAAATGCCACATAAATGACTAGTTATTGGTGAGTAGATGAAAAAAAGAGAAGGTGAATGAAAGAGTAAAATTAGCACAACTGTATATAATGCAGATGTCAGTCTTCTATTTGATAGATCTCTGGATGTTAATCCACTGTGAACAGTGGTGGATTAAGAAGATAGTCATTAAATCCTGCAAAGGTACTAAAGGCAAAGGCTAGAGGCAGAAGGAATGTTAGGTAGTCTATAACCAAGAAGAACACGAAGCCAAGCAGAGGAACTCAGAACATCACAGTCATTCCAAGTCAAGTATTGGTGTAACCACAAAAGCAGAAGCATCTACTAGTCCACCCATTCATCCATATTTCATTATCTATCTGTTATACTACTGCTATCACAACTATTAATTATTCAACTTTGAACTTATTAATTACTATCATTTCTATGCAGTAAATGAGGGCTAAGTTTTTGTCAGATATTTTACAGAATGTTTTATATGAGTCATCTCCTTTAATCCTCATAATCATCCTTTAAAATGAGTTTTTATTTTACCTTAAATTGATGAGAAAACTACTTCAGAGAGTGTAAGTGATCTGTGAAGGGTCAAGCATACAGCATGTATCAGGCCCATCTCTCCAGCCATGATCTCTGTATTATAGCTGTTGAGTTCCTGACATGTATCAAGCTTTGAATTAGAACTGGGGCTACAAAGGAACCTTCAACAAGACCCATACATCACTAATTCTGGGGTAGATGAAGCTGAAGTTGAAAAGCTTTGGAGTCAGAAGGCTGGTGTCCCAGAGGTTGTCACTGGAACACCCAAGAAAAGGTCTACACAGGATCATGATGACCTCAGAAAGAGATACCTAACTCCACTTAGGTGGATTTGGGTTAACTCAACCTAGATCTTGAGAATGAGTCATATTCATGAGCTAGAGAAGTGGGAAATATACTCTAGGAGGGGGAAACAGCATAGGAAAAGACAATTATAATGATACAATACATAGATTAAAACATTGTGGAAATTTGAAAAATACACAAAAAAATCCACAAAGGGAAGATTTACTGAGAAGAGCAAAGAATATGGCTAAAGAAAGTGAGTCAAAGTCCACATAGCAGAAGGGAGAGGATGTGGGAACCAAGATATCTTGTGTGCTAAGCTGTGCATGTTAACATATACTTTATTGCAGCTGAGAGCCTGAGGGTACAAATGTACTAGTGTCATTGTGAAGTTGACAACTGGATAACCAGACCCACCGCTCATTAATCCCTACCTAAGTCTTCACCTCTCACCCTGAACCCCACCCCCATGGCCAGATCTCCTTATTCATGGCACTTAATACTGAATTATTATATAGAATTTTTGCTGCTTTACCGGTTTATTGCTTTTATTCTCACTAGAATATAAGCTACAGGAGAGCAGAGCTTATGTCCATGTGGTTTTAGACATTTTCCTTCATTGGTAGAATACCATTTGGCATATGGTATTTGTCAAATAAATAAGTAAGCACAACAGAGAAAAAAGAGCAAGATTCTACTATTGAGAGGTGAGAGTAATAAAGTCCTGTTATGGGCCAGGCTCCAATCACTCACCTGGGACTCATGGTTTCTCCCTAATCGCGTTGGATTCTTTTAGAGTCAAAATCACTTCTGTTGCCCTTGAATGATTTGGGTCCTAGCTCTGCTATCCAAATGCTTCTTTTTACCACCTTCAGATGCTGGCTGTCAAATTGCTTGCACTTGGTCAACCCTTCCCTCTCCTGTGCCCATGGCAGACATTGCAAATCCAATCATGGCAATTTTTCTTGTAGTCTTAGAATCTTTGTCAATACCACACTCCAGACAGATGCTGCTAATCAATAGGGGGTGGTGTTAGAGATGACACTTACTTTTCATCCTGAGCATGAAAAAAAACTAAATAGGTGTGAGAAGAAAGTCATGTAACTAGATATGAGAAGGAAAGCACAAATCTGTATTCTGAGAAAATGTGAGCTTTATGTTTTCAGGCTTCCCCTCCAATAACAAATAGAATAGCTTAGAGACTATGTATCACAGTGATTATGAACATAAACACTGATGTCAAGCTGACTGGGATGCAGTCCATGTCTTACAGTGTTCTAGCCATGTAACTGTGAGCAAGTTTTTTGAGCCTCAGTGTCCTTATCTGTAAAACAGAACCAATAGCCCTATCTAACTCATCAGATAGTTGCAAAGGACACAATAAAATAATCCATGTAAAGCACCTAGTCTGGTGCCTAAGGCATAGTAAGTGTTCAATAAATATTAGTTATTGATTTCTTTTCTCAGAATTGACAAATTTATAAAGATAAAATTAACCAAGGGCTGGATCTTGAACTCCAGAAATATTTGAGCTGAAATCAGTCCCTTCCTTCTTAGGAACACAGAAGTCAAGACCACTTTCCATGAAACTTCATCAAGTTTTCTATTTCCCTTTTCTGATTTTTATTCATTCATATTTAAACCACAATTATAAAAACATTAAAGAAAATGTTTTGAACAATAAGCACTCACCCATAATCACACCCCTTTTACACAACTCATTTCATTTTCCCCATTCTTTTTCAGTCTTTTCTCAAGTGGAGGATGATTTTTTTTTAAATGGCAATCTAGGTCTACCTGTTTTTTTATTAACGCTCTGGGCCATGAGATTTAGTTTTTAGGTTTTTCTTCACCACTTTGTTGCCACATACAAGTCACATGGTCTCTCTTAGGCTTAGTGCTCCCATCTGTCAAATGAGGCAATAAAAGATACATTGCTTACCTCATAGATTTGTTGGATGGAGTATATGAGAAAATGAATACAGAAATAATGTTTAAAAACAGTTGTCTCAGCTACCTCAAGGGCTTCCTGGTGGTTCAAATGGTAAAGAATCTGCTCCCAATGCAGGAGATCCAGGTTTGATCCCTGGGTCAGGAAAGTCCCCTGGAGAAGGAAATGGCAATCCACTCCAGTATTCTTGCCACAAGAATTCCATGGACAGAGGAGCCTGGTGGGCTACAGTTCATGGGGTGGCAAAGAGTCAGACACAACTGAGTGACTAACACTTTCACTTTTCAGCCACTTCAAAGGGGAATTATCTACAGGAGTGAATTAAGTGATAAATGTGAAGAAACTTATGTAAAATGGTACTATTAAATGAGCAGGGGAGAGTCAAAATGTAAAATTAAAAGGAAATTAGGAAATAATTCTGTAAGTTGTGGAATTGAAGTCCTTCAAAAATGATAATAACTCTTACTTAAGTTCCTTTTGGTGATTATGACAATTAATTTTTGTATATAATTTTATCTTGTTCTCTTTTCCACCAAACACATTAGATTCAACAGCAGTTTCTCTTCATAAGTAATACAATATCCCCCAAAGTCCTCAAATGTTTAGATAACCTGTTGAACAAAATGACCTATACGTTACACTAGGTAGAAAAGGAAAAACTGTCAAATTGAAATCACAGGCGAAAGTAGATAAGCATACAAACTATATATGAAACCCAGATATCAACAGATCCGACATCTTTCTGGAGCTTCCTCAGAGGAATCCCCTCACAACAATGAATCAGTGAACGATGTTGGATTAACTGAGGACCTCACAGGAGAGATGACAGAGAGAGTTTAACCACAGTGAACAAACCTGAGATATTCTGCATCAGTCAATAAAATTTAAGTGATGTTGCAGTAACAGTCTCTGCATCTCAGGGTCTAAGCACAGCCAAAATTTGTTTCTCACTCACACTAAATACCCAAAGTGGATCTACAGGGAGATTCTGCTTGGTGTGCTTCCTCAGGGAGAGAGACTGATAGAGTTTCTGTCTTGATATATGGTTCCATGATCAGCTCAGCAAGGGGAATACAGTGCCCATAAGTAACATGTATTTCTTCTCCTCTCTTCTGCTCACATTCCATTGACTGAAGCCAGTCACATGGTACACTAAACTTAAAAGGAAAATGCAACTGTGTGTGTCTGGGAGGTAGAGGAAGAGAAGTTCGGTACGCAGCAGTAATGACCATCACTACTACTTAGATATTCTTCATCCCTGAGGTCTTCCCAAGGAGGGCTGGAGAACAAGGGAAAATAAGAGGAGGGCTGGAAGGAATCCTTTTTTCCCTCCATTTCTTATTTGCAGTACTCAGTTTTCCTGGCGTATCTTTCCTTCCAGATCATTCGCTGGCCTCTAAATTCCCCAGCCTTTTACCATGAAGAGAAATTTCACTGTGGCATATAGTGTTATTTCTCTCAAATTTTCCTATCAAATCCATCACCAGCTTCAACTAATAAAAGGACCTTCCATAACCAGATCCCATCTTCTTCAGAAGGGTGTGTGTATGTGTTGGAGGCAATAAAAAAAGACATAATTTTTCTGATACATATTTATTGGTGAGTGACTATTTTTCTGTATTTCACACTAGCAAAGAAAAGAGGACCAAGCAGTTCAGTTTTGAAGTAAAGAATGTGGGATCTGGGGCCAGGCACTTATGGATGCAAAATTGGCTCCTTCACTGATCAACTGTGTGGCTTTAAGGAAATTTCTTAGCTTCTTTAAGCCTCAGTTTCCTAATCTGTAATATGAGGAATAATAATCCATATTTCTACATAGAAATAATTTCTACATATAAATAATTCTATTTCTACATAGAGTTGTAATGAGATTCTAATGAGGACAGTATCTGGCACATAATAACCATTCAATAAATACTGGGTCAGTAAATACTGGCTCATCTCCTCCTACAACCTGGAGTCCTTTTCTTTCCTTTTTTTTTTCCAAGGGAAAAAGATACCCATTTATTTAAGTGAATTGCAAAGAAGAGAATGGAGTGTGGCATTAGGAGTTCCTTTCTTAACCTTAAACTTTGTGGCTAGCACAGAAAACAATAGGACCATCATCTCCTAGGTGTATTTACCCTATTAAATCACAATATTAAGGATTCTTTGGTTAAAAGTGTCAGGAAACCAAGCACAAAATTTTGTTTTTCCTAAAAACAAAATTTTTTAAAAAGCCAGCAATATGACTGAAAGACCAGGGATAGGCTTCAGGCACAGTTGAATCCTTTGCTTAAATAATTTCATCAGAGCCCTCCATCTGCTTTTTTTAAATTTTCTTCTTTTTTATTCTATTATCAGGCTGCTTCTTCCCTCATGGTGATAAAAAAAAGACTGCCAAGCAACTTAAGGGTCACTTCTTACTTTCCCAACAACCATGCTGAACAGAGAGATTTCCTTTTGCTCAACATTTTAAATAAAAATCTCAGAACTGCCTTTGATTTGTTCTGCTGGGAACCTGATTATCATTGAAATAATCATCGTGGCCACGGGGATGTGACACGCTGATGGGGCTGGGAGTAGAGTCAGCAGCATTGGAATCATTTGTGCTGAGAATGGTGGAGGGGTGTATAACCGGACAAAAGCAGCTTTCACTTATCAGAAGAAAGATGAATGGATATTGGGCAAGAAAAAGACAATAGAGAACTTTACACATTTTATGGATACACATCAATTTTACCCCACCATTGGCAAATAATAGGCAATATCTGTATCAGTGTCCTCCCATCCTTCACCCAAAACCAACAGTGGAAATTAGTCGTAGCCCTCTTGTCCAATGAGCTCAGCATATATCAGTATTTCAGAATCCTACTCAACACAGTGTTCCTGGAGTCTGATATAAATTAACAGAAGTTTCCATGAAAGATGAAACTATTTTCTCTCTCCAGATCATTTTCAAGTGAACTGTTAAACCATATTATTCTTTCCTTGTGCATTCTGGTTGACTTTTAAAAAATTTCATAACGTGATGTTTTTGCTTCTGACGTTTTATCTTGCTGCATTTGGCCTATTGTCCTAGTCTGTTTGGATCTTATTTAGTCTTGCTTTTCTCATTCAAGTTTCTGTTATACTTCAAGTTTCTTGTCATCTATAAGGCAGGCCATGTCTGTTTTGATCAATGGAAGGTGGAAGGGCCAAGAACTGAGTTCTTGGTACATCTCAAAACATCACTTTCCAGTTAATTCCAGTTGTGAACAACAAAATTGGTTCTGGAATGGGAATATACCAAGTGCAATATAGCTACACATATATATGCATCCAAGTACTATTACATCTCCATTATTTTTCTTTCTACTTTTGATTGACCTGGTAAAATAAACCAGTCATACCTAAGTTGATTGAGTCTGCAGGGTTAACTAGGACAAAAGGCAATTATTTTAACAAAGAAAACTTCGATCTGTATTAACTAATTCCATCATAGCTCCAAAATAAAGTATTTTACTTTTTCCAGCATTGCAAGTTGCAAGAAGCACCATGGCCCTGCAAAACAATGTGCTTGGGTGAAACAGAATCAGTTCGGCTTATGCTGACAGTTTGTTTAGCTTGATCGAGGAAGAATTTAGGGGCATACATGGGGTGGAAGAGCTGTGCCCTGCATCCCCTGGGAATCCAGATCTGCAGGGCAGGAGGATAATCCCACATCAGAATACAAACTCCTCCTGGTATTTGGGAAGTTGCCTCTCACAGCTTAACATAGATTCTGTTCTCACATCCTAACCTGAGAGGTTCATTTAGGATGCTAAGGAGCAGGCTTCCATGGGACATTTAATTCCTATTGTAGAAATTTAACCAATAGAGGTCATTCGGGTTTGGGGTTTTTTTGTTTGTTTATTTGTTTGTTTTAGTAATGCAAGAGCACATGGGACCAAGGGCTGGGCTGGCTGTTTGTACAATACAGACTGTATCAGTCTTTTTCTTTGGTCATCCCTCTACTGCTTGAAGAAGTCTTTCAGAGTATCATTGCTAGAACTCACGGAGCCAAAAGCAGAAGTGTCATCGTTTCTTGTTAGTTGGCCTTAAACCATTTTTGTATCTCCCAGTTGATCTTACAGTCTTGTTTCTTGACCTAAGACTCTTTTTTACTTTTTCAACAATGTCATGTACCTTCTAGCCCTCTCCTTCATTTCTACGACTGAAATTACCTTTGTTACAGTGTGCAGAGGCCTCCAGTTTTGGAGAAGCTGGACTAAGCACTTTACATCTATTATAACTTACATAATATTCACTCAGGCCCTAAGAGAGAAGCAGTATTATAAACTTGTTTTGCAAACAAGGACACTGAGGCTCAGAAATACCAAGATCTGGGTACATGAAACTAGAAGCAAGAATCTAAGCCAGGCCTTCCCTCAGAGCTAACTGGTACCCCAGCATTCAGCACCTTTTCCTCCTAGTGGATGATTCAACCACTGAGGATGGAGCACCTACTATATTGTGCTGGCCTTGTGGGGACATCATGAGAGATGTGATACTGTCAAGTCCCTCAAGAAGCTGCCTGTTATCACTTCAAGCTTTGGTCCAGAGCAAGGGGCTTGTAGCCAACTGGAAATTTGTTCATGATCAAATGTAAAGCTCCACCCCTGAGATGGATCCAGAGATAGCCTTAGATGTGCCTTGAGTGCTGGCTCAACATACCTCCGAACTCCTTTCCAAAGGCCTGATGTGCCTCTATTAGAGATGTGCTCCTTCAGCCAAAGAGGCCTGTGACAGCACTAGGTACAGGACTCTGGGGAGGGCCTCTGGACTGCCTGAGCCAAGTCCAGAGATGCAAAGACTGTGTCTAAACAGTTGACATGGTTGAGATTTACAACTAGGCTTAAAGAAGACACTAGTGAACCCTGAGTATTATAATATTTGGATGAGATGGGCAAAAGAAGGCCCCTAGTAAAGTATTGCTTCTGGGCTTCCCTGGTGGCTCAGTGGTAAAGAATTTGCCTGCCAATGCAGGAGATACAGGTTCAATCCCTAGTCTGGGAAAATCCCACATGCCATGAAGCAACTAAGCCTGTGCACCACAACTATTGAGCCAGTGCTTTAGAGCCCATGTGCTACAACTACTGAAGCCCGTGCATCCTGGAGCCTGTGCTCCACAACAAGAGAAGTCACCACAATCAGAAGCCTGTACACAGCAATAGAGAGTAGCCCCACCAGTCACAACTAGAGAAAAGCCAGTGCAGCAACAAGGCTGCAGCACAGCAAATAAATAAATAAATACGTTTTTAAAATGTATTGCCTTTGGGCAGGGTGGAATGGGAAATGACTGTTTAACTGGTACAGAGCGTCTTTCGAGGTGGTGGAAAAGTTTGCAGTTAAGTTGAGGTGATGGTTGTACAGCATGGTGAATGTGCTAAACACCATTAAAATGTGCACCATGAAGTGGTTAATTTTATGTTATGTGAATGTCTCCTCTGTAAAAGGAGTTAGAAAAGTGAAAAAAGAATTTCCTCTGCCCAGTGCCAGAGTGCCTGCAGCTCTATTGTTCATGCTAGGGCTAACCATCCTCTACCACCACCTCCCTCCAGCCCCTTTTCCCACCTGGATCCATTACACACAACCCTGAACTTGTCTGAAGCATTGCAAAGATAGCTTCCAGACCTCTTTTTCTCTCTTACTTTGTCTTCCCTGTGAGAAGAGGTGTGCCTTCCCAGATTGGTGGGGTTGGGGAAAAAAGTAAACTGTCTCATGTCTTTGTCTTAAGGTCATCCACAGACCTACTTAGCAGTTCTGGATTTATATTGCTATCAGTTTTACTGCATATGCTACTTGTACACAAAGGGACCTGAGGTCCTCCAGTGTTTTCCAGAGCCACCTCCTTCCTTGCCAGCGGCTCCCTGCGTCACTCCTTGTCATCAGAAGTGTACCACTCCATTTGTGTTCATGCTCTCATCTGCAAGAATACACTGGCCTCATTTCTCTGGGAAGAGCTTTTCTTTAGGGAACATCTTACCTGCTCCCTCATCCACCTTGAAATTCTCGGTGTTCAGCAACAACCACCGAAAAGTGACGAAGCTATTTGTGCAATAAAAAAATGTAGTTATTGATTTCTTTTACATCAGTTTGCATTTTAAATTCAAGTCAAGGAGCTCTTTTCACAGTCAATCACTAGCGGCTTAGGTTCCATTTGCCCTTCTAGGCTGATGGACACGTGACTAAACATTTAGAAGGACAAGTAAGCTTGCTCTTGGGAAATCTGTCATGTCCAGGGATCTGGAACCTCAAAGGAAAACAAAAAGGTCTTTTCATCCTTTTGCTTAGTTTGACTTGTTTCTTCTTTGGAAGCTAATTTCTACCTGTAATCACAGGAGAAAGGAGGTTTGAGCAATTATGCTGTGAATCTGATCTACGGAGGCAGCCCACTGGGATACTGCTTTCTTCGGGAGCTATAATTTTGGCCAACATCATCTGGGAAATTTTCCTCTTCTAATTTATTATGCCTGTAGAGACCTTGTTAACCATGCCCCAAATGCTTCACATTTGTATAGCCATTTTAGATTTTTTCTAAACCCCTGTCACATTAATCATCTCACTTGATCCTCACAAGTCTCTTGAGAGGTGGATAGAGAAGAGTTTGGGACCCACATACTACAGATGAGGAACATGAATCCCAGAGAAGTTAGGTAACTTGCGTAAGGTCACACAGCTTCCAACCAGAGATCACCAAGTCCAGAGACCATATTTCTAACCCTCTCACTTTACACATAGAGTAAATCACAAACACAGATTGCTGCCTGGCTGATCTATATCAGAAACCCAGCTGTGAAAGTTCCAAGAAGTGGAATTCCATCCCGGACATATTTGGTTCACCCTTCTCATTAATATTGGACTTTGGCATCACAGTTTTTCTTTCAGCATCTTGTGTATCATGAAGCGATTTGTTGTTTTTGTTGTTCTCTTTGGTGTCTGTCTGATGCTTGAAAAATCAGAGGATGGGGGAGTGACTTGGGTAAATCTTCTTTTGATCTGTTTTAAATGAAATCCTATTTACAAGAAACACTTCACTTCTTTTGATGTGCAGCTCACTAATTAGTTCACATCTGAGAGCAGGTTCCCTGGGAGAAAAAAAATTAATTAGCTCATTCCATCTAGAAAAGACACAATTCTTGAACTAATTATGGTATTTGAATGATTAATCTCCTTTAAATACACACATGTTCAGGAATTTTACAGTTAGGAGGAATACGTAATGAAAAGAGAGCAAGCAAAGAGTAAAGGAACAAGGTAGAGATTCAAGGCAGAAGTCCTGCTGAGGGCCAGGGAGAAAGCATGGATATCCGTTATTATTCAGGTAGGATATTATTAATATGCAACATAATCGACTAAGCAATATTTGTTCTGAAACCTTCTCATGTATCTCATTTTTTTCTTCTGTACAAGTCTCTGGAAGCCAGTCTCTTTAAGGTCAATCAAACTACTGTCAACCCACTGCTGGAGTGAGGGGTGGGGGGCAATGAGTAGGGAAGAGAGAGAGAGTTAACTTATACTGAATAGTTAATGGCTGATATCACTTTCCATCTAGCTTTTCTCCTTCTGCAACTTTTACTCTTTAATAAGAAGCTGAAATTTTATCACAATGACTGATCTTCTATTTGTGGATATTAGGAGACGGCATATATTCCTTTCTGATTGTCAGTGGCTGTCTGATTCATGTCACAGCCCGTTCACAATAGATTTGTGGAAAATAATGCTGATACATTGTGATTTCTGCCATGGACACAGAAAATGGGAATGGCTGTATATAAATCATGTGTCTACCCTCCTGATTATAGCTTGTAGGAGAAAGGAATATTATTTAGCATAGCAGGGAGACCTCTACATGGTTCATTAAATGACATTGTAAAGGGTATCACCTATTCCACTTAAAAGATTGGTTGCCACTATAGATTGTACTTCTGGTGGGTAAGGGTTTTTCTTCACTTCAATGTTTATATTGTAAATTCCTTGAGAATAGAAACTTTCTTTTTGTATATCAAGGGTGCAGCTCTAGTTGGCCCTAAATAGATATTTGTTGAAACAAGCACAAGGAGATAACAATAAGTGCAGAAAGAAATGTGCTACTAAATAAAGGTTAGGTGAGACTGAGAAAGGGTATAATATAACAGACTTGTAGTAGTCAGGGTTCTCAAGAGATAAGATATATAAAGAGGAAGATCAAATGTATTTATAATATATTTATATATAAACATGTATGTGTACATGCATGCTATGTCTCTTCAATCATGTCCTACTATTTGCAATCCTGTGGACTGTAGCCCACCAGGCTCCTCTGTCCATGGGATTCTCTAGGCAAGACTACCAGAGTGGGTTGCCATGTCCTCCCCCAGCGGACCTTCCTGACCCAGGGATCAGATCTGCATATGTTACATTTCCTGCATTGGCAGGTGGGTTCTTTACCACTAGCGCCACCTGGGAAGCCCATAAAAATGTATATTTTTATAATATATATTATAGATATATATTTATTATATAATAGATTTAATATATACAATAAAATATTTGTATATTATATAAATTTATAGATTATACATATATTGATTTATATTATAAAAATATATTTATAAACAATAAATGTATCTAAAATAAATAGTTTCAGATAAATATATTTAATCTTCCTCTCTATAAATGCTATTACTTCTGTTTGTTATGAGGGATTGACCCATACAATTATGAAAGCTAAAAAGTCCCAGAATCAGCCATCTGCAAGCTGGAGACTCAGGAAAGGCAGTGGTATAGTTCAGTCTGAGTCTGAAGGCCTGAGAACAAGAAAAGCTGAGAGTGTAAGTCTCAGTCTGAGGGCTGATGTCCCAGCCAAGAGAGAACAAATTCTTCCTTCTTCCATCTTTTGTTATATTCAGATTGAATGATACCCACACACATAAGGGAGGGCAATCTGCTTTACTGAGAATAATTTCTTCTGGAAACACAGTCACAGACACATCTGAAATAATGATTAGCCAAATTTTAGACACTCCATAAACCAGTCAATTCAACACATAAAATTAACTATCATAAGACCCCTTGGTCTTCTGTTTCAAGACTGGTGTGTTTCAATTACCCCTTGGTAACTGAAATTAAGCAGACTTTTAGTGCCATTCATCATAGGAGTGCACATGAAATGAGCAACATATTGGGTTATAGAGTTCTCATTCTATTACTTAAAACCCTATGCAAGTCCATCTGGAGGGACATTTTTCCTTTCATTAAGTCCTAGGAGAAATATGTCATGTGGCTTATCCTTATTAAAGATCATAGAGTAATTGAATGGCCAGATCTTTGGAAAGGGTTTTGTAAATGTTTAATTCAGCAATATTTATAAAGGAAGTGGGATTTTTGTTTGTTTATTTTGTGTCAACTCTCTCTAAGATGTAGTGGAAATAGCATTAAATTGTGAGGCAGTGAAGATATTTTTGAGATAATATGAAACAAAATAGTATGGTAGGAGAGTTAGCCTTGGAATTCCCGCCAGCTCCCCATCCCTAAGGTGAGCTTCAGCCTTCTCTGTGAACCTTTTCCTTGGGCCTTGCTTTTTTGTTCAGGCCCTCCTGTGCCCTGGGATGGAACTGAGTCTCTCACTATGAGGTGCAGCCAGAGTTCACCCTCATACATGGAATAACTTCCTGCATGTGAGCTCCATCAAGTACACTGAGGCCCAGTGTGATGCAAGAAGCAAGGGCAGGTGCAGCCCTGCCTCTGCCTCACATGTTCACATAACCTTAGGTTAATCATTTTCTCTATCATGGCTTTGCTTTCTTCCTTGAAAAATATAGGGAGTTGGATTACCAGGAATCTGAAAACTCATTCTATAAAGGTCCAAATAATAAATATTTTAGGGCTTTGCCGCTCATGTGTTCTCTTTGTTATTACTGTTGTTTAACTGCTTAGTCACATCTGACTCTTTGCAACCCCATGGACTGTAACCCACCAGGCTCCTCTGTCCATGGGATTTCCCAGGAAAGAATACTAGAGTGGGTTGCCATTTCCTTCTCCAAGGGATCTTCCTGACCCAGGGATCAAATTCACGTCTCCTGCTGGCATTCGAATTTTTTACCACTGAGCCACCTGGGAAGGCCTTACAGTTCCTTTGCAACAACTCAAATCTTACATTATAGTATGAAAACACTCAATATGCAAAGAAATGGTGTCACTGTGTTCCATTGTAACCTTATTGACAAAAACAGACAATGGGCTAGATTTGGCCCACCATTTGGTGACCCTTGGATTAAGGGATCAAAAGACAAAACTGTTCAACAGCACTAGAATGTACACCACAAATGTGAACCATATATGTAATTAGAATTTTCTGATAGCTATTTTCTTTAAGTTCTATTTTAAAAGTAAAATTAATTTCAATAATGCATTTTATTTAACTTGGTATATCCAGACATGACTATTTCATTATATAATCTACATGGAAACTTATTCATGATATAGTTTCCCTTCTATTCTTTATACTAGGTCTTCAAAATCTACACTATATTTTATATGCCAGCACATCTCAATTGGACCGGCCACATTGCATAGGCACTTGTGGTGAGACTACCTTGCTGGACAGTGCAGTTCTAAGAGGTTTTTTCCTACTCTGTACCTATTCCTAACATTCTGCCAGAAAGCACAAAATGACAGACTATTGTTCTGTTTCTTCATCGCCAACAATTTAATATACAAATCTGCAAAAACTGTGATAATGAATGTTGGTAGGTCAGTATAGCATCTAGGTGACTTGATTGCTTCTCCACTGCAATTAATAAATAGCTAATAATGTCTTCATGCATGTCTTATAAGGAGTGCCTCCTCCTGCCCACCCTCAGCACCTTCCTAATGGGAGATACGTGAACATTCACTGCTGGAGGTGGTGGAGAGTTAGGGTGAGTTAGAGGCTTTGCTTGCAAAAGCCACAACAAGTAGGACATTTCCTTGAAGTCTCATGTTATACTTTCATATGTTATCAACTTTGCTTTCTGCCCCACAATGTAATCTGACTTAATTTTTAATTTGTATTTCTTACCAAGTAAAGCAGTCAAATCCTTGCCCTGCACAACACCCCTCCAGTCCCTTCCCTTCTCACCACAAATCTGTGACAAATTCATGCTCTGTGAAGATGTACATTTACTATGGTGCCCTTGGGGATAGGTTTATGGAACAATGTGTTAAACTAGAAGTTTTGACTGAGACCTCAAATGCTAAAGTTAGGTAAGACAGACCATACTGCAGAAATTTTCTTTGAGAATTGGTTAGGCGACTCTTGAACCCCATGCTGGTGCTGCTAAGTCGCTCAGTCGTGTCCGACTCTTCACGACCCCATGGACTACAGCACACCAGGCTCCTCCATCCCATGGTGAGGGTATAAATGTTTTGAGAGAGAGGATGTGTAGTGAGCATTTTTTTGGAGAAAGCTGAGCTGTGGTTTTACTCTCCTCTTCAGTCCACTTCCTCCCAACCTGAGGCCTTTACCTGAGACTTTAAGGATATCTGGCTTGAGGGTACACAGGGATTGAATCTGAAGGGTGAGAGAAGGGCTGGTTAGAGTCATAGGTAAGCAGAGAAGAGGTGCTATGCTGGGATCGGCTTGAACTCCCAGAATTTTCCAGAGTCAGGTATTCCTGCGGACCAGACATGGGCCATGAGTGAGGAAAACTAGATGAGTGGTGGGAGAGGATAGAGAAAGAAAGCCACTGGCCCCTTTCCCACACTCCTAACCTACATGAAGGTGGGTGACAAACGCGAGTGAAGGATGAAGCTTTGATCCTTTGACCTTCTTAGGACCTGAAGTGAGACTGCACTTCAGAAGTTAAAACAATCAGCACACTTTGTATTGTCTAAGAGTAATCAAGAAAGCACTCCTGCATTGAAAGAAAGAAAATAGGAAAATAGAACACGACTGTGTCATGAAGGAGTTAAGATTTTTGGCCTTAGGATGTTGTAGATTCTTGGATAGTATATTTATGTTATAGAGCAGACAGGTAATGGAGAAAGTTTCCTGCCTATTGGATTAACTCCAAAGATGGGATATAGGCCCCATTCACTTGGCTGGTCAAGGGGATATTTGGTGGGGGTGGGGGGTGACTCCAATTATACCAAATCATCACTCATAACAGTAAGAGTACAGCTAGTACACAGTCTTAGAAATACAGGAAGATCCAATCCAGTAGAAGGGATAATCATAATAGTAACAGAAAATTTACTGAGAGATCTATGTGTGTTTTGCACTGTAGTCTTCTTACAGCAACATGATATTTTTATATCATTTTATAGAAGAGGAAAGGGAAGCTAAGTAACTTCCTCCTAGTCCCAGAGGCAGCAGGTAGCAATGCTGAGATTTGAGTGAGGCTTTGTTTCCCTTAACCATGCTCCTTGCTGATCCTCTTTCCCAGCCCAACCATGACCTCAGGGCTTTTATCGTACTTTTCTGTCCCTGTTCTCTTCTTCCTTCATCCTCTCTCCCAGTTGATGAAATTTCATTCTCAACTAAGCACAAGTCCCTCTAATTTCCTCTCACCAGAACACTTGAAATGAACAGACAGACTCGAAGCCAGCAAACCTTCTAACTCCAGGGAGCACACCAGGAATCTTAGCCAAATCCTGCAAAATGCTGGCCAGGCAAGAAAACAAAGATGGAGAGAAGCAAGTTCTCACTACTTGGTGGAATCAGGTCAGAGTTCTGTTGACATGGGGTTGGGTTGAGGATGAAGAGGGAATCTATCTGAGGGTTCCAAGAAAATATCACAGTTGGAACTTATACGATAAAAGCAAAACGCCACTGTCTCGTTAATTTGTCTGCCCATAGGGTGTGTCAACTACAAATTGGCTCTTGCCTGTCATCTATAAATTGGCACTTCCCAAGAACATATGCCAGCAATGGAATGACAACAACAAGGGTGTCTGCCATGTGCTGTGCTCTGCTTAGTCACTCAGTCATGTCCAACTGTTCGTGACCTCATGGACTGTAGCCCGCCAGGCTCCTCTGTCCACGGTATTGTCCAGGCAATAATACTGGAGTGGGTTGCCATGCCCTCTTCCAGGAGATCTTCCCAACCCAGGAATTGAATCCAGGTGTCCTGCATTGCAGTCAGATTCTCTACCATCCAAGACACCAGGTAAGCCCAGCTGCTGCAGCTGCTGAACTTCAACAGCCCCTGAGGGGAATTCAGCGTGGAGAATGAGGCACTCTGTGCTCCAGAGGAACTGGCGGAACAGATCTTTAGATAATTAGATATTTTCAGGAACTGATTTCATGATCCCTATCCTTTGTTGTTCAGTCACTAAGTCGAGTCTGACCCTTTACAACCCCATGGGCTGCAGCAAGCCAGGCTTCCCTGTGCTTCACTATCTCCCAGTGAAGTGAAGTGAAGGTGGCTCAGTCATGTCCAGCTCTTTGTGACCCCATGGACTATACAGTCCATAAAAGTCTCCAGGCCAGAATACTAGCCTGGAAGATCCCCTCTCCAGGGGTTGAGCCCAGGTCTCCCGCATTGCAGGCAGATTCTTTATCAGCTGAGCAACAAGGGAAGCCCAAGAATACTGGAGTGGGTAGCCTATCCCTTCTCTAGTGCATCTTCCCAACCCAGGAATCAAACCAGGGTCTCCTGCATTGCAGGTGAATTCTGGATATCTCCCAGAGTTTGCTCAAACTCATGTCCACTGAGTCAGTGATACCATCCAACCATCTCATCCTCTGTCACCCCGTTCTACTCCTGCTCTCAATCTTTTCCAGCATCAGGGTCTCTTCCAATGAGTCAGCTCTTTGCATCAGGTGGCCAAACTATTGGAACTCCAGAGTCAGTCCTCCCAATGAATATTCAGGACTGATTTCCTTTAGGATGGACTGGTTGGATCTTCTTGCAGTCCAAGGGACTCTCAAGAGTCTTCTCCAGCACCACAGTTCAAAAGCATCAATTCTTCGGCACTCAGCCTTCTTTTTGGTCCAACTCTTAAATCCATGCATGTCTATTGGAAAAACCATAGCTTTGACTATACAGGCCTTTGTCATCAAAGGGATGTCTCTGCTTTTTAATACACTCTCTAGATTTGTCATAGCTTTTCTTCCAGGGAGCACATGTCTTTTAATTTCATGGCTGTAATCACCATCCACAGTGATTTTGGAGCCCAAGAAAATAAAATCTGCCACTGTTTGTATTTTCCCCCCATCTATTTGCCATGAAGTGATGGGGCCAGATGCCATGATTTTCATTTTTTAAATGTTGAATTTTAAGCCAGCTTTTTCCACTCTCCTGTTTCACCTTCACCGAGAGGTTCTTTAGTTCCTCTTCACTTTCTGCCATTAGGATATTATCATCTGCATATCTGAAATTGTTGCTATTTCCCCCAGTAATCTTGATTCCAGCTTGTGCTTCATCTAGCCCAGTATTTCGCATGATGTCCTCTGCATATGTGTTAAATAAGCAGGGCGACAATAGGCAGCCTTGACGTACTCCTTTCCTGATTTGAACCAGTGCTCCATGTCCAGTTCTGACTGTTGCTTCTTGACCTGCATACAGATTTCTCAGGAGATGGGTAAGGTGGTGTGGTATTCCCAGCTTTTTAAGAATTTTCCAGTTTGTTGTGATCCACACAGTCAAAGGCTTTAGTGTAGTCAATGAAGCATAAGTAGATGTTTTTCTGGAATGTTCTTGCTTTTTCCATGACCCAGTGGATGTTGGCATTTGGTCTCTGGCTCCTCTGCCTTTTCTAAATCCAACTTGTACATCTGGAAGTTCTCAGTTCACATACTGTTGAAGCCTAATTCGAGGGATTTTGAGCATTACCTCACTATTATGTGAAATGAGCGCAACTGTGCAGTAGTTGGAACATTCTTTGGCGTTGCCCTTCTTTAGTTTTGGAATGAAAACTGACCTTTTCCAGTCCTGTTGCCATTGCTGAGTTTCCAGATTAGCGGGCATATTGAGTATGGCACTTTAACAGCATCCCAGTCCTTGCATCTCTTCATATCTAGAAGATGTCTAAATCTCTTAATGGTGGCATCAGCTTCTCATGACTAGTAGAAAACCTTTTGCAAATTAATTGCTTGATTACATTGAACTCCCCTTTCACCAAAATCTTACATATTGACTTTCCCCCCTGCCTCTTTGGAGCAGTCTCTGAGCTATCTGAGGTACTGTTTCCCTGGCTGCAGTCCTCATTTTGCCACAGATAAATCAACTCTCAACTCTCATGCTGTGCATCTCTTTAGTCCATGGGTGCTATCCTGAGAAAGCCTCTGTTTGGTGTCCCTTGCAGTAAAGGAGTTTGCCCTTGAAAAATGGATCAGTAGTTTGGCCTTGGTGTCTTCCTGGCTTCTTTCAGGACAATACTAGAACATCCATTGAAAACTGCAGGAGTGCCCCCAAGCAGTTGCTAGATACCCTCAGCATAGCTGTGTGCATGTGTGTGTGCTCAGTTGCTTTGGTCGTGTCCAACTCTGGGACCCTATGGACTGTAGCTCACCAGTCTCCTTTGTCCATGATATTCTCCAGGCAAGAATAGTGGAGTGGTCCTGTGTCCTCATCCAGAGGATCTTTCTACCCCAGAGATCGAACCCGCGTCTCCTGCATTGCAGGCAGATTGTTTATTGCTAAGCCACTGGGAAGCCCCCAAAATAGCTGAGCAACATAAAATCATCTATGTAGGCATAATCTCTTGCTTGCTGTTCCTTGACTTTGCTGAGTTATTTTTCTTAGGCTTCCCTTAAACTGTATTGCTAAGTGTCCAGACAGCCAACATAATCAGCAATTCAGTAGTCCTCCTGCTAAAGCAGCACGAGATTCAAATGACATTTTTTGATAGAGAGCATCAGATTTCAGATTTACATGGGACTCTTCTCAGAATAAGTTCATGACCTAGGAGGAAATCAGCGGGACATTTTTTGCCTGGATCTTCTTATGAACTCTGCCCTTGGATGTACATTTGAAAGAAGATGATAAAAATTCCTTTCTCAAAGGAACTGATCTGATCCCTGAGTAAAATATCTTTAACTCTGAAATTAGGAGAGATCCATGACCAATATGAATGATGGCTTGATCCCAGATGCTGGAGCTTCTTGACGGGGAAAGGGCAAGACTCAGAGCAGGAAGAGGTAACAATTAATCATTGTTGAAACAGAACCAGATGAGGAAGACTCAAAGAGATTCATCTACAAAGACATTTATCTACTGTTTAAAAGAAAATGTTTATTTAGCCCCTAGTACTTATGACATTGCTTAAAATAAGAAGATGGATGATAACAACAACAGAAAATACTTTCTGAAAATATACATCTCAGTCAGTTTGGGCTGCTTTAATGAAATACCACAGACAGTGGCTTAAACGGCATTTATTTCTCATGGTTTTGAAGGATGGCAATCTGAGATCAGGGCACCAGCATGGCTGGATTCGCGGTGAAGGCTCTCTTCCTTATATTCCTTATTTTCTTAAATGGCCTTTGCTTGGTGCATGCACAACACCTCATGTCTCTCCCTCCTTTGAAGGGAGCTCATGTCTCTCTCTGTTTTTACTAAACCCATCATTCTCATTAAATTAAAATATAAGCTCGCAATTCAAAAAAATCGCCAAAAACACAAGAAATAAGTCACTATGAGCAAACAGTAATCAATATCACCAAATTCAAGTTTAATTAGGTCCCTAAGGACTTCAAGTTTTGAAATTAACCTATATATGATGTAAAATATATTGGTACAAAATATATTTTAAATGAAATGTTTTTATTTGATGACTTAGCTATCAGTGTGACCCAGCTACTATGATAAAAGGAAACATTTTGAAAATTATAACTATCGCTATTATGCTAGTGTCAGGGCTCAAGAGCATAGTAAGTATAGCTTGAAATACAATATATAAACATCTTTTCTGGGGGAAAAAGCTGAAGACATTATCTAGAAAACCCCATAGGGAGACAAGGAGATGGAAAATATGAGTGATTAAAAGATACAGAGAATAGAAAGAGAAAGTATCATTGCTTGCATTGTGTAATAGAGATCCAGGACAAGGGAATAGAGAAGGAGATTATTTATAGAGGTAATGGCTGAGAATTTCCCAGAATTGATAACTGACCTGAATCTACAGATGCAGGAAGCACAGTGTATAACAATTAAGATAAATAAAAAGAAACCCATGTAGTGTACGTGCACTGAAGAAAAATCAAAGACAAAGTCTTAAAAGTGGCCAGAGAGAGAAAATACATAAAGACTGATGTTGATTTCTCAATAGTAACAGTGGGTGTCAAATGATAGAGAAAAACAGTTTTCAAAGTGCTGCAAGTTAATACTATCAGACTAAAATTACATGCTAAGTTAAAAACTATCTTTCAAGAATGAGGGGAAAAATATATATTTTCATAGAAACTGGGGGATTTACCTCTAGCACATCTGTATTACAGAACTTTTGTTGTCTTTCAGGGAAGGAGAAAAATGACCCCACTCATAATAAAAACTTTCAGTATATGAAAAATAGAAGGGAATTTTCTTAACCAAATGAAGGATACCTAACAAAACCCCTTTGGTTTTTGTTTATTTAGTCACTAAGTCATGTTTGACTCTTCTGCAATCCCATGGAC
Organism: Ovis canadensis; assembly: GCF_042477335.2. Lineage (NCBI taxonomy): Eukaryota > Metazoa > Chordata > Mammalia > Artiodactyla > Bovidae > Ovis > Ovis canadensis. Next base: position 83,852,816 of record NC_091249.1, read on the forward strand.
TCTAGCCCACCAGGCTCTCCTATCCATGGAATTTCCCAGGCAATAATACTGGAGTGGGTTGCCTTCTCCAGGGGATCTTACCAACCCAGGGAACAAACTCACATCTCCTGCATTGGCAGGCAGATTCTTTACCACTGAAACACCAGGGAAGCCCATCAAAACCCCTACTGCAATCTTGTTGACGATACACTAACATTCTCTTGAAAATGATGACCCAAGTAAGGAAGCTGTCATAGGCTGTGTTGCCCAGGAAGCAGAACCTGAGAGAGGTCAACATACAAAATGCTTGTTGGGGAGTTCTGAGATTGATATATGTGGAAGGGAGAGGGGAAAAGCTGGCTTAGGCAGAGAGAGAAATTGAGCTAAGAAATATTTTTAATGAGGACCTCAACTAAACTCACAGAGTTTTGGAGCCAGAGTGGCCTCTGGGTCTTTCTACCATCTTGTCAGTCAGTCATTGGATGAGAGTTGGTACTGGGAAGAACTGTACCTTGAGCATGAGTGCTGTCTTCCCAAGGTGATCCCCAGAAAGGACCCACAACTGAAAACCATTTTCCAATAGCACTCCCAGCAACCATGATAATGACTCTTTGATTCTCAAACAGTTGTCTGGATAGTACATTACATTATCCACCACATATTCCCATTAACACAATTTCTATTCAATCTTATCTAGAATTTTTCCAAAGAAGACATAAAAGACAGTCAATAGGCACATGAAAAAAAAATGTTTAACATCTCTAATTATTAGTGAAAAAGAAAACCAAAATGAGATATCACCTTATACCCGTGAGAAGGGCTATCATCAAAAAGACAAGAAATAGCAAGCATTAGTAAGGATGTGGAGAAAAGAGGACCCCCATACACTGTTGGTGGGAATGTGATTGGAGCAGCCACTATGGAAAACAGTATTAAGAGTCTTCAAAAAACTAAGTATAGAACTACCATATGATTTGGCTATTCCACATCTTGAAATTTATCTGAAGAATATAAAACATGAATTTTAAAAAGATGTATGTACCCTTGTGGCTTCCCTGGTGGCTCAGCTGGTAAAGAATCTGCCTGTAATGCAATAGACCCTGGTTCAATTCCTGGGTCAGGAACATCCCCTGGAGAAGGGAACAGGTACCCACTCTAGTATTCTGGCCTGGAGAATTCCATGGACAGAGGAGTCTGGCAGGCTACAGTCCATGGGATCACAAAGAGGCAGACACAACTAAGTGACTTTCACTATGCACCCTTATGTTCACCACAGCATTATTTGCAATATAAGTGCCCATCAATAGGTGAATGGATAAGCATGTTGTGGTATATACATATATAATATTCTTTAGTCATAAATAAGAATAAAATCTTGCCATTTGTAGCAACATAATTGGACCCAGAGGGTATTATGCTAAGTGAGATAAGTCAGATGGAAAAGGAAAAATGCCAAATGATTTTACTTATATGTACATGATAAGATCAAAAATAATCCAGACAAAACAGAAGCAATACAGATAAAGAAAACAGAATAGTGATTACCAGTGAGGAAGGGGGGATAGGGTGAGATGAGTAAAGGAGGTCCGACTACATGGTGATGGGTGAAAACTAAATTTTTGGTAATGAGCACACTATTTTATATACAGAAGTTGAAATATAATGTTTTACATGAAATATATACACATGTATATATATATATACACACACACACATATATGTGTGTATGTATTCTAGACATCTAAGCAATGCTGTAAGACAATAAAAAATAGTTATAAGGAGATAATAAAAAGTGATTAAGAAAGTGGCTGGACATGAGATTAAAATACAAAAATCAGTTGCGTTCCTAAACACTAGCCAAAACAGAATTCTTACATCAGGTGGTAGGTTCATGGACATTTTCTTGGCAATTATGCTTTACAAGTTGCACGTATATTACAAGTACTCTTTTGTATGCATCAAACATTTTTAAATGTTTTAAATCTTTTTAAAGAAAGAAAACCCTGTCTCATGAGAGATACTGGGTAAGTGCTACAGTGGAAAGACTAGAAAGGGCTTCATGAAGAAGCTGGATGAGACCTGACCTTGAATTACAAATAGGATTTGAAGAATAATGAAACTAATGAGTGGCAAGTGGCTGAAGAGATAGTAGAGTCCCTCCTACCACCCAGTGTAGAGACAAGGCAGTGCTTAAAACTTTCTTAGGGCCAAAGTGCAGCCTTTTTTTAAAATGAAGAAAGAGGCCTGTACTTGTATTTGCCTGTGAGGGTGGTGGGGGCTTTGTGAGGCACTAGTTGGAGGTGTAGAAGAACAATGGAGAGGCTGCCCACAATGACAATATTTATACATTACATCTGGGTCCAAGCTCAGGTACCAGGAGAAATTCTAAACTTCTAGAATTTTACCAAAACAAAGCTTCCAACTGCTTTATTTAGCATTACCACAAAGCCAGTTCTTTGGGAACTTTGCAGTGTTGCATAGATACAAGTTTAGTGACTGGATGTCTAATGTTTTTGCCTGCCATCACTTTTTTTCAAGACACCATACACGAATTTTGCTTAGAATATCCCCTCCTAATTTTTGACCCTGTAATTTGGAAGGAGTTTTTCCCCATTACCTCCAGGGATGAACAGTTGACCCAGGCCTGGACAATCAAGTCATTTTCTTCCAGTTGGCTATAGTGATGCTTCAAGCTAGGAACTGGTAGGAAAAGGGACAAAAAGATACACTCTGAGGTTTTTCTGGGACTGAGGAGAGAGAGAATCATTTCTCCTGTTGGGGTTACTGAAGGCATAGGATCTATGTCTGGTCTAATGGTGGCCATCTTTTCACCATGAAGGAACAGATTGCCAAAGAAGAGAGTGAAAGCAGAGCCAATAGATGCAGACGAACAGTCACCTGATAATGGGTATTCTACTGTTCACCCTGAATGAACCTTCACTAATGAACCTGGCATGGTTTGAGAAAGTTCTTCAGTGTTGAACTGGGAGAGGCACTGTGGTATGGTGGAAGAAGTCAGACAGCCCTGATTCAGGTTTTCCTCTAGAACAAAATCACTGTAGCACCCTAGAAAAATTAACGCACTCTGTGCCTAAGTTTTCTCATCTGTAAAATAGAGAGTAATGATGGTGCATATCTCCTAGGCTGTCAAGATTAAAGGTGATAACAGAGTGCTTGACATGCAGAAAGCACACAATAAATATCTAATATTATCTATTATTTTTCCTATTAGCATTCTCACATACTGACTTTTCTACCCTCTGCCACTCTGCCGTTTGGTTTACTTTTCTTCATATAAAATTATTTATTTCATATATACTAGGAGAGAGAGAGAGAGAGAGAGAGAGAGATTATTGATCTAGTCTCCAGGACAAATAAAAGCAATTTAGGCCTGAAATAAGACAAGGAAATGTCGTTTCTTGCCAAGGAAGATTCTAGCAATGACGGCTTAACAGATGACAGCCCTGAGAGGTTTCTTTGACACTGTCAGTTAAGCTTCACTTCAGCTTAATCTGATTGTTATGACTCCAGAGAACTTGTCTGGAAGTTGGGGAGGGTTAATAAACCATACCTCACGACCCCTGTGATTGTGTGGACACCTAACACTTGTCATGTTGTATGTGTCCAGATACAGTCCAGGTTAACTAAATGCTAACATGTCATGAAGAAGCTGGAGCTTTGGGATAGCAGTGCCTTGTAAATGTCCCTATTTTCCAAAGAGGGATGAGAACTCCTAGAATCCTCAAAACACAGAATGCCTGAATGGAGGGGACAAGGCAATACTCAGAGCCCAAAGTAAGGATCTTGTCCAGGGTTTCTTATTTAGTTAAAATTACAAATCTCTTTGCAGTACTTTCTTCTGCTGGAATAAGGAGGAAATTTGAGCCCAGGTTGCCAAATAGATTTTAGCTGACATTCTGGCTCTAAACAATTGTTGGAGTTTGGAGCAGCACTGCATTATGAAGTCTGGCTTTAGAAGAAAATAGTTCTGTAATCAATTAGCAGTGCCTGCCATGGAAAACAGCCACAAGTTTACTGACCTTGAAGACTGGGCCAACAGGTGGTTGCAGCCAGGGTGCGGGTGGGAAGGTCCAATGTTAAGTTGGGCTTATTGTACTCTCTCTCCTTCCTAGACAGTCCCTCTCTTTCTGTCCTATCATGTATTTGATTTTGCATGTCGTCATAATGACTATAAATCATCACTCCAGGTTACTCCCCATCTTACCTGTGATAAGAAGATAAGTTTCTAAGTCTGGTCCTGGACTAGCCAGATAATAGCGTTTTGTTTGTTTCTCCTCTTACAGAGGGATGTTCACCTGGTCAGATAGACATCTCCCCAGGGCGCGAGACTAGCCTGCTGCAGAAGCCTATTGTTTCCTTTCCTTTGACTTCTTTGAGGTAAAGATAGTCGAGATTCTAGAACATAGGAGAGGCTTCTTGGATCATCTAGTGCGATCTGATTTTGCAAATGAGGACGCTGAGGCTGAAAGCAGAAAAGCAGGCTGCCAGTCTTTCCATAGTGCCATATTCGTTTGCTTTATTATTTTTCCTACTTTATCTCCTCAGCTTTGGCCATCAAATTTCCCATATTGAATATTTTGGGGAAAAAAAAGTTAATGGCATGTGACATACTGCAAGTTTAGCAGAGGAAGCAGCATAAGTATACAGTGATCATGACTCACTTATAGCTCAAAAGCAAATAACAGACAGTGGCAAAAGACTTCAAATGGTGGTGATGGTATGTGGTGCTAATGGTAAAGAACCACCTGCCCAGTGCAAGAGACATAAGAGACATAGGTTCGATCTCTGGGTCAAGAAGATCCCCTGGAAGAGGGCATGGCAACCTACTCCAGCATTCTTACCTGGAGAATCCCCATGGACAGAGGAGCCTGGCAGGCTATATAGTCCATGGGGTCGCAAAGAGTCAGACACGACTGAAGTGACTTAGCATAGTACACACAGCACAGTATTCTACTAAGGTGTGTGTCCCGTAAGTCCCATCAAAATTTTTTCTAAGACAGAATATAAAACATTTCTTTATTTGCAATATCTGATAAAGGCATTATATTGATAATTGTGCATTTTAAAAGTTTTGATAGTTTTGCATTTAAACAAAAATGTGTTGAACCCCTACTCTGTGTTAGTAATGTTGCTAGGCATTAGTAAGACAGAGATGAATAAAGCACAGTCCCAGATTTGCAAAGCTCATGGTCTAGTTGGGAACACAAGTGGACTGAAAAGTACAGTGCAACATGAAGAAAATTATAAATGTGTATGGAAGGTAATATAATGGCACAGAGGAGGGACAGGCAGCAGGAATTTTCTATAAAAACATCTGAGCTAGGCTTTGAAGGATAAAGAGGAACTCTTTAGTAGCTCATGTACACTGATTTACTCAATAAACTTAATAACACAGGGCATGCCAATTACTGTGTTAGGTACTGGAGGCTGAGAGACATAAGATAGAGTCTCTGGCCTCTCAGAACTCATAGACTGGACAAGAGGTAAATATATAAACAAAGAATTACATTGCGATATGTTGAGAGCAAGAGTCATTGAGAGAACCCAAGACAGTCATAAGGAAAGCCACGTTGAGGAAAGGACTCAGTGGGCACTTTCTGTCTGTGCTTGTAATGCTCTTTTCAGGAAATAACTTATCGGTCATCATGACAGCAATGGAATATCAACAGGAAAGTAACTATATTTCAACAGAATTAATGAGAAGATAAGGACACTGAAAAACTGATAGAAACCTAAGCTATCAACATCCATTTAACAAAAAACTCTTAAGCTCCTACCATGTGCTAGGCACCATACTAGTTTGTGAGCATACAAGAGAGAGGAATATCAAGTGCCCATAAAATCAAGGGGTTAATGGCATTGATGATGGAGTCAACCTGCATGGGTTCAAATCCCAGTTTCCCAACCTACTAGCTATGAGATTTTGGACTAGTTGTTGGATCTGTCTGTACTTTAGTTTCCTCATTTGCAAAAAGTGGATAACAAAATAACTCTGGTTATTGTGGTATGGACAATAATAAAGCAGGCAAAGGGCTCAAATTGGTCCTGGACACATGGTAAGTGTTCAATAGAAGTGTTACCAGTGAAGAAGATGATTAGGGGGAAGATGATAAACAGATGCTAAATTTGAAGAACATTGTAATAAATTTGAACTTTTTATTCAACCATTAAAGCCATTAAGAGGTTTTAAAGAAGTAACATGATTCAAATTAAAATTTTAAAATATTTTTATTAAATAAATTTTAATAATACAAAAGCAGAGAACATACTTTAATATAGTCTCATATACATACCACTTAGATTCCACAGATATCTAGATTTTGCTATATTTTCTTTTCTTTTTTTTTTTTTTTTAAATTTTAAAATCTTTAATTCTTACATGCGTTCCCAAACATGAACCCCCCTCCCACCTCCCTCCCCATAACATAGTAGTGTGCCAATTGTAAGTGCTTTTCATCAAAAATTGTCAGGTCTCCATCTGGGCAATCCACTCCAGTAGTCTTGCCTGGAGAATCCCATGGAGGAAGGAGCCTGGTAGGCTACAGTCCATGGGGTCGCAAAGAGTCGGACATGACTGAGCGACTTCATTTCATTTCACTTCACTTCTTCTGGGTATATGGTAGAATAGCACTTCCTTGCCCCACCAGGTGGTGCTAGTGGTAAAGAACCTGCCTGCCAACGCAGGAGACGTAAAGACAAGTTCCATCCCTGGGCTGGGAAGATCCCCAAGAGGAGGACATAGCAACCCATTCCAGTATTCTTGCCTGGAGAATTCCATAGACGGAGGAGCTTGGAGGGCTACAGTCTATGGGGTCATAAAGAGCCAGACACGACTGAAGTGACTTAGCATGCACGCACATGATCATGTGACTTGCTTCAGTTAATCAAATAAGAGTGGAAGCAAAATGTGTCTGTTCCTGGGAAGAGCTCTGAGAGCCAGTATATGATTTGCCTTCTTCTTTTTCTTCTGCCAGTGTGATCGTGGGAGGCCATGTTGAGATGCATGCCTATCAGCCTGGATCCTGGTTAGGTAAGTAACCACTTTAGGTATATTTGTTATTGCAATATAATCTTGTCCATTTTGACCAGTATATTGCATCAGATCATAAGGTGCATAATGTCTAGATGTTCCACCTGTAGTAATTGGTTGGTATATTTATCCTTTTCAATCATGCATGAAACATTTTCCAGGGGAGATCATATGCTAACCATAAAATATCTCAATAAATTTAAAAGAATTGAAATAACACAGTGTGTTCTCCAACCACAGAAGAATTAAATTAGAGATCAACTGCAGAAAGAAATTTGAGAAACCACAAATATTTGCAAATTAAACAACACATTTCTTAATAACTCATGGGTCAAAGAAGAAATTACAAGGGAAATTTGAACTGAATTAAAATGAAAGCATAATATGTCAAAATTTATGGGATATAAGTAAGGCAGTGCTAAGAGGGAAATATATAGCTTTAAATTCCTATGTTAAATAAAAATTATCTCAAATCAATAACCAAATCTTTCACTTTAAGAATCTAGAAAGTAAAGAGCAAAGCAAATACAACGTAAGGTGAAGAAAGTAAGTAATAAAGATTAGAGAGCAAAGCAATGAAATATAGAACAAAAAGTTAAGGAAATCAATGAAATCATAAGTCGAATGTCTGAAAAGATCATCAAAATTGACAAATTTTTAGGTAACTAAGGAAAAGGAAAGTATCATCAAATCATGAATGAAAGAGAGGAAATCACCATAAAAGCTACAGAAATTAAAAAGATAAGGGAAGACCATGAATAGCTTTGTACCAACAAATAGACCAAAGGAAAAAAATTTAAATTCTTAGACACAAATTACCAAAACTGACCCAAGAAGAAATAGAAAATCTGAATAGATCCATAACAAGTAAAGAAATTGAATTAGTAATTAAAATCTTCTGAGGAAAAAAACCTAAGCCTAGATGTCTTCATTGGTGAATTCTATCAAACATTTAAAGATTATAATAGCAGTTCTTCACAAATTATTCCAGACAATACTGGAGGAAAGAACACTTTCCAACTCACTTTATGAGACCAGTATTACTCTGATACCAAAGCCAAAGACATAATACAAATTAAAAAATTTAGGCCAATATCCCCAATATTGGAGAAGGAAATGGCAACCCACTCTAGTATTCTTGCCTGGAAAATCCCATGGATGGAGGAGCCTGGTAGGCTACAGTCCTGGGGTTGCAAAGAGTTGGACACGACTGAGCGACTTCACTTTACTTTTATCCCCAATATAGACATAAAAATCCTCAACAAAATATTAGCAAACCATTCATATCATAAAAAGATTAGACATTATGATCAAATGAGAATTATACCAGGAAAACAAAACTGGTTTAGCATTGAAGGAAATGAAAGCTTAAATCCCTCCATTGTAAATTTCCTCATCAACCTTTAAACCAATGATTTCATCCAAAGATGATCATTATCTGAATCAATTATTTCACTAAGAATTGCAGAATGATGAGTTTCTAATGCTATCTTTCCTAACACATTTATTAGTTAGAATCCCTCTATGAAAGATAAAAATTTATCTCATCATCAAGGGTTATTATGCTACTCTGGAAAACGGTTCTTCCAGGAAAGGCAGGATAGATATTTGATTCTTTCACTTTAATTACAAGCTTGCAGAGAAAAGTGTGACCTAGTTACTTCTGTGTTTCCAATGATGTGCTTTTCACCTTCTTCTCCCCCTTCCTTTTATTTTCACTTTCTCTTTTTTTGAGTATTGTTATGAATTTATGGTTTTTATATATTCAATGTGTTTTAATTAATTTTAGTCATCATTCTATTGATGCATAAATTGTCCTGCTTTAGCCAGTGGGAAGTCCCTCATGTCAGATCTTTGTCTTTTTAACTGGACCTCATTACTCTGATAGTTTCCTTACATAATAATATATACCCAGTTTAATTTTTCTGTTTTCTGCCATTTCCACCGGTATCTCTGCTTTCTTTTAGTGGGAAGATGTTTAGACACCACAATCTGGGTCTTAGGCTTAGGCCTTTTTAGTGGACAGTTAGGGATTAATATTTTTGAAAAAAAAATCACAAGTTCATACGATACTTGCAATTTATTTTGAGAGCATTATGCTGTGTGAAGTAAGTCAGAAAGAGAAAGACAAGTGCTGTATGCTATGACTTAGCCATGCAACCTAAAAAAGTTGAATGTGTGAAAACACAGAGTAAAAGGATGGTTATCAGGGGATAGGAATGGGGAAATTGGGAGATACTGTTAAAGGGTACAAATTTGCAACTAGTAGATAAATAAGTCCTGGAGCTCTAATGCACAGCATAGTGATTATAGTTAACAATACTATATTATAAACTTTGAAGTTGCTAATAGACTAGATTTTTATAGTTCTCAACACAAAGAAGTGATGATTGCTACATTACTATAGTAATCATATTGCTGTGTATAAAAGTACCGAATCAACTCATTATACCTCTCAAACGTATAAAATATTGTATCAATTATATCTCATTTAAAAATCAAGATATTTATTAACTTCTAAAATAATAATTCTCTTACTTTGCTGAAGACTGTTCTAACAACATTGATTACTTGTTTCATGCTACAATATATAGAAAATATTTCTAAAAGTAACAATATTGCTATAACATACTATATTTATATTTTTATGAATTAGATTATATGCAAAATATATTGTTATATTTATAGTATAAAATAATATTAGTATATAATATTACTATATTTGCAATAAGAGAAATTTTCATTTTATAGGTCAACAGTGGCCAAATATTGGCAATTTTGTATGGTTCTACCTAATACTAACAATAAGACTACTGAATGAAGTCCTAAGATTTATTTGCAGCTTTTCTTGGTTTTAAAATATGTTTCACAAGAATATAAAGTCAAAACAATTTTATGGAAGTTGAAATGACTATTTTCTTTGTGTAGTTAATAAACATTTGGTTTTTTTGTTGTTGTTTCAATTTGTATTCAATTTTCATAAATGTCTTATTTTATTTTATTTTTACTTAATGTTATTTTTTGAGTGTGTAAACATTACGTGATTCCAAAGTCAAGATTTATAAGAGGACATTCAGAGAAATTTTGCTGCCAACCTATGTCTTCAATTGTGCACTTCCTCCTCTTTTATTTTTATAAGTATTTGTTTATCTTTCAAATATAAGCAAGTAGTATATAAATATGTATGTATGAATGTATGTGGTTTTCCCTTTCTTATACTGTTCTGCAGCTTGCTTTTTTCTCATGAAAATATCAGATTAGCATTTTGAAAAGATCACTCCTTCTGTAGGCAGAAGAGACTGGAAATAGACATTCTACTGGAAATAGGAAGGCATATTAAGAGGCCACACTGTTGGTGGTGGTTGGGTGGTGCAGGGGGGATGGAGAGAAGTGGACACTGGAGGTGAATTTTGGAGGTTGGACGTAAAGGACCTAGATATTGTTTGGATGTAAGGAAAACCTACAGCTTTGTGCAGGAAATCCAAGCCATCCCCTTGGTCATATTTATATTCCCAGTGGTATGAAATTTTCTATTGAATAGAATAGTAGACCATATCTATACTTGTTTCTTTTTTAAAGTTATTATAGAAAATTTTAAACATACATAAAGTAGAAGAGTATACTGAACCCTAACATATTAATCACAGAGATTCAGCCATTATCAACCTAAGGCCTATCTAATATTTTCTATATTTCTATATTTTCTATCACCTTCCACCACCCCTAAGAATATTTTGAAGCAAATACTGGGAATCTAACCATTTTACTTGTCTGTTCCAGCACCTTAGGGAAGCATTGTTATTCAAATCCCACTGTTCCTTTCTCTGATACCTGCCACTCTGCTAACTGACTCTTTAAAGTTCATTCCTTTATAGTAAGGCTTTGATCCCTTTAAAAATTCAACACAGCTTGTGTTTCACATAGACACCCAATGCACAGTTTGACTTAAAAATAGAATCCCTTTGCTTGCTGGATGGTAGTAGTTGGTGGAGAAAAAGGTCAGTTATAATGGTGACTTATTCATCCACAAACACTCCCCGGAACCCAACTTACCCATGAAGACTCTGCAGTGTGGTTAAGCCCTAGCCAAATGCTCTTGTGCTATAAGGTTCATGGCATGTCATTTCTCCTAGAGAAGCTTCCTGACTCATGGCAACCAGTCAGCCTCTCCTTTCTGAAGACTTCCTACTGAGCTGTGACTCAGAGATAACTATCTGCTCTTGTCACCAAACACTTGGACTGAGTGTGTTACAGCCTATAAACTTGCTTACGTGGAAGGCCTTTCTCCCCACTTAGAGTCTTCATTGTCATGACTTGCAGCCTGAAGCTATCCTGACTTTTCTCAATGTCCTTTGCACCAGGGTCTGTTTTATTGTACTAGCACGTCTGTAGGAGTTACCATGCAATGCTCAGTTACTGACAGTTTTCCTAACCTTCCTCAGAACTAAAATAGAGACCATTTTACAACCTATTTCCTAGTGTCAATGTGATGATTAAAGATAGTACCTAAAGATATGGCAACCCACTCCAGTGCTCTTGCCTGGAGAATCTCAGGGATGATAGAAACTAGTGGGCTGCCGTCTATGGGGTCGCACAGAGTCGGACACGACTGAAGCGACTTAGCAGTAGCAGCAAAGATACTAGAACCATATCTCAGACACACTGTTGTTACTGCATTAATGTATCTCATGGATACTGACTTTATCTTCCTTACTTACTCCATGTTCAGTGTGAACCCTCTTTCCTGTTTACTTTGGTTATTGTTATTATAGGGAGTAGAACTGTCTGACCAAGAAAAGATTCTTGATCATTGTGAGTCTCAGTACTCTCAAATGTAAAATGGGATTTTAACATGTTGTGTAAAACATTTTATGGGTTAAACTGGAAAAGGGGTATAAAAGTGATAGCACAGCAGCACTGGGCCTAGCACATAGTAAGTATTCAGCAAAGACTTGGAGGGATTGTCAGAGCCTTGGCTGAATCACCACCTGGGATGGGGCACATCTGTCTCCTCAGGTTGAAAAGATTTAGGTGTCATTCCTCAGGTGGGCGGAGAGAAACATGCTTTTCCTGCCTATGTAACATGTCTTGTGTCAGAGGGCTATGAACAGTAGTTGTTCTTCTTAGAAACTATTTGGACCCCAAAGCAAGCTTAGCTCCAAACATAATGTTGTTTGAATTAACCCAAATTGTTTAATATGTGCCACTAACTTCCAGAATTCTACAAGTATCTTAAAATGAACTTGTTTCATTATTTATCAATTCTCTCAATATTATCAACCATAGTTGTCAACTAACCATTTATCTTGACCTGGCGCTAAGAAATCAGTTCATTTTAGGTTGATTATGACTTTAGGAACTAAGTATCCTTTGTGCTACTAAACTCAGTTGAACAGGCCCCCAGGGATGAGGGGGTGGGAAGGAGACAGCACCATAGTGGAAAAAGTGGTTTTAATTTTAACTTTTATTCGGTATTAACTGTTTTCCCACACTACTTTGTAAATCACAGACAGGAAAAAGCACAAAGCAATAAAAGCAAAACATATTCAAATAAAACCCCACAGTATGGCATAGCAGTAGGTACTGAAGCCTTTTGAGGCTTAATTTTTTTTTTTTAATGCCTCATTTGCTTTTGAATTTGGAATTTCAGGAGGCAGAAGAAAACTTGTTTTAACTTGTCTAAAAAATAATGTATATTGTTGTTGAATCAAGACTGAAGAAATGCCCCCTCAAAGCTCTCTTCCAGGATACCATTCTTGATAATTACCTCACCTTTATTTTTTTTTGGTAACTAACCAGGGGGATGCTAGACTCTTACTTCTAAGGTTTGTGTCGTGCTATTATATTGTTTAAAGTGTGTTAGTCACTCAATCATGTTTGGTTCTTTGTGACCCTACAGACTGTATCGTGCCAGGCTCCTCTGTCCATGGACTTCTCCAGGTAAGAATACTGAAGTGGGTTGCCATTCCATTCTCCAGGGGATCTTCCTGATCTTCCCAGAGATTGAACCCCGGGCTTCTGCATTTCAGGTGGACTCTTTACTATCTGAGCCACCAGGGAAGTTCCATATTAGTCCATCTCTGGTGGACAGTTGTGTTGCATCAAATATATATTAAACTCTGTGAATTCAGCTGTCTGCATTTGTCAAAAGAGGAAGAGGTTAAGAGGATTTAAAAAGTGTGAGCAAGTCCAGCCACTATTTCACTAGCCCCTAAGCAAATGTTCATTGGTTTCATGGGATGCCCTAATTGCAAAAGTGGTTCTCCAGGCTAAGTATGTGTCTTAGTGCTGAAAACTCAATTTTTTAATAGTGTAGTTTTAAAACTTATTTGGTGATCAAAGGAAGAAAAAGCAATGTCTTACATCCCTAGAAAGAAACGTAGCAGACTTTGAAGGGTAATTATAGCTTTATCCACCAATTTCACACCAACCCCCACAAAAGATGGGACTCTGTTCATTGCAAGGCAGACGTGGGAGCCATGCATCAGAGTGGCAGTTCAGATCATAGCAGTTTCCTCTCTTCCCTGGCTGAATGATCCTGGGACAAAGACATGGCCTATGCAAGGACAATCAGATTCTCCATCCCAGGAACCTGAAATCTGATTAAAAAGATGCAGACAGAGATGTTTCCACAGCAGAGTTAGTTGAGTGGCAGCTTCAGTGACTCCCGGGGCTGAAATCCCCTAAACTGCTCCCATTCCTTCTCTTTTCAAATCACAATTGTTTGGCAATTCTTATGATTCTGTGAGTCTTCCTAATCTTAAAACAAGTTAGCCAGAGTTGCTTTTTGTGTTTGCAACCAAAAGAACTTTAATCAATATACCAAGTTGTGATCCCATTAGGTTAAAAGTTTCTTGGAATTAGAACAGAGTCATTAACAATCGCTTAAAGAGCCTGGAGGGTGCCCACGACACCAACAGCTCTGGATAATGCAAAATGAAGATGCCAAAGGACAGAACCAGGGTAGTCCAAGGCTATAAGCTGTTATTTCCTAAGGTGGGTTCCATGGATCCCAGCAAATCCAGCAAAATGATTTCTGATTCAAAAGATTCCATGGCCAAATCAGTTAGAGAAAAGCAGTATACTCTATTCCTCACCTAGAAAGTCATGCAAATAAGCCCCTCAAACCCACTAAAGACCCAGCAATAAAGACATTTAATTTGTTAAACCAGGATTTCTAAAATGTATTAAATAGCATCCAGTCTTCTCTACCTCATCCCTTTACTTACTCCCCAAATACTGGTTAACACAATAATAGAAACTATGGGGTGATAATTGCTAGTGAGATGTTTCCTGGGAGCTTTGACTTCATACTCTCTGGTCTCCCCATCATGCCTCAGGTGTTTACTGAGAACTGTAATGTGCCCAGACCTGTGTTGGGTATTCTCAGGGCGGCCATAGTATGGTGGAAGGAGCTTTGTAGGAGGAGTGAGAAGATGTGTTTGGAACTCCAGCTCTGGTCTGGAACTCAAAACTGGCTTTGTTCCCATGGGCAATCCTTAATTTCATTCTGAATCAATTTCTTTGTCTTTCAAATGGGGCTGGTAAAATCAACCTTACCTCACAACTGGATTGTTAAAAAGATCTAATAGGATAATGCATTTGAGGGCACTTCGCAAACTTCAAAGCATTACATGAATATTAACTATTAGAAGAAATAAATAACTTAGAAAATGATGTTAGATGTTATGGAGAGACAGCGAGCAAGCCTTGGGATCACAGGCTTATAGCTGTGATTTTGGAATACAATAAATGCTTCAGTATCATAGTTGAGTATTAAGTGTGTCAAGACAGTTTACTGAATTCAGTAATCTACTGAAATATGAATTTTTATTTGTACCTGTATTTGTTATTTTACATAACAAACTACTCCAAAACTCAGTGGCGTACAGTAATCAATATTTATTTCTTGTATGTATGTCAGAAAAATGCCTGGGATTCAACTGATCTGGACTGTACTTGGGTTTGGCTCTAAGCAATGAGTTGTTCTGGGTCTGCTTTACGCGTCTTTTATCTTCCTTGGACATGTGGCATTGATAATGGCAGACTACAAAAGAGAACACCTAACTACACAGGCACATTTCAAAGCCTAGCTTGGTCATGTCCATTAACATCCCACTGGATGAAGCAAGTCACATGACAAATCCCAGGGGTAATGACAAATCAATGGGTAAGGGAGGAAGGCTCCTTCCATGGAGGTGAAATAGGGATAGGGAGAGAAAATATTTACTGAGCAATAACTCATCCTGTGCAGTCTCCATGATCTTACCTGCTTCTATTTCAAGCAGGTATTCAGCCCCATAAGGGATTATTTCCTCAGGGATTACTTCGGAGGGAGTAGTAATACTTGTAGACAGAAACTTCCCTGTCTGTCATAAAAGCCTAACAGTTACTGAAGCAACTATATATTTGAGGTCAACTGGAAGTGAGAGAATGCCTTTGAAGTTAACAAGAGGAAAAGGAAGAGAGTTCACAGAATTTAAGTAAAAGTCAATGTGGGTGGAAAGATAATTGATCAGAACGTGGCTCCTGGGACTTAAGTGGTAGTCCAATGGTGTTAAGACTTTGCTCTCCCAATGCAGGAGGCTTGGGCTGGATCTCTGGTCAGGGAACTAAGATCCTGCATGCTGTGTAGGGTGGTGCAAAAATAACCCCAACCAAACAAAGCAACAACAACCACAAAAACAGAGCTCCTAAGTACAGAGATGTTATGTCTTAAAAAAAAATTTCACCTAGCCCCACAGAAAGCTCAGGATAGAGCCTCTGTCCCTAAAGCGATTACAGAGTCCCAAGCTCTGAGGACATGACTGGCCACCATGATAGCTTGACTACCCTAGTCTCTGGACACCACCTAAGGTTCTGGATTGAGATGGGGCCCTAAGAAGGTGCAGGGTCCCCTAATGGACTGAATTTCCTGCTGGTTTGGGCAGCTGGAAGAAGAATAGCAGCTCTTTAAAAAAAAGAAATGATATAACTTTTCACGCCTATATTTATAGCCCAAGATTCATTCCTACTACATGGTTTATTTCAATTTTGCTATTGTAAAAGCAAAACAAATCGCTTTGTTTGATATTTTGTTTGATATCAAATTGTTATGATATTTTGGGGTGATTTGAAGTTCGTTGCCAGATTTAGCAAATCAACATACAAACACTTAATTAAATTTGTATTTCAGATGAACAAAATTTTTTTAGTATTAGTATATTCTAGGAAATATTTAAGATATACTAAAAAATTATTCTTTATTTCTCTAAAAAAGAAACTTAATTGGGTGTCCCGTATTTTAGTCCATAACACTATGTACGCCTCTGTAAGCATGAAGCATATTTAGACCAGTAAAGGGTGACTTTTGGATGACCTGGCCATTTTTGGCCTGTTCTGCAGCTGTCCAGCAGACTCTTTGAAGCTGGGGTGACTCCAAAGTAGGAGGTGGGCTTCCTACTGGGGACACTCAAGGGGTGTTGAGCTCCCTTTTCCCTGATAAATCAAGTGCTTCGCCCATGCCTTGCCTCTCTATTCAGAAGACATGGCAGGCAAGAGCAGCAGGAGTTCTCATATTCAGCCTGCTTCTTCCCTGCCCTTACTAATTTAGGATGGTTTCCACAATTTTGTGGACATAACTGTGTAATCTAATAAAGGTAGATTAAATTACAGTTGAATATTTTCAGATCTGAACATGGGAAAAATGTATCCTGTTTCAAAAAACTTATCAACTGCCCCACACTCGTTTTGTTTATCTTTTATCTGGGAACTGGGCAGACAGAAACTATCTTGGGTTATTGTATGTGAAAGTCTCGAAGTTGTGTTGGTTTTTTAACCAAAAAGAAAAAAAAGAAAACTCTCAAATCCACAAAATTTTGTCCCAGCACATACCAAAGATATGAGGAACCTGAGCTCTATAGCCTTGGAATAGATATTTCATGTTAAGAAAAATAAAAGTACTCATCTTGATCACTGCCACACAGCACAGATGCAAGCACCATTTCTTAAGGTTCTTCAAGTGAGAAATGCTGGTCACTAAATCACTTAGGTAATTCTGTGAGCAGAAAGAAAAAAGAACATGAATTTGAACCAGATGAAATATTGGTTCTGTTCAGGTTCAGCTCACAGCATATTTAGATACAGAGATTTTGATCTGGTTCAATAGGTTTAGAGTATTAGGGTGGTGAACTCTGATTTTTGGTTCATAGTGGAGGCTGAGTCTCAAGAAAGTGAAAATAATGTTGTTCCCCATTTTGCATCTTTAAAAAAAGACCTTGTGTTTCCCTTTATTTATTGGTGTATTTATTTATTGTGTGGCACTGTTAGCTTTGCCCAGTGTTCTAATGCATAATAGCACATCTCCAGTGAAGTAGAGTTTGTTTGCTAAAAACCTGCAGGTATTTCTTGGCCATTTTCTCATTAATAGAGTATGATGGGCAGGACCCATGGCAAGTCAAAGAGGCTAGGGTTGAACAGAAACCACTGGAAATTCAGTCTAATTCTATTTTGGATACCCTCCAAGAATTGTGTTTTTTTTTCTTCTTGCCTCAGCAAATGGATTTGGAACTTCCAAGAATTCAGAAGATTCAGCTTGAGATGCTCAGAGATCCAGAAAGTATAAGAAGTTTTCCTTAATTCAGGCAATACACATATTTAATCTATTGGCTGAGGTTGACTTCTCCATATTTTAAGAATAAAATGTTTGAAAACAAAGTGAGGATGTACACACACACAAAAAAAAAATCAGAAAAGAAAAAATCTTTGAGGAGTAAAATTAAAGTGTCCAAGTGACTAAACAGTTTTAAACACTGTAAAATTCTTTAGAAACACGTATGTATTCAGTATACAAATTACAAACAATTCTTAGTTATTTTTTATTTGAAGTATAGTTGAATTATACTATTTTGTTAGTTTTCTGCTTTACTGCAAAGTGATTTGGATACACACACATACACACACATTTCTTTCATATCTTTTCCACCATAGGATATTGAATATAGTTCCCTAGGCTACACAGTAGGACCTTGTTGTTTATCTATTTTATATATAGTAGTTTGTATTTGCTTCCCAAACTCCTGATTTATCCCTCCCCTACCCCTTCCCCTTTGGTAATCCTGTCTTTTCGTTTGTGGTCTGTTTCTGTTTTGTAAATAAATTCATTTGTGTCATATTTAAGATTCTACATAAAAGTGGTATCATAAGGTATTTACCTTTCTTTCTGACTTCACTTAATATGATAATCTCTAGGTTCAAACATATTGCTGCAAATGGTATTCCTTCATTCATTTTTGTGATTGAGTAGTATTCTGTTGTATATATATGTACCACACCTTTAACCATTCATCTGCCAGTGGACATTGGGATTGCTTCATGTCTTGGCTATTGTAAATAGTGGTTCTGTGAACATTGGGGTGCATATATCTTTTCAAATTATAGTTTTCTCCAGATATATGCCCAGAAGTGGGATTGTTAGATCATATGGTAATTCTAATTTTCATCTTTTAGGGAACCTTGATACTGTTTTCCATAGTGGCTATACAAATTTACATTCCCACCAATAGTATACCAGGGTTCCCTTTTCCTCACACCCTCTCAAGCATTTGCTATTTGTAGACTTTGAGATTTGTAACATTGTACGGGAAAAGGCAGAGGAATCAGAGATCAAATTGCCAACATCGGTGGGATCATCAAAAAACAAGAGTTACAGAAATTTTGTTCTTTAAGAAAATTAGAGATACCAAGGGAACATTTCATGCAAAGATGGGCTCGATAAAGGACAGAAATGGTATGGACCTAACAGAAGCAGAAGATATTAAGAAGAGGTGGCAAGAATACATGGAAGAACTGTACAAAAATATCTTCACAACCCAGATAATCATGATGATGTGATCACTCACCTAGAGCTAGACATCTTGGAAAGTGAAGTCAGGTGGGCCTTGGAAAACATCACTACAAACAAAGTTACTGGAGGTGATAGAATTCCAGTTGAGCTGTTCCAAATCCTGAAAGATGATGCTGTGAAAGTGCTGCACTCAATATGCCAGCAAGTTTGGAAAACTCAGCAGTGGCCACAGGACTGGAAAAGGTCAGTTTTCATTCCAATCCCAAAGAAAGGCAATGCCAAAGAATGCTCAAACTACTGCACAATTGCACTCATCTCACATGCTAGTAAAGTAATGATCAAAATTCTCCAAGCTAGGCTTCAGCAATACGTGAACCTTGAACTCCCTGATGTTCAAGCTGGTTTTAGAAAAGGCAGAGGAACCAGAGATCAAATTACCAACATCCTCTGGATCATGGAAAAAGCAAGAGAGTTCCAGAAAAACATCTATTTCTGCTTTATTGACTATGCCCAAGCCTTTGACTGTGTGGATCACAATAAACTGTGGAAAATTCTTCAAGAGATGGGAATACCAGACCACCTGACCTGCCTCTTGAGAAACCTGTATGCAGGTCAGGAAGCAACAGTTAGAACTGGACATGGAACAACAGACTGGTTGCAAATAGGAAAAGGAGTCCGTCAAGGCTGTATATTGTCACCCTGCTTATTTAACTTATATGCAGAGTACATCATAGACTGGAAGAAACACAAGCTGGAATCAAGATTGCCAGAAGAAATATCAATCACCTCAGATATGCAGATGACACCACCCTTATGGCAGAAAGTGAAGAGGAGCTAAAAAGCCTCTTGATGAAAGTGAAAGTGGAGAGTGAAAAAGTTTGCTTAAAGCTCAACATTCAGAAAATGAAGATCATGGCATCCGGTCCCATCACTTGATGGGAAATAGATGGGGAAGCAGTAGAAACAGTGTCAGACTTTAGTTTTTGGGGCTCCAAAATCACTGCAGATGGTGATTGCAGCCATGAAATTAAAAAACGCTTACTCCTTGGAAGAAAAGTTATGACCAACCTAGATAGCATATTCAAAAGCAGAGACATTACTTTGCCGACCTAGGTCCGTCTAGTCAAGGCTATGGTTTTTCCTGTGGTCATGTATGGATGTGAGAGTTGGACTGTGAAGAAAGCTGAGCACTGAAGAATTGATGCTTTTGAACTGTGATGTTGGAGAAGACTCTTGAGGGTCCCTTGGACTGCAAGGAGATCCAACCAGTCCATTCTGAAGGAGATCGCCCTGGGATTTCTCTGGAAGGAATGATGCTAAAGCTGAAACTCCAATACTCTGGCCACCTCATGCAAAGAGTTGACTCATTGGAAAAGACTCTGATGCTGGGAGGGATTGGGGGCAGGAGGAGAAGGGGACCACCCAGGATGAGAAGGCTGGATGGCATCACGGACTCAATGGACATGAGTCTGAGTGAACTCCGGGAGATGATGATGAATAGGGAGGCCTGGTGTGCTGCGATTCATGGGGTCGCAAATAGTCAGACACAACTGAGCGACTGAACTGAACTGAACAGAAAAACATCTACTTCTGCTTTATTGAGTATGCCAAAGGCTTTGACTGTGTGAATCACAAAAAACTGTGGAAAATTCTTCAAGAGATGGGAATACCAGACCACCTGACCTCCTGAGAAATCTATATGCAGGTCAAGAAGCAACAGTTAGAACCTGACATGGAACAATGGACTGGTTCCAAATTGGGAAAGGAGTATGTCAAGGCTGCATATTGTCACCCTGCTTATTTAACTTCTATGCAGAGTACATCATGCGAAATGCTGGACTGGATGAAGCACATGCTGGAATCAAGACTGCTGGGAGAAATATCAATAACCTCAGATATGCAGATGACACCACCCTTATGGCAGAAAGTGAAGAGGAACTAAAGAGTTTCTTGATGAAAGTGAAAGAGGAGAGTGAAAAAGTTGGCTTAAAACTCACCATTCAGAAAACTAAGATCATGGCATCTGGTCCCATCACTTCATGGCAAATAGATTGGGAAACAGTAAGAGACTTTATTTTCTTGGGCTCCAGAATCACTGCAGATGGTGACTGCAGCCATGAAATTAAAAGACACTCCTTGGAAGAAAAGCTATGACCAACCTAGACAGCATATTATAAAGCAGAGACATTACTTTGCCAACAAAGTCCCATCTAGTCAAAGCTATAGTTTTTCCAGTAGTCATTTATGGATGTGAGAGTTGGGCCATGAAGAAGGCTGAGCACCGAAGAACTGATGCTTTTGTACTGTAGTGCTGGAGAAGACTCTTGAGAGTCTCTTGGACTGCAAGGAGATCAAACCAGTCAATCCTAAAAGAAATCAACCCTGAATATTCATTGAAAGTACTGATGCTGAAATGAAGCTCCAATATTTGACCCCATGTTTTGAAGAGCCAATTCATTAGAACAGACTCTGATGCTGGAAAGACAGAAGACAGGAGGAGAAGGGAACAACAGAGGATGAGATGGTTGGATGGCATCACCGACTCAGTTAAAATGAGTTTGAGCAAGCTCTGGGAGATGGTTAAGGACAGGGAAGCCTGGCTTGCTGCAGTCCATGGAGTTGCAAAGAGTCAGATACGACTGAGTGAGTGAACAGCAACAACAACAGATTTTGATGATGGTGGTACCTCGTTGTAGTTTTGATTTGCATTTTTCTGATGATTAGTGATGTTGAACATGTGCCTATTGGCCAACTAAATGTCATCTTTTGAGAAATGTCTATTTAGGTCTTCACCTACTTTTGATTGAGTTGGTTGGTTTTTTTGTTATTGAATTATATGAGTTATCTATATATTTTAGAAAGTTAACTCTGTTGGTTTCATCTTTTGCAAATATTTTCTCCCAGGCAACAGACTGTCTTTTCATTTTGTTTATGGTTTCCTTTGCTGTGTAAAAGCTTGTAAGCTTGATTAGATCCTATTTGTCTATTTTAGCTTTTATTTCTATTGACTTGAGAGATTGACCTATGAAAACATTGATATGATTTATGTCAGAGAATGTTTTGCCTATGTTCTCTTCTAGGAGTTTGATTTTGTCATGTCTTATATTTAAATCTTTAAGCCATTTTGAGTTTATTTTTGTGTATAATGTGAGGGTGTGTTCTAACTTCACTGATTTACATTTGGCTGTCCAGCTTTCTCAATACCACTTGCTAAAGAAACTATTTTTTCTCCATTGTATATTCTTGCCTCCATTGTCAAAGATTAATTGACTGTAAGTGTGTGGATTTATTTCTGGACTCTTTGTTCTGTTCCATTATCCATATGTCTGTTTCTTTGCCAATACCATGCTGTTTTGATTACTATAACTTTGTAGTATTTTCTGAAGTCTGGGAGAGTTACGCCACCAGCTTTATTTTTTTCCCCTCAGGATTGCTTTGGAAATTCTGAGTCTTTTATGGTTCCATATAAATTTTAGAATTATTCTAGTTCTGTGAAAAATTTCATGGGTAATTTTATAGAGATCACATTAAATCTGTAGGTTGCTTTGGGTAGTATGGCCATTTTAACAATATTAATTCTTCCAATCTAAGATCATGAGGTATCTTTCCATTTCTTTGAATCATCTTCAGTTTCCTTTATTAATGTTTTATAGTTCTCAGCATATATCTTTTACCTCCTTGGTCAAGTTTATTCCTAAGCACTTTAGTTTATGTGATTTTAAAAGGTATTTTAAAAATACATTTATATATATATATATATTACTTTCCTTTTGTAATATTTCACTGCTAGTATGAAGAAATGCAACAGGTGAGTCTTGTATCCTGCTACGTTGCTAAATTTATCAATTCTAGTAGTTTTTGTTTGGAGTCTTTAGGATTATCTATATTTAGTATCAGGCTTCCCTGGTAGCTCAGACAGTAAAGAATCTGCCTGCAATGTAGGAGACAAGAGTTCAGTTTCTGGGTCAGAAATATCCCCTGGAGAAGGAAATGGCAACCCACTCCAGTATTCTTGCCTGGAGAATCCCATGAATAGAGGAACCTGGTAGGCTATAGTCCACGGGGTTGCAAAGAATTGGACACAACTAAGCGATTAAGCACACGTATTTAGTATCATGTCATCTGCCTATAATGACTATTTTATCTCTTCTTATCTAATTTGGATTCTTTCATTTCTTGTTCTTGCCTGACTGGTGTGGCTAGGACTTCTGCTGCTGCTGCTGCTGCTGCTAAGTCGCTTCAGTCGTGTCTGACTCTGTGCGACCCCAGAAACAACAGCCCACCAGGCTCCCCCATCCCTGGGATTCTCCAGGCAAGAACACTGGAGTGGGTTGCCATTTCCTTCTCCAATGTATGAAAGTAAAAAGTGAAAGTGAAGTCGCTCAGTCGTGTCTGACTCTTAGTGACCCCATAAACTGCAGCCCACCAGGCTCCTCCGTCCATGGAATTTTCCAGGCAAGAGTACTGGAGTGAGGTGCCATTGCCTTCTAGTACTCTGTTGAATAGAAGTGGTGAGAGTGGCCATCTTTGTCTTGTTCCAGATTTCAGCAGGGAGCCTTTCAGCTTTTCACAATTGAGTATTATGTTTGTCATAAATACCTTTTATTATCTTGATATATGTTCCCTCTATATCACTTTGTTAAAAGTTCTTATCATAAATTAATGTTGAATTTTATCAAATGATTTTTTTGCATCTAGAGATGATCATGAGGTTTTTGCTTTTTCCTTTGCTGAATAAGTATCACATTGATTGATTTTCATATGTTGAATCAACCTGGTGACCTTGGGATGAATCCAGCTTGATCATAGTATATGATCTTTTTAATGTGTTGTTGGATTCATTTTGCTAATATTTTGTTGAGAATTTTTGCATCTGTATTCATCAAAGATATTAGCCTGCACTTTTCTTTTTTTGGTAGTGTCTTTGTCTTTTGCTATCAGGGTGATGGTGGCTTCTGAAAATGACTTTGGGAGTGTTCTCTCTTCTTCAACCTTTCAGAAGAGTTTGAGAAGGGCTTAGTTGTTTATCTTTAATGCTTCCCAAAAATCTTTAAGAAGAAATAGATGAATCCCATCTCACTACCACCACTCTACAAATATACCTTTCACCTCTCAAATATATTTAAAAAGCATGAGAGGTATCTGTCCTGGTTTGATTATATACTCAGCCCAATATCCTAAAATTGTAGACTTTTAAAATTCAGGAACATAGGAATTTCAAGGTATCCTGGGCATAATTATTGATTTTTCAGATAAGTAAACTGAGGTTCAGAGAGGTAAAATGATTTACCCAAGGTCACATGATTCATGCTTTATGGAGCTAGAACCGAAACTTGAATCTCCTGTTCTTACTTAGGTCAAAGCATGAAAAGAATTAATGGTCACAATAGTGTCCCCAAAACCTCACAACAACTCAAATCCTTCCAGAATGACTGTCCTGGAATGACTGACCTTTAGCCATTCTGCAGTCCTTACTAGGTAAGAAAGAGAACGTGGATATTCTGGAAAGATGTTGAACAATCCCAGGGCTGAAACAAAAGGATTTTCTGCCTGATCCTTAATTATACACAAAAGTTCCAAAACAACCCAATTTCCATGAGCATTCATTGCTGTTTTACATTGTTTGGGGGGCCCTTACCTTCTCTATATTCCCTTTTTCCTTACCCCCTCCCCCCCTCAAAAAAAAACAGATCTTTTCTAACCCAGGCTTAAGCTGCAGAATTTTCTATGCTGTCCTAAGAGGATACTGCATGCCTATGACTTGTTTTTCCTTAAGCACCTAAGGTCTTGACTTGTAGGACACTGATATTTGTTAAGCATCATGGGATGGTTAATCAATATTTTGCAATCTCTCTTTCCAACTCCATCAGGAGAACGTAGTTGTTCAGTTTTCATTCTTCCTTTATGGCAACAACTGCAAACCCTGACTCTTGGTTAACAAAGAAGGAAAACTTTGTAAGCATCTTGGGATTAATTACTACTGGGATCTGTCTGCCCATCCATGCTAATAAAGTATGAGACTTCTCTCTATTTATCATCTTTATTTCCTCAGAGACACCAGAAAACAGCACCACCACCACCAACAACAGAGTGGAATGAATCTGATTAAGGCAGGAGCCCAGCATCCTGAATCCTTCATCACGCCATCAGAGATTAAAAAGGTGTTGGTGCGGGAGAGGCATACAGCACAGAGCACCTATGTGACCTTTTGTCTCCTGTACACCACAATTGCCAGCCAGATTAGCATCTGAGGCAGAAAGTGGAAGGGGCCTAATGTTCAGCTCTGTGTTTTTGTTGAAACTAATTTCCTTTCCAGCATTTGAGGACTTGACCACTAAGTCTTCCTGTCAGGTCTGACTTTCTTGCCAAAGAACTCAGGATCTTTCCTGTCTTAGAAGAGAATATGCTGTCTCACTGATCTGCAACAGGTTCCTGAGCCCCGAAATGCCAGGTCAGAGCCTTGCTTGTGCTGGTTGTTGACTATTTGCAATGAAGATTGGCCCAAGGCAATGCCAAAACCCTTGGTAAGGTACACCCTTAGTCAGATCTTCCTGTAAGGACTCAGAAGACTTGCTGTCACTGTGATTTTTTTTTACTACTATTTGTAGGATCACTTGAATAATACCTGTCCCTTCCCCATGATGGTAATCTCCATGAAGCCAGCTTCTGCATCCTGTTTCCCTGGTATATGCAGCCCCCAGCACACTGCATGGCATGGAGGACACATTTGTGAAATGGATGCAGTCTGGTGAGACTAAGCAGGTATCATGAGCAACATTTTTTCCTGATAAAGAAACTAAGCCCTTAGAGAAGTTAAGCATCTCATCCAAGGTCATGAGCTAGTTAGCAACATGGACTAGTTAGAGACTAGAACCTAGGCCAACTTAACTTCTAATACAGCACACTTACTATACTTATACGTATGTAGGTTGTTCAGAGGAGCTGGCTTTTAATCTTGACCCTTCTGATTCCTTGCCATGCAACCTTGATGAAGCTATATAACTTTTCTAAGCATCATTTTCCTCATTTGCAAGATGGAGTTAATAATGTATGCACATTGTGAATCAATATAACTAACATAATAACTATCAACTATTATTCTAGGAATGCTGCAAAAAATCTAGACTTTATTCATTAAAAATTTGTGGTAGTTTCGGTAAGAACTTGATTGGTGTTGGCCTTTTCAAAATCTGTGAAGAACTCTTAAGAGATAGTCAGAACTTACTTGAGGGGAAGAGGGAGAGAAGAGATGAAAAGATTTAGAATGCAAATGGAAGATCTTAACAACATTTGGGAAACAGTGCGTTTAAACTGCTTAAAAGGACAAATTGTTTTAAAAATGTCAAATTAAGCGTTTTTAGACACATTTATTTACAGACAACCCTGTTACTATAATTGTAAACACTTCTTCTCTATTCATTAAAGTAGGTTCCCTAAGGGGGTTCTTTAGTACATTTATTAGCCTGCTTCCAATTAGTATTCAGTGCTTAAAAGTAACTAAATTGCATGTCCCTTAAAATATCTTGTAATTGATCTCACTGGTTCCAGGAACCACCCCCCACCCCACTCCCCGAACCCTGCCCCTCATGTCTCCCACCTCCATCTGATGCTGCCATTTCTTTACACAGAGCAGGCTCTTCCATGCCTCCAAACCTCTACATTTGCTGTTTCTGTTACAGGAACATCCTCCCCCAGATCTTCATAGAGAACTTTCCTTCTTATCACTGGAGCCAGGACATGTTTATTCCTCAGCATGCACCTTATTAAAAGAGCCCTCTTCACCTCACACAACTTCAACTCGCATTGGTTTAAGCTACTTTCATTCCCAACCCCCAATCTGAACCTGTGTGGGTTTATTTAATTCCTGTGTCCACCTTCTAGGCTGGAGGCTTCATGAGAGGAGAGGTCTCTCTTTCTTTGTTCCTGCACCTGAAACTGTGCCTGGTATGTTGCTGGTGCTCAGGAATTATTCAGTGAATGAATGAAATGAATAGTTTCTAGACCAACTTGATGTCTGGGTTAGAAAAAGCTGATCAGAGTTAATCCAGATAGATGCAAACACGTAAACAGAAGTCCTTAAATCTCTCTAGCATGAAAGCTCTTTCTTTCAGAAATAGCAAACAATTTCAGAATTTTTACAGCAAATCAGCTGCAATATTGGCAAATACCAGTAGTCAGGAAGATGAGAACTATTTAAAGGATGGTTAAGATTGACTGATGTTTTAATGAAATGACATACAATAAACCTCACCTTTCTCTCTCTCCTTACCCAGCACACACAACTCCACCACCCTTTTGAAAGCTTTAACCTAGAAATTCTTGAGTCAAAATGCCTCATTTTGTGAAATTAATACAAGCTGGAAGAAGGTAGTAAAGGTAGCCTAAGGGGCTCCTCTGTCCATGGGATTTTCCAGGCAAGAATACTGGAGTGGGTTGTCATTTCCTTTTCCAGGAGATCTTCCCGACCTGGGGATCAAACCCAGGTCTCCTGCATTGTAGGCAGACGCTTTACCATCTGAGCCACCAGGGAAGTCACAGTACCATTTATACAGGTGCACAAATTCTAGGCTTGATAAATATTAAATCAGTCTTTCAGGGAAGCCAATATAAACAGTATGATATCACTGATTAATTTATTTCAGAATCTCCATCTGATTTACTCTCATAAGAGCTGGATGGAAGTTTCATTATTTGATGTTGAATATGGTGATACAACTTTGTATCAGTAACTTTTCCTCAAGTTACTGATCCACAAGGATTACATGCCTTGTTTAAGGAAATCCAGGGAGCCAGTGGGAACAGACAGGAAAGGAGAATTCTGACTCCTCCCTCTCTCTCTATTTGTCAAACCTTCCTCTCCTCACTATGGGTTTTCTCCTTTCCCAATTGCAAATTGTCTCTCCCTTTTCACCTCTACTCCCCATCTCTACCCTTCTATACTCCTTTCAAAACCATCTTCATGTCTATATTTTGGAGGTAGCTGGGTAAGAAGAAGGTAGTTTCATCAACTGGTACTAAGAGTGATACATATAAACTAAGTCTCCCAATCTCAGGTACCTACAGGGGCTTAAATAATTTAAGTAAGTGACCTAGGTTGAGTGCCACGCAATAGAGAGTGGCGGAGACTGTGTTAAGTAGGAATGGCACGTGCCCCTTTAGAGGGGACAGCTACTCCACAGCTCTGCTCCACTATTGCTATGAAATGTGAATCCAGAATGACTAGATTTTTTTAAGTTGGATATTTGGGGTTTTATGGAAAATTCCCCAAATTTTAAAACCCCCAATTTTTTCATGGCTGGATTCAACCCATAGGCTGGCTATTTGCAAACTTAATATTAAATGTCCTTGGCTCAGAGTCCTTTCAATGGCTGAACCCACTCCACCTCCTGGGACCTCATCATCCTGTCTTACTCTCCACCTCCCTTCCCACCATACCCTCCCCGCCGCAGCCCAGCATGTACTCCATGTACTCCTTTTTTCTTTTTTTTTTTTAAATTTGTTTATTTTCTCTCTCTCTTTTGCTCTTCCTGTGTTCTGATGTTTACAGAGTTGTGTTCCCTCATAAGGCAGAGTTAGTGGAGAGAAGAAAGTTGAGGGCATGAGGAGAGGGGCTCATTTACGAGGCTCAGGCTGGAGGCTTGCAGTAGAAGAGAACAGAGTGGAGTGGAGGAACTTGGCTTGGCCATAGCCCCTGGGCACTAATGAGCATCTAGCTTAGAAAAATGTGGCAAACAAATGCCAAGGTGGGGTCCCAAGCAACCCCCATGCTCTCCTCTTATTTTCCTCTCAGCTTCTCCCTCACCAGTTCTCTAGGCTCATGGTAACATTGTCCAAAGGTTCCAGAGGCCTCTCCACATAATCTGAGAACAATAAGTAAACAACCAAAGGAAGAATTTATAGTGCCTTCCAAAGTAAAATTCTGGGCTAAAGTTGTGAAGCCAGAGTGGACTCCAGCCCACATTCTGTCTTGGTGAGGAACTGTCTGCCAGCGGTCAGGGTCCATGATGGTAACCTTGAGCAGGAGCTGACATTAGTCACAGCTCTGTCTCCACATTCCAAGGCACCATTTAAATAGCCTGTCTCCCTGGGAAGGAGAACAGCCCACAATACATAGAAATAACAGTCCCTATGGAAAGACTCTAATGCTTTACATGTATTACCCATTCATTCTACCTCTATGGGATAGGTACTATTAATTTTATTTTATAGATGGGGGAACTAAGTCATAAAAAGGTTAGCTATTTTACCCAAGGTCACAAATACAGCTTTCCTAAGAATATTGTGAAAACTAAATGGGATTCTGCATGTGCTACTGTAATAGGATGCAAAGTACTGAAGAAGTGTTCCTTTTAATTTTAAACTAATTTGCACCAAGCTATTAGCAGCAGATAATATGTTAATATATTACCCTTCCCAGGGGACTCATTCACTCAGTAAATATTGATTGAGCATCCACTATTGCACCCTAGATGCAGGGATGCATAAAGGAGCTTCTAGAATCTCCAAGAATCAGTCCAAAGTGGAGTCATAACAGATGAAGAGCTCCCCTCCTCCCACCACATGGCCCTAAACTGGGCACACCACTTGGTCTTGTTCTTAAGCTAGGTGATTCTTTCCAGAGAATGCACAGCTCAGTGGGAAGAGCCTGCCCTGAGGGCTCCCATGATTTGCAGGACTTCTAAGGCCCTCTGGCCAGACTGTTGTCTGTCTGTGAGTGGACAATAAATCCTCAAGCCCTTGTGTCACTCAATACCACTTTTGCTGCCTTTGCCTGCTTTGTATCAGGGTTCCTTCTGAGATGCTCCTTCCTCCGCACACCCCTATTCCTGGGCGCTAGGGTCAAGTCCATGGTAGGTTACCTTGACATGATTATAAGTGCCAAGTTCCAGAAGAGGCCCCAGATGAACCTGCTTCCCTTCCCTTCTTAAGGATAAACTCTTTCCTCCTACTTTGAGGCATTTTACCGACATCCGCAAAGACTAGCGATGTGGTGGCCCAATACTGTGTATGGGAAGGGATTCAGGCCAGCTGGTGCTTGTCAGCTGGGAGAGTGAATTCCCTCTGGGGAGTCCCATTTTCTCCATGAGTGAATTGGGAAGGCTAATCGAGATGTTCTCTGGGTTTCCTTACTGTTACCACTATCATATTCAAGATCTTCTTAGGCACTCAGCCAGATGGAAGGGAATGCAGGGGCACTCTAGGCAAAGCCAGGCTTCCTCACAGGCAGGGTAGACATCCACCTCTGTGGTATAATTCCAGGAGTGGGAGGCCCTTCCACCTTCCTGATGACAGCAACTCTGCCAATATCATCATTTGCAAAAACTGAACCCATGTTAAAAAGCAGTATCATTACAGAATCTAAGTATACTTAACTCTGAAGGGGAATGCATCTTGGGATTGCATTAAAAAAAAAAAAAAAAAAAAACCCTTTCATGGTGGTGTGAAGCCAGCAGTTGCCAAGGGAAATAAATAAGATAGAACTTTTGGGAACTAGCAAGGAAAAAACACTGGGTGAAGTCTCTAGGGAAGAGAAACACTGCTATATTCTTGGTATATCCACAGTCCTCTTCTATCTTTAAGCCCATCTTTATTTGACAGAGAAGTAAATGAACAGTCCTCAGCTTTGGATGAAGGAAGGGAGAGAGAATTTCTGGGAAGAGCCTATGCTTTCTGGCAAAGGGTGAATAGAACCAATCCAAGATGAGTTGAGTGAGCACAGAGAATTCAGAGTTGCATAGAGTTGGAGGTCCCATCCACTGGCCACAAAAGGAAGAAACCTGGAGGAGGCCATCACCAGCCTTCAGCTTTCATTCTTTTGACATTGTTCATGTTGGGTGGGGTTCCTGCTAAGAGAGACAGTCTACTTAATGGCTTTGAGCACATGCTTTGAAATCAGAAATTGAACAGTGGTCCTATTACCTACCAGTCCACCAGTTTGTGACATCAGAAACATTATTTCATCTCACTGTGCCTCAAATTCCAGTATGTTAAAACAGGATGCTCATAGTAACTAGCCCATAAGTATAATAAGGGTTAAAGATGAGACTGCAAAACACCTTGTGCTCAATAAATGATATGCTGAATATGATGAAGTGCAGATAATTCTGAGGAACTGTGTTTATGAATGTCAGTGTCCCTTGGCTTAGGGGTGAGGGAATGAATCCCATTGTGATCTGATACCAAGGTCAGATCAAGACTGGTAAAGTCCCTTACCGCCTGTGTGCCTCATTTTCTTCTTCTGCAAAAGGAGTATGATAATTATACCTACACATGGGATTTAGGAAAGGATTCATTCATTCAGCAAATATTTGTTAAGCAACTTTTCTGTGCCAGAAGCTGCTCTGTGCACTTGGGATACATCTGTGAACAAAATAGGTAGAGATTAGGAGCCAACATGTAGATCTTCTGAAGGAGTTCCTATAACTTAGCAAGCCCTCAGGGAAAGAAATTAAGAGGACGTCAGTGACAGAAGAACACCAACAATCTAATACAACTTCATAGACTCCAAACCAAATTTGCCAGTTCCAGGTTCCCAGCTCTGTACTAGACAAGTTCTTAATCTCTTTGGGTGTCAGTCTTTCTCATCTGTGAAAACATGGTAACAGCTCCATTCGTGAGGGTTGTACAGCACTGAAGTAAAGTGCCTGGTACGTATTAGGCCATCTCTGCAAGTCGGTTACTGTGTTAGTTTCCTAGGGCTGCCATAACAAACTTGGTGGCTTAAAACAACAGGAATATATCCTCTCATAGCTCTGAAGTCCAGAAGTACAAAATCAAGGTGTTGGAAGAATTGGTTCCTGCTGGAGGCTCAGAGGGAGAATCTGTTCTGTGCCTCTGGTTCTAGCTTCTGAAAAAGAACTAGCTGTAGACAACCCTTGGCTTTCTTTGGCTTCTAGCTCCGTTCCACCTATGTCTGCCTTCATCCTCATCTGCTCTACTCTGTGTCTGTGAGTTCTCTCCTCTTCTTCTACGGACACCAGTCATTGGATTTAGAGCCCATCCTAATCCAATATGTCCTCATCTTGTCCCGAGTACATCAGCTAAGACCCTTTTTTCAAGGAAAGTCACATTTTGAGCTTCCAGTTGGACATGAATTTGGGAGGGCCACTCTTCGACTCGGTTTAGTCACTTTCTAACCTCTCTTCACTACAAGGTTTCTGAGCCAAGATTTTTGAGTGAGATACAGCAGGCTTCGTGTCAGAACTTGAAGCCTTGCATCACCCCCCCCACCCCGCCCCCACCCTCCGCTGTTTCACCCATATCCCCTCTAGAACCAGAAAGATCATGCTGTCTCTTTGTAAATACTATTGAATCATCACAGGGAATGGACTAGAAGCTTGCAACCACTTGGGAATCATTTTGCTGGTGAAGGAGGCATGTTTAAGAGTTTCCTCACCTGTGTCCACCACCAAGAAATGAGGCATTTCTTACCTTGGAAAATGAGTCCATTCTTTCCAGACCAGTGGTGGTTGAACTCTGATGGGTGAGTAACTAACAACCCGAGGTATTAATGAATCAACCCATTACATTTATAGCTATTATGTCTGCACTTCAGCAGAGACCTTCTATAGGCAAGCTTTTAAATCAAGGGAGTGACTCTGATGGTGGAACTCTCATGCACTTTGGTGGGCTGCTGTGTGAAGGTGTTTGGAGAAAGGTAGAACTCTGGCCATCCAGTTTAACTGCTAACATTTCTTGTAGGGACTAGCAGCTTCCACATGCAGGGCACTGATCTTAACACCCAAATGGAACTTACTGACCATAATCCAAATTCCTGCCTATCAGGGATTGATGATAAAGTAACTGGACAAATAACAGTAAAGCAAGGGAGATGCATTATGAAAGAGATATGAAGGACATACATGGGAAAGGCAGAGACTTATTTTGATGATGATGCTGAAAGCTCAGCTCCTGAGTACACTGCTGCTGCTGCTGCTGCTGCTGCTGCTAAGTTGCTTCAGTCATGTCCGACTCTGTGCGACTTGCTGCGTCAAATCTCGGGGACAGAATTTTGTTGAAGTAGAAAGACAGCGTTTTTACTTTGCCAGGCAAAGGGGGCCACAGCAAGCTAATGTCATCAAAACCCTGTGTCCCAAATTAGAAAAGATAGAGAGAAGCTTTGGGTGTGATCAGTTTGTGGACATTCTTCTGATGGGTTGGTGGTGAGATAAGTAGGAATCACCATCATCAACCTCCAGGTCCAACTGGCCTGGGGTCTACATGCTTCTGGGCAGCATACCATTGTTAAATTTCTCCCACCTGAGGGGATTTCAGTATCTGTAATGTAGTTCAAAGATATTGTTGTGTATATGCTTGGGTGAGAAACAGGACCTTACCCCAAGACTGCTCTTGACTGCTTGTTTCTCCCAAGTCTCACATCCCCTCCCTTCCCTAGTTAACAACTGCTTGAATCTGCCCATTGGAACTCAGGGAGGGTCATGGAGGCTGAATGAAGGCTGCTTCCTATAATCAAAGAAAGGCCTTGGGGGACACAGAAAGGCTTTGTGCCCAAGAGCCCCGCAGGGCCCTGCGTGGTATCAATGGCAGTGAGCTAAGAGATTAAATTGCAACACCTCGAGGAATAGGCAGATTTTGAAGGGTGAAGTGGCAAGAGAAGGTCACGAGGGATGACATTCCAGGCAGAGGGACCAGCAGAAACAAAATCATGGTGATGGGAGAAGGCAGAGTACACCCACAACTATGTGTTGTCTAGGTTGGTGGTTGGAGCATGCTGAGAGGCTACATGGGAAGTTAGGACTAGAGAATTAAACCCAGTCTTGGTGGTGGAGGGCCTGACTGCCAGGGGTTGATCTGAAGGCCACAGCTGATGCAGGAGAGCAACATGCTTAGGAGTAGTGGTCTGCCTGGCATCATGCTGCTGTCCTCCCTTAGTATCACAGAAGTTACTTCTCAGAGCCAGTGACTCCTGGTCTATAAAATGTAGGTGGCACTTGTCCTACCTCACAGCTTTCTTGTAAAAATTTCATAAAGTAATGCATGAAATAGCATAGAACAGTGCCAGGCACACACTAAGGAGTTGATAAATGCTTGTTATGAACTGTAAAGTTTTGGTAAGGGAAATGATTAAATTGAAGGGCGCTTGATAGGTGTGTGGGTTGGTTTTTTCAGGGTACATACAGCTCACGGCTACCCAGACAAGCTGCCTGGCTGAGGGCAGGGAACTGAGGGAGGTTCTAGGGCAGAGTGGCTCTTTTTTGGCCTTAGGAGGAGCTGGTCAAGAATTGGGGGCAGGCTAAGAGGAAGGACAGGGACAAGTCTACAGCTGGGGTTGGGCCCACAGGCAGCACCACAGAGGGGGAACCTGAAGGGAAGAAGAATTTTTTCAGCAGTCAAGGGGGGAGTAGTTTGCTTTCGTTGTCTCCGAGAAGCAGTTTTTCTTTTCGAGAGAGGGTAGACAAGATCTCAGAGTATCCAGTGTGTCCCTCAGGAGCTACTTAACCAAAGTGGGCAAGGGTGGAGGAAACAGCACAGGCAAAGGCCTAGAGGTAGAATGCACTGCAGGGAATAGCCAAGCGGGCACAGGGCAATTGCACGCATCTTGCAAGCCCTGGTCCCAGCTTAGAGGTGCCCAGAAGGTGAGACTGTCACCAATGTACTACAATTGTCTCATTTATACCAGACCCCACATGCCCTCCCTTCCCCCCTGCTTGTGCAGAGCCGACTTGTCCTCTGTGGCCCTGCTCAAGCTCATGCCCTGCTTGGAAAAAACTTTTCCAGCAGCCTAGGCTATGCTAATCTCTCCTATCTCTAAACTCCTGTTGTGCTAAAGACAGACTCTAGCTGTTTAGCACTGAAGTTGTTATTTACTCTGCCAGACAGGGAAGATGACGACTCAGAGGTTTCTCACGTAGAGTAAATGAAACAACCCTTTATAAGCACTCAGCGCAGTACCTGGTGCCTGATTAGTGCACAGCAAGTGCTGGCAGTTCTCCTGCTGCTGCTGTTCTTCCTCCTCCTTCACATCGGGATTATTGTCACTGCTTGGGGACACATGGTAGATGGCATCCTTGGGAACAACACACCACTGGGGCCATGGGTGCTTGGGCCTTAGCTGTTGCTGCCAGCCCTTTCTCTCACCCTCAAGAAAACATTCTGGAGAACTAAGTGAATGGATGTGACATTAGTATTATGATAACCTTGAATCCAGTCTAATTCATGTTTATTTTTTAACCATCTGCCAACAGTGGTACTTTAGCTTCATGAGTCACGCATTCCTTGTGGCAGATCTCATAATATATGGTGACTCACCAGTGCACTTGTGGCCCTGAAGGTGAAAACTTCTACTCGAGTTTTCACTTGTGTTACTTCTGCTTCCTGGTTAGATTGTAAACTCTGTGAGGACAGGAACCCTGCTGACTTCTTCCCTCCCCACCATGGTACTCAGTATTCTGGTTGGCATGTGGCTGTTGTTAACTAATCATGTGCTGATGAACTGATAAATCAGACTTAATAGCTTCTGGCTTATATTTCATCAGCAATGCTAATAGAAAGATATAGGTAGCTTAAATGGTGGAAATTTCAGAGGCATGTCCATAGCTTTATCTCATTCTTATGAAAATCTCTATAAAGGGAGAAAATTATATATTCATCAAGGCTTTTGGGGTGTATAAGTGATGGAAGTCTAACTGAGACTTCATTAAGCAAAAAAAAAAAAAAGGGGGGGGCAGAAATTAGTTCGTATAACTGAAAAAGTCCAAAGGTGTAGTTACGTTCAGGTAAAGCTGGATACAGGTCCTCAAGTTTTGTCAGCAGGACTATTTCTCAGTCCCTCCACTCTGTGTTTTTCTTCTAAATTTTCAAGCATGTTCTACACAGCTGGTGGCAAGGAGCTGCCAACAGCTTCAGGCTTATATTCGATCAGCAGGCAAAACCCTGTCACTTTCCCAGATCATGTTAACAGAATGTGGACCTGACACTGAGACTCAGAATGGGCCACACGTCTAAACTTAAACCAGTTTATAAGACTCAGCTTGATCAGTTATTCGTTACCTGCTGAGCTGAGATATTATCCAACACCACTGGGCTGGATGTTCAGAAAGAATGATTTCCCAAAAGATAATCTTTATACAGTTCCTAGAGATAGAAGAAATGGGTACTAAACAGGCAAATATTCTTGGCATTTGGCAAGCCTGAGTAAAGGCAATGATTATGTGTAGGAGCAGGAACAACTGTTTCCATGTCAACTGCTGTCACCATGGTGAGAAAGATACCAATCCATTGCATCATCTGTGCGTGCCGGGGGCTTTTTGCAGCAAATTTCAGACTATGACTTTGGTGCTAACATTTCAAAGTTGCACTTATGAGGCCCTCACAGAGAGAGCCTGTCCCCACCAGGCTGAAGAACCAATGATGGCATCTGCTAACTAGATGAAAAGGAACTTTGCATGTTACTGAACACAGTTTACCAGCATGAGGGAAAATCTGGGGACAGCTGCTGGTCAGTTAGCAAGAAGGTGAATATCCTTTGTCTTGGTCTGATTGCTCTAACTCAGAAATTATCTTTTTAAAAAATATTTATCTTTTCATTTATTTGGCTGTGTTGGGTCTTAGTTGTGGCATGTGGGATCTTCACTATGTCATACAGGATCTTGCATTGCGGCACCCAAGCTCTCTAGTTGTGGAGCATGAGATCATTAATTGCAGTGTGTGGGCTTAGTTACTCCTTGGCAGGTGTGATGTTAGTTCTCAAACCAAGGATCAAGCCCACATCCCTTGCATTCCAAGGTGAATTCTTAACCACTGGACCACCAGGGAAATCCCAGGAATTACGTTTTCATGTGGACCCAGAAAAGACGATAATTCGCCATTCTACCCCTATGCTTGATCTTTTCTTGTCGATTGTTTTCCATTCTCCATAAACAAGAGTTGACCTTGACCAGAATTGTAGCTGCCTGCCACTATGGAGAAATGTACTGGTTTGGCAAAGGTTATCTTCATGAAGATAAAGCTCTTCTTAGCCATTGTGCTCTCAAAGAGAAAAAAAAAATCCAACTGTCCACTTGTTAGTTTTTCCTGTTAGAGAACTGTACTGAGAGATCTTAATTAACATTGTGTCTATTTTGTAATAATCCATTAATAGTAACAGTGGTGGCAGAACAGGGACCATCAAATTTTAGAATAAGAAAGTAAGAAGTGGCTTTATTAATCGTTCCCACCCTGTAGCTTTCTCAGTTCATCAGCGGAATCTATCTGTTCACTGCTGTATTCCCAGTGCTGGCATAGTGTCCAGAACACAAGAGTGTGCCACCATTCCTTATTCTTGTTCACAGCAGGCATCATTAATCAATCACCTTACTTTTTCCATTGATCAAGGGTGTGGTCTCAGAGGAAACAACCTAACCTACCACCTAAAGGAATTTGAGAAGGGCAAAAAGCCCCCAAGTCAGTAGAAGAAAGGAAATAATAAAGATCAGAAAGGAAATAAATAAAATAAAGCTATAGATAGATAGATAGCACAGTGATAAAGAACAGGAGTCGTGGGTTCAACCCCTAGGTTGGGAAGATTCCCTGGAGTAGGAAATGGCAACCTATTCCAGAATTATTGCCTGGAAAATTCCCTGGACAGAGAAGCCTGGTGGGCTATAGTCCATGGGGTCGCAAAGAGTCAGCGACGACTGACTGAGCATGTGCACACACACACGTATATATAAAGATCAATAAAATCAAGAGATAGTTTTTAAAAAAATTTTTTTTTTGGAAGGATAATTGCTTTACAGAATTTTGTTGTTTTCTGTCAAACCTCAACATGAATCAGCCATAGGTATACATATATTCTCTCCCTTTTGAACCTCCCTCCCATCTCCCTCCCCATCCCACCTCTCTAGGTTGATACAGAGCCCCTGTTTGTGTTTCCTGAGCCATACAGCAAATTCCCATTGGCCATCTATTTTACATATGGTAATGTAAGTTTCCATGTTACTCTTTCTATACGTCTGACCCTCTCCTTCCCTCTCCCCATGTCCATAAGTCTATTCTCTATGTCTGATTCTCCATTGCTGCTCTGTAAATAAATTCTTCAGTACCATTTTTCTAGATTCCATATGTGTGCACTACAATACAATATTTGTCTTTCTGACTCACTTCACTCTGTATAATAGGTTCTAAGTTCATCCACCTCATCAGAACTGACTCAAATGCATTCCTTTTATGGCTGAGTAATATTCCATTGTGTATATGTACAACAACTTCTTTATCCATTCATCTGTCGATGGACATCTGGGTTGCTTCCATGTTCTAGCTATTGTAAGTAGCTATTGTAAGTAGCGCTGCAATGAACAATGGGATACATGTGTCTTTTTCGGTTTTGGTTTCCTCAGGGTATATGCCTAGGAGTGGGATTGCTGGGTCATATGGTGGTTTTATTCCTAGTTTTTTAAGGAATCTCCATACTGTCTTCCATTGTGGCTGTATCAGTTTACATTCCCACCAACAGTGCAAGAGTGTTCCCTTTTCTCCACACCTGCTCTAGCATTTATTGTTTGTAGACTTTTTGTTGATGGCTGTTCTGACCAGTATGAGGTGATATCTCATTGTGGTTTTGATTTGCATTTCTCTAATAATGAGCAATGTTGAGCATTGTTTCATGTGTTTTTTAGCCATCTGTATGTCTTCTTTGGAGAAATGTCTGTTTAGGTCTTTTTCCCACTTTTTGATTGGGTTGTTTGTTTTTTCTGGCATTGAGTTGTATGAACTGCTTGTATATTTTGGAAATTAATCCTTTGTCAGTTATTTCATTTGCTATTATTTTCTCCGATTCTGAGGATTGTCTCTTCACCTTGCTTATAGTTTCCTTTGCTGTGCAAAAGCTTTTAAGTTTAATCAGGTCCCACTTGTTTACTTTTGTTTTTATTTCAATTGCTCTCAGAGGTGGGTCATAGAGGATCTTGCTTTGATTTTATGTCATAGAGTGTTCTGCCTGTTTTCCTCTAAGAGTTTTATAGTTTCTGGTCTTACATTTAGGTCTTTAATCTATTTTGAGTATATCTTTGTGTATGGTGTTAGGAACTGTTCTAATTTCATTCTTTTACATGTAGCTGTCCAGTTTTCCCAGCACCATTTATTGATGAGGCTGTCTTTGCCCCCATTGTATATTCTTGTCTTCTTTGTCAAAAATAAGGTACCCATAGGTGCATGGGTTTATCTCTGGCCTTTCTATCTTGTTCCATTGGTCTATATTTCTGTTTTTGTGCCAGTACCATACTATCTTGATGACTGTAGCTTTGTAATATAATCTGAAGTCAGGAAGGTTGATTCCTCCAGTTCCATTCTTTCTCAAGACTGATTTGGCTATTTGTTTGGTGTTTTGTGTTTCCATATGAATTGTGAAATTTTTTGTTCTTGTTCT
Organism: Ovis canadensis; assembly: GCF_042477335.2. Lineage (NCBI taxonomy): Eukaryota > Metazoa > Chordata > Mammalia > Artiodactyla > Bovidae > Ovis > Ovis canadensis. The sequence goes on from NC_091249.1 coordinate 83,892,035, forward strand.
GTGAAAAATACCACTGGTAATTTGATAGAGATCGCATTGAATCTGTAGACTGTATTTGGTAGTATAGTCATTTTCACAATATTGATTCTTCCTACCCAGGAACATGGAATATCTCTCCATCTGTTTATGTCATCTTTGATTTCTTTCATCAGTGTCTTATAATTTTCAGTGTACAGTTCTTTTGTCTTTTCAGTTCAGTTCAGTTCAGTTCAGTCACTCAGTCGTGTCTGACTCTTTGCAACCTTATGAATCACAGCACGCCAGGCCTCCCTGTCCATCACCAACTCCCGGAGTTCACTCAGACTCACGTCCATCGAGTCAGTGATGCCATCCAGCCATCTCATCCTAGGTCGTCCCCTTCTCCTCCTGCCCCCAATCCCTCCCAGCATCAGAATCTTTTCCAATTAGTCAACTCTTCGCATGAGGTGTCCAAAGTACTGGAGCTTCAGCTTTAGCATCGTTCCTTCCAAAGAAATCCCAGGGCTGATCTCCTTTAGGATGGACTGGTTGGATCTCCTTGCAGTCCAAGGGACTCTCAAGAGTCTTCTCCAACACCACACTTAAAAGCATCAATTCTTCGGTGCTCAGCCTTCTTCACAGTCTAACTCTCACATCCATACATGACTACTGGAAAAGCCATAGCCTTGACTAGACGGACCTTAGTCGGCAAAGTAATGTCTCTGCTTTTGAATATGCTTTCTAGGTTGGTCATAACTTTCCTTCCAAGGAGTAAGCGTCTTTTAATTTCATGGCTGCAGTCACCATCTGTAGTGATTTTGGAGCCCCCCAAAATAAAGTCTGACACTGTTTCCACTGTTTCCCCATCTATTTCCCATGAAGTGATGGGACCAGATCCCATGATCTTCATTTTCTGAATGTTGAGCTTTAAGCCAACTTTTTCACTCTCCTCTTTCACTTTCATCAAGAGGCTTTTTAGTTCCTCTTCACTTTCTGCCATAAGGGTGGTGTCATCTGCATATATGAGGTTATTGATATTTGTCTTTTAGGTAAGTTTATTCCTCAATATTTAATTATTTTTGTTTCAATGGTGAATGGGATTGATTCCTTAATTGCTCTTTCTGATTTTTCATTGCTAGTATATAGAAATACAAGTGATTTCTGTGTATTGATTTTGTATCCTGCAACTTTGCTAAATTCACTGATTAGCTCTAGTAATTTTCTGATACTATTTGTAGGGTTTTCTATGCACAGTATCATGTCATCTGCAAGCAGTGAGAGTTTTAATTCTTGTTTTCCAATCTGGATTCCTGTTATTTCTTTTTATTCTCTGACTACTGTAGCTAGGACTTCCAGAACTATGTTGAATACTAGTGGTGAAAGTGGACACTTGTGTCTTGCTCTTGATCTTAGGGGGAATGCTTTCAGTTTTTCACCACTGAGAATAATGTTTGCTGTAGGCTTCTCATATATGGCCTTTACTATGTTGAGGTAGGTTTCCTTCTATGCCCATTTTTTGAAGAGTTTGAATCATAATTGGGTGCTGAATTTTGTCAAAGGTTTTTTCCTACATCTATTGAGATGATCATATGGTTTTTATCTTCCAAATTGTTAATATGGTATATTACATTGATTGCTTTGCATACATTGAAGAATCCTTGCATTCCTGGAATAAACCCAATTTGATTATGGTGTATGAGCTTCTTGATGTGTTGCTGAATTCTGTTTGCTAAAATTTTGTTGAAGATTTTTGCATCTATGTTCATCAATGATACTGGCCTGTAGTTTTCTTTTTTTGTGTTGTCTTTGTCTGATTTTGGTATCAGGGTGATGGTAGCCTTGTAGAATGAGTTTGGAAGTATTCCTTCCTCTGCAATTTTTTGAAAGAGTTTTAGAAGGATAGGCACTAACTCTTCTCAAAATGTTTGATAGAATTCTGTGAAGTCATCTGGTCCTGGGCTTTTGTTTTTGAGGAGATTTTTTGTCACAGCCTCAATTTCAGTGCTTGCAATTGGATTGTTCATAATTTCTATTTCTTCCTGGTTCAGTTTTGGAAGATTGAACTTTTCTAAGAATCTGTCCGTTTCTTCCAGTTTATCCATTTTATTGCCATATAGTTTTTCGTAATAGTCTCTTATAATCCTTTGTATTTCTGCATTATCTGTTGTAACCTCTCCTTTCTCATTTCTAGTTTTGTTAATTTGATTCTTCTCTCTTTGTTCTTGATGAGTCTCGCTAAAGGTTTATCAATCTTGTTTATCTTCTCAAAGAACCAGCTTTTAGTTTTAGTAATCTTTCTATTGTTTCTTTCATTTATTTTTCTGCTCAGATCTTTATGGTTTCTTTCCTCTACTAATTTTGGTTTTTTTTGTTCTTTTTCCAATCGTTTTAGGTGTACAGTTAGGTTGTCTATTTAATGTTTTTCTTGTTTCTTGAGGTAGGATTGTATTGCTATAGATTTCCCTCTTAAATCTGCTTTTGCTGCATCCCATAGGTTTTGAGTTGTTGTGTTTTCATTGTCGTTTGTTTCTAGAAATGTTTTGATTTCCCTTTTGATTTCTTCAGTAACCTGTTGGTTATTTAGAAACATGTTTTTTTAATCTCCATGTGTTTGTGTTTCTTACAGGTTTTTTTGTTGTTTTTTTAATAATCAATATCTAGTCTCATAGCACTGTGGTCAGAGAAGATGCTTGATATGATTTTGATTTTCTTAATTTACTGAGGTTTGATTTGTGACCCAAGATGTGGTCTATCCTGGAGAATGTTCCATGTGCACTTGAGAAGAAGGTGTATTCTGCATTTGGATGGAATGTCCTGAAGATGTCAGTGAGATCCAAGACTTGTGTTTCCTTATTAATTTTCTGTTTTGATGATCTGTCCATTGGTGTGAGTGGGGTCTCACAAACCAAAAGTTTCCTACTATTATTGTGTTACTGTCAATTTCTCCTTTTATGTCTGTTGGTGTTTGTCTTATGTAATGAGGTGTTCCTATGTTAGGTGCATACATATTTACAATTGTTATGTCTTTCTCTTGAATTGATCCCTTGAACATTATGTAGTGTCCTTCTTTATCTCTTATAATCTTCTTCATTTTAAGGTCTATTTTGTCTGATATGAGGATTGCTACTCCAGCTTTCTTTTGCTTCCCATTTGCATGGAGTATATTTTTCCATCCTCTCACTTTCAGTCTATATGTCTTTGGGTCTGAAGTAGGTTTGTTGTAGACAGCATATATATGGGTCTTGCTTTTGTATCTGTTCAGCCAGTCTGTGTCTTTTGGTTGGAGCATTTAATCCATTTACATTTAAAGTAATTGTTGATATATATATTCCTATTGCTATTTTCTTAATTTTTGGGGGTTGATTTTGTAGATCTTTTTTCTTCTCTTGTATTTCTTGACTGTATAAGTCCCTTTAACATTTGTTGTAAAACTGGTTTGGTGGTACTGAATTCTCTTAACTTGCTTGTCTGAAAAGCTTTTTATTTCTCCATCAATTGTGAATGAGATCCTTGCCAGGTACAACAATCTTGGTTGTAGATTTTTCCCTTTCCATACTTTAAATATATCCTGCCATTCCCTTCTGGCCTGCAGAGTTTCGTTGAAAGATCAGCTGTTAAGCTTATGGGGTTTCTCTTGTGTGTTACTGGCTGCTTCTCCTTTGCAGCTTTTAATATTCTTTCTTGATGTATAGTCTTTGTTAGTTTGATTAGTATGTGTCTTAGCATGTTTCTCTTGGGTTTATCCTATGTGGGATTCTTTGTGTCTGTTGGATTTGATTGACTATTTTCTTTTCCATGGTGTGGCAATTTTCAACTATAATCTCTTCAAAAATTTTCACATACCTTTTCTTTTTCTCCTCTTCTTCTGGGACCCCTATCATTCACATGTTGTTGCATTTTATATTGTCCCAGAGTCTCTGAGACTGTCCTCAGCTCTTTTCATTCTTTTTACTTTATTTTTTCTCTTTGGAAGTTATTTCCACCTTTCTTTCTTCCAGCTCACTGATTCGTTCTTCTGCTTCAGATATTTTGCTATTGATTCCTTCTAGAGTATTTTTAATTTCAGAAATTGTGTTGTTTGTCTCTGTATGTTTATTCTTTAATTCTTCTAGGACTTTGCTAATTGATTCTTGCATTTTCTCCATTTTGTTTTCAATGTTTTTGATCATCTTTACTATCACTTTTCTGAATTCTTTTTCTGGTAGTGTGCCTATTTCCTCTTCATTTATTTGCACTTCTGTGTTTCTAGTTTGTTCCTTCATTTGTATAGTATTTCTCTGCTTTTGCATTATTTTTTTTTAACTTATTGTGTTTGAGGTCTTCTTTTCCAGGCTTCAAGGTTGATTTCTCTCCTCCTTTTGGTTTCTGCCCTCCTAAGGTTTGTCCAGTGGTTGTGTAAGCTTCATATAGGGTAAGATTTGTGCTGAGTTTTTGTGTGTTTGCTTCTTTGTTTCTTCTCTGATGGACAAGGCTGAGTGAGGTGGTCATCCTGTCTGCTGATGATTGGGTTTGTATTTTTGTTTTGTTTGTTGTTAGATGATGCATCCTGCTCAGGATGCTACTGGTGGTTGGGTGATGTCAGGTCTTGTATTCAAGTGGTTTCCTTTGTGTGAGTTCTCACTACTTGATACTTCCAAGGGTTAGTTCTCCGGTAGTCTAGGGTCTTAAAGTCAGTGCTCCCACTCCAAAGGCTCAGGGCTTGATCTCTGGTCAGGAACAAAGATCCCACAAGTGGTTTGTTATGGCATTAAGTGAGATTAAAACAAATATCCAAAAGGAGAAACCAAAGACAAACCTCACACAAATGGCATTTATAAAATCGGGCAAATTATAATTTAAATAATGGAATATACACATATACATATACACCCATGAGCAAAGTCAAAACAGTCCAACAAAAATAAAGTACAATAGATTGACCCAGAAAACAAGGGAAATGAAAAATTATATTTACCAGTTAAGAACAAAACTAACTAAAGCACAAAGTGGAAAACAAAAACTAAAGCAAGGTGCCAAGTGGGGAATAAAGCAATGAAAACAAAACTAACAAGTATGTTGAGAGGATAGGAGAGAAAAAAGAACAGATATGCAAAGTTAAATAGAGGTAGATGAAGAAGGTTTCTATACATTAAATATTAACTGCAAAGGGAAAAGATCAGTAGGAAAGGCAAACAAAGGAATAAATGTAGAAAAATATAATAAGTTTAAAAAAATTGAAAGTTAAAATTATAAAAAAGAGAAAAAAATAAGAAGAAAGAAAAAAGGGAAAAAAAGGAAAATTCCACAGAACTGCAAAAGCTCAACATAGCTGTAGAGGTTTATAACAACAATAAAAAGTGTCACTGAGTATACACATATACATATACACCCATGAACAAAATCAAAACAGTCCAACAAAAATAGATTGACCTGGTGAACAAAGGAAACCAAAATTACATCTACCAGAGCAAAACTAACTAAAGCACAAACTGGAAAACAAAGCTAAAACAAGGTGCCAATTGGAGAATAAAACAATGAAAATAAAACTAACAATTATGTCGAGAGGAAAGCAAAGAAAGGAAATAAAGAATAGATATGCAAAGTTACACAGATGTAGATAAAGAAGATTTATATACATTAAAGATTAACTGCAAGGGGAAAAGAACAGTAGGAAAAGGAAACAAAGGAATAACTGTGGAAAAAATAATAATAGGTTAAAAATTAAAGATAAAAAACAGAAGGAAAAAAAAAAAAAGGAAAACTCCCCAGAATTGCAAAAGCCCTATGTAGAGGTAGAGGTTTATAACAACAGCAAAAAATGTGACTGAGAACAAAAAAAAAAAAAAAAAGCTCTAAAGCTTAATTAGATTTCATAGTGCCAATAAAATCAACAACTACAACAGAGGAGGGAAAAAAGGAAAAAATAGAAAAAGAAATCCAAAAGAACCTACAGAACAAGTCAAAACATAAGAATAATAAAAATTTTTCTTGATTCACTGTCAGAGTCCTTTCTCTTGCTGGGAGTCAGTCTACCTCACCTCCCTAGGATGTCCTTCAACACTATGCTGATCTCTGGACCTGTTGTAGGGGCAGCTCAGATTCTAATCTGGTTCTACGCTTCTGTGTTCTTGCCTCTAGTGTTCACAGCTATCAGACCTAGTGCATTTTCTTTTGTGAGAGTTTTCGGTGACCTTTTATATATTCCATAGATACAGAGTCTGCCTAGTTGCTCATGTGGATTTAATCTGCAGCTTGTACAGCTGGTGGGAGGGTTTGGGGTCTTCTTCCTTAGCCACACTGCCCATGGGTTTCAACTGTGGTTTTATTACCATCTCTGGATATGTGTCATTCACTGGGGTTTGCTCCTGAGGCTGCTCTGGAGGACTTGGGTTTGCCCCAGTGAGAACCAGGTATGGAGGTGGTGCAGCTGCTTGGTTGCAGGGATTCTGGCAATACCAGGCACTCAGGGGAGTTGGCAGCTCAGGCAGCAGGAAATATAGTGCTCTAGAATGGTATGGCAACCAGTATTGTCCCCTGTGCTCCAGTATTCTTGCCTGGAGAACTCTCCTCCCTGACAGAGAAGCCTGGCAGGCCACAACCTACAGGATCACAGAGTTGGACACTACCGCAGTGACCCTGCATGCATAGATGCAAGACATTTTTTGCCTGTGGTAGCTCTGCCCCAGTGAGAGTTGAGCGTGAAGGTGGCGAAGCTGCTTGGCTTGCGGGTACCCTGGTGGCACCAAGTGTGCAGGGACACGGACTGCCTCTGCTGCAGGAGTTATGGCCCTATCAGAGTCTTTTTGTGAACCTCTTGTAGCTGGTGATCAAAAGGCTTCTTTGGCCAGTCTTTCTCTGTAGCTCCCCCTGTTCAGGCATTAGAGGGCCCCCTTGCCTGGGGTCCTTCTCTGTTTTTCCAGTGCATCAGGCACATAGAGGGGCACCCCTTGGCTGGGGTCCTACTCTGTAGATTGGAGTGTCAGGCACTTAAAGGAGCACCCTGGGTGGGGTCCTACTCTGTAGTTCAGTGCATTAGGCATTTGATTGGCTAGCCTCTCTATAGTTCAACTGCCAACGCTGATGTGTGGGGGGAAAGGGGCTATAGTGATGGCTCCAACCCCTACATGTGACTCAGCAGTATCACCTTGCTTCCGTGGCTGCCCAGCTTTCCTCCACCGGCATTTCCCACCACAGTCTCCTCCCTCACATCCCCTTGATTTGTCTCTCAGCAGTCAGCAGCAGCCCTCGCCCTGGGATTGCTCCACAATCCCTAACCTCCTAGAATCTACATCCCTGTCTGGGATATGTATGGCTGTGGCAAGGACTGTCTGATCTCATTCCATTTAGGCTGCCACAAATCAGATGTTTCACTCTCAGCCTTAAATATTTCTCCTCTGACTCAGATAGTTGCCCTGATGTGGGGATTGGACCCCTGCTTCAGTTCCCCGACCTGCTGAGGGCAGGTGCAGTCCTACTAACACTCCTGTTTTTCTCCCTATTTCCTTCATCCTACGGAGTTTTGTGTCACTCTATATATTCTTTTCCGCTGGTCAGGTAGACTCCTGTCTACTCTCAGCTGGTGTTCTGCATACACTTCTGTGTCTGAAGGTGTATTCCTGATGTATCCGTGGAGAGATATGTACTCCATGTCCACCTACTCCTCTGCCATCTTGTTCTCCCCAAGAGATAGTGTTTTGAGATCATAAACAAAATGGAAAAAATTTTAGCCAGGCCCGTGAAGAAGAAAGAGTACCCAAATAAAATTAAAAAATGAAAGAGGAAAAAAAAAGGAGAGAAAGAGGAGAAACAACAACCAATACCAAGATACAAAAAAAAATAAAAAACCATAAGAGCGTACTACAAATAATTATATGGCAAGAAATTGGACAACTTAGACGAAATGGATGAATTTCTAGAAGCGTACAGTTTGCCAAGACTGAATGAAAAAGAAACAATTTAAATAAACCAATCACTAGTAGTGAAAATGACTTTGTAATAATAATAAAAAAAAAAACTCCCAGTGAACAAAAGTCTAGGACTGGAGGGCTTCACAGGGGAATTCTACCAAACATGTAAAGAAGTTGTAATACCTATTCTTCTCAAACTTCAAAAAAATCAAAGAGGATGAAACATTCCAATCATTCTATGAGGCCACAATTACCTTCATACCAAAACAAGACAAAAACTCTACAAAAAAAAAAGAGAAAATTATAGACCAGTATCTTTGATGAAAATAGATGCAAAAATCCTCAAAACAACATTAGCAAGTCAAATCCAACAATATATAAAAAGGATCATGCCCCATGATCAAGTGGAATTTATTCCAAAGACACAAGGATGGTTTAATAATCACAAATCAATCCATGTAATACGCCAAATTAACAAAAGTCAGAATAAACATCACATGATCATCTCAAATAATGCAGAAAAAGCATCTGGCAAAATTCAACATCATTCATGATAAAAAGTCTCATCAAATTTGCTATACATATCTCAATGAATGACAAACCCACAGTTAACATCAGAGGAACTATGAAAAGCTAAAAGCCTTTCCTCTAAATTTAGGAACAAGACAAGGATGTTCACTCTCACCACATCCATTTAACAGTATTGGAAGTCTTATCCAGAGAAACTAGACAAGAAAAAAGAAACAAAAATCATCTGAACTGGAAAGGAAGAAGTAAAACTGTCAGTATTTGCAGATTACATGATACTATACATAGAAGACTCTAAGTTCAGTTCAGTTCAGTTCAGTCGCTTAGTCGTGTCTGACTCTTTGTGACCCCATGAATCGCAGCACTCCAGGCCTCCCTGTCCATCACCAACTCCCAGAGTTCACGCAGAATCACGTCCATTGAGTCATACCATCCAGCCATCTCATCCTCTGTCGTGCCCTTCTCCTCCTGCCCCCAATCCCTCCCAGCATCAGAGTCTTTTCCAGTGAGTCAACTCTTAGCATGAGGTGGCCAAAGTACTGGGGTTTCAGCTTTAGCATCAGTCCTTCCAAAGAAATCCCAGGGCTGATCTCCTTCAGAATGGACAGGTTGGATCTCCTTGCAGTCCAAGGGACTCTCAAGAGTCTTCTCCAACACCACAGTTCAAAAGCATCAGTTCTTCGGCACTCAGCTTTCTTCACAGTCCAACTCTCACATCCATACACGACCACAGGAAAAACCATAGCCTTGACTAGACGGACCTTAGTCAGCAAAGTAATGTCTCTGCTTTTGAATATGCTGTCTAGGTTGGTCATAACTTTTCTTCCAAAGAGTAAGTGTCTTTTAATTTCATGGCTGCAGTGATTTTGGAGCCCCCCCCCCAAAAACTAAAGTCTGACACTGTGTCCACTGTTTCCCCATCTATTTCCCATGAAGTGATGGGACCATATGCCAGGATCTTCGTTTTCTGAATGCTGAGCTTTAAGCCAACTTTTTTGCTCTCCTCTTTCACTTTCATCAAGAGGCTTTTTAGCTCCTCTTCACTTTCTGCCATAAGGGTGGTGTCATCTGAAGACTCTAAACTCTCTACCAAAACAAACAAACAATTAGAACTAATAATTTCAGTGACGTTGTGAGATATAAGGTTAATATACAGAAATCTGTTGTTTTCCTATACACTAATAATGAACCAGCAGAAAAAGAAGTTTAAAAAAAATTACATCCCATTTAAGATTGCATCAAAAAAAAAAGAAAAAAATACCTAGGAATAAACTGAACCAAGGGAGTGAGAGACATATATTCTGGAAACTATAAAACATTGGAAGGAAATTTAAGATGCCACAAAGAAATGGAAAGAACCTGGGCTCTTGGAATGGAAGAATGAATATTTTTTAAATGGTTTATACTACCCAAAGCAATCTACAGATATCCTGCAATCCCTATCATAATACCCATGACATTGTTCACATAACTAGGACAAATAATCTTAGAACTTATTACTATATGGAACCACAAAAGACCCCAAATTGCCAAAGCATTCTTGAGAAAAAAGAACAAAGCTGAAGGCATCGCCCTCCATAACTTTAGATTGTACTATGAAGCTATAGTAATCAAACAGCATAGTACTGGCACAAAAATAGACACATAAATCAATAGAACAGAACAGAGAGCCCAGAAACAAACTCATTTACTTATGGTTAATTAATCTATGACAAAGGAGGCAAAAATATACAATGGAGAAAAGACAGTCTCTTCAGTAAGTGGTGCTGGGAAAACTGGTCAGATTCATGTAAAAGGATGAATTTAGAACATTTTCTCATGCCATATAGAAAAATAAACTCAAACTGGATTAAAGGCCTAAGTGTAAGACCTGAAACCATAAAACTCCTAGAACATAGTCAGAACACACTTTTGACTTAAATCATAACAATATGTTTTTCTCTCTCCCCTAAGGCAAAAGAAATAAAAGCAAAAAATTAAAAAGTGGGACCTACTTAACCTTAAGCTTTTGCATAGCAAAGGAAACCACTGACAAAACAGAAAGCCTACTGAGTGGAAGAAAATATTTGCAAATGATATGACTGACAAGGGGTTAAAATCCAAAATATATAAATGACTCTATCAGGAAAATAAAAGGCCCAAATAACGTGGACAGAAGACCTAAATAGACATTTTTCCAAAGAAACATACTGACTGCTAACAGGCCTATGAAAAATACTCAACATCACTAACTATGAGAAATGTAAATCAAAACAACAATAAGATATAACCTAACACCTATCAGAATCAGTTCAGTCACTCAGTCGTGTCTGACTTTTTGAGACCCCATGAACCTCAGCACACCAGGCCTCCCTGTCCACCACCAACTCCCAGAGTTCACCCAAACTCATGTCCATTAAGTCCAGTGATGCCATCCAACCGTCTCATCCTCTGTCGTCCCCTTCTCCTGCCCTCAATCTTTCCCAGCATCAGGGTCTTTGTGAATCAGCTCTTTGCATCAGGTGGCCAAAGTATTGGAGTTTCAGCTTTAGCATCAGTCCTTCCAATGAACACCCAGGACTGACCTTCCTTAGGACGGACTGGTTGGATCTCCTTGCAGCCCAAGGAACTCTCAAGTGTCTTGTCCAACACCACAGTTCAAAAGCATCAATTCTTCCATGCTCAGCTTTCTTTATAGTCCAACTCTCACATCCATACATGACTACTGGAAAAACCATAGCCTTGACTAGATGGACCTTTGTTGGCAAAGTAATGTCTCAGCTTTTTAATATGCTATCTAGGTTGGTCATAACTTTCCTTCCAAGGAGTAAGCATTGTTTAATTTCATGGCTGTAATCACCATCTGCAGTGATTTTGGAGCCCAGAAAAATAAAGTCATTCACTGTTTCAACTGTTTTCCCATCTATTTGCCATGAAGTGATGGGACCAGATGCCATGATCTTAGTTTTCTTCATGTTGAGCTTTAAGCCAACCTTTTCACTCTCCTCTTTCACTTTCATCAAGAGGCTCTTTAGTTCTTCTTCACTTTCTGCCATAAGGGTGGTGTCATCTACATGTCTGAGGTTATTGATATTTCCCCCTATCAGAATGGCTATCATCAAAAAGAACACAAATAACAAATGTTGGTAAGGATGAAGAGAAAAGGGAACTCTTGTACACCTTTTGGTGGGAATGTAAATTGGTGCAGCCAGTATGGAAAACTGTATTCCTCAAAAAACTAAAACTGGAACTACTATGTGATCCGGCAGTTCCACTCCTGGGTATATATATTCAGAAAAAATGAAAACATTAATTCAAGAAAATACATGCCACCTCAGTTTTCATAGCAGCACTATTTACAATAGGCAAGCTATGGAAGCAGCCCAAATGTCCATCAACAGACAAATGGATAAAGAAGATGTGATGTGTACATACACACAAAATGGAATACTATTGAGCCATAAAAAGAATGAAATTCTACTCTTTGCAGCAATGTGGATGGATCTATATAATATAATAGTCAGTGAAAAAAGTCCAGCAGAAATAGACAAATACTGTATGATGTCACTTATATGTGGAATCTAAAAAATAAAATGAATGTATATAGCAAACAGAAACACACTCACAGATACAGAAAACAAACTAGAGATTGTCAGTGGGGAGAAGGAAGGGGAAGGAGCATGGTAGAGGTATAAGTTTAAGAAAAACTACTATGTATAAAATAGATAAGCAACAAACATATATTGTATAGCACAGGGAATTATAACCATTATTTTGCAATAACTTTTAATGGAGTATAATCTATAAAAATACTAAATCACTATTCTCTACACTTGAAGCTAATACTGTAAATCAACTATGTCATTTTTTTAAAACGTGTGATCTCAGAATCTCAAGAATTTAATGCCAGCCAATATATTTGACACATAAGCCAAAACTGATTTGCTGTTTCTAACTATAGAAGTTTGTCAAAGGTTTGCAGAATCTTAAGGAAAGATTTCTGTCAACCATATAGTTTCCACTTAGGAGAAAGTAGAGACTTAGGCAATTATATCCAATAAGAACAGTGACTACTTTAGGCTTTGACCTTGCTGCAGAACTCCTCCTTTCAATATTCTTTACATCATTCCTCAGGAAGAATTTAAAAATCAGATACTAGGCACTGCAGATTAATTTCTGAGGATTGTGTACTCTTACCAAAGAGTTTTTATTTTAGCTCCTTAGTAATCTGAGGCTAATGATTACCATGTAGAAGCCAGCCTACTTCAGCAAAAGGTTAGATGCTTAGCTACTCAATGAAGATCCCCAGGAGTTCTTTTCCTTCCTTTAGTACTGACCATTTAGCATTTCAAGTGGTGAAGAAATGGCACTGGGAATGAATAGCTCACTCAGGCAGCACACTCTTTCCTTTCAAATTTTAGGAAAAGTGGCATTAGGAAGCGGTCAATTATGGACAATTTGGGACCCTGCAAATAACTGTGGAAGTTAAATTGATCCTGTAAGAGAAATAATCTCCTGGAAGACATCTATTCAAATAAACCCATTGTGCAGGGCCATGGATGCCGCCAAAAAGATCATTAACAGGCTCAGTCAAATGACTGTGGTAATAGGAGGCAGAAAGGGGCTGGATCACTTAGATAAGTGGAGATGCAAAAACTCTCTTGTTGTATTCAACTAACAGGTCCCAGATCAGCATCAGTCCCAGTGAACAAGAACTGTAACCACATTTATTAGCAATAAGATCATGCTTTTAATGCTTGACTGTTAAATTCAAGACAGAAGTAAGAAAATAGTCATTTCCACCCAGGTTGATGTGAAAACTATTATGCAAACTCAAGGAACATATAAATAGAGTCTGCTAGTCCAGAGGCTTCCTGAATTATCAGTGGGCTCTGAGGGCAATCAGCCATCCCCTGCTACCTGCTAGGAACAAGCAAAAGCACCCAACGCCTCTTTGGTTTGAGGAGTTATTAGAATGACCTGGTGATTGAGCATCATTCAGCAGCAGGACCCAGTTGCAAGGTTCTGACTCAGATTAGCAGTTGTGGGTTGGGGTATCTCTTATCATCAGACAGAATGCACCTTTAGGTTTGCATCAACAGTTGAAACAACTGTTTTCATGCTAGGAAGGAGCAATTAATGAGCTAGATCCCAGCACTTTCAGAAAGAGGATATTAACTTCTAAACTCACCCTCTTAAGCACAAGCAGTTCTTCTTGCCTATCAGGATGAGGTATGGGTATGGAGGAATTGTGGAAGAGTGGTTAATAGCTTGGCTTTGGTGTTAGACCTGGGAACATATCTTAGTTCTGCTACTTACTAGCTGTCTGGCACTGAAACATTATTTCAATTAATTGGCCCTTGGCCTTTTCTCTTTAAAACAGGGATCCATATCGCCTATTTCCTCTTCATTAAAATGGAGATATAAAGTAGCATTGTTGTGAAGACTACATACAAAAAAATATTTAAAGTGCTTAATACTGTTTGTCAGAGAAGGCAATGGCAACCCACTCCAGTACGCTTGCCTGGAAAATCCCATGGACAGAGGAGCCTGGTAGGCTGCAGTCCATGGGGTAGCGAAGAGGCAGACACGACTAAGCGACTTCACTTTCACTTTTCATTTTCATGCATTGGAGAAGGAAATGGCAACCCACTCCAGTGTTCTTGTCTGGAGAATCCCAGGGATGGGAGAGCCTGGTGGGCTGCTGTCTATGGGGTCGCACAGAGTCGGACACGACTGAAGAGACTTAGCAGCAGCAGCAGCAGCAATACTGTTTATAACATTTACCAAGATAGACCATGTTCTGGGACATAAACAAGTCTTAATACATTTTAAAGGATTCAAATCATACAAAATATGTTTTCTGAACAAAATGGAATTAACTTAAGAGATAAGTAAATATAACTACTATAAAATTCTCATATATTTGGAAATAACATAAACACATCTTGATAACCCTTGAGTTAAAGAAAATATCAGAAGGGAAATAAAATCTCTTAAACTGAGTTAAAATAAAAACATAGCATATCAGAATTTACAGGAAGCTGTTAAAGCAGTGCTTAGGGGGAAATTTATAGCACTAAAATGCCTGTGCTTTAAAGAAGAAAGGCCTCAAATCCATGACATGAGCTCCCACTTTAAGAAACTAAAAAAAGAATAAGTTAGAACCAAGGTAAGCAGAAGAAAGGAAATAATAAATAAAAATCAATGGACATATCAATGAAATAGAAAAGCAATGAAGAAAACTGTTGAAATCCAGAGCTTATTCTTTGACATCAATAAAATTCACAAACTGAATACGATAAAAGAGAGGACATACATTGCTAAATGTCTTGAATGAGAAATGACAACTCTACAGATTCTATGGATATTAAAGCAATAATAAGAGGATGTTATGAACAACTCTTTGCTTGTAAAATGACTAATAAATACATATAAAATTAACAGCTTCAATGAAATGGACAAATGCTTCAAAAGACAATCTACCATAGTTCACTCCAGAAGAAACAGCCTGGATTTGTAGTTAACAAATTTCTCAGAAAAAAAGAAAAATTCCAAGCATAGGTTGTTTCCTTGGGGAATTCTATCAAATATTCAAGAAAGAAATAATATACAAACTCTAAAAAAGTTGAAGAGGAAGCAATACTTACCCATTCATTCTATGAGCCCACCATTGCAGATGAATCGCTACCTAATTTCGAGACTTATTATAAAGATACACTAATCATTAGTGTCATGTTAGTGTCATGATAGATAAATAAATAAATGTGTCAGAATAGAGTCCAGAAATAGGTCCACAGACTTATGGACAATTGTTTTCCGATAAAGATGCAGAAGTGTTTTAGTGGAGAAAGGAAAGTCTTTTCAACAAATAGTGCTAGAATAGTTAGATATCAGTATGGGAATTGGGGAGACCGAACGTTAATTCATATTGTAAACCATATTCAAAATTTGGTTCAAAATTGATCATAGACCTGAATGTAAAACCTGAAGTTATAAAATTCCTAGAAGAAAAATAGGAGTAAATCTTTATGGTTTGGGCAAAGATTTCTTAAATATAATACAAAAGCACAATTCATGAAAGAAAAAATCAATATCTTGTACTACATCAAAATTAAGAACTATTCTTTGAATTATACTGTTAAGAGAATGTAAAGACAAACCACAAAATGAAAGACAGTATTTATAAATTATGTATCTGTCAAGAGGATTGCATTCAAAATATATAAAGAACTCTAAAACCCAATAATAAGAAAATGAAAAATCTAATTTTAAAAATGGATAAAAGATTTGAACTTACACTTCACCGAAGAAAATATATGGATGGCAAATAAGCAAATTACAAAGATACTCAACATCATTGTCATTGTCCTTGTACCCAATCGCTTCAGTTGTGTCTAACTCTTTTGCGACCCCATGGACTATAGGCTTCCAGCCTTCTCTGTCCATGGGATTCTCCAGGAAAGAATACTGGAGTAGGTTACCATGCCCACTTCCAGGGGATCTTCCCAACCCAGGGATTGAACCTGTGTCTCCTGCATCTCCTGCCTTGTAGGCAGATTCTTTACACACTGAGTCACCTAGGAAGCCTTCATTGTCATTAAGTAAATGTGAACAAAACCTGTTAGAATACCATACACCCCTTAGAAGGGCCAAAATTAAAAAGACTAACCATACCAAGTACTGCCAAGACCATGGAGGTACTGAAGCTCTCAAACACTGCTGATGAGAATGAAAAATGCTACAACTACTTTGAAAAATAATTTGGCAGTTTCTTAGAAAGTTAAACGTACACCTACTGTATGACCCAGCCATTGAACTCCTAGATATCTACCCCCCCAAAAAAATGAAAATGTATGCCCAGTACAAAGCCTTGTACATGAATATTCATAAGAGTTTGTTTATAATAGCCCCCAAACTGAAAATTTCTGATAGTAGAAAGGTAAACAAAATTGTGGCTTACATTGAGATGCTACCCAGCAGTAAAAACAACAAACTATTGATACATACAACATGGGTGAACTTCAAAATCATTACGCTAAATGAAAGAAACCAGACCAAAAAAAGTGTAATTATTGTATGATATGATTTATATAAAATTTTAGAAAATGGAAACTATAGTAGCATTAGCAGATTAGTGGTTATCTGGGAACAGGTGGGGATAGGCAGACTCTTGGTAAGGAAGAGTAGTTCATAATCCTGAGTAAGGTAACAGTTTCACAGGTATTAATATATATATGTCAAACATATTGCACTATTCACTTCGAATGTGTACAGATTGTTATATCTCAATTATACCTCAATGAACTTGTTTTTTAAATATGTATTTAGGTTGATGTACAGCCATGCATGATCCCACATGAAGGCAATCTCAAGCTGAGAGGCCTGGAGGTGGGACTCTAGGACCCCATTAGTAGAAAGGCAACCCCAAATGAACATTCCATTTTCTGTAGCTGCTTAGCACCTGTCTGCTACCATTTATACTCCTGATGGTGGCAATAAGAATCAGGCAGATTTTTTAAACTATTTAGCACATAGTAGGTACTTTCTTTTGTTTCCAGTTATCCCCTGATTGACTTTGTTGTTTTTTTTCCTTTCTTTCCTGATGACTCTCTAAAGTAGGGATGACTTTGATCTCACTGGCCAAATAGATTTGATCTTATAGGTCAAATTCTAATCCATAGGTAGTGGTTGTAGTGCACTGAGAGGTGTGATAGCTAGAATGATAACCTCAAATATGTCCTCATCCTAATCCAGGAACATGTGACTGTGCTTCCTGACATGGCAAAAGGAACTCTGCAGACTCATGAAGGTTATGGATCTTGAGACAGAGGTATAACCCTGGATTATCCAGTGGGCTCAATCTAATCACATAAGTCCTTAGAAATGGCTTCCATGGTGGCTCAGCTGATAAAGAATCTGCTGCAGTATGGGAGACCTGGGTTCGATCCCTGGGAAGATCCCCTGAAGAAGGGAACTGCTACCCTCCAATATTCTGGCCTGGAGAACTTCATGGGCTGTATAATACATGGGGTCACAAAGAGTCAGACACGAATGAGCCACTTGGAAGTGGAGAACACTTTCTGACTATGGTCAGAGAGTGACAGCAGCATGAGAAGGATTTGATGCCTTGTTGCTGGTTCTGAAATGTAGGGAGCTATGTTCATGAACTGGAGAGTGGTCTCTAGAAACTGGAAAAGGCAAGGAAATGAGTTCTCCCCTTGCATTTCCAAAAAGGAAAGCAAACTTGCCAAAACTTTGAATTTAATCCAATGAGAACTGTTGGACCTCAGACCTGCAGAATTGTCAGATAGTAAAATTGTGCTGTTTTAATCTATTGAGTTTGTAGTAAATTGCTACTGTGGCAATAGCAAACCAATCCAAGCAGGAAAGAATACTGTGATTGATTAATAATGTCTACCATGGATACCATAGGGGAAAGAAGTGTGTGTGTTATGTGTCTGCCATTATCGGCTCTCATTTTCAAGGTGTGCTGGTGTGGCAGTGAGGGAGGCACCTTCATTTATGGTGTCTACTATATGCCAAGCTCTCTACTAGGTGCCTCATGTCAGTTCTATCATGTAAATAATACTTCCCCTTCTCATAGATAGGGATAAGAAATTAAGACTTCAACTCCAAATTAAGATCTTAACTCCAAATGATGTTTTCTTTCTCCCTCAAAGAAAACACAGAGCCCTAAAAAAAAGCTAGATTTCAAGTGTTGATGGAAAATAAGAACAAACACAAAGAGGCTTTGTCTTGGAACAATACTCGTGGCCCTGGAATTGGTTCCCGTCACATTATTAGCACAGCTGGAGCTCCTAGAAGTGTCCTGGGAGTGGGAAAGGAACAATACATTTCTAGTATTTGCTAATTATCATGAAAACTACTTGCTCCTTGTTTACACTTAAACTTCAGAACCGAGGAATGACACTTATTTTCTCTTCAAGCATGATGTGTGTGATGCATCCAGCCAGCTTCCTCACTGGGCTCCTGGCCCCCTCTGGGAATGCGGCTTGTTTATGCCTCTGCTGAAGGGGATACATAGCCCTGCATCCTTCTCGCCTTTACTCCCTCTTCCAAGATTGCCTCAGAGAGACGTGCTTCAGACAGCACTGCCGGATGCTCTGTCTTGTAGTGAAATTGCAACACCATGTGTTGGGGCAAGGGAGGAAACAAGACCCCAGATATCCTTCAAAACAGAGCTGTGGATCCAAGCCAGGTTGCTGTCATTTGCTGTTTCACTATCTTTCTTTTGAAGGAAGTTAATGAGTTGGGAAAACAGAAGGAAAAGTTTGAGAGCCTAGCTTCAACACTGAATAATTCTATGAGTTAACCTGTCCAATTTTTTATTTTTTCACCCATAATTTGAGAGTATTAATGGCAACCTCCCTGGGATACAACAGTAGTTACAGTTGGTTAAGCACATTCCATGAATTAGTCACTGTGTCAAGGGTTTTACAAGCAAAACTCACTTATCCTAACAGCCTTACAAGAGATATACTATTGTCATCCCATTTTACAGATGAGAATACAGACGCACAAAGAGAATTACTTACTTGCCTAAAATCACACAGCTAGTTAAAGAAATTAACCAAGCCACTTGACTCTAGATCAGCGCACATAACAACTGTGGTGAAGTATTTAGCATAGCACCTTGCATAAGGCATGAGTTCAAAAACATAAGCTAGAATTATATTGGCTTTAGTATTAGTATTCAGTATTTAGTTAGGACTTGAGGTCCCCTCGATCTTTCTCTCTTTTTATTACTTGTTTATGGTGAAAATAATGAAACACAGACATAGAAAGTCACACCAATCCCAGAAGTCCACCCACAGTCCACATCCAATCACAGATGCCAACCAAAAGTAACTGTGATCTTGACTTTTATGGAAACACCTCTTAATCAATTCAGGCTGCTATAACAGACTGCTGTAGATTTGGTGGCTTATAGATGACAGAAATTTATTTCTTACAGTTCTGGGGGCTGGAAATCTGAGACAAGTGTGCCAGCATGGCTGGTTTTGGAGAGGGTCCTCTTCAGGTTGCAAATTAACTTCTCATTGAGTCCTTTCATGGTGGATTGAGGGCAAGAGGGCTCTCAGGATCCCTTTCATAGGCCACTAACCTCATTCATGAGGGCTCCACCCTCATGACCTAACCGACCCCACCTTCTTATACCATCACACTGCAAGATAAGATTTCAGCATAAGAATTAGAGAGGGGAGCAGGAGATATAAACATTTGGTCCATTGCAATAATTTGCTGAATTTCCTTTTCGTTTTCTCACTCAGTGTGCATTCCCTAAACACTACAGCTAGCTTTGCTCATTCATTAGGATACCTTATGTCTCTTTTTATCTATAGGTTTCTGTACCCACTTCCAGCTCTTTCTTTCTCTTAAAATTTTTCTAACTTGCTTTCTGAGATTTCTGACTCTTCCCTCACTTCTGGCTTTTAACTGAACTTCTCTGTTTTTCATCTCTTTTGTCCATTTCTTGCTCAATTCTTGTTCGACTTCCAGAAACTTCTCCCCAATGTGGGTCCCTGTCCTGGAAGGGGAACCCTAATGGTCAATTTTAGGAGCCCATGATGGCTAGACTGCTCTCCACCCTCTCTCTGGACCCCTTACATTCCTCCACTACTGACTTCAGTAAAATCTCCCTGGTTCAGCTGCCACTCTCAGATTAGTTCATGTGTTTTCCAGTAAGTTCCTGCTGCCTGTGTTGGATTTCTCCTGTTCTCAGGGCTGTCAGATGGCCAATCAGTTCCATCCTTCCTCACCAATAGGCACTGATGCCATGTGAGCCTGGGGGCAGTTGCTGCTTTTTCCCCATAGCTTATATTTTGGGATTCATGGAAACAGCAAATGTTTTTATTTTATTATGTATTTGTTCTCTTTGTTTTTGCATGGAAAATGGGGTAAACTCAAAATGATTCTATCACCACTCTCTGGAAGTCTTGAGTCCTCGTTTGATCATGGGACCCTGTCCAGACCTGGCTTCTCCCTTATGCATGGAAGACCATCAATGTATCCCACAAGTGCCAGCCTCATGATCCACCCAACCCCATTTTCTATCTCTCAGGGTAGAAACAATCGGTATGTTCTGACAAGATGGGTCTATATTTCTAAACAACAAGGTTTACCTTAACATAAAAGATCATTGTAAAACATTTAGCAATGAGCAGAGCTGAGAAGAGATCAAAGAATCCTGTAGTGGGAGGAAATTGGACTACAGATTTAAAATCCCTTCCATCTCTAGTGTCTTAAGACCCAACAGTTTGGGAAGAACTCCCCAAGCTCTCCCAGCTTCTTTCAATTAATCTTATCTTATCAAGGATGGCAGTAAGCATTCTTGGCATTTGAACCTCCATGCCTTTGAATTTGAGATTTTCAGAGGTCACCAGAACACGATTGGAATCCTCTACTCACATTTTCATAATTATAGGCATGCAAATGCTATTATACAAGAAATTCCACTTTTGCTTGACTGCCTTAGAAGCCATTCAAAGTGGCAATCATTGCTCCTGCTTTCCATGAACTCATACTCAGAGACAGGAGCATGCTCAGGCAACAGCATGGTTTGTCATGATTTTACATTTGTTAATATTTCATATCATATTCTTCAGGACCCCCCAAAATAATAATATTTGCTTTAAGGAGGCAATTTCTCTCTCCCTGTTTGTTTGTTTTGGGTGTCCACATTAATGGAGAGAAACTTTTGTATCTTTATTTTTAAAGAAAAAGAAAAGTGTGTGCAACGAAGAGGTTTTATTGCTGTTCTCACAAACACTGCTACCAGCTATATTTTGCAAAAATAAAAAATCAGACCTTTTAGAACACTGGTTTGGGGAGAGCAGACAAGGAGAAGATCTTAGCATTTTTCTCCTAGCACCTCCCTGTCTACCTTTTTTTCCAAGAGGAAAGAGTTATCTGATGGTTCCCACTTGAGGAGGCTAATTGGGTCCCAACAAGAGTGAGCAGTCCTTGTGAGTGTGCTAGAAAGCTTTGATCTTGAGCCTAAGCTCAATATTCCAGCCCAACTTGTCAAAGAGTTCGCACAGGGGTGTCAGGCCCAAGACTAGCTAATAATCAAGTGTTCATGCATTTCTCATGTAATCTAGACCCTTGAGTGTAGAAGCATCACTGAGCTTCTGGTCTGATGGTCACAGCACATCTAACCACACAGTTGTTTCCAAACTCTTAGTCATTTTGCTGTCTGGTGGGTGAAGAAAGAAAGTAACTGCAAACATGACTTGGGGTATATTGTATCTCTCACCCTGTACATGACTCCTTCCCACTCACTGTGTATTTCATATAGCCTTCATATTGCTGCCTGGACAATTTTTATTTCCGAAGCACAGATAAAACCATGCCTGCTTTCTACTTCTAAAAAGCAAACCATAAGCAAACTTTTAATGGTCTTATTGCCTAGGAAGTCATCTTGTATTATCACATGGTATTCAGTTATCCTCTTACTTCACTCTAGTCTACCTTTTCAATTTATTTCCTGCCACCCCCACACCCTCCATCTCCATATACACTGTGTTGTAGCCATTCTGAGCTGCTTGCATCCCAAAGCACACATGTGCTTTCACACCTCCATGCCTTTTTTCAAGCTGTGCCTCCTGCCAGGAATTTTCCTTTCGGCTTCCAGAAATTCCTTCCAAACATGTTTATTGACTACCAATTGTATGCAAAGTACCATTTCACTACAAAAAGCTATCCTAAAAGCATAGACTGTTAACTGGTTGTTTGTACTTTGTGTCCACCTATACTAATGGAGGGGAGAATCGTAACATTTTGGATTTGAGCAGCTCTCTCATTTCCCTGCTCTGTGGCTTGTAAGTCAAAACCTCAATTTCCTCATCTGTAAGATGAGGTGAAAAACCATCATAACTGCCTTACCTGCCCTCAGGATTGGTGTGCTGATCAAACATCGTGGAGTCAATGAAAGTACTGTGACCTAGTTTCCCTCACTTAGTAAGATCTGGAGGGCATAGGACAGAGGAGAGCTAAGTTTGGTAAAGACAAGGCAGTAGGCAAGGATCCGAGGGTCAGGAGGGCAAGAAATCTGGGCAGAGTAGGGATGCTAAGTAGCAGGAAAGTAGTATGAGGGGAAGGAATACTGATCAAAGAACGGAGAAGCTGGAGTATGTTCACGGGAGAGTGTAAAGAGGCCAGGAGGCATGAAGAAAGAAAAGGGCAGCTTCTTGCATTTCCTCGGAAAGATGAGGAGGGTGTACCACCTGCCTCCGGTCCAGGAGGGATGGAATTTAATTACATAGCAAAGCTTAGAACAGTTCAGAGCTTTCTCTACGTGTTTTCCTGAACCACATTACTGTTGGGCATTTCGGAACCATCTCACAGTTATGAGGCTGTTCCCATCCCTAGAGATTCAATGCTTTTCATCCTCTATTTGATGATTCACTGGGATTGAGGGCAGAGCCACATTGGTTAGTCACTTATATGCTCTGTGCTATATACACCCCACCCCCACTCCAGGGGAGGAAGGAGTATCCTATCCTAGGACGGGCTGTGAGAGTTAGTGTAGTGAGAAAAAGGGGTGGCATGATCATGCTGACAACCCCACATCCGGTCTACTGAATGACTATGGAATTGCTCTGGCTTCAATCAGAACAACTAAATGGGACTTGTCAGTGAATTAATGTTTCTTAGGTGGCATTGTTAGTTTCATTCTGGTGCTAAAAGGCAACTATCAGAGGCCTAGAATATTCTCACAGACCCCTTCTATTCTGCTCTGTCAATAGGTTTTCAACCACATCCTGGCAACCAAAGGAATCCAAAGGACATCTTGAGTTCTTAAAAAATTCATCAAATTTCATGTTTAAGTACATATAATCAATCTTAAAATCTATAACAAGCAAACATCCCCTTAAATATGCTGTATACTAAATTTTAGCTCTTTAAATCTATCATAGATATTACCTTGTGTTGTTGAGTTAAGCATTCATGTGTGAGTAAAGATTTGGAATAAAACTTCTCCTATTTTTTTTTTTTAAGGAGGAATGTCCTGACATTGTAAGACTACTTGTGGCTACTTATCTGTTTGAATCAGATTTCCTTAATACTGGACAATAGTCAGAAATGTTTTAGTTGCAAGCGACAGAGCTCCAAGTCAAATTGGTCTGAAAGGCAAAAGGGGCATCACTGGCTTACATAATAGCAAATCCCAAGGGTCAAGCTAGATTAAGTTCCAATAAGATCCAGATACTTTGATGGTGGCATCACATCCTCCTTCTCTTGGCAGAGCTTTCCCTTGCATTGGCTTCCTGGACAGGTTGTCTGTGTACAATAGTCCCCAGAAACTCCAGACTGATGCTATTCCAGTTTCCAGGAAGAGCTTCCATTTCCAGCACTCCCTGTCCCTGCCTCCAAGACCCACTTTCATAGCTGGGAGTGGGACCAGCCACTCCAGAGCCACTTGACCAGAAGTGAGAAATGGGAGACGAGGAATAGGGACTGGGCAGCAACATAGGAGAAGTCCATCCTACTGGGCAGGCTAAGCAAACTCCCCCAAGGCTGCACTGTTTCCCTTTGATACCAAGCCCCTGAGTTCCCCCCAAATGACCTTATCATCTTATGTATTGATTTGGTAATAAGTAAATCTTGTACATTTGAATCTAAAAGTAAATGTATGCTAATAAAATAGCTCTTTTATTAATTTATATAATTGGCAATTTCTACATAAAAATTTGTCCAAAAATAGTGGGCTTCCTGCATTTGAAATGTTGAAAACTCATCATTGTGCATATATCCATATCCGAAGTAGATTTGGTCTCAACAAAGGCTTCTTGGCCACCCAGCTCATGGAAATCCCTGTCTCTTTTGTGTATGTTCCACTTGTTTAAGTCTTGGTTTAAGAGGCCATTGGATAAAGGGGAGGTTTGTCATCAGAAGTTTGTGTGTAGGTTTCTTTGTTTACTGTGTGTAAGATGGGAATGATGATGCCTGTTCCCTAATCACAGGGGTTGATTAAGACCGAAGATTTGGGGAAAAGTTCTTTAGAATCAGTGAAATGCTATGGGATTATAAGCCATTATCTTTCATCTTATGTTGATTGTATATGTATTTTATTATATGTTTATATACAATTTAATTATCTATGTATGCCTCTGTCTAGTCTCCATGCAGCAGATTATTCGCCTCAATGGCCTCATTTTTTATCCTTCCTATACTATGTAACCTTGTAGTGCCCTCCAGCTGTGACTCGGTTTGACCTTGTGACATGCTTTTGTCAATAGTATGTTAACAAATATGACACAAGCAGAGTCTTGAAAAACACTTGCACACCTGGGCTTGCTCACTTTTGCTCCTCTTCCCTCACAGTGAGAGTTTGCTTGGGCTTGCCTCCTGGAGGAGAGCCAAGCCAAGCAGTCAATCACCCTGGGTGAGGCCACTCTAGACCAATCAACAGTCAACCTCTGAAACTTATGGGCCTAAAGCAGAAGAACTAGCCAACTGAGTCTAGACTAAACTTCCAACTTGCGGATCTGTGAGCTAAACAAATGCTCACCATTTTAAGCCACTGAATTTACTATTGGTTTGTTCTGCATCACTACTGTAGCAAAAGATAAGTGTTATACTCCCTACCTAGTAAAGCAAAATCTTGTGTTAAATCTTATCCATCATAATTCTGAAGTTCTCCAATTTCCCTAACTCTCTCAAGAGTAGGGACAGAAGTAGAATTCTGAGATTTTTAAAGCTTTCTAACATTCAGGTACTCTGTGGGGTAGTTTTATGAAGTAGTTCGTTTACTCTCCACAATATCCTTGACAGATAGACATTTTTCCATTACACAGATGAAAAAACTGAGGCAAAAGGAGTAGATACGTAAGATCACACAAGAAGAATGGCAGAGCTGGTGAGCCTGCTTCTCGTGAAAGTTCTCAATTTCTACTGTATTTAGCTGCCTTATACCACTTGCTCCTCAAGTCAGGACCACTCCACTTGGCCTTATTCTAGGTACCATCTTGTTCTCCAGTGGTGTCATATTTGTTTGTCTTGGATCACAGACCTGTCTTTCTCAGATGTTTTCTTCCCTCATCACAGTGGAAGGTTTAACACTTTAAAAAATCACAAACTGTCAATTTCCTCATATTTGCTGTAAGAAACTTTGTTTATTGCAAATAGACAAGGGGAGGGGAATTGCCTTCCAAAGATCTCAAAAATCTAGCATTTTCTTAGCCCAAATTTGGCCCTCATTCTGGATTTCTGGCCCCAATATTTGAGTTGTTCCCTCCACACCCAACAGAAGTTATTTTTAAGTTGCAGTTATATCCAAAGAGCATTTTTCACAGAATGCCTTGGAAGGTCCTGCATTTTCTCTTCAGCACAAGAACTGTCTCTCAGCCTCACCCCCTGGTCTGGGAATTTATTTTGGTCTATGCAAGAGTCACATGTTTTCTTTTGATGAAGTCATCAGAGTATTTTCCTTCCATGCCCTTGATCATATTTCCTTAAGAAAGGTTGTGCTCTCTGATCTGCCAGGGGCAGAAATATGGGCATTGTTTGCTGTCAGTTCAGAAATGACATCACCACAGACAAACGTCTTGCCCACAAGCCTCACTCAAGGCTTCACCTAAGTACCTCTAATCCAAAGCTTCTTTCTTCCAAGTCTAACCCAACCCATTGGCTTCTTCTCCATGAAGAGTTCCATGATTGAAGGCTCATGGTATATCCCTCTTTTCTGAATGATTAGAGCCTGAAACAGTTGATTATGAAATTATTTTACACATACTTACCTAGTAATACATGTGCCAGGCTCTACCCTCAGAGAGCTATAAACTCTATTAAGGATAGTGAAGCAACAAATAAGTAAATAAGATACAGTCAATAGTAATAGTAATAATTTCAAAAATAGGATAGTGGAATAGAATGAATAAGAGAATTGGAAGGCTGCTTCATATAAGGTGATGGGGGGAAAGATCTCTTGGGAGGTGACATTTGTGTTGAAAAGATACAACCCTCTCCTCTGCAGAAAGAGCAGCCTTGGTGAAGGATATCACAAATCCAAAGCCCTGAGGTAGAAACTAGGCTAGTGAGCAATGTAGCTAGAACAAAGAGGATAAGAGTTTAGTGTGTGGGATAGGACTGGAGAGGAAGGGCTGGCCCACCAACTATGTCAGGGTGGGGAGTCTGATTTTGCTCTTAATGCAATTGAAGTATTGGAAGGATTTAAGCATAGAAGTGATACCTGATTAATGTTTATTAAAGAACATTTTAACTACTATGTCAAGACTAGATAAACTGGAGAGACAGGTGAGTGTGGTAGCTTTTCCACTAAAAATAAGATTTGGACAAAGATGAGAAAAATTGTCAGGATTTTTTTTTACCAGCTTTTCCCTAAATGTAATAATCTCTTTCCTCTGTATGTTCTCTGTTTTCCTTTAAACTTGGACTGAACCTTGTGTTTTGTTCTATTATTTACAAACCCAAACCAGAACAGGACCTGTGGTAGATACTTAGATATTTGACCAGTTAACTCCATTTGGTTTTAAAGCTAGATATTTAAATTGCCCATCTGGTCAACCACCTTAAGCTACACATTAAAATTGGAATGCACCTATGAAATCCTTGGGTTTAAGCTTAAATTTCAATCTGCCAGCTAGTAAAATGTTCCACGCCAACCTTCTTCTAGACTGATGCATAAAAGGAAATCCCATGACATTGATACCATAGTAAAAATAGTTGCCTATCTACTTCCAAAGGATGGCTACCTGGGAAAATAACTGTTTTATATAAGCCACTGTGGTCTGGTCTCTGTACCTTATAGCCACCCATAATACTAATTGATATATATATAATTGGTCACTTAAACATCATTCAGACATGTCTCTATCTGTGAAGCAGTCAGCGATGTATAGTGGGTAGTTTCCAGCGGTTCTGTCAGATACTGTTTCAAGGCTTTTGCATGTTTTTAAGGCAGCAGGTATTACCTGGGAAGCAGAGTTCACATCTCACCAACAAAGCTTATTATTCAAGGTGGTTAACCTCCTCTAGGAGAACTGAGACTATCTTGACCTTTCTCTGTAAAATATCACCCTTCATCTAAACTTAAAACAGCGTTGCTAATGGATGATGAGATGGTCTACCATACACTTTGGTTCCTATGGATTTCTTAGGTTCATTTGAACAAGTCTTCTTTCTGCCCTTGGTAATTGGCTGAGCCAAGGAAATATAAACCAAATTAAATAATTTATTAACCTGTAGTTTCCTCTCAAGCCAGAGGGTTCTTCAGAGGTAAGAGAGTATTTGACTATTTGGTATAAGACTTTTATCACAGATTTTAGAGCCAGAAAGGGTCTTACAGTTCACCCAGTCAGTTGGGAGAAGGAAAATATAGAGCAGAAAGTTTAATTTGATTTTCTATGATCATGGATTTCTAGAGTTTCAGTACCAAGGCAGGGCAATCTCATATGTACAAGCAACTATTAGGTACTAGACACTGTAATAGGTTTTAGACACATTAATCTATTTCATCCTTTAATGACCATAGGAAATAGGTGCTAATATCACCATATTACACATGGGGAAACTGAGACCCAGAAAGCTGCAGTAGCTTGACCAAAGTTACAAAATCTTTAGATGATGTGATAGTTGTATTATTATTTGTAAATATTCATTTCCTTCTCTCCATATTGGAGTATATTATTTCCCTACCCCATACATATCGGGCTTGGCCATTTGACTTGCTTTGACCAATAAAACCTAAGTGAACACGACAAAAATCATCCAAGAAAAAAATTTAAATGTGATGGCTTGCTTCAATTTAGTTTCTTGCTCCTTTGTCCTTTGCCATGAGGAGTTATGCCCCAAAAGCTACTTTTCTGGTTACATGAATCCTGGAATATGAAATGGATTTGATCCCTACCATTGCCTGAAGAACAGGTATAACAATTTACCTGCAGCCACAACCATGTAATATGAGAAAGAAGAAAGTGTTTCTGTAAGCCATGATCTAGTAAAGTGTGCTAAGTAAACATAGAGCCAAGACCACTACCCAGACCTTTCCACTTCCAAATCTGATGCCCTTTTATCCATCACACATTTCCTATCTATCCACTCCAGTCTGTTTTAGCCTCACTGGCAGATACTGATTTTTCAGACCCATGCCTTGAAGCTCTCCCCTTCTAGCACTCAAGACATTTTCTTTGACTATTTTCCTTGCTTCCCTGGTGGCTCAGACAGTAAAGAATCTGCCTGCAATGCAGGAGACCTGGGTTCGATCTCTGGGTCAGGAAGATTCCCTGGAGAAGGGAATGGGTACCCACTTGAGTATTCTTGCCTGGAGAATCCCATGGACAGAGGAGCCTGGCGGGCTCCATGGGGTCACCAAGAGCTGGACACGATTGAACGACTAATGCACACACTAAAGATTCAAAATCCTAAACTCACAGAAGCCCCAGCTGTCATGAAACAATGCACCTTCCTAGATCACAAAGAAAAAGAGAAACGGTAAGACGAATTCCTTCAACTTCTCCCCTACATTTCCAGATGTAGTTATACCATAGTTCATCCTTCCTCCTTGCCTCCCAACTCAGAAAAGCAATTGCATCTCCTGTCCAAGGCTGATCTTGGACAATGTTCTCTTCATCTTCCTTCAGACTCCCACTCCATCAGTTTATCTCCTGTCTTTTGTTTCTTTCATTCATTTTCCTCTCTACTTCTTTTCCCTGTCAGCCTACAGGCATGTATGTTTCTTTTTCTAAAATAAAACAAAAAATATCTTCCCTGATCCTCTCTTCTCAGACTACTTTTCTACTTTTACCATTTCTCACCTTCCTTGAACACCAATATCCTCCACAAAATTGACTCCCTCACTAATCTTGCTGCCTTACCACCGTCATTTCCTTTCCATCTTCTTTTCCTTGTCACGGGCTCACCAATTTTCAGATTTTATTCACACTACTGTGGTGCAACTGCCCATGTCGAGCACGTCAATGGCTTCCTGATTGTCAAAGCGAATGATTTCCAGTCATCCTTTGGTCAACTAGCAGAGTTCACAGATAAATTACAAAATTCCCAGTTAAATGCATAATTTGGGTGCATGCATGCACACACACATACACATATATGTATAAACTTCCCTAGTGGTTCAGGCGGTAAAGCATCTGCCTACAGTGCGGAAGACCTGGGTTCGATCCCTGGGTCAGGAAGATCCTCTGGAGAAGGAAATGGCAACCCACTCCAGTATTCTTGCCTGGAAAATCCCATGGACAGAAGAGTGTACTAGGCTACAGCCCATGGGGTCGCAAAGAGTCGGACGCAACTGAGCGACTTCACGTCACTTCAATTATACATGTATAATTTATCTGAAGTGCAAATTTAACTGGAAAGCCTATATTTTTGTTATTAAACCTGAGAACTGTAGCAAATTTTCCCTCTTCCAGTCTTATTTCAATGGTAGTTCCCTCTTCCTTGAAATTTCCTATAGTCTTAGGACATGATTTCTCTTCCTGTCTCTGTAATTACTCTATAACTACCTTCCTTGAGAGTTCTTCCCCTTTAATCACCACAAATGTTGGTGTTTTCAGGACTATGTTTCAGCACTTTTCTCATTGTATGTAAATTTATCCACTCTTGTCGTTTTGTCTCATTTATGCTGAATTCCAAATATCAATTGCCAATTTCATCATGCCTTGCAAGCTCTAAATTGGCGCACCTAACAATTAACTGAACATCTCCAATTGGGTGTCCCATTAAAATCTTAACCTTACATATCTCAAACCTCACTAGCTCCTTCCTGAAAACTGGCCTCTGCCTGTGTTTTCTAGCTCAATTAAAACCATCAAGTCCAGAAATCTTAATAATTTCCTTGATTCCCATCCTGCCCTTTAGGCATCTCATTAACTTAATGTCTTTTTAAAATTCTCTTCCCTCCTTGTCCCTACACCATGATCACTGTCCTGGTACAGATCCTCATCATTGCTTATCTAGACAGATGCAATGGATTTTTCCTGCCCATTTCTCTGGTCTTCCTGGCCATACTCTGCACTGCACCCAAGCCCATCTACTAATTCCCAATCCATCCCCTCTCCTACTTAATAATATGATTGGCTCCTATTGTTCATAAGATAAATCCAATCTGCTGAATATGATATTTAAGGCTCTTTAAAATAGAATCTCATTCTATTTCTTACAGCTTTACCTCTTGATACATCTGTTCATGAACTCTACATCATAGCCACAGTCGATGACTCATTATTCCTCAACTACAAACTATACTTTGTTTGTCATACTCATTCACTCCCTTTGCAAATATTACAAAAAATATTGCCATCCTGTCTGTCCCAATAGTCTCACCCCTCCTTCCCTACATATATGCTTTGTTTCCCAGGAAAAGTTTTACACATCCTGGAAAGACCAGTTTTAAAAAACTCCTTTGATTCCCTCCAAAAGGTATCTCCCTGGGATAGCACAGCACATGGTAATTTCTGCTTCAGATTTGTCAATGAGTGAGTGAGTTTCCTCAGACAAGCTCACATGAATGAATGCATCTTATCTGACTCTTAAACATCAAAGAAAATTTGGTCCTACTAGAGACTACAAGAGACTTCATCTTAGTACTCAGGATTATGTGCTAATACAGAGTATATATTAGTTTAATGTCATCTATGAAGGTGGTCTGGCTCTGTCCTCTGTCACCTGCAGTTGCTGAGTTGAACTGACTGCTCTGGCTAACTAAGCAAATATCTCTTTTACCTGTCTAGCTCCATGTGTACACCCCTTAAAGCTCTTAATTCAGACAAAGAGGGCAACCACCTAAGGCATAAAGCAGGACTTCAGTTCAGTTCAGTTGCTCAGTCATGTCCAACTCTTTGTGACCCCTTGAATCACAGTACGCCAGGCCTCCCTGTCCATCACCAACTCCCAGAGTTCACTCAAACTCATGTTGAACGAGTTGGTGATGCCATCCAGCCATCTCACCCTCTGTTGTCCCCTTCTCCTGCTGCCCCCAATCCCTCCCAGCATCAGAATCTTTCCCAATGAGTCAACTCTTCGCATGGATTGGAATGGAAACTGACCTTTTCCAGTCCTGTGGCCACTACTGAGTTTTCCAATTTGCTGGCATATTGAGTGCAGCACTTTCACAGCATCATCTTTCAGGATTTGACATAGCTCAACTAGAATTCCATCACCTCCACTAGCTTTGTTCGTAGTGACGCTTTCTAAGGCCCACTTGACTTCACATTCCAAGATGTCTAGCTCTAGGTGAGTGATCACATCATCATGATTATCTGGGTCATGAAGATCTTTTTTGTACAGTTCTTCTGTGTATTCTTGCCACCTCTTATTAATATCTTCTGCTTCTGTTAGATCCATACAGTTTCTGTCCTTTATCGAGCCCATCTTTGCAAGAAATGTTCCCTTGGTATCTCTAATTTTCTTGAAGAAATCTCTTGTCTTTCCCAGTCTATTGTTTTCCTCTATTCCTTTGCACTGATCACTGAAGAAGGCTTTCTTATCTCTCCTTGCTATTCTTTGGAAGTCTGCATTCAGATGCTTATATCTTTCCTTTTCTCCTTTGCTTTTCGCTTCTTTCCTTTTCACAGCTATTTGTAAGGCCTCCCCAGGCAGCCATTTTGCTTTTTTGCATTTCTTTTCCATGGGGATGGTCTTGATCCCTGTCTCCTGTACAATGTCACGAACCTCCATCCATAGTTCGTCAGGGACTCTATCTATCAGATCTAGACCCTTAAATCTATTTCTCACTTCCACTGTATAATCATAAGGGATTTGATTTAGGTCATACCTGAAAGGTCTAGTGGTTGCATACTTTCTTCAATTTCAGTCTGAATTTGGCAATAAGGAGTTCATGATCTGAGCCACAGTCAGCTCCCAGTCTTGTTTTTGTTGACTGTATAGAGCTTCTCCATCTTTGGCTGCAAAGAATATAATCAATCTGATTTTGGTGTTGACCATCTGGTGGTGTCCATGTGTAGAGTCTTCTCTTGTGTTGTTGGAAGAAGGTATTTGCTATGACCAGTTCATTCTCTTGGCAAAACTCTATTAGCCTTTGCCCTGCTTCATTCCGCATTCCAAGGCCAAATTTGCCTGTTACTCCAGGTGTTTCTTGACTTCCTACTTTTGCATTCCAGTCCCCTGTAATGAAAAGGACATCTTTTGGGGGTGTTAGTTCTAAAAGGTCTTGTAGGTCTTCATAGAACCATTCAACTTCAGCTTCTTCAGTGTTACTGGTTGGGGTATAGACTTGGATTACTGTGATATTGAATGGTTTGCCTTGGAAATGAACAGAGATCATTCTGTCGTTTTTGAGATTGCATCCAAGTACTGCATTTCAGACTCTTTTGTTTACCATGATGGCTACTCCATTTCTTCTGAGGGATTCCTGCCCACAGTAGTAGATATAATGGTCGTCTGAGTTAAATTCACCCATTCCAGTCCATTTTAGTTCACTGATTCCTAGAATGTCAGCGTTCACTCTTGCCATCTCCTGTTTGACCACTTCCAATTTGCCTTGATTCATGGACCTAACATCCCAGGTTTCTATGCAATATTGCTCTTTATAGCATCAGACCTTGCTTCTATCACCAATCACATCTACAACTCGGTATTGTTTTTGCTTTGGCTCCATCCCTTCATTCTTTCTAGAGTTATTTCTCCACTGATCTCCAGTAGTGTATTGGGCACCTACTGACCTGGGGAGTTCCTCTTTCAGTATCCTATCATTTTGCCTTTTCATACTGTTCATGAGGTTCTCAAGGCAAAAATACTGAAGTGGTTTGCCATTCCCTTCTCCAGTGGACCACATTCTGTCAGACCTCACCACCATGACCCGCCTGTCTTGGGTGGCCCCACAGGGCATGGCTTTGTTTCACTGAGTTAGACAAGGCTGTGGTCCTAGTGTGATTAGATTACTAGTTTTCTGTGATTATGGTTTCAGTGTGTCTGCCCTCTGATGCCCTCTTGCAACACCTACCATCGTACTTGGGTTTCTCTTACCTTGGACGTGGGATATCTCTTCACGGCTATTCCAGCAAAGCGCAACTGCTGCTCCTTACCTTGGACTAGGGGTATCTCCTCACGGCTGCCTGTCCTGACCTTGAACATGGAGTAGCTCCTCTCAGCCCTCCTGCGCCTGCACAGCCACTGCTCCCTGGACGTGGGGTTGCAGGACTTAAAGGATGACAAATGGGTTTTACTCTTGGGCCAACACTTTAATCAATTGGTAATGCCCTCCTAAAGTGCTAAGGAACATCCAGATTCTAAAACCACATCCGAATTTAAAGAGTGGTGTAATTAATTAATTGAGGCTTCCATGGACCTGGAAAAATGAGCAACACTTATAAAGTACCCTTGATAATATTGCCATCTTATCAAGGGTACCTCTATACCCTTGATAAGATAGTACTGATCATTCAATAGTCACCAAATTAAGAATTCATGGTTATAGTTTCAATATGAAAATGAGTTTCTTTGCCTAAAATTCTTGTGGTATTTTCATGGTATTTTTGTTTATTAGAGATAGCTCTAATTAGAAAGTTTAAAGGAAAACAAGTTTTTGAGCATAGAGTATTAGGCAAAGGAGCATGAAGTATAGTCTCTGCCTTCAGGGAAATCAATATCTGGATGGGAAGACAAACCACGAACTCATTAAAAGATTTTTTTAAATTATGTGGGTTAAAATAAATGAAATAAGGCCAACTATATCACAGTCACTATATGGTTAATTGCCAAATGTGTGTTTTGAATTAGGGTGATGGAGATAGCATGATGACATTAGTTATGGCCTTAATCATTTATGTCATTAGGGGAAAATGATGGGTGAGTTTGGATACTTTCTAGAAAACTTAAGATGTAAAATACACAGCACATATATGTGATATGTAAACACATTACCTGTCAAGATTAGTAAGATAATAAAGAGATTTTAGTTTTAATAGATTACAATTTCCAGGTATTGATGACTGATTTAGAAAATTTTTTTTCTAAAGAGTTTCTTCTTGGTTACATCCTGGTTCAGTTCAGTTCAGTTCAGTTCAGTCACTCAGTCGTGTCCGACGCTTTGCAGCCACATGAATCGCAGCACGTCAGGCCTCCCTGTCCATTACCAACTCCCGGAGTTCACTCAGATCTGCGTCCATTGAGTCAGTGATGCCATCCAGCCATCTCATCCTCTGTCGTCCCCTTCTCTTCCTGCCCCCAATCCCTCCCAGCATCAGAGTCTTTTCCAATGAGTCAACTCTTCGCATGAGGTGGCCAAAGTACTGGAGTTTCAGCTTTAGCATCATTCCGTCCAAAGAAATCCCAGGGCTGATCTCCTTCAGAATGGACAGGTTGGATCTCCTTGCAGTCCAAGGGACTCTCAAGAGTCTTATACAACACCACAGTTCAAAAGCATCAATTATTCGGGGCTCAGCTTTCTTCACAGTCCAACTCTCACATCCATACATGACTACTGGAAAAACCATAGCCTTGACTAGATGGACCTTAGTTGACAAAGTAATGTCTCTGCTTTTGAATATGCTGTCTAGGTTGGTCATAACTTTTCTTCCAAGGAATAAGCGTCTTTTAATTTCATGGCTGCAATCACCATCTGCAGTGATTTTGGAGCCCCTCAAAAAATAAAGTCTGACACTGTTTCCACTGTTTCCCCATCTATTTCCCATGAAGTGATGGGACCGGATGCCATGATCTTCGTTTTCTGAATGTTGAGCTTTAAGCCAACTTTTTCACTCTCCTCTTTCACTTTCATCAAGAGGCTTTTTAGTTCCTCTTCACTTTCTGCCATAAGGGTGGTGTCATCTGCATATCTGAGGTTATTGATATTTCTCCCAGCAATCTTGATTCAAGCTTGTGCTTCTTCCAACCCAGCTTTTCTCATGATATACTCTGCATAGAAGTTAAATAAGCAGGGTGACAATATACAGCCTTGAGGTAATCCTTTCCCTATTTGGAACCAGTCTGTTGTTCCATGTCCAGTTCTAACTGTTGTTTCCTGGCCTGCATACAGGTGGTCTGGTATTCCCATCTCTTGAAGAATTTTCCACAGTTTATTGTGATCCACACAGTCAAAGGCTTTGGCATAGTCAATAAAGCAGAAATAGATGTTTTTCTGGAACTCTCTTGCTTTTTCCATGATCCAGCGGATGTTGGCAATTTGATCTCTGGTTCCTCTGCCTTTTCTAAAACCAGCTTGAACATCTGGAAGTTCATGGTTCACGTATTGCTGAAGCCTGGCTTGGAGAATTTTGAGCATTACTTTACTAGCGTGTGAGATGAGTGCAATTGTGTGGTAGTTTGAACATTCTTTGGCATTGCCTTTCTTTGGGATTGGAATGAAAACTGACCTTTTCCAGTCCTGTGGCCACTGCTGAGTTTTCCAAATTTGCTTGGATATCAAGTGCAGCACTTTCACAGTGTCATCGTTCAGGATTTGACATAGCTCAATTGGAATTCCATCACCTCGACTGGCTTTGTTTGTAGTGAGGCTTTCTAAGGCCCACTTGACTTCACATTCCAGGATGTCTGGCTCTAGGTGAGTGATCACACCATCGTGATTATCTTGGTCATGATTTGAAGTATTTTGATTACCCAATATCACTATATTCCCCTTAATCTTCATACTGTGATATCCATGGGGCTCCCCACTCCTTACTCCAGAGATAAAACTTGTATCCTAGCACTGAGGCCTAAGTCAACTCCATTTAGTAGGCACAGAGTTTACATTGAAATAGATATGTGACCCACACCAAACTAATCAAGTTTACTTGAAGTTCATTGAGGAAAGTCACTTGTAAGACCAGGAAGAAAGAGCTATTCACACTTCCCCCACCAGGCTTGAACTTGAAGGGCTGGACTTCCTTCAGCTCCCTTGTTATCACACAAAGCCTAAAAAGAAGACTCCACACAGAGACATGGTCCTACATCCAGCTGTGCCTAAAGCAAGTTCCAAATGTGGACCTTTAATACATATACCAATCAAACCCCTTTTCTTGATTAATATATTGTAAGTTGAGTTTCTATCATTTATAACCAAGAGTCTTTAGTGTTAAAGTCCTTAGCCTCCTTTCAATATAACATCTTGACTATAACATCTAATATGCTTCACAAAGAACATTTCATACTATCCTCTTTTACTTGTTCTACCTAAACCTGCCCATCCATTAACTTACTCAATTCCTACTACAATTTTCTGAAGTAGAGTAGGGTAAGAATTATTGATCCCAGTAGACAGAAGCATTAACATTAACCCAAAGAAGCTGAGTTACTGTCACTCTCTATGGGAATCCCCAAATTAAAACAAAATCCCTGAACTAAAGCCCAGGCCATATGATTCTTAGTTCAGGTTCTTTTGTTAAATCTTCCCGCAACTTTCCCCCCACATTTCATTTCTGCATCTGCCAGTTTTATAGCACTGTTTTCAGAATTGTGATTTCTAGTTTGATTTTGGTGGCACCTTCTTGGCTGACAAATATTTTGGAGGTTGTGGAAGGGCCAAGCAGATTTCATTGATTAGCAATTCTTCACCCAGAAAATTGCCCCTATTATGGGATAATTACAAACCTATCTGATGGGGTTTAATCTATAATGGTGATTGATGATAATAATAATGATGGTGGTGGTGGGTGATGATGATGATACAGTGTTGGAATGATAAACAATGCCAAATGTGTAGCAGACTCTAAAGGACCAAGATCCAAAGATTGACCACATTTGCAACTACAGTGACCACCACTAACAGCTCTTTGCCCTTAGCAGCTTTCAGCCTTGGCAGTCACACTTTGTGCTAAATTAAGATGTTCTCAAGCTGAGTGATGGAGTGTAGCATCACTGGAAATCAGACCCCCAGGTGCTGGAAGCCACTGGAGCCTGGCACATTAAGCAGAGCCACTTGGCAGTACAACGTCCCCCTCGGGAAGCAGACTGGAAGCGAAATAAATGAACCTGACAGTGTGTGCTATTGCCAAGCATAAAAGTGTTTTCCATAAGCAATCACTTGCAAGACGGCAAGAGAATTCTGTCCCCTAGAGAAAAAGGTCCCCAAGGAGATGGTCAGAACCTCCTGTGGATCTTCGGGTCTTTCCAAGTAGACCTTAGATGCCAGACTGTAGCATCCTTCACCTTAACCTTATTGACATCAGAGCTGACTCACCTCTAAGCCAATAGTAACCATTACATACCCCTTACCCCTGCATCATCCAAGCTTTTTTGGATCTCCCACAGAGAGGTTAATCCAATTCCCTCTTCTGGCCCTCTTGAGAATTTTAATGCAGGACCTCTCATATCATTCAAGGACCTTCCACACCTCTATCCATCCCAAATCTTCATGGAGTAGTATGTACTCCTTTAAAAAGACTGACATCCTATAATTCATAAAGGCAACCTAATTATTTGTAAGTCACTTTACCACAGTCAATTTCAAATTGGCTATGAACCCTATTCATTTTTTCATCCTTTTAGCACAATTTATTCATTGTCTACTGTGTGCAGAGCTCCAACATGTCAGGAATTGAGAGTTCAAACTATGTCAGGTTTACCAGCATAGCACACTACCAAATCCATGACATGGCCCACAGCAACATTCAACAAACACTTGCTGAATAGAGTAATAAGAGGGTTCAGAGAAATTTAGCATAAGACCCGTGCCTCTAGGAGCTTGCAAAAATTGTCCTGCTGTGTAAAACTGTAGAAAGGGGTCACTCAGATCCCTCCCCACTCTAAACTTCTAGAATTCATGGCTCTAAGTCTTGGTTAGAAGTCAGGTAGGAAGGTAGGTAGGTAGGTAGGTAGACAGATGAGCCTATATATCAAAAAGATGACAGAGCAGAAGATGTCATAAAGCATTCAACAATAAGGCCCATAGAAGAGATAAGGGTTGAAAGTACTGCAAATGACCAGAGCAGAGAGAGATCCTGATGGCCCAGGGAAGGAAGTTAGAGAAGGATCTAACGAGGAGATCGGACTTGAATGAGACCTTGAGGGGAAAAAACCAAAAGCAGCTAAAAGTAATGCAACTGTTCTATTTACTTATTACATATCTTTATAAACATTCAGCATTATTTATTGAGCACCTGATATATCCCATGCACTCTCTTCAGTTGCTTGGGACACACAATGAACAAAATGGACAAACTCTACGTCCTCATGGAACAGCCATTCTTATGAGGAAAGCAGATAATGTACAAAGTATATTTAGTGGGCTGGATGGTGCTAAGTGCTATGGAGAAAGATAAAGCAGGGAGCAGGGATGGGGGTTTAGAATAGAATAGAGGTGATTTTCTTAGAGTGATCAGGAGGGTCTTACTGAGAACACAATATTTGAGTAACTACCTGAAGGAAGTAAGGGAGTAAGACTTGCAGACGAAGAGCACTGCCAACAGAGAGAACAGTGAGTAAAAAGGCCTTGAGGTAGAATGTGCCTAGTATATATGAGGGACAGAAAAGAGGTGATTTGTCTGGAGCTGAGAAAGGGAGGGGGAGACTAATCAAAGATAAGGTCCAAGAAGTAACATGGGCCAGACGAAGAGGGTCTTATAGTCTATCACGGAGACCTTTGAACCTCAGGTTGACTCATTAGCTACCTGTCATCCATTCTCCTTTGCAAAGGAGAGAACTAAAGCTCAAGGAGCGGATGCAACTTGCCCAGGATTAAACAGAAACAGCTAGCAGAGCCTATCTCACCCCTTCTCCTTCACCTGAGCCCACTGTTCCCTCTCTATGCATCTGAACATACATGCTTCACATGCCACATTCACAAACACACACATACACAGAGCCATACCCACACCCACCCCACTGCTTTCAGTCCTCCAAAACGGCAAGCTCTTCCCCACTCACAATTGCTGTTCTGAGAGGAATGCTCTTCTCCCTGCTCTGCATCTGACCAGTACATCTCTAAGGTTTAAATGTAAGGACCTCAGAGAAGCCTTTCCTCACCCTCCGATGTAAATTGCCCCCATCCCATACCTTCTCTCTCAAAGCCCATAGTCCTACCTCCTTTTAATTGCATATTTATTTGTGGGTTGGTTTAAATTCTTCCCTCTCCCAAGCTGAATTTCTACCCTTTGCCTAGCCCAGTGCCTGGTTCATAGGAGGTACTCAATAAACATGTACTGAATCAATAAAAAGACCAAAAGGTAAAGAAGACAAAGTAGGAAGAACCCAGAGAGGTTTCCAGGCATCTCTAGGGAAGAGAAACCAATGGCTTCAGTGAGAGAGGTTTGGGGATGTCTGTGGACTGGATCCTTTCTCCTTGATTTTGGAGTGAAACACTACAGCCCTTCTCTGGCTGCTCCACAATCTAATACATTCATCACGTGACTTATCCCCCATCCCCCACCCCCCACCACCGCAGCAGCCTCTGGCATAAATGTTATTTGGAGTACTTAGAAAATGCTAAGGTTTATTTTTAAATGCGATTAGGACCTGTCTCTTGCTTTCTGGACAATCACATGAGCATCTTAAAGATATAAAATACAACCATTCAGCACTCTAAAACCAACTCTTTTTATCTTGTCTTTACAACAAACTTGCTAAGGTGATTTAGAGCAAATGATAACCATCCCTGCATGATTGATAGAAAAACTGAGACTTGGGGGTGATTAAATGTACCATCTGAGTCCCAATAGCTGTTTGGTTACAAAGTCAAGGGCTGGTGCATTTAGACCATATAGCAGCTATGTCCACTCTACCATCCCACCTCCCACTATGAAGTACAAATACCTCTCCCATGCAAATAATTCAGATAGTCCCCTAAACAGAAGACTATTCTA
Organism: Ovis canadensis; assembly: GCF_042477335.2. Classification (NCBI taxonomy): domain Eukaryota; kingdom Metazoa; phylum Chordata; class Mammalia; order Artiodactyla; family Bovidae; genus Ovis; species Ovis canadensis. The sequence continues at coordinate 83,932,146 of NC_091249.1, forward strand.
GAAAAAAGGAGCTACTGCTTTCTTGATCTAGTGTTTTATGTGGTGGCAAGGCAACCAATCGTTCTAACTAGGCCACAGGAAGCTTGTTTCTCTTTAAGAACCCATTAGCAAGCTGGCAAAATCTCATCCTATTACTATGTAAATAAAGAAGGATAAATTTCCCCACCTTAGCTTCCCAGGGTTGCACCGAAGCTCTCCCCCCTGCACATTTTTGATAACCTGCTCATTCTGGAATACCTCACAATTAAAGACAGCATGCCCTGAAAGTCAATAATTCACCGTGGATGGAGAAAAAGGAATGAGATAATTAACATTCTCTGGCTGGCTTTGGCTGGGAAATAGCTTAGTAAGCACAAGAACATTTTTTGGGCTATTTCCATCACGAGGGTAGAATAAATAAGATGGATCCTTTTGCTGTCTGATCTTGAAGGATCCATGTCAGGCTGATTGGCCCCAGGGCTTGGTAGAGCTGGGTTCAGACTCTCCACCTATGGTAAAGGAAGATGACCAGCAAATGTAGCCCCAGGGGCAGGGGGTGGGGGTTATAAGAGGCAAGCAGAGGATGTTGGCAAGCTGGTTTTCCTTAAGGCTCTAGTCCACACCCCAAGCTTCATCTTTTCAATGAACTGCTCTCTGATCTCCAATTGTTTTTTCTCGTCTGATCTCCTTTATCAAGTCTAGTCACTTCACCAAGCCTCCCTTAGTTTCCCCTTCTATGAAAGGGGTTGATAATGCATAGCAGACAGGGTTAATGAGAACTGAAACATCATTAGGAGCCCCTGGTGGCTCAGATGGTGAAGAGTCTGCCTGCAGTGCAGGAGACCTGCGTTCAGTCCTTGGGTCAGGAAGATCCCCTGGAGAAGGAAATGACAACCCACTCTGGTATTCTGGCCTGGAGAATCTCATGGATGGAGGAGCCTGGCAGGTTACAGTCCATGGGGTCACAAAGAGTCGAACACAACTGAGCGACTTCACTTTAGCTTTATCATTATCATCATCACTAACCTTTATGAATCATTTATAACGTGTCAGGTTTTGTGATGTGCTAAATGTAGTTCATTTGCATTATTTTATTTGATGCCATCCTTGAAACCCTAAGCAAAATAAGCTAGGAATAGATTTTTTTTTAAGTTCTGTGTCACACAGTGGGAAATAAACTAATGAAACGCATAACCCCCAGGGGGATGGTGCAGGCAGTTGGAGAGGGTTCGGGTGTATTTATGCATGACAGAGCCATAAATGGGTGCTGGGATATACCTAACCTTTATGGTTGACGTCAGGACAGAAACGGTTTCTCTGTCTCTTAAACCAAGGTCAAGAGTGAGTACAGCATGACTGTGCCCTCTGGGTGCCATCCCATGGGACCTCTGTTGGCAGCAGAGTGTCAGTCTGAGTGGACCATGGGTCTGCCCCAGTATGGCAATTCCTATATTTTATGGTGTTATGACTCTTAAGATAAAAAAAAAATTTTTAGCCATTACACTGACCACTAGCCCAGTCTGTTTGTTCCCTCTGAATTCTATTTTCTTGATCTGAGTAGTGGCATTTTGGTGGCAGTTCACTATAGCAAGTCAGAAAGGAATTGTCCTAAAATGTTGGAATGCTTTAACCAGTACATAGAAAACTGTCCCCTGTATGATCCTTACTTACATACCTTCACACCCCCACTGCTGTCTTTGCCTCCTTCCCTGATGGAAGGATCATCCTCCTTCAATCTCAGGATAATCCGTCTGGCACTTTGGATCCCACACGCAGCACATACCTCCTGAGGGAACTGATTACTTCATAAACTCTCGCTCTGTCCTTCATCTTCAGCCATCCCCCAGCTCCCTAGCTGGCTCCTTCCCAGAAGCAACTAAACTTAAAGCTCTCTCTCATCTTAAAAAAAATAAAGTCCTCTTTTGATCCCCCCTCCTTTTCTAGCTATTATCCCATCTCTTTCCCCATCAAAACCAATGATCTAAGAAACCTGTCTCTGCTTGTGTCTTCAGTGCCTCACCCCCCACTATTTCTTCCTGCAGTCAGATGGGTTCCACTCCTGTTCTGCCTCTGAAACTGCTCTCACCAAATCTCTGCTCTTGATGATCAGATCTAGCAAGCTTGCTCTGCGATGATGCACAAGAAGGGTTTCCTTCCCGAAACCGTACTCTGAGGTTTCCCATCACTAGATTTCCTCACATTTCCCCAGGTCCTCTTTTTCACTTTCCTTCAAAGATTGCCCTGAATTGAGCTTTTTCCGAGCTGTCCTCGCCTCTCACTCAATGCTGTCTTACTGGAAGATCCGATGCTATAGTCCAGCCCATTTGCCAGTGATTCTCCATTATGTTCAATTCCCCATCTCAGATTTTCTCTCCTCAGCTTCTATCCATTCCTATCTGGATATCCCACCAGCCTCTTGCATTGGTTTCCTATTGCTGCTGTAACAAATCTTCACAAACATAATAGTTTAAAGCACACAGGTTTATTATCAATATCTTAAAATTCTAGATGTCAGAAATCCAAAATCAATCTCAGTGGTCTAAAATCAAGGTGTCTGCAGAGGTGTGTCCCTTCTGGAGGATCCAGGGGAGAATCTGTTTTCTTAGCTCTAATCTTCTATAGCTGTCTGCACCTTGGCATATGACTCTGAATAACTTCAACTTCTGCTTCTCTGGTCATATCTCCTTCGACTCTGACGCCCCTACCTTGCTCTTCTAAGGACCTTGTGATTGCATTGGATCCACCCAGATATTCCAGGATAATCCATCTCAAAATCCTTAACTTACCAACTGACTGACCTGCTACTGATCACAAATTTTTTTTAATTTGTTTTCAATTGAAAGATAATTGCTTTACAATATCGTGTTGGTGTCTGCCACATAACAACATGAATCAACCACAAATATACATATGTCCCCTTCCTCTTGAACCTCCCTCCAAACACAGATATTTGAATGAGCCCAACCAAGACCAGAAGAACAAACCAGCTAACTCCAAGACTCATAGGGTAAATGAGTGCTTGTTGAAGCCACTGAGTTTGGGGGTGATTTGTTATGCAGAATTATTTTGGTAATATCTAATACACCTGACCTCCAGATTAGGTTAGGTACCTTTTCTCTGTGTTTCCACATCAAACTTGGTGTACCCCATCATAGCTCAGCAGGTGACCTAATATTGCAGTTGTCTGATTACTGTTTTTGCTGCTAGCACATATTGTCCATGAGATCAGGGTCTGTATCTAATTCATCCTCAGCTTTGTATCTCAGTGCCTATCACAGTAGCTGGCACACAGAAGACCCTCCATAAATCTCTGATAAAGAAATTGTAACAAAGCAGCTATGACTATTTTTTTTCATCTCACTATGGTTGAGTTGGCAGTTATAATTTACAAATGCTTTTATTTATTATTCAGAATGAATAAGCCCTCCTCCCAACTCCTAACCCCCAAAGAGAAAAAGAGATCAAGTGTTCAGTCTAGATGCAGGGAATAGTTTGTACAACAACAGGGGAAAGCATTCACAAAGATAAGAAGAGTTGGAGTGAGCCTGCCAGATAAATGTGTTTAGCAAATACAGAGCTTCATGAAAATAGGCTGTTAGTACAACTGGGTTTTACTCCCAACTCAACTGCTTATTAGTAGATTTATCCTTGCGGGTATTAAATCACCTTTCCAAACCTTAGTTTCCTCCTCTTTAAAATGAAGAAAGTAGTACCAACTTTGTAAGGCTGTTGAATAGATGGACACCCTGTAATGTTAGCCTGGCCAAGAAACAGGAGGATGGGTAAAGAGGATGTCAGCAACAATTCTAACAATATAACACATAAGCTCCCCTGATTCTGACAACCCTGGGGATTTTAATGATGAATTTTCAGGTAAAATGTTGACAGGGGTGGTGATGAACGAACACAGGGTAAATCCAATCATCTGATGTCTTCGATTTGGACACAGCAATGATGGATCCCTAGTGTCCTCAAGGTCCCACAGTGTGATCCTGCTTCAATTCTGGGTTCTGGGTACCTTTCTTTCCTTTATTTGTATAGGAGCACAGGCTCTAGGCACATGGACTTAGCAGTTGCAGCGCACAGACTCAGAAGTTGCAGCTTGCAGGCTCTAGGATGTAGGCTTAGTTGCTCCACGGTGTGTGGAATCTTCCCAGACCAGGGATTGAACCCATGTCTCCTGCACTGGCAGGTGGAATCTTAACCTCTGGACCACCAAGTAAGTCCCTCTAGCTGTCTTTCAATAAAAACTTTTGAGGAAGTTGCCCCCATAGGCCTCAGTTTCCCTATATCAGTTTTATAAAAAATGAAAGTGCTTAACAGGAAGAGCCCTACTAGCTCTTCTAGTAAAGTAACCCATAGTGAGTCCCGTGGACGGGCTCACTTGATATCCTCTTCAACCTCACTCTAGTGTGCCAAAGCTGGAAAGCTAAAATCAATGCTTTTCAGACTCCCTTTTAGCTAAGATGGTGGCTCAGAGGTTAAAGCATCTGCCTCTAATACGGGAGATCTGGGTTCGATCCCTGGGTCCGGAAGATCCCCTGGAGAAGGAAATGGCAACCTACTCCAGGATTCTTGCCTGGAGAATCCCATGGACGGAGGAGCCTGGTGGGCTACAGTCCACAGGGTCACAAAGAGTCGGACACGACTGAGGGACTTAACTTAACTTTAGCTAAGATACAGATGTGTTTTAAGTTATACCCACTAGATGTATGCACATAATACTTTGACCTGGAAGTGAACGAAGGAGAGAGATGGAGTAAGAGGTGTGCATTTTGCCAGTGGATGGTGGCATACTTCTAGAATCAGTGGCCATGGAGGCAGTTCCTCATTTTACAGCTCTGTTGGAGGCCCACTTCTATCCTATCATTTACAGAGTTGTGTTCTAGTCAGCCCACCCAGTAATTATATAAACTATTTAATAATAATCCTCTAACAACAAGAATAGTAATAAACACTGTTGACCTATTTATTAATAAACCTCCTTCTATTTTTTTTAATTGGAGGATAATTGCTTTACAATGTTGTGTTACTTTCTGCTATGAATCAGCATGAATCAGCTATGTGTATACACATATCCCCTCCCTCTTAAGCCTCCCTCCCACCACCCCATCCCACCCTCCACATCATTACAGGGCACTGAACTAAGCTCCTTGTGCTATACAGTAGCTAAACCTGCTTCTATTTAAACTTACTAGGGTGGGTTCTTTTGTCTACAACTAGGACCTCTCACCAATATCAAGGAGGAGGAAGGGAAGAAACAGAAAGAGGAGGTGAGGAGGAAATTACCAAAAGAGGGACAGCAATCAAGAAGGCAGCTTATTTTTTTTTCTTTATAGATTTCCTAAAAGTATGGTAAACTGTGGAAAGATGTCCATGGCAAATTTGCAAAGAAAAAAATATATACACATACATCTGCGTATATGGATAGTAAACATTTTAAAGAACACAAGCCGAATGTTAGCATGTTGTTTCTAGATAATATTAATAGAATCACAAGAGATTTTTAAAATTACTTTTCAGTTCAGTTCAGTTGCTCAGTCGTGTCTGACTCTTTGCGACCCCATGAATCACAGCACACCAGGCCTCCCTGTCCATCACCAACTCCCAGAGTTCACTCAGACTCACGTCCATCGAGTCTGTGATGCCATCCAGCCATCTCAGCCTCTGTCGTCCCTTTCTCCTCCTGCCCACAATCCCTCCCAGCATCAGAGTCTTTTCCAATCTTCGCCTAAGGTGGCCAAAGTATTGGAGTTTCAGCTTTAGCATCACTCCTTCCAAAGAACACCCAGGATTGGATCTCCTTCAGAATGGATTGGTTGGATCTCCTTGCAGTCCAAGGGACTCTCAAGAGTCTTCTCCAACACCACATGCTAATCACCTAAGGTGATTAATTGTTCTATAATGAGCATGGATGATAATAATAGATATGTCTCATTTCCTTTGGATCCCACTCTTATTCTATAATTCTGGCCAGTAACAAGTTTATCACACATATTAGTACTTGCAAATGGGTACAAGGCTGAATATATACTTTATCTCTGAAAATACTTTTGCAGAAAACAAAACCAAGGCTGATTCAACTTAACTCCTTTCAATGTGTTCTTCTCCTGGGTAACAAATGCCAGTAAAGCAACTGGAAGTACTGGTTTCAGATCAGAGTTTGGTTTCCAAATCTGTTTGGTCATTTAACAGTTGTATAGCTACAGATGCTTCTTCTGTGAGCTTCTGTTTCTTTCATCTGAAAATTAGATATAATAATTTTATAGTACCTACCTCCAGGGTTGGTACAAGGATCCAATGAGATACTATTTGTGAAAAGTTTAGAACATTGCTTGGCAAATTGTGCTCAATAAATATTAGTGACTATTATTTTTATTACTATTAGCATCCTGCTGTAATAGGATTCTAGCACATATATTTCTTTAATTCTAAGAAAAATAAGGGCAAGGGTTTTTCTCCTGCAGCACCTTAAACCATGCTGATTCTGAGTTCTGCAAGAGTGGAGATGCTGCTCTAATCATCTTTGAATTCTGAGCATCCTGTATAGTGGATGCTAATTTGAATTAATGAGTAGGTAGAGGGATGGAAAGAGGGACAGAGACAAATAAATGGGTGAGAGGTAAATAAATGAGTGCATTACTGGTGGTGGGTGTGGAAAGGGAGGACCTTAGGTGATTAGCATGTCAAATGCCTGGTGGGAAAGCAAAAGGTTGAGTAGTGGAGCAGAAGGGTGGATAAGTGATGGAATGGGTGGGTGGGTGGCTGAATGAGTGAGTGGATAGATGGATGGATAGATGGGTGGATAGGTAGGAGTAAGAGTCTTAGGTGACTAAATGTGTAGGGAAGGCCCAGATGGATGGGAAGTCTGGTAGTTGGGCCATAACTGGACGGATGATTGACAGATGGACAGACGCACAGAAGGCTGCTTTTCTCCCTTTAATCACTGTAGCCCATCCTTCCTCAGTTCTGAGGCCTTGAAGTCATACTAACCGAACCTGCCAGGGCGCTCCTGAGGGGTGAGCATCCTTCATCAGTATCCCAGCTGCCCTGGAGCTTCAAGGACCCACAGGTGGGCTGTACTGCTGTGACCTGCAGGGCAATGCAGAGTGGTGAGGGCTGAGGTTGCACCCCCTCTCCCCGGCCCACCCCACACCCAGTGGCAGAGCACCTGACCTTTGCCTATTCATCTGCATTGACCTAGGCTGCAATGCAGCTGGCTCTCGGGGGTCCATGGTGAGTTATGATGCACATCCAGCGCCACTTCTAAAGAAAGGGCCGTGAGTCACCACAGAAACTTACATAGCCACCCAGCGCGGGCTGTGCACGGATGGGAGTGGAGGCCTGTGGCAGCACCCAGGGTGACAGGCTGCTGTGGCCAGGTGTGTATCAAAAGCACAGTGGCTAGGACCATGGCAAGGGGTTGGGAGGGAGGGAACCTGGAGTCCTCCAGGCCGGCAGCAACTCCTCTGCCTCAATCTGGCCACACAGCCTGGGTTCCACCACTGTGAGCTCAGAGTCAGTCTTCATGAGATGAACAACCACATGTGGCAGGTTGCAAATGGCAGGTGGCTCGCACTCCGCACTCCTGAGCACTCTATTGCTCTTAATCCACTTAATCCTTAAAACAGCCCTTAAAGGAGGTGACCTGATCACCTCTCCTTTGCAGATCAGGACACTAAGGCCAGAGAGAAAGGAACTTGCCTGATGTGACACCACTGGCACAACCAAGTCTCTCAGTATATTCAGTAAAATGGTAGCTTGACAGATGCTGTGGAACCCCTGCTGTGTCCCCAGGCCTGTGCTGGTGACATTGAGATGGATAAGCATGGACCTTGCTGGGCAGACACATGAATGTTCTTTCTGTGCCATTTTGCAGGTGCTTACCTGGGGGAACTCAAATCCATCCCTTTCTATTCCACAGACATTTCTGAGCCCCACTCCACAGAGCACAGTGGCAGAGGGAACAGAATGAGGGTTGCAGAGGCGACTATGGTAACTTAATTCCTTCACCAAGTAGTTATTAAACACCTCCTCTGCTCCAGGTGCGGAGAAGGCAATGGCGCCCCACTCCAGTACTCTTGCCTGGAAAATCCCATGGACAGAGGAGGCTGGTGGGCTGCAGTCCATGGGGTCGCTAGAGTCAGGCACGACTGAGTGACTTCACTTTCACTTTTCACTTTCATGCATTGGAGAAGGCAAAGGCACCCCACTCCAGTGTTCTTGCCTGGAGAATCTCAGGGACTGGGGAGCCTGGTGGGCTGCCGTCTATGGGGTCACACAGAGTTGGACACGACTGAAGTGACTTAGCAGCAGCAGCTGCTCCAGGTGAGCAAGGTAATCCTGACTGACTCCTGCCCTCGTGGAACCCACACCACCTTGGGAAGACGGGTGAACTAGGTAGAAGTGCCACGTCAAGGGCTCAAGGGACACAACACTGAGAGGGCGCACCCAACCTGACCCAGGTCCCTCGTGAAGCAACCTTGATGCCAAGTCCTAGGGGATAACTGGAAGTTAGGCAAATGGACAGGAGGTGGAAAAGAGTTTCAGTTGGAGAGCATGTGCCTAAGCCCAGAAACGTGGGAGGTCCCCTGAGTCTGAAGAACTGAAAAGCGTTCAGTATACATGCAATGAGGACAAAGGAGCTACAGTGATGAGAAATAGGAAATAAGAGCCAGGGTGGGAAGGGAAACTTCCGAAGGACTTGGGACTCTGCCAAAGGACGGACAAACTAACAACTTGGCACACAGTCAGCTTCTTTTACAAAAAAGCAGAGTGATATCAGTTCTATTTGTGCCAAAGAGGGCAGAAAAAATGCCATGCTGATGTGAAAGGAACACCATGGAAGGCTTCATGGTGGAGGAGGCATTTAAACTGTGCCTGCTTGATAGACTTCCTGTTGAAAGGGAAAGGGGAGAGAGAAAGAGGAACCATCTTGGAAACAGGATGGATGATGTAGAACCTCATCCAGCTCTTTCTAGACCCACTGGAGAGGCCGGGGAAATATTCATTGGAGCAGGGCTAATGCAGCACGATCCTGCTAGGCTTAAATGTCTGTGCGAGGTCTAGGTTGTGAATGAAGTAGCTCACAAGGACACCATGAAAGCAGAAGACACCGACCTGTTCCTTAAAAGGCTACCATTCATTGGTACCAGCAACTAGTAAACAAAATCATTTAAGTCTTCAACAGTATGTATGGCGTACCTACTATGTATGTGGCAGGTTCTGTATTAGGCACTAGAAATCCAGTGAGAACAAATAAGAATATGGGCTACGCTCATGGAGACTAATTCTGAAAGGGAAAATATTAACACAACAAAAGAGACCTAAATAAATGAATAAGACCCATGAATGGGTATGTGGTACTATGAAAAGGCAGATTCCCCAGGTAGCATTAGTGGTAAAGAACCCACCTGTCAATGCAGGAGATGTAAGAGACACGAGTTCAATCCCTGTGTTGGGAAGATCCCTGGAGGAGGGCATGGCAACCCACTCCAGTATTCTTGCCTGGAGAATCCCCTGGACAGAGGAGCCTGGCGGGCTACAGTTCACAGGATTGCAAAGAGTTGGACATGACTGAAGCGATTTATCACATGTGCACACACGTACTATGAAAAAGAAGGAGAGAATTGCTGTCTCCTGGAGAGCCCAGGCAAAAATCTTAATGGTGTTACAACTGAGATAAGAGGCTGAAGGATAAATAGGTAACAAGACAGAGAAGGGAGGGAGAGTGTTCTAGGCAGAGGAACCAGTGTGTGCAAACCTCTCTGAGAGGAAGAAGATTAGGGTGACTGGGATGGAGAATCAGGGGAGCTTGAGACAAAATAAGAGGCTGGTCAGCAGGGTCTTATGAACCAACCTAATGATTGTGTAGTGTATCCTAGCATCAGTGGAGGTCCTTGAAGTGTATATAACATGGGCAAAATTGTAGCAACACACCCCAAGAGTTCTGGGTGTGCGGAGAACCAGAGAGGAAACAGACACACCACTCACTGACCTTGTTCTTTATTCACCTGACCTCATTTAACTTTGACAATGACTCTGAAAGTTTCTAGTCCAGTGTCTTGAAGAGAGACCTGAGGCTCAAAGAGGTTAAATGATTTGCCTATGTCCACAGATTGTTAAGACAGTCCAAATGACAGTCTCTATAATCCCTAATCTTTCTCATGGGAATGAGCGTAGTCTCCCAGAAGAATGGGCAGAAGTTAGTACAAACTAGGATTTGGATAGCCAGAAGAGAAGTAAAAAGGCTCTGCCCTTAAGGGCGATCAGCAACATAGAGATGAAACGGAGAATGGCCTGAAAGAGAAGCAATGCAGGAGCTTCCTGCATAGAGCATAAAGAAGGGAAAAAGGACTAGAAGGAAATGTACAAAGAGTTTGCTCACAGAAACTTACCTCTAAGGGTTATGGATAATTTCTATTGTTTAATTTTTGCTTGACTGTGTTGTCTTAATTTCCCAAAACGAAAATTTGTTTCTTGCATAAACAGGGAAAGTGTAGCAGTTATATTTTCAGGGAATCATGTAACTTCTCCCAGGAAGTTACTATATCATCTTTATTATTCCATCCTTAAACGCCTGGCATGTAGTCGGTGCTCAATAGAATAAGTTAAAGGATAAAGTAGTGGAGATAGGATTAAGGATGGTAGAGGGCCAAGTCTGGTGTTTTGTTCTGAAACAATTTTCTGGTCCTCATGTCAAAAATCAATTAGCCTCGTAACAAACTGTTGAAACTGTTGATTTACCTGCAGTCATCTTCATAGCACAGACTGACCATATCATCAACATATGCCAGTCACAGTCAACAAATGCCTCAGCAAGTTTTAATTGAGCTCTTTCAATGTACTAAGCCCACATAGAGTCTATTGTGGAATAGATACAAGAGCCATATAAACCGGGGCCGCTTGCCAGAGCAAATATTTTGGTGCTGAGTGATTTGGCTGCATCCAAGCAGGCGAGACCTAAGAACACTCGCTCACAAGGCTGTCTCTTCTAACCAAATGGCACCACATACTATGATAGTATAATATTAGGTTCTTAATCATGGAAACACTGGCATCTACTTTGGCGGAAGCTCCCTCCCAGATGGCGCGTCCCACTGTTTTTGTCGTCTGGAACAGTGTGAGGTTTCTTAAATGGTTTTAAGCTTCCAAGTCATCTTCCACCTAATGGCAGCCTGTTAATTAAGTGGTCCCTTTGTGATTGCATTTGATAAATATGAGATGAGAAGGTTTTATAAGATGTGAAGAAGAAAGGAAAGCAAAGCAACAGGGAAGAGCTCCTGTGGGCAGAAAGGCCTTTGTGTGGGCATCTTCCAGTGGGCTTCAAGGGACTTGGGGATGGCTTAGGATATGCAGAAAGGAGAAGGCTGGGATTCATAAGCAGAGCTGCCGTCTACCTGGTAGACATCCAGCCAGATGCAAATGGTATGTGGGTTCATTGTGGCAGCCACACCTAGCCCATCTCTTTCCACAGAGGCAGGCAGGGAGGTGGAAGCTTTCCAGATCTTTGAGTCAAGTGATTCCAACCACTCGCCTATGTGCAGTTGTCAGCTACGCTGCCAGGCGCCGTTTTGACTCTAGTTGTCAAGATTCGGGAAGTGCAGCTCCAAAAAAGGTATCTGCTTTGGAAGCAGTGTTCTGTATTCTTGGAGCAGCAGATGACTGGTGACAACACACAATTAAATATAAATGCTCGGCCCAAGAACTCAACTTGGAGGGTTGGTCAAGTTTCAGGTCTGACTTGTTCAATTTGGCCTACTCCAAAGACCAGGCAAGGTTCTCCAAAATCAGCACTCCAGGGAACTGGGCCTAACGATAAGTAGAGGCTTCAGTTACACATAGATCTCCTTCAGCCACCTTCCTGCCTTCAGGCAGAAATACATCAGCTGCAGGCTAGAGAAAAGGATCTGTGATAACTAATGACTTCCTTGTCCTATCTACTGGTTCAGTCTTAGTTCAGTTATTCATGCAAAGATTCTCTATGAGGTGTCTTCTAGGAAGAAGACATATATCTGGGGATGTAATGACTGTGCTGCTGTGCTCCTGCCCTTAGCAACTTACAATCAAGCAAGCTCATGATTCTGTGAGCATGTGAGGGCAGAGGCTTTCCCTAGGTTTTTATACTCCCAACACCTACCCCTACCCCGCTTCCCTGGTGGCTCAGATAGTAAAGAATCTGCCTGTAGTGTGGGAAACCTGGGTACCATCCCTGGGTCGGGAAGATCCCCTGGAGAAGGGGATGGGTACCCATTCCAGTATTCTTGCCTGGAGAACCCCCTGGATAGAGGAGCCTGGCGGGGTACAGTCCCTGGGGTCACAAAGAGTCAGATATGACTGTCATTAACGCTAACACCTAGCCCAGTTCCCCTTACATAGGAGGTGCTTAATAAGTGCTTGCTGAATGACTGCATGAATGAACACTATTTCCCACTCCCTCCTGTAGTTAATATTGTTTTATATCTTTCCTAACTTTCGCCTCCTGCACTCCGTAGTACTTATTTTTTGGCTTTTGTGGTTATAGAGAACAGCTGTTTCTTAACTTCTGTACTCTAATGCCTGGAAATTGTTAATAATTCACCTTTTGGCCATCACCCCTCCAGTTCCCTCTGTCTTTCCCTGGTGTCAGCATCTGCTCTTGGTCACCTGAAATAAGAAAAATAATTTGTTTTGGCATCTAGTGATCCTTTACAGTTTGCAAAGGTTTTCACTTGTTAAATATGATTTCAAGAACTGTGAGAGAACCCCTAAAAAGCCCCAATATCACCCTGGCTGCACCCACCCAAATACCACCACTAACCCGCCCACCCACGCACCACTCCCCCCAACCTTAAAGTCCAACATCAGCAGATTTAAACTCTCATTCCATGTTAAAATAAGATTTAGAGACTACCTCCCCTAAAACAAGCATCACATTGACAATCACATTTTTTTAGCACAGTAGTGTAAACTATACCAGATCCTGTGCTGAAGGTGGATTATAACACCGTGGAAAGAAAGCTAGAAAAGCACAGGCAAGTCGAGATAATTGACCGCATCCACACCTGCCCAGCCACAAATCTTAGAACCATAGCAGAGATGTTCAGCAGTTAATAACATGTTTTTATTATCGCTATTATTATTACAGCAACAACTACTACTATTACCATTAGTGTGTTTCTACTATCTAAACACAAGTCCAGCAAATTTCAGCTTCCTTTGTGACATATGAGCTCAACTGTCAATTATGTTTTTACAGCTTTTCACGACTAGGCTGCTCCTTTTGTTTTTATTCACTTTAAGTGTAACAGATGTTCTCTTAAAATATTCACAAACTATCAAAGGGAAAGGTTCTGATGTCTAGTTAACTTAAATAGCTAATAGACTTCCCTGGGGGTTCAGATGGTAAAGCATCTGCCTACAATGCGGGAGACCCAGGTTCAATCCTGGGTCAGGAAGATCTCCTGGAGAAAGAAATGACAACCCACTCCAGTATTCTTGCCTGGAAAATCCCATGGATGGAGGAGCCTGGTGGGCTACAAGTCTAAGGGGTCAGAAAGAGTCTGACACGACTGAGCGGCTTCACTTTCACTTTAACTTGAATAGAACTGGAACTAGGGAGGAAGGATTTCTTTGGGGGTAATAAGCACAGGACAGAGTCTAAGAGAGACACTTATGTCTTTGTCTCTTAACCTGTTTCTTCTCCTTCCCAAGTTGTGGAGACCCTCAGTTCAGTGGCTGGTTTTGGAAGACTTTGTGAAAACTGGTTAAACTCATTGTCACATGTTCCGGTGGTGAGCCCATAACATCCTGCACTCTGAGCACTTCCCCCGCCTCCACTGGGAGATTGCCTTACTTGTTCTTCACTATGGCAGCCCCCACCACCCCCCAGGGTGGCTGTCTCCATTTCACATGGCTCCCCTGTAGAAAAAAGTTGATAAGAGGCTTTCCCACTGGTCAGGTGCTCCTGCCTCCTCTCCATTACCCAGTCTATTTGCCTGGCTTCTGAGCTCCTGCCATCCAAAGTCCATGTATTTCTTGATCCTCATGTCTGGTCTGCTTGGATTTCTCTCTTCTTGATGTTCCTTTGAGACACGTTTCCCCTTTGCCTGATTCCCCCTAACTTCCTACCTAGCTTCTGTAAGCCATCATGACCATGCCTCCCCCAACAGATGAAATACAGAGCCATATCTTCCCCAGAATCTCCTGGAAATGAGATGCTGGAGAAGATTCTTGAGAGTCCCTTGGACTGAAAAAGGATCAAACCAGTAATACTAAAGGAAATCAAACCTGAATATTCTTTGGAAGGACAGAGGCTGAAGCTGATTTTCCAATACTTTGGCCACCTGCTGCGAAGAGTCAACTCATTGGAAAAAGACCATGTTGCTGGGAAAGATTGAGGGCAGAAGTGGGCGACAGAGGATGAGATGGTTGGATGGCATCTCCAGCTCAATGGACATGAGTTTTAGCAAACTGTAGGAGATAGTGAAGGACAGGGAAGCCTGGCACACTGCAGTCCATGGGCTTGCAAAGAGTCGGACACGACTAAGCGACTGAACAACAGCAACGACAACAAAGCAGTCTGGCTGAAAACTGCTGGACAAGAAATAGGTCACAACTTTTCACAAACAGAGCCTTGTTCTTTCTCATTATCCAGTCCAGGGCCTAAGCTCTTCCTCACATGATCACTGAGGCTTCTTTAGTCCTGATCAGCCTTCCTGGTAAGATGGAAGACACTGAAAATGGCAAATCCAGAGAAGAAGTGGAGTTTCGACTTCTCCCCTCTGCCTTGCTCAAAGGGACACAATTTTTTCCAGAAATATGAAAGAGAATTTTTTTTTAATAGACTTAGGTTTTGGAGCAGTTCTTGGTTCACAGTTAAGTTGAGCAGAAACACAGAGTTCCTGTGTATACCCTACCCCTACACATGCACAACCTTCTCAACTATATACATTCCACACCAGAGTGGAACATTTGTTGCAGTTGATGAATTTGCATTAATACACCATTATCATCAAAGTCCATAGTTTACCTTAGGCCTCATTCTTGGTGTTGTACATTCTATGAGTTTTAACAGATATACACTAACACATCCGCCATTACTGTATCATGTGGAACAGTTTCACACCCTAAACATTCTCTGTGCTTTACCTATTCATCCTTCCATCCCCTGTGACCCCTGGCAACCATTGATCCTTTCACTGTCTCTATTGTTTTGCCTTTTCCACCACATCATATAATTAGAATCATACAATAGGTAGCCTTTTCCTATTGGCCTCTTTCACTTAGTAACATGCATTTGAGTTTCTCCATGTATTTTTATGAATGGATAGTGATAGTCCATTGTGTGGATGTATCACAGTTTACTGATTCATTCACATGAAAGGCATATTGTTTCCACTTTTTGGCAAATATGAATAAAGTTGCTGTAAACATTCATGGAGAATATTGTTTTTAATTGTATTTCTAATTGATGAGTTCTAGATGAATGAGGATGAGTTACAACAAACATATGTGACTCAGTAAGTAGGATACATAGCCACCAACCCAAAGCCTCCCAAGCACCTGCCCCCTCAAATTGTCTGTAGATAAATCTCTCAAGGAGCTTGCAGAAGTCAGATATTTTTTCTTTATTTTTATTATTGGAGTATAATTGCTTTACAGTGCTGTTAGTTTCTGCTGTACAACATGTATCCACCATAAATATCCATATATCCCTCCCTCTTGAGCCTCCCCCACACACCCCACCCCTCTAGTACATCACAGAGCACTGAGCCGAGTTCCCTGTGCTACACAGCAGCTTCCTGCTAGTTAGTTATTTTACAGAGGGGACCATCTGTGTTACTGGGAACAGGTATTCAATCCTGCTCTCCCGGTTTGTCTCACCCTCCCTTTCCTCCTCTCCCCAGTGTCCACGTGTCCTTTCTCGATGGGAGACATAGACTCCCAAAGTCTGATTCAGTCAGAAGGGGAAATCACCAAGTAGAAAAACATAGGATTCACCTCCAAAAGGAAAGCAACAATGGAAAGTTAAAATATCATTTGTACCAAAGAGGATTATTGTGTACATTGAGGAGTTTGGAAACTAATAACCAAAACTCATCTGATGGAGACATTGTGTTCTTCTCTGAACCTCTTGGGGGAAATGATATGGTGGCTAAAAGAATTGTTGATATGTACTATCCTCTCCCATTAAAAGGAGCTAAAAAAGCCCTGGGCACCAAGATGTGAGCTATTTCCTTCAGGGTAGAATGGAGCCACTAAAAATAGCCTTGGAAAATAAGGAGTTGTGGAGGTTCAACAAGGAAAACAAATCAGAAATAAATTTGGCACCAAGAAAGAAAGCAGGAGAAGGAGACGAACTCTCACAAGAAATAAGGGAGAAAGAGGCTATTAGCTCTAGTACATAAAAACAGGTACATTTTTCCCACCCACAGAGCTGCTGGCTGGCATTCCTGCAGCGTAAATCAGTTCTTCCAGAGGAGAGGAAGATGAGTCAGGATCAGCCAGGATAGGCTACGTTAGTCCAGGGTAGCAAACAACCCCTCACATCTCAGGGCTTCAAAGCACAGTGGGTTTTTTTTCTCATTCGTACCATCTGTCCAGTATGGGTGAGTTTGGTGGGTGTACAATCTCTCCCTGTAATCAGTCAGAGACACAGGCTGATAAAGGCGTCATCTCCCCATGTGTTTGCACTGCTGGGCACTGAACTGAATGCACCAACCTGGAAATGACGCACAGCATCTTCACTGATGTTTCACTGGCCAGAGCATCACATCGCCCTGCTTGTGTTGAAGTGGGATAAGGAAGTGAAGAAATATCATGTGTCCAGGAGGAGGAAAATGAGAAAAAGTGTAAACAACTCTTCTGGCCACTGACAGAGGAGCCTAGTGGGCTACAGTCCATGGGGTCACAAAGAGTCAGGAGCAGGCTTATCGAATATCCTTGAGTGTGTACTGAGCCTCATTTCCTCCCTGCAAGAAAAAGGACAGTATAGTAGTGAACAGCTGAGGCCCTGGAGTCAGGCCAACCCCTGCCAGCTGTGTGACCTTGGGCAAATTATTGGACCTCATTTTCCTCAGTTGTCTAAGGTAGATGACAATAGCACCTACCTCATGGGGTTATTTTGAGGATTAAATAAGAACTTATGAGAAAAAATCTTCAGGCCAGAGCTGCTTGAACTAGTCTGTGCCAGCAAACAACTCAGGGAGCTTGTTTACCTGCATTTCTGATTCAGAAGTCTTCCTTGAGGTCTGAGATCTTGCATTCCTAACAAGCTCCCAGTGATGCCTATGTTGCTGGTTCATGGACCATCCCTGAGTAGCAAGGATTTTAGAGCAAACTGTGTTCAGACGTGGTAGATTATTCCTCAAACTGGATTGAGGGATTCCAAAGGTTCTGCTGCCTCTGCCCTTGATGAGCGGAAATTACAGCTGCTTGTTGGTAAAAGTTTCTGTGTTTGATGCTTCCAGAGACAAATGTTCCTTGAAGGCTGATGGAGCAGGTGTTAGAATCAGGAGGCCTGAGTTGGTGTTCAAATTCTGCTACTCAGCAGTTCTGTGGTTTACGTGAGTTATAGAAACACTCTGAACGTCTGTATCTACGGCTGTAAAGTGAGCATAATAATACAGATCCACCATTTGTCATCTGTGATTTCACAATCCAGAGGGCTCTGGATTCTTCAAGTTCCTTCATGAAGTTTGGCACACTGTGACCTGGTGGCAAAAGCTGACCTACACTGACATGAGGCTGTTTATAGGTTGTATTTTATGCTTCTATGACTATTTCTGTGTTTCATTACAGAAATATTGAATGGGTTTGATAATTAAACACTGTTGCAAACCCTTGGGTTTAGAATAATATATAGCAGAGGTACCATCTACTTTTCAAAAAAACTAAAGTCTCTGATTTGGTGACTTCCCCGGTGGCCTTGTGGTTAAGAATCCACCTTCCAGTGCAGAGACATGGGTTCGATCCCTGGTCGGGGAACTAAGATCCCTCATGCCACGAGGTAACTTAACCTTCACACTGAAGTGAAGAGCCTGCGTGCTGCAACATAGACCCTACACAGCCAAAATTTTAAAAAGAAAGAAAGAACTCTGATTTCTGAAACATACCTGGCCTCAAAAGTTTTAAAGCAGACACGGTAGACCTGATAGGAGAAAGGCAAATGTGCTCGTAAGATACTGAACCCCACACATAAAGTAAGTGCTCCGCAAACAGGACTTACTACTGAAGTTATTGTTCATTCAGAGGGAAAGGGAATTGGGGAGGCAAGGTCTGTGGGTCCCTTAAAGACAAACAGGACGGGATCAAATTTGTCCTTATGTTTTTAGCCCATGATTTGTCTTCTGTTTTCTCCTGGGGGAAAAAAAATTACCATGAGGGTGCAGTCAAGGAGATGGAACAAAAGCAAGACCCAGGCAGGTGGAAGGAGCTCTCACTGTGCCCGTGGAGGCAGTCAGCAAGAACTCAGCTTTGCAGTCAGCCAAGGATAGTCACTTTCTTTGAGGCCTCTTTGAATACACTGTTGAGGACTGTTGCCTGAGCAAAGGACTTGAGTCCTTACCCTGCCACTTACCTGCTGGGGGTGCTTGGGATATCTGTCTTCATAGGTCTCAGCTTTCTTAGGTGATAACGGGGCGATAATGCAATCCCTGCTCCAGCTGCCTTATTGCAGGGGCCACATTAAAAGTCACAAATGTGAATGCATTTTGAAAGGGAAACTCCATGTTCACAGGTTGAGTATAATTATTCATTTGACTACAAGCGGGAGATCAGTGAGAGGACTGACGTCACACAGGGAACTCTGCTTAGCACGTTCTTTAATCACACTTCTGCTGTCACCTCTAATGGCATTGTTATTTGCACTTGGCTCCCTCACCTTCGTCACCACCATTTGTGCTTGTCAATTAAGGCCAGCGTGATTGAGTTTTCACAAGATTAACTGAGCTGCTCTGGCCCTGCCATTGCTTATAGACAACCGAAATCAAGGCTTTTGAATACTGTTATCTGGACTAACACAGGACAGTTATTTGAAAGAAAACAACTATAAACAGGACCCAGATTTGAGATTTGTCCTTCTCACTTTTATTGTTAGCTGTGTCTTCAGACTTTTTGGCCAATGACTTTTGCAGTGTCTTCATGTTCCATGGTAAGAGCACTGGTTTTGGGGTCAGACAGACCAGAGTGAGGCCCAGTCCAGATTCTTCTGCTGCCTTGCTGTGTATGTTGTCTAGCAAATCGTGGAACTCTCTGAGCCTCAGTATCCTCATTTTAAAATGGAACTAATTAGAGCTAGCTGGCATGTGTTTTTGTAAGGTTTAGGTACATAGATAGGAGGTTAAATTTAAATTTCTTTTCTCTCTAAAATTCACTTAAATCTCCCACACTGAATAATGTAAGTTACTCCTGTCTGCTAAACAGGGCTGCTAGTTCCCTAGGGCAGAAACAATCCAGCAACAGTAACCCCATGAACCAGCAAGGGAAAAAAACAATGGAAGTTCAAAAGGTGCTGAAAGAGTCTGGAAAGAGATTTTGTTCCATATCCCCTCCCCAGCTCAGGACTGACCCTTCATAACCCAAGTGTCTTGGAGGGGAGAGTGCAGCCAAGAGAAATATTTGCAGAGGTTAGAGGTGCCTGGAAGAAGTTGAGGCAGACACTTACACCTGACTATGTCTTCACAAAGGTGCAGAATCACAGAATCCCGTGCTATCTTGGGGCTCGGGAGGACTCCTGGGGCAGCGTGGCATCCTTTTGGTGGTATTCATGGTCATGAGGCTGGTTTACAAAAGACAGGAGGTTGGGTGGAGACACACAGCACACTCAGGCGAGGAGACAGGACTTGGTAGACAACAGCCTGCCCATTGCTAAGGCAAGAATCCGTGAGTGTCCCATGGGCCAGGGGAGTGCTGCAGAAGCCAGCAGGGCCTGAGCCCTCAGTAAAAGGCTCTAGGGCAGACAACCAGGGAAAGAGACAAGAATGTCACAGGAGATCAGCCTGAGTCCACAACCAGGGCCTCTGAGAATCTACAAGTGTGCCCATGAGAACACCTCATAGGCACCTGCCAAAGGGCGATGATTCAAGCAGTCCTGTAAGGGGTCCCTTTTCCCTTCATCCCCACCTCTACTCTGACTCTGAGAAAGCCAATCAGTCACAGGGATAGGAAAGAAAGGTAAGGATATGTGAAAAGAGAGATTACACTGCCCCACAGTCCCCACTGCAGATCCCTATCGCTAGAGTTGTGGGGTGGGGAGGCAGTATTGAATGAGATGAGATATTGAGATATTGAAGGGTAAAATATCTATTTATTTTGGCTGCACCAGGTTTTAGTTGCAGTACATGGATCTTTATTGCCACACGTGGGATCTTTAGTTGCGGCCTGCAGTCTCTTAGTTATGGCATGTGGGATCTAGTTCCCTGATCAGGGATGGAACCTGGGCCCCTGCATTGGGAGTCTTAATTCTTGGACCACCTGAGAAGTCCTGAGATATTGAAGTTTTGACCTCATGTCGAGAGGACCATTTAACATCTGAATTGAGTGTAAACAGATAAAACAGAATTTGTTTTCATAACTTAAACTGATGAGAAAGCAACAGATGGAACTGTCCAAGATGTCATCAAGGGGCCTGCAGAGCACTGGGGGTGCAGCATTTGGAGGGCTAAAGAAATCCTCTTCTTGGTTGTGCCTCCTTTGAGTTCAGACCACTCAATAAATTGGGTACATACATCAAGTGCTTAACTCAGGCACTGCTACTTAGCTCAGCTGTCAGATGTCAGTGATTACTACTATTATCTTTATCTTAACATTCATTGCAAGCTGATTTATAGCTTTTAGTCAATGTACAGAAACACAGTACACCTATTAAGTAAGAGGATGGAAACAATTCTTACTCTGCTTTAAAAAATTTAGAAAGCTCCTGTCTTCATGGGGAAAATCAGAACCACCTACAAAACCAAGCTGCTGTGTAGTAGTCCGTTGATATATTATAATTCAGAGCTGCAAAGGCCCTTCTCACACCTCAGAACACCATGGTGATATTGTGTCTGTCACCAGCTTCAGCCACAGAGTTGGAGCAAGAGGTTACTGATGTGACTGGTTGTCTTCCCAACACCCCGTTAACGTGTAATGAAAGTCAGACACTGTGGGCCTCCCATCAGAACAGGGTCCCCAGCATGAGCCTTCCTTTCATTGTCTCTCCCTCATCAAAATCTTCCTGTCCTAGGGCTCATTTCTCCTGGCCCTGCTCTCTGCTTTCCTAGAATGTCTGATAAACCAAGCCATTTGTTGACAGAGCTTCAAGAGGCTGAGGGCTCAAATGTGAATTCCTGTTCTGCCATTTACTATCTAGGATCCCTGGGCAATTTTCTTTCCTTCACTTGGCTTCTGAATGTCCATCTGCAAAATGGGTCTTGTAGCGCCTGCCCTGTTTATCTCACAGGGTTATGCTGGGATCCAATTGCAACTGTCAATGAGAGGGTTAGGAAAACTTTAAAGCACCATATAAGTAACTTTGAGAAACTCAAGTGTGTAATGTCCTCATTCATTAAGTCCACATAACATTCTGCATGTGAATAGATTGGACTCCAGTAGACTTCAGAGGTGGCAATTCTAGCAATGTGATAGGGTCGGTATGCAAAGTATGTTTGACAAACTTCAATCTGTCCCACAAACTACTTTAAGATCCATTGGTGTTGCTGATACTAAAATCCCCTTAGACTCAGTGTTTATCTTGTCCACTCCAGGATCTGCCACAAATTTACTGTTTAAAAAGAATATAAAATTACTGTCAAAATAAGAGGCTTCTCTAGGACCATTCGCTTCTTTCATGTACACACTGCTCGACTGGGCACTCAGCGCCTTCTCAGCAGCCAACACTGTGGCTCAGCCCAGCCCTCCTCCTACATAAGGGACTGCATTTATTTGATGCCCCAAAGCAGGTCCCCTCACTGGCAGAACTGGTCAGGCTCACCTGTGCAGCCCACTGGCCCAAAATTTCTGAGGAAAGGCATTTGTCCTCAGTGCTGACAAGCACCACAAACTCTCCCAAGCCAAGAAAAACATTCCCATTGTCCCCCAAGAGGTAATGTCCAAGTCCAGAGTGGCTCCAGCCTGAATCGAGCAATTAAATTTGCGTCTGCCCCTACCAAACCTCAAAAATGCTAACATCTTGCACGTGTCAAGAGGGTTATTTATAAAACTATTTGCTTGTCAACCGCAGGAGGACATTCTGTACTTTTTTGCTGGAATATTGTATATTTATGAACCATGGCTTGAAAACTAACTTTGGCAGGAATATCTATGGGCAAAAAAATTCTATCAGCCCCTCGCACAGCGCAGCCTGAGTTCAGTCACTGAGGTGCAGTGGTGGCTGGGCAGGGTCCTGGTAGAGAGCTAGTCCGTGGCTTGCTGCGGCAGAGAATGAATTCCAGATGTGTGCTTCGTCAGGGGAAGGATTTCAATTTTAGATAAGAGGCTTATTTTCTCTCTCCCTCTCTGTCTTTTTCTTCACTCTAGCGCCGCATTCCCAATTTTGAGTAATTAGCCTTAAACATGAAGAACATGCAGTCTGTTTGCAGCCTGCTGCCCCTGATGCTCTAGCACCCTGCTCCCTGACCTGGTGAAATCTCCCAGCTTGGAGAGCTAGCCTTCTGAACTCCCAGTTTCGGATCTACTCAGCTGTTCCTAGCGTGTGACACACAGCCATTTGGTTAGAGAAGAGGGGACTGGTGTGATAGGGGGTAGACTCTAGTCTGGGACAGCAAAATACCTGCAAGAAACTGTTTCCCACTCTTCCCCAAAGACTGCCCCCAGGGGGCACTTTCATCACATCCCCGCAGTCAGTTTCATCAGCCATAGGGTCTTCTGCTGACAGGGATGCTGAGCCTATCCATCATCACAGCAGATTTCTTGCTCTCTCTTGAGCTTGAGCAGTGAACTTATGATTCATTTTTCTTCTCTCTTCAAGACTGAAGGGCCCGAAAGGGGAGTGGCCTGTGAGCGTATGCATATTGTGCGGTGACAGATAAAAGAACTCATATCCGGGGACCTAGAGAGACCCCAAATCTGCACATGCATAGGGTGATGTGTAATTGATCCTCATGCAGTCTCTGCAACATTTTCCATAACTGTGATGCCCATATTTTTTCTTAATATATTTATTTTATTGACGTATAGTTGACTTACAATGGTTCAGGTGCACACCAAGGTGATTCAATTATACATGTACATATATACTATTTTTCAGATTATTTTACATTATAGGTTATTACAAGATATTGACTATAGTTCCCTGTGCTTTACAGTAAACTTTTGTTGCTTGTTGCATATCTATTTTTTAAATTAGAAATCCAGCATTCTATTCATTCTAAGTCCTTGTTTTTATTCTTAGAAGCCTTTGAACCTTGACTCAAGGGCTTATTCCTAAAAGTCTTGAGCTTTAATGTCCTACACACCTGGTAGGTATACTTGGAGATAAAACTGAAATCCCTTTAACTAATTTCCTTACTACACTGCATAATAGTAATGTTAAGTTATTATCATTATTGCCATTTATTGAGTATTTGGTATTTAGCACACTCTATTTCTGATTCTTAGAAGTGTAAAAGATTTTGGCACCCTTACTTTTCAGGTTAAAAAAGCTGAACCACAGAGAGGTTAAACAGTTTTCTAGTAGACACGTGACTGATTATAAGTGGAACTGGTATCTGAACCCAGGATGTGTTGGTTCTGTGATGAGAGAGAAGAGAAGAGATAAGAATTTAAGGAAGTGGGGAAGAGGGGGAGTTAAAGCATAAAACAAGACCATCAGCCCTTGGGAATTGGGTGTTGTTGACCCCAACTGTCCTTCCAGCCTCAGCTGACCTCCGTGAGTGAGGCACACTCTCCCTGCGTGGAGGGCCCAGGGCCCAGACCTCCTGAGTGGGATAGGAGGTCTCTGTGGGAGAGGACTTGTGTGATCCTTGGGTCTTTTGGCAATGGAGGCATCCGCAGATCCAGCAGGGGGTTATTCAGGGCCAAGTCAGGAATCTAAAATCCCTGAAAGTTCTGGGGCTGGTGACTGGGATTCAAACTCCCCCAAGCATCTCTCCATGCCAAGGTCAGGGCGCAGAATCAAGCTGTCTCTGTGCTCATTCCTCTCCTGCCCCGGTCTCGGTCCACCCCACCCACAGTTGGTACCTGGCCAGCAGATAGCAGTGCCTTCTAGGGGAGCCAGGTCCTCAGGCTCCGGAGGCTATGGGAGGGCCTCCAGGGGTGTGAGGGCAGTCCAAGGCCATAAATCCCTGGCCTGGGTGTGGGCACAGAGCCAGCGGGCTCACTTAGAGAGCTGTGGACAGGGAGGGCCAACTGCTTGAGGAAAGACCTCAGGCATCCTCCAGACCTTGGTGGGGAGGAGGCTGGGCCTGGAGGCTTCATCCAAACCCATTTCGCTTCAGGGAGTCACTGAATTTCTGAGTCTCCCCCTCTTTATGAGACTGTGTGATTGTGTCAGAAAAGCCCCATCCATAAAGTTAAGCCCCAGGCTGAATCAACTCCTTATTCTACTGATGTGTGAATTTAAACATGTCTCTTGATGCCTGAAAAATGGGAAGAACACTTTAAAATCTAATAAAGACTAGAAGTTGTGTATTTGAGCTCTTAATTCAGATTGTCTCCTTCACTTCTTGGGGATGTGACTTTGGATGAGTTACTTAATCTCAGTTTCCTAGTCTTTAAAATGGAAATAATGAAATGACTGTTATATAGAAGTGTTGTGAGGATAAACTAGTACATGAATATAACCAAATTTGGCTCCTGGCATGCCAGTGCTCAATAATTGTGAGCTTTTAAAAAGTACTATTAATTTAACTTCGTGGAAATAAAACCATAGGAATGGTAATGTGCTTGGGACACTATATATTACTGTGTGGAATGAGTCCCTATAAACAAGGAGGTAAATTAAATTCAGAAATGTACCAGATTTGGCCATGCTGCATAGCCAAGCATCACTGGTTTGGGAAATGAATTCATATCATAGATGATAATAAAACTGCTCCCAGGCTGACCTTAGTGAATGGAAGTTTATTTGCTGGGGAGGGAGGAGAGCAGGTAGACCAGTTTGTGAAAGGGAGGGATGCTCTAGATGAGGCTGTTCAGTGACCATGTTGGTGCAGTTAGACCTTTTGAGAGGATGAGGCCTCTAGAATGTACATTTCCCCAGCACCCAATGGCCCACCCTTGCTCAAGGCCACCACCTAAGGGAAGAAGGACCGTTACAAATTGGGAGGAATTTGTTTTTCAGATTTGGGCTCTATCTCAGGCAGCAGAGGTTAGTGGGAAAAGCAACTGCATTGAAGGCAGAGAATCTTAAATTCACATCTCCTCCTAGCCAGTTCCTCACTGACCTTGGACAACTTACTTAATCTCTTTGAACCTCAGTTTCCCCAGGCTCTAAGTTGAAGACAATAAGTGCCTATCTCTGGTTTTCTGTAAGGATTAAAAGAATTAAGTAGTAGGTGCCTTTCTGTTCCTTCCTGCTCACCTCAGTGAAATAAACAGTTGGAAAATATTACAAAATAAGAGAGCCCTCCACTATAATTAATGTCCTGATGGCTGCGTACTAGATACTGGTAGACACAGGATCAACTTCAGTCAAGATGGCAGAATGAACAGAGGCAAGGAGTCCTGCCCTCTCAACATAAGAAATACCAAACTAAAAAATGTTTTTCATTTTTAACAAACTTTTTGGCTGAAAATCAGGAAAGAAAGTCAGCAGTTGCCAGGAATGAAGAAAGAAGACAAAATTATTTAGATGCAGCATGTCTTACAAGGGAAGGAAATCACAGGCTTGGGTCTGCCTAAGGAACTGTGGAAACTATGGCTGCCCAGGACATGACGTCTGGACTGTGTAAAGTTTTCAGTTCACAGAGTCATTTTTTTCTGGTGTGCTAGCAGGAAAGTAGATAGACTGTAGAAAGATTAATCCTGAAATATCCAGAAAATTCTATTACCAAGAATTCCCCATTCTGCTGTTTTCATTTACTCAAGGTTTTACCATGTACACCAGGAAATGATTGTTCTGACTTTGCCTTTAACCCATAATCACTTAGCGTGTGTAGCTATTTCTCTTTTCTGTATTTCTCAGCTCCTTTGGAGGGAAATGAGAGACCCTCCCCAGGTAAGGATGGAATAATCTGACCATGGTTTTAAGGGACAGTGAGCTTCTTTCCAGTGCATTATTAAACGCTATTTACAGAAGGAAGGATGAAGACAAAGGCTTTTATGGTGGAGGGCATAAAGGAGAGTCCAAGAATGAAGGTGCAAAGGGGTAGACAGCAGTTTGGTGTGGAGGGAGGGTTGTTCAAAAGAGGAAAAGGCCTGGGGTTCAGGTAAGCGGAGGACATTGCAAATGGTTCCATTTGAACCATACTGGGTTTGCCAGTCATCAAAGGATCTGAGGCCAGAATGATGTGATCTGAGCCCTGAGGGGAAGAGAATTAGAGTTAGCAAAAAGCTTTGTACCTGCCACTAAATGTATGATTATTAGGGCCATGTGGCTTTAAGATGCTAAAGAAAAACTCACTCAGAATATATTCCTACAGAGGAGAAGGCTGCAAATGCTTACTTATAAAATATCATTGCTTTAGATTCTTAAAAATGCCCCCAATTTAAATCTCCAGCTGATTTAAAAAAAAAAAAATTCTAAGTCACTGATGTAGAGAAGGGAATAAAGAAAATAAAATACAGCTATATCATTTACTAGCGGCATGGCACAAGGATATCACTTTTTTTTTTTTTCTGAACCTAAGTTTCTTCACCTATAAAGTGGGAATGATTAAAGTACCCACTTCATTAGGAACATTGTGAGAATTAAGTGAAATAATGCATTTAAATATGTGTAAAATGCAGTGATGGTTCATCATAAATGCTATGAATGACTGTGGTTTGGACAGGGCTGTTTGCCCAAGATGCCCATTAGTCGTCCTAGGACCTTAGAGGACTTTACTTTGCAAATGTGTTCGTAGATGGAGTAATCAAGTGTATAGAGCTCTAGTTTAGACAGTTTGAGATTGTATCCCGTGTGTGCCATTTTCCAGAGGGGTGAGTTGGGACATATACTGTGTAACCTCACTGAGCTTCATTTTTTTATACACAAAATGGGAGTGATGACAATACCTACCTTAGCAAACTCTCAAAGAGTGGATGCTGTTATTAATATTATGCGAACAAGGTCCTTCCTCTGTTTGGCTTTCCCTCAGTGACCTCTAAAGAGAATAATCACCATATTCACTGCAGGGATTTTATACTCAGTACGTCAGTGGCCAGCAGACTGACTACAGTGACAACAAGTGTGGCGTCTCTCATCTGTACAAACTTGATTCATCACAAATTTATCAGGTCAAGAATTCCAGACAATATTTTTTCAGCCTTCACCTGCAGACCATGAAGAGTATGGTGGGGATCCATAGCACCTTCATAAAGTTCACATTGTTACCAGAATAAGAAGCAGGAACGGCCATCCACTGGGGGAAAGATTACAATAAAGATGTTTAGATTAGAAAAAACATCTACTCCTCCAGTTCACAAGAACATCCCTTCAGTGAATACACAACTGCAAGAGGTTAAACATTTAATAAGAATCAAGCCCCTGAACTCGCCACAAGGACTTCCGGCGGAGGAGGACGTGTGTAATGCCCGCCTCAGGAACATGGGAGTTAGCAGTGTATAATACGTATGGTCCAGGAAGCAGGTAAGTCCTGATGCTGGAGCACTTTCAGATTTAAAAGGCAAATCATCTTCATGTAAAGATGGTGAGAAAGTGTTTCTATTAAAATATGTTTTGAATATTACCCCCCAGAAAAGGCAAGTTCCAGATTGGTTTACCTTCCCCTTTGCAGATTTGAGCTTTTGATGTACTCTAGATAAGACCCATGGTGTTGTCCTTTTTTTTTAACTGTCTTTTTTGTCTTTCCTCCACCCATTATGAAAGAAAGCACAATGAGGATTGTATATCCCCTACAGCCACATCCTGTACTAGGGACCCCATCTGAGCAAATTCCAGATTCTGGTATTCAAATGACACTGCCATGTTTGCTGAATCTGAATCACCACACGATTCCTCATCCTTACAGGGACAGCCCAAATATTGGCAGAAGAAATCAGAATTAATATTACTAGGGCAAACAAGAAGGAGGAGGCTTGAAATTACTTAAGCGTAAAGTCAGTTTGCAGTAAACAAGCCTAGTTGCTTGTCCAGAAAGAGAAGCTTCCATCTCTGCGCCTACTTCTCCCATCTCTTTTGAAATTTGTTACAGAAAGACAAAGGCAAAAATATAGACTTGAACTCAAATTAAGTGACAAGTGAGTCAAAGTACTGAGTGGGAAGGAATCTCTGATTCATGTGCCTCTGATTGCAGTTTGTAATTTCTCCTTTCATGTTTAATGGGCTTTCCCGGGCAAGCCTGCGAAGCCATGCAGCAGCCATGTTCTGGCTTCTGGGTCTCCTCCCTCATGTCACGTGCCTGGGCTGTTCCAGGGTCCAACCTCATTGATGGGGCATCAGAGGCAGACAAAGAAGTGTGAGCATGTTGGCAGGAACGTGTGGAGTGCTGGAATATTAAAGCCTGGGAACAGGGAAGTTCAGAACCCAAATGGTAAGGGAAGACAGACCTGGTGTCAGCTTAGACACGTGGTTGACCTCTCGGAGTACAAGGCTCCCAACCTATAAGTTTCATAGGGCTACTGATGGCATTAGATTAGAGCATGGATATAAACCCTCTAGCACAGGGGCTGTAAGTGCTTTGTGACTTACTCATTCATTGTGTGTTCAGCCAACAAGTAAATAGTGCCTGATAATTTGAATACAAATCTCAGGCCCAGAAGAGGCAGGCACCTGCCTGAGGTTACTCACACAGTCATCGGAGTTCTGGGGCCCAGCTCTTAGGCCAGTGCTGTTTCCCTGACCTGGGCAGTAGCATCCCAGTTACTCTGCCACTCCTGGCTACTCCCAGGGAATCAAGGCCTGCCCTGTTTTGGAGGCATTCACCAACAGAGCATGATTTGGGGATACTTTGAAACCCCCAAATGTCCCAGGAGGCATCCTCATGGATTTTCCTCCCTCCTAATCTGAAGTTCTCCATGCTATCTGGATTAGGCAACAGAGCAGAAAGGGACTAACAATTCCTCAGTTCCATTATGTGTCAAATACTATTCTTGGTAGGTTAAATATATCTTCTTGTTTATTCCTCATAAGACCTCTTTGAGGTAAATATTTTTGTCCCCAGTCTGCAGGTGAAAAAACTGAGGCACAGAGATGTTAAAGTGACTACTTGGGTTAAATGGCATCTTCCTCAAAACACACACATTGAAGTCCTAACTCCCAGTACCCTAGAATGTGACCTTATTTGGAAAGCGTCATTGGGAATGTAATTAGGTAAGTAAGATGAGGTCATTGGAGTGGGCCCTAATCCAATATGACTGGTATCCTTATAAAAAGGGGAAGTTTGGACATAGAGTCATGCCCAGAGGGAAAACACCACATAAAGATGAAGGCAGAGAGTGGGGTAAAGCATCTAGACGCCAAGGAATGCCAAAGATTTCCAGAAAACCACCAGAAGCTGGGGGGGAGGCAGGGAACAGATTCTCACAGTCCTCAGAAGGAGCCAACCAAGTCAACACCTTGGTCTTAGACTTTCAGCCTCCAGAGCTGTGGCATAATAGAGCTCTGTTGTTTAAGCCCCCTGGTTGGTGACACACTGTTGCAGTCGCTGTGGCAAATTGATGTAGTGACTACAGATCCACAAATGACCACTTTGTTTGTCATGTCAGAAACCTGGGGGTCATTACTGATTCCTCATTCTCCTCTACCCTCCAGTCTGATCCATCACCAAATCCTACTGACATTTTCCTTCTTAATATTTCTAATTCATCACCTCTTTTCATCTCCATTGACATCACTGTCATTCAGGCCACTGTCACCTCTCAGCTGCATCACCACAATCTTTCTGCATCAGGTTTTCCTAACTCTTGCCCTACCCCAACATAAATCCATTTTCCTCAGAGTAGACAGGATAATCTTCATTAAATAAATCATACCGCATCACTCCCCTGCTTAAAAATATTACATTGTACCAGCACCAAGCTTCCTGTATCCTGCAGGGGAGATGGGAGGGAGGTTCAGAATGGTGAACACGTGTACACCCGTGGCAGATTCATGTTGATGTATGGCAAAACCAATACAATATTGTAAAGTAATTAGCCTCCAATTAAAATAAATAAATTTATATTTTAAAAATAGTAATAAAGATGAGAAAATTTAACCCCCCGCCAAAAAAAAATATTACATTGGCTCCCCAGTCCTCCTGAGGTGCAACCTGAACTTTTTCCTAGGCCAGCAGTCTAGTAGCTGTTCCAGTCCCACCTCATCCCATCCTTGATCTCTGTGTTTCATCCAGGTTCACTTGCTTTTAGTTATTCTTGTTCATCAGACTTCACCATTTTACTGTCTTTGCATATGCTGGTCCTTATGTTTGGAATGCTCCCCCCACCCAACATCTGTATTTCTGATCCTGCTAACTGCACTGTAGCCTTCAGCTTTCATCCTGGATTACTCCTCAGAGAGACTTGCCCTGGCTACTAGCTCCCTCTAAATTATTTCTGTCTTGTTATTTTCCTACTAGGCATCTTGTTCTTTTTCTTCTAAGATCTTACTATAATCTGTACCTATGTATTATTTAATGTATATACTTCCCAAGGAGGCTTTATAAGAATAGAGATCTTGTGTTTTGTACACCACTGTCTCTCTAGTTTCTAGTATGCAGTACCTGGAATATTGTTGGCACTCAATAAATATTTCTGGAATGAATGAAAGAAAGTCAGCATTAGCATTTAAACTGCGTTTGATATGACTCAGAGGTTCTTCCACCAGAGCATGCAGGCAATTGCCTCTTGAAGGTTATAGTTAAAATTAACTCATATAATTTCTGCTTCCCGTTATGATAGTGCACCTTGATTTTGACCAACCATCCCATCACTTTTAATTAAAAAGAACTATGAAAGCTAGATTAAATTCAAAGACAGAAATAACGAAAAAGAGTCTGTTTGATGGCATCAGAGAACAACCATGGCAGCCAAGACTTGAGGACATGAGATTCCAGGGAATAGAGACTCCAAGAGAAGTGAGCCTGACATTTGGCTCTGCTTCTTACCTTAAGGAATTTGCTGCATCCTAAACTGGGTGGGAGTGAAAAGGTCAACAAACCAAGCAGAAGGCAGCCAGTCAGAAGCTAAAAACTAACTCTCACAGAGCTGGAGAGACAAAGGTGAAGTTCATAGACGTTAGAATGAGGAGCTCTACTAAGCACTCTGGGCTTCCATTAAGACCAGGAGTAAAGACAAACTAACAAACTGGAAGCAGACTAACCCCTACTAATTCTCAGTTGAGACTCATCTCCATCCCTGATTGGGTAGGCAGGATCCACTCTTCCTGTAACTGCTGGCCAGAAGGAAATAAAGTTTTCCCTGGAGAGAGATGACATCATCTAAAAGCACCACAATTTCTCATACACCAAGTTCCACGTTTTCGTCATTGCAGCCCTAAGAAGTCTGTTGCCTTCGAAGAAGATGTGAATTCCACGTAAGTCTGAATCCCCTTGGACAAGCCCAGACATATGCCACGGGCAGAGCACAGGGTGAGAAAAGGATCTTGGTTGGCAGACAAGGCTGACAATTGGAAATTAACTGCGAGCTCAGCTGCCTGGAATTTCACTTTGAAAACAGAAAATCTTTTTCTGTCTACTGTGCAGCTAGCACATGGACATATGGAGACCCAACACAAATAACACACAGAGCAAATGTCAGCAAAGGAATGACTTCCCTTTCGACTAGTGATGAAAATGGCTTCAATTATTAGAATAATGTGATATTACAGATGGAAGGACTCTTACAATTTGTCTAAGCCAAACGTTTTAACCGTTTGCTTGCATTGACTGAGGCGCTGAAATGAGCAATGATCTTCCTCTGTCCACACAAAAAATTGAGTTGGTTCTTGAATATAGGCTTCTGGACTCCACATCCAGCCAGACTCCTTCCTTGGTTCACTGCCTCAGTGAAGCTCCAAGCTCAGACGATTCCAGCCAGTGGCCCATCAGCACTGCAAACAACTTCAACAAGGCTCTAAATGTCATGTTAGACATCAGATGATTAATGTGACTTCTCCCCAGCAAAGAGCCCTAATAGGAGAAGACAATGGGATTCCCATGGAATTCTTCCTCTCCCCAAGGATTCCACAACAATTTCCCATTTATAGTGTTGTCCTAATAAATACGCAGGAAGTCATAATTCACTGCTATTATTTAAAGTAGTCGTGTTGTTCTCACTTTCATAAAGTCACATTGGGCAGGGTGTTTTCTATCAAGTAAGCAGCTGGGCCTTTAAAAAACACAGAGCTGGCACTTCTATCTGTGCTGTTACCTTGAAAATATGGATGGAGCCTCAGAGTTTGGGAAAAGGGCAGCCAGTGAGGTGGCAGGAGGGCCAGGTTCTTATCCTTGTTTTCGTTTCTGGTCTGGATGCTTTGGGCAAATCTCTTAAACTCAAAATAATATGAACTCCTATTGAGCTCTGTGCTAGCAGCTGGTAAGTTTCATCTCCTGTCACCTTCAGGACAGGCTTCTAAGGTAGCAGCCAAGGAAATGGAGGCTCAAAGGGCTTATGACTTGAGTAGGGCCCATTGGAGCTGTTACGACAACTGAGATTCTAACTCAAATACAGGCTATTTGGCTCTAGAATCAGGATCTTCTTTGTTGTCTTGTGTGTGTTTGTTTTTTACCAATGTCTTGCTGCCTTAGCTTCCTCAGTTGCATGCAGCCCCAGTGGCACTGAAACCAGCCATCTCTCAGACATCTAAATAACCTCAACTCAAACATCTCCCCATCCACTGTCTGTGGCAGATTGTAATTTCTCCAGATCCTCAAGGGTATCTCTTTTCATGGGCATTTTTTACCTTGGTTCTGCAAGTCCTGTCTCTATCCATCCCACACCAACATTCCCAGATGAGAAATTCAGGTCTTAGGCATCCATAAAAGAATAAAAGGAAATTGCACCTAGGAATCCACAGGTTTAATGAGTTGAAAAACAATCCTGAGGGGTCATGAGAGGAGTCTGAGCTCACATTTCACCCTTCCTCATCCCACACTACCTGGCTAATTGTCTCTCTCCTTCCTCCAGGGCCCCAAAATGCAGCTTGGGTGTAGCTTGGGTGCAGCTTTTGGCCCTTTATCAAAAGCCTTGAGGTTGGCCAACATTTGTGGCCTGCCGGAACTCCCTGGCCAAGTAGGCATAGCCAACCAAGTGTTTGTCAATAACGCCAGAGTTTTCTCTAGATAGGAGTCTCGAGCATCTGAGAAAACAAGTCTTTTGCTATACATTATATGCAAAATCAAGGAGCTAAGAGAGATCAAAAATGGGTTCTCTGAACACAAATACCATGAACTCTTTTCAAAATCCAAATTAATACAATGCATTTATCTAAAGTGAAGGTACATACAATATCAGGTGCCTTTGCTTTAAGCTTGAATTATATCAGCTCTTTGTGGTATCTGGTTTTCTCACCAAATTCTGATAACAACTATTTATGATTCTGGTTAATTAAAGAGCTCACATAAATCCTTTACTACTTAAAATTTGATCATTCAATAAACATTTATTGATCAATTAGTCTGTGCTAGGCTCAGGTAGTCAGTGGTTAAGAAGATGAAGCTGCCTTCAAGGTGGTGGCAGACAGTAAATAAATAAATGTGTCTATTCACAATAAATAAATAAATTTGTATAACAGTGTTAGATAATGACTTGGGGATTTAGAATTCAAAGATCCACACCTGTATAAGTCTCCCTTTTAAATCCAGCCTGAAGAGTTCTGATTATTTTTACCATTATTTCCTGCAATGGTTTTAAGCTGGAACACACTCCAACCAAGAATGCAAGCCATGGTGAGAATTGGTGTCAATCTTCATTGGATTATGAACATGAAAATGTTTCTTCAGGGGATACAGGACACTATTTTAATAAATGCTACAGTCTGCACAGTTATAAGCTAGTTTAGTATCCATTTTGCATATAATACAGCGTGGATCTTAATTTAGACCTTGATGCCAAAGCTTTTCTCCACAGAAAGGGAAGAGGGCAGAGGAAGACAGCTCAGAAAGAGCAAAGTTCCTCCAAATCCCTCGCTTGTGCTTTAATCTCCACAGAGGTGCAATTAACCAGGCAGCCCCTTCCCACCGCTTTCATCACCCTCACTCAGAGAGGAGCTTTCTCTGGGTACAATCAAGTGCTTTCAAAGCTTGAAAGTCATGGCTTTTCAGCAAATGTAGCTTGTCTATTTCCATTTCATTTAGAACATGAAGGAAAGAGATTGCTCTTTGTCAAGTGGATAAGACACAGCGGGTAAAGAGGAAGACAAAAGACCAAGAAGAATCTATATTTTGAGAGCGTATAAGTTACTCTGTGGAGATGTTTAAATATACAGCTCTATGAACAGCCTTTTAAGAGTTCATAGACCTACAGAATGAAGAGTTGGAGAAAATCTTAGAGATCTATGAGTCCAAATCTATGCTTGACATGAGGGGAGACTAAGTCCTGAAAAGGAAAAGCAGTCTTTCTAAGGCTATGAAGTTAGCTGGTAGCTGAGTGAGGACTAGAACACTGACCCTCTGGTGCCCTTTCTGTCATTGGACTATTTCCACATTCCCTTTCTTTGCTTATCCTCTTTAATGTTGTTTTTATGAAATTTGTTCCAGCACATAGAAATCCTCCCTTTTGTACTAACCCAAATACTCTCCAGTTTGCAAAGGGGCAGTCTATATTCCACATACTTCAACAATTAACCTAGTTATTCTAGGAATAATTTCTGCTCCGTTCTCTGAAATCACCCCATTTGTAATCTGAGTCACACATTTGTTTGTATTGCCGCTTGCAAATGATAGTTTACAATTTAAACTGTCTTAAGTGAAAACAAAAATGGAAAACTTGTTAGCTGTAAAACTGAAAAATCCAGGGGTAAATTTACTTCAGTCATGACTTGATCCTGAGGCTCAGATGACAGGATCAGGACTCAGCAAGCTTTTCTCCATCTCCCTCTTCCTCTGAGTGAGCTCCTTTCTCAAATGCTTCGCTTCACAATACCAAAAGGCTGTCAGCAGCTCCACATTGAATCTTGTCCTCTTAACAGTGACAGCAGGAAGCAGATTTCCTCTTTCCCAGCAGTTCCACAGAATTCCCATGTAGGAGTTTCACTGGGTCTGATTGGGTGCATGCTTGCTGTTGGCCTGCTGTGTTCACCTCCTCTTAGACCCAGGAGATGGCTGTCATCATTAGATAATTGTCATGCCAGCATAGGGACACTTGATTATTATTATAAGACTTGTGCGCACCAGCATGCTGGTGTTAATGGCAAACTAAGAAATTGACAAGACTTGCTAAAGTCAGTTTTTGCAACCACAATACTCTGGTTTTACAGTCTGATGCCTCACTGGGAACTTCATGAGACTATAAGGACCTTGTGCCTGACGGGCAAGTTTCATCACCACCAACCCAAAAGGATTGTCCATAGGAAACTAGGGCATCTCAAGAAGTTTAGGTCTCTGAACATCCTACAGCCTGTTGTGTTTTGGTATATTCTGCTGATAATATCCCTTGAGCTTATCAGAATAGTCTGTAGCTTCTGTAAGAGTCAGTTCAGAGGGTACACTTTTTAAAGCTTCAGATAACCTTCTGCCCACGTCTGAATCATTTGCTGTAGCCACAAGAATATGGTGCTCCAGTTAATCTGGCCTGAGTCATACAGTGACCTGAGTAACTCCACATGATAGAAATTACTATAGTTTTGGATTCTTTGATAGTATATATTTTCTGGAGAATGCTGTATAGTTCCTAATACCGTGGAGTGTAGAGTCTCATTTCCAGCAAGGAAAATCAAGATGTGTTACCAGAAAAAGAGGAAATAGATGTTGGACAGAGAAGAGAAATGAAGAGCTATCACATGCTGTGTTCTCTCATTGTTTCATATGTTAATTTTAAGCTCCTTGAGGGTAAAAACAGAACTCAATATTTAATCAATAATCATTACATTGTTATTGAGTAGTCAAAAGCAAACAAGGGAGGGGGGATACCCACAGAGAACAAGATGCTATGATGTTCAATAAGACCTTAAAGATCAGACATTGCCTCAGATTTGGGACTCCAGTTTAGTGCGACAAACATGTGCTAAATATCTACCGTATGCCAAGCATGGTGCCAGTGCTGTGGATACAAAGTAGAACAAAATATAATCCCCACCCATAAAAGGCCTCATCTATTTGGAATAAGAACAGTAATACCACCATTTACTGAGTGTCTACAATATGCCTATATTCCACATTTTGTTATTCACTCGCCCAATCATG
The DNA here is from genome assembly GCF_042477335.2 of Ovis canadensis. NCBI lineage: Eukaryota > Metazoa > Chordata > Mammalia > Artiodactyla > Bovidae > Ovis > Ovis canadensis. The sequence goes on from NC_091249.1 coordinate 83,968,526, forward strand.
TCCAACTCTGCGACCCTATGGACTGAAGCATACCAGGCCTCCCTGTCCCTTACCATCTCCCAGAGTTTGTCCAAGATCATATTCATTGAATTGGTGATGACATCCAGCCATCTCATCCTCTGACGCCCTCTTCTCCATCTGCTCTCAATCTTTTCCAGCATCAGGGACTATACATTAATCTTAAGTCAGTACAACCCCTGAAAAATATGACATATTATTTCAATAAGATTTTACTGAGAACCAAAGAATGACACCTAAAATCTGATAGTGATTCGGAGGCCAAATAAAGTGTTGAGAATGCCCCAAATCACACTGTTCTTGTATAGGAAAGTGGAGAATTCTGGTTGCAAGGTGGATCATAGTCATTTCTGTTCATTTAGATATGTAGATATTAAGACAGCAGGCGGGGAAACAGGAAAAGGAAAACCCATTTCAAAAGCACTTTGAGCAAACCCTCTTTTCTAAAGAGTTCTGAAAAGCTCTTAAACCTTATTGCCTGCCGCTGTCTTTAATTTTACTTTTGAACACATTACATCTTCAACCCTTTTCTGTGTGAATTACAAAGCCGTTCAACCATTAGAGGAGCTCAGTGCCAGATAAATACAATGTATTATATTACCATTTTGGTCATAATTCTTTTTTTCTTTAATGGAGCATCTCTTTGTGGCCACTGAACACTACTGCTGGTTGATTAGGCTCTTAGTATTTAGTAAGTTTCAATAGGAAGTCAACAGAATTAGTACAGTGTCTTGAATAATGAGCTATTAATGTATTTTTAATGACCAAGATGTTCTGACAAGAAACTTGTTGATTTTTGTCACTATAACATTATTGCAAAAATGATCTGCATGTAGGCTTCATGGTGCTTTATTATGTGAAGTAAGATATGTTTCAGTACATTCAAAGCAGTACTCTTAGAAGGCAACTCAATTTAGGGAAGTTGTCACAAAAAGAAGAAAGAGCTTAGAGGTCTAAATTGAACTGTAACATTTTTATAGTAGTCTAACCATAAAAAGATATATTTCCTGCTAGTGCCTGTTAACCCAGTTTACAGATGGGTAAAATGGAAAAGTTTGTTGTCCTTTTTCCCCGTAAACTAGAAAGATCATTTCTGTCTGACTTTGAACCTAATTATAAGGCCAGCTTGCTGGTTTGTTCTGTTTTGTTTTCTTTCAGTAGACGAGATTATGTAGCCTCTCTAGGTCTTGGTTTCTTCATCTGCTAACTGGGGATAATGAAGCACTTGTGTTCATAGGATGTTTATAAGAATTAAATGAGATAGTTCATGTAAACCACCAGTAGGTCTTCCTCTTATTTATTCCCTAGGCCAAGTCAATTAATGTCCTCTGCTGGAATGGGTGAATTTAACTCAGATGACCATTATATCTACTACTCTGGGCAAGTATCCCTTAGAAGAAATGGAATAGCCATCATAGTCAACAAAAGAGTCTGAAATGCAGTACTTGGATGCAATCTCAAAAACAATACAATGATCTCTATTCGTTTCCAAGGCAAACCATTCAATTTCACAGTAATCCAAGTCTATGCCCTGACCAGTAATGCTGAAGAAGCTGACACTGAACAGTTCTATGAAGACCTACAAGACCTTCTAGAACACCCCCCAAAAGATGTCCTTTTCATTATAGGGGACTGGAATGTGAAAGTAGGAAGTCAAGAAACACCTAGGGTAACAGGCAAATTTGGCCTTGGAGTACAGAATAGAGCAGGGCAAAGGCTAATGGAGTTTTGCCAAGAGAATGCACTTGTCATAGCAAACACCCTCTTCCAACAACACAAAAGAAGACTCTACACATGGACATCACCAGATGGTCAGTACTGAAATCAGATTGATTATATTCTTTGCAGCCAAAGATGGAGAAATTCTATACAGTCAGCAAAAATAAGACTGGGAGCTGACTGTGGCTCAGATCATGAACTCCTTATTGCCAAATTCAGACTTAAATTAATTAAAGTAAGGAAAACCACTAGACCATTCAGGTATGACCTAAATCAAATCCGTTATGATTATACAATGGAAGTGAGAAATAGATTCAAGGGGTTAGATCTGATAGAGCGCCTGATGAACTATAGACGGAGGTTTGTGACCTTGTACAGGAGACAGGGATCAAGACCATCCCTAAGAGAAAAAACTGTAAAAAAAGCAAAATGGCTATCTGAGGAGGCCTTACAAATAGCTATGAAAAGAAAAGAAGTGAAAGGCAAAGGAGAAAAGGAAAGATATACCCATTTGAATGCAGAGTTCCAAAGAATAGCAAGGAGAGATAAGAAAGCCTTCTTCAGTGATCAATGTAAAGAAATAGAGGAAAACAATAGAATGGGAAAGACTAGAGATCTCTTCAAGAAACTTAAAGGTACCAAGGGACCATTTCATGCAAAGATGGGCTCAATAAAGGACAGGAATGGTATGGTCCTAACAGAAGCAGAAGGTATTAAGAAAAGGTCGCAAGAATACACAGAAGAACTGTAGAAAAAAGATCTTCATGACCCAGATAATCACAATGCTGTGATCACTTACTTAGACCCAGACATCCTGGAACGTGACATCAAGTGGCCCTTAGGAAACATCACTATGAACAAAGCTAATGGAGGTGATAAAATTCCAGTTGAGCTATCTCAAATCCTAAAAGATGATGTTGTGAAAGTGCTGCACTCAATATGCCAGCATATTTGGAAAACTCAGCAGTGGCCACAGGACTGGAAAAGGTCAGTTTTCATTCCAATCCCAAAGAAAGGCAATGCCAAAGAATGCTGAAACTACCACACAATTGCACTCATCTCACACGCTAGTAAAGTAATGCTCAAAATTCGCCAAGCCAGGAGGCTTCAATAGTACATGAACTGTGAACGTCCAGATGTTAAAGTTGGTTTTAGAAAAGGCAGAGGAACCAGAGATCAAACTGCCAACATCTGCTGGATCATTGAAAAAAAACAAGAGAATTCCGGAGAAACATCTATTTCTGCTTTATTGACTATGCCAAAGCCTTTGACTGTGTGGATCACAATAAACTGTGGAAAATCCTGAAAGAGATGGGAATACCAGACTACCTGACCTGCTTCTTGAGAAACCTATATGCAGCTCAGGAAGCAACAATTAGAACTGGACATGGAACAACAGACTGGTGCCAAATAGGGAAAGGAGTACATTAAGGCTGTATATTGTCATCCTGCTTATTTAACTGCTATGCAGAGTACATCATGAGAAACGCTGGGCTGGAAGAAGCACAAGCTGGAATCAAGATTGCTGGGAGAAATACTCATAACCTCAGGTATGCAGATGTACCACCCTTATGGCAGAAAGCAAAGAAGAACTAAAGAACCTCTTGATAAAAGTGAAAGAGGATAGAGAAAAAGTTGACTTAAAGCTCAACATTCAGAAAACTAAGATTATTGCATCTGGTCCCATCACTTCATGGCAAATAGATGGGGAAACAGTGGAAACAGTGGCTGACTTTATTTGGGGGGGCTCTAAAATCACTGCAGATGGTGACTGCAGCCATGAAATTAAAAGACGCTTGCTCCTTGTAAGAAAAGTTATGACAATTTATTAAAATGCAGAGACATTACTTTGCCAACAAAGGTTCATCTAATCAAGGCTATGGTTTTTCCAGTAGTCAGGTATGGATGTGAGAGATGGACTATAAAGAAAGCTGAATGCTAAAGAATTGATGCTTTTGAACTGTGATGTTGGAGAAGACTCTTGAGAGTCTCTTGGACTGTAAGGAGCTCCAACCAGTCCATCCTAAAGAAAATCAGTCCTGAATATTCATTGGAAGGACTGATGCTGAAGCTGAAACTCCAATACTTTGGCCACCTGATGCAAAGAACTGACTCATTTGAAAAGACCTTGATGCTGGAAAAGATTGAAGGCAGAAGGAAAAAGGGATGACAGAGGATGAGATGGTTGGATGGCATTACCAACTCAATGGACTTGAGTTTAAGTAAACTCTGGGAGTTGGTGATGGACAGGGAGGCCTGGCATGCTGCAGTCCATGGGGTTGCAAAGAGTCGGGCATGACTGAGTGACTGAAGTGAAGTGAATTTATTACTCCTTGGGGAATTTTGCATTTTAGTACCCTTTAATATCCTACCTGGGTTGTGAGCTTTCTGAGATTAGGGACTGTACCTGCAGATTTTCCTTTTTATGTCTTGCATTTAGCATGGTATTGCACACAGAGCAGGTGATCAACAAATATCTGTCAAAAGATTGCCTCCAAAGTGCCTTTCGACATTTGCATGCTGTAACTACTTCCAACAGACCTCTCAAGTAGATACAGACTGCAAATTTATGCCTGGAATTGCCTACTCTTTTTGTAGAGTGAGGGCCTGAGAATCTCAAGGTTCATGTTAAGAAATATGAAACTGACTCACTATATCATCAAAACTTTTAATCCTACTGTAATAATGAATTTAGTTGTAATGAATATGTAGTTAGACACCATGTTTCCCACTAATTTTAGCTGCAAATGCTTTCAATTATGAATAATAATATTAAGTTGACCCAAAAAGAAAAGGATGAAAGAACCCCAAAATGCAGTATATTAATGTATTTTATGTGTAGTATAGATGGTGATTTGATGTAGAACTATGTTGGGGTATTTAAGATCAAGAGGAGAAAGGAGAGAAAAAATATTTGCCATCTAATAGAACATGGATGATGATGGTGATGACAGTTACTGTTTTAAGAGCAATTGCTACATCCAAGTACTATGCCAGTTTATGTAATTGTGATTTAAAAAAAATTTTATTTTATATGGTGTATATAGTTGATTAACAATGTTGTATCAGATTCAGGTGTACAGCAAAGTGATTCAATTATACATAGATATGTATCTTTTTTTTTAGGGCTTCCCAGTTGCCTCAATTCTTTCCCGATTTAGGTTATTACAGAATATTGACCAGAGTTCCCTGTGCTATACAGTAGGTCCTTGTTGTTTATCAATTTTAAATATAGCAGTGTGTATATATATATATATATATATATATATATATGAATCCTAAACTCCCAATCTGTCCCTCCTTCTCATCCTCCCCTCAGTAACCATAAATTCATTCTTTCCTAATCTATGGGTCTGTTTCTGTTTTGTATATAAGTTCATTTGCACCTTTTTTTTTTTTAGATTCCACATGTAAGCAATATCATATGATATTTGTCTTTCTCTGACTCACTTCACTTAGTGTGATAATCTCCAGGTCCATCCATGTTGCTATAAATGGCATTACTTCATTCTTTTTAATGGATGAGCAATATTCCATAGTATGTATGTATGTATATACACATACCACATCTTCTTTATCCATTCATTAGTGAATGGATATGTAGGTTTGTTACATGTCTTGGCTATTGTGAATAGTGCTGCAATGAACACTGGGATGCCTGTATCCTTTTGAACCACGTTTTTCTCCAGATACATGCCCAGGAGTGGGATTGCTGGATCATATGGGAGTTCTGTTTTTGTTTTTTTAAGGAACTTCCATATTATTTTCCATAGTGGCTATATGAATTTACATTCCCACCAAGACTGTGGGAGAGTTCCCTTTTCCTCACAACCTCTCCAGCCTTTATTGTTTGTAGACTTTTTGATGATGGCCATTCTGACTGGTGCAGGATAATGTCTCTTGGTGGTTTTGATTTGCATTTCTCTAATAATTAGCCATGTTGAGCATATTTTCATGTGCCTCTTGGCCTTCTGTATGTCTTCTTTGAAGAAATGTCTATTTAGATCTTCCATTCATTTTTTGGTTAGATTGTTTCTTTGTTTTTTTTTATATTGAGCCACGTGAGCTATTTGTAAATTTTGGAGATTGACCCCTTATTTTATCTTCACAACACTAAGAGGTAAGTGCTATTGTTTCCTTTATAGATAAAAGAAGTTAGATCCCTTATCTTAGTCATAGAGCCCATATCTAGTAGAGGCAAATTTTTAACCCAGTTCTAATGACTTAAATTACTTTGCTTTTTTGAATTTCTTTCTCTTGGAGATGGTCTTGATTCCTGTCTCCTGTGCAATGTCACAAACCTCCATCCATAGTTCATCAGGCACTCTGTCTGTCAGATCTAGTCCCTTAAATCTATTTGTCACATTCGCTGTATAGTCATAAGGGATTTGATTTAGGTCATACCTGAATGGTCTAGTGGTTTTCTCCACTTTCTTCAATTTCAGTCTGAATTTGTTCATGGCATCACCGACTCAATGGACATAGGTTTGGGTGGTCTCCAGGAGTTGGTGATGGACAGGGAGGCCTGGCGTGCTGCGGTTCATGGTGTCGCAAAGAGTGGGACACAACTGAGCGACTGAACTGAGTGACTTAAAAATTGCATATTTAATCAATTTCCTAGGTCAGTCTCTATCTTCTCCCTTCTATTAATGCAAATATTAAATAGTAGTTTAACTAGAAAAAATTACTACTGTATCTTTAGAGAATAAGTAAAACCCTATACTGAATGGACAGATTTATTTAGCAATGTAATAGCAACTGCCAGGCACTTATGAAGAGTTAACTATGGAGCAGACATTTTATGCAGAGACATTGCATATTATCTCTCATCCACAACTCTGCATAGAAGATATAATAGCCCTGTTTTATAGATGGGGAAACTAAAGCCCATACCAGTAAAATAAACTACTCTAGTTCCCAAAGGTGGTAAATGGCAGGGCACAGATCTTTTTCCTTTTACCTCTCTGAAGCAGTATTATACCAGGAAAATCCTTTGATATATAGAATGAGTGGCTGGAGACAAGCTATGGAAAAGACATAATACTTCAGCTTTTCAAGTTCTAAGACTCAGAAGGGCTTGGGGGAGGGGAGATTGGTTTTGTTTTTTAAGGAAATTATTCAAAAGCATCTAACAAATGTTTGGGATTTAAGTAAGGAATGCTAAAATATGCTTGTTCCCTTGAGAATGTTTTCCTCTGTGTATTAAAGTCTCTGTAGTTTCAGGCAAAATTTATCCATATGTTTCTGATTCAGCGCCCTAAACTTATCACTGTGCTTTGCAAGGCCCATTTAAAGTCTGTGACTTTTGAAGTTGCTCTGAGCTACTTGTCTTTAAAGCAGGAAGTTACATTTCCCATGAGGGCACTGGACTTGAGTTTCAGAAGAAATAGGGTGCATTCCAAGCTCCAAGGTGCACATGGATTCTGGCATGTGGCTGGGGTCTGCTTATCTACCCTTCTTTTGGAAGTCTTAGTCCAGTCCAGAATCAGAATCTGTTTCATCTTCCTTTTCCTCCAATTTTCAGTTCAAAATTCAGTATACGATTGGAACCTAATATTTCTCTCTCTGACTTATTTTTAACTGCATTGAAATTTATTTCAAGGACAACAGAGATACCTTTAAAAAAAAAAGACTACATTAAAAATAAAACACTTTCTTTTTTTATTTCCTACCATTTCTTTTTTACACATATTCACAAATTCTTACATAGCTATAGTCAAAGCGGAAATCTGATTTTACATAATGAAAATTTCATTTAATCATAAATATGTTTCTTAGTTGTAACTTAATCTTAAGTCATTTTTATGTCTGTACAATATGCTATTAAGTTGATATTCAATAACATAAGTTCAGAATTTTTAGATTCTTTCATGTAGCTTTAAACATATGTATAAAAAGTTAATACTCTGGAAAAAGTTCCAGTGTTCCATTTCAGTGTGGCAAATTAAACTCCTAACAGGCTGACCACACTTCACACAACTATAAACTTTGGAGAACATGTTTAAAAACTACTCTCAGGAGGCTCCAGGAAATTAACAAAAGGAGGCCTGTTCAGAGGAAAATCAAAACTTGGAAAAGAGAGGCTAGTACAGAATTTCCAGTTTTTATAGCTTTAGCCTCAGATGAGACCTAAGTAGCAGTACAATATGAAGCAGCTAAAACCCCCAAAGAAAACCCACCATCTTTCTAACCTGGAGAACTAGAGGACAGAGACTAGGTAAACACAGCTGCTAGGCACAGAGATAGGGCTTCCCTGGTGGCTCAAAGGTTAAAGCATCTGCCTGGAATGAGGGAGACCCGGGTTTGATCCCTGGGTTGGGAAGATCCCCTGGAGAAGGAAATGGCAACCCACTGCAGTACTCTTGCCTGGAGAATCCCATGGAGGGAGGAGCCTGGTAGGCTACAGTCCACGGGGTCGCAAAGAGTTGGACACAACTGAGCGACTTCACACACTCACACACAGACACAGAGATAAACTCAGAAAAAGAGAGGAACAGAAAAGGGGTTGTGAGTGTGTGTGAAGTCGCTCAGTTGTGTCCAAATCTTTGCAACCCCATGGACTGTAGCCTACCAGGCTCTTCCCTCCATGGGATTCTCCAGGCAAGAGTACTGGAGTGGCTTGCCATTTCCTTCTCCAAGGGATCTTCCCAACCCAGGGATCAAACCCAGGTCTCCCTCATTCCAGGCAGATGCTTTAACCTCTGAGCCACCAAGGAAGCCCTGAAAATTATATGTAAAAACTCTCCCCTAGTGTCTGGCTAACTCATACACCATGCATGAGTAAAGCAGACACATAGAATCTTGCATCCAGACCTGAACCAAGATCTGAGTTGTCACTCATCACAGGCAAAAATTTGCCTAATTTGAGTCTAACCAAGTTAATGTCCAGTGAAACAAAAGCATCTACACTCTTTCAGGGAATATAAGAGAAGCCAGAATCTTCACTATGTAGCATCTGTAATATCTAGAATTTAATTCAAAATTCCTCAGCAAATGAAGAACCAAGAAAATGTGTATCATTCTCTAAACATGATTAAACTCCAAGATAACCTAGATGTTGGAATTATACATGGACTATAGAGCAGCTAATATAACCATTTAAATGAGAAAAAAATATATCAATACTTATAATGAATTTTAAAAATAGGAAATGTAAGCTGCTGCTGCTGCTGCTGCTGCTGCTAAGTCGCTTCAGTCGTGTCTGACTCTGTGCAACCCCATAGACGGCAGCCCACCAGGCTCCTCCACCCCTGGGATTCTCCAGGCAAGAACACTGGAGTGGGTTGCCATTTCCTTCTCCAATGCATGAAAGTGAAATGTGAAAGTGAAGTCGCTCAGTCACGTCTGACTCTTAGCGACCCCATGGACTGCAGCCCACCAGGCTCCTCTGTCCATGGGATTTTCCAGGCAAGAGTACTGGAGTGGGGTGCCTTTGCCTTCTCCAAGGAAACATTAGCAGGTAAATGGAAAATATTTTTAAACCCAATAAAAACTCTAGAACTGAAAAATGTAATATTTGAATTTTTTAAAGCCATTGGATGAATTTAATACCAGGATGAACTTGACAAAAAAATAAAAAAGACATTTAGTAAACTTGAAAACAGAGGAATAAAAATGATGCATCTAAAGAAAAGACAAAAAGACAAAAACTGACCATGGCCTCAGGAAACTATGGGTTAGACCTAAAGATCTAATGTATGTGCAACTAGATTCTCAGAAGGAAAAGGTGGGAAAATATGGAATTAAAAATGTGAAGAAATAATGACTAAAAGCTTTCTAACTTTTGTTGAAAAACATAAATTTATAGATTCAAAATACTCAGCAAAATCCAAGCAGAAGAGGGGGAAAATGCCTAACAGATTATAGTGAAGTTTCTAGAAAACAAATACCAAATCTTTAAGGAAGCTGGAAAAAACCAACACATTATATATACACACATACATACATGCAAGGGGCCAATGACTCAAATGACTACAAACGTCTTATCAGAAATCACAATGGTTAGAAAACAGGGGAGCAGCTGCTTTACAATGCTGCAAGCAATAAGCAATCAATTTATATTGCTATATCCATAGACATAATTCTATACCCAACCTCTTAAAAAAGGAGATGAAAATGAAATTTTCAGGTAAAAGAAAATTAAGACTGTTTTTTGCCAGAGCACTGTATTATACAAAATGATAAAATTCATTAAGCTTAAAGCAAATGATGCCAGAGGATATTTCAAATTCAGGAAGGAATTAAGAGCACGAGAAATGGTAAATCTCTGAATAAATATTAATGCTATTTTTTACCCTTAATTTCTTTAAATTGCATGTGACAGTTTAAGGAAAAACTATAATATTTTCTTGCTGGGTTTATAACATAAGTAGATAGACTACACATGACAACTATAGCATAAAAGATGACAGATTACAGGGAGGTAAATAAAACTATCATTGCCAGTATTCCGCATTTTATATGCCATGGCACAGTATTAACTCTAACTAAACTTTGAAAAGTGAGAACTTTGTACTGTAGTCCTTTAGAGTAGCCACTATGTAGTACAAACATATATAGCTAAAAATCCAATAGAGAAATGGAGAATTCTAAATTTAAAATAATTCAAAAGAAAACAAGAATAGAAAACAGAGGGGAAAACAGAAATTAAATATTGAAATGGTAGGTTGAAATCTAGTCAAGTCAATAATTATATTAAAGGTAATGAGCTACTAATGTAGGATGTTACTAATGGGAAAACTACATATATAGTTTATGGAAACTCTCTGAATGGTATTTGCAATTCTTCTGTATTTCTTAAACTGTTTTAAAATACAAACTTTATTTTTAAAACTATGATGGACTAAATACTCCAACTAAATTATCAAAGTGGATGTAAAATCAAAACTAGACTATATACTGTCTGCAACTCACACTTTAAACATAAAAACATGTATAGATTGAAAGTAGATGGATGTCCTATGCACATCCATGGAGTAAATCACTATACCATGTACATAGTGAGCATAGAGAGGCTGGAGTGGTTATATTAAATGAAAATTGAATATATTGTGAGACAAAAAAGTGATACCACAGATAAACAGGGGCCTTTCAAAATAACAAAGTGTCGATTCATCAAAAATACATGTAAATAGTTCAGTCACTCAGTCGTATCTGACTCTTTGTGACCCCATGGACTGCAGCACACCAGGCTTTCCTGTCCATCACCAACTCCTGGAGCTTGCTCAAACTCATGTTCATCAAGTCAGTGATGCCATTCAACCATCTCATCCTCTGTCATCCCCTTCTCCTCCTGCCCCCAGTCTTTCCCAGATCAGGGTCTTTTCCATTGAAAAGACTGTTTCTCAATTGGATTTTTCCAATTTCTCCATTTCTCTATTGGATTTTTAACTGTATGTGTTTGCACTACATAGTGGCTACTCTAAAGAATTACGATACAAAGTTCTTCACATCAGGTGGCCAAATATTGGAGCTTCAGCTTCAGCATCAGTCCTTCCAATGAATACTCAGGACTGATTTCCTTTAAGATTGACTGGTTGGATCTCCTTGCAGTCCAAGGGACTCTCAAGAGTCTTCTGTAACATCACAGTTCAAAAGCATCATAAATAGGTAAATGCCTAATAAAAAACTTCAAAAGACATAAATATGAACAGAGTCAAAGAAATACATAAGCAAATCAATAATCATAATGGAAAAATTTAACTCCACTCTTTCATTAATTGATGGAGCTACTTGGATGTTACGATAGAAACTCCCAGATATCAGTTGTTTAAACAACAAGAAAAGCTATTTATGTCTCTTCTTCCATCTTGTTGCTCCACTGTCCCCATGGCCCGTGATGGCTCATCACCAGATCCTCACCCTCAGAGTCAGAAGAGGAAATGGGAGGGAGCATATCCCTTCTCTTTAAGAGCATGACCAGAAGAAATTGCATGGGTGTTTCTGCTCACATCTCATTGGTCAGAAGTTAGTCACATGGCCACCTTCCCCTGCAAAAGAAGATGGACAGTACCATCTTTCTCCCCTGTAGCCAAACTCCCAGCTATAAATTAGAAGTTCTATTACTAAAGGTGACTAAAGACGAGATACAGAATATGACCAGGAGTCTCAGACACACCCCATTTTCATGAGGTTTTTACTTGTAGAAGGAAGGCGCTCTTTGAACTAGCAAAACCATAGGTTGTCCTGTCATGTGATCATAGGTCTCAAAGCTCAGGATACTTTAGGGTATCACCTGGTTTAAAAGGCAGAACCATGTTTTACAGGCCATCTCAAAGCTCTTGTGAGCCATGGCTTACTTGCTTGTTCTCACTTCCTCGGCACCTAAAACATTACCTGACATCTAATAAAGACTCAATAAATCTGTTGACTAAGTGTACACATGTTTCTCAATTCTATCTCCTCATTGTTTAGGAATTTCTGGGTCTGTTCCATTAAAAACATGAGTTAGAAATCATCTGTGGCTCCATTTGACAAGGAATGTTAGGAATCTTCCGAAGCAGCTTAAGGAAGAACTTTTATGAAAGAGGGCAGAGCGAAAGAGAAGCTGCATCAATCTTCCAGTCAGACTGGACTTCGTGTGAAACCCTGAGCAGAGCTGGCCCTCTGGCTTCCACAAGTTTCTTGTGCTGTGACTTCAGGCCCTCTCATTAAAAAATGTCTCCCCCTTGGCCTATGCAGAGGCCTGAAATTCCACTGCTAATCATTCCTTCAGGTTAACTGAAGCCCCCTATAAAAAAGTTATGTGAGAGGGCACTGTGACCCATGGGGATCACAGTGTTAGTTAACAACCCTTTCTAGAAGACCATTCTGTTGGACCGGAGCAAGCAGAGCCCTGAAAAACAGGAACAATGAGAATCCAGATCTTTTTTTAATTGTAGGGAGGAGCCCAGATCATAGGAGCTGCCAGAAAGAGCAGGCCAGAGCAAGGGGAGAAGGTGAACAGAAATAGATTAGCCCAGCCAAGAAGCAGCCTAAGGGCACTGGACACAGGGTGGGTGGGGTGGGGTGGGAGATACGGACAGGAGACCCAGGCTCACAGCTACAACACCCCTCACTTTCCAGATGGTAGCAGGTACTAAAGAAATATTTGTTGAGGAGATCAGTGGTGTTCAATATTTATTTAACTAATTCATTTAACCAATGTTTATGGCATCACCAACTCGATGGACATGAGTTTGAGTAAACTCCGGGAGTTGGTGATAGACAGGGAGGCCTGGCGTGCTGTGATTCATGAGGTCGCAAAGAGTCGGACATGACTGAGCAACTGAACTGAACTGAACTGATATCTTGCTTACTATGTGCTAGGCACCATTCTATGTACTTAAAAAACATTAACTTGAATTTAACCAAGGCAATGGCTTTGTTAAAAATCAGAGTTTGAAAACCACCACCACCAGATTCTAGCTGTGTGACATTGGGCCAGTGACTCATGACTTCTGAGGCTCATTTTTATCACCTATAAAAGGACTACTTTACTGATTATACCTCAGAATCATTGTGAAGAGCTATCTAGCTAAGAGCCATAAAGGCACTTTATAGACTATGAAATGTTTTGCAAATCCTGACTTATAAATAAGCCTAGGACTGGCTCCAGAGTGAATAATAATAACAAAAGGTCATCCTCCCGGTAATCATGATTGCTGTCATCTTTTACATACCTTGTAGACTCTGGCATTGGATGACTTCATTCAAGTCCACATTCCCAATCTATTAGCTGCATGACTATAGGCAAACTGCTTTATCTCTCAATGATTCTGTGTTGTCCTCTAAAAACACTGGGACTAACAGCAGTCTGTATGCAATAGAATTGCTGTGAGAACTTTAAAAAGATGATAAAAGTAAAACACCTGGGGCAACAACCTGGAGTGAATGCACTGTGAATCGTTTATACCTCTGCTCTTTCAAAACTCCCAGTCTTACGAAATAGGTGTTATTATTGTTAATGTCCTTATTTTCCAGAGAAGAAAGTGGAGGGACAGAGAATTTGAATCCCTTGTCCAGTGCCTCATACCTAGGGATGATAAAGCTGGGATTCCTAGACAGGCTTGTTGGAACTGGGCATTTTTATGGTTGCCTAAGCAAATGTCCTAACTGTCCCTGATGACACACCAGAAATGCTTAGGAGAACTCTTGAGCAAAAGGAAGAGGCTTTTAAAAGTTAAAGAAAGAGAGGTGACAAGTGCCTGATTTTTCCTTACATGCTAAACTGTCACGCAAAGGAAACCTAAACATTTCAACACAAATGCTGGGACTGGAGAGGCTCTGAGAAAAGATCTGTGCCCACCTTCTGCCCAGGTAGGCACAGCGCAGCCTGATGGTTTATGAACCAAACTCATCCCCTCTCTCTTCCGGGCCATGACCCAAACCTTGCTCTTATAGTATAGATTTAATGCATTTTTCAACTTAGCTAAGCACTTCTCACACACCGTGGCCATAACTTTTGCAGTTTGAGGTGTGACAGCAAAACTAGCATGAATTTCTTTTCCTTTCTTCACATTTCCACAGAGAGAAGATTCATTTTTAGCATAAACCATAGCAACCTCAGCATGTGATTTTTTTTCTTTCCTTATTAAGTAGAGAACTTTCACCTTTCCACTTAAATGAAGTATTACGGCTTCACTTTGCCATGTCCAAACTGCCAGCCTCACTGCTCTTGCACTTCGGGACCATTAGTAAGTAAAATAAGGGTGATATGTACACAGCACTGCAATACTATGATAGTCAATCTTCGCACCACGATGGCTGCTAAGTGACTAACAGGCAGGATACACTGGACAAAGGGAGGACGCACATCCCAGGTGGCGCAAAGCCAGGCGGCATGATATTTCATCACACTACTCAGAATGGCATGCAATTTAAAACTTACAAATTGTTTACTTCTGGCATTTTCCGTGTATTTGGGGGCCATAGTTGACCATAGAAATCTGAAACTGCAGAAAGTGAAGCTACAGATATGGTGAGAACTACTGTACTGAAGATGATGGGTCCACAAGATGGAATAGCCCTGAGTCCCTGAACCAACCCCCAAAGAGGTTATGCCTACCCACCAAAAGTTTTGTCCAACTGAAACTTGACACAAAGCAAAAAGAACCCACTTAGATGGTTGAACCATTATACTGTTTGAGTCTGTTTGTCTCAGCAGCTAGTCTGACTAACCAGTACAGGAAGGAGGAGGAAGGACTTTCTAGTGTCCCTGGCTATTGACCACCCAACCTCTGCCTAAATCTTTCCAGTGGCAGGGAATTCATTTCTTCCTGAAGTGTTTGTTCACTCTTCATTCAGTCAATCAACTAATGGGTTTTGGTCTGGTTTTAATTGAGGCATGTGGTACAAAATATATGTATGTAAATTTCAAGTATACAACAGTGATTTCACAATTTTTAAAAGTTGTACTCCATTTATAGCTGTTGTAAATGTGTTGTACAATATATCCTTATACCTTATTTATTTTGTGCATAAGAGTTTGTACCTCTAATCCCTTAACTCTACCATGCCCCTCCCATCTTCCATCTCCCTACTAGTAACCACTCCTTTGGTCTCTATATCTGTGAGTCTTTTTGTTATATTCACTAGTTTCATTTTTTAGGTTCTGCTTTTAAGTGATATCTGACTTATTTCACTTAGCGTAATTATCTTCTAGGACCAGCCATACAAAGAATGAAATTTTGCCATTTGCAACAACATGGATGGCCCTAGAAGATAATTATGCTAAGTGAAATAATACACACACACATACATCACATCTTCTCTATCCATTCATTTGTTGGTAGATCCTTAAGTTGTTTCCATTGGCAATTGTAAATAATGCTATATGCATTATCACATGTATACATATGAGTGTATGTATCTTTTCTTATTAGTGGTTTTTTTTTCCAGATATGTACCCAGAAGTGGAATTGCTGGGTCATGTGATAGTTCTATTTTCAATTTTCTGAGAAACATTCATCCATAATCTTTTCCACAGAGGTGGCACCAATTTACATTCCCACCAACAGCCCCTTTTCTCCACATCCTCTCTAATATTTATTCTTTGTGTTCTTTTTGCTAATAGTCATTCTGACAAGTGTGAGGTGATATTTCATATGGCTTTAGTTTGCATTTCTCTGATGATTTACAATGTTGAACATTTTCTCATGTGCCTATTGGCCATCTGTATTTCTTCTTTGATAAAATGGCTATTTGATTCTTTTGCTCATTTTTTAATTGGGTTGATTTTTTTAATGTTGAGTTGGATGAGTTGTTTGTATATTCTGAATATTAACCCCCTTATTGGTCATATATCATTTGGAAATATTTCCTCCCATTCAATAGATTTTTTTTGTTATGTCCTTGGTTCCCTTTGCTGTGCAAAAGCTTTTAAGTTTAATTAGATCCTATATGTTTATTTTTACATATATTTCCTTTGCTCTAGGAGACAAACCCCCCAAAAATATTACTATGATTTATGTCAAATAGTGTTCTGCCTATGGTCTCTTCTAGGAGTTTTATGGTTTCAGGCTTTACATTTAGGTTTTTAATCCATTCTGAGTTTATTTTAATGTATTTTTCATGATGTTAGACTATTTTAATTTCATTCTTTTACATGTAGTTGCCCAATTTTCCCAGCATCACTTATTGAAGATGCCATTTGGTCTCCACTGTGTATTCTTGCCTCCTTTATCGTGAATTAATTGACCATAAGTGCATGGGTTTATTTATGGGCTGTCTATCTTGTTCCATTGATCTATATTTCTGTTTTTGTGCCTGTACCATACTGTTTTGATTACTGTAGCTTTTTAGTATAGTCTAGAGTCAGGCTGCATGATTCCTCCAGCTGTGTTCTTTTTTTTCTCAAGGTTGTTTTGGCTCTTCAGAGTCTAATGTTTCCATATATATTTTAAAATGATTTGTCCTGGTTTTGTGAAGAATGCCATTGGTAATTTTGATAGAGATCACATTGAATCTGTAGATTGCTTTGGATAAAACTAATGTTTATTGAGTTCCTACTATGCACCAGGCCCCATGCTAGGCACTAGGGAAGCAAGGATGAATGAGGCACAAGATTTCTGCCCTCATGAAGCTTTTTTTCCCAGACAGGTAGACAGAAATCAAACAAGTGAATAGGCAGTAGGCACAATGTTTATTAACTCTGATAAGTTACTTGAGGGAAATAGGCAGATTGATGGCACAGAATTACTGAGGGAGGGTTGAATGTAGTGGAGGAGGAGAGGGGGAGGAGTTCATGGAAATCTTCTCTGAGGAGGTGACTGAGACCAGACACAACAATTGGCAGACATCCCTGATTCATTTTTTAAAAATCAGGAGGTTTTTCTTGTTGTTGTTTTGCATGTATTAACAGAAAGATAAGTCTGCTTTCCCCTACATCGGGTCCTAATTATATAGTCTGGGGTCCCAGAGAAGTCTATTTTTTGCTGTTTCCAATTGACAGCTTCTCCAGCATCCAGCATTTGCAGACAGCTGTCACATCTCTCCAGCCCCACGAGGCCCTCCTCCCCCTGAACCCCTTCAAGCAGCCTCCCGAGGCTTAGGAGACCCAGACACGTTCTGCAGTTACTAAGAACAGACAGTTCCTAATAACAGTTCTTAGCAGAAAAGATTCAGGTAAACATGAGGGTCCCAGAGACCCCCACTGTAAAGGCTACGTGGACTCTCCCAACATCTCAGGGATAATTGGTCCAACTCCTATGACATTGCTTATTCATTTCTCTAGGGTTGTTGCTAACCGCTGGCTCTCATCAGGCATTAATTCTCTGACATTGGTAGGGAGCAGGCGAGGTTAGAAACCTTCAAGTGCTCCCGCTGGAAGCCCTCTCTCCCTCTCCAAAACAATTTATTTTTTTCAGTGTTAAAATCTTGTCCCTCCCCCCCTGGTTTGAACACCAAAACAAACCCAGCTGTCCTTAATGCTGGGTCCAAACCACAGGCGTGTGGCTGGAAAGCCAAAGAGACAGCAGGAGGAGCTGCTCAGAGTCTGGCTTCTCCAGGTTCCTGCTGGGCACTACTCAGGAGGCAGGGAGTCTGTGTTCCTCAAAGGCCCA
The DNA here is from genome assembly GCF_042477335.2 of Ovis canadensis. NCBI lineage: Eukaryota > Metazoa > Chordata > Mammalia > Artiodactyla > Bovidae > Ovis > Ovis canadensis. The sequence continues at coordinate 83,986,303 of NC_091249.1, forward strand.
GCCTCCCTTTCTTCAAAATTAAGCAGGAAGACACCTCAAGGGCAACTATTCTGCCCTGCCCCCAGGGAGCTCCTATGAGGCCGAGGCCTATGCAAACTCCTGGGGCCTCTGGGTTATCTGATATGCCCCTTCCCTACCTGCTAGGAATGGTCTCCAGCAGCTCCAGGGGCTCCCAGGGAGTTAGAAGGCCTGAGACCCCGGCGATGTGCACAACTGTTTTCTTTGCTTGATTTGGAGATAAAAACAACTGCTGCTTCTTGCTTTCTCACACTTTCCACTGAGGTCACTTGGGGCAAGACTGAGTCAAGGCTTCCAGAAGGTCTGGCAATAGCGTGGAAGCAAACAGTGGTGATGTTAGAATAAGACACACTCTACCCAGCCCCCTCCACAGCAGAGGAATCAGAGCTGCATCACACAGCTTGCAAAACTGGCCTTGAGTGGCCTTCTTGACACTTTTTTCACTTCCTGGGGTCTTCACTCAGCTTCACCTATAGATATGATTTCCCCTGACTCATATCATCTCTCTCCCCTATACTCCACCCCTGTCATGCTCAGGGCTGGAGGTAGGGTGAGGTACAAAATTAAAGGTGACAGTCTTTATCAGGTCATGCAAGTTCAGTGTTTGTTGTACCTTGGGCGCCTCATTCTCCCCATCCTACTACAGGTCCTGCACATGCCACCTACACTTGCTCCCTGAGGATATATTCCATTTCTCTGACCTCTCCCAAACTAGAAAGAATCTATGCATGGCTTCTCTGTAAAAGATCAAGACCAGCTTGGAGAGGTCTTTTTGTTTGTTTTTTGGCCAGGTAGTACTTGAATTTTTTCTGTTGTTGTTGCCATTACTTAAAATTCAGAAGATGTCCAATGGGAAAAAATATCCTTGTTTCTAGCTTCTTTTGGCAACACAGAAGATATAGCCCTTCTGGCTGGAGTGGAGCCACAGTTGCCTCTCTGTCCCACCAGTGCCAGCTCACCATTCATATTACCTTCTTAGCCCCCATAGGCATTTGAGGTTGAACCTTTGACCTAAAGGCAGATCATGTCCAGACATGAAGTAGTAGAGTTGTCTCTTATGGCATGATTCTGGCAGCAGTAACTAGCCAGGGTGGGAGACTTGGGGCATAAAGAAATCAAGGAAGATTTCCTGATGTCCTTGAACTCAGAACATGGAGGCAAGTCCCCATTTCATCTGCCAGGGTGCAAAAAAGACTAAAACCTGCGATGTGGATGAAGAAGTATGTTATGTGATAGTATCGAAAGCGCTGCGGAAGCAAAAGAGACGCAGATGTATAGAACAGTCTCTTGGACTCTACGGGAGAGGGAGAGGGTGGGATGATTTGGGAGAATGGCATTGAAACATGTATAATATCATGTAAGAAATAAACCGCCAGTCCAGGTTCGATGCAGGATACAGGATGCTTGGGGCTGGTGCACTGGGACAACCCAGAGGGATGATACGGGGAGGGAGGTGGGAGGGGGGTTCAGGATGGGGAACATGTGTATACCCGAGGCGGATTCATGTTGATGTATGGCAAAACCAACACAATATTGTAAAGTAATTAGCCTCCAATTAAAATGAATAAATTTAAATTAAAAAAAAAAAGAGCTGTGGAGACAAAGAGACTAAACTTAAGTTGAAAACAGCCCAGGAGGCCTACCTGTGTATCACACATTTGCCCCTGACTTCTGTGTGATGTTGGACACAACCCCTCTGGAAGCCTCACATTCCTCGTCTCTTAATAAGGAGAGTCAGGCTGGATTATTTCTGAGATCTCTTCTGGCTCTAACTCTCTTGAATGTAATACTTACTATTCTTCAGTGGAATTATTCTAGTAAAAAGAGAATCTCAGAACATTGTTTGAGCCAGCTTAAAGGAGCAATTGAGCAGGGACCAGAAACCACATTTCACTGACAGCATGGAATTTTGCAAGTTTCTCAGTGCTCTACTTATCCTTTCATAAGTTCTCTGATTCTGCTGAAAATATGCACTTAGAGGAGTTCAAACAATAGCTTGACTCAACAATCTCTTGCTTTAACAACTGCCTGTCTGCTTGAAAATCACTGGATGTGAAATCTAGTCTGCTAAAGGCAGTGTCTCTACCTGAAGATATTGGAGGAGAAGAAAACTCCCTGTCCATACTGTGGAAGGCAGTCAAAGTGGAATTCAAGGTAACAGGCATTAACAAAGATCCAAGCAGCACTCTATGCAATGTGGACTGTGGGAGAAAACCAGGAACTATACCCAGGAGTAAAGCCCAGTCCTTGTTCTCGAAGAGATTGTGGTAGGGCAAAAAGGTCAACCCAAAACCTGCAGAATCCAAATGCACAACAGAGTAGAAAAGTCGATCAGATTATATCAAGTGCTGCTGCTGCTAAGTCGCTTCAGTCGTGTCCGACTCCGTGCGACCCCACAGACGGCAGCCCACCAGGCTCCCCCATCCCTGGGATTCTCTAGGCAAGAATACTGGAGTGGGTTGCCATGTCCTTCTCCAATACATGAAAGTGAAAAGTCAAAGTGAAGTCGCTCAGTCGTATCCGACTCTTCACGACCCCATGGACTGCAGCCTACCAGGCTCCTCCACCCATGGGATTTTCCAGGCAAAAGTACTGGAGTGGGGTGCCATCGCCTTCTCCAATATCAAGTGCTAGGAGTAGTCACAAAAGGAACATGTTACATAGGCCTCAGAGGTAAAATTTAGACTAGTAGTGAAGGATGAATAGGTGAGGATGGGAAGGAAAGAACAGAAGCTTCAATCACTGATACCAAGGCTGAATGCTTCCTATTGCTTGCCATAACCCTAAGCACGAGGACGTAAGGGTTAACAAGACAGGAGGAGTCCTGCTTTCATGGCACTAACTTTCTAGTGGGGGACTTAGGTTGTGGTTTAGTTGCTAAGTCATTCCAACTCTTTGCAACCCCATGGACTATAGCCCACTAGGCTCCTCTGTCCATGGGATTTCCCAGGTAAGAATACTGGAAAGGATTGTCATTTCGTTCTCCAGGGTATCTTCCAGACCCAGGAATCAACCCTGGGTCTTCTGTGCTGCAGGCAGTCTCCTGCACTGGAGGACGATTCTTTACCAACTGAGCCACGAGGGATATGCTTAGACAAGTACACAAACACATAGGATAACTTCAGATATTGTTGAGTGCCATGTAGAATGTGAAATGAAGTGATTGTCACAGATGGTGATTGTCTGATGGACAGGGAGGAGCCCTCTAAGAAGGTTCCAGTTATGCTCTGTCGTGAGATGGTCTGCAAAAGAGGAACTGCAAATCCTGGATACGGCTAGAGTGTGGGTTCATGTGGGGCCCAGAAAGGGCCAGGCTGCAAAGGAAGACTGAAGCCAGCCCTTAAAGGGTCTTGAATTTTAAGTTCTTCCTATAGTGTAGAGGTCATGAGGAGCCATACGAGACTCAGAAGCAGAAAGTATCACTGTGAGACCTATGCTGGGGAATAGGCAAGGAGAGAGGACTCACCCTCCTATTCAATACCCAAGGGGCTAATACTCACCTTTATCAGAGTTGATCTTCTGGATCTTATCCCAACCCTATGTCTGCACCTTTAGGCATGGCTCAGCATTGGGGGATGCAGGGGCAAGAGCCAAAAGCCCCCCTGGGAGCACAAGCTCTGTCCAGCAGTCACTCAGGATGGATTCCAGCTCCAAGTGTCAGGAGGCTTTGCCCCTGGAAGGACTGGGAGATGAAACTGCCTTCATGGCTCACAAAACAGATCCAGGCTTGGCTGCACTTGAGAGCAGTTTGGAAACTTCATACCAGGTTTTGCTTTGTTTGGTTCACAGGCCCTCAAAGTAAGCCACAGGGATAGACTTCTGCAGGCTTGCATACCCTAGCTCCCCAGCTCTCATGAGCAGTCAAGGGCCTTTCTTGGCTTGGAGACACACCCAACTCTTCATCAGTATGGTCATCTTCTTTCCAAAACTGAGCCTACCTTCCACAAAGGGGCCAGCATTCACCAGGTTGGCTCCAGGCAGAGGTGCAAGATGACTAGATCTGTTGTTAATGACCACCGCCACCAAAACACCCGTGATCTGTCTAATGACTCCCACACAGTGGACACCAAGTTAAATACATGTATCCTGACATCTGATGGCCAGAACAGCTTAATGAAGTAGGTACAACTATTTTCTTCATTTATCAGATAAATTGGGCACAGAGAGCAACTTGCAGCTAGTACTTGGCAGAACCTAGGTTCAAAGCTGGTTCTGACTCCAAAGCTGGGGCTCTGTGGCCCCCTCAGTCTCCTGATTCTCAGTGTGCTGCCCCTTCCTCTACCCACCAAGTACCCATTGCCTTGTAGCTGCAGTTTCTCAGGTAAACATAGTTCCTCCCACATGCAGCTCTTTTTTCAGGAGAGTCTCAACTCTGCCATGAATTAGTTCTTTGACCCTGGAAAAAGTCCTTTTCATCATTTGTGCCTTGGTTTGCTGATCAATAAAATGGAGGTGCCCTACTTTTTATATAGTCAATGTAGGGGTTTAATCCTTTGTTCCTATAAGTTCAGAAACCTGTTTTAGGCACATAACCAAAAGGTCTTATCATATTTATGCAGAAGTGACTCACATAGTCAGAGGTTCAAGTCCTGTCTGGGGCAGTGAGTACCCAGGAGGTCTCCACAAATAGACTGGAGTCACAGGTGTCTGCACTGGGGGCAGCTCTGTCTCTGCCAGCTCTGCTGGCAAAACTCACTCTTGGCTTCTTCCACAGAGACAAGTCACATTCCACAGCCTGGCAGCCCAGCACCGGGAAACAGCCCTGCCCAGACACAAGGAAAGGGAACATTAAAGGAGCTCTGTTTGTTTATAAAAGGTTTATGAGCCTCCGAGCTATCATTTGGTGCCAAGGTGAGAAGACAGGGAAGGAAAGAGATGGGTCCAAGGAAAACATGGAGGATCTCCTTGTTCTTAGCCATTAAACAAAAGCACTGTCTGCCACAAATTAAGGTCAATAGATTTCCCTACAGGCCAACTATGCACTGCTGTGCTCCATGCTCAGATCTGGGTCTGACAAACAGGAGCCTGAAAGCCTCATTCTAGAGCTCATATCACATCTGCTGTATTCATTTCCTAGAGTTGTTGTAACACCAGGTAGCTTAAAGAAATAGAAGTGTATTGCTTAACAGCTCTGGAGACTAGAAGTCCAAAATCAAGGTGGTGGCAGTGCCATACTCCCTCTGAAATGTATAGGAGAAAGATCCTTCTGGCCTCTTTGAGCTTCTGATAGTGTTACTGACTCTGGTCCTTGGACTCTTTAATCAATACAAATTGGTAAGAGGCCAGATGAGGAATTCAGGCATGGTTTTATTACGAACTGTGCTACATGATGAGAGAGCAAAAACAAGTAGAAGTTTCCTTTATTCACTCCCTGAAGAGGGGTGAGCTGGTTCCTTAAGTGGAAGGAAGATAGGAGCAGATGTGTGAGTTGGTCCCCAGGGGTGGCTTAGGTGGTCTGCCCATCCCTTTAACGGGGCTATGTGCAGATACCATGCGTCGTACCCTGCTTTTGCTCAGAAGTGGAGGTTGGGTTTGTAGCCTTTTTGTATCTTATTGTCCGTAATCACTCCAGCTGTGCATACATGCAGTTTTTAGTCCCTTTCTTTGTACTGTGCTGCTCCAAGGAGGTGTTTGTCCAGGAGCAAGGACTCTAGGAAAGGGTCCCAGGTCCCAGCCTGTCTCCATAGCCCCAGGATTCCGTGGCTAGTGGCGTCACAGATCCAGTCTCTGCCTCCTCCATGACATTCTCCCTGTATCTTCACACCATCTTCTATCCAAGAGCGCCTGTATCCAAATTTTCTTTTCTTATAAGGACACAGATCGTTTAGATTTGGGCTCACTCTAATGACCTCATTTTTACTTGGTTGCCTCTATAAAAGCTCTTTTTCAAAATTAGGTCACATTCTGAGGTAAGGGAGTTAAACTTTAACATATCTTTTGGGGAACACAAGCCAACCCATAATATCTGCCGTTCTTACACAGTAGGAAAAAAGTTGTCTCAAATGATCTGGCTATTCCCTTAACTGGAGCTTCCCCAGTGGCTCAATGGTAAAGAATCTGCCTGCAGCGCAGGAGACGTGGGAGACACAGATTTGATCTGTGTCAAATCAGATTTGGTCTGGGTCAGGAAGATCCCCTAGAGATGGAAACAGCAGCTCTCTCCAGTGGTTTTGCCAGGAAAACCCCTGGACAGAGGAGCCTGGTGGGTCGCAAAAAGTTGGACACAACTGAGCATCTGAGCATACATGCACATACCCCTAGCTGGCTTCCTAGTTTTGATAAGTGATTTTCAATATGCTTCCCCAACTTGCTGACTTGGGAGAAAGATGAAATGAGATCGTAGACATCACTAACTTTATAGTTTGAAGTGACCTCTGAGATCATGCAACATTTCTCAAAGTATAATTAATATTCATGAGAGTATTAATCCCACAAAGTTCTCTAGGGAAACAATGGGGACTGGTGCTATAAGTCCCTCTCAGAGACTCTCAGTGTACATTAGCAGGTCAAAGGCCCTAAGAAGTCCTGCAGTAAAAATACCTTTTTGTCTCAGCAGCTCCACGCTCATTTCAGCATGGAGCCCTATTATTTAGATAATCTCTGGTAACACTCAACATTCTCATCTAGATTAACACCACTAGTTTATTAGAAAACCAGGAGTTAGACATTGATCACCTCCTATATAAACTACCCTCAAATCCCAAATCCTCATTTCAGGTTCAACTTTGAGGGGAACCTAAACTGAGACAGATCTTTGTTCCCCAGAGTAAAAAAAAATGGCTTTATAGCTATTTTTAATTTTTTTTAAATTATTTTTAATACTATTATATACTGTAATACATATGAATGCTGCTGCTGCTGCTGCTAAGTCGCTTCAGTCGTGTCCGACTCTGTGCGACCCCATAGACGGCAGCCCACGAGGCTCCCCCGTCCCTGAGATTCTCCAGGCAAGAACACTGGAGTAGGTAGCCATTTCCTTCTCCAGTGCAAGAAAGTGAAAACTGAAAGTGAAGACGCTCTGTCATATGTATACTATAATGTAAACTCATCAGTTCATTTTCAAAAACTTCAGAAAAAATTAAGGAAGATAAGTAAAGCTCACCTTAAAGATTCCAACCCCAAAATAACTGACTAATATAAGATGTTTATTACTTCTGCCACATTTTTGATTGCAGAAAGAGGTGATGGGGCTTAGAAACTGGGATGGGAGCTGGACCCAGAATCACTGATCTCAGAAACACATCCTAATGTGAGTTCTTGCCCAACTTTTATACAAGTCCCTTGGTCTCCTTATGCGCCAGCTTCCTCTTACCACTTTGGGGGGAAATGTGTCTGCCTAGTACAGATTCTGAAATTCGGTAATATTAATAGCTATAATATCTGGTACCTACTGGGTACACACAATATTATATTATGTGTCATTTCATGCAGGAAATTAACCTAATTTCATATCTACCCAAGGATACAGGTGAGATTATTGAGGCTTTGAAAATTTAAGTGACTTTCTTAAGATTGTAGCAGCAATTTGATCCAGAATTTGAACCCAGATCTGCCTAACCCTGGAACATTCCATGTAGCCACAACTGTATGATATCTTACAACATGGGTTGCAAGCATCAGTTGTGTTTTCTGACTGACTTCTTACCTCTTCTTAAATGTTTTTGCTATGTTTGGGATCATTTCTTCCCGGTGCATCCTACTCTTCCAAAGCAAAACTTAGAAATCTCAAATCAAATTCCAGCCTTTCTTGCAACTTGAATAAAAATATGTCTCAGGTTCTGCCAATCAGATACACTCCTTTAAACTTTGATTCCAAAGAGAGGAACTCTAGGAAAGAGATTTCCAGGAGATCCATTTTGCTGGCAGAATGGTGGCAGGAAGCCTGACTTCGGGGATGACAATGTTTACAAAGTTGGTATTCTGGCAGAAGGTCAGCGTGGTTTCCTTGAGGTCTTGGTGATGCATCCACCACAGCAGGGGCGGTGGTCCCTCTTAGTCCAGTTCTACGAAGTGATGTTTTCATTGCTCCTAGACTCTTAGCTTCAAGCCTGGCTCTCCCTTTCTCCTAACAAATCTGACAGCTCCCAAGATCCTTTCAGTAAACAGCTTCTCTGGCAGAGTCACCTTCTGCTACTTGCTAGCAGAGTGACACCTATCACTACACAGATTCCCCAGTTGCTTTATGTATCTACATAGTAATGAACAGAGCCAATCAATTTCTAATCAATTTGGTCAAAGTAGGCAATTCTGATTTCTAATTCTGATCCCAAAAGGAACTTTTGGCCAGAGTTGTATAAATTGGTTTAAACCATGCTCATCATACAACCCATCAATGGCTAAATCTCCAGTTCACATTGAACTTTGTTCCTGGAGTCTAGGTGTCAGAAGCCAAAAAGAAACTAGCCTTGCCCGAATGAATCTTCTGAAAGAAGTTTAACTGAAAATTGCAGTTATCCTTTAACCCAACAGTTCTCAAATATTATATCCTCAAAATGATTTTACGCTCTTAAAAATAGTGAGGACCTAAACAATGTTTGTCTGTGTAGGTTATAGCTATCCACACCTACTGTATTCAAAGTTAAAACTGAAAAAAACATTATTTATAAATTTATTTTCAAGAATATTAAAAATACTACGTGTTCACATAAACATAAAGTATTTTTAAAGAAATAACTGTTTTCCAAACAACAAAAATAACTTGTAAGAACAGTGGCATTGTTTGACATTTCTGCAAAGTTCTTTCCTGTCTAGCTCAACAGAAGATAGCTAGATTCTCATATTTCCTTCCGCATTCTTTTTGTTGAGTGTCACATGTCATATGGCCCCTGGAAAACTCTACTGTGTACTTATGAGAGAATAAGAATAGAAGAGGAGCAAATATCATTTTAACATTATTATGAAAATAGTTTTGACATAAACCTCTTGAAAACATCTGAGGAGCTCCCCAGGGTCCCCAGGCCAGTTTGAGAACCATTACTCTAATCTCCAAACCTTTTCATGCCTTACATCCTAGGTTTCAAGTTCGAAGTGCAGCTGATTGATAACGACTGATCACTTTTACATCCTACCTGTCAGCCTAATAATGTGGCCCCACCCTTCAGAATTATTCTATTCACTGGTCCATAATCCCTCTGCCTTGAGATGTTATTGTATTAAAAGCTCTGTTCAGGAAGTCAGACGCCCTGGTTCTACTAACTAGCTGTGTCATCTTGGATAGCTCCGTTGTTCACTCTAGGCTTTAGTTATCCACTTGACAAATAGACACTTGTTTACTTCATAAGATGGCTTAAAGATTAAATTGAATAGTAGGCATAACAATGCTTTTAACACATGTGTGTAATGGGATATTATACCATTATGTAAAATGCTTGTATTATTTAGGATGCTCTGGATTGCCAGTAATAGATAGTATGACTCAAACAAGCTTAAATTTATTGACTCAATTTACTGAAAAGTATGGAGGTGGCATGAGCCTTAGGCACGGTTTGATCCAGAGGACACCATGGGCATCCAGGCTCTGGTTCATGTTTTCTGCTCTTCTCTCCATTCCGCTCTCTAGATTCAGTCTCAGCTAGTTCACCCTCCTGTTACTAACAACAACTTCTATCCTACCTTCTTATGCCACACCACCCAAGGCAGACTTCCTGGTGGCTCAGACGGTAAAGCGTCTGTCTACAATGCAGGAGACCCGGGTTCGAGCCCTGGGTTGGGAAGATCCCCTGGAGAAGGAAATGGCAATCCACTCCAGTACTATTGCCTGGAAAATCCCATGGACAGATTTGTACCCTGCTAGGCTACATTCTATGGGGTCACAAAGAGTCGGACACGACTGAGCGACTTCACTTTCACTTTCACCTGAGGTAAGAGATAGAACCAATTCCAGAAGTTTCCGTGAAAGAGAGAGACACTTTCTAACCTAGAAATCCTTAGCAGATGTCCCTTTTTAGACCTAAACTGGGTCAGGTGCCCATCCTTGAACCAGTTGCAAAGGTCTGGATGATAATAAGATAAGCTGACTGGCTTGATCTGATCAAAGTTTACCCTGGAACTGGGGGTAGAATGACTTATCCAAACCACATGGCTTAGAAACTCTTCATTTTGTTAAGAAATGAGAAGATAGCAGTAGTTGTTTGGAAGGTGATTGGTGAATGTCCAATAAACATCACAGATCTGATTTACTGACCAAGGAAAATGATTATAACATTAAAAATTAGGTATCCTACAAAATACTTCTCTGTGTGTGTGTGTATAAAATTCACTCAGTCGAAATAACTGAGGGATAGCATTACAGGTAACTATGCACTCTTATTTGTTTAGTAGTTTGTTTTGGCTCATCTAGCTTTTATAGAAAATAAAGTATTGTACTGTATGTTAATTTCGGTATAGGAACAAGTCTGTTATAAAGATAAGAAGCAGGTCACTGAATACCCCATTTACTAGTCCTATCTTAGTCTTAGGTTCTAGCACCCAGTAGCTTTCCATCCTAGAACCTAAGGCTGACTTCGACTGCCATCTCTCATGTCACCTGATGGAACCCTAGGCAAAGGGCTGAGCTAGCCTCAATAAACGTCTCCCATCTGTGTGCATTTTTCTTCAACACCCCTAAGGAATCACTAAGTCAGTGTTTCTTGCTCAGAATAGAAAGTAGTCTATTTTCATTCATATGCAATTCTAATTTTCACTGGTTCTCTTCCCCTTTCCTCCCCCTCTCCCCAAGCCCTCTATCAGCTCCCATGACCTCATCATGATATTTAGAATAATAGTCTTTTCCCACAGGTCATCAGCTTCTAAAATAAATATATTTCCATCAACGGAAGCTGCAGAGTCACCAAAATTATTATACTTTGGTTCAGAGTCACAAGCTCATTAAAGACTGATTATTGTGCTTTTCCAAAAAGAATGGCAGTGGAAGAAGCAGGATGATTCTTGATTATTTAACTAGGGAAAGAGATGCATAGGCAGATTAAAAAGCAGCCTTTGGAGGTGGTAGCTGAGATAGCTAGCAGGTGAGAAAATAAGGGAACAACAATCGAAAAAACCACTAACTTCCTAATAAGTATTTCATTAGACTCTGAATTTTTCTGATAGACACCAACAACATTGAGGCAGCTTGGGCAGAAGGAAGACTCCAGAAGCCAGGAATTCTAGGTTCCATACTGCACCTTGCTCCACACTCAAACCTTGTCCACATTTCTGAACCCTTGAAGTTGGATAAAATTCCCAGATGGCAAATGGCTGACATCCCTCCACCATCTCCTTTCCTCTTCCTGGCAGCCATCACTAATCCATTCCAGAATCCTTTCCCAGTGAGGCCCAGATGTGGCCTGAGAATCAGCATCGTGTTCCAAGCAATCACTCTCTAAGCTAAGCTAAGTCACTTCAGTCGTGTCTGACTCTGTGCGACCCCATAGCCGGCAGCCCACCAGACTCCCCCGTCCCTGGGACTCTCCAGGCAAGAACACTGGAGTGAGTTGCCATTTCCTTCTCCAATGCATGAAAGTGAAAAGTGAAAGTGAAGTCACTCAGTCGTGTCCGACCCTCAGCGATCCCACGGACTGCAGCCTTCCAGGCTCCTCTGTCCAAGGGATTTTCCAGGCAAGAGTGCTGGAGTGGGGTGCCATTGCCTTCTCCACTCTCTACCTCCACTTATCAGTGAACACGTGAGGCTGTCTATTATCCCTGGGCTAACAATTTCTAAAATGCCCGTAAACTGTGACACTTTCATTTCCTTTTGCTGACCCAGCCTCATTCATTTGTCAGTGCTCATATCTGGCATTTAACAATCAGTCATAACATTATTAGCATCATTCATAAAAACAGCTGATAGTTACTGAATGCTTACTTTTGAGAGGAGGTTGAAACAACGGCGACACGTCTGACTTTGAATGTCAGAGGAACTTTCATGTGCAAGAGACAATAAAATCTATGCAGCCCCAAGAGATAAAACTGGGGCCACTGAGTGCAAGTTACAGGAAGACAAATGGTGGTGTCTATGAGGCAATGGGCTGACCCACACGAGAGCATTTCTCTGTTTCTGAAGCTATTTCAGACAAAGTGGGCTCAACCACTTCCCAGGGAGGCTGCAGAACATGACTCACAATGTTAAACGCCTACAGGGACCAGGCAGATAATGTAACTATGAGAGGCAGACCCAGTGAGGCAATGCTGGGCACGGTAAGGCCAGTGATGGCCAGCGAGCACATGTCTGGTCTAAAGGGGACAGTCACCAAGGTGCTCCAAACAAAGAGAGCCCTCCTTTTATCTTCTCCATGCCTCCCAGCCCTCTGACTTGCTCTGTGTCCTTCCAAACAAGCCTCCCTCTTGTTTATCCACTAGGCAGCTAGCAGTGTCTGCCATAGGTGCATGTGTAAAAAATGAGAAGGTGATGTCAGTGGCATAAACAAGGTGTCATGGGAACACAGACTGCAGGGAGATGGATATTGTATGATGGAGGTGATAGAGACCTCCTGGCAATCAATGGCTCCAGACTCTGAAGCGGAATGGAGTCCAAAATGCAAGGTGAGGAGGAAAGGCCTTCCAGACAGAAAAGTAGCAGAAGTAAAGCCACAGGGGGGGACTAAAATGTTGGAGCAGAGGGAATATAAAGAATGAAAAGGTAAAGCTGGAAATGTAGGTCCCATAAAGGTCACAAAGCTGCTCAGATGCTTTATCAAGGAAATTGGGCCTTATAGTGGCGCTTTGTTATTGTTGTTATTTAGTTGCTTCATTGTGTCCAACTCTTTGCAACCCCATGGACTGTATCCCTCCAGACTCCTTTGTCCATGCAATTTCCCAGGCAAGAGTACTGGAGTGGACTGCCATTTGCTACTCTAGGGCATCTTCCCAACCCAGGGATCAAACCCCTTATCTCCTGCATTGGTAGGCGAATTCTTTACTGCTGCACCCCCAGGGCAGCCCATAACATACTTTAGAGTTTTATATTGTTCCTTACTCCTCAGCTTTCCCTGAGAAATCTTCCTGGCCTCTTGACCTCACTCCTTACTGATGTCTTCCCTGCAGGAGGATGGGAAATAGGCATAAATCATCTGATCCATGAGTTGGGTTTGTGAGGAAGAAATGAGTGTCGGTGGCTTAGACCCCATGGACCTGCCAGCCCACAGACCACCTGTGTTCTGGCGTGTTCTCTTCCATGGCATCAGAGGCCAAGAGCTCTGCCCAGGAGGCACATGGCAGTCCTTCTCTGCCTACAGGCAGAGATAAGTCTGTCTTATCCAGGAATGGAAGTGCTAGAAATACTATTGGTCAGTACAACTAAAAGCAGCATTCTCCATCAGCCTCTAAAAGAGGAAAGGTGAATTTCTGTTCCTGGCTTGCCTGATTCTTGTGTTTCCTCATATGGTTCAGAACTCAGGCTTGCAATGGGGTTGTGAAAAGATATGATTGATCCCCTGAAGCCCAAACAACAAACCGTTCCCCAGACCTGCTAAATCTCAGAGGTAGAAGCCCAAGCATACATCCTTTGGAAAAGTTTCCAAAATGTTTCTGATGCACAACCCTAGTTAAGAACTCTTAACTTCAGTTTTAGGGAGGCATAGAAGGTTTTTGGGCAAGAGACTATGGCAAAGACCAAGATTTGCCTACCCAAATATCTATATTCATCATTATTCTTATTAAGAAAGCCTCCAAATTCTTATAGAGCAAAAATGTGTCCTTAAAACATACTGCATTTTCCAGGCTCCTTTGCAGATAGATATAGCCATGTGAGTAAGTGCTGATCAGTGAAATTGAAGCAGAAATGTGTGGTGGCAGCTTCTGGGGAACTTTCTTAAAAGACAGGTGGCATGGGCTCTCTTTTTCTATCATATGTTTCACCTCTTCCTGTAAACTTCTCCCTAGAATATGGATGTGATGGCTGGAGTGCTAGCTGTCATCTTGACCTTGAGTACAGTGGCCATACCCATAGCCTAACAGCTGAAAACTGAAAAGAATCTGAGCTCCTGACTGCCTAGGAGCCACCACACCAGAGAAAGAAATAAGGTCCTATATCGTTTAAGCCTCTGTTATTTTTCGATTTCTGTCACCTGCCACTGAACCTAATCCTAACTGGAACAGAAGGAATAGAAACCAAAATGTATTTTGATCACACCATTCCCTGTGTTGGGGTTATTCAAATTAGTCAATCAACAAGTTGAGGACCCATAATGTGCCAGTCACTGGGGAAAAAAAATGAGGGAAAAAGCAAACTAAGCCCTGCCCTCTTATTACTTACAGTCTATTAGAGGATACGACTAATGATAAGTAAGTAAATAATAACTACAGAAGGTAACAAGAACAATAAATGAAACAAATATAGTGCCAAGAAAAGGAATAAGGGAGGTAGCAGTGGTCAGAAGCCCTGTAGTAGACATGGTAATCAGGTAATCAGGGAAGCTTCTTGGGGAGACGAGTTTAAACAGAGGGTGGAAGAATGACAAAGAACCAGTCCTGAGAAATAGGAGTGGAGGGAGGAGATTTGCAATATCGGTGGCAACATATGCAAAGTCCCTGGGACAGGAAAGAGCCTTGTCTGAAAAAGAAACTTGAAACTTAAAGCATATCAGGGGAGCTGGGCCATTAGTAGAACAAAGATGACGATTCTCATAGCAACTGGCATTGACCCACTGACAAGAGGAACAAATCTATTTGAGCATGTATCCTGCTACTTTCTGAGCATAATGGATATCTCTGTGAAGCCAAATGCCTTGTGTTCATGGCCAAAAGGAAGGGGTAAACACTCTTTCATATATTGCAGAGCTGAGGGTGGTGGTGGAAAAACAGATGATTTTCCTGGTGGGAAATAAACTTTCAAGGAGAGTAGAATATGTCCTTTGAGTTTATTCATGAGTCCACAAAGCTTGGCTTTCTTAGCCAAACACGGCACACCCCAGGAACCTCCAGATACCAAATATTAGCATCTTTCAGGAATTTCCGCTGGCAGGGCAGTGGTCAGTGATAGCTTTTCAGGAGGGAAGGAAAATCAAAATTTTTTTTAAAAAAAAAAGGTGGGTGGGGTGGGGAGGTTGGTTTCCAGTGCTGATAAGAAGGAAGAATCAAAATTTCCTGGCAGTTTCTCCAAACCAAGCAGCTGCTTTGACCTAGAGCACAAAATTAAGTGGAGGTTCCTTTCAGAAGCAAGTTGCTACTCTAGAGGTATCAGTTCTCAACCCCAGTGAGACTGGGAGCACTGGGGCCCTTGCTTCATGACAGATACTAGGCTCATCTCCAAAGATTTAGATTCAGTAAGTTGGCAACATATGGCCCAGAGATCCCAAAAGAAAGTCAGAGGTACAGAGACGCCTCAGGAAGTTCACACAGCTGTGTTCATATTGGGCTGGGATAACACTTGGCTCAACACCTGCAGCTCCTTACCTCCCCCCTTCCCCTCCCTGTGATCTGTGTTGTCACCCCCTGCACACACCCTCAGCTCCTCACCACACACCCACTCTGTCCTAACCACCTGGCAGAACCCCAGCCCGGAATAAATCCAATTTCCTTCCACCTAAGCAGCACACTGCGGCTAGAAAAGAAGGCTTAACAGGGCTGTCAGTTCTTACTTTAACTTCTGGGCTGCAGATCTTAGATCCCACTGATCATCCTGCTAAGGCCAACACCTCCATCTGTGCATTTCTTCGCTTCTCCTCAGGGGCTCTGCTGACATCTTTCTCCCCATGTGCTCCTTTGTGAACAAGCTTTCCTTCTTCACTGGCTGATTCCCTAAGCCTACGGGCTGGCTGTAATATCTCCACATCACCTTGGCATCCACATCTGCCTCCAGTGGCCACCCCCTTTCCTCTGACTTCCCAGAGCAAACCTCCTTTAAAAATTGTCTCTACCTACCACCTTCCATCCCTACCCACGCATTGTCTTTGTCATCCTCTGCAGCCAGGCTTCCAAACCTCTGCAAACGGTCCCCAACAAGGTCACTAGCCACCTCCATAATGCCAACCCAGTGGGTTGCTGATCCTTAGCCCCTGCTAGCAATTCTTATTTAAACACCAGGGCATTTGACATAGTTGATCACCCCTCCTTTTTCTCCACAGATATCTGGGACCCCATCCTCTGCCAGCTTTTCTACCAACTCTCTGGACCTCCTTCTCTGTTTCTTTTACTGCCACATACTCTTGACCTCTCAGTGTTGGAGGAGTCCTGAGTCTCTGCCCTGGATCCTCTTATCTCCAGCTTTTATCTTTACTCTCATGATGATTTCATCCAGTCCTGCCTGTGACTTTGAATACTACGCATATGTGCTGTCGCTTAGTCGTGTCCGACTCTTTGTGACCCCAAGGACCGTAGCCCACCAGGCTCCTCTGTCCATGGGGATTCTCCAGGCAAGAATACTGGAGTGAGTTGCCATGCCCTCCTCCAGGGAATCTTCCCAACTCAGGGATTGAACCCAGGTCTCCCACATTGCAGGTGGATTCTTTACTGTCTGAGCCATCAGGGAAGCCCAAGAATACTGGAGTGGGTAGCCTATCCCTTCTTCAGGGAAACGTCCTGACCCAGGAATCAGGAAGATCCTCTGGAAAAGGAAATGGCAACCCACTCCAGTACTCTTGCCTGGAAAATCTCATGGACGGAGGAGCCTGGTAGGCTACAGTATATGGGGTCGCAAAGAGTTGGACATGACTGAGCAACTTCACTTCACTTCACTTCAGGAATTAAACTGGGGTCTCCTACCTTGCAGGAGGTTTCTTTACCAGCTGAGCTAACTATCCATATGCTAACTCCCAAACATGCATCTTCTGCTCAGCATTTCCTCTGAACTCCACACTCGGATTATCTAACTTCTCACTCTTAATGTCTCTTAGGCATTTCAAACGTAATATGTCCAAAGCAGAATTCTTGATCTCCCTCCCTGAATTCCACTTTAAAAAATTCTTCTCTTCCCCCAGTGCTTTATAGCTTAAATGGCACCCCAGTCACTTGGGTTCTCAGGCTAAAAATGTGGTATCCTTGGCACATCTTTTCCCCTCACACTCTACATTCAATTAATATTAGCAAGTCTTGTCAGTTCTCACATTAAAAAAGAAAAGAAAAAGATAGCGCTAAGTCGTGTCTGACTGTTGGGATCCCACGAACTGTAGCCCGCCAGACTCCTCTGGCCATGGGATTCTCCAGGCAAGAATACTGGAGTGGGTTGCCATTTCCTTCTCCAGGGGATCTTCCCAACCCAGGAATTGAACCCAGTTCTCCCGCATTGCAAGCAGATGCTTTACCGACTGAGCTACACAGGAAGCCCTCTCACATTAAAGCATATCCCTAATCTGACCACTTTTTACCACCTCCACCTAACACCAGAGCCCACACCCTAATTCCTCTCCAGGACAACTACAGAAGCCTCTCTGCTCAGCTCTCTGCTTTCATCCCTCCCCTGGCCCCCATGATCCATTCATACAATAGCCAGAGGGGTCTTGGCCATCATTAAATCAGACCTCATCATTTTCTTTGCCAAAATTTTTCAGCTCTTTCTTTATCACATTTGGAATAAAATCTAAACTCTTAGCAGGAACAATGAAGCTCCACATAAGACCCAGCCTGTCTTGTCAACCTCAACTAGAGAAGATGTATCCAGAAATATTTGAGGAATTGGCTCTAGCTCTGTGCCCAGGAGTGCTCCGCTGCTTGTGTTGTATTTCTTGCTTATGAGTCTTATGATGGCGTTTATCTCCTGCACTGATACATCTGAGAGATGGATGAGTGAATAACATTGTAATTCACCTCGTGAAGAATCTTAGCCAATAACCTCATGGGATATACTATAACTATCAAGGACTCTTGTTTGTGAGTTACAGAAAACCCTCCTCAGACTTGCTTCCTACAAAACGGGATGTGTTGGCTCATGTAACTGATAGATCCTGAAGGATTGCTACTAGATTCATGGTTTGACGGACATCAGGACCTGGTCTTGCTCCATCTCTTGGTGGCTCTGCTCCCATTCATGATTTTTCCATTCTCAAGCTTCCTATGGTGTCAAGCGGGCTATCTTCTCCTAACTTTATCCTTTCTGCTTCAAACCCAGTTAAAAGATGGATATGCTTCATGCTCACCAATTCTCTTTGGCCAAAGGTAGGTCACATGCCCATCCCTGACCATTCAGTACGGCCAGAGGATGAGTTGCCAGACCTGAATCTACAGGCCCATGCCTGATGCCAAGTGAAATTACTTCACTCAAAACATATTAGGAGTTTCTAGGGGAAAATCAGCTATGATAACCAAAAGAAGGGGAGATGGATGCTTGCTGACTAACAAAAGCCTCCTGTGAATGAACATCTCAGAGACATGGTCCTTCAGCTCCTTCTAGGTTCCCTTAAGGGACAGGAAGAGTACTACCTTGTGAAAGTTATCTGCTCCTCTTTTTGTGCTAAATTTGTATCAGAATTATCAGGTGCTAAATTGATAGCAGAATACACCAGGTCATGTATGACTCCCACAGACTGTCTCTGATTGTAGTTCCACAGCAATACAGAAGGAGCAAATTCGGGCACATTACAGTCCTTCAGGTAATCGAAGATAGTTTTCATAATCCTCTCCAGCTTCCATTCTACAGGCAAAACATCCCAGTTCCAACAGTTCTTCGAATACGATTTCACTTTCCCCCTTGGGAACCATGAGCTGTCAGTGTTCTTCTCAAACTAGAGCAGAGCCGTCACACCCGTCCATCCTGCCCCATGTGAGCCATAGCTTACACGCAAAGTGGGCTGTGCTTCCTAAATTACCCTGGAACACAGAGGCCATATTGGACACATTGTCACCACTCAAGAAATCTAACACCTTCAGTTTCCCACCAATGTTAGAACGAATGATTGCTCTTTGTTTGATCACATGATCATTTGTTCCATTCAGGGACCACTTCCATTTTAACACATGGTATTGTAACATGTACCTATAGGGAGTACAATCAGACTCAACACAAGGAAGTACTCATGCTTAGAGATACACAAAGGAAATGAAACTAGCTCATCTCAGCTCTGATTCTGAAGCATACACACTCACTGAATGGCAAGGTAAGCAAAGCCCCTGCACTATTTTAGTCTCTCTCTCTCTCTCTCTCTCTCTCTCTCTCTCTCTCTCTCTCTCTCTCATTCTCTAATCCTGCTGCCCCATGCAGGTCTATAGACTTGAAACCATACTTAACTGTACTTCTATTAATGAAATCTATAATTAGCCTCATCATATTTTTAGCAGTCATTTTATATTAGTTCATATTAAACTCATTCTCAACCAGACTTCCAGGGTTTATAATCTTTCCTCAGAAGGACAATTATCGAGCCGCATCTCTCTGATATTCTTTCTATATATTTGATTATTGGAATCTAAATACTGTACCTTCATATTTACTTCTGTTCAAATTAATTCTGCTGATTTTACCCATGATTCTTACTTATGATGATTTGCTTGGAGTTCCCAATTCCATCATGCTGTGCATTCATTACCCTTCCAGGCTGGTATCAGGGATAGATGTGATGAACCATGGTTCAACCCAAATGCTGCTAAAAGTATGGACCCAATGCTGGGAGCCTAAGCGTAGAGCCCTGAGGCAAACCTCAACCTTCTCATCCTTACTTGCCAGATACAGTTGCTCCCTCAGCAAAAAATAAAAAAATAAACCATTCTAGTCACATTCCTCATCTCATCCAAAAGAGATGCTACCGAAGTTCTGCGGAAACCCAGTCTTACCATGTCTACATTCCCCAGAGCCACCAGTCTCACAGTTCTCTAAACCCAGATAAGATATATGTGGTATGAGTTTTAGAGGACCAGGCTGAAGGAAAGCAACCACTCCTTAATCCAATTGCTCATCACTGTCTGTGGGAAAAACATTTTCCTGCCAACTGCCAACAAGTGGAGACTTATTGTCTCTTTTTCATTAAGTTCCATTAGAAACCAGTTTTTCAGACTTTTCTGTTCTAGGGAAAAAAATAGGGATACTAAAGCTTGGATTTATTCTAGGAGGCTCGGAATGCTAAAACTAGAACTGAAGAAGCTTGAATAGCATCTTGTCTGTGGCAGGCTCTATAAAGGTTTCCAATGATCCCCAGTAAAAGGATTAGGCAGTTTCACTATTGTCCTATAAATTTTTAAAACTGAAGTATAGTTGCTTGACAATTTTGTGTTAGTTTTAGGTATGCAGAATAGTGATCCAGTATTTTCTGAGGATTATATTCCATTATAGGCTATTATAAGATAATGGGTTTAATTCCCTGTTTATATTTGCGAAGTGCTTTTTAAAAAGGTAGATTGTTGTTGTTTAATTGCTTAGTCATATCCAACTCTTTGTGACTCCATAGACTGTAGCCCATCAGGGTCCTCTGTACATGGGATTTCTCAGGCAAAAATATTGAAGTGGGTTGCTGATCTCAGCCATTGCTGAGATCTTTCTGACTCAGGGATTGAACCTGCATCCCCTGCATTGGCAGGCAGATTCTTTACCAAAGGTTGATACATGGTGTATTACTTTGCTCCTCCTCAAGCATGCATGATGAAGTCATCTTGACAAGCTCTAACTGCTATGGTAGAAAAACTTGCCCTACCTTATTTAAGCCAGTGAGTCCCCAACTCATTTGGCCACGAAATCCCCATTTTGAATAACACCTGTTTGCATCCTACAAACTTGTGTTCCAAGATATAGCCTTATGAAAACAATGCTCCCACCCTGCTCCAATGCTGCTCACACACACACCCCAGTCTTGGGGGATGGGGGGTTTCGCCCAGGATTCCCCTTTTCAAGGCTGGCTAGGCCTTCAGTCCTCCCTTCCCCTTATCATCCCCTTCTTTCATTTCTGCCAGTGTAATTACTTCATCTGGGCTCATGGGATCCTGGAGGGGAATAACTCAATGTAGATCTAGCACAGTCCTTGGGTATTGAATTTCATGCTCACCAGGAATGAGCTTCCTGGAGCGGGCCAGGAGGTGGGCTATTTTGGTCCCAGCAGGCGTAAATCTCAGCGCTAAGGCAGCTGCCCACTCACGCTGTCAGGCTGCCCTGCGAGATGCTCTCGCTCTCCGCAGTCCTGCTGTTGCTCTTCTAGAAAGTCATTCTGGCTCTGCGCTGCTGAAACAGAGCTGGGGTGAGAGAGCTGCCTGCATAATGTGACCTACTTCCCCTGGTTCTTTCCACCTGGAGTTACAAGAATCCAATGGCAGAAGGAATTCATGTCTAGAGCATATCTGGACTAACAGCTTTATTTTACAGATGAGAACACTGAGGTACAGAGAAGCTAAATTGCACAACTAAAGCTAGGAATAGGAGGAGGAGTTGAAGCTGGTGGATCCCAAGCCCAGAGTGTTTTCCAGTCAACAATGAAGTGTTAGTAATAGAGAAGGCCTGAAAACAAGTTAGGCCAGCACAAACATCTATGCTGTGAATATATGCACATATATGTGAGGAATATATATGTACAAAGATATGTGTATTTTTTAAAAAGACAAATAGAATCATATGTATGTTTCTGCAGCTTGCTTTCATTTTATTTTTCATTTACTAATGTTTTGACCATCTTCCCCATGATTACAGCTAAATCTACCTCCTTATAAAATCCTGCTCCCTCTGCTTTGGCTCTTACTTTCTCATCATCCTTGCTGAATACAGCAGTCAGAATAATCTTTTTAAAATGTAAATCAGGTCTTATTACCTCCAAGCTTAAAAACCTTCGGTGGCCTCCCATTACTCTTAAGACAAAGGCCAAACTGCCCAATCTGATCTCTGAAGGCCTTAGGTAACCTTGCTCCTCACTCCCTCCCTGGACTCACCTCTGGCAGCCACATCGGCTGCTCTCATTCCTTAAAGGCACCAGGCTCCTTCCTGTACCTCAGAGCCTTCCAAAGTGCTCTGCCTTCTCATTGCGGTGCCTCCCATACATGCACACACGTCTACATACATATAGCACACATATGCACTCATTCTTAGCTATACATGCATTCATACACATACACCACACTAGTCTTAAAAGTTCAGCTCAAACATCACAACATGTTTCTCCTACCCTGCCCCCCACCACAACTCCCACCACCACTCCAGACTGTAACAAATCTATTGCTTGCTAGATTGTTAGTCACTCAGTCGTGTTCGACTCTTGGCAACACCATGGACTCTAGCCTGCCAGGCTCCTCTGTCCAGGCAAGAATACCCATTCTCCAGGCAAGAATACTGGAATGGGTTACCATGCCCTCCTCCAGGGGATCTTACCAACCCAAGGACCAAACCCAGGTCTCCTTCATTGTAGGTGGATTCTTTACTGTCTGAGCCACCCGGGAAGCCCAAATCTATTGCTACTCACCCTTATAGCAGCATCTATTTATCTTTATGTCTTTGTCCAGGTGAATATACATATATAAGTAAGTAAGTGAAGTCGCTCAGTCATGTCCGACTCTTGGCGACCCCATGGACTGTAGCCTACCAGGCTCCTCTGTCCATGGGATTTTCCAGGCAATAGTACTGGAGTGGATTGCCATTTCCTTCTCCAGCAGATTTTCCTGATTCAGGGACCGAACCTGAGTCTCCCACATTGTAGAGAGACGCTTTACTGTCTGAGCCACCAGGGAAGTCCATGTACATACACACACACACACACACACATACACACACACATACACACACACATATATATACATATATATATATATGTGTATATATATATATATATTTGTAGAAGTATTTGATGAATAAATGTCTTTCCCGTAAGACTTGTAAGACCCAGGGCAACAGAGGGGTAGTGAAGCAGGAGCCAGTTTTGTGTATCATTATAACTCTCTACATTTAACCCTGTACTTAACAAATAGTAGACTCTCAATTAAATTTATGGAATGAATGAATAAATGGAAATGCCAAAAGAACAGAGGGTATGTGCAAGTTGTAATGGAAATATGTCAAAGGAAAAGATCCTCCTTCCCTGGATGAGTCTATACCATCAAATCCAAGGTTGAAATGAATATTGCTGTCTTTAATGCTTATTTCCTATCCTGAACCGACAATCTGCCATACTGGAGATTGAAGGGTAGTCTTTTTTTTAATTTTTATTAAAGTATAGTTAATTTACAAGATTGTGTAAATTTCTGCTATACAGCAAAGTGATTCAGTTATATATACATATATCTATATTCTTTTTCATATTCTTTTCCATTGTGGTTTACCTCAGGATATTGAATATAGTTCCCTGTGCTGTAAGTAGGACCTTATTGTTTATCCATCCTATATATAATAGTCTGTATCTTCTAGTCCCAAACTCTCAGTCCTTCCCTCCTCCACCCCCCTCCTTGGCAACCACAAGTTTATTCTTGATATCTGTGAGTCTGTTTCTATTTTATAGATATGTTCACTTATGTCATATTCCACACGTAAGTGATAGCATATGGTATGTGTCTTTGTCTTTGTGACTTTGCTTAGTAGGATAATTTCTAGGTCCATCCATGTTGCTGCAAATGGCATTATTTCATTCTTTTTATGACTGAGTAATACTCCATTGTATATGTATATGCATATATATATATATATACACACACCACATCTCCTTTAGTAGTTCATCTACTGTTGCACACTTAGGTTGTTTCCATGTCTTAGAAATAGTGCTGCCATGAACACAGGAATACCTGCATCTTTCTGAATCATAGTTTTGTCTGGATATATGCCCAGAAGTGGGATTGCTGGATCACACGGCAACTCTGAGGAGCCTCCGTACTGGTTTCCATCGTGGCTGCACCAATTTATATTCCTACCAATGGTGTGCAAGCGTTCTCTTTTCTCCACGACTTGGAGAAGTAAAGTCTTTTCTGGAGCACCCTATCCCCTCCCCGCATAAGCACGCATGATTAGTATAATCATGTGACACTATGGAAACAGTAAAACGGTCTGCATTCTCCAGCCTATCATGGAAATCACAGCGAGTGTCAAGGTCCACCCCCTACAGTGATCCTGAAAGCCCAGCAGCCCTACTCCCTCCCCCGTGCTCTGCTGTGACCCAGCTCTCACGTTCCAGGGTCCTGTCTTCCTGGGGCTCCAAGCTGCCATCCCCACAAAGTCTCCTTATGCCCTTAGGGAGTTGCCACCATAAGTGCCCCAGTCCACATGGCCTGAAGGACCTCCACACACAGCAGAAAGCACCACTCTTTTGGTGTGTGTATTTTAGTAATTTTATTATTATTTTTTGCTCAGCAGCATGTCCTTAAGCTTAATCCATGCAGTAATTAGTTTTCACTGTGTAGACTACGTGACAGTTTATTTATTCATGTGAATGAGTGGCCGTTTGGGTTGTGTTCAGTGTTTTACTACTTCAGACAGTGTCACAGTGGATTCTTGTTCATAGCCTTTGGAGTTCACGTACAAGAGTTTCTCTAGGGTACGAACCCAGGAGCAGAATTGCTGCAGCACAGTGTATCTGCATCCTTCTTGTTTCATCATGTAGATAGTACCTAATTAGTAGCTAAGGTGTTACTTAACAACCAGTATTTTAAACAGCAGCATATAAATGTTTCCTTGCTCCCAGCTGCTTGTGAACCCTTGATTTATCAGTTTTCTCTATCTAATGAATATGAATTATCATCCATAGTGATACTGTTTTTCCACAATTATATAATATGAAAGCTTTAAGAAATATATTTACTGACCACTTTTGTTTCCTTTTCTGTGATAATATATGTTTTTAATATTTTGCTCAAATTTTTAATCTGCTTGTTTAAGGAATCCTTTATATATTGGGAACACTAATCTTTTGTTGTGTGTTAGTCACTCAGTCATGCCTGACTCTTTGTGACCCCATGGACTGCAGCCTACCAGGCTCCTCTGTCCATGGAATTCTCTAGGCAAGAATACTAGAGTAGGTTGCCATTCCCTTCTCCAGAGGATCTTCCTGACTCAGGGATCGAACCCAGGTCTTCTACATTGCAGGCAGATTCTTTACTGCCTGAGCCACCAGGGAAGCCCTGATCTTTTGTTAGTTGTATATGTTGGAAATGTCTTCTTCCATTTATAATTTATTGGCTTTTTTTCCCTTTAACTTTTAAAATGATGTCTTTTGGAGAACAGATGTTTTTTTATTTAAAACATTCAAGCCTATCAATTTTTCCTTCATAGTTTACCTTGTAACTTTTGTTTGTAACCCTCTTTCTAATACTAGTCTGAAAAATATTCTCTATATTTTGTTCTAAAAGTGTAGCCATCTTGCCTTTGTATTTAAGTCTATTTGATGTTGATTTTTGCGTATAGGCTAAGATACAATTTTTTTTTCATATGGGTGTCTAATTGTCTTCATGACTCTGAAGAGGCTAATCCCTGCTAATCTACACTTCTCTCTGCCAAAAATCAAGTAAGCCAGTATGTGTGGGTCTGTCAGAAAGCACCACTCTTGAAGAATGTGCTGGATGCCTCACCTGCTTCCTACCCCAGCCTGCCCCTGCCCCAGACCTCTGTTCCCTTTCCCTACCAGGACCGACTTGCTCACTGCCTCCTCTTTCTGCATGCCCCGCCCCCCAGGACACCCAGTAATATTTCTTCACAAGTTGCAGATGGGCTGTAGGCTGCTTCTGCTGACAGGAATCCCTGAGCAAGAAGCCCTGAAGGGCCAAGCTACCTGCTTAAAATGGGAAGGAAGAAGAGAATTGAGGAAGTTCAAAAACAAATTACTATTCCAATAAATCATGTTGCCTCACAAGTCACTCTGATACCTCACATGCCCCTGCTTCCTGCCTGCACCTGAGCCTGAGCCAACTGTCATTTGCAAGAAGGTTCTTTTTAACTTTTGCTCGGCCCCATGGGAGAGGTTGAGGCTCAGAGAAAAGAGAGGGACTTGAAGAGGGACTGGGACTAAAAATACTGAGAGTCAGGAGGTGAGGCATCTGTAGCCCACTGCCCGAAGGCCTACCTAGAAGACTCTCCACTCACCCCTCACCCCCTTCCCAGTTATGACTCCTTCCTCCCTGTACTGCAATAAGGCATGCTTCTGAGACCTGAATAGGGATTCAGCTGCGTTTAGTCTAGGAAGACAAGCATGGCAGGACTCGAGAACCGGACTCTTCCAGAGTGATGGGTAGTGGGTGGTGGGTAGAACAAGCCCACCCGGTATTGACTGCTGGACAGAATGGATCACAGGCCAGCTCCTTCACAATGAATCAACCAGAAGGGTCTTCTCACCCCATGGTCCCTACCCCTCCAAATTACCTACATGCACCCTTTGAGGGCTTTCTTTTGAGGAAGTTGTGGCTTCTCAGTAGTTAGAAGACAACCAAGAGATGGACTGTGAGACTGTGCTCTAAAGATGGAAGAGTTAGTCACATACCCTTGAGTCTGGATGCCCCCACCCAGAAATCTTTCATCTGAGCTCTGCTGTTATCTCTAGCAGCTCTCAGCCCTCCAAGGAAGATGTGCCCAGCTTCCACTCTGGCGCCAACACTTGGATGAACCACAAGTGGCTGAAATAACTTATTCTGTTAGCTAATCTGTAGCAGCCAGTCAGTTGGCTTATGACTCAAAGGCATAAATTCCTCCTGTAGTTTATCAACACTGGTTTCTGCCAAGAAGCTGGCTAGGGCACAAGCTGTGACCCCCTGTGGGCCCCCGCTGGTATACAGGCCCAGATTCAGGCTGTGGCCAGTGGAGACCCTGGGCCCTGGGACCTCAAGCTGTGTCCAAGATGTCATCTGAGGTAAAGTATCTTCTTACCTTGGCCGGAAATCTCCAACAGGATCCTGGTGGTGATAAACACAGTGATTACAAAGGCCTCACCATGCCTTCTGCTAGCCAGCGATAAGAACCCCAAAGAACTAAATACCGATGCCTGTCTCAGCCGTCAGTGAACGCTTGTTGAGTGAAGGAATAAAACTGAGAGGAACATATGACTCCATGTCAATAAATATTAATGATCCACATGGTTCTAGAGCTATTTTACATACTGCCTGGGATGTCATTTTGGGTTCTTTCCATATATGATTCTTCTAGGTGAAGAAACCAAACTCATGCAGTGAGCTGTGTTCACTCACTAAACAGGTACTGAGCACCTACTCTGTGCTGATCACTGTGTTGTAACAACAGCTGTGACCAGCCCCTATCTGCACAGAGCTCACCCTCTCATGAGAATGACAAGAAATTAAATGAATAACTTATAATAAAGTGTGATGGAAATTTCTGAGTGTTGTAAAATGGAAAAAGAAGGAAGCTTCACTGGAATAGGCTATTCAAGAGAAGTCTTGCTGGAACGGCAAAAGGAAGGGGAGGGAAGACAGGAACCTGTGCTACTAAGACTTGAAGAGCAGACCATGGAGGGACATGCCAGCTCAAAAGCTAGTGCAGAAACTGAGGCCCGAACAGCTTCGCACGTTCAGATCCCACCCATCAAAGAAGCAGTTGTTTGATCATGGACAACTTTCTCACTTGGAGCCTCAGTTTCATCATCTGTGACTAGATGGTGATAATATTATCATCTCACAGAGTGGCTGGGAGAGTTAGACAAGTTAATTAATACAAGGAAAGATCTGAGCAGAATGTCTCAATATGTGATAACTAATATTGCTATCATTACAGGAGCTTAGTTGAGGCTAGAGCCAGGGAAATTACAATGATAGGCTGAACCCAAGTCATCCTGGTGGAACAAAGTCATAGCACTTGGTAACAGGCTATGTAGGTAACTGAGATGGAGGAAGAATCAGCAATGATTCACTCATTGTTGACGAACAGTGTGAAAACTGCAATGAGCCCTAAATTAGGACATCAAAAGACTCGGGCTTACTCCTGACTCTGACATTTGGTAGCAGGGAAATTCTGAAAAATCACTTAGGACTCTAAGCCTCAGTTTTCACATCTGTAAAGTGGAAATCGGCTGCTCTGTGTACCAAACCGGGTGGTACTGCAAAGCAAGCAATACTAGGTGGGCTTGTTCCACCCACCACCCACTATCTACCACCCATCCTCTGCAAGATTCCTGTTCTTGAGTCCTGACATTCTTCAGTCTAACTGGAAAGGACTATCAATATGTGAAGTATTACTATTCTAAAGGTTCTAGCTTAGAAAACCGAAAGTACATGCTTTGGACGGAATCTCCAACAAAGAGAAGAGTTGAGATTTTTATCTTCTTCTTTTATTTGTTTTTAAAATTTCTAAAGCTTTGCTTCTCATACTTGATTGTGTCTACAAATCACATGGGGGTCTCGCTAAGTGCTGAGTATGATTCAGTAGGTCTAGGGTAGGACATGCATTTCAAACAACTGATCCTGCTGCTGCTGGTCCATGGAGCACACTTTAAGTAGCGAGATTCTCTAGAGGACCATGCAGGCAAAGTGGTTACATTCCTTGGGGTGAGCTGACAGCAAAGTCTAAGGGAAAATGTAGGAAACTCTGAGAGTATTCAAGATCCACAGCTTTTAGGGTCCTACCAACCACTCTTCCTTTTTTAAAATATATATTTATTTATTTATTTTGCTGTGCTAAGTGTTAGTGAAGCAACAGTTAGAACCAGACATGGAACAATGGACTGGTTCCAAATTGGGAAAAGAGTATGTCAAGGCTGTATATTGTCACCCTGCTTATTTAACTTATATGCAGAGTACATCATGTGAAATGCCAGGCTGGATGAAGCACAAGCTGGAATCAAGATTGCCAGGAGAAATATCAATAACCTCAGATATGCAGATGACACCACCCTTATGGCAGAAAGTGAAGAAGAACTAAAGAGCCTCTTGAAGAAAGTGAAAGAGGAGAGTGAAAAAGTTGGCTTAAAACTCAACATTGAAAAAACTAAGATCATTGCATCTGGTCCCATCACTTCATGGCAAATAGATGGGGAAACAATGGAAACGGTGAGAGACTTTATTTTGGGGAGCTCCAAAATAACTTCATATGATGACTGCAATCATTAAGTTAAAAGATGTTTGCTCCTTAGAAGAAAAGCTATGACCCACCTGGACAGCATTTTAATAAGCAGAGACATTACTTTGCCAACAAAGGTCCATCTAGTCAAAGCTGTGGTTTTTCCAGTAGTTATGTATGAATGTGAGAGTTGGACTATAAAGAAAGCTGAGTGCCAAAGAATTGATGCTTTTGAACTGTGGTGTTGGAGAATACTCTTGAGAGTCCGTTAGACTACAAGGAGATCCAACCAGTCAATCTTAAAGGAAATCAGTCTTGAATATTCATTGGAAGGACTGATGCTGAAGCTGCAACTCCAATAAAACTTTGGCCACCTGACTCGAAGAACTGACTCATTGGAAAAGACCCTGATGCTGGGAAAGATTGAAGGCAGGAGGAGAAGGGGACGACAGAGGATGAAACAGTTGGATGGTATCACCAACTCAATGGACATGAGTTTGAGCAAGCTCCAGGAGTTGCTGATGGACAGGGAAGCCTGGCGTGCTGCAGTCCATGTGGTTGCAGAGAGTCGGACAGGACTGAACTGACTGGAGTGTTAGTTGTGGCACTAAGGATATCA
Source organism: Ovis canadensis (assembly GCF_042477335.2). Classification (NCBI taxonomy): domain Eukaryota; kingdom Metazoa; phylum Chordata; class Mammalia; order Artiodactyla; family Bovidae; genus Ovis; species Ovis canadensis. The sequence continues at coordinate 84,015,729 of NC_091249.1, forward strand.
GTCTTCACTGCAGCGTGCAGGATCCTTATTTGCTGCATGCAGAGTCCTAGTTGCAGCATGTGGGATCCAGTTCCCTGACCAGGGATTGAACCTGGACCCACTGCATTGGGAGCTCAGAATCTTGGCTACTGGACCACCAAGGAAGTCCCCACTCTTCCTTTATTGACACTTATCTTGCTGAGTGCCGAGCACTATCTAAGCACCTGGCAAATATTTACTCATTTCATCCCCCAAATATCCCTATATGATTGGTACTATTTTGCCCCTGTTTTACAGATACAAATACTAAGGCCCAGAGAGGTTAAATTGTCTGCCTAAGGTCACACAGCAGATAGTCCTTATACCTCCAATTCCAGAGCTTATCCCAGAGCAAAGATTAATAAAAACACAACACATTCTGTGATCAGCTGCCCCTCCAAACTACAGAGCAGAAAAGTAACTGCTGATACATTATCCAATGCTAAAGTCCAGCTAGATCTGAGTCACTCAATGGCAGTGACCTAAGCAAACATTTTCAGATACATCTGTGAGAACATCTCCTTCCATTCTGTGAGTCCCCTAGGAGCTGCCCAATAATGTATATCACAGCTTAAAAAGGCTTCGGACTTCCCAGGCTTCCCTGGTGGCTCAGAAGGTAAAGAATCTGCCTGCAATGCAGGAGACCTGAGTTCGATCCCTGGGTTGGGAAGATCCCCTGGAGAAAGGATTGGCTACCCACTACAATATTCTTGCCTGGAGAATTCCATGGACAGAGGAGTCTGGTGGACTACAGTCCAGGGGTCACAAAGAGTCAGACACAACTGAACGACTAACACACTGGGACTTCCCTTCCCTTTCAGCCATTGAAAATGAGTAAGATAAGGGTTTAAGTACAGAGCAAGTGAATCACAGAAGAGTCAGGTAGACAGTAGTGATGGCAAACACACAGGATGAGTTAAGGAGTAGAGGATATTGAATCACTTGGTGAGCAAATTGTCCTCCTTCGATTCTCTTTTATGTCTTCCAATTTCATCACTGAGAAACTCTCCTTTAGATGTGTCTTTAACATTCTACAACACTAGCTGATGTCCTTTTTTAACAGAAACAGCTGGCCCGCACCGACAGGCAACACGGGACTGCTTGCTTGGATTAAAATCCCGGCTAAGACACACACTGACCTTGAGACTTGGGCGAGTTAATCAACCTCCCTGTGGCTCAATTTATTCATCTGTAAAATGGGGTAATAGTCCCTCTTTCACAGAGTTACTGTGAGGAGGATCAAATGAGCAATTTCACAAGAAGCAGACTTGGCTCAGGACACTCAGCCAATGGGAACTACCATTATTTGGCAGCCAACAGTATCTGACTGGAAAATAATAGCTTTGTTCTCACTGTGCTTATTTTTAAGGTTCTTTTCTACTTGGGGGACATGATATGGTTTTCCATTTTTAGTAGCAATATGAAACGAGTTATAAAAGAGATGTACTTAAATGTCAGTCAAAAATAGTATACTAACAACAAAATGGGCAATACTGAGCTGTGACAAAAATCACTGAAATTAGGTCTTGAACAACTGAATTTTGGGAAGGCTGATCCAGTCCAGCCCATTCATTCTACAAATGAAGACCTGAAGCCCAGAGAAAGAAAATGACCTTTCTGAGATCACACAGAAAGTTTCAGGCAGCACACATCTAAAATCCAGAACTCTAACTCTCGTTTTTGGAGTTTTTAGAGGATTCAAGCAGGGCACAAACACAACTCAGAACCCAAGATATTGTTTTCTTTGGAGCATGTGCAAGATATGTCTTTGGGTTCCTTTTTTTTTTTTTTATAAAAGCATATTCAGACTAAAGTAGAAAATACTGTAATGATTGTTTTCATAAAAGCAAAAAGAGCAGGCAAGAGGGTGTTTGTCTCATTGGAGAACAAGGATGAGCTTACGTGGTCCAGTGTAACTGCAGCATAACAAGATTACATCGCAGGGGGAAGACCAGTCCAGTGGCGACTGGAGAGCAAAAACCAAATTGGTATCTAGCCATGGTCTGAGTGCTTACTGGCTCTGAAACTGAACATTGAACTCCCAACCCTCTTTATCTTTTCTCTTTACTTGGTAGGAACAGGGTGGGGGTGGGGGAGTCTTTTAATTTCCACCACTCTTGGCATTGATTATTGACGAATGCTCTGGAGGCCAGGGAACAAGCTTCATTCTATTAGTAGGAAAAACCACCTCCACCCATACCCACTGCAATAAGCAGCATACTGAACTTCACCTCTGAAGAGGTCCTTCCTTCCCTTTAGGAAGCTTGAACTCATGTCTTGTGAATAGAACCTAGAGCAAAGAGAAAGAGCTTGAGGTGAAAGTAGAAAAAAGAGAACAACCTAGGAGTACATTATCCAAGGAGCATGAATATTCCCCAGCTATACGTCCTACCCATTGCTCTTTGAGGATCACAAACTCAAAAGTCTTCAGGGTAATGGCAAGTAATGGAAATGAGAAGGCCAGACCCTCTGGGGACAGTGGGACCTGGAAAACATGGAACGCTCTAAAGGAGCCACAGCACCCCAGCTCCACCCACCTGTTGCCTTATGATGTGGACCCAGTATTGCCACATCTTGCCCAGATGGCTCGGCAGTAAAGTATCTACCTGCAATGCAGGAGACACAGGAGATTCGAGTTTGATCCCTGAGTTGCAAGATCCCCTGAAGAAGGGAATGGCAACCCACTCCAGCACTCTTGCCTGGAGAATTCCATGGAGAGAGGTGCCTGGTAGGCTACAGTGCACGTGGTCACAAAGAGTTGGATACCCACCGAGCACAGCTAACACACTCCTTCCATCATTAAAGAGAAGCCAGAAACCTAGATGGTTATGTACTTTCGTTTTATTTTTTTTTAATAATGGGCTTCCCTGGTGGCTCAGCTGGTAAAGAACCCACCTGCAATACAGGGGACCTATGTTCAATCCCTGGGGTGGGAAGATCCCCTGTAGAAGGGAATGTCTACCCACTCCAGTATTCTTGCCTGGAGAATTCCATGGACTGTATAGTCTATGGGGTTGCAAAAAATTGGACACAACTGAGCGATTTTCACAGTCACGGAGCACAGCACACACTCCGTTCATCATTAAAGAGAAGCCAGAAACCTAGGTTTTTATGTACTTTTTTTATTTTTAAATGTCAGTGATTAATTCAATTTTTTCTAAAACTCAATGTAGGCCTCACACAAGCATCTGAGCCCCAGATCCAGCCTGCAGGCACCTCTGCTCTGTGGACTCTCCCTAAGCAGTCTCATTCCTTTCAGAGCTTAGAGCACAAAGTATGAGCAGTGACCTACCCCCACCCCCCACCCCCAGGCTATACTTCAGCTTCACCCTCAGCAGTACTCTAGATATGCATTTCTCAGCTCAGGCTCTCCTCCTGTGCTTTTCTGTTTGTTTTAAACCAACATCAAAGGCATGGATGAAGGAGAAGGAGGCAATGAAGGAAAGAGAAGAACCTAATCAATGGCATCCAACGTGGCGGAGCTCAGAATGGCCTCTTGTTCTTCCTGGTAACCTCAACCCTGAACCCAGTGCCTGGTGCACAGTAGATATGTAGTAAATGTTTATGAATGGATGATAAAATGATGACTTCCCTGGTAGCTCAGATGGTAAAGCATCTGCCTGCAATAGGGGAGACCCAGGTTCGATCCCTGGGTTGGGAAGATCCCCTGGAGAAGGAAATGGCAACCCATTCCAATACTCTTGCCTGGAAAATTCCATGGATGGAGGAGCCTGATAAAATGAAGGAGCAAATTGAAAAACAAATGGAGTCACTATGTTGTCCATAAGGAATAATAACCAGGATCCAAAGTTATCAGCCACTGTAATGGGATCATGAATGGAAAGACTGAAGCTTATGAAGTCAGAGATCAAACTAGGGAAGAAAAAAGAGAGGGACTTTTAAATTCCATAGACTACATCAAAGTGAGGACATATCATTTGGAGACCAAAAGCCTGGATTTGAGTCAGTGTTCTGCAAATTATCAGCCACATGATTTGGGTTGATTCATGGAACCCCACTGCATCTCGGTTTCTTCATCTGGAAACTGGGGCCAGAATTATCTAGCTCCTAGTGGTGACTTGGGAATCAAATGAGATAATGGAATTTACAATGCTTTGAAAACTGAAAAACACCCTAGAAGTGGGTGAGGGGAACAGGAGAGTCAAGTCAAACAAAGGATGATGAGTCAGAAGGACAGTGCAGAGCCAACATGTTTCTTGGGCTGTCTGCATCATTTAATGTATAAAGATGGCTGTTGGCTTAGCTCTTGGCTTAAGTCATCCTGATTAACAGGTGCCTGGCCAGCCGGGAGTTGGACTCCAAGCTGATTGGATGACTAAATGAGCAGGAGCTCCTGAACTTGGACAGTGACAGGAGACAGCTAAGGTGGCAGCCAAGAGAAAAAGCAGCCTTTCCTGTCCAGTTCAAGGACAACTGGGTTGTCTATGAAACATCCTACAGTCTGTCTGCAAGAGTACACGAATCACAGTTCTTCTGGAGGTCTCACTGTTGATGAAGAGGGTGCACCAATGAACAACCTCATTCAAGGTGTGAATTATTAATGTTCATAACATGCAAGTTTATACAGATCCATTAACAAAAATTACATCTGGCAACTACTTCTAAGCAATTACAATTACTGGTTTTAAGCAGTGAGCAAGATAATAAAATAGAGCAGCCATCCTCAAGCCTGTAGCATATCCCCTTGACCTCAGCAGCTGGAAGCTGGATAAATGGTTAAGAACATGAGCTCTGGAGACAGACAGACCAGTTCAAATCCTAACTCTGTAACCTGAGGCCACTTAGTCAACCTCTCTAAGTCTCAGTTTCCTCAAATGTAAAATGGGAATAATAATAGTAGCTACTTTTGAGTGAAACTGTTAGGATTAAATGAGCTGGCCTTTGCAAGACACTAAGAGCAGTGTTTCCTTCAGAGAAAGCAGTCCAAAAATGATAAATAAGATGTTTTCTTCAACAGCCCCTTTGGAATTCCATCTTAGATCTATTCCCTTTCTCACTGGGATCCAGAAGATTTCTAAACTGTTAAGGGCATATGTATCATTTAATTAAGACTAGCGAGGGCTTCCCTGGTGGCTCAGATGGTAAGGAATCTGCCTGCAATGCGGAAGACCTGGGTTTGATCCCTGAGTCAGGAATATCCCCTGGAGAAGAGCATGGCAACCCATCTCCGGTATTCTTGCTCGGAGAATCCCACGGACAGAGGAGTCTGGCAGGCTACAGTCTGTGGATTCACAAAGAGTGGGACACAACTGAAGTGAATAACACTTTCACTCATTGAGGACAGAGGGCTTTTTTCCTTGGTGCCAGAGAGTATCTTAAAAGTCCATAAGAAGTTTTTTAAGGAGACAAAGAGTATCCCAAGTTAGAAAAACTCTAGACAAGATATGAGCTCTTCACCCAGAAGGGTTCCACTTCAACCTGCTTTGTTTTTTTATTGGAGTTCAGTGGAGGATTTTTGCTTGATGAAAATTGTTCAGTAGGAAAAGATTCAACCTCTTTGTTGTACAAAGAGAACACCTGAGACCCAGGGTGAAGAGACTTGTCCAAGGATACCTTATGAATATAAAATAGACACAGGACTGGCCTCTATGTCTCCAAACCTCCAAACTTTTGTTAAATATAAATAACAATTAGTCAAAGTGATTAGTTATTGGATAATTACTATCCCAGTGCAACTATTCTGTCTTTAATCAGATCAAAGTTACATCAGTCCAATATGCTTCTTCTACTTTCAGACATGGGCTAAGAAAATATTATCTCACATCCAGGGTTATAGGGAATCTCACTTAAATATTAATATGCATTATGTACCTTGTACCTGGGATCTACACCTTATATTCCTATACTTTGGCTTCTATTTTCAAAATAATGGAAGAGAAAACCAAGCCAAATTAGAGGAGATAAGGAGGAAGTGAGGAGGAAAGAAAAAAAAGAAGGCATGAAATCCCAAATTAGAAGGATTCTGGGCGTGTACAGTGTCTAACCCCCTGAAGCACCATTAAAGTATCACTAGCTTATCATCATGTGCATTCTCAAACCTGCAGTTATTGAATGTTTTGGGGGGGGGGGGGGTTGTTTTGTTTGAGCCAGCCACATTCTAAGCACTCTATACACATTTTCTCATTTGAATCTCTCAAGGACCCTATAAGGTAAGTATTTATTATTCCCACTTTACATATAAGGAAAGAAATAGAGAATTAGGTACACAGCACAAGATGACAAGACAGAGGTATACAGTGGACTCACTCTACTCCCACATGAAAATTACACAAGTTCAGCTAATGTCCAAACAATCAAAACAAATAGATAATACAATAGTATAGGTGGTCCCACCTGTCCTTCCCACTGACTTTGGACCCCAGGGAGTGCATCAAATAAACTATGTTGTTGTAGCCACATGCCCTTCGTAGCATCATTACTATAGCATATAGAGAGCAATTATAGACATGATTTTTCATTTAACTTGACAATAAGCCAGCTATATCATTTGAGAAGCAGCAGCAGTCAGGTCCAATATTGGGAGAAAAGTGACTGTGTTTTGACTTCATCAGTCTCCAACTAAGGCAAGTCCTTCAAAGAGATGGTCAAGAAAAATTTTGACCACACACAATTTTTCTCCTTACTTGCTCACTTTAGACCCTAGTTTCCTTAGACGTTATGCCTCCTTTTCTGGACCAGCGGAGAGCCTGATGGGAAGGCAGGAGAGCCAGCTTTTGGTCCTGACCACGCCGCCAGTCTGGAGAGCCAGTGCCTCCTCACTGTCTACCAAATGAGGGACTGGACTAAGCTGGTCACTGAGGAGCCAAATGATGAAGAAGCATGGACCTGGTATTTGGGCCTAGTCTCTGAAGGCTGAGGGAACTGTTAAGTCAAGCGAAGCTCTACAAGGGGTTTGTCCAGATCCTCAGGAGATTCTGGGCCTCACACAGCAGGCACCTACCAGCACCCCTGCCCCCTTGGCGGGAGCTCTGAGTTGTTTAGCAACTGGGCCAGCCTCTTCCTGGATCTGCTGGGAAATAAAGAGAACAGCTTCCTGGCCTGGAGGCACAGCCGCAGCTGGGCTGGGACTTGGACTTTGAGCTGAGGAAACAGGCTTCGAAGCCTCTCTCCATCCAAACCAGCCCCCGCTCTTCTGCCCCAGCCACCAGCCACATGATAATTCATAATCTTGATGACAGGAGAGAGGTGGAGGAGCCAAGAAAGAAAGGAGATCCTTCCCAGCCAACTGGGATCTGAGCTGTTGAATCCAGAAGTTTGTTTTATTCAAAATAAAAAGGAAAAAAAAATTGACCAAGTGTAATTATAGAGTGTCTGAGATTGCACGTGGCTGGGCCGCCTGTGAAGGATGAGGACTTCTCCATCAGCCGGTGGTTTTGTCTACATCATGCCACACAACCTGCCACATTCTTTGTTTTCTTTAAATGAATTGACCCGTTTTATTTGCACCAACAAACAGACCGATTGTTTGAATGCCAGGCAACAAAACCTTCATAATCTCCTGCAGCTTAGCAAAGTTTCTCACAAAACAGCTTGCCTGCCTTTCTGAGCTGTTGAAACATACAACTTAATCACCTAAGGCCATGAGCCAAGGTGATTGCGGAGAAGACAGTCAAATGCAGCACCCTGTGTGTAATGAAGGTCCAAGGCTCTTTGGAACTCAGTGGAAAACAATGCTCTTTGGAGCCTCACCCTATTAAGTCAATAGGTCTTCTCCCAGTGGAATTTAACTTGTAAATACTGAAAGAACCAAGAAGCAAACAGTTCTAGAGTGAACCATTCTGCTGCTGACTGAACTTTGTAATGCAATACCCTGACTTCTCAGTTCAGTTCAGTTCAGTTCAGTTCAGTCGCTCAGTCATGTCTGACTCTTTGCGACCACATGATTCGCAGCACCAGGCCTCCCTGTCCATCACCAACTCCCGGAGTTCACTCAAACTCATTTCCATCGAGTTGGTGATGCCATCCAGCCATGTAATCCTCTGTCATCCCCTTCTCCTCCTGTCCTCAATCCCTCCCAGCATCAGGGTCTTTTCCAATGAGTCAACTCTTCACATAAGGTGGCAAAGTACTGGAGTTTCAGCTTTAGCATCAGTCCTTCCAATGAACACCCAGGAATGATCTCCTTTAGGATGGACTGGTTGGATCTCCTTGCAGTCCAAGGGACTCTCAAGAGTCTTCTCCAACACCACAGTTCAAACGCATCAATTCTTCGGCACTCAGCTTTCTTCACAGTCCAACTCTCACATCCATACATGACTACTGGAAAAACCATAGCCTTGACTACATGGACCTTTGGTGACAAAGTAATGTCTCTGCTTTTGAATATGCTATCTAGGTTGCTCATAACTTTCCTTCCAAGGAGTAAGCGTCTTTTAATTTCATGGCTGCAGTCACCATCTGCAGTGATTTTGAAGCCCCCCAAAATAAAGTCTGACACTGTTTCTACTGTTTCCCCATCTATTTCCTATGAAGTGATGGGACCAGATGCCATAATCTTCGTTTTCTAATGTTGAGCTTTAAGCCAACTTTTTCACTCTCCTCTTTCACTTTCATCAAGAGGCTTTTTAGTTCCTCTTCACTTTCTGCCATAAGGGTGGTGTCATCTGCATATCTGAGGTTAGTGATATTTCTCCCAGCAATCTTGATTCCAGGTTGTGCTTCTTCCAGTCCAGCATTTCTCATAATGTCCTCTGTATAGAAGTTAAATAAGCAGGGTGACAATATACAGCCTTGACGTACTCCTTTTCCTATTTGGAACCAGTCTGTTGTTCCATGTCCAGTTCTAACTGTTACTTCCTGACCTGCATATAGGTTTCTCAAGAGGCAGGTCAGGTGGTCTGGTATTCCCATCTCTTTCAGAATTTTCCGCAGTTTATTGTGATCCACACAGTCACAGGCTTGGGCATAGTCAATAAAACAGAAATAGATGTTTTTCTGGAACTCTCTTGCTTTTCCTATGATCCAGCGAATGTTGGCAATTTGATCTCTGGTTCCTCTGCCTTTTCTAAAACCAGCTTGAACATCAGGAATTTCACAGTTCATGTACTGTTGAAGCCTCCTGGCTTGGAGAATTGTGAGCATTACTTTACTAGCATGTGAGATGAGTGCAATTGTGCGGTAGTTTGAGCATTCTTTGGTATTGCCTTTCTTTGAGATTGGAATGAAAACTGACCTTTTCCAGTCCTGGTTTGGAAAACTGCTGAGTTTTCCAAATTTGCTGGCATATTGAGTGCAGCACTTTCACATAATCATCTTTCAGGATTGGAAATAGCTCAACTGGAATTCCATCACCTCCACTAGCTTTGTTCATAGTGATGCTTTCTAAGGCCCACTTGACTTCACATTCCAGGATGTCTGGCTCTAGGTGAGTGATGACACCATCGTGATTATCTTGGTCTTGAAGATATTTTTTGTACAGTTCTTCTGTGTATTCTTGCCACCTCTTCTTAATATCTTCTGCTTCTGTTAGGTCCATTCCATTTCTGTCCTTTATCGAGCCCATCTTTGCATGAAATGTTCCCTTGGTATCTCTAATTTTCTTGAAGAGATCTCTAGTCTTTCCCATTCTGTTGTTTTCCTCTATTTCTTTGCATTGATCATTGAAGAAGGCTTTCTTATCTCTCCTTGCTATTCTTTGGAACCCTGCATTCAGATGCTTATATCTTTTCTTTCCTCCTTTGCTTTTTGCTTCTCTTCTTTTCACAGCTGTTTGTAAGTCTTCCTCAAACAGCCATTTTGCTTTTTTGCATTTCCTTTTCATGGGGATGGTCTTGCTCCCTGTCTCCTGTACAATGTCATGAACCTCCATCCATAGTTCATCAGGCACTCTATCTATCAGATCTAGTCCCTTAAATCTATTTCTCACTTCCACTGTATAATCATAAGGGATTTGGTTTAGGTCATACCTGAATGGTCTACTGGTTTTCCCTACTTTCTTCAATTTAAGTCTGAATTTGGCAATAAAGAGTTCATGATCTGAGCCACAGTCAGCTCCTGGTCTTGTTTTTGTTAACTATATAGAGCTTCTCCATCTTTGGCTGCAAAGACTTCTAGGTCTGCCCTTTAGAGAGGGTCTCTCTGCCCCTAATCAGATGTGCTCTTTAGACCAGCCTGCTTAACGAACCAAGCCTCTCTCTGTCTCCAAAGTCTAAGACAGGTACTCATTTGCTACCAGTGCACTTATTCTCCAGTTTTAGGAGGTAGTGTGTGTGTATATACACATATGTGCGTGTAATTAATATTGATTAACATGTTATATCTGTCTTGTACCTGTGAACTGTAATACAACCCAAAAAACTTTATCTCTTGTTGCCACGCTTTTATTCTCAAACTTGGCCATGAGTAAGTCTTTCGTTTCCTTACCAGACTATGAATATCTCTCATTTTTCTAAATCAAGAGAATTAGAGTGGATCTTAAAGGGAAGATATTAAAGGTGCATTTCCACATCCAACACTTGGCTCCCTGTCTCCCTGTCCCAGAGCCTAGTGCAAGACCATCTTATACCTGACACTCAGTCAATAGTTAGCAATTCAATCAGAAGTGAAAGTATTAGTCGTTCAGTCATGTTCAATTTTATGCAACCCCAGGGACTGTAGCCCACCAGACTCCTCTGTCCGTGGGATTCTCCAGCAAGAATACTGGAGTGGAGAGCCATTCCCTTCTCCAGGGAATCTTCCTGACCCAGGAATTGAACTCAGGTTTCCTGTATTACAGGCAAACTCTTTTACCATCTGAGCCTCCAGTGAAGCCCACAATCAGAATGTTTGTTAAAAGGCTGACTGGGGCTTACCCAAATCAAAGGCAGCTTCAGGTCTTAGCTCTGCATCCTTGACTAGACTCGAACTACAGGGTCCTCTGCCACCGTCTAATAAACATGAGGCACACATACAGTTGTAAGCTTCACAAGGACAGGTTGGGATCCCCTTTTCCCACGGCAGCCTTTGGGTCAAGGACACAAGGACAAGTGCTTCATCTGGGAGGTGATTTAAAGCAGCACCCATAGGGTGCTTACTTCCCTAATCAGGGAAGTAAGATGGAAAGGAAGGCAGCCAAGGCGAGGTGTGTAAGTGAGCAACTGAGTCATGTTCCCCATGGAGACTTCTGGGGACATGGAGAGCATGCCTCAGTTTGCTCCCCACCAAAGGGTATCTTCTACCAATTCCCACCTGTGAATTAAAGTCTACTCCTGCAGATATCAGAACCCAGACTACCTTGCTTATAGACTGAGCGTGCAGCCCGGGAAAGCGTCCAGGCAGAATCACAGGTGCAAGCAGTAAGAAGCTGGTGAGCAAGAGGAATCCAAGGGTAGGAGCAGGGCACTTGCTGATACTGATAGTGGCCGATTAGCTGGACTCCCCAGTGCCTACAGCAGTGCCTGGCATATAGCTGGTGCTCAAAACAAAGTTGCACAAATGTATTTATGCTGGCGGTTTTATGAAGAAAATTTTAAGGAGGACACTTTCTTCAAAGGAAATTTTATAAGCAAAGTTCAGAGTGTAAATGAGATTAAAAAGGAGTTGCCTGATTTAAGGGCTGAAGCTCCATCACCTCCTCTCACAACACACAGACAGCTGTGAGGAACATCCAGTGTGCCTCAGAGTCCACGGTGAGAAGCCCTAATTTAATTCCTTCCGTTTCACTCATGAGACAGTTGAGGTGCCATGTCTCTGCTGACCTTAGTGCTAGGAGCCAAAGACAGTCCCAGAGAGTTGGTCAATACAGGTGGGCACAACCCTGAGCGTTGGCTCAGTGTCAGCGGGACCCTCCCTGGAAGCACCTGGGAAGCCCTTGCTGAGAGCTGGGATGCTCTTCCCCCAAGACTGGCAGAGGAAGAGAAAACCGTCTGTCTCTAAGTCATGACACCTCATCAGTCTCCAAGAACACAAGTGATTAAATCTGTTGTCATTCACGTCCCTTCACTTCAGAACCAAATGTTAGCAGCCAAGGGGGATGTTAGCAGCCAAGGGGGATGTCAGCACCTTCGGTTGTTGCCATCACCCGAATCTGCTTTCCACATCTGCCAGAAAGACTGTCATCTTGGACGTCCAGACTCTAAACCCCCATGCAGAACTGGATCTTCTCATTCCTAGGAAGGTGTATTGAGCAAAAAATCCTGAAGAACTTTCAAACACAAGTTCCTGCTAGAAGGCCAAGTCTGAGGCCACTAAACTGGAATGAACTCACAGTTTGGACAGAAAGAAAGAGATTGAGATGTGGAAGGGAAGATTTCAGCATTGACTTCCAGGAGCTCTTGGATTTCCTGTGTTAGCATTTGGATCTGTGCGTGGCGCCCACTCCTCTGGCACCCACTCAGCTAGGTCTCTCGCTGCCAGCCCTGAAAACTCCCAGCTCGACTGCTTTCCTTCCAGTCTTGCCGTTAGTCTGAAAACCAAGTGAGGCAGCCAAGGCTACCTACTAGTCTTATCAGTGCAAGAGGGAAATCCCTCCACCTTAGTCTCGCTGGAGTACCCTAACTGGAACTTCCCTCTGCTGACAAGAAAGAGAAAAGAAATAATAAGGAATTGTTTAGTGTGAACCCCAGCGGAAATTAGCTCTTCATCTCTGTCTTTTCTCCTAAGAGGAGAGCTCAATGGATCATTCCAACTGGGGCAACTTGCCAAACTCCTCATTTTCACTGATGAAAATTTGAGTCCCAAAGAAGGAGAAGCGACTTGCCTAAAATCTCACAGTTATTTATAGAATATCTGTGACCAAAATAGCAGTATTTCCTAATTCATTGTCTAGTGCCTTTTTTCTATACTAATTTTAGATAAAATCTATCTTTTTTTCCTTTAGCTGTGCTTTTTCTTTTCATTCTTTCTTTATGTCTGTTTGTTTGTTTAGTTCTGTCTCTGGCATATAAACTCTCATCAGATATTTGTTGAATGAAAGATTATATGAATATATGAATGAATCTCCCCTCTAAGGGAAAAACTGGAACTTTTTTAAAAGATTTTTTGACTTTCAGAGATCTTCCAAATGGTACAAACGTAAGCATGCTGGACAAACTACATTCTTTTTTTTAATTGAAATATTGTTGACATACAATTTTGTTAGTTTCATGTATACGACATGTTAATTTGACACTTGCATACATTATGAAATGATCACAAGTCTAACTATCTGTCCCCATTCAAATTTATTACCATATTTTTGACCATATGCTTTATTCCATATGCATATTACATCCCTGTGGCTTTTTTATTTTAAAACTAGAGGTTTGTACCTCTTAGCCCCCTTCACCTATTTCTCCCCTCCCATGTCCCTCTCCTCTACAACAGCACCCATTTTTTTCTCTGTATCTGAGTCTGTTTTCATTTTGTAGAATTTCCCTGATGATAACTGAGGCTAAGCGTCTTTTCACGAATCTGTTGGCCATCAGTATCTCTTCTTTGAAATAATGTATGTTCTGTTCCTCTGCCCGTTTTTAAATCAGATTGTTTGTTTTGGTATTGAGTTGCATGCTGCTGCTGCTGCTGCTAAATTGCTTCAGTAGTGTCCAACTCTGTGCAACCCCATAGACGGCAGCCCACCAGGCTCCCTCGTCCCTGGGATTCTCCAGGCAAGAACACTGGAGTGGGTTGCCATTTCCTTCTCCAGTGCATGACAGTGAAAAGTGAAAGTGAAGTCGCTGTTACATGCTTGTGTGTCCGACTCCTAGTGACCGCATGGACTGTAGCCTACCAGGCTCCTTTGTCCATGGGATTTTCTAGGCAAGACTACTGGAGTGGGGTGCCATTGCCTTCTCCGATTCAGTTGCATACGCTGTTTATATATTTTGGATATTAACCCCTTGTCAGAGATATCTTTTGCAAATATCTTTTCCCATTCCGTAAGCTGCCTTTTTATTTTGTTGACCATTTCCTTCACTGTGCAAAAGCTTTTTAGTTTGATGAGGTCCCATTTGCTTATTTTTGTTTTCATTTCCCTTGCCTGAGGAGACAGATCCAAAACAATATTGCTATGACTGATTTCAAAGAACAGCCTGCTTATGTTTTCTTTCAGAAATTTTATGGTTTGGGGTCTTACGTTTAAGTCTTTAATTCATTTTGAGGTTATTTTTGTTTGTGGTTTGAGAAAGTAGCTGTTTGCTTCTTTTGCATGTAGCAGTCCAGTTTTCTCCGCACCACTTATTAAAGATGTTGTATTTTCCCCATTGTTTATTTTTATCACCTTTGTTGTGAATTAACTGCCCATATAAGCATGGGTTTATTTCTGGGCTCTCTATTCTGTTCCATTGATCACTGCATCTGTTTTTGTGCCAGTACCATTATATTTTGATTATTGTAGCTTTGTTGCATAGTTTGAAATCAGGGAGCATGATACCTCTAGCTATGTTCTTTCTCAAGATTGCTTTGGCATGCAGGGTCTTTTGTGTTTCTATACAGATTTTTTAATTACTTGGCATAGTTCTGTGCAAAATATTTTTGGTATTTTGATAAGGATTGCACTGAATTTGTCAATTTCCCTGGATGATATGGCCACTGTAACAATATTAATTCCTCCAATCCGTGAGCATGATGTATCTTTCCGTTCATTTGTATAATCTTCAGTTTCTTTCATCAGTGTCTTACAGTTCTTAGAATATAAATCTTTTACCTTTCTGGTTAGGTTTAAGGTTTATTCCTAGGTGCTTTGGTCTTTTTGGTGCAATTGTAAATGGGATTTTAAAAAATTTCTCTTCCAGATAATTCATGATTAGTGTATAGATGCAATACACTATTCTCTAATAATTTCTCTACAATATTTTTCCATCCTGCAAAATTGAATTCACTTGTTTGTTCTAAACAAGCTGCATCTTTGAGAGAAGGTGATATTACTGGAATGAGGGTGATGCAGTTCAGAGTTCAAAATTAAAAGGAGTGATGGAGAATAAGCATCATTTGGCAGCAATACCACTGCAGCAGCCTCCTCAGAGGGTTCTTAGACCCCTCTTCAAGGCCTAAGTCAGGGAGAAAGTCATCAAAAACTTGCCTCTTGGCAAGGTTGAAATTATTTCCAGTTCTAAAATTCTGCATTCAGTACACAAATTGACTAAAAGTCAGGATCTCTCTGCTACTGGCTATGATCTTGTCTACAACCTCTAAATACTTAACTTGATAAGGTGATTTGGGAAAAAAAGAGGTTATTTTGATCCAAAACAGCTACAGTGGTTCCCACCTAAGAGACGAATCTCTAGACATAAGCCTATATCTGTTGAAGCCTAAGCTTGTCTTTCTTTGGCTTTATCTACTTAATATTAGCACTCAGTTCAGTTCAGTTCAGTCGCTCAGTCATGTCTGACTCTTTGCAACCCTACGAATCGCACACGCCAGGCCTCCCTGTCCATCACCAATTCCCGGAGTTCACTCAGACTCACATCCATAGAATCAGTCAGGCCATCCAGCCATCTCATCCTCTGTCGTCGCCTGCTCCTCCTGCCCCCAATCTCTCCCAGCATCAGAGTCTTTTCCAATGAGTCAACTCTTCGCATGAGGTGGCCAAAGTACGGGAGTTTCAGCTTTAGCATCATTCCTTCCAAAGAAATCCCAGGGTTGATCTCCTTCAGAATGGACTGGTTGGATCTCCTTGCAGTCCAGGGGACTCTCAAGAGTCTTCTCCAACACCACAGTTCAAACGCATCAATTCTTCAGCACTCAGCCTTCTTCACAGTCCAACTCTCACATCCATACATGACTACTGGAAAAACCATAGCCTTGACTAGACAGACCTTAGTCGGCAAAGTAATGTCTCTGCTTTTGAATATGCTATCTAGGTTGCTCATAACTTTCCTTCTAAGGAGTAAGCGTCTTTTAATTTCATGGCTGCAGTCACCATCTGCAGTGATTTTGGAGCCCCCCCAAATAAAGTCTGACACTGTTTCTACTGTTTCCCCATCTATTTCCCATGAAGTAATGGGACCAGATGCCATGATCTTTGTTTTCTGAATGTTGAGCTTTAAGCCAACTTTTTCACTCTCCTCTTTCACTTTCATCAAGAGGCTTTTTAGTTCCTCTTCACTTTCTGCCATAAGGGTGGTATCATCTGCATATCTGAGATTCTTGATATTTCTCCCAGCAATCTTGATTCCAGCTTGTGTTTCTTTCAGTCCAGCGTTTCTCATGATGTCCTCTGCATAGAAGTTAAATAAGCAGGGTGACAATATACAGCCTTGACGTACTCCTTTTCCTATTTGGAACCAGTCTGTTGTTCCATGTCCAGTTCTAACTGTTGCTTCCTGACCTGCCTATAGGTTTCTCAAGAGGCAGGTCAGGTGGTCTGGTATTCCCATCTCTCTCAGAATTTTCCACAGTTTATTGTGATCCACACATTCAAAGGCTTGGGCATAGTGAATAAAGCAGAAATAGATGTTTTCTGGAACCCTCTTGCTTTTTCCATGATCCAGTGGATGTTGGCAATTTGAGCCCTGGTTCCTCTGCCTTTTCTAAAACCAGCTTGAACAAGAAGTTCATCATTCACATATTGCTGAAGCCTGGCTTGGAGAATTTTGAGCATTACTTTACTAGCATGTGAGATGAGTGCAATTGTGCGGTAGTTTGAGCATTCTTTGGCATTGCCTTTCTTTGAGATTGGAATGAAAACTGACCTTTTCCAGTCCTGTGGCCACTGCTGAGTTTTCCAAATTTGCTGGCGTATTGAGTGCAGCACTTTCACAGCATCATCTTTCAGGATTTGAAATAGCTCAACTAGAATTCCATCACCTCCACTAGCTTTGTTCATAGTGAGGCTTTCTAAGGCCCACTTGACTTCACATTCCAGGATGTCTAGCTCTAGATGAGTGATCACATCATCATGATTATCCAGGTCATGAAGATCTTTTTTGTACAGTTCTTCTGTGTATTCTTACCACCTCTTATTAATATCTTCTGCTCCTGTTAGGTCCATTCCATTTCTGTCCTTTATCGAGCCCATCTTTGCATGAAATGTTCCCTTGGTATCTCTAATTTTCTTGAAGAGATCTCTAGTCTTTCCCATTCTGTTGTTTTCTTCTATTTCTTTGCATTGATCACTGAAGAAGGCTTTATCTCTTCTTGCTATTCTTTGGAACCCTGCATTCAGATGCTTATATCTTTCCTTTTCTCCTTTGCTTTTTGCTTCTCTTCTTTTCACAGCTATTTGTAAGGCCTCCCCAGACAGCCATTTTGCTTTTTTGCATTTCTTTTCCATGGGGATGGTTTGATCCCTGTCTCCTGTACAATGTCACGAACCTCATTTCATAGTTCATAGTTCATCAGGCACTCTATCTATCAGATCTAGTCCCTTAAATCTATTTCTCACTTCCACTGTATAATCACAAGGGGTTTGATTTAGGTCATGCTTGAATGGTCTGGCGGTTTTCCCTACTTTCTTCAATTTAAGTCTGAATTTGGTAATAAGGAGCTCATGATCTGAGCCACAGTCAGCTCCTGGTCTTGTTTTTGCTGACGGTATAGAGCTTCTCCATCTTTGGCTGCAAAGAATATAATCAATCTGATTTCGGTGTTGACCATCTGGTGATGTCCATGTGTAGAGTCTTCTCTTGTGTTGTTGGAAGAGGGTGTTTTCTATGACCAGTGCATTTTCTTGGAAAAACTCTATTAGTCTTTGCCCTGCTTCATTTCACATTCCAAGGCCAAATTTGCCTGTTACTCCAGGTGTTTCTTGACTTCCTACTTTTGCATTCCAGTCCCCTATAATGAAAAGTACATCTTTTGGGGGGTGTTAGTTCTAAAAGGTCTTGTAGGTCTTCATAGAACCATTCAACTTCAGCTTCTTCAGCATTACTGGTTGGGGCATAGACTTGGATAACTGTGATATTGAATGGTTTATCTTGGAAACAAACAGAGATCATTCTGTCGTTTTTGAGATTGCAACCAAGTACTGCATTTCAGACTCTTTTGTTGATCATGATGGCTACTTCATTTCTTCTGAGGGATTCCTGCCCACAGTAGTAGATATAATGGTCTTAAATGGTCTTTAACTCTATAATGAGTTAAATTCACACATTCCAGTCCATTTTAGTTTGCTGATTCCTAGAATGTTGACATTCACTCTTGCCATCTCTTGTTTGGCCACTTCCAATTTGCTTTGATTCATGGACCTGACATTCCAGGTTTGTATGCAGTATCGCTCTTTACAGCGTTGGACCTTGCTTCTATCACCAGACACATCCACAGCTGGGTATTGTTTTTGCTTTGGCTCCATCCCTTCATTCTTTCTGGAGTTATTTCTCCACTGATCTCCAGTAGCATATTGGACACCTACTGACCTGGGGAGTTCCTCTTTCAGTATCCTATCATTTTGCCTTTTCATACTGTTCATGGGGTTCTCAAGACAAGAATATTGAAGTGGTTTGCCATTCCCTTCTCCAGTGGACCACATTCTGTCAGATCTCTCCTCCATGACCTGCCCGTCTTGTGTTGCCCCGTGGGCATGGCTTAGTTTCATTGTGGTCCTAGTGTGATTAGATTGACTAGTTTTCTGTGGTTATGGTTTCAGTGTGTCTGCCCTCTGATGCCCTCTTGCAGCACCTACCATCTTACTTGGGTTTCTCTTACCTTGGGCATGGGGTATCTCTTCACAGCTGCTCCAGCAAAGTGCAGCTCCTCCTTACCTTGGATGGAGGGTATCTCCTCACCACCACCCTTCCTGGCCTTCAACATGGGATAGCTCCTCTAGGCTCTCCTGCGCCCACGCAGCCACCGCTCCTTGGATGTGGTGTGGCTCCTCCCAGCCACCGCCCCTGGCCTCGGGTGCAAGGTGGCTCCTCCCGGCCACTGCCCCTGGCCTCAGAAGCGGGATGGCTCCTCCCGGCTGCCACCCCTGGCCTCGGACACGGCCGTCCCCCCAGAACTCGGACGTGGGGTAGCTCCTTCTGGCTGCTGCCCCTGACCTCGGACGCGGAGTAGCTCCTCTTGGCCGCCACCCTTTGGGCACTGGGTCCTCCCAGCTTCTGCCTCTGACCTCGAACATGGGGTAGCTCCTCTTGGCTGTGCTTACTGCGCCGGTCGCAGCCGCCTGCGCCGGTCGCACATTGTAAAGCATGCAGTAGCTTTTATTTTTGTTGATTTAAAGTTTTCTATTTACTAGCCATTTTTTTCTTTTCAATAAAACAGGCTAACTGTAAACACAATTTTTTTCAAGTAGCAAAGATGCTAACAAAGAAGAAAATAAAAATCACTGTCAACATTTTTATGAGCATGCTTCCTTTCACTTCTCTCCTCTGTCACCTGACATTTTAACTTCATCCTGCTGCTTCCAGTTCCCTAGAAATACCTTTCTTTGAATCCACCAGGCTGAGCCACTTATCTTACCTCACCTGATTTTTACAACATCCCCACTATGTGGCAAATTATTATCCCCATTTTATAGACTGGAAACTGAGGCTCAGAGAAATTGTGCCTTGCCAAAGAGCACAGAGTTAACAAGTGACAGAGCTGAGTTTCGACTCCAGGTTTACCTTATTTCAAAGAACAAGTCTATAAAATACATAGCAACCATTTTTTTATACTTTTACTATGTGCCAGACACTGTGCTGTGTCTTATATACATTATCTTAGAACAGCAAATTGATAATGTAGGTTTTATTCTATTGTTGGGAAAACTAAGGCATAGAGGGGCTAAGTGACTTGCCCAGAACCATATAGCTGATAATAGGCAGAGTCAAAAAGCAGATTCAGGATTTTTGACTCGTAAATCCATGCTCTTAACCAGGAAAATATAGGTATGGTACCCTCCATTCCACTGGTCTAGACAGATTAATGTATATGTGGAGTCATAGTCCACATAGTGTTCTGTCCTTGCCCTTAAACTTGTTATGATTCAGTCCTACTCCCGTAAGTCAGTGGTTGGCCTTTGTCCCACCTGGTGGCCCCAATACTCCATCATAGCCCACACCCTGACCACTCATTTCAACTGTCTTGCCCTCTCTCATACCTTAGCTCCTCACATTGGTCTCAAATGCAGGTGATCGTCTTACATCTACCCCTCAAATTGGATACTGTATAGAGACCCACTGACCAGACCTCAGGTTTCAAACAAGCTCTCATCCCCATGATCTGGCCACTTCTGTCCACTCTGGTGAGCCATCCCACACCACTCAGCATGCTACCCAACCCTCAACACAAGCCTTTTCACCTTCCCTAGTCTGACTCTGGCTTCATAAGCTAGTCAGCAACAGGGATTCCTAATTCCCTGTAGTTTAAAAGTAATAGCCAATGTTACAACTTGAATAAGGAGATGAGAGTTTTTGGTCAATATGCACAGACCACACTACCCTGAGGTTGAACTGCACCATTGCTCTACTTGAGCTCCTCTCACTGTGTGGCCTCAGGTAAGTCACTTCATCTCTCTTGTCATCAGTTTCTTTATCTGTCACATAACAGGTAGAAATAGATGATCCCAGTCCTCTGCAAACTCTGAAATTCTATTAGCTCAAAATTAAGAAGCTGACAAGCTGGGTAGATATTATTCCCATCAGTGTTTTTGTCGAATCATCTACCAACCTAATGAGGCTTTTTACACAGTCCACCTTCCAAGTTCACTTTGGGGAAGAAAGGGAGGAATGGGGGCAAATGGACATTACAGGACAGTGCTGGGAACCAAATATAAAGTTGATGGCAGTGTGCTGGTCACAGTGAGAGGAAATTGGTGGGGCGATCCTTGCATAAATAGGGTGCACTTTGGAATGAGCAAGCACTTTCAGTGAGTAAAAAATGTTATCTGACTGAAGCCAAGATGAAATCTACTTTTAAAAAATATTCTTTCTTTAAAGTTTGGCTCAATCTCTTGTTTTTCACTCTTCTTTATGTAATCTTGTGGGATGCGGCGTCAGAACGTCATAAATCATTCATGGTGCTCCAGGAAAAAAAAAAAAATCACTGGTGCAAAACAGTCACAATTTGAAATGTGAGAAGTTTTTTTGCATGAAACCCAAAGAAAAAACGTAATTTGTATGGTTCACGGCCCATGATGATCGCTAATTCCCAGTCACTATGTGGCTTGGTCATTTGTTTGGGGCTTCTTTTGCTTCATTTTAAATGGAGAGTGAGTTAAAGACATAGTCTGTCACAATTGTACTGCATTTTTCCAGGAGTCTTAGAAAAGATGCTATAGTAATGGCATTTGTGGAGACAATTGAAGCTGTCAGATTTTATTTCCTGTTTGAAGAAACCAAGAAAGCCCACTCCTTGTCCAAAAATCTCTTTTTCCACATGCCCATCACTGCTGTCCCTAATTACTGAGTTAATTAAATTCCTTTCCTAAAATATACTTTTCTCCTAAATCCATGTGCATAGACACAAGTAGCCCCCCAGCAGAGGTAACCCATAAAGCTAACTCTCAAATATTATTGCCTTAAATAAATTGGTTTAGCTTTATAATTTCAAATGTGGCAGCTATCTGTTATGAAATTTCTAATAAACAAGCAAATAATGGGGTTCTTTAAAACTTCTTTCATATTCATTAGCTCACTCAAGCTTCACAGAAGTAGCAAGGACTTATTGCTCATTCGTTAATTCATTTCTACAACAAACATTACTGACCATCAAGCGCTATATATAATGGTGGCTAAAGATACAGACAAGATAACGCTGCTTGCATAGACTCACAGTGTATGTATGGGGTGACAGATAGGTAAAAATCATTATAGAGAGACAAGTTAAAGTGCATACAACTCCCCAGAGTGAAATGCTTTGTCCTGAGTCAAACAGCTAGAAAGTTCTGGAGCAGAGATTTTGTCATAAGGCCCCCCACGTCTAAGCTCAGAACACTCTCAAAGAAATCCTTTAGCTTCTTGTCAGTTGACACATTTTGATGAGGAAAAGTGAGGAACAGAAAGCTCCCAGACTGAGGTCCTTTCTCTTAGAAGAATAATCTGGGTTAATTATCTTAGGAACCAATGAGTGACCAGCAGAACTGAGAGAATTCTCAGCAGAACAACAGAGGGAAGCACTCCCATAGGTCAATTTTACAATTTCTTCCTGTTAGTCCACAGAAAATGTCCAGGCTGGCACAGTGCCTGGCATTGGGTTAGTCCTTAAAAACTATCTGTTTACTCTTTGTCCAATTGAATTCAAATTAGTCATGTGACCACTTGTGGCTACATTACCAAATGACAGACGCTTGACCCAAAAACTTTTGAGATCTCAGTGACATTGCCTTGAGCTCCCAGTTCCTCAGCCTTAAACCATCCTCAAGATCTTGGCTGTTTCCTGGTGCTGAGAATCTTATTGTTTGATTCACTGCTACTATTCTACTCCCATGTCCCAAGGCACAGTCTTTCCCCCATTTTCCAAGAGAAAACTGTACAAATCATTTGCTAGCTTCCAAGAATTGACTAGACGTCACACAGTTATGGAGGGTAGTTATATCATGCACAACCCAGCACAGCTGATTCACTATCTTGCTGGTTCTACCACCCCTTCTCTGTCTCTGTCTCCCTTCCCAGAGCAATGAATATGCCCTTCCTCTTTGTTCAGGCACAGTTATACTATATATCCAGTTTCTATTGTAAGAGGACTTGTCAAGGTTATTTTTCTTCCTTACCAAGGTGAATCTCTTCTTAGAAAGGATTCTCAGACTAAGAGACTAAGAATTTTCTGCCTTTTATTCCACCCAAGACTGAAATCAAACCTGTAGACCACTGCCCTTTATTTTCAGTGTCTCCAGTGGTCACATGTTGAAAAGTAGTAGAGAGTTCCTATCATAATATCTCAGTGTAAATGTAAGGATTGATTTCACCTCACCCAATGCCTTACATATCCACCTGGCTTTGATTCTCTGGTACCGCATGGTGTGATGGTGCCACATGCTGTGATGGTTTCTGGGTCTGTGCAATAAGCAACAGAAAGAAAAATCATTAAACACCTACTATATACAAAACACTATGCTGGGGACTGGGAGGAATAAAGAATCATAACTGTTCCTGTCCATTAGGAACTCAAAAGCTAATCTCTGGCTTAAACTTACTATGAAATCTTAGGAAAACGACAGTGTCCAAACTTCAGTTTCCTCATCTATAATATCATGGTGTCCTAAACATTTATCTCATAGGGTCACTGCAAGGAGTAAATGAAATAAAGGGAAAAAAGGCAGGACAAGTAATGTTCTTGACTTGGCACGTGGCTAACAATAATAATAAATGGAAGGCAAAAATAAAACTCAATACAGATTGCTGAATGAAACAGGAAAACATGCACAATATAAGGCAGACTTGGATACCTTTTATTGGAGTGATACAAAGTACTAGGGTGGTACATGGGAAAGAACGTTTCACTCTAGTTCAGAGGATTGAGAAAGACTAGTCAGAGCAGATAGAAGTTGAGGAAGGCATGAAAAATGAGTAGGATTTGAACAAATGGTCTTGGGAGGTTCCCACAAGGAGTTGGTGATCAGTGTTGAAAAGTTGTATATTTCTGGCAGTGGTTTAGTCTTGAAAGTAATGATCTTGGATCCTACTGAAGCAGTATTGCTATATTCAGAAATGATTTGGTTGGTAGAACTCTTCAAAGTTTTATGCCTGAAATTCTACCTGATGCCTATGCAGTCTGTGGGTGACACAGAAGTATAAGCCTAGACATTACATTGCCTGAGGAAACATTTAGACTAATATTCAGTAGATGTCGCAACTGTGTGGGCACAACATCCCTGTGCCAGATACCTCTAATTATCAGTTCCCACAGCTCCAGTTAAAGGAGGTTCATCGCCAATACAATTTTGACCACAATTAACATGTTGAAAAGAACCAAAAGAGGGGAAATACACCAGGTTTATGAAAGATCATGGTAAGAAGGACAAAGCTTCCAAAAAGTATAATTTTTAAAGGAATCTTAATTTTATTACTAGCTTGACACTAGGTAAGCCACTCATTCTCTTTCAGCCTCAGAGTACCTCTCACACTCTTTGTAGCACTAATATCCTTAAACCTTTGATTCAAAATATAACAGAAATCAAGTATCACATTGCAGAGAAAATCAACTGAAATTGAACACATAAAACTGTTTGGTAATTTTTCAACTATAAAATAAAGAGATTTTTATTACTGCTATGAAATCGCCCAATTTCAGTTCAACAAGCAGCACACAAATCCCTAGGAATACAAAAGATGAATAATCCCACCCTGCACTTGGCATGCATTAGAAGCCTTGTATCCAGACATGGACATCACAGTTTAATAGAGATACCAGTACTGAATACCCTATGGTTTGGGGAGAAGCTGGACCTATTGCTGGGTCAGAAGCTGTCATCTAATTCAAAACTCCTATCAGAGCTATGTGGGAGGAACTAAAATTCTTTTAAATTACTTAGGGCAGAACAAATATCCACAGGTAGAAGTTCCACAGAAGTGAATTTCAGCTTGTATAAGGAAGAACATCCCAATAGTTAAGAGTTGCCCCACTAGAAAAGTTAGTGAGTCCCCAGTACCAGAAGCATTTCAGAAGGATCTGGAGAACTAGTTCTCAGAGTTGCTGTAGGAGACATTTCCACAATGTCAGCCCAGAAAATGTATAAATGTTCTCCCAGTTCTGAATCCCAAAGTCCCACCATATATAGAAATATTTATCATGGTTCATTCATTTACCCAATAAATATTTAGTGACTGGTTCTGACTTTGGAACCAGCATGGCTGGGTTTAAATCTCAACTCTGCCACTTCCTAGCTATAAGACTTTGGGGAGGTTAGCTTTGCTGTATCTTAGTTTCTTCATCTATAAGATGGGAATAGTAATAGTTTCTGCTCATAGAGTTGCTGTGAAGATGAAAGGAGATGATTTGTGTAAAGCGCTTTTGAACAATGTCTGACATATTATACACAGTCAATAAACAGCAAACATTGTTAACCATACTAGTATATGTTAGGCATTGAGCTAGACACTAAATCACTAGGGTTAGGAAAACAGACATTAATCCTATCTTTCTTGAGTGTAATGTCATCCAGTAGGGTATAAAAGATATTAGACAAAAAGTCAAAAAATACAAATACAGTTTCAAACTATGACAATTGCTATGAAGGAAAAAAAAAAAAGAGGATGCTATGATAGCATACAAGAGAGAAGATGAGGACTCATTTAGACTGGGAGGTACAGGGAAAAGTTCTTTGAGAACCTGTTATAATAGAGACATATCCAAGCACCAGTAATTTAAAGGGGTGCCAAATGCCTGGCCTTATTTTAAGTCAGCTAAGAAAGAAAACCAGCTATATGCTAGGGTATGAAGTCACTTGTCCATCTGAGTCCCAATTTGTGTATCAAGATTCACCTTAGTATAAACAGGTTCTCTTTGCTTTGGCTATTAGCTCCCATTTGATTTTTCTCTGGATCTATAAATTCATCAGTCTATCCATCTATCATACATACATCTATTCATCCATCTCTATCAAAGGATTCAAAGATATGTAGACTCCAATCCTAAGGAGCTCCTGTAAGGGAGCCTGAAAAGTGAAAGTGAAACTCACATAGTTGTGTCTGAATCTTTGCTACCCCATGGACTGTAAAGTCCTGAATTCTCCAGGCCAGAATACTGGAGTGGGTAGCCTTTCCCTTCTCCAGGGAATCTTCCCAACAGAAGAATCAAACCCAGGTCTCCTGCATTGCAGGCAGATTCTTCACCAGCTGAGCCATAAGGGATTCTGATATGAGCACAAATTCCTATAAGTGAAGATACATCAGGGAGATGGAGAGAAATGTTATGGAAATTTTAAGAAACTAGAAATTCAGCACAGATGAGGGAATAAAGGGAGAATTGTTTGGAAAAAGTGGTGTGTTGAAAGCAAAAGTGAGTCATTCAGTTGTGTCCAACTCTTTGCAACCCCATGAACTATACAGTCCATGGAATTCTCTAGACCAGAATACTGGGGTGGGTAGCCTTTTCCTTCTCCAGGGGATCTTCTCAACCCAGGAATCGAACCCAAGTCTCCCAAATTGCAGGTGGATCCTTTACCAGCCGAGCCACTGTTGAAGCATGCTGGAAAATTCTAAGCAAAGTGAATTTAAAGGAATCAAATCTTATTCAGCATTTGGGTTCTAAAATCAGTGCATAAAGCATGATTTGATGCAAAAAAAATCATAACTAGATGATAGTCAACATTCCTTGAAAATCCCTTGAGCAGGAGCCCTTCTGGAGAATGACATACCATCTCTCAAGAAATCCAGTAGAGCCAGTGTTTCCTCTAATCTTGAAGTCATTTACTGTTGGCTTCAGTTGAACATTCGATGAATCTGTGAGCTTCCTTTAAAGTACTATGTTGGAAAGTTAGCAAGGAAACACAAACTTTAAATGATACAATGGGCCAGTTAGACTTAATTAATATCTATAGGACATTTCACCCCAAAACAATGAATTTCACCTTTTTCTCAAGTGCTCATGGAACCTTCTCTGGGATAGATCACATCCTGGGCCATAAATCTAGCCATGGTAAATTCAAAAAATTGAAATCATTTCAAGTCTCTTTTCTGATCACAATGCAGTAAAATTAGATGTCAACTGAGGGGGAAAAAAACTGTTTAAAAAACGAACATATGGAGGCTAAACAACACACTTCTGAACAACCACCAAATCACAGAATAAACCAAAATAGAAATCAAAATATGCCTAGAAATGAATGAAAATGAAAACAAAACAACCCAAAACCTATGAGATTCAGTAAAAGCAGTGCTAAGGGGAAGGTTCATAGCAATACAAGCTTACCTCAAGAAACAAGAGAAAAATCAAACAAATAACCTAACTCTACACCTAAAGCAACTAGAAAAAGAAGAAATGAAGAACACTAGGGTTAGTAGAAGGAAATTAATCATAAAAATTCGGGCAGAAATAAATGAAAAAGAAACAAAGGAGACCATAGCAAAAATCAACAAAGTTAAAAGCTAGCTCTTTGAGAAGATAAATAAAATAGACAAACCATTAGCCAGACTCATCAAGAAAAAAGGGAGAAGAATCAAATCGACAAAATTAGAAATGAAAATGGAGAAATCACAACAGACAACAGAGAAATACAAAGGATCATAAGAAACTACATGCAAATAAAATGGACAACCTGGAAGAAATGGACAAATTCTTAGAAAAGTATTACTTTCCAAAACTGAACCAGGAAGAAATAGAAAATCTTAACAGACCCATCGCAAGCATGGAAATCAAAACTGTCATCAGAAATCTTCCAGCAAACAAAAGCCCAGGACCAGTCGGCTTCACAGCTGAATTCTACCAAAAATTTAGAGATGAGCTAACACCTATCCTACTCAAACTCTTCCAGAAAATTGCAGAGGAAGGTAAACTTCCAAACTCATTCTATGAGGCCACCATCACCCTAATACCAAAACCTGACAAAGATGCCACAAAAAAAAAGAAAACCAGAGGCCAATATCACTGATGAACATAGTTGCAAAAATCCTTAACAAAATTCTGGCAAACAGAATCCAACAACATATTAAAAAGATCATACATCATGACCAAGTGGGCTTTATCCCAGGGATGCAAGGATTCTTCAGTATTTACAAATCAATCAATGTGACACATGACGTTAACAAATTAAATATAAAAACCATGTGATTATCTCAATAGATGCAGAGAAAGCCTTTGACAAAATTCAACATCCATTTATGATAAAAACCATGCAGAAAGCAGGCATAGAAGGAACATACCTCAACATCATAAAAGCCATATATGATAAACCCACAGCAAACATTATCCTCAATGGTGAAAAGTTGAAAGCATTTCCCCTAAAGTCAGGAACAAGACAAGGGTGCCCACTCTCACCACTACTATTCAACATAGTTTTGGAAGTTTTAGCCACAGCAATTGGAGAAGAAAAAGAAATAAAAGGAATCTAGATTAGACAAGAAGAAGTAAAACTCTCACTGTTTGCAGATGACATGATCCTCTACAAAGAAAACCCTAAAGACTCCACCAGAAAATTACTAGAGCTAATCAATGAATATAGTAAAGTTGCAGGATATAAAATTAACACACTGAAACCCCTTGCATTCCTATACACTAACAATGAAAAAACAGAAAGAGAAATTAAGGAAACAATTCCATTCACCATTGCCATGAAAAGAATAAAATACTTAGGAATAAATCTACCTAAGGAAACAAAAGACCTATATATAGAAAACTATAAAACTCTGATGAAAGAAATCAAAGATGACACAAATAGATGGAGAAATATACAATGTTCATGGATCAGAAGAATCAATATAGTGAAAAGGAGTATACTACCTGAAGCAATCTATAGATGCAATCCCTATCAAGCTACCAATGGTATTTTTCAGAGAACTAGAACAAATAATTTCACAATTTATATGGAAATACAAAAAAATTTGAATAGCCAAAGCAATCTTGAGAAAGAAGAATGGAACTGGAGGAATCAACCTGCCTGACTTCAGGCTCTACTACAAAGCTACAGTCAAGACAGTATGGTACTGGCACAAAGACAGAAATATAGATCAATGGAACAAAATAGAAAGCCCAGATAAATCCACTTACCTATGGACACCTTATCTTTGACAAAGGAGACAAGAATATACAATGGAGAAAAGACAATTTCTTTAACAAGTGGTGCTGGGAAAACTGGTCAACCACTTGTAAAAGAATGAAACTAGAACACTTTCTAACACCATACACAAAAATAAACTCAAAATGGATTAAAAATCTAAATGTAAGACCAGAAAGTATAAAACTCCTAGAGGAAAACATAGGCAAAACCCTCTCTGACATAAATCACAACAGAATCCTCTATGACCCACCTCCCAGAGCAATAGAAATAAAAGCAAAAATAAACAAATGGAACCTATATTAAACTTAAAAGCTTTTGCACAATGAAGGATACTACAAGCACGGTGAAAAGACAGCCTTCAGAATGGGAGAAAATAATAGCAAATGAAGCAACTAACAAAGAATTCATCTCAAAAATATACAAGCAACCCCTGCGGCTCAATTCCAGAAAAAATAAACGACCCAATCAAAAAATGGGCCAAAGAACTAAACAGACATTTCTCCAAAGAAGACATACAGATGGCTAACAAACACATGAAAAGATGCTGAACATCACTCATTATCAGAGACATGCAAATCAAAACCACAATGAGGTACCACCTTACACCAGTCAGAATGGTTGCTATCCAAAAGTCTACAAACAATAAATGCTGGAGAAGGTGTGGAGAAAAGGGAACCCTCTTACACTGTTGGTGGGAATGCAAACTAGTATAGCCACTATGGAGAACAGTGTGGAGATTCCTTTAAAAACGGTAAATAGAACTGCCATATGACCCAGCAATCCCACTTGCTGGGCATACACACTGAGGATACCAGAATTGAAAGAGACATGTGTACACCAGTGTTCATCACAGCACTGTTTATAATAGCCAGGGCATGGAAGCCACCTAGATGTCCATCAGCAGATGAATGGATAAGAAAGCTGTAGTACATATACACAATGGAATATTATTCGACTATTAAAAGAATGCTTTTGAATCAGTTCTAATGAGGTGGATGAAACTGGAGCCTATTGTACACAGTGAAGTAAGTCAGAAAGAAAAACACAAATACAGTATATTAACATATATATATATGGAATTTAGAAACATGGTAATGACCCTATATGTGAGATAGCAAAAGAGACACAGATGTAAAGAACAGACTTTTCAATTCTGTGGGAGAAGGCGAGGGTGGGATGATTTGAGAGAAAAGCACTGAAACATGTATATTATCATATGTGAAACAGATCACCAGTCCAGGTTCAATGCATGAGACAGGGTGCTCAGAGCTGGTGCGCTGGGGTGACCCTGAGGAATGGGATGAGGAGGGAGGTGGGAAGGTGGTTCAGGATGGGGAACACATGCACATCCATGGCTGATTTATGTCAATGTATGTCAAAAACCACTACAATATTGTAATTAGCCTCCAATTAAAATAAATAAATTAATTTTAAAAAATAAAGTGCTACATTGGATAAAAAATATGAATTCTTAAATTTTTACATATGAATTCTTAAATCACATGGTGTGAGGTCCATGGGAGGGGCGAGAAGCAGTCACTGCCACACCTCCCACATCTTCCAGAATGGCACTCACCACTTCACATGTGGAAAGGGGAAGAGCTGCCCCAAGAGCTTACCTATTAGTTCACTCTTACTTTCTGCCTCTCTCTACCAATTAGCCTTTTTTTTTTTTGCCAAATAAATAGTTAAATTTGCATGCATTATATAGAAATGATGTGTATCCAATATAACACCATCAAAGACCTGAGGTCAGCAAAGAATTATGCTTTCAGGAAATAACTTACTTACACAAGATAGCTGAAATTTGCGGGTCTGTATTAGTTTCCTAGGGCTGCCATAAGAAACTACCACAAACTGTCTTGGAAAAATAGAAATTTATTCTCTCATAGTTCTGAAGCCTGAAAGTCTGGAATCCAGGTGTCAGCAAGACCATATACTCTCTGGAGGCTCTAGGGCTTTGCCTCTTTCAGCTTCTGGTAGCTCCACATTCCTTGGCTTCTGGCAGCAAAGTTCCCATATCTTTGCCTCTGTCTTCCTGTGGCCATCTTCCCTGGATCTCAATCTTCTCTCTTCCTTGCCTTAAAATGACATTGGGTTCAGGGCTCACTCTAAATTCAGGATAATCTTACCCTGAAATCCTTTATTAACATCTTCAAAGACCTCATTTTTCAGATAAGATCACATGCATAGGTACACGACGCTAGAATTTGGACCTATCTTTGGGGAGCCACCATCTAAACCACTATAAGATTTAAGAAAGAGAGTAATAAAAGCAGATTGAAGCCCTATTTTGACCAGCTTTGAATGCCAATTTCAAATGTCTTTGAGGGTTCTTTGCAGAGTTGTAATGCTAGCAACCTTGACTTCAACAACTGTTCAAACACGTATACTATAGGGCCCCCACCTCTGCCTCACCACCACTATCTGACACCCTGCAACCCTTCTTCCCTTACTTTGATTACTCATTGGGATCATTGCAGTTCAGGAAGCATTGACATACTTCAGTGTCTGCTTTTCCATGTCCTAATTAAAACTCCCATCCCATATCCCATCCTCTACATGTGGTGGTGTTGTTTAGTCGCTAAGTTATGTCTGACTCTTAGGACCCCATGGACTGTAGCCTGCCAGGCCCCTCTAATGATGGTTAATCAAGTGAAATAATCTTCATTAGGAAAGCACTGGCTCATCAACATTATTAAAAAACCTATACACAGACTTCCCTGGTGGTCCACTGGTTAAGAATTTACCTGCCAACACAGGGAACACAGATTCAATCCTTACTCCAGGAAGATTCCACATGCCACAGGGCAACTAAGCCATACAGCCGCAACTACTGAAGCCAGCATGCTCTAGAGCCTGCTTTCTGCAACCAGAGAAGCCACCACAATAAGAAGCCCATGCACCGCAATTATAGAGTAGCCCCAATTCACCGAAACTAGACAAAGCCCACAGGCAACAACAAAGACCCAGCACACCCCAAAAATATAAAAAATTTCAAAATAAATTAATAAAAAAAATTTTAATCCCTATATGCATCGCCCAGAAAGTGTGATACCAGATCCTTCTAGGGAGATGCAGCTGCTGCCAGAGACACCACCTGAAGCTGATGGGAAGGAGCCAATGCCCTGGCTAGCCCCTTCTTCTTGCCCCCAGATCTCTCACCATTGGCCAAACCCAGCTAGAAGCTAGCTACCACAGAAGCATGGAAATAACAGCTTGCAGAAATCAGTTCCTGAGACATAGAACAGGGGAGGGAGGAAAAGGCATGGATCTGAAGACACACAGGCCCAGGACCAACATGTATTATCATCCCCATTTTATAGAGCAGGTCATGGAACTCAGCAAAAGTTATTAGTTGCCCAGAGTCACATAGCTAGTAAGTATTAGTGTGGATTTTGAGTCCAAGTCTATCTGAATCCAAACCCTGAGTTGTTGCCATGGTCTGATCTCTCTACCATCATGGACAATTCAGTTTTGTTTTGTCCAGTTGCCTTGCTCCAGAGGCAGGTTTGGGGCTTCCCTTGTAGCTCAGCTGGTAAAGAATCTGCCAGCAATGCGGGAGACCCCAGCTCAATTCCTGGGTTGGGAAAATCCCCTGGAGAAGGGATAGGCTACCCACTCCAGTATTCTTGGGCTTCCCTGGTGGTTCAGATGGTAAAGAATCTGCCTGCAATGTGGAAGACCAGGGTTTGATCCCTGGATTGGAAAGATTCCCTGAAGGAGGGCATGGCAACCCACTCCAGTATTCTTGTCTGGAGAATCCCCATGGACAGAGGAGCCTGGTGGGCTACAGTCCATGGAGTTACAAAGAGTTGTATATGACTGAGCAATTAAGCACAGAGGCAGCTTAGGGTTCTGAGAGGCTGTTTTAAGAGGACCTTCTCTGGATTTGAGATTTGGATTTTTTGAAGGACACAGAAATGTACTGCTTCATTTCTCACTTCATGGAAGGACTTGCCATACCCACTGCTGTGAATGCTATCAGCTCAAGCAGGACTGTGTCAGCATCAGAGAGCCACCTTGCCCAAAGTTGTGCCCTTCCCTGGCAGCCCATGTCCAATAACTGATAAAGGCTGGTTTTTTTTTGGACACACTGCAGCAGAACAACACAAATGAACATCAGAGTTCTACCTCTCCCACTGCCCAATCCCAAGGTGTTGGTCCATCTCCCTCCTACAGGTGTTGGTCCCTAACACCAACCCTGTCTCTGTACCAGCTTTTAGAGAACTCAACCTATGATGACTTTTGTTGTTATTGTTCTCACCTTGGCCCATAACGCCTCAATGTACACATACTAGTTGATGGTGTGGAAACATCCAATATAGTGGAAGCAATAGGGGTAATGTCACCTACTTTCCTCTTAGACTGTGTCTACAGGCTTCTAAATCTGCCCTCACTGAGATTGTTCTGATTGAGACTGACAAGCAATTGAACAACTCTCAGATGGGGAGGCACTTGGTCATTTTCTTCATGTTCATCCTATGCTGGTCCTCCCAGAATGAATCACCAGGAAAGCATTTGATCAGAACTTCTGTAGAAGCACATCCCCCAGCTCTTTAACCTCGTGGCTTGTTTCTTGTGCAGAGGGTAGGAAATGCCTTCAGAACCCTCTACTGTCTTGATGGCAGGAACTGAAACCCACTCTAGCATCCCTTAGCACTTTTGCATGTTAGAATCTGCCTGGAAGTGGCCAAGATTGGACTCTGCATTTCTGCAAAATGCTTGAAGGTGTGCTTAAATTCATTGGTTTCTGACCCCCAGCCCTCTCAGCCATGATGAAGGGAATTCTAGAAGACATCAAGTCTGCCTCTCTGACCTTGAAGAAGGACCCCTCTCTCCAACACACCCATATTTTTCCTTTAAAATGAAAGAAATTTCCTTTTTTCTTGGCTCTCCGATCAGATGGGAGTGAGGTGCAGAAGCTCTGTAGGACTCTAGCTAACCTCCCACACACCCTGTTTTCTTCCCTGCCAACTAATTCCTGCCCTTAACCTTCTTAGGTGTCAGTACAACACCTATTATTCATGGCTTCATTGACATTTCTTCCCAATCCCCAAAGCTGGTGGTGACTCATCCTCTCCTGTCGCTGAAGGGCATCATTGGGCTGTGTACAATGCACCACATGAAATCCATGCTAGCTCTTCTCTGATGCCTTTCAACAGAGGCTCCCTGGAAACTTTTTAATTTGATGACCTAAAGAAAAACACAAAGATTTTCAATTTTATAGCCTGTAGACTTAAATTAAGCCTCCTTCCTGGGTCATGCAGGGACCCAAGGACTCTGGACTTGCCTTGGCGGAGGAGAGTCCCCAGGTTAGTTTAGCAAGAGTCTAAAATGTCCATTACCTTTGCTTGGAGGATGTGTTTGAACACATCCACCCACCCCCAAAATGCTCTTAGCATGGAAGAGGAATGATACTTCAATGCAAGCCTCTTTCTGCAGACAATGTCTTTGGATTTTCCATGGGATATGTTTTTCCTAAAAAGAACTGAGAACTTACTGGGCTAGATGGAACTGAGGAGGCTTACTCCCAGATAAAATTTGTGTCTCCACAGCACTAATGACATCATATAGGTTGGCAACTTCCTAGGAGGTTGCATCCAACTCCCTAACCTTATCAGCCCTTGACTGTTTGGTAGGATAGATTCTCCTCACTACCATCCTTACAGCCTGAACCATAGTGATGTGTGGATAAGAGAAGGGGGTCTCTGGTAATGGGACTTAGTAGAGAGAATGACAGTGACCCTTTTAGTAAAATCACAAGCAGTATAAAAAGAGGAAGTCCATCCTGCAGGGCGAAGGTTTGCAGTCTTGCAGATGTAGTGCGTGATGGCAGACAACAGTTACAGCATTTGCTGTCACTTCCCCCATCCTCTAGCTCCCATCTCTGTATCTTCCAAGCCACAAACACAACCCCATCCAACAGCAAAATCTGAAAGCAGTCACTCACATCCCACACTTGAGATCAAACCAAGGAAGAGATATAATTTGGGGGCTAAAGCCAGGACACAATGTGTGACCTCTAGACTAGTTCTCAAATGTGTTGGTTTACTCCATGCAGTTCAGTTCAGTTCAGCCACTCCATTGTGTCCAACTCTTTGGGACCCCATGAATCGCAGCACACCAGGCCTCCCTGTCCATCACCAACTCCCGGAGTTCACTCAGACTCACATCCATCGAGTCAGTGATGCCATCCAGCCATCTCATCCTCTGTCATCCCCTTCTCCTCCTGCCCCCAGTCCCTCCCAGCATCAGAGTCTTTTCCAATGAGTCAACTCTTTGCATGAGGTGGCCAAAGTACTGGAGTTTCAGCTTTAGCATCATTCCTTCCAAAGAAATCCCACAGCTGATCTCCTTCAGAATGGACTGATTGGATCTCCTTGCAGTCCAAGGGACTCTCAAGAGTCTTCTCCAACACCACAGATCAAAAGCATCAATTCTTCGGCACTGTGCCTTCTTCACAGTCCAACTCTCACATTCATATATGACCACTGGAAAAACCATAGCCTTGACTAGACGGCCTTAGTCAGCAAAGTAATGTCTCTGCTTTTGAATATGCTATCTAGGTTGGTCATAACTTTTCTTCCAAGGAGTAAATGTCTTTTAATTTCATGGCTGCAGTCACCATCTGTAGTACCTTTCTTTAAAATTTAAATGTGCATATAAAATTGTGAAGTTAGACATAAAAATATAGTTTCCTGATTTCTCTGGAAAAATAAAATCATCTTACCACATCATGCTAGAATTGCTGATGGCCACTACCAGCTAGAGCTGGTTGACTGACCCCAGCCACTTTACAAGAAATCCTCACTCTCCAATTTGCTTCTCTTACACAGGGCCTGTTTCACCTTTCTATATGGCTCCTACAGGCAACCAAGTCTGAGTCTCTTGGGTTAAGGCAGGGAACAGAGAGAAAAGAGAGAAAGTCAAATGAGAAGAGGTACTATTTATACAATATGTATATCCATGATGTATGTATGTTAAAATGCTTTGGGATACATGTACATATATAACAACATATCTGACTAAAAGTTGCTTAAACAGTAAGGACTTTTAATGCTTTAACAGAAATTGGCAAGTTGGCAGATGCAGGGTTAGATCAGTTGCTCAACAATTTCAAGACTCTGGGTCAGCTTCTCTGAAGTGTTTTGTTGCTCTCTCCTCATGGTGACCAGATGGTTGCCACAGCTCCAAATACCACATCCTGACTGAATGACATAGGAAAGAAAGAAAAGAGAGACTAGAGTTTCTCCTCTCATGTCTCTCATCAAAGACAAACTTCTTTCCAGAAGATTCCAGAGGACTTTGTCACAGGTCTCATTGGTGGGAGCAAAACAACATGACCACTGCTAAGCCAACTGTTTGCAAATGAGAATGGGATCATCATGTTTGAATGAGCCCAAACATGGTTCATCCCTGGATCTAGTAGAGGGGTCCACTTTGTATATTGCTACCCAACCAGTTCTGCCAAAAAGAAGGGAAGAATGTAGGTGTTTGTAAAACCTACCACCTGTGAAAGATGTGGCCGTACAGGACATCCCAAGATTCTACTAAGATGGCTCCATGTCAGCTGGGATGCTGGGAAAGACCTAAAATATGGCTGAGCAGAATCAGCCCCTGTGGTGTCTGTAGGAGTGGTAAGATAAGGATGGAATACACAGTGAAGGACCATTGCCCCTTCTTATGGACTCCATTTTGCCTAGCTGACAGTAAGATCATCTTGTTATGAATTCTATCACCCCTTTCCACAGTTAAGGGCCTGGCATTTCGTTCAGATATTCATCTGGCCATTGGGAGGGTTGATTCCCATCCTGACCTCATCCCAGAATTTGCTCTCCAGGTTTTCTTTCCCCTAAGGGTGCGTAAAACACCATTGCCCTTGGGAGCAAGGCTGGGACTCAGTCCTGCAGCTGGAAGGACAGTTCATCTGGCTAAAGCTCTTTCCCAAAGGAACCGATGATGTGGCTTCTGGAATTAGAGCCTCGGGTCATAAATCAGAGCTTGTTGCCTGGTCCCTTGTCACCTCTTCCCTGGCTCAGTCAGTCCCAGGCATCCTCAGAGTCCCAGGCTCTGGGAAATGGTTAGCAAGTAAAGCTTTAGCTCCTGGTCCTATGTACCCTCTCCTCTTATAACCTACTCTGCTAAACTGGAAAGACTGAATGATGTTGATGGTCTTAGAAGGCCCCAGGACAATAGGAAGACCCTGTCAAAGCCCTTTCCATCCCACTGCATATTAAAATATCAGACTAGGAGCCTAGTCATGGGAGTCCTTCATGCACTATTTGCCAGATGCCCAATCCAAAATAGCACATCAGTTAGCAAATTTCAAAAACTGAGAAATAAAATAATTATTTCTATATTCTATATTGACATCATGCTCTCCAGGCTTCTGAATACCTTCAAACCCACTGCCTCATCAGATACTGCTGATGACCCTGAGCAGCCACCAGTGATGGGATCAAAGAACAAGTTTCTCATCATAGCCACCATCTTATTGACTGCCTGCTGCATGCCAGGCACTGTGCTAAGCACTTTACATCCATCTCATTTAATGCTCTCAACAGCCCTAAGAGGCAGGTATCATTACTGACCCCATTTTACAAGTGAGAGACCCCAAACGCAGAAAGATGGTGCAACTTGCCCAAGGTAGCAAGCGACAGAGCCAGGTTTCAAGCTCAGGTCTGTCTGGTTCCAAAGCCTGGGCTTTTAGTAATCACTATGTTATTCTTTCAGTGGTGTTTTAATGGTGGCTGGAGTGACTGCTCTTCATCTCATGCATAAGCTTGGGCACTATACCATTAATGTGACTTCCTTCCACTTCCTGCTTCTTCCTTCTCTCCCTGGACTCACTTCCTGCTTTCTGTTGCCCTCTGACTTTCCCTGGGAAAACCTTCAAGACTCAAGTTCTGGGTTGGGTTCTCTATATCCTGGAAGAACAGGTCCAGGGCTCTTCAAGTTTGTCCCATCAGGACTCCAAGACTGCACTAGGCCTGAGAATCAGAGGTGGAAACTGGCAGGACCAAACACCAGACTAGTCTCAGGCAATCCTGACATGTTGGGGAGGTCAGGACCAGCAGGCCCAGAAGGACCCACTTGAATCAAGAGTTCATAGGTGAGCAACATCTCCTACTTATGCCACATTCAGGGCCAGGAGCCAATGTGAAACTCAGGGACCAAGAAGAAGAGCATATGAGGGAAGAACACAGGGTCTGTACTTGGACAACAGGTATCTAGTCCAAGGGATTGCCCACCTCAGCTAGGAGCAAAGGCTTAGGATCACATGTAAGCCACCTGAGAGCCATGGGAGCTAAGAGGGGGACACACACTCAAAGCAGAACTCTGGGCCATGCAGAGGGCTCAGAAGTAAGGGGCCAATAGAACAAACAGTCTCAGACAAATTTGGCAGTCCCTGTTCTGCCGGGTACAATCTGACCAATTAGTTCAACTAAAGTATTATTGACTGCTTCATATTCAAATTCATCTCTCTCAGGGGGCACATAAGCAATATACTTGTACCATCTCAAATCCTTAGCATAACCCCGAAACATAGTAGATATCAGTGAGCTACCATTTTACAGATGAGAAAACTGAAGGTTGAAGAGCTTAGGTGACCTACCCCAGGTCTTCTAGGAGAAGAGACAGGATTGGAGCCCTGGTCTTCCTGACTCCCTAGAAAATTTTCTTTCGTTTCTAGCATATCTCTTACCCAAGAACCATAACTGGCATCCTCATACACCAGGAAACTAAAGAGATCCTGCATGTATCCAGTTGTCAGCTAAGATCTTCAAGATAAAATCTTCTAGATACTGCCTCTGTCAGCAGTGTTCTGGGTGCCTCAAGTGCAACAGGAGATGAGACACAGAGTCTGCACTTGAAGAACTCCCTGCCCACCCCTCCCACTGGACTTTGCCAGTGTCCCTCAAAGCCCAGCAAAAAGCCAGCTGCCTCTCCTTATCCTTCCCTGGCCCTTGGGAGGGCAGGTTGAGTCTGGTGTTGCATTTGCCCCCATGAACTTGCTCTGCCCATTATGAAACCATGGTGTTGACAGGTGCAGGACCATTGGGTGAGTGGATTAGACTGGATCATTTTGAATCTAAACTGCATCCTCTGTGATCAGAGGCTTCTACAGGCTCAGAGAGGCTTCTGTTTGTTTGGAGCTGGGAGGATTTGCTCAGATTAGCATAGAGATTGTCTGCGCACCAGGAAAAAGGGCCCAGTGGCTGCCTATAGCCCAGCTAGAACACAGTCAGCTCAACTCCTCCCCGTGGACAACAAGCCTTGGAGTGACACAGCACTTCTGTGGGCTCCGGCAGCAACAGGCGCCTGCTTCTAAGAGAGCACAGTGGTGGGAATGACATCTCTTGGTTATCTTATCGCTCTCCATCACTGAAGCTCCTTAGGAATGATTTCAGCCCCCTCTCCAGAAGCCAGGGCTATAAATAAAGACTCCCCAGGGATGCTGAATCCTGCCCTTTATCCCAATCGCCTCTGTGACTCATCCCACAGGCAGATTCTTCTTCCATCTTCTTGATTATAGGGAGGGGGAAGTGAAAGTCTGTGCCTGTCTGTGTGAGTGAGTGTGCATGGCCATGCTTGTCTGCATGCTGTGTGCATTTTTGTAGGTGCAGTCTGGGTGCACACATGCGTTATCTGTGCATGGAACTCTGTGTGTATACTATATCTATTTGTGACTCAGTATTTAATTTTAGAGGATAAAAAGACCATGAAGTCTCACATAAATTTTGCCATAAGGACTGTTAGCTAAGCCTCCATATTAAGTCACATCTACTAGTATTTATTAAGACCCTTCTTTGTGCGCAGCCCTATGCTAAGCAAGGAGAATAAGACATAGCTATATCATCTTAACTACAGCTGCTTAAAGCAAATAAGATCCCTGAATTGGCAGTGGCAGTTGAGAAAGCATTTCAAGAAAAGCCTCACCTGAGGCAGAGGAGAATCAAGAAAACAATTACTGAGTTCCTTCTCTGTACTAGATCTTTACTAAGTGCCCCATCATTTATTTCTCATAACAAGAACATCCCACAAATGAGAAAACAGCCTCAGAGAAGTTAGATAGCTTACCTGAAATCATGCAAACCCTAAAGGTCCAAGGTAAAATAAGAACCTAGAACTTTGGGGCAGTTCTTAGAGGTCCTCTCCTCTAAACTTTCTGGAGAAGGCAATGGCACCCCACTCCAGTACTCTTGCCTGGAAAATCCCATGGACGGAGGAGCCTGGTAGGCTACAGTCCATGGGGTCGCTAACAGTCAGACACGACTGAGCGACTTCACTTTCACTTTTCACTTTCATGCATTGGAGAAGGAAATGGCAACCCACTCCAGTGTTCTTGCCTGGAGAATCCCAGGGACGGGGGAGCCTGGTGGGCTGCTGTCTATGGGGTCGCACAAAGTCAGACACTACTGAAGTGACTTAGCAGCAGCAGCAGCAGCATCTAAACTTTCATCTAATATTTGCATCAACCCTATAAAATTCCTTAAAACTCACCATTTGGCCCCTTGGTAGAGAACTCAACTTTCTAGACAAACTGTTCTATCTATAGACAGTGCCAAACTGCTAGAAAGTTCTCTCCTATGTTGAATCCCCATCAACCTTCATCTCATTTCTGCCTGTCAACTCTTTTGCCCTCTGGGCCAACAAAGTCTAATTCCTCTTTCTATCACTTCCCTTCAAATAAAGGATGACCACTGTCAAACTGTTTCCTCACCAATGTTTCCTTCAGCCATTCCACACTTGAGATAATTTTGAATCTCTAAATATTTGTTCATCACTGTATCCATCATGCTAGTATGCACAGTACTGACACAATTTGGTTAAGTAAATATCAGTTCAATGACTAAAACAAGCCCTTTCAGGGTAGATGGCACCGTGACTTTTTTCATTAAGATTTTTATCTTAATTAAGGATTTTCCATTGCCAGTGTGCCTATTCTGACTAGTTCAACTGAAAATTCAGGTTTAAAGGAAGCATCCAAGGGACTCTAAAGTAAGCTAAATATGAAAGTATTAAAGGGACTTGTGGAATGAGAACAATATCGGAGAGCACCTACCACCCCCTCTCTCTGCTTCCTCATGTTCTCTGATCTGTACTTTCACTTTTTGTATCTACTATGTTCTCTTCTTGGCATGCTGGTTTCCACTATTGCTCATGGTCCAACATGATGATTGTCCCATAGCCATATTCCCATATAGCTCCATGTCCATCAGCATAAGTATCAGGGAGTCTGTGTCTCAGTAGAGAGGAACTGATTGGTCATACTTGAGTCAGGTGACTAATTCTAGGCCAGTCAGCAAAGGCTAGTAGGCAACAGGGAGGGATCATCAAGTACAAACACGCATCCTTTAGTACCTCTGTAGCAAAGCTTCCAAGAGCATGTTTAAAAGGGAGGGAAGATTCTTTGAAAAAGGAATATGGGTGAATAGAAATGATGGTACCTCTTGTACACCTTTAAGTATCAGATTATACATCTATCTGTATGGCACATGACGCTCTCAGAGAAGCAGTTTATCCTTAGGCTGTCTAGACATGGGCTATAGGGACTAGGGACTTTCAGAACTTCTAGTGTTTCTGTAATTCCACTTCAGGGCCATAAGGCCCTGAAAAGCCTGACTAGTGGCCATAGGTGGCCTGGAGAGGGCTCAAGCTTTGCACCTGCAGGAGGATGTTCTACTGGAGTTACTGTGGCTCTTTAGATCTTATCAGTAATCTTGGCCATCTAATACAGAAGATTCAGTCAGCAAATAAACACATAAACAGCCCATTTTCTTCTTCCCTGTATGCAGAGAGAAGGTATGTGCACATGGAGTGATGAGGATTATGGTTAGGGAAGGGCTAGAGAGAAGAGGAATGTGGCTGTTTTGTAGAAAGAAATTAAAATTGATTGACTTCTAGACTAGAAAGTCCCTTAGAGACCATCTAGCCCTGTAGACATCAAACTGTGTTTCTCAGACCTCTAGGGTTCCTTAAAAACCAAAGGAAGAGGTAACAGGAGCAGCTCAGTAAGCAGATTTCCACCCACCACCACCACCACCTGGCTCACCTGCATTTTCCCAGCAGCTCACCTGCATTTTCCCAGCAGCACAGCAATTCTGCTGTTCTTAATATTATATGTTGCATTTCTGTGTGCTATTTCACTCTTTTATAGGTGAGTAAACTGACTGCCGAGAGGGGAGTGACTTGCTCAGGGTCACACAGATAGCCAGAGTCCAAGCAGAGCTGCTTCCAGCTATGCTGACTCCCAGAGTCCTCTCTCTCTGTTGGCACAGGTCATACTGAGACAAGAAAGGGAACAATGATTTTTGACAGGGATAAGTATCATAACAGCTAACCATCTGTGTTTTCTTCCTACAGCAAAGTGTCAGGCGTTCACTCCTGACACTTTTCCATCACCCAGTAGCCCAGACATACAGCTGTGCTTGGCAATGTTCAAGCGGGAGGACAGTGATGAACTGGTAGCTTCAGGGCTCAAACCCCCTAAAGGGCCAAATCACTCCTTAGGTGTCTATTTTGCAATTACCTAATTCATAAAAGGACCTCATAGCAGTTAGGGTAATTTAATTGCAATCAACAGAGCCCAACTCTAACTAGCATGAAAGAGAGATTGAGAGAGAATATTGAAGAGCCTTCCAAACTGCCAATGTCAAGTCACCATGGATGGAATGAATGAAGGTCAATCAATTTTCCCAAGATTGCAAGGTCATGGGAGGAGACAGATGGATGAACATAGGTCACATGACCACCTCCTTAGTATCCACTGATATTCGTTTGTACAACTGCTTGTTCCAGGCTCTCCAGGTCACCTTATTTACTGCTTCCCTTGAGCCAAGTCTTGGGTAGCATGGCTCAAGCAGTCACAGGCTACCTATTTCACAAGTGGCCCTTGTTCCTTCTCACCTCTCCCGCCTTGACCTGCTTTTGTCAGGCTTTCATCACTAAGAATCATAACACCAAACTATTGTCAGATCCCCCCACGTAGAGTTTCCTTGCTGTCTCAGTATCTTGGAACCTAGTGTTATGATTCCTTCGACTCAACATACAATTTCTTACTGTGCCCTCTCTTCTGGGAATCTGGGGATGGTTACTTTGGGGCCAGAATAGAGGGCAAGATGCAAAAAAGCATAGCATTCAGAATTATCCCCCTTCTTTGACAGACCATCTAAGAACTGGACTCAAATTTAGAGTTGGTTCAATTCAAGAGCTAAGGGGCAACTCTTGTTCCCCATCTCCATTCATGAATTCTAGCCTAGAGCAAACAGTCAGCTCCAACATATTTCCTCACTAGTTCTCCAAGAAGATCTATGGGAACTTCATATAGACTGAATCCCTACCTCAGAGTCCCTGCAGCAGACACAATTAGGTTCACCCCATGGATTTTGCTGCAGAAACATTTAAACACATAACCTCCAAAGTCACTTCTAGCTCTAAGTGTTTGTGATTCTCTAAGGAAACAAAGGGAATTTATTTCTAAGAAGAGGGTGATGAATTTCTTACTCAATGAGCCATAATTCACTGTGCCAGATGCTGGAGACTTCCTGGCTGATCATTGAGAACACTACCATAATGCTGAATTTCTGCCATTTGCTTGGGAGTTTATGACATC
Organism: Ovis canadensis; assembly: GCF_042477335.2. NCBI lineage: Eukaryota > Metazoa > Chordata > Mammalia > Artiodactyla > Bovidae > Ovis > Ovis canadensis. Next base: position 84,058,856 of record NC_091249.1, read on the forward strand.
AGAGAGCAGAGTCTGACCTGACCCTTGGAGGAAAAATGTTATCTAAACCATGAGGTGATAGACTCTGTCTACCCTTGGAACCAAAAACATCACTTTCTGGTTGACTCAGGCCAATTGACCAGAGGCTGAGCAGTTGCTGATAGCTGATTGAACAGACCAGAAAAATGGTCTATGCCATCTGCTCAACAAACAGCCTTCATTGTGGCCAAAAGCCAAGGGTAAATTAAAAAGAAAAAAAAAATCAATTTAATTATGCATGTGACTAAGCTGTGTTTCATGATGAGAGAACTAAAAAGAAATTTGTTGTCCCACATAACTGAAGAATATTTTCCCAGTCTCCAAATGGCATGCCAGTATGTTTTGAGTTGTTTCTCCAAAATGGGAATGGTTTTTTCATCAATCATCCACACTGATTCTTCTTTTTTTAAAAAAAAAAGTATTAGCCATACAATATATGACCACAACACACAGAGGCACTAGAATTGTTCAAATGTACCACTCTTCAATCCAAAACACTATTTGAGGTGGGCTTGCCATCTTGGGTGGAGGAAGGATTCCCAGGTATGTTTCTGAAGTAGAGAAAGGCAGACACATTGGCACTTAGTCAACTGTATCATCAGCTCAGTTACACAACTCACTGTTGTAAGTGACAGTTGTTGGGATCTTGAAATCAATTTCCGTTGGCTGGTTCTGAGTAACTCTGCACACCTGGAGTGTTTGGCTTGAAGTATTTCTGAGAAGGGAATAAAAGTTGGAAATAGAAATGGTACATTTCAGTTGCCCTCTCATTAGAAGAGGCAGGGATCAAACAGCCCAGCACACACTGAGAATGCTGAGTAAGATCAGACTCATGACTCTCAGAACAGAAAAGAGACAGAGAACAAGCAGTCCAAAGCAAAAGCTGATGATTAAAAAAAGGAATAATAAAAGCAATAATAGTGAAACTTATGAATGGTAGAGATTTTAGTCAAATGCCTAGCCAGCATCCATATGTCCCTTCTTCTTTCCCAACAGAACTTCCGTTTTCTTCGGACACCCAACCTCCCTCCATGTAGCCTCAGGCGAAGCTGACTGAACCCCTCAGAGCCAAGGTGAGTTCCACTGGTTAAATGCTTCTTATAAGTAATTGGTCAAAATGGGCATGTGACCCAATTCTTAACAATAAGATATATGCAAAAGCTTGCTGGTGAGATTTTTAAAAAAACAAAAATTTATTTGCTTCAAATAGAGAGTCATAGGACAGACATCCTTCTTCCTCAGGGCGTTGATGTATTTAGATACGGTGCCTGAAAGTAAGGCAGCCATCCTGATAACCAGCCTAAGAGTGGAACCAACACTCAGGATCACAAATAGAAATATGGAAAGAGCCAGGTTCTTGATGATGTCACTGAGGAACTAGTTTAACTAATCCTGCAGATATCCTCTCCCTAAACTTTCAGTTATATGAGCTATTACACTTCCTTCTTTAAACCACTCTTGGATAGAGTTTCAATTACTTGCATCCAAAAACATCCGAAGTTAGAGAGTGCTTACTATGTTCCAGTCACTGTGCCTGGTACCCTATAAGCAAAAGAGTAATAATTTTCCCTTGTTTACCTTGTGGTGCCCTATAAGCCAAAGGGAAATAATTTTCTCTTATTTACCTTGTAGCAATCCTGTGAGATGAATATCATTGTTATGTGATTCTATGGTTGAGGAAACTAAGTCTTGGGGAGATTAAATAATTGGTCAGAATCAGCTGCTAAGTGGTAGAAGCTAGATTCAGAATTTAAGCACTTGATTCCAGGGCCTACACTTTTAGCCTTTATGCTCTATAACAGAGAAGGAAAAGATTTGCTCCAAAAGCACCAGAAGTCAATATCATCCTGGAATTGAAACAGAGGTCCAGTGCTCTTTCAATGCCCCTGTGGATGGTGAGGATTTCAGAAATCAGGAGACAGTGTGGTCTCTCCTTTAACCAAGACATCCTTTTCCATGGGACCCATACTCTGGCTTAAATGTCTGGCCCTTCTCTTTAATCATTGGCACATTACCTGGTTCTCAATGCCCTTCCACCTCATTTTTCATTTCAGCCTTTTCAGCTCATTAAGTGACTATTTTGCAGCCACTGAAGAAAGACATGATAATCCTGGAACACTCCCCATAGCAGGGGTAACATCATTGCCAGTGGGAAGTTCTCACCACCAGGGAAATTAGGCTGTCAGCTGGGGACTTGGAGGGTGAGTTGGCAGGTTTCCCCTGCTAATTGATTTCAGTTATGATTCAGTGGGTCTCCCAAGTCACGTGACAGCTCTGTAGTGGCCAGAAGTCCCAGATATGGAAAAAAGGCAGACTGCTTCAAGCTGAGAATGGGTCATCAGGGGCCCCCCATTGTCCATGAGTAAGAAGACAGACTGGCAATGGCTTGACAGACTGATATCACCATGCTAATAGGACACACAGAAACAAGGAGCCCCTCCTTACACCGTGGGGTTCTAGAAGTAAATAAGCAGTAGGATGTCATGATTTTGAGCATAGTTTCATAATTAAGTCCATATGGATTTGACTGCCAATACAGTTACTTGTTAACTAGTGAATGCAAAAAAGTGAGTAATGGAGCTTCCCTGAAACTCAGTTTCCTCTTCCAGAAAAATAAGGATAGGATGACTGTGGGGATTAGACGTGATGAGCGTTCTGCCTGGCACATAGTAAATGCTCGATGCCTTTGAAGATAATGAAACTGGCTACAGTGATGATGGCAATAAAGATGAAGCAGGGACATGTGCAGATTATAATTTGAGCAATGTGTGGGCATCATATTTAATTGGATCACCTACTTGTGCCTATATGTGTAAGGCTGAAATACATAGAAGAGGTGATCTAGTGCAGAGTTATAACTTTGCTCCATGGAGCCCTAGGGGAATGGTGAAAGCGCTACCAAGGGTTTGGGGCTAGAGGAAGAACAGAGTTCATAAAACTCCAGAATGCCCACCCCTGACTTCCACTAGATCATCTGTTTCTGGTTTCCATGTCGGGCTTTCATGTAATATTACCCAAAAAATTTTTTTATAGTTTGGAAATCACTTTCCTGATTGAACCTACTCATTTTTCAGGAGAGGAAAATACAGCCTAGAGAAGTCATCTGACTTCCAAGTTTGCACAGTAGCTACTAATGGAATCAGGACTAGAATTCCAGACTCAGAGATCAGCACTCTTGCCTAAGGAAAGCTACTGAAGCATTCTATTACAAATATACACTTCTAATCTACATAACTGTCACTATGAATATCAACCAACACCATTGTCATATACCTCCCTATAAGTGTGTGGTACTGTAGGGCTTAGAGGGGCAGAATGCAGGGGAACTATCAGGAAAGCTTCTGGAGAACTAATGTCTGAACAAAGTTTTGAATAGTACATACGAGTTAACCAGTTGGAAAGGGGAAGAAATGGGAGTAATTCCAAACATTAAACCTCTTTGAAATTGAGAACTATGTTATAAATATAAAGCCTATTTTTCTGACCAAATTACCAAGTGTATCAATCAGAGACCAGTCAGGAAACACCAAGCATATTAATATTTCAAATCAGAGGATTTAATCCAATGAAATACTTACAAAGTGTTGGAAATGCTAGAAGAATAAATAGAAAAAGTTGAGGTAAGCTGGAGACTAGGAAAAAGCAGAAAGCAGCTACTACTCCAAGGGTTCAGACAGACAACAGCATGTTATTATCCAAGTGCCGGAAGGTACTTATGACTGCATTTCTAGGGGTACCAGAAAGAGTGATAGAATCATGAAGGAGGGACCTCTGGGTCTGTCGTAGGACCACCAGGGAGGGTTCTTCCAAGCTGGTACTGAACTGTTGTGGCTGAGGTTAGAATCTTCAGAAATGCAGTCACTCCCAAAAATTGCACAAAGAACATATCTTGTCACTTCCTCCCACCTTCCAACATCCTATCACTGCTTTCCCTTGGCTGAAGCTACACAGGGGATATGGAAACTGTGGTTTGCAGAAGTCCAGGCCCTGTAATGAAGATTAAGGTGTGGAAAGGTAAGAATGGTGCTGAGAATAAGCAGGAAATAATCAGCACACCACATTTTTTGAATGTTACCTTCTTCCTACGAATTTTGCCAGGGTCTGTGCTCTCCCTATAATTGACAAAGTGATATACCCACAATAGCAACCCAGTAGTAAACATTGCAGTTTTTTTAATCTGTCCAGTACCTGAAGTATCTTCCTTTTTTAGGAGGGGGAATCTCCCACTGTACAAGATGAAACTTTAGATCTTGAATTTCCCAGCTTCCCTTGTAACTGGGAGGTAACATATGACCAAGGCTCCACCAATCAGATACATCTATTCTTAGACTTGGAACCAGGAGCTAGTGACACAAAGAATTAGAGACAGGGAGGTTCCATCCTGATGGAGAAGTAGCCATATCCAGATTTTCCAGTGCTGTGGCAATTATGTCCTGACAAAACTAGTTAGACATGATCTAGATGCCCAGGGATTTTGAAAACTATTTAAATCTTTCTAATAAATTCATTTTCTGCTTAAATCTTCTAGAATAATTGTCTGTTGCTTGCAACCACGAACCTCTGCTAGCATAAGCTCCTTCGTTGTTTTGTAACCAGAGATTTTATGTCTTCAGTCTAGCATGTAAGATTGCCCATGAGTTTTAGGGAGTTTCATCTCCTATAATATCCAAGAGAAATAGGCAATGGCAAATAAGCATACTGGCTTAGAATCCTCTAGAAGTCCTCAGAGGCTAAAGTGTGCTACCAGCTTCCAACATCCAGAGGTGTAGAAGCAAGCCATCTCCAGCCACGACTTTGAAGAAAAGTCACTGTCCTTGAAGGTTAAGTTCAAAACCCACAAGATTCACCCCATCCAGGAAGCTCTTGGATTTATCACATCTCCCCCTCCCAGACCAAGCACTATCATATATAGTACTAAACTCTGTTGCTGCTGCTGCTAAGTCACTTCAGTCATGTCCGACTCTGTGCAACCCCATAGACGGCAGCCCACAGGGCTCCCCCATCCCTGGAATTCTCCAGGCAAGAATACTGGAGTGGGTTGCCATTTCCTTCTCCAATGCATGAAAGTGAAAAGTGAAAGTGAAGTCACTCAGTCGTGTCTGACTCTTAGTGACCCCATGGACTGCAGCCCACCAGGCTCCTCCATCCATTGGATTTTCCAGGCAAGAGTACTGGTGCCATTGCCTTCCCCAATTACTAAACTCTAACCCCTTGCAATTTCAGAACCTCCAGCCTCCTTGCAATGTTAGCCAAGGATCTCTAAGGAGTAGGACATTCACCCCACTCCTCTTATTCTAAATTGTCATCTATTAAATTAGTCATCTAATGTTGCATGGTACATCACTTCAAAACTTAGTGGCTTAAAACAAGAGTAGTATATTACCTTTCATGGATTTTGAGGGTCAGGAATTCAGTCTGGGCACAATAGGTATGGCTTATATCTGCTCCACAATGTTTGAGGGTCTCAGCTAGAAAACTCAAATGTTGGAGGGTCCATACATCTAAGGGCTCATGCACTCATATATCTAGCAGGTGATGCTGTCTGCTGGCTGAGGACCTAGCTGGGGTGACCAGCTGAAACACCTCCTACCCATGCATGCACTCTCCACAACTTGGGCTTCCTTACAATACAGCACTGTGTTCCAAGAGCCAGGTGGAAGCAGTATTACATTCTAACCTCAGAAGCCATGTGGCATCACTTCTACCACATTCTGTCAGTCAAGGTAGTTACAAAGATCCACCTTATTTCAAGGGAAGAAAACAAAGACCTCCACTTCTCAATGGAGAAATGTCACATTGTAAGACAAGCCTGTGGAATGGGAAATACATTTACATGGTTTCCTTGAAAATACTTTCTGCCCAGTCACCTTAAGTAATTCTCAAGTTAAAAGGGCCCCTTTGGATTTATTCTCCTTTGGTTGTGTAGCAGCTCACTCTGCACCTGACCTTCTAAGTATCCCATCCTCAGTGAGTCCATCCACCTTCTAGGAAGGGGACTATACTCAGTGAGTCCCAGCTGTTCTTGTGGATCCTTCTTCTGAGAAGAAGCAAGTAAATGCAAATGTCATCTCAATAGAGCTCTCTGCTACACGCATGAACCTGAAGATACTGATTTCAGTAACGCCTTGGAGCTGTGCACTGATTTATGGCTCACTGCACTTTTAGTTGCATAGCTTATTTAATCAATAAACTCCAAGATGATTTTTATAATAAAAAAATAAATAAAACTGCACAGTATTAAGGACAAACGTGGCTTGAAAATTGCTCACTCTACACTTTCTCCACTCAACTTCTGCCACCTTGAATTATATTCATGAAGACCTAGCGCCTCGAGGGCTGACACCTCAGCATAAAATACATTCCACATCAGCAAACTTGTTGAGGTGGGAAAAGAAACCAGGTAGGATGGTGGCTTCCACAACAGAAAAAGGGGGCCCTAAACTTGAATTAACGTTCCCAAGCAAAGGATCCTGCAGAAGGTGGATGATTTGGAAGTGAAAAGATATCAAATAAATTGACTGCTTTTAGCTCTTGGGCAAAGCATCAGTGATTCATTGCTGAGAATTTTCACAACACTCTCCCGCAAACTTGCTCCCTCAGTCCTTTGCTTTAGGCTAGGTTTGACTCCACGTGAGATGAGATAAAATAATTAAATAAGACAATGAGCTTAAATATTGTCCCTGGTCCACAAGAAGTGTTCGTGCAATGCTTAACAAAGATGAAGATGAGGATGAAGATGCAGCCTAGAAGGAGGGTCTCCAAGTGACAGTCACAGCCTGGAAACCAAGAATGAGAGCTGAGCATATTGTAAAACAAAGTGGGGAACAACACATGCATGTCAGCACCTCAAAGGTAAAGATTTGGGGTGACACCAAGCTAGGAAGAAGGGAAAAGGTCAAATATCAAGAAAGATACAATTCACTATTTCTTTCATCCATTCAGTCCTTCAGTAAATATTTCCCCGGCCCTTGCTACATGTGAGGTGCTCTGTACTGCCAGCCCAAAACCGTCCTTGTTGAACTGCCAGACACTCCCTCACCAGAGCCAGGCTCATAGGGAGACATCTATCTAGTGTCTTGGTCCATGCACATGTACCAAGAGCTTACTATTTGCCAGTCTCTGGTCTAGGCCTGGAGATACGGTATTAAATAAAACAAATGAGGTCCCTGCCCCTTGGGGTATATGTTCAGGTTGGGGAAACAAACAACTAGAGAGCCACAATCCCTTATCTGAAACAGTCACCACCAGATGTTTTCTGGAGGGATAGACAATTTTTCACATTTTAGAGAGGTCATGCTGTTCAAATTTCATAACATACTTTATACCCCATAGAGTCTGGGCCAGCTCTTCATAACCAAACACTTTAGCAGCTCTGTAGCTGCACATATCCACATTTACACTAAGATGGATAAATTAAGGAGACAGATCGTTTCACATCCGTTCAGGTCCGATTTTGCTACAAAAACTGAAAATTTATATCAAGAACAAACTAATGAGTGCCAAACCCATTTTTTTTTAATGTTCCATTTTCAGGGCATTTGGAATTTCAGAATCACTGAGGAGGACAGTAAACAAGATAATTTTAGATAGTGATACAGACAATGCAGATAACCAAAAGAGGATCATATAATCCTGAGTGAGGCAGCAACAGAGCAGCCTCTCAAAGATGGGTTCTTACCCGAAGCACCGTGCAGGGCCTTAAAAAACACTGTCTCGGGTCAAGCCTCTACTCCCTGGGATGTAATGCTATAACTTCCACTTAACTGGGACTGGAGAACTGGTACTCAGAACCTTGTTCTAGGCCAGTGTTTCCCAGATCCCCACAGAAAAGTACCATCTTTACCATGTTCATATACCTTAGGGTTTGTCCTTAGGGTTCTCCTTTATATCAAATCAGTTTTTTTAACTTACATAAATTTATTTTTAAAGGAAGCATTATAGAACCACCATAAATGGAAAGATGGTATCTTTGCAGTACACATAAAAATGTTGGCCTCCACACTATCTAAGCTTATCTATGTAGACCATACTTGGAGAAATGCTGACCTCGGCCAACAAGTGGAACTCAGCCTGAGCCCAGTATTCTTCCTCTTGCCAGGCATTACCTTTCTAGACCAGGATGGCAGCAAAGACCAAATGGACCTATTTCCCCAGCTCACCCCACATCTTAGACCCAAAGGAGTCTTCATCTTCCCAGGAATGTGTCTAGAATAAACTCTGAGGGTTGAAGAAAAGAAGCAGCCTCTAGGCACTGTGTTAGCTAAGCTAAGCTAACCTAAGTCACTTCAGTAGTGTCCGACTCTGTGTGACCCCATAGATGGCAGCCCACCAGGCTCCCCCATCCCTGGGATTCTCCAGGCAAGAACACTGGAGTGGGTTGTCATTTCCTTCTCCAGTGCATGAAAGTGAAAAGTGAAAGTGAAGTCGTTCAGTCGAGTCTGACTCTGTGCGACCCCATGGACTGTAGCCCAGCAGGCTCCTCCATCCATGGGATTTTCCAGGCAAGAGTACTGGAGTGGGGTGCCATTGCCTTCTCCAAGGCACTGTGTTAAGTGCTTTACAAATAGGGCCTTGTTCAAGTTTGACAACCCTGGGGTAGATGACACAACTACCTTCATTTCACAAATAAGGAAAAGGACACTAAGACAAGGGGCAGCCAAGGTCACAGAGCAACCAGAGGTAGAATTGGAATTCATACTCACCTCTCAGACATCGAAAGCTTGCATTCAATATTTGTAACTGCAGCCTTCCCCAGTATCATTCCCATCCTCCCTTTGGCATTCCAGAGTGCTCTGCACACGGCTCTACTAAAGTTCTTACATAGCAGTTTGCAGGTGGTGTGGCTCTGTCATTTTCATCCACCAAGCTGAGAGCTCCTAGAAGGCACAGCCCATGTTTTAGTGCTTCCTAAAGACTGTAAGATCTAAGAAAGCAAGGATCATCTCTGTCTTGCTCAGCTCTGTGTCCCCTTCACAAAGCGCAGTGCCTGACACCTGCAGGAGGTACTCAGTAAATACCTGTTGAATTAATGAATAGATTGATGAAAGAATGGCTGAGCATCTACCCATGAATCTTGTATCCCAGTTCCCAGCATAGTGCTTGGCTTATAGAAAGATCTCAGTAAAGATTTGTGGAATCATAAGAGAACACTCCTGTTACTTACAGATTAAACAGAACTAAGAATTTCTGATTCTGTTATCTAAAATTCAAAAGAAAATGAATTTTAAATGGAACATTCTTCTGTTTCAATAAGCAAGCTATCAATAGGCAAAGAAAGAAAACACTTTCAATTCAGTTATTCAAGATTAGTTCAGATAAACTTAAAATGTTAAAAGCCTTGGATTTGAAACCAAACCTGAGCCTGAAAAGAGATATCTTTTCAGCAGTGTGCTTCCGGAAGAACATTTGCTATAATTCCCAGCTTTTGTATCAGTTCCCCAGAGATTGATGGCACCGACCAATTTTAAGTGATTAAATGTGTTCCTGGAATTCTCCAGTGTACTCCTGACTCAGGGAAGGGAGGGAATATCTGACAATCTCTATTGTTCAGTGAATGTGGGTGTGGAAGGGTGGGGAGCAAGGAGAGGGACCCATGAATCCCTTATTTCACAGGGCTTGAAAATTTAATATAATGCAAAACCAACCACATGTTGAAGAGCACATTAAGTTATCTGTCAAATTCATTCTTGTTTTCCTACGTGATCATCTCAGGAAACATATTCATCAGCCATGCTCCACTGGAATCTCAGATGTAACATCCTCCTGGACAAAATTCTCAAGGGCAGAGGGTACTGCCTAGGACAGGACAGATCAAGCATTTTATTCCTCCAGGTTGCTAAGACAGATGCAGGATCATCAAACATATTCAGTGATTGGGGGAAGTGTCTAACTCAGTGCCCAGCACATAAGAATCCAAGAATTCCCTTCTGAAGTGATTAAAAAAAAATTCATGTGGGACTTCCCTGGTGGTCCAGTGGCTAAGACTGTGCTCCCAATTCAGGGAGCCACCATTTGATCCCTCATCAGAGAGCTAGATCCCACATGCCTCAACTAAAACCTGGTATAACCAAATAAATAAAAATATATTAAAAAAAAAAAGCTCCATGTAACCAAACTCTATCCAAGTCCCAAATAATTATTTATATAATATGGGCAATTTAGAAATTGCCTGCATTTCTTTCCTTTCATTTTTTCCCTCAGAAACCCTTTGAAACCTTTGACAACAGCTTTATTATCACCATGTAGCTGAGAAGGCAATCAAGGCTCAGAAAATCAAGCAACTGACCAAAAGTCACACAGCAAGGAGGTGGCAGAGCTGGAACTGAAGCTTTGGACTCCAGGGGCTATTTCCCTGAACTCCTTGGCCTCTCCCACTGGCTCCTATGACTGTCTTGACCAGCCCCACCTGTGGATGAAACAGGTAGTCATTTAAGCAGATTTTTTAAACTTTCTCTGCCTCCAGAAATGTCTCCTCCAATGATCTTCCAAGTTTCCTGAAATCTTTGTCCACCTCTCTTCAAGGTTGAATGCCAACAGGTAACTCTTCACAGAGTTGTCCCAGCTAGGTCCTCAAAAGGACCCAGACCTGTCCATGCTGGTAAACATTTGAGTCAAGATTTTCCTTCCAGACTCCCGGTGCCTTCATCTTTAAAATGAATAGTTTGGGTCCATGATCTTCAAAGTTCCCTCCTGCTGGGACCTTCTCTGTCACTCTGATCTACATGGATATATAAGTAGTTTGGCCACCTCTTCCTTATCCAGTTATAAAATGCTCAGTAGCAGGATAAGAACAGGGGACACTGGCACCTGAAAAAACAAGTATGCCTGAGAGCCCAGGGGCTGGCATAGCTCCACTTCCAATGCCATCAAGCTAATAACGCTCACCACCCCTCCCTGTTCCCTCTCTCTCTCCCTCCCTCTCTCCCTCTCTCTCTCCCTCCCTCTTTCCCTCTCTCTCTCCCTCCCTCTCTCCTCTTCCTGCCTGGCCAGGATGGCAAACCACAGTCAGAGAAGCCCTGGGCAAGGCTGATCTGTGGTATCTCCACTGGTTCTGTCTATGATTCCACCAGTTGCACTGGTTTGAATTAGAAGGGGAGAAGTAAAACTGTCAATATTTGCAGATGACAGGGTACTATGTGTAGAAAACCCTAAAGTCTCCATCAAAAAACTGTTAGAACTAATAAATAAAGTCAGTAAGGTTTTAGCATACAAAATTAATATATAACAATCTGTTCCCTTTCCATACACTAATAAACTGTCTGAAAGAGAAATTAAGAAAATAACTCTGTTACATTTGCATCAAAAAGAATAAAATACTCTTAAAAATATAAAACATTGATGAAGGAAATTGAAAATGATACAAAGAAATGAAAAGATATCCCATGCTCTTGGGTTGGAAGAATTAGTATTGTCAAAATGTCCATATAACCCAAAGCAATCTACAGATTTAATGTAATGCCTATCAAAATACCCATAATATTTTTCACAGAACTAGAACAAATAATGCTAATATTTATATAGAGCCATGAAAGACTTTGGATTGCCAAAGAAATCTTGAGAAAAAAAGAACAAAGTTGGAGATATTATGCTCCCTGATATTTTCTCCCAAAACAGAGAACTCAGAAATAACCAACAACAAGGGAGGCAATAATATGCAGTGGAGAAAAGACAGTCTCTTCAATAAGTGGTTCTGGGAAAATGGGACAGCTACATGTAAAGGAATAAAATCAGAACATTTTCTCACACCATATACCAAAAAAAAAACTCTCAGTATTTAAATGTAAGTCCTAAATGTAAATCCTGAAACCATAAAACTCCTAGAAGAGAACAGAGGCAGAACACTTTTGACATAAATCATAGCAATTTTTTTTTTAATTTGTCTCCTAAAGCAAACATCAAGGCTGTATATTGTCACCCTCCTTATTTAACTTATATGCAGAGTACATCATGAGAAATGCTGGGCTGGAAGAAGCACAAGCTGGAATCAAGATTGCCAGAAGAAATATCAATCACCTCAGATATGCAGATGACACCACCCTTATGGCAGAAAGTGAAGAGGAACTAAAAAGCCTCTTGATGAAAGTGAAAGAGGAGAGTGAAAAAGTTGGCTTAAAGCTCGACATTCAGAAAACGAAGATCATGGCATCTGGTCCCATCATGTCATAGGAAATAGATGGGGAAACAGTGGAAACAGTGTCAGACTTTATTTCGGGGGGCTCCAAAATCACTGCAGATGGTGATTGCAGCCATGAAATTAAAAGACGCTTACTCCTTGAAAAGAAAGTTATGACCAACCTAGATAGCATATCGGAGAAGGCAGTGGCACCCCACTCCAATATTCCTGCCTGGAAAATCCCATGGATGGAGGAGCCTGGCAGGCTGCATTCCATGGGGTCGCTAAGGGTTGGACACGACTGAGCGACTTCAATTTCACTTTCACTTTTCACTTTCATGCATTGCAGAAGGAAATGGCAACCCACTCCAGTGTTCTTGCTTGGAGAATCCCAGGGACGGGGGGCCTGGTGGGCTGCCATCTATGGGGTCACACAGAGTCGGACACGACTGAAGTGACTTAGCAGCAGCAGCAGCAGATAGCATATTCAAAAGCAGAGACATTACTTTGCCACCAAAGGTCCATCTAGTCAAGGCTATGGTTTTTCCAGTAGTCATGTATGGATGTGAGAGTTGGACTGTGAAGAAAGCTGAGCACCGAAAAATTGATGCTTTTGAACTGTGGTGTTGGAGAAGACTCTTGAGAGGCCCTTGGACTGCAAGGAGATCCAACCAGTCCATCCTAAAGGAGATCAGTCCTGGGTGTTCTTTGGAAGGAATGATGCTAAAGCTGAAGCTCCAGTACTTTGGCCACCTCATGTGAAGAGATGACTCATTGGAAAAGACTCTGATGCTGGGAGGGATTGGAGGCAGGAGGAGAAGGGGACGACAGAGGATGACATGGCTGGATGGCATCACTGACTCGATGGACGTGAGTCTGAGTGAACTCCGGGTGATGGTGATGGACAGGGAGGCCTGGCGTGCTGCGAATCATGGGGTCACAAAGAGTCAGACACAACTGAGCGATGTCACTTTCACTTTTCACTTTCATGCTTTGGAGAAGGAAATGGCAACCCACTCCAGTGTTCTTGCCTGGAGAATCCCAGGGACAGGGGAGCCTGGTTGGCTGCCGTCTATGGGGTCGCACAGAATCGATACCACTGAAATGACTTAGTAGCAGCAGCAGCAGCCTAAGGCAAAAGAAACAAAAGCAATAATAAACAAATAAGATCTAATTAAACTTAAAAGCTTTTGTACAGCAAAGGAAACCATCAACAAAATGAAAAGACAACCTATTGAATGGGAGAAAATATTTGCAAATTATATGACCAATAAAGAGCTTATATTCAAAACATATAAATAGCTCAATATCAAAAAATGAAACCACCTAATTTTTTAAATGGGCAGAAGACTTGAATAGACATTTTTTTCAAAGAAGATATACAGATGACCAACAGACACATGAAAAAATGCTCAACATCATTAATCATCAGAGAAATGCAAATGAAAACCACAATGAGATAGCACCTCAAACCAGTCAAAATGTCTATTATCAAAAAGTCTACAAATAACAAATGCTGGCAAGGATGTGGAAAAAGAGGAATTCTCATACACTGTTGGTGGGAATGTAAATTGTAAATTAGTGCAGCAACTAATGTATGTAGTACAGCATTTCCTCAAAGAACTAAAAATAGAGCTACCGTATGATTCAGCAATTTCACTTCTGAGTATATAGCCAAAGAAAATGAAAACAGCAATTTGAAAAGATATATGCATCTCAATGTTTATTGATACATGCAGGATTATTTACAATAACCAAGATATGAAAGCAACTTAAGTGTCCATCAACATATGAATGGATATATATACATACTACATCTTATATACCATATATATATACTGCATATATATACATATATATGCAATGAAATATTCCTAGACATAAAAAATAATGAAATTCTGTCATTTGCAAAAATGTGGATGGACCTAAAGTATATTATGCTTAGTAAAATAAGATAAATACTATATTTGATATATGTTATCACTTATATGTAAAATCTAAAATGTAAAATAAATGAACGAATATAACAAAATAGAAACAGACTCACAGATACAGAAAACAAGTTAGTAGTTCCAGTGGGGAGAAGGAGGGGAAGGATCCAGATAGTGGTATGGGATTAAGAGACATAAACTGCTATGTATAAAATAAATAAGCAGCAAGGGTATATTATACAGCACAGAGAATGTAGTCATGATTTCATAATAATTTTAAATGGATTATAATTTATTAAAATACTGAAACTAATATAGTATTGTAAATCAACTATAATATTTTTAAACATTTCTAAAGAAAGAAACAAATTATGCTGGTCTGTGATTCTGTTGAACGTATTTGGCTGCTTCTGCATCACCTGTAAGAACTACTGAAGAATTGTCCCTGTTGACCCCTGTCACCACCACAACCCAACAAGTTCAGTGGTTTCCTGCAAACACAGAAAACAAGGGAAAGAGAGAGAGAGAAAGAGAGAGAGAGACTCCTGAGATAGTCATAAAGCATAATAACAGAATTATGCCCTTAAATTTTAAAAGTCACTAGATCACAGAACCTGATCCCCAGAAAGAGTGTGTGTGTGTGTGTGTGTGTGTGTGTGTGTGTGTGTGACAATTGAAACTATGATAAGCATCTTTTTTGGTGGGGGAGCCATATGCTTAACAGATTTTTTATATACTTTAAAAAAATTTTTTTTAATTGGAGGAAAATTGCTTTACAATGTTGCATTGGTTTCTGCCATACAACAGTGCAAATCAGCCATAATTATACATATATACTCTCCCTCTTGAGCCCCCTACCCTCCCACATTGCACCCCTCTAAGTCATCACAGAGCACCAGGCTGGCTTCCCTGTGTTATATAGCAGCTTCTTACCAGCTATCTAGTTTTCACCTGATAGTGTATATATATATTGATGCTACTTTCTCCATTCATTCCACTCTCTCCTTTCCCAACTGTGTCTACAAGTCCATTCTCTACTTCTGCATTTTCATCCCTTCCCTGCAAATAGGTTCATCGATACCATTTTTCTAGATTCCATATATATGAGTTAATATACAATATTTGTTTTTCTCTTTCTGACTTACTTCACTCTGTATAACAGGCTTTAGGTTCATCCACCTAACTAGAACTGACTCAAATTCAGTCTTTCTATGCCTGAGTAATATTCCATTGTATATATGTACTACATCTTCTTTATCCATTTACCTATAGATGGACATCTAGATTGCTTCCATGTCCTGGCTATTGTAAACAGTGCTGCAATGAACTTTGGGGTATGTGTGTCTATTAGAATTGTCGCTTTCTCAGGGCATGTGCCAAATAGTAGAATTACTGGGTCATATGGTAGATTTATTCCTAGCCTTTAAAGGAATATCCATACTGTTCTCCATAATGGCTGTATCAGTTTACATTCCTACCATCTGATAAGCATCTAATTATCAATTATACTCAGCAAATTATGCCTCTGACTTACATTCGTAACCTAGAGGTTAAATCAAGAATATAGACATTAGAGGCTGTTAGCACATTAAACATATGTTTATATATTCCAACAAGGTGAATTTTTAATATTTTATTATAATTTTTATTATTAATTATTGACCATTTGCAAGATGCCAGTCACTATCCAAGGATTTTATATGTTACCTCATTTAATCTTTAAAACATTCTATGACATTATCCTGGCAGTATTGACTGCTCCTTTTGCTTGAGAGTTTTCTCACTATCTGATGTTAGTATCAATGAATAGAAGCTAAGCTAGAGACTTGGGAGAGACACTCTCACTGAGAGATGGGCAGCAACAATGACAACAAAAAAGTCCAGACCCTCAAAGCATTCACAATTTAGAAGGAAAAAATAAGGCAGATGTCCAATCAAATCAAACGTTATATGCTAGATGGATCATAAAAGTAATTTTCAAATGTTAAGTGGTTTTCTAGGCAAACTGTCAAGCTCTTCTTTCCTTCATTCCATTCTGGATCCTTATGTGCTCTGAAGTAAACACCTACAAGGCTCCTTACTAAGAACTGTCCCTCTCTTATCCATATGGTCACCATGGGTGCCATCCCATAAAAATGTGATGCCCTTTCCCTGGCCA
The DNA here is from genome assembly GCF_042477335.2 of Ovis canadensis. Taxonomy (NCBI): domain Eukaryota; kingdom Metazoa; phylum Chordata; class Mammalia; order Artiodactyla; family Bovidae; genus Ovis; species Ovis canadensis. The sequence continues at coordinate 84,075,075 of NC_091249.1, forward strand.
GTGTTGATGGTTCAGGGCTAGTCACCTACCAAAGCCTGTCCAACAACAGAAGCCATTGCCCAGTGACAGCTGATTGGTTCAGATATGAACCCCGAGCCTCAGATTTACCTGAACCCTTCCATGGGAGTTTTGGGACAAGACTGATGTAAAGGACCCAGGCTTTCTGTGGCTGCCCACGTGCTAAGGTATAAAAACTAGGACTTTTTGTGGCCTTGTTTCTCATCTTCTAAATCACAGGAAGAGGGTTTCATCCTGTGGAAAGAAACAAAGATGAAATAAGGTATGTAAGGAGTTATTCAAAGGGTCTTGAACCCTGAGTCCAGTTGCTCCTGAAGCACAGATACATGCCAGGTTTTAAATTGCTTACGATACTCAACTAACACAGTAAATTGCTGTTTTCTCTTAATCCACTTGAAACTAGTTTTCTAGAACCAAGGGTCCTTAAAAGCACATGGTCCTGGTAGGTCTCACATCTCTGGTTCCAGTTTAAGTCCACCCAGCCAGATTTGGTCACTGCCTGATTCCTGCATTTAGACCTTCCTGGATGTGAGCATTGACCTACCTGTTCTCTCAGTTGGGGCTTCCCCACCCTCATCCCATTCTGCAAAACTCCACCTTGAATCTCCTGTGAAGACAGGGGTATAGGACAGGTTCAAAGAAACTGTGACACCCAGGGGCAGGTGTGGACAGTGCCGAAGCTGTGTCAGATGGTGCCAGAGCTGCTGTGGGGGAGTTTGAGGAAGGAGCAAGCAGATCCAGCTACAAGGGCCAGGGAGGTCCACAGGGATTTAGCTAACCCTCCAAGACTGGTGGGACTCTAATCAGTGGAGAGGACTGGGATTATTAAGTGGAAGGAAACTTGAAATGAATACTTCTAGCAGAAGGAACAAAAGAGGCCAAACTGTTTGTGAGGAAATGGGTAAGTCCAGCTTTAGTGGAATCCTAAGTAAAAAAAGCCTTCCATCTTGATTCCTATATTATTCAGTAGATTTGACTCCAGCTGACTTCATCCTTCTCAAAAAATATTTGCAGGGGGAGGGAGACAGTTGATTACAGGCCTGCTGTTTGAAAAAAAAAAAATACCTTCAGAAAATATGGAAAATTATGAAACCACCTATAATCTTTCCACCTACTCAGATACAATCTCAACTAATATTTGTCTATCTGCTTATTGCCTCTTTTTAAAGCATCTAAACATTTATATAAAAGTAGATTTGAGCCATTTATACAGTGTGGCATCCCAGTTTTTTTCCACTTTCAATATTTTATGAGCAAAATATCATTAAATATACACAACATGATTCTACATCATCATTAAAAGGCCTCACGGCATTCTCTGTGTGGGTTTACAGTAATGTCTTAACCAGTTCCCCCTTCAGTTCAGTTCAGTTGCTCAGTCACGTCCAACTCTTTGCGACTCCATGAATCGCAGCATGCCAGGCCTCCCTGTCCATCACCAACTCCCAGAGTTCACTCAGACTCACGTCCATCAAGTCAGTGATGCCATCCAGCCATGTCATCCTCTGTTGTCCCCTTCTCCTGCCCCCAATCCCTCCCAGCATCAGAGTCTTTTCCAATGAGTCAACTCTTCGCATGAGGTGATCAAAGTACTGGAATTTCAGCTTCAGCATCATTCCCTCCAAAGAAATTCCAGGGCTGAACTCCTTCAGAATGGACTGGTTGGATCTCCTTGCAGTCCAAGGGACTCTCAAGAGTCTTCTCCAAGCTTTCTTCACAGTCCAACTCTCACATCCATACATGACCACTGGAAAAACCATAGCCTTGGACCTTTGTTGGCAAATTAATGTCTCTGCTTTTCAATATGCTATCTAGGTTGGTCATAACTTTCCTTCCAAGGAGTAAGCATCTTTTAATTTCATGGCTGCAATCACCATTTGCAAACTCAGCAATGGCCACAGGACTGGAAAAGGTCAGTTTTCATACCAATCCCAAAGAAAGGCAATGCCAAAGAATGCTCAAACTACCGCACAGTTGTACTCATCTCACATGCTACTAAAGTAATGCTCAAAATTCTCCAAGCCAGGCTTCAGCAATATGTGAACTGTGAACTTCCAGATGTTCAAGCTGGTTTTAGAAAAGGCAGAGGAACCAGAGATCACATTGCCAACATCCACTGGATCATCGAAAAAGCTAGAGTTCCAGAAAAACATCTATTTCTGCTTTATTAACTATGCCAAAGCCTTTGACTGTGTGGATCACAATAAACTGTGGAAAATTCTGAGAGAGATGGGAATACCAGACCACCTGATCTGTCTCTTTAGAAACCTATATGCAGGTCAGGAAGCAACATTTAGAACTAGGCATGGAACAACAGACTGGTTCCAAATAGGAAAAGGAGTACATCAAGGCAGTATATTGTCACCCTGCTGATTTAACTTCTATGCAGAGTACATAATGAGAAACGCTGGGCTGGAAGAAGCACAAGCTGGAATCAAGATTGCCGGGAGAAATATCAATAACTTCAGATATGCAGTTCCCCCTTGGCAGACATTTAAGCTGCTTCCAATCAGGTTGCAAGTATACGTGTGTGTGTCTTTGCTTTTATATAAAAAACCATGATGACACATCTTTACACATTTGTTTGCTTGTTTTAAGATAAATTTCAATAAGTGGGATTGCTGTGTTAAAGGACTTTCATATTTTCAAGTCCTTTGATATATATTGTCAAATGCCCTTAGCTATGTGCCAGTTTACATGCCCACCATCACTGTATGAAACAATCAATTTTCCTCACTCTTTACAGACTTTTTAGACTCAGTTTTATTCTTTACTATCTGTCAGTAGGTAAAATCCAGATATCGTGTTTATACAATTTCAGTTCAGTTCAGTTCAGTTGCTCAGTTGTGTCCAACTCTTTGAGACCCTATGAACTGCCGCACACCAGGCCTCCCTGTCTATCACCAACTCCCGGAGTTTACCCAAACTCATGTCCATAGAGTCGGTGATGCCATTCAACCATCTCATCCTCTGTTGATCCCTTCTCCTCCTGTCCCCAATCCCTCCCAGCATCAGGGTCTTTTCAAATGAGTCTTCTTCACATCAGGTAGCCAAAGTATTGGAGTTCAGCTTCAACAACAGTCCTTCCAATGAACACCCAGGACTGATCTCCTTTACAATGGACTGGTCTGATCTCCTTGCAGTCCGAGGGAATCTCAGGAGTCTTCTCCAACACCGCAGTTCAAACGCATCAATTCTTCAGTGCTCAGCTTTCTTTATAGTCCAATTCTCACATCCATACATGACCACTGGAAAAACCATAGCCTTGACTAGACGGATCTTTGTTGACAAAGTAACATCTCTACTTTTTAATATACTGTCTAGGTTGGTCATAACTTTCCTTCCAAAGAGTAAGCATCTTTTAATTAACTGATGGCTGCAGTCACCATCTGCAATGATTTTGGAGCCCCCAAAAATAAAGTCTGACACTGTTTCCACTGTTTCCCCATCTATTTCCCATGAAGTGATGGGATGCCATGATCTTCGTTTTCTGAATGTTGAGCTTTAAGCCAACTTTTTCACTCTCCTCTTTCACTTTCATCAAGAGGCTTTTTAGTTCCTTTTCACTTTCTGCCATGAGGGTGGTGTCATCTGCATCTCTGAGGTTATTGATATTTCTCCTGGCAATCTTGATTCCAGCTTGTGCTTCTTTCAGCCCAACATTTCTCATTATGTCCTCTGCATATAAGTTAAATCAGCAGGGTGACAATATACTGCCTTGATGTACTCCTTTTCCTATTTGGAACCAGTCTGTTGTTCCATGTCCAGTTCTAACTGTTGCTTCCTAACCTGCATATAGGTTTCTCAAGAGGCAAGTCAAGTGGTCTAGTATTTCCATCTCTTTCAGAATTTTCCACAGTTTATTGTGATCCACACAGTCAAAGGCTTTGGCATAGTCAATAAAGCAGAAATAGATGTTTTTCTGGAACTCTAGCTTTTTCGATGATCCAGTGGATGTTGGCAATGTGATCTCTGGTTCCTCTGCCTTTTCTAAAACCAGCTTGAACATCTGGAAGTTCACGGTTCACATACTGCTGAAGCCTGGCTTGGAGAATTTTGAGCATTACTTTAGTAGCATGTGAGATGAGTACAACTGTGCGGTAGTTTGAGCATTCTTTGGCATTGCCTTTCTTTGGGATTGGTATGAAAACTGACCTTTTCCAATCCTGTGGCCACTGCTGAGTTTTCCAGGTTTGCTGGCATATTGAGTGCAGCACTTTCACAGCATCCTCTTTTAGAATTTGAAATAGCTCAACTGAAGTTCCATCAACTCCACTAGCTTTGTCCGTAGTGATGCTTTCTAAGGCCCACTTGACTTCACATTCCAGGATGTCTGGCTCTAGGTGAATGATCACACCATCGTGATTATCTGGGTTGTGAAGATCTTTTTTGTACAGTTCTTCTGTGTATTCTTGCCACCTCTTCTTAATATCTTCTGCTTCTGTTAGGTCCATACAATTTCTGTCCTTTATTGAGCGCATGTTTGCATGAAATGTTCCCTTGGTATCTTTATTTTCTTGAAGAGATCTCTAGTCTGTCCCATTCTATTGTTTTCCTCTATTTCTTTGCATTGATCGCTGAAGGAGGCTTTCTTATCTCTCCTTGCTATTCTTTGGAACTCTGCATTCAAATGGGCATATCTTTCCTTTTCTTCTTTGCTTTTGCTTCTTTTCTTTTCACAGCTATTTGTAAGGCCTCCTTAGGCAGCCATTTTGCTTTTTTGCATTTGTTTTTCTTGGGGATGGTCTTGCTCCCTGTCTCCTGTACAACCTCCATCCATAGTTCGTCAGGCACTCTGTCTATCAGATCTAGTCCCTTAAATCTATTTCTCACTTCCACTGTATACAATTTACATGTCCTTGATTAATATACAAATTTTATATGATTATTGATCACTCATGTACTTTATTTATGATATATCCATTCATATCATTTTCACATTTTTATAATGAATGTTCCCTTTTTGTGATGGATCAAAAGAATTTTTAAAATATCTAATGTTAATTACCTATTATTTAAACAAGTTGAATGTATGTTTCAAATATATCCTTTGATAATGTGGGAGGTTTTGCCACATAAGTTTTACATTTTTATTTATAGTCATATCTTTCTTTTACGGTTTCTGATGTTAATGCCTTTGCTAAAAAGAATTTCCCTAACCCTAAGAAGCTAAAACTAGGCACCTATGCTTTCTTTTAGCATTTTCATGATTTAGATGGTTGCATTCAATCTCCATTTGTGTGGAATTTGTATTTTATGTAAGGTGAGAAATAAGGCTCTAACGTTTTTTCCCAAATATCCAAAACTGACACCATTTGTGTCAATATTATCGCATATTAATGTCACTTTTATCACATATTAATTTTCATGCATAGTTGATCTTGTTTCAGATGATCTATGCTCTTCCAGTGATCTGCCAGCCTAACCTCTGCCAATCTCATTATCCAGCATTTGAATCTAGTAGGGCAATTCCCTCCATGTAGCCTTCCTTTTTTGGGGGGGGGGAAAAAAAGGCTATTCTTAAGCATTTATTCTTCCAGAAGTACTTTGGAATCATTTTGTTAAGTTCCTTCCAAATCCCATGGATGTTTTGGATGGAATTGCCTTAAATTAATAGATTAAACTGTGGGACATTGACATCTTTACAAGACTTCCAGAAGCACAATACATCTTCCTGTTTGTTCAAGTCCTCTTTCATGCTCCTTACTAAAATTTTGTCATTTTTTCCATTTGGGTCCTGTACATTTCTTGTTAAAGTTATTCCTGGGTGTTACACATTTATTTGCTATTGTGAGTTATGTCTCTTTGGCATAATACTTTATAGAAAGTTCATGCTGGTATCTAGCAAGCCATTGAGAACTATGTATGTATAGATGGAGGTGGAGGTAACAGAGACTGAGATGGACATTGTTGAACCTGTCTGGTGCAGCAGGAGCTATGGAAGAACTCCTGAGAAAGAGGATGAGAGAGAAATGTCCTGACTTCTCTGCTTCATCACTTCACTTTTCTAAAAGTTCCTTGAGGGGTTTCTTGTTTATCTTGGCTGTCCTCAGCACCTACTGGATGCTAAAAGAATGAAGTGAAGTGAGGCAAAGTGAAGTTGAACCTACTTAAATACAAATGATTGACCCGCTGACTCTCTGGAGCCCTGCCACACTTTGACATCCCTCCCTGGTGATGGTTCTGTTTCATGTCTTCTCCCTTTGCTTAGTTCAGCATTGTTGATGGCAGAGTCTATGTTTTGTCCATGTTTGTGTTCCCCACATGATCTAACCCAGCCTGGCACAAAGCTCAACCAATGCTCCTGTACTCCATGAAGGAGCAGATGTCCTCATCTATAAAGTGGGAGTCTTGAACATCTGCCCTTTGAACAGCCTGTGTGACAGAGTGATTCCTCTTGGTCTCCTGGCTTTGGGGAGGTGAGAAGTGGGTTTTCCTTCCTTCTGTGCTGCCTGCATATGTCTGTTCTCCTCCTGATGAGTCATCTGGAGCCAGACACCATCGCTCTCAGACAGAACATGTCAGGTACTTGCTCAGGAGCAGCGGGGCCATAAATCTATGCTGCGTCCCTGTGGTTACTTAGGGAACCCTGGGGCCCAGCCAGAAAGAGGGGCACTGCAGACAGAGAAGGCTCTGGCCAGTGTCCCAGCCTCTCGGCGACAGCCCAGCCAGCACTTCCCTCTCTTTAGTTTGGAACCAAAGTCCTGTCCCTGTAGAGGGCAAAGGTGGCCTCCAGTCAAGAGGTTCTGAAATGCACCAAGATCCTCCTACCAGACATTCAGAGAGACAGAAGGGATCAGTTAGCAAAATGACTTTGACAGGAACCAGGGCAGCTGGAATCTGGTTCTGTATTTCATTCCTTCACCATTACACAGGCAAGCATAGGCAGATCCCCCTTCTCCTCTCTGCAGGTGTGAGGAGTAAATGAAACATTATATTAAACTGCTTGGCTTAAGTCCTGATCACAGCAAACAATTAACAGAGGCAGTTGTAAATGTCATTATTATTATTTGTACTGATAGCAGCAATAGTAAATTGTTCTCATTATAATCTCCAAAGCATTTATCCCACTTTAGAGATGAGGAAACGGGGACCAAAGAGATAAAGTGACTTACTCAAAGTGCTTCTACTGAGAATCAAAGTCACTGGTTAATAGCCAGCTAGTTACTATAATGCACAGGGATTATTCTACTAAGTCCTAGGGGAAGGACAGACACTATTATTCAGCTCCATTCAGCTCCAGAGCCAGACAGATGCCCTCATTGTTGTTGCGTGATGGCTGGAATGCTTCCAGAACTTACTCTAAACGCTTTGTAGTCGAATCCTCAAGTCCTATGAACAAGGAGGCCCTGGGCTCTCATTGGCTCTGATTGGGTCAGAGTGTCCACTTCTAGAGCTGGAAGGGAGGGTCAGCGTAAGCCCAGCAGACAGCAGTGGGCACAAAGGTATGTGGAATGGAGGGAGGCTAAGGGCCCAAGCAGGATGAGTGTGTGTGTGGTCTTAAAACATTTGCCAAAATGTTTACAGAGATGCTCTCTCTGGATAGTGGAATAAGAAGTTGATTTCTCTTTTGTTTTCTATCTTTTCCAGAGGTTTACCATAAATAAGCACATAGTTTGATATTTTTTTAAAGCTATTTTTATTTAGTGGTTAAATAATGCAAATAATATACAGTTATATTAGATACGTTGAATTTTAAGAGTTTGGGGCTGGATATTTGAAGCCTCAGTCCCAGTTCTGGCTCTGAATGACCATGGTCATGTCACTTGTCTGGCCTCAGTTCCACTATCCGTAAATGAGAGAAGGGTCACACAACCTCTGCAGTCTCTTCCAGTTATGATTCTCTCCCCTTCTGTGTACATACAGCAAGTGAAAAGGTGCAGATCTGCTGGGTCCTAGGAGATCCGCCTGAATGTGAAGAGACCCTTGAATAACACAGCTTTGAGCTCTGTGGATACTCGTACACAGATTTTTTTTTTCAGTGAATATGTACTATGTAACATAACTACAAAATCCCCAATTGATCTGTGGATACAGAAGGCCAGGGCTGACTGCAAACCCTTCTGTCTTGACCCCTACACTCCTCCTCAGCCCCTCTCCCAGCCCCATTGTTCTGGAACCAACTGCTACTTCCTCTAGTTGCAGCAAGCAGGGGCTACTCTTCATTGCGGTTCATGGGCTTCTTGTCGCAGTGGCTTCTCTTGTTGCAGAGAATGGGCTGCAGGGTAAGTGGGCTTCAGTAGTTATGGCACACAGGCTTCGTTGCTCCCAGGCCTGTGGACATCTACCCAGTGTCCCCTGCATTGGCAGATTCTTAGCCATTGGATCATCAGGGAAGTTCAGTTTGTTTTCGTTTGTTTGTAATTTTTTTTAACTGTAGTAGACTTACTGCATTGTGTTAGTTTCATATATATAGCAAAGCCATTCAGTGATTCAACTATATATATATATATATATATATATATATATATATATATTCTTTTTCTGTAATTATTGCTTAATAGAAATCAGTTCTGAATAAAAATGGGTGCATTTATGTAGTTGAGAGAGTTTCTTCAGAAGTTGAACATGCTCCCAGAGCTACTAAAAGAATGCCCTCCTCAGTGGAGACCAGTTAGCTGACTCCAGCCCTGAGAAATCTCTCCATCCCTAAGAGAGAAGAATTAACATTACTGACTGGGCCTACTATGTGTCTGGCCTAATACAAAGTGTGTTATACACATCATCTGATTTAAACTCATAATGTTGTTGCCATCATTTATTCGACAAGCAACTAAATACTAAAGTCTCCTGCACCGTTATTGAATGCTTGCCTTCCCATAAAGATCCTTGGGAGGAAGAAATGCTCTTTGTTCATCTTCATATGTCCCTCAGACCCTAACACAGGGCTCGATAAACACTTGCTGATCATTAGAAACCTCCTCCTATCACTGCTTTTTGGGCTTCATAGAGGATTATTCCTAATATCAAAGGTTTGACCAGCTCCTAGGTTAAGAGAACGATGATCACATTAAAGGGGAGGATAAGGAACAACAGATTAGGTGATTATCCACTGTTGACAGGAAGCTGTCACTTTAAAGAGTTGTCCTGGTATGCACAGGGCATTCAGGAAATAGGACATTGGACAGGTAGACTTTGATCAAGAACAGGTTAGAAAGGTCAGGATTAGGGGTGTCTGGAAGCAATCTGAGAGCACTGGGAATTTTATTTTTATTGAAATACAATGGCTGTACAATATTATGTTAGTTTCAGGTATGCTCCATAATGATTTGTCATTTACATCCATTATGAAATGATCACCACAATAAGGCTAGCAACCATCTGTCCCCATACAGAGTCATTACTTCAGTACTGACCATATTCCTTATGTTGGATATTACGTCCCTGTGACTTGTTTATTTTATCACTGGAGATTTGTACCTCTTAATCCCTTTCTCCTATTTTGTCTACCCTGTCATCTCTCTTCATTCTGTTTCTCCTCTATACCTATTAGTCTGTTTTCCTTTTGTTTGGTTTGGTTTTTAGATTCCACATACAAATGAGATCATGCAGTGTCTTTTTCTATCTGATTTATTTCACTGAGCATAATATACTCTAGATCCATCCATGTTGTTACAAATGACAAGATTTCCTTTTCTTATTAGATGAGTAATTTCCCACTGGGTGTGTGTTTGTGTGTATACATATATCACATCTTTATCCATTCTATCTATGGGCACTTAAGTTGCTTCTGTATCTTGGCCATTGTAAATAATGCCGCAGTGAACATTGGAGTGCATATATCTTTTCTAATTAGCATTTTTGTTTTCTTTGGGTAAATACCCAGAAGTGCAATTGCTGGATTATATGGCAATTTTATTTTTAATTTTTTATGAAGATCCATTCTGTTTTCCATGGTGGCTGCACCAATTTACAATTCTACCAATAGCACAAGAGGGTTCCCTTTTCTCTACATCCTTGCCAACACTTATTTGTTGTCTTTTTGATGGAAAACAAAAGCAAAAATAAACACATGGGACTATATCAAACTAAAAGCTTTTTGCACAGCAAAGACTATCAGTAAAATAAAAAGGCAGCCTACTGAATAGGAAAATATATTGGCAAACAGTCTATCCAGTAAGAGATTAATATCCAAAATATACAAAGAACTAACACAACTCAATATCAAGAAAATAAACAACCCAATTTAAAAGTGGGCAGAGGACCTAAATAGATATTCTTCCAAAGAAGACATACAAATGGCCAACAGACACATGAAAAGATGTTCAGGATCACTAATCATCAGAGAAATGCAAATCAAAACCACAGTGAGATATCATCTCACACCTGCCAGAGAGCACTGGGATCTTGGACAAGGGTTAGAGTTGAAAGGAAGGGAAGATGGCAGGAGGAGAGTGGATTTCCAACCCAAAATTCACTGGAAAAATAGAAAGAGTAAAAGAAAGACCATCGAACAGATCAAACTTCCTTCTACACAATTTTGCCTACAAGAAGCTCTGGTTTTAGGGATGGGATTAGATGTTGGGATCAAAAAAGTGGGTCAAAAACAAGAACAAAAAAAAACGTCTAGAGAAAGTCCATTGAAGGAAGAAAGTTTTCCTTATTTTGAGTTTCAGTTAAGGCTGAAATCAACCTGCCCTTTTCACTCACTCATTCATTCTATTACTCATCTAATAAATATTTATTGAGCACATAGGATCCATCAGACGGTGTACTGGCTCCTCAGATGAGCAAAAAGAAACAATGTGCCTGCTCTCATTCAGTCTGAAATCGAGAGAGAGAGGCAGATATTGATCCAATAATCACATGAAGGTGTGAGTATAAAACACAAACCAGGGGGAATGCCATGAAGGAGAGAGATGTGGTTTTCTGAGAGCAGAGAAGAAAGGAACCGTACCTAGACTAGGGTGGGGAGGGGAAAGACAATCTTCCCTGAGGAATTGACCCCTGACTTGAGATGTGGAGAACCATGGGCCCCTGGCAAGGAATAAACCACAGCAAGTGGAGACGAGTCATTTTTAATGGGTCTAGCCAAAGCAAGATTAGTAGTACTGGTACGCAGACAATCTAAGGTTAAGACCTACACCCTCCAAGAACCCACCTATGAGATATTCAGCAAAGTCATTTGTACTTTCTGGGCCTCCATTTGATGATCTGTAAAATGGGAATGATGGACTAAAATGACATTTCTCAAAATGTGGTTTTCTGATCTTCTGCAGCAGAAGACACATGAAAAATGGGTTACTTGTGAAAAATATAAATTCCTGGACCTCACTTCATACCTACTGGATCAAAGTATCTTGGGCTACAATTCTTATACCTCCTCATATCTAGGAAAGAACTAAAATTCTTCATGGTGATGTCTGCTCCTTGTGACTAACAGAAACGTTTTGCAAAAAAATATGTGCTTGATTGCAGGTGCTCCCCCTTCACCAAAATCATATATGTACTGACCTTCCCTTCTACTCTTTGGAGCTATTTCTCAGACCTGTCTAAAATGATATCTTCCTAAATAAAATTTAACCCACAAATCAAAAAAAAAAATTACATATATATATCTGGGTCTAGGTCCCAAGATCTGCATTTTAAGGCTACTCTAGATGGCTCTTATGCTCAGTAAAGTTTGAGCATCTGGGTAGGCAAACTTTTACCTGCTAAGTGGATCTTTATTTCTTTCTAAATTTCTAGGTTCCCAGTGGAGCAGCACCAAGAAGAGGTAAAGTGGGCAGTCCTCCAGACTGAGTGAAGGAACCTACTAAAGTTTTCAGGTAACAACAAAAGGTCTGAGCTTTTATACCTGGAGTTGGTCCAGCTGTTTTAGGGATAAGTTCCCCAGACTGACTTGAGAGGAAATAGCTCTAGACTGATTTTTTTTTTAAGGTTTATGAGTGTTTTGTTAATATTTATTTTTGTTTATTAATTTACTTGGCTATGCTGGATCTTATTTGCAGCACATGAGACCTTTGATCTTTGTTGCAGTGTGTGGTATCTTTAGATGAGGCATGTGGGATCTAGTTCCCTGACCACGGATAGAACCAGGGCCCCCTGCATTGGGAATGCAAAATTTTAGCCACAGGACCATCAGGGAAGTCCCTGAATTTTTTTTTTTTTTTTCTTTTCACCTTCCACGCCACTCCTGGGATTTACTTGAAAATATATATTTACTGGTCTGTTCCCTGCACTTTTCCCTCCCTTCTTCTTTCCCTTCTCATGACTCTGGTTCTCTGCAGTTTGGGGAGCCAGTGGAGTTTCACATAGGTCTCCCCTTCCTTCCCTGCCTTTCTAGGGCATGAATAGTCGCCTCTGATGTGATGGATTATAGTCTGTGAGCCGCTTTGGTCTGATATACAAAACTCCTGTTGACATTGATTCTACCGGAGACCAAGAATTACTGGCTGCCCTGCCTGCTGGGCCAAGCTGTTTCCCTTTCCCTCTGCACAGCAAGCTCACAGAACCCACCACCCACATACCCCACCCACCCCCAAGGCACTAACACCCATACTGATGGTCTCCAACCTCATTTTGCGTCTCTGTGTGAAGAAATATTTCCAGCAGGCCCTGAGCTCTCTAGGTGTGGTAGAGCCAGTCTCACCAGTTGCCTTTCAAAGGCCAGGTATATTATTTCCACCTACTGGCCAAAATGCTTGTATTAAAATGAAATAGTGTATATAAAGCACATAACTCCAGCCTAGCACTCAGAAAACTCTCAAGAAATGTTAGTGTCCTTTATATTTATGTTGTTTTTCCAGCCACTGTTTGTTTAGGGGTATTTATAAGGGAAGAAAAAAGAAATCAGTTATATCAACTGGCAAGTAAGAGGTTGAAAGTATCAGTGAGAGATCAGCTAGGAAAATCTGTACCTACGTGTTCTAGATACTGAGAATCCTGTTGTATGTTTTTAAGATAAACAAAACATCGATAATAACTAGCTGAGAGCTTTCTAGGACCAGGCAAAGTTTCATTTAATCCTCATAAGAATTATTAAAATCCACATTTTACAAATAAACAGAAGCTTAACTAAACAAAGTCCCAAAGTGACAAAGCTAGGAAATGGCAGCAACTTGAATTTAATCCGATGTTTAATAAGCTACTTCCTTAGGTCTAACTGATATCTCTCATGCTGTCTTAAGAGGCTATATCTGCTCTCTGTCTCTCTCTCTCTGAGATAGCCAAATAAACAACAGTTGATTTCCATCACAAAATCAATAACTTTTGCAGTCCTTAAAGGCAATTTTTAAATCACGTCCCCTACACTTCTTCTTGGAAGAAGTAAGGCTCAAGCCTGTTACAAGCTCTTGCCCTCACTTGAGGTTCCCAGGGAGGGGAAAGGGGAAAGATGCAGTCCTCAGATCTCACCCAGAGAAGGGCCCCACACTGTGTGGTAGCACACAAACCAGAACAAATTCTGTCTCTCTGACCTGCTGAGATACCCAGAAATTCCTGTCACTTTATCTGTGAGGTCAGCCTACAGTCAAACTCAGGTTATCTGAGAGGTGAAAAGTGCCGCCTTTGAGTCAAACCATATCTGTTCTAATCCCATCTCTGAATAATATTGAGCAAGTTAATAAATCACTCTTATCCTCAGTTTCCTCACCTGTGAATTGGAGCCAATAATGTCTTCTACAAAAGTGTTATTTGCAGGGTTAAATAAGATGATGCCTGACACAGGCTTGATTCGTAACTATACTCATAGTTAATTAACGTAGGGCTATTGGAAGAGGGCAATGCTTATGTCTAAACGGATAGTACTCTAAAGAATTAGGGAGACATTTGGAAGCTTTTCCAAGAACTTGTAATTCACACCATGCCCTAACTGCTCCGTGCTGTGTGCTCAGTTGCTTAGTCGTGTCCAACTCTTTGCGACCCTATGGACTGTAGCCTGCCAGGCTCCTCTGTCCATGGGGATTCTCCAGGCAAGAAGACTGGAGTGGGTTGCCATGCCATCCCCCAGGGGATCTTCACAACCCAGGGATCAAACCCAGGTCTCCCACGTTGCAGGTGGATTCTTTACTACTGTCTGAGCCACCAGGGAAGCCCCTATCTAGAAGTTTCTACAAAATCTTCCACATACCCTATTCCCGAGCACTTACCAGGGCAGTCCCACAAGAGGCAGAAAACCAATGCTCCTCCTCCTTCTCCCTTCATCGTTTCATGACTCCCAAGGCAACCTTCCAAATCTGTGGGTCTGGCGTCCAGTAAACAGTGGAGAAACGCTGGGCATTTCCTGTCCCAGAGTTCCTCAGGACTCGATGGAGATGGGCAAAGCCAACTGCCTCTTTCTCACACGCCTCCCTCCTCCACCATGTCCACAGGGCCTGACGTGATCTCACACACATTTCCCAAACATGTCCACCCCAATCCCTGGGTCCTGCCCAGTCACCTCTGCCAGAGGAGGCAGAGATCACTCTATGACATCACTTCCTTGCCTTGCTCCCTAGGGGCCCGGTCTGTCTACTCCAAAGCTTGGCTCTAATACTTTGTCCAGATACAATTTTTAGATGCCCCCAAGGAAAAAGTTTCCCACCACTTCTTTCAGACCTTTCTGAACTTGGTGGCCACCACAAGTGAAAATCCCCCAAAAGAGGTTTGATGGTTTGGTTCAAAGAACCCAAAAGAGGAAGAAGAGGAAGTCAGAGAAACACGAGACCTATGTCATATATTTATGTGTTTCCTTATTTAACTCATATTACTGTTCAATGTCAGGCACAATTCTCTCTACATCCTCAGATGCACATTTCCTTTATCCATCTTACACTGTGAACTCCAGGAGGACAAAGAAGGCCAGCGTCCATCTACTTTATTCTATGCAAGTTCTCCTCCACAATGAATGGTAAACCACTGAATTTGTTCTGTTGCTCAACAGTAGAAGAGGTTACACCAAGATAAAGCTAGCAGGAGCAAACAAAAATAAGAAGCAACAGGGTGGCGATCAACTGATCAAGGGGCCCTGCCAAGACTTTGTCACTGAAGGAGCCCCTACTAGGGATTCAGAAGAAGTGTGGAGTAAAGCAATGTATCCACTGCTTTCAGTAGATTCTCAATAAGGTCTAAGACCCAAAAAGATAAAGAACAACTGGGAAGGGATATCACTTTTTCTTTTGAAATTTGGAGTGAGGGCAAGGAATAAGATTAATGCATATAAAATTACAGGCGTGCTAAGTGGCTTCAGTCATGTCCAACTCTGTAGGACCCTATGGACTGCAGCCTGCCAGGCTCTTCTGCCCATGGGATTCTCCAGGCAAGAATATTAGAGTGAGTTGCTGTGCCCTCTTCTAGCAGATCTTCCTGACCCAAGGATCGAGCCCGTGTTTCTTACGTCTCCTGCACTGGCAGGAGAATTCTTTATTACTAGCACCACTGGGAAGCTCGATATTACAGAGGACATCAATATAATAGTAGTGCTGTTTTGGGATGAGTGTTTTTTATGAGCCAAGTCCCAGGCTAAATCATTACAGACTATAGTTCCCTTAGTTCTTGCAACCACCTATGTTGCTGTGCATTATCTCAAGAAATAGAAAGCATTATTCTCAAGTCTCAGATGAAAAAAACAAAGGCTGAAAGAGTTTAGGTAGCTTGCCCAAGATCACACATCTGGTCAACCAAAGCTAGGATTCAAACTCTGAGTCCATGCCAAGCTGCAGGAATTGATGACCTCAGTGGCATAAAAAGCCATGGGGGAGGAGTCAAACCTTCAGGCTATGGACCCGGGTTCTGCCCTAGGTAAATCCCTCCCCCTTTCTGGACCTTTGTATCCCTGCATGTAAAATAAGAGAGTGAGACTAAATCAACATTTGATGCAACAGTGTTTACAAAGTATGCAACAGATATTTTCTGTAATGGGTCAGAGAGCGGATATTTTAAGTTTTGCAAGACAGCCTGTCTCTGTTACAGCTCCACGACTCTGTCATGGTACCGTGAAAGCACCCAGAGACATACCCAAGTGAACAGGCATGGCTGTGTTCCATAAAACTTTATGTACAAAAATAGGTTCAAGGCTAGATTTGGTCCATGGGATTGTGCTTTGCTGACCCTGGACCAGATGATCCGTAGGGTCCTTCTGAGTCTGACATTTCAGAAGTCTGGGCCCTGATTCTAGCAGTGGAGCCCAAAGGGACCAATGCCTTGAAAAGTCAGCTGTACAGAGGTTGTTCCCATAACTTTTATTTTGTCGTGTTTGACAATGTCAACAAGTGTGGTTAGAAAGTAAATCCTGGGGATTCCTGGTGGTTCAGTGGTGAAGAATCCGCCTGCCAATGCAGGAAACACGAGTTCCATCCCTGGTCTGGGAAGATCCCACGTGCCATGGAACAGCTAAGCCTGTGTGCTGCAACTATTGAGCCTGTTCTCTAGAGCCCAGGAACCATAACTACTGAGCCCACGCCTCCTAGGGCCTGTGCTCTGCAACAAGAGAAGCCACCACAATGAGAAGCCTGCACACTGCACCTAGAGAGTAGCTCTCGCTTGCCACAACTAGACAAAAGCCCCTGCAGCAACGAAGACCCAGCACAGCCAAAAATAAATAAATGAAATTATATAGACACACACCCACATTAAAAAAGAAAGAAAGCAAACCCATTGCTCAAGGGGAAAAAAAAAGTAAATCCTGGCAGTGGCAATACAAAGCAGCTCAGACGAGCTTTAGCTCCAGCAAAATCTCCATTGACACCTGATGTGGACAACTGTTAATACATCTGTCTTGTGAAGAGCATGGTGCAAACACAGCTGTGTGCCCGCTTTTAAACCAGACTGCAACCCAAAGACCATTTCTTGAGAAATGTGAGGGCCACCACAGATTTCTGAACAAAGTGATGGGCAAAGCCCGTGGATGATAATGGCACAACCAGAATCTCTCAAGAAAACGGCATGCGCTCCCCTTAAGGAAGAAAGGACACTTTCTTGGTTCCAGACCCAATAGGCTTTTCACACTCTGTGCTTTGACCCCCTTAAACCCCACACCACCCCTCCCAGTTCAGCGCTCCTGGGCTCTCCTGGACCATGTGATGTGATTTTAGCCCCTGGTGACTTGGCAATTAATCTTCACCAACTTACTGCAAAGGGCTGCTCTGAGCTCGCTCGCTCTCTCTTTCTCCCTCTCCCTCTCTCTCTCTCTCTCTCACTCACTCGCTTACCAGGAGATGTAGTGCAACTAGAATATTTGGGCTGGGGAAATCGTTGCTCACCAAAGATTGACAAACTATAATCACCAGAGAGAAAAGCAAGTTTTCCCCGAGGGAGTTGAAATCCCTCACTCCCAGGAGCCTCTGACCTGCTGACTTTGGAGGTACAGGATGCCTCGACAGCAGCCAGTGTCTCCTGCTCAGAAGAAAGGGTGCTTCTCCTCTCCCTCCTGGACCACAGCCCGGACAGAAATCCTCCTTCAGGTCCCCAGAGACCCTAGTGTACCTCATGAAGCAGGGGCCTCACACCTCCAATTCTTTTTTCATTTTAAGTTTCATTTACTGAGTACTCTGTATTCCAGCTGTGCCACCTGCCAGCTGTCGCCTTGGGCAACCACTCTGAGACTGAGTTTGCTCATCTCTACAATGTCAATAATAACAGCATTTATAACATTATTATCAGAATTAAACCAGAAAATGTACATAAGGCATTTGGGGCACAGTGTCTACTCTAGCACGTGGTAAGCACTAAAGCTCTTGGCTGATAGACTATTACACTGTGCTAGGCGCTCGACACAGTATCACATTTAATCCCCACTTCAGTCCTCTGAGATAGGCACTATTATGATCTTCATGTCACAAATGAGGAAACCACAGCTCAGAGTGGTTAAGTGACTTGCCCAAGGACACACAACTAATAAATTAATGGGCCTGGGACATAAACCCAGGTCTGTTTGGTGGCAGTGTTCAGACTCTTAGTTACTTTACTAGCCTGCGCAAGGCCACACTAGCAGCTACTAAATAAAGGAAGCAGGATTAGTCACCAAGTTGGCTCTTAGATCTTCAGCAGACTGAGTGCTGTCCTGGGAGGCAGGAAAGCCTGACCCAAGGAGCTCCTCTACAGAACCTTTTCACCCAGACAACTCTGCCATGCCGTCCCTTGCCTGACCTCTGCCTCGCTCAGGAGCCTGATCACATTCTATCTTCTAATTTCCTTCAGGGCTAACACTGAACCTTCTGCTCCCCTTTTTTTTTTTTAAATCTCAATCTGATGCAGAGAGAATGATGCAAGCTTTGGAGCCAGACAATAATGCTTTGAACACTCATGCCGCTTATTCACTGAATGGGTTTGGCCATGTCACAGGACCTCTCTGAACCTCAGTATCCTCATATGTAAAAGGAGATATTTCCCACCTTGCATTGTTGTAAAGATTTGAGTAAGTGCACACAGAGTACCTAAAACAGTGCCTCCCACAGAGTAGGTCCTCTCTGAAGGGTGCTTTACCATCATCATCATCTCCTAAGGCATTTAGCTCACTCTAGGTTATTATTTGCTTGATTTGATTCACCCACAGTGCCTAGCATGATGCCTTACACAGAGTAGGTGCTCCTGTGTATGGCTGGCTGAACCAAAAACTGGAGAGAGGTGGAGAGGGAGTACCATGCAAAAGTGCACGACCACAGTTGAGAGGTCTCTTCCCACAGGTCTCTAAGCAGATCTCTGAATTTCCCACAGCCTTGGTCTCCCCACAGGTCAAACGCAGTGGCATCTTCTCCTAGAGGGCCCACAGAAATGGGAGTTTGCAACATCAGAGGTTTCTAATGTAATCAGATAGATAATGAAAAGGTTCTTCTTCCCTGAGCCTTGAGTGAGTCAGAGCTCTGTGCCTGGCATTGCCCCGGGGAGTACCAAGAAAATGAAATATCCTTGTGACACCTAAACAAATGGTCAATTCCGTGGGTCAAATATCAGCCAGAGGGGTTAAGAGGCGTCTCCAGTGAAGGGAGGAAAGGAGCAGCAGATCATGAACACGGTGCTTAGTGGAGTCCAGGTACATGGCTCCTGTTAAGGCTAATCCCTGTTTGCCTTATGATGGGATGTGTGTTTTGCTTTCGTGAAAGATGCTGATAAATGACAGCGTGTCTGAAATCCACATCCGGACACCTAAATCAAGCCATAAGTTCTCAGTTAGGTAACAAACTATCTTCTTTTGTAACAAGTATAAACCAAATCTGTATCTCATACTTGCTCTTTTTTTTCCCCCCCCTGGCCTTTTGCCACTGTAGAAAAATGTCAGATAGGCCAAGTTTTCACACTGCAGCTGGTTACTGTGATTATGTAGACACAGTCTCTGTAAATTCAGTATGTGTTGCTGGCTGCTCAATAGCTGGTAAAATTAATGCCCAGGGAAGTGGGAAATGGGCCACCACAATCAAAATGTGGACTTCAAACTTGCTTCTCATTCGCCCCACTCTTTCCCTCCCACATCCCTGACTTTGTGCTAATCGCCAGCTTTCTGCCGACTTACTGGCGTTCTCTTCCTCCTCCCACTCTGCCTTGGGAGTAAACCAGTTCAAGAGAAGTGCCATCATCCTAGACTTGAAGATACATGAAGATGATGGGAGCTGAGCATATGAAACCCCACTCCCACCCCACTATGGATGATGCATGGGAGAAAGGGGCAGCAAGGTTGCTGTAAGAGGCCACTTTATCCAGCAAAGGAAGCTGACCACTGGAAACTAGAAAACCTCAAAAGACCGTCTAGCTCAGGCCCTATCTCCAGACAGATTAGTACATGAGCCACCCAAGACAAAGGACAGTCTCTTCTCTTCGCAAGGACCCTGGCAGAGGCCTGCCTGAGTTGTCCCCATCTCGCATCTCACTGTGTAAGTCATGAGTAGCTGCCATGTGTGGCTTCCCTCTGCTCTGTGGGCCAGGGAAATGGAGTTTGAGAACCAGCTCTGCACCTGAGTAGTTACGGGAGTTCACCAACTTCCTCTACCTCCTGGACTACCTCCAAAATGAGAAAATGGGCAAGTGAGGGTTCTGCCAGCTCTGGAAGACCTGAATCACTATAAACCTGTGAATCTCTTATTTTAAAATCTTCAAATACAACTTAAGCCAGTTTAATTGAAATAGAAAGAGTATTTTCAGGGTTCTCTCAACCACAGATTCCTTAATCTTAGGGAACTCCTTGAAATTTTATATTTTATGCATTTGAGAGTCTGTAAATTTTGGTGGAAGAAGAGTAAATCCTTAGATAGGTGTACAATATTCCCCAGAAGAGGTTAGGGACCCACCTCTAGGATGAAGAACTGAAGTGTAAATCATCTTGAGTGGTTTCCCGGTTCCCTATCCCTGAACACCAGGCTATACTGATTATCAAGGGCAGGAAGTAGGAAGATGCAGGATTCTGGATGAGAATAAAGGAAAGCATAGGCTTTACTTCTCAATCTCCAGCTATCACTACCCATTGCTCTGCTGCATGTCTGCTAGCCATACAACCTCAGGAATCCACTAACCTTCTCTGAATCATGGTTTTCTCAACTTTCAGTGGAGCGTGGTATGTTTCTCTTAAAGGTTGTTGTGAAGAATAAGAAATTGAGTAAATGCTTGACTATCAGTGGAAACTCAATAAATGTAAGTTTCTTCCCGCCACTAGTGGCTCGGATCCCAAAATTGACTATTTCGAAGATAGCTCCATCTATAACAATCAATTAACATTTATCTCAAATGTAAATTGGTATAGTTACTATAGAAAACAATAAGGAGGTTCCTCAAAGAATTGAAAATAGAGCTACTATATCACCCAGCAATCCTGCTTCTGGGTATATATCCAAAGCAAATGAAGACAGGATCTCAAAGAGATATCTGTACCCCCATGTTCAATGCAGCATTATTCACAAGAGCCAACACTTGGAAATAAGCGTCCATCAACTGATGGATGGATTAAGAAGATTGATATACATACACAATGGAGTATTATTCAGCCAAGATAAAGCAAGAAATCCCGCCATTTGCAACAACATGGATAAAACTTGAGGGCATTGTGCTAAGTGAAATAAATCACACAGAGAAAGGCAGATACTACATGATATCACTTATATATGAATCTTTAAAAAAAAAACTCATAGAAACAGAGTTAAGTGGTGGTTACCATGGGTTGGCAGAGAAGGACCGGGTGGGGAGATGTTGGTCAAAATATACAAACTTCCAGTTATAAGATGAATAAGTTCTGAGGATCTAACGTACAGTATGGTGATTGTAGTAATACTATATTATATACTTGAAAGTTGCTAAGAGAGCAGATTTTAAATGTCTCATCGCAAAAAAAGAAATGGTGATTATGTGATATGTTGGAGGTATTAGCTAACAGTATGATAGTAATCATTTTTCAATTTATAAGGGTCTCAAATCAACTTACATAATGTTATATGTCAGTTATATCTCAATAAAGCTGGGGGTGGGATTCACCCCCTTCTTTCTTCTGGAGGAAAAGTGTGACATAGCAGCTAAGGGCTCAACTTTGGGTAGATGTGCGTTTGAGTTCAGCTCCCAAATTCTCTGCTTGATGGCCGTGTGAACATAGGCAAAGAGTTCAATTTTGCTGCACCTTAGCATCCCATCTGCAGAATGAAATGGTTATGAGAACGGTCTATCTTTCCTAGTGTCGTAAGAAAATAGGAAAAGTACTTAGCACGCTGTCTGGGACTGGGACATATGGATAAATGTTAACTAACATGAGGCTCTCCCTCAGCATCCTTAGCCACACCTTCTCTCCTAGGTACCATTCATCCACCTTGGAGAGTGTGTCCCTATAGCTGAATGTCCAACGTGGATATCAGGCAGAAAGGGAGGAAAAAATCAACAAATAATATGGATTCTCCAAGTCGCCGCCCTACCCCCACCCCCACTGCCACCCCCAGATAGCCTACAGTTTGTTGCCATTTCTTTCAGGTCGTGACTCAAACATCACTTCAGTAAAATCCTGAGCACCCAGATAAAATTTCAAATGTGCCCCCAAACCATTCCATTTCCCCAACCTTGCCTTATTTTCTGTTACACCTGTCCACCTAGGGCACATCTCAGAATTTGCCTACTTATTTGTCGGTCTCCTCCCACTAGAATATAAGCTCCCCAAGGACAGAGGGGTCTTTATCTACTTGGTTCAGCTGCTATACCCACAGCACCTAGAAGAGAACCCAGGGCAGACAGTGGACGCCCGATTAACAACCTGTTTAATGAATGAGTGAGTGAGCGAATGAATGAATGACAAGAAGCTTTCCACCAGAAAGGCTGCACAGGGAGGTAAGGATGGGGGTTGGTCTCAGACCTGACTCAAGGCCCTCTAACCTGCTTAACCATCGAATTCTGCCTCTTTTAGGTTCCACGCAAGTTGCAAAGCTTACTCCAGATCCCCTCATTAAAAACAAGCACCCCTACCCCCATTTTAAAACTGCGCGGTGAACAGGAGGCAAAAGAACCCCAGAGGGCCACTCGGGGTGGGGGGTTGGGGAGGAATGGAGGGCAGGGGGAATCCCCACGCTGAGGTCGCCCTACCCCGCCCCCCTCTCTGCACACCCTACCGGCTTGCCCCCCGGGGGCGGCGGGGGGCGCAGCCGGCCTCGGAGCTCATCTGGGTGGCGGCGTCGGGGCAGCGGGAGCCTTCGCTGGACCCGCATTGCCCCCTAGTGCCGCGCGGAGTCAGGGCGCCGGGCTCCCCCGCCTGATGTCACCGCCGTGCAGTCAGCCCAGAGGCGGCTCATTGAAAGCAGACCCTCCTCGGCGCTGGCTGGGCGGAGGCGCCGCTGTCCGCAGACCCGCCGCGGACCGGGCAGAGCCGGGCGCCCCCTGCCCCGCCACCCTCTCCTCCCCGCCGCTCCCCGCGAGCCCGGCCTGGCGCGCCTGACGTGGACCATTAAACTTGGAGCTGCCGCCTCGTCCCTTCTCTCCTCCTCCTCCCTCTGACAGGCGAGCGAGCGGCTCGGTGCAGGCAGGAGACGTGCTGCCGGGCTGGGCGGCCCGGGGGAGATGACTTCTCGCCAGGAGGGCACCTCTGGGAAGAAGACCACGGGGGAAGCAAAGTTTCAGGGCAGCTAGCTGAAGAGCCTTCCCCGCAGCCTTCTGAGCCCTGTCACCCCGCTGGCTATGGAGGGCGGACTCTAAAATGAATCCCGATCTGGACACCGGCCACAACACATCAGCACCTGCCCACTGGGGAGAGTTGAAAAATGCCAACTTCACTGGCCCCAACCAGACCTCGACCAACTCTACACTGCCTCAGCTGGACATCACCAGGGCCATCTCCGTGGGCCTGGTGCTGGGCGCCTTCATCCTCTTTGCCATCGTGGGCAACATCCTAGTCATCTTGTCTGTGGCCTGCAACCGTCACCTGCGGACGCCTACCAACTACTTCATCGTCAACCTGGCCATTGCCGACCTGCTGCTAAGCTTCACCGTTCTGCCCTTCTCTGCTGCCCTGGAGGTGCTTGGCTACTGGGTGCTGGGCCGGATCTTCTGTGACATCTGGGCCGCCGTGGACGTCCTGTGCTGCACAGCCTCCATTCTGAGCCTGTGCGCCATCTCCATCGACCGCTACATTGGGGTGCGCTACTCTCTGCAGTACCCATCTCTGGTCACCAGGAGGAAGGCCATCTTGGCGCTCCTTGGTGTCTGGGTCTTGTCCACAGTCATCTCCATTGGGCCTCTTCTTGGGTGGAAGGAGCCGGCACCCAACGATGACAGGGAATGTGGGGTCACTGAAGAACCCTTCTACGCCCTCTTCTCCTCCCTGGGCTCCTTCTACATCCCTCTGGCGGTCATTCTGGTCATGTACTGCCGCGTATACATCGTTGCCAAGAGGACCACCAAGAACCTGGAGGCTGGAGTCATGAAGGAGATGTCCAACTCCAAGGAGCTGACCTTGAGGATCCACTCCAAGAACTTTCACGAGGATACCCTCAGCAGTACCAAGGCCAAGGGCCATAACCCCAGGAGTTCCATAGCTGTCAAACTTTTTAAGTTCTCCCGGGAAAAGAAAGCAGCCAAGACCTTGGGCATTGTGGTCGGCATGTTCATCTTGTGTTGGTTACCCTTCTTCATCGCTCTGCCACTTGGTAAGTTGGGGACTGGCCGAGGGGAACTGGGCATCCTCAGCTTTTGGGATTACTGATGAGCTTACTATAAAGTTTTCATGGGTTTGGGGTTTTTAATGCAGTCTGTGTGTGTTTGGAGGCTGGGGAATATTGTTTGTTCTGCAAAGGCTTTGCAGAATGGGTAGCTGGCTAAGAACCAACTCAGGTGTTAGCAGAACATGCTAAGGGGAGGTACGAGTTACTCGAAATAGAACCATGGGAGGAAAATCTGGTATGTGGAATGACTCATTCAACAGCCTTGGCTTAATAATTAAAAAGGACACTGGACTTGAACATCATACCAGCATTATTTCAGTTGTAATGATGTGTCGGCTAAGGCAGTGTCTGTCACTAATGCAGCATACAAAATAGTTTGTAGTTACCGCAGACACGGCATTTGGGAAGCAGAGAGGCAGCTCGGACATGGGAAGGCAGTTTTCATTCAGCATGTCCAGGGCTTTTGCAGAGACCCACGGTCCTCTAAAGCTTTGCAGAGGCTGCGTTCTGCCCCCATCCCTTACCACTTCCTCTCACCTCCACGTACTCCCTTCATTATGAGTTAGTAAGAGCATTTTATGCCTCACACCCCCAACCAACCTTAATCTAAAGCTTTGAGATTTGAAAGAGAAGGTTGATGGTCAGAGGATTATCCAAAAATATCCCAAAATGTCCCAAACTCTGGTGATTGATGGAATGCTCAGAATTAAATTATAGTTGCCCCTCACCTTCAGCTGCTAGATACCAAATCCTGCTAGTATGAAACTGAGCCCTTCCTATCCTATAAGCATGTGCCCATCTTCATTTGACTGGGGAGTCCTACTAAGTGAGTTGTTCAAAACGCTACCTGACTTCCTCTAAGGATGAAGCCGAGGTATGGTTAGGAGGTAAACCTAGAAGAGGATACTGTGCCATCGTGTCCACATAGCTCAGGAAACACTTGTCCCTTCTCTGAGGCAGCGATTTGCTTTAGTTTCTTTTCCTGTCCCTGGGGGACGCTCCAGAAAATGAATGGAGGGAGGTGATCATGGCAGTCATGTGCTATGATATCAGAAGAGGCCAACGGCTGCTACGTGCCATGGACCACTAATGCTGCAGTCACACCAGGGGCTCAGTTGCAACCGAACATAACCAATCCCTCAAGTCACAAAAATCCTAAAGACACACTGCTTCCAAAAGAAAGAGCCAAATAGAAAGAGGGCAAGCAGATGTCAGGAGTTTCCGTTTAAGAATGACAAAGAAGAAAAGCTGTTTAACCTACTCTCATATTGTAATTTCTAAGGCTAGCTTTTGAGCTAGTGCCTTTCAGAAATATTTTCATTGTGTTGAGCTGAGAGGGTTCGTAGCTCTATACAGAGTAGTGGTCACATCCCACTGCCCAGCATTCTTTTCTTTCCTGAGGTCTCAGGGCCCTTTTGCAGGCCTGTCCAGTTAAAGTGCATAACAGTTCACACTGCACTGGACCATACAAAGGTCATGGTCACACGGGGTGATTTGGCTACTAATTAGCCATGTGACCTTGGGCAAATGATGACTGCTCTGTGAGCCTCAGTTTCTTCACCTGTAAAGTAGGGCTAATTGCTATTTGCTCCATGGGGTTTGCGCTAGTGCATGGAAAGGACTTAATACAGTGTTTGGTACACAGCAAATGCTCGATTATAGATATAATCCTATCCCTGTTATTAAAGGCTCAGAAGGGAACTATTGACTAGATCTTATCCTTTCTTCCTTCTTCCCCTGATCCTCAACTGACAGAGGCTGTGACCAGAGCATCCTCAGGAAAGACAAGGTCCCAGCAAGATGCGGGAATGAATCACAGTTGCAGACTTTCACTTTAGGGGCAAGGGAAACAAGTGAAAAGGCTGCCAACATGTTCCAATGGAAAGAGCACTGCTCTGAGGGTCAGGAGCAATAGTGTGTATGTGAGCTTTGCCATCAATTAGCTCTGTGACCCTAGGTGTTGCTTTACCTTCTGGGCTTCCAGTCTCACTTCCAGGGAACACCAAGGGCTGGACTAAATCAAGGGCCCTCAAACTTTAATAAAGATCAGAATCATTTGTGGATCTTAATAAAAATTCAGCTTCTAAGGCCTAACACATAGAGAAGCTAATTCAATAAATCCCAGGAATCACATGCTTAACCAGCCCACCATGAGACTTTGAGAAGCACCAGCCAGGGGATCTCTCAGTTCCCTTTAGCCGCCAGCCTCCTGGACACCGAGGTTTTTAAACACTGCACAGGTTAGCACTTGCCCACCCACATGCTGGTGCAGGACAGTGTGGCTGCTGTCTGCACTCCGCTCTTCACGCCCACCCTCAGTTTTCTCTCCCTTTATACGCTTTCAACTTCTGCCCTCTTTCTGAGATCTTATCTTCCTAACAGCTCAGGTCCTTGGCTTCCACGCCACAGAAAGTGAGGCGTTCTTGCCACCTAGAGATTTATCAGAGCTTGTTTCTCTTCTGCTTGACTTGAACACTTTCTGGCCGGCCATTGTCTCCCAATGTGCTGTTCCTGAGCAGACTCCATCCACACGCTTCTCCGGAGGACCTCCAGCCCCTGGAGGGTAAGGAATGTGGACTCCAGGCATTGAGTTTGGGATGGACTTCAAAAGTTACTCAAGAGTTTCAAACAGAGAAGGTATTTGATTAACATGTTCTTACCAATTTAGAAAGAGCATCTGAGCGAAATGGAGAGATGGACTTCTGCTTGCTCTGAGTTCAGATAACACCCAAATAAAAGTAACATGACGTAGAACAATAATTCCTTTGGAATCTGAAGCAGATTCCAAATTCTAAATTTTCCATGAAAGGCTTTTCACTCTGAAGAGGAGAAAGCAGATCTGGGGGGAGACAGCGGCTGGCAAACAGAGAGGTCCAGGTAGGAGTAAACCTCCAGTGGTGATAGACAGCCAGGTGCCTGGGTGGCACCAGATTTCTGTCTCTGTGTTTTTCTTCTCCATGGGAGAGGAGGGTTGGGATTCCTCCTGGGAAGGAAATAGCTTTGCCCCCTACAGGGTCCTGGTTAGGGGTTCCATTTGTTTTCTTTCCTCCCTTGTTTTTATTTTGGAGAGCATGGTTGGGCTGCCTGCAGAGACAGGCCTCCTATCTCCTGTGCAGCCCTCCCCACCTGTAACACCCTCCCTATCTCCTCCCCACCCTTTCCCTGTGGCTTCAACAGGGTTGGGCCAGGGACCAGCTCTCACTTACTCAGGAGCAGGGATGGATCCACCAAACAAGAACGCTTTTATTCAGCCCCTGGAATCAGGCCACGGAGGGACAGGAAATAATTGGAATATAATATAGCAGCATTTCTACTTGATGGGCCATGTGCAAGATGTCCAAGCAGTCTTCGGCTGCCTGGCATTATAATGAAGGCCAACTCCCACCCGCCTGGGGTGGTCAGGGTTCAAGAAGTGCCTGGGCTATTGAGGGATGTGCATCGCACTGGGGAGGGTGGGGGAGGGGTTTAAGATGGGAGTGGGGGTGGGTAGCAGGAAGCGCTGGGCAGCCAACTGGTAGCTGAGCTTGGTGTGTTGTTTAGAAAACACTGGAACCTTGCCTCGGTCCAAATCTTTCTTCCGTCTTTTAAAATGCTGAAAGGCACCAGGAAGCCATTATTGAACTAACTGCTTTTCCCTCCAAATAAATGAAGGTCAATTTCAAAGAAACAGTTGTGCTCTCTGTAGTACTGGAACCAAATCGGAATCCTTCTGTCCATTGATTTGTTTCTCTAGTTCTCTCATTCAGATCAGGCCTGATAAATTTCCACCTCCCACAGGAGCATAAGGGAGGGTGGGGGTCCCAGGGATGACTCAGAACAGAGCCACCCTGACAAACACAAGAAATTTCTGGTTCTGAGGTTTCAAAACACAGAGATTTGAGTTGCTCACAAGGAAAGTAACTGGGTTTGAGTGAGGGGAAATTTTATACACAGGGAACCCTTCCTAGGGGCTTCCCAGGTGGCAAAGAAACCAGTGGTAAAGAAACCAACTGCCACTGCAGGAAACATAAGAGACATGGGTTTGATCCCTGGGTCAGGAAGATCCCCTGGAGAAGGGCATGGCAACCCATTCCACTTCTTGCCTGGAGAATCCCATGGATGGAGGAGCCTGGTAGGCTACAGTCCATGGGGTTGCAGAGTCAGACACCAGAGAAGCAACTTATATGCATTCAAGGTTTCCTAGAAAAGGGAAATCTTACTGAAAGAAAATATATTCAGCCACCTCTGAAATCATTAATGAAGACTTCCTAAAGCACCTACTATGTACTAGACACTGTACTAATCCCTGGGTTCTTGTGCCAAAGCAAACATGGTCCCTGCCTACAGGAGGCTCATAGCCCAGTGAGGTCATATTATCATAGAGCACATACTATGTACCAGGCATTCTGCTAGACCCTCTACAGACATTATCCCACTAATCCTCTCAGCTGCCCTGACAGGGGAGCTCCTTCTTGACAGAAGATACTGAAGCTTGGAGTGGTTAGACTTCTTGCCCAAATTCACACAGCCAGTAAATGATAGAGACAAAACTTGAATCCATGTCTGTCAGAACAGGTACTTACTTGGCCCAGTGCACAAAGGCGATGTCTGATCTTTTCGCTTTCGGGTCCCAACCTGCTCTCATAGCAAATGTTCTCCAGGAACCCCAGAGCCACCTTGTCAAAAGCTGATTATTCTAGTTCTGTTACAAAACCCTGTTACAAAACCTTGTATTCCCTTTTCACCCCTTAAAAAGATTGACTCATAAAATATTAGAGAAGATCATCCACATTCTAGTTCAAGGCTAGGCCTTCTCTTACCTCCTGTACTGTGTAGGATATGCGTCTCCCTACGCTGGGCATCTAGTCACCCCAACTAGGAAGAAAAAGTGGGATCTTGACCTTCATCTGGAAACCTGGTTCCACATCTTTATCATGCATTCATTCATTCACTGAATAGTTATATATTTATTGGAAGCCTACTAGGTCCGGGCATTGTGCTGCAGATCCAGTGGTGAGCAAAGCAGCTATTCCATGTTCTCATAGAATTTAGTTCTAGTGGGGAACACAGGTAATCTGAAAAATACCCACATGCAAATAAACATAAATGGTTTTAAGAAAAGGGGTGTGCTGCTATTAGAAGTATACACCAGGGATCAGTATATCACAGGGCTTCCTGAGTGGCATTTAAGCAGAACCCTGAACAGTTTGGAAGAGTTAATTCAGTGACAGAGCAGGGAGAAAAAGAGAGCTCCAGTCAGAAGGAAGGGCACACCTGAAAGTCCTGAGGCAGGAGCTGGCAAGGAACTAACAGAGCCTGGAGAATAGAGGGCCCACAGGTACGAATCAAGGCTGGAGGTGTGGGCAGAGGCCAGGCCACGCCAGGGCTTTTAAGCCACATTAAGGATTTTAGGTTTTATGATAAATTGCACCAGCCACTACTGAAGGATTTGAAGCCAACAAGGCATACAGTATGAATTATGTGTTTAAAAGACGGCTCAAGCAGCCATATGGGGCACAGAGCAGAGATGAAGCAGTTGGAACATAATCCCAGTGAGAGCTAATGGCAATTTAGACTAGGCTGGTGGCAGTGAAGGTGGAAGGAAGATGGTTCAGAGACTTGGGGATGGATTGGTTATGATACAGGAGAGCAAGAGATATATCTGGAATATCCTTGAGGTTACTAGGTGAAACACAACCAAGATTCCTCCCAGGCTCTCCTCAGACCCCATTTATCAGGGCTCACAAGACACCATGATATGCCAGACACTCTTCTGAGTTGAGTAGGGGCTTCCCTGGTGGCCCAGACAGTAAAGAATCTGTCTGTAATGCAGGAGACTAGGGTTCAGCCCCTGGGTTGGGAAGATCCCCTGGAGAAGGGAATGGCTACCCACTCCAGTATTCTTGCCTGGAGAATTCCACGCACAGAGGAGCCTGGCGGGCCACAGTCCATCAGGTTCCAGAGTCAGACACAACTGAGCAATTAACACTTATGAGTTGAGCAGACAAAATGTCCCAACGCAAAAGTCAGAACCCATCAGCAAACCCCCATGCTCAGTAGAAACATCTGGCAGGGAACTGCTTTCAAATGCATAGATTGTTGGAATTCCCCTTACAGACCCTTTGTATCAGACTCTCTCATATGGGACCATGAATCTCAACTTTTAACCAGTTCCCACAGGCAATTATATCACCAGCATAGCACCAGTCCCCCCGATGCCTGGTACCTGGAATGAACACTCCATGGGGAGCCAAGAGAGTTTGGTTAAACTTCGCCCAGTGTAGCCAGAAGCATCCTCAATCCTGCCCAGTCCTTCAGGCCAGTCCATATGGCAGAAGATTGAAGGGAAAGTGAAATCTTCAGGCTAGAGCCTGCCTGGGGAAGGTGAGTTGAGTGAGCACTGTGGAAGCCGGTCTCCAGTGTAGCGGGTACACTGCTCAACACTGAATATTCTGTACAGCTTATGATTCTCTCAGCCCCTCTGCAGAGCCAGTATCATCACCCTGTGTCTAGAGTTCAGAGAGGTTCATAACATCTCCCAAGGTCACACAGCTAGCAAATGGAGTCTATCGGACTCCATATTTGGCACTCAGTAAACATTTGTTATATTATTCTTGCTATTGCTACAGTACTTCCAGACATTTATCTGAGGTCTAGTGCCCATGAGTGATAAAATTTGTACTGGCTCATGACAAAAATGAGAAAAAAAAGTTAGGAAAATTCTGTGTTTTTCCAAATGTACTCAATATAAATGACTGTTCTTTTATTCTAAAGACTATGTCCTATTTTGGGAAACTGAAGTAACATTTCTTTAATGGAATGATGGTAATGAGTGATGATGATAGTCACTGTGTCTGTGTGTGTGTGTGTGTGTGTATGCAGTGTTTACTTAACAAGATAAAAAGTTGGTAACCCTATGTTTGTCCCCACCAAAATTTTTTTGAAATTTCTCTATGAGTTTCCTAAAGTCTTAGAATCATGGAAGACATCGTGATGATTAGACATGAAAAATATTTGTGGAAGAAAGGAGGAGGAGGATTTATCCTCTCAGTGATGGATAAACAAATTAGCCTCAGCTTTGCTGTAATAGTCAGAGGCCTGGGGCAGGGGTTGGGGATGGGGAAGGGTGATGTGTGTAGGGTCATGATTGTCAGATATGATAGTTTGGGGGCCATTTGTGGAAGCACCCATTACTGCTGGGATGAAACAGCACAGAAATGCCAGCGGGCGTGTGTGTAGCTGCAGTGCCATCACAGATGGCCCTCGTAAGGTCTGTAATGCAGGCGATGCCTTTACCTGAGTGTGCGTGGCTCGTAAAAATAACGGATGGCCGTCAGGCCACACTGGGAAATTGCTTTCTCCCACATCTGCAGGATGTTTCCGCAGTCACTGTGCTCCCTAACCATGTCTGCTAATAATAATACTAATAGCTCCATTTATTAGGTCTTGCCGTGTGCCTGGCTTACACCGCAATGAGTGCTTTCCATGCATTCTCTCATTCACTCCTCTCCAGAGACTTACCAAGTGGATACTATTGTTGCCTTAATTTTACAGATGAGGAAACTGGAGTTCAGAGATTGAGTGATTTGCCTCGAGCTACGCAGCTGATTGAGGTTTCCCTGGTGGCTCAGACAGTAATGAATCTGTTTGCAATGCAGAAGACTTGGGTTCAAACCCTGGGTTGCGAAGATCCCCTGGAGAAGGAAATGGCTACCCACTTGCCTGGAGTATTCTTGCCTGGAGAAGCCGGTGGACAGAGGAGCCTGGTGGGCTGTAGCCCATGGGGTCACAAGAGTCGGACATGACTGAACGACTAACATTTTTACTTTTTCACTTTTTTCACTCAGCTGATTAATGCCAGAACCTGAATTCACATCTAGGCAATAAGATAAGACTGAAAGGATTCATTATCAGGGGGATCCTAGGTGTGGGACTCTAAGCCCTGATTTTTGGAAGCTCAAAGAGGCCCTAGGGAAAGCAGAGTCTATTCTGAGAAAGTGGAAAGGAAGGGCGAGTAGCTGCCTATTATTCAGCCACCAAGAGGCATCATATCCTGGTGAGAACATAAAGAATATAAAAATAATTGGGTCTTTCCCCTAGCAAGCTAAGTCACGATTTCTCTTTTATTATGAGTGCTTTAGACTTTTTTCAGCTTCTCAACACATGAGTGATGCCATATACCCTTTAAGGCTTTTATCAAATTTGGGCTTTGGGTTAAACACATAAAATCTAGAACACTTTTCATAGCCTAATTTCTGGCTGTATACATTTCAGAGCTGGATTCCCCTCTGCTCCACATAGGTGTGGTTGAGACCACATGCACCATAGGACTCTCTCCTCCCTTGAATCAGCCTCTGGTCCTACCTCTTGAAGTCACAAAGGCTGGCATCATGGACAAGAGAGTATTTCTAAAAGCTGGTTTTCCACTTTGCAGTAATCCTGACTAGTGATAACCTAGCCATACAAAAAGAAAATACTGCACACCGCATATGTATTTTCAAAAGAACCCAAGTGAATCTTTAACTCTTAGCTGGTTCCCTAAAATGTCCATGACCCCTATACTAACATGCACATGAAGGGAAATACAGCAGAGGGAAGTCGGAGTGGAAATACACAGTGGTCCTAACACGTTGCAAGTAATAGATCTTACTCATGAGAACTCTACAACATAGTTCAACCTGGAGGAGACACACTGGGATCCTTCCTGGGGCTTTGGAGGGCCCCATGAAGAGAGGAGCCCTGAGGTTAAGGAAGTGCCCATGGTCCACCCCAAACACTGCAGCAATGCTCTCTCTAGCAACCTCGCGACTTACATGAGAACTTCTTGTAGGCAGGGACCACATCTTTCCATCTTGCCTAATACAAGTGCTAGGTGAGTGCTGTGACTCAAATCGTTTGTCGTTTCCCCAAAAACACCTTGTATTTTCCTCCCCCATGTGTTTCTTCATACTGTCCCCTCTGGCAGGAATGCTCTTCCTGTACCCTTGAATATCCATATCCTGCCCACCTGTAGACCCCTGATTTTGTGGACACCTCTCTTAGAAATTTTTCCTGGCCCCCACCTCTTTCCCAGGCAGTGATGGTTGCCTTTATACCTTGTGTGTGGTGCTTGTCACGTTTGTTCATGGGAATCAGGACTGACAGGTACATCTTCAGCAGTGTTACCAGACTGCAAACCTCTGGAGGAAAGGGTCCAGGTTTCACTCATCTTCCTGTCCTTCAGGCCCAGAGACATGTACTTGCTAGACTCCCAATAAGAACAGCAACTGCAGCTCTGATTCATACAGTATGCACCAGACTTCACCTACTATTTGAACCTGCCAATGACCTATCAGATAGGTATTAATGTTCTGGTCACTTTACAACTGAGGAAACAGATTTAGAGGTTACGTGACTTGTCCCATTCCTTGAGACCACCACAAGCATGTTGAAAGGAAACTGCCTTGACTGCTTTTGTGAAACCAAGATGTCAGTATGGGTCTGCTTATGGGGCCAATGAAGAAAGATTAGATAGGTGAAGACCAGCATGGACACAAGGTATGAGCTTGAAAATTAGACAGCATCTTAATTCTTTATGAAAGGTTGCCATTCCACTGCCTCTGGGAGACCTGTCTATTGCCAGTCAGTCCCCATTTTCCCTGACCTTCTCAGCCCTTGTCACCTCCCTCTCACCTCTGGGAGGGCTGTGGTCAGAGCTGATCACCACAGAAGTGGGAGAGGAGGGCACGATTCTGGTGACTCCACATCAGGGCCCAATTAAGACCTTTAGAAAGGTCCGAGATACTGAGAAGTGAACGCTGCCCCCAATTCCAAATGTAAAGTCTAAATTCACCTCAGGCACACACACACACAGCCTTAAAATAAATGGGAAGAAAGCCAAGATTCTAATTTTTCCCAGGAAGTCTACTTTGATTTCTTTAACATCAAAGTGAAAGGGAAACTCTCTCAGTCATGTCCGACTCTTTGCAACCCCATGGACTATACAGTCCTCGGAATTCTCCAGGCCAGAATACTGGAGTGGGTAGCCTTTCCCTTCTCCAGAGGATCCTCCCAACCCAGGGATCAAACCCAAGCATCTCCTAAAAAAGTGAAGGTGCCCAGCAGCTCTGCTAACACTCTAAAGATACACTGAGTCTGTTTGTGGGTGACATAGCATTGCTCCATAATGGGGTGACCAGACATCCCACTTTGCCTGGGCCAGTCTCCTCTGTTACCAAGGGCTCTGATGATTACTGTAACCCTCTCTTATTCTCAAAAGTGTCTCAGTTTGAATGATAAAAGTGCCTTGATATTTTAACTCCAGGAGTAATGGTGTTTAAAGTAACAGCTGAGGATGCCTTGATTTCCCTGAGAAACCTTAGATGGGGGTGGGAGGAGTACGGCACCCAGGCCTCAGCAGGACAGAGAAAGATTAATAATGAGAGAACGAACTGGGCATGAACTTAAGGAGGAAAGACACAACTTCATGTGTGTGTTTTTGTGGGAAACGGATTAATGTAAAAGTTGGTTGTAAATGTTTGTCTTCATCAGTGAGTTTACCATTTGTGCACAAGTGAGTCACTGAGCTGGAATCTGAATCCATGGCTGTCTGACCCTAAAGACTTCGTGAGCGCATCCATTTCAGCACAAGGCAAATGGTGTTATCTGAATGATGAGTGTCTCCAGAATAGAGGAGACAGAAATAAGGTGGGCCAAAACGATATCTGAGGGAGGAAAAGAAAAGCGAGCTATGTCTTAGGGACTTGGCAGGCTGGAATGGCAGTAGGGGTGGGGCATCTCCAACCATCCTTCACGCCTGTCCTGGGACAACAGAGTATAGGTCAGCTCAGGGTACCATCCTCACTGGCAGGCTTGTGTTCTTAGAATTCTGTCAACAACACACTCGTGACCACACCCAGGGGCAGGACACGTGAGCCCCCTCGGAGCACTCAAGTGCCCTTCTGTGGTGTGAGCTCACAAAGTGCACTATAAAAGTCACACCAATGAACAGTTCACACTGAAACGTTCAGAAACAGAATGTCCTAACACAGGCAAGCGGACCGTTCCTTTCAGGGCCCCATTTAATTTTTTCCAGGGGTATCTGCCCACAGTGTCTTGTTCCCCTGAAGCTGGGATGCATTTGGGGCTTGGCTTAGCACACTTTTTAAAATTCCTCTTTACGACAGAGTTTCCTGCCAAGCTAACATGCATCGCTTAGGGGCTGAGCTCAGCACCCTGGCCATGCCCCAGAAGGAGGTTAAAATAGGACCAAGGGCAAGCCGGGCTCACTGTCATTCGCAAGCACGGGCCCCAGGGCTCACACCACCAGCTCAGGGCCGGGCAGAGATCCAGAGAGGCAGCTGGCGGGGGAGGACGGGGTGCCACCAACTGGAACAAACAAAAAAAAATTGCATCTCTGATTTCTATATTCAGGCCATCAATCACCCCCTGGCATCATGAGAAAGTGGTACCTGCTCCCAGGTACACCCTCAGAGAGTCATTTGCGGCTCCTTGTCCCCAACTCTTCAGAATTTATCTTAAACAGGGGCTCTTGAGCTTTTTTGTTCCATGGACCCCTTTGGTAATCTGGTGAAGCCCCTTCTCACAATAGATACATAAAATAAGATACACAGGATTTCAAAGAAAATCAATTATGTTGAAATAGCTATTATAATGTTGAAAAAACAAATTTATTGTGGAGTAAAACAATGTTCTTCTTTATTAACATATTAAATAAACAAGACCTAGCAGCAAGTCAAATAAATAACTACTATAATTTGAGGTAGTGACAAGTGGGAATATGTCAAGATATCTGCAACAAATGTAATATAACATCATAAATCTGATTTCTGCGGGTGACAAACCCTACTAATTCTTCTGTGGCTGGTTGCCTGCCTTCCTGCTGAAGAAAATGCTAACTTTCAACCAAAGATTAATTTTTTTAAAAAAAAAGAGAGAGGTCATTTTTCCTACCCTAATTCAGAAACTCCCTAACCCCAGAACAAGGACCGTGTCTTAGGACATTATAAAGAGGTACTTTAGGACATGATGTTTTCTATACTGTGTTCTTTCAAATTGTATAATCTTGGGACCACAGGGAACTTGTACACCTTTGTGCTTTATAAGTATCTGGCATGTTTACTCGTAGCAATTCTTAAATCTCGTTTCTTTATTTAAGCACCATAATAAAAAAGTCTATAATAGCATATAGACTTTTATTTAAAACAGAAAGAAGAAAAAGATAGAAAAATTATTCTAACCACACCAGACCCCAGGTCCCCCTCTATCCAGCACCTTCAGTCTTTTTCTCCAGGAGCAAACATTGTTACCAGATTGCATATAGTTCCAGAAATAGTCTGTTTATTTGTAAGCACCCACATGCATACGTGTGTATGTGTAAATAGTTGAGTTGTATGTGTGTGGAATGTGTGTGTGCCTCCTGTGTATTTTTCCAAACGGTATCATTTTATAAACACAAGAGTGGAGGTTACATTTTACTCTCAACAGCGTATCTTGGACATAGTTCTCTGTCAGAATTCTATAGTTACTGCTTTCCTTTTCATGGCTGTGTAATCCGTTTATGGGGTATCCTACTTTATTTAGCATTTTCCCCGTTCATTGACATGAGGTTAATTTTGGGTTTTTCATACTGAGAACAGTGCCGCAATGAGGACTCTTGTCTCTGTGTCTGTGCCCACATACTCAGGATAAATTCCGAGAAATGGAATCACTGGAGCAAGAAACATTTGGTATTTTGAGTTTAACCTGATTATGTTCAAAAATTTACTGTCTAAGGAATTTAAAATATTTTAAAATGTAAAGTTGTTAATATGAGTAGGTTAGATTTATCAGGCAGGAGGGTTGTTCATGATATTGAAGTGCAAATGATAATTCACAGAATTATATATAATCTTATTTTTAAAAACTATTAAATTAGTCACCTGCAGGAGTATCATGAAGTGAGTAGGAGTAGATTTTAACTTTTATACGCCTCTGTGTTACTTCATATTTCACATTATTTCACGTGTGTGCCTGTGTGTATATACACAAATAGGACCACATAGTGCTTTTATCACTAAATATAAAGTATGGACTTCTTACCATTTCAATAAATCTCAATCATTTCAGTTTCTAATTTATATTTCACATCTTTTTAAGGATGTATCACAATCCATAATGAAAAGTGTGTGTGTTTAGTCGCCCAGTCATGTCTAATTCTTCTTGGCTCCATGGACTGTAACCTGCCAGGCTTCTCTGTCCATGGGATTTTCCAGGCAAGAATACTGAAGTAGGTTGCCATTTTCTCCAGGGGATCTTCCCAGCACAGGGATGGAACTCATGTCTCTTGTATCTCCTGCATCGGTAGGCAGATACTTCCCACTAGCACCATCTGCTGCTGCTGCTAAGTCACTTTAGTCGTGTCCAACTCTGTGTGACCCCATAGACAGCAGCCCACCAGGCTAGGAAGTACCATAATGTGATTAACCAATCCACTTATGACAGTAGTGGTCAGATGACACACACAAGGTATCACATTCACAAGGCCCGAGTGTAGAATGCAAAGCATGTCCCTCTCACTTCCTTGGTTCCTACCTACCTAATTTCCCTCCACCTATCTAATTTTCCTCCCTGGAGGCAACTATTATTACCAGTTTCTTGCACATCCTTTCAGAAATATTCTAAGCATATAAAAATATGTTTATATGCTCTCTTTAATAGAAATAACATACTGTTTTGCACTTTGCTTTTTCGCTGAATAGTGCATCTTGGAGATGTTTCCACTTCAAGATAAACGGAGCAACTTCATTCTTTTTGTTAACTTCACAGTATTCCTTTTTTCCCCAATAGACTTCAATAGAAGAACATTTAGGTTGTTTCAACTCTTTTATTATTACAAACAACACTGTAGTGAATATTCCTATACATACTTCATTGTTTCCCACATAATATGATTAAAATCCTGGAAGTGGACTATTCTGAGGAAACTTTTAATTTTTTATAAACATTTTCAAATTGTTCTTCATAGTGATTGTACCAATTTGTATTTCCTTGACTGACATTTGAGAGTGACCACTCATTCCCTAATAGTTTGCTACCAAACTTTTTGATCTTGCCAACTTGATAGGTGAAATTTCTGTGAATGAAGTTACACACCTTTTTGTATGTTTGATAATCCATCCCCTCTTGATGTACGATTGCTTTGAGTTTTTAGCTGTGACAGATTTTCTTATACATGTATTTTTCCTTTAATATCTTTTGTACACTTGCTCTTCAGGATTGCCTTAGGATAAAATCCACTTTGAATGGTTAGCATCCAAAGGTAGACTCCTGTGAAACACCTCAGACACATTATCAGATTACCCTCTGGGAAGGATGTAGCTATTTGCACTCCCACTAAGTGTGTTTCAGCATAGCTAAAGAAACCACTTTTTATGCTGATAGCTCCTCACTGCCTGGGGAAGCTTCAGACATCTGTGTGACAAGTCAGCTTCCCCTCAGAGGTGATAAGATGGCTTGAAAGTTTCAAATCCTTCCAACTAATTTGGTGTCAGCCTTCCAAAGTTCAGGCTAGCAAGCCGCCCTCTTGGAACGCAACATCCCATCCATCAGGGGAGCCGAGCAAGCGGCAGCCTTGGAATGTGTATATTTCATACAGGATCCAAGAACAAAAAGCAGTCACCCACAGCATTTAAACAGATTTGATCTTTCACAGGGCTGGCAGACCCACTGCGATCCACATCAATAGTTCAAGGCCCTGGGGCTCATGTACCCATTAAAAACAATAACTAAACAAGATACTCCCCCACCTCCCTGCCCACACACCCCAGAAAAACAGTCAGCTTTGAGGCACTCAAGGATGAGTTAATAAGGAAGGATTCCTTCAGGCACACAAGCTTGCCACACCCGACCATGAGGGCCTATGCGGATCCAGGAAATAGGAGTGGACAGTCTATATTTAGATGAGGGCATTTTAGCTGCAAAATTCAAATTGACTCTGGAAAATGCCAGCCTCATGAAGTGAAAATTGAATTGAGCATTACTTAAGAAGCAAGGAGAAGGCCTGTCAAGCAGATCCTGCTGGGGAAGAAGGCTTGTTGAGAGGCAGTCCAGGGGCCCTGGTCATCAGGGTGGTGATGTACTCTTGACTTTGAACTGCTGGTCTGGATGGAGAGGCAGGGTTATTTTCAGACTGTACTAAATCTAGAGGTGTTGGAACCAGCATCCTGGACAGGGAAGGGAGGAGGTGAACTTTGACCCACTGCCACCAAGTTGGGAGATCAAGAAGATCCTAAACCAGGGATTCTCAGAACCTCAGGAAAGCCTTTCCAGTCACCTGTCTCTGTCATGCCCATTGCTCCCTTCTCATCCACTAAAGAGGGCTGGCACCTTCCCTTCTCTGCGACATCCTTGGTAGCCCTTCACAAGTTATGTTTGACTGGCAGCTGAGAGTACTAGAAAGAACAGGGACATTGAAATCAGATGAATCCAGGTCTGAAGTCCTGACTCTGCAGCTCATCTCTTTAAGCCTCAGTTAATACATCTGTCAAACGAGACTGAGACCATCTCGTGGGATTGGAGTGAGGAATAAATAAGAAAATAGATGAAAAGGACTCAGCTGAGTCCCAGACACTTGTAAATATTTCAAAACTATTAACTATGAATATTTCAGCTATTAACATTTTGAAGCCTTTAATATAATATCAACTTTGCAGAATACATTTAATAAGTATCTGTTGACAAGATGGACTATGTGTTTGGGGGAAATAAAAATGGGATCAGTTCCTTCTCATTTAAAGATTAGGAGATCAAAAATAATTTGAGACACCATGATACCTATAAAGAAAGCTGAGCGCCGAAGAATTGATGCCTTTGAACTGTGGTGTTGGAGAAGACTCTTGAGAGTCCCTTGGACTGTGAGGAGATCCAACCAGTCCATCCTAAAGGAGATCAGTCCTGGATGTTCATTGGAAGGACTGATGCTGAAGCAGAAACTCCAATACTTTGGCCACCTGATGTGAAGAGTTGACTCACTGGAAAAGACCCTGATGCTGGGAAAGATTGAGGGCAGGAGGAAAAGGGGACGACAGAGATGGTTGGATGGCATCACCGACTCGATGGACATGGGTTTCGATGAACTCCAGAAGTTGGTGGATGCACAGGGAGGCCTGGCGTGCTGCGGTTCATGGGGTCGCAAAGAGTCGGATACAACTGAGCGACTGAACTGAACTGAACTGGTACCTTTGACAGCCCTCCTTGGGACCTCCCTGGCAGCTCAGATGGTAAAGAATCCACCTGCAATGAAGGAGACCCTGATTCGATTCCTAGGTTGGAAAGATCCCCTGGAGAAGGGAGTGGCAACCCACTCCAGTATTCTTGCCTGGAGAAGTCCATGGACAGGCCATAGGATTGCAAAGAGTCTGACGTGACTGAGAGACTCACACACACACACACACACACACACACACACACACACGACTCCTACATCCAGATTTAACCAATGTTAACATGTTGCTGAATTTGCTACCTATCTTCTTTCTTCTCTTAAGAAATAAAATGTTGCAAGTACATCTGAAAGGGCCCACTGTTTGTCCTGTTCATCTCTCTCCTTCTCAGAGGCAATCACCAGGCTGCCTCTGATTGAGTAGATTCTCTTCTCTACATTTTCCTAAATGGGTCCTCTCAAAAGGAAGGAGGAGAGTGGTCCAAAATGAGGCCTTGGATTAGATCAGTTCTGAGTTCAAATTCTGCTCCTGCTCCTTTACTAGCTGGGTAGCCTATAGCAAATTGCTCAACCTCTCTGTTCCTCCTCTTCCCCAGTATTCTCTAAAACTGGGACAAATAACACTTCACTGGGTTTTGTGAGGATGAGATAAGACTATTCATGTAAAGCAGCGGTTCACAATCAAGGATCAGTTTGCCCCGCAGGGGACACTTGGCAGTGTCAGGAGATGTTTTTGATGGTCATGACTAGGGTGTGCTATTGGCATCTAGTGGGAGAGACCAAGGATACAACTAAGAGCCCTACAGAACACAGAACAGCCCCCCACAACAAAGAATAACCTATCCCAAGATCTTGGTTATGCCAAAGTAGAGAAATCCTAATAGAAAGCATTTTATCATTTTGTAAGGGCTTTAAAACATTTATTCAATAAACATAATAAATTATAATTTTATTTGTTACAATATTGTGTTAGACATTTCCACATGCATTATCTCACTAGTAGTTAGTGAGTTGCTGCTTCTTAGTAAAAAGAATGATAGAAGGCAAACACTGTTGCTTCTGCTTATCTGAGGATATCTTATTCTAAGTGTTAAAGTGGTAAACTTAAAATATAAAATTTCAGGCTAATAGATTAACTGGAATTTGTTACTCAGATTCTAACCCTTCCTTGCTGTCTGTAAAGAACAAATTGTATCAGCACTTTCAGCCACAAAATGGGTTCATTTAAACCACAAATATTCCTTCAACCTAAGCAAGCCCAGGGACTAGCATAGCAAAAAATTAAAGCATCGTAATTAAGCTAGTCTTTTTGGCTCCTGTTCACGAGGACTGGCTCCCAAAACCCCAAGAAACTACAGAAGCGGGGTAGAATATGGGGAAAAGGAGAGAGGCCGTAGCACTGCTTCTCTGATTCACCGCAGGCTCAGGTCTGGGCTATGTGCAGAGAGCACCCACTAGGAAAGGCTTTTGCTCCGAGTCTCTAAGTGTGGTCCCTGGCCCAGCAGCATCCACATCACCCAGGAGCTAGTGGAGATGATGCCCCAGACCTACTGAGTCAGAAACTGGGGGTTCAGCCAGGCAGTCTGGGTTCTCAAGTACTCCAAGTGATTCAGATGCACTCTCAAGTTTAAGAGCCACATTGGAGAAGGAAATGGCAACCCACTCCAGTGTTCTTGCCTGGAGAATCCCAGGGACGGGGGAGCATGGTGGGCTGCCATCTCTGGGGTCGCACAGAGTCGGACACAACTGAAGCAACTTAGCAGCAGCAACAGCAATCTAATAAAATGGGTCACAGTGAAGAATCTGCCTGCCAATACAGGAGGCGCAGGAGACTGAAGTTGGGTCCCTGGGTCGGGAAGATCCCCTGGAGGAGGAAATGGCAACCCACTCCAGTATTCATGCCTGGAGAAGCCCATGGACAGAGAAGCCTGGCAGGCTGCAGTCCATGGGGTCGCAAAGAGTCGGACACGGCTGAGCATACGCACAACCTAATAAGGCCACATCTCACATTCCCTGTGGGTCCATTTCCTGTTGCCCATGGCCCTCACTGCTGCAACAAAGCTCACAGAGCTCACTAATACCTGTTCAAAAGTGGAGGAGCTACTCTTTATTGGCATTTCTCTTGGGCTGGAAGCTTCACATATATTCTTTAACTTGCATAAGAATATGAGGGAGATACTGTTATCCCTTTTTCCAGATGAGAAAATTTCAGCTGAGAAAGCTAAACAGCTTGCCCAGGGTCATAGCTACAGAAAAGGACTGGAATCAGGATCTGAATCTAGGTCAACCTTCCACCAAATCCTATCCTCTTATCACACTGCCCACTAATGATGAAGAGAAACAGAACACAAACTCCTCAGCCCTGCTGGGGCCAAACTGTAAGCCTTGCCAAGTTAGTCTTTAGTGTCCCCGTCACCTGTCCTGGGGTTCACCTGGCCATAGGTAATCCCTTGGGAAGCTTAACCCCCAGTGACCTGATTCTTCCCCCTAGAAGCCAAGGCTGCCCACACTATCATGTTCTTCTAGCCCTTGCCTCATATCCTGGGACTTCAAATCCTCACTCTTCCTCTTACTAGCTGTGTGTCTTTGAAACTGACTTAACCTCTCTGTGCTCCTGTTTCTCATATGTAAATCAGTTATTGTAATACATTCATATCAAGGTTGTTAAGAGGATTAAATGAGATAATAAATATGAAAACATCTAGCCCAGTGCCTGTTGCATAGTAAAAACTAATTAACTCTTATTTTTTTTTCCCCATGCTTTACACACCAACAGCTATCAAAACTACTCAGTCCAGGCTTGATTCTATTGCAGTCTCATTTATTGGCCAATTAGCTACTATGAGGAGCTAATCTTCACTAAGGTATTAATTCATAATAATGGTTTTCTGTGTTTGCCTCCACCATACCATTTACACTTCAACCAGAGGCCCTTAGTCCTTGAAATTGTGCAGCTTGGGAGTGATTAAGGATGGAAATATTAGGGAATATGGAAGGCCAGTGGGGAGCCTTTCCCTATCCTTCATATTGCTCCAATGCAACTCTAATAGACAGGGAATCCTGGAGAAATGAGAAATGGGACAAGAGAGGGAAGTATGCCTTCAAGGTTGCATCTGGCTTTGAAGAGAAACAATGAGCTACTGGCATCTGAAGATCAGGATAGGTTGGAATGATACAAAAAAAAAAGTGAAATCAAAGACTAATGAGCCGTTTGCCAACATTTAATACAATTGCTTGGTATCTGCGTGGTTGAATGTAATAAAGCTTCATTAAAAAGTAGTTATAACAACTAATAAGTCTTTAATTAAATTACCTTTCACTGGGCAAGCTGCTTGTGAGGTCCTAATTAGGTTATTTGCTGCCATTGGCCTAGCCTGGGAACAAAAGAAGATTCTATTATGTCCTCCATGATCCCTAGAAAGCCAGATCCCTAGTCTCATGCAGAAAATGCTGAGAGGCTCTGAATCTGAGGGCAGCTGGTCTCAGACTATCTCAGCTCTCCAAAAACCATGATGTGTGGCCAGAGTGAAAGCCCTTAATAGGTCCCACTGCTCTTAGGAGCCAGACAGTTTAAAAGGATGGAAAGGGCATTTAAAGATGGAAATTCTAAGAACTTCGTATTACAAAAGAGGGCCTAAGAAATGATTTATTCAAGGTCTTCCAGCCAGGAGCAATGTCCCCTCTCCACAACCTCCTCCTGCTGTGGTCTGGAAAAGACATAGAACTCGAGCTGCTAGTATGGACTTTCATTTGGGAAGGAAGAGAGAAACAAAAGGCACTGGCTTCTCAGAGGCTCCTGTCTTTGAAGCTGTGTGTGTGTGTGTGTGTGTGTGTGTGTGTGTGTGTGTGTGTGTGTGTGTTTGATGTGCTGAAAGTAGTTCAGTCTCAGGTAACTGAAGACCTACTTACAGTGTGGGTTGAGCTCTCTCCAAAACCACCAGTGCATTGCTGCCACAACGATCTTCCTAAAATGCAGATCCAGTCACACTAGCATCCTGCTGAACTACCAGCGGGTAACTTCTGAGCTTCTGAGCTTCTGAGCATGGCATAAATATTTTTCCACAGTTGGACCCCATCACTCAAGACTGGAAAAGGAGTACGCCAAGGCTGTATATTGTCACCCTGCTTATTTAACTTCTCTGCAGAGTACATCATGAGAAATGCAGGGATGGAAGAAGCACAAAACAAGCTGGAATCAAGATTGCTGGGAGAAATATCAATAACCTCAGATATGCAGATGACACCACCCTTATGGCAGAAAGTGAAGAAGAACTAAAGAGCCTCTTGATAAAAGTGAAAGAAGAGAGTGAAAAAGTTGGCCTAAAGCTCAACATTCAGAAAACAAAGATCATGGCATCCGGTCCCATCACTTCATGGGAAATAGATGGGGAAACAGTGGAAATAGTAACAGGCTTTATTTGGAGGGGCTCCAAAATCACTACAGATGGTGATTGCAGCCATGAAATTAAAAGACACGTATTCCTTGGAAAGAAAGTTATGACCAACCTAGATAGCATATTCAAAAGCAGAGACATTACTTTGCCAACTAAGGTACGTCTAGCCAAGACCATGGTTTTTCCAGTGGTCATGTATGGATGTGAGAGTCGGACTGTGAAGAAAGCTGAGGGCCGAAGAATTGATGCTTTTGATCTGTGGTGTTGGAGAA
Organism: Ovis canadensis; assembly: GCF_042477335.2. Taxonomy (NCBI): domain Eukaryota; kingdom Metazoa; phylum Chordata; class Mammalia; order Artiodactyla; family Bovidae; genus Ovis; species Ovis canadensis. Next base: position 84,119,968 of record NC_091249.1, read on the forward strand.
GACTCTTGATAGCCCCTTGGACTACAAGGAGATCCAACCAGACCATTCTAAAGGAGATCAATCCTGGGTGTTCTTTGGACGGACTGATGCTAAAGCTGAAACTCCAATACTTTGGCCACTTCATGCAAAGAGTTGACTCACTGGAAAAGTCTCTGATGCTGGGAAAGATTGAGGGCAGGAGGAGAAGGGAACGACAGAGGATGAGATGGCTGGATGGCATCACTGACTCGATGGATATGAGTTTGAGTGAACTCTGGGAGTTGGTGATGGACAAGGAGGCCTGGCGTGCTGCGATTCATGGGGTCGCAGAGTCAGACACGACTGTGCAACTGAACTGAACTGAAGACTGAATTTCCTGAACTGCCAGTAAATGCACCAGGATTGCTGTCACAAAGATGTCTCATTAAAAAATATTAAATATAAAAGTTAAATAGAAAAAAAAAAAAAAGCTAAGCTTTATGCCCAACAAACAGGAGTCCCAGCTTTGCCCTCACTAGTGGGCAGCCTTGAGCAAATTACTTCCTCTCTCAGCTCCCACCTTCTGCCTATAACATGGGGATGACATTTGACTTCTCTCATCAGGGAAATAGGAGGATTAAGTGACAGTAAAGCAGATGAGCCACAGGGGACCCTGGTATTACGTCTCTCACCACACGAGAGCACTCTCCCTTCCCTGAACATGCCTGCTCCCTCGTGTACAAAGCCTTTGCACACGCTCTTCTCTCTGCCTGTAGTACCCCTCCCCCTCTTCTCTGTGTCGTGAATTCTTCCAACTCAAATGTAATCAAATGTACATTTGCCATCTTCTACAGCTCCCCACAGTGTAGTGGACACTCCTGTCCTGTGCTCCCCTACCCTTGCTTCACCCCATCAGAACTTTGTCACCCTGGGCTGAGTGGATTCTTGATGTCCCTCTCCCCCAGGAGACTGGGTCTTGCCCAGCACAAGCCCAGCACACATGAGAACACAGTAAGTGAATAGCACCTTATCGCAGGAACTAAAAAAAGGAGCTGTGAACAAGAAAACAAGATTGGTTGGTTCCACTGTCACTTTTATTCCTGTCCTCAAAACTGAAATATAAATAAATTCCATTCATGATCACACACACACATTCAAACACACACACAGACACACACACTTACACACACAAGATATTAGCAGCAATTACCTGTAGTTTGTGTTTTCTTCTCATGCTTCTCTATGCCAAATATGTGTTGCTCTTGTAATAAGAACTGAATAATAAAGACAGTTCTTCAAATTGAGTGAGCTGAAAGCATAAAGGAGATATGCAAAGGGCCGGTTTTCCAAATACATCTCTGAAAAAGTTGGGAGATTGCTGCATTTCAGTGTGGTGCAGTTCTGATTTAAGACCCTGAGGTCTCTGAATTTCTTCTCTATCATGTCTGTGACCGGAGCTAGTTTGGAGCTCAGATCAGGTACAGATCAGGCAGAAGGTCACTTTCTCAGTATCTTCAAGGAGATTTTTGGGGGGAACTTGGAGTTTTTACAGGAAGGAGAGAACAAGTACTCTGCTGTCCAATATGGTAACCATTGGTCAGAAAACATGAATCATACTTTATTTATTCACTAAAAGTAAATACAATTAAAAGTTGACAAAATTAAAAGTTCCTAAGTCACCGGTGTCCCATGTCAAGTGTTCAGTAGCCATATGTGGCTGGTGGCTGACATATTGGACAGCACATCTTTCAGAAGGTTCTACCAGGCACCGCTGCATTAGTGTGTTTCTCAGCTTGCTGTCAACGTGGTTGGCGATATCTCCAGAGAATAAACGCATCCATTTACCCCATGAATATGTTACCTCTTACTTTAAAAAATATGCATGAATGTTAGTTGCTCAGTCCTATCCAACTCTCTGGAACCCCAAGGACTGTAACTCGCTTGGCTCCTCTGTCCATGGAATTCTCCAGGCAAAATACTAGAGTGGGTTACCACGTCCTCCTCCAGAAGATCTTCCTGATCCAGGGATCAAACCCAGGTTTCCTGCAATGCAGGCAGATTCTTTACCATTTGAGCACCAGGAAGCCCTTAAAAAATAATATATACATACATATTTTTTATATTTTATATTTTATATTATATATTATATATATTCATTGCAATGTAAAATGATGCAGTGACTTTGGGAAACAGTTTGGCAGTTCCTCAGAAAGTTAACCATAGTGATGCCTTACGGCCTAGTGATCCCACTTCTTATATATACCCAAAAGAATTGAAACCATATGCTCACAGAAAAACTCTCATGACAGCATTATTCATAATAGATGAAAATTGGAAATAACTCAAATGTCCACCAGTTGAAAAATGGATAAACAAATTTGATAAATACATACAATAGAGTATTATTTAGCCAAAGTAAAGAATGAAGTACTGATACATGCCATAACGTGGATGAACCTTGAAAAGGCTAAGGGAAAGAAGCCAAATAGGTCACATGTTCTGTGATTCCATTATACGAAATCTCCAGAATGGGCAAATCCACAGAGAGAGAAAGTAAATTAGTGGTTGCCAGAGGCTGAGGAGAGGGGGAATGGAAGTGACTGCCTATGGGTACTAGGTGTTTTTTGAGGATGATGAAAATGTTCTGGAATTAAATAGTGGTGATAGTTGTACGACTCTGTGCATACACACAAAACCACTAATTGTACACTTTAAAAGGAAGAATTTTATGGTGTGACGTCTTAGTGAACCTGTAATTTAAAAAAAAAAAAAAAACTCTTCTATTTGGGAAGCAACCTAAATGTCCACCTGTAGGCAAGTGAGAAAATATCCCTGACACATCCATACAGTGAACTTCAGTGCAGCAGTCAGAAAGACTGGATTTGATCTAGTGAAGAAAGATCTGCAAGACAAATTGTTGCAGGGCATAAACAAGTTTCAGAGAGTTCAGTTCAGTTCAGTCGCTCAGTCGTGTCCAACTCTTTGGGACCCCATGAATCGCAGCACACCAAGCCTCCCTGTCCATCACCAACTCCCGGAGTTCACTCAGACTCACGTCCATCGAGTCCGTGATGCCATCCAGCCATCTCATCCTCGGTCGTCCCCTTCTCCTCCTGCCCCCAATCCCTCCCAGCATCAGAGTCTTCTCCAGTGAGTCAACTCTTTGCATGAGGTGGCCAAAGTACTGGAGTTTCAGCTTTAGCATCATTCCTTCCAAAGAAATCCCAGGGTTGATCTCCTTCAGAATGGACTGGTTGGATCTCCTTGCAGTCCAAGGGACTCTCAAGAGTCTTTCCAACACCACAGTTCAAAAGCATCAATTCTTCGGCGCTCAGCCATCCTCACAGTCCAACTCTCACATCCATACATGATTACTGGAAAAACCATAGCCTTGACTAGATGCCTTAGTCGGCAAAGTAATGTCTCTGCTTTTGAATATGCTATCTAGGTTGGTCATAACTTTTCTTCCAAACTGGTTTTAAAAAAGGCAGAGGAACCAGAGATCAAATTGCCAACACCCGCTGGATCATGGAAAAAGCAAGAGAGTTCCAGAAAAACATCTATTTCTGCATTATTGACTATGCCAAAGCCTTTGACTGTGTGAATCACAATAAACTGTGGAAAATTCTGAAAGAGATGGGAATACCAGACCACCTGACCTCCCTCTTGAGAAATCTGTATGCAGGTCAGGAAGCAACGGTTAGAACTGGACATGGAACAACAGACTGGTTCCAAATAGGAGAAGGAGTACATCAAGTCTGTATATTGTCACCCTGCTTAGGTAACTTCTATGCAGAGTACATCGTGAGAAAGGCTGGACTGGAAGAAACAAAAGCTGGAATCAAAATTGCCGGGAAAAATATCAATAATCTCAGATATGCAGATGATACCACCCTATGGCAGAAAGTGAAGAGAAGCTAAAAAAGCCTCTTGATGACAGTGAAAGAGGAGAGTGAAAAAGTTGGCTTAAAGCTCAACATTCAGAAACGAAGATCATGAAATCTGGTCCCATCACTTCATGGGAAATAGATGGGGAAACAGTGTCAGACTTTATTTTTTTGGGCTCCAAAATCACTGCAGATGGTGACTGCAGCCATGAAATTAAAAGACGCTTACTCCTTGGAAGGAAAGTTATGACCAACCTAGACAGTATATTCAAAAGCAGAGACGTTACTTTGCCAACCAAGGTCCGTCTAGTCAAGGCTGTGGTTTTTCCAGTAGTCATGTATGGATGTGAGAGTTGGATTGTGAAGAAGGCTGAGCACCGAAGAATTGATGCTTTTGAACTGTGGTGTTGGAGAAGACTCTTGAGAGTCCCTTGGACTGCAAGGAGATCCAACCAGTCCATTCTGAAGGAGATCAACCCTGGGATTTCTTTGGAAGGAATGATGCTAAAGCTGAAGCTCCAGTACTTTTTCCATCTCATGCGAAGAGTTGACTCATTGGAAAAGACTCTGATGCTGGGAGGGATTGGGGGCAGGAGGAGAAGGGGACGACCGAGGATGAGATGGCTGGATGGCATCACGGACTTGATGGACGTGAGTCTGAGTGAACTCCGGGAGATGGTGATGGACAGGGATGCGATTCATGGAGTCGCAAAGAGTCGGACACGACTGAGCGACTGAACTGAACTGAACTGATCTAAGTTGGTCATAACTTTTCTTCCAAGGAGTAAGCGTCTTTTAATTTCATGGCTGCAGTAAGCATCTGCAGTGATTTTGGAGCCCCAAAAAATAAAGTCTGACACTGTTTCCGCATCTATTTCCCATGAAGTGATGGGACCAGATGCCATGATCTTAGTTTTCTGAATGTTGAGCTTTAAGCTAACTTTTTCACTCTCCTCTTTCACTTTCAACAAGAGGCTTTTTAGCTCCTCTTCACTTTCTGCCATAAGGGTGGTGTCATCTGCATATCTGAGGTGATTGATATTTCTCCTGGCAATCTTAATTCCAGCTTGTGTTTCTTCCAGTCCAGCGTTTCTCATGATGTACTCTGCATAGAAGTTAAATAAGCAGGGTGACAATATACAGCCTTGATGTACTCCTTTTCCTATTTGAAACCAGTCTGTTGTTCCATGTCCAGTTCTAACTGTTGCTTCCTGACCTGCATACAGATTTCTCAAGAGGCAGGTCAGGTTGTCTGGTATTCCCATCTCTCTCAGAATTTTCCACGGTTTATTGTGATCCATACAGTCAAAGGCTTTGGCATAGTCAATAAAGCAGAAATAGATGTTTTTCTGGAACTCCCTTGCTTTTTCCATGATCCAGCGGGTGTTGGCAATTTGATCTCTGGTTCCTCTGCCTTTTCTAAAACCAGCTTGAACACCAGGAAGTTCACGGTTCATGTATTGCTGAAGCCTGTTGCATACAGTGTAAAATGTAACATTTTTTTTTAATCCCCAATATTTTCTTTTCTATGAATGTATATCTAAAAATGCAGACATTTTGGTGCATTTCTCTTTATTGCACTTAGCAGATGCTGTGCTTTTTACAAATTGAAGGTTTGTGGCAAAACTGCATTGAGTCTATGGGCACCATTTTTCCAACAACACTTGCTTACTTTGTGTCTCTGTGTCACACTTTGGTAATTCCCACGATATTTCAAACCTTTTCATTATTGTCATATCTGTGATGGTGATCTGTGATCAGTGACCTTTGATGTTTACTATAGTAAGGAGCGGGGCAAAGCACAAACCATGCTTGTGTAAGACTTTATTTTTGTTTAGTCACTAAGTCAGGTGTGACTCTTTGCAACCTCAGGGTCTACAGCATACCAGGCTTCCCTGTCCTTCACTAGCTCCAGGAGTTTGCTCAAATTCATTTCCATTGAGTCAGTAATGGCATCTAGCCATCTCATCCTCTGTCACCCCCTTCTCCTCCTGCCCTCAATCTTTCCCAGCACCTGGGTCTTTTGCAGTGAGTTGGCTCTTCGCATCAGGTGGCCAAAGTATTGGAGCTTCAGTTTCAACATCAGTTCGTCTAATGAATATTCATGGTTGATTGCCTTTAGGATTGACTCATTTGATCTCCTTGCAGTCCAAGGAACTGTCAAGAGTCTTCTCCAGCACCACAATTCAAAAGCATCAGTTCTTTGACACTCAACCTTCTTCATAGTCCAACTCTCACATCCATACATAACTTGCTTAATTGATAAATATCGTATGTGCTCTGACTGCCCCACCCACTGGCTGTTTCCCTATTTCTTTCCCTCTTCTCAGGTCTCCCTATTCCCTGAGATACAATAATCTTGAAATTAGGCCAATTAAAACCCTACAGTAGCCTCTTAAATGTTCAAGTGAAAAGAAGAGTCACACATCTCTCACTTAAAAGTTAGAAATGATTAAGCTTAATTGAAAAAGGCATGCAGAAAGCCAAGATAGGCCAAAAGCTCGGCCTTTTGTTAGCCAAGTTGTAAGGTAAAGGAAAAGTTCTTGACGAAAATTAAAAGTGCTACTCCAGTGACTACAAGAATGATAAGTGAAACAGTCTTATTGCTGATGTGGAGAAACTTAGTATTCTGGAGAGATGATCAAACCAGTCACAACATGGCCTTAAGCCAAAGCCTAATGCAGAGCAAGACCGTCTCACCAGTTCCACAAAACCTGAGAGAGGTGAGGAAGCTGTAGAAGAAAAGCCTGAAGCTAACAGAGGTTGATTGATGAGGTTTAAGAAAAGAAGCCCACTCTACAGCATAAAAGTACAAGGTGAAGCAGCGAGTGCTGATGTAGAAGCTGCAGCAAGTTTTCCAGAAGATCTAGCTAAGACTGTAGTGAAGGTGGCTACACTACACAACAAATGTTCAATGCAGAAAGAACAATCCTATATTGGAAGAAGATTCCATCTAGAACTTTCATAGCTAGAGAGGAGAAGTCAATGCCTGGCTTGAAAGTTTCAAGGGACCAACTGACTCTCTTGTTAGGGACGAAAGCAGCTGGTGACTTTAAGTGAAAATCCGTGTTCATTTCTCATTCTGCAAATCCTAGGGCCCTTAAGAAATATGCTAATATCTACTCTGCCTGTGCTTTATCAAGGTAGCAACAAAGTCTGGATAATAGCACATCTGTTTACAACATGGTTTACTGAATTTTTTAAGCCCACTGTTGAGACGTACTGCTCAGAAAAAGATTCCTTTCAAAACATTACTGCTCATTGACAATGTACATGGTCACTCAAGAGTTCTGATGGAGATCTATAATGAGACTAATGTCTGTTTACATGCCTGCTAATACAACATCCTTTCTGCAGCCCATGGATCAAGGAGGATTTTCAGTTTGAAGTCTTATAATTTAGGAAATGCATTTCATAAGGCTGTAACCAGCATGGACAGTAATTCCTCTGATGGATCAAGACAAAGTCAATTGAAAACTTTGGGAAAAAATTCACTGTTCTAGATGCCGTGAAAAACATTCATGATTCATGGGAAGAGGTCATTAATCAATATTAACAGAAGTTTGGAACAGCATGGTATTGACACAAAAACAGACATATGGATCAATGGCATAGAATAGAGAGGACAGAAATAAACCCATATACTCAATATATCCAAATTCCTATAGTCAGTCTTTTACAAAGAAGGCAAGAACATACAGTGAAGAAAAGACAGTCTCTAAAACAGGTAGTGCTGGTAAAGCTGGACAGCCAAATGTAAACCAATGAAGTTAGAACACACCCTCACACCCTATATAAAAATAAATTCAAAATAGCTTAAAGACTCAAATATAAGACATGGCACCATAAAATTCCTAGAAGAGAACATAGACAAAACATTCTCTGACATAAATCATATCAGGGTTTTCTTAGGTCAGTCTCATAAGGCAATAAAAATAAAAGCAAAAATAAACAAATGGAATCTAATCAAATTTATAAGCTTTTTTACAACAAAGGAAACCATAAACAAATGAAAGACCAACCTATAGACTGGAAGAAAATATTTGCAAATAATGTGACCAACAGGGCTTAACTTCTAAAATATACAAACAGCTCATATAACTCAATAACAACAAAAACAAAACAACCCAACTGAAAAATGAGCAGAAAATCTAAACAGACACTTCTCCAGAGAAGACATACAAATGGTCAATAGGCACGTGAAAAGATATTCAACACTGCTAATTATTAGAAAAATGCAAGTCAGAACTACGATGAGGTATCACCTCACACCAGTTAGAATGGCCATCATTGGAAAATCTATGAATAACAAATGCTGGAAAGGGTTTGGAGAAATGCTAGCAATGTTGTAGGTATTAATATAAGTTTTGCAGCCACTATGGAAAACAATATGAAGATTCCTTTAAAAAAATAAAAATTGAGTTGTTCTATGATCCAGCAGTCCCACTCCTGAATATATCCAGATCAAACTGTAATTTGAAAAGATAAACAGGCACCCCAGTGTTCACAGCAGCACCATTTGTAATAGCTAAGACATGGAAGCAACCCAAATGTCCATCAACAGATGAATGGATAAAGAAGACGTGGTACATATACATAATGGAATACTATTCAGCCATAAAAAATAGCAAAATAATCCCTTTTGCAGCAACATGAATGAACCTAGAGATGATCATACTAAGCGAAATAAGTCAGAAAGAGAAAATACTGTATAGTATCACTAGCATGTGGAATCTGAAATATGATCCAAATGAACTTATCTATGAAACAGAAATGGACTCACTGACATAGGAAACAAAATTACAAAAGGGGAAAGAGGGTAAGGGAGGGATAAATTAGGAGTTTGGAATTAACAGATACAAACTTCTATATATAAAATAAACAACAAGGTCCTGCTGTATAGTACAGAGGACTATATTCAATATCCTCTAATAAGCCATAATGAAAAGAATATGAGAAACAATATACATAATTATGTATAAATGAATCACTTGGCTGTACATCAGAAACTAACACGACACTGTAAATCAACTATACTTCAATTTTAAAAGTTTTCCAAAACCCAGAAGTTTGCAAGAAGCTGATTCCAGCCCTCATGGATGACCTTGAGGGGTTCAAGAGTTCACTGCAGATGGGGTGTAAACAGCAAGAGAGCTGGAATAAGATGTGACTGATGGGCTGAATTGCTGCAGTCTCATGGTGAAACTTTAATGGATGAGGGATTGCTTCTTATGATTGAGCAAAGAAAGTGGTTTCTTGAGATGGGATCTGCTTTCTGGTGGAGATGCTGTGAATATGGTTGAAATGACACCAAAGGGTTTAGAATATTATGTAAACGTAATTCATAAAGCAGCATCAGGGTTTGAGAGGACTGACTTCAGTTTGCTATCAAACCACATTGCAAGCTACAGAAAAATCATTCATGAAAGGAAGAGAAATGACACCAAAAGATTTAGAATATTATGTAAACTTAGTTCATAAAGCAGCACCAGGGTTTGAGAGGACTGACTTCAGTTTTAAAAGAAGTTCTACTGTGGGTAAAATGCTGTCAAACAGCATTGCATGCTACAGAGGAATCGTTCTGAAAAGAAGCCGTAGATGTGGCACACTTCACTGGTGTCTTATTTTAAGAAATTGCCTCAGTCACCCCAACCTTCAGCAACCTCAGTCAATGACATCAAGGCAAGACCTCTACCAGCAAAAGGATTATGACTCACTGCAGGTTCATGGTGATGATGGCTAGCATTTTTTTAGCATTAAAATATTTCTAATTAAGGTACTATATGTAGTTTTTTTTTGACATAATGCTATTGCACACTTTAAAATAGAGTATAATATAAGCATAACTTTTATATACAGTGGGAAAAAAATCAGGTGATTCGCTTTACTGCATATTCACCTTGTCACAATGGACTGAACCTAAACCTGCAATATCTCCAAAGACCTGTACAAAGGGGAATAATACTGTAAGGTTATTCACCAAAAAGATATCAATAGCTACATAAAGGAAGGACTCTGAAATTGAGGCAGTTGTCAAAGATAGGTTCTTAATTTTTACAAAGAAAAATTTCTCATTTGTGTATGTAATTAATGATTTTTAAAGCTCTCTGTATTAAAATAAAAGTATAAATTAGATCATCCCTATAGGAATAAAGAAAAATATAACAAAGAGCTTGCTTCAAAGGAATAAACTACCTAAGTATAATCAGATACTTTGTTAATTAACCTCTTATATTCTCCCAGGTAAAGCAAACTACTTTTTTTTTCTTTGAATTGGAGTATAATTGCTTTACAATGTTGTTTCTGCTATACAATGAAGTGACTCAGTTGTCTGTATACAAATATCCCCTCCCTCCTGGGTCTCCCTTCCACGCTCCCCACATCCCACCTATCTAGGTCATCACAGAGCACTGAGCTGAGCTCCCTGATAAACGTATTTGCAGGACAGGAATAGAGACACAGAAGTAGAGAGCGGACATGAGGGCCCCCTGGGGGAAGGGGACCGTGGAGTGAACTGGGAGATTAGCATTCACCGTATATAGACTACCATGTGTGAAACAAATAACTCGTGGGAAGCTGCTGTGCACAACACTTCAACTCTGCCTCCCCCTGAACTCTCTAGGGCTGGAAATTCTCCTGTGGGGCTCCTTCCTCTGGTTTCCTTGCTGAGGGAGCCCCAGACCTGAAGGGCCTGCACTCCAACCTGATTAGATTTGTTAGCTGGGTGAGTTCCTCTCTATCACCGACATCACCTCTCACTAAGAGGTCTATCTCGGTGAAACCCTGAGATTCTTTCATGCTTCCTGTAGCCTTGTGCCTCTGCTGAGATGGTTGAGAATGCTGCACGTGACCCTATTTAGGGGATTTTTTTTTTCCCCAGAGTTTGGGAAGATGAGAGATCCTTTTCATTCGATTTTTCTGAAATTTTTTCCCAATCTTTTCTTCCCCAAATCACAAGGAAAAAAGGTAAAATGAGAAAGAATACAAAGGAATACTTTCTCATTGTGTAGCTAAAATGCCATGGTGATTCTCTTCCAATCAGTATGTTATTACTGAGTGACTGACTGACGACCACAGGTGGCTCCCATTCTCCTTCCTTCTCTCTCTCTTTCTCTGACTCTCATTCTCCAGTTTTATTTTTCTGTGTGTTCTCTTCCTTTCAGATCAGTAGCTCTTTATCATTCAATGAGGATCTTTACTCAAGATGTGCCCATTTATTTACATCATCGTCTTACAGACAGCATGTTTACCTTTGGGAACTTCTTAAAACAGACAAGTTCTGTTTCCTCTGAACCTTTCAAGCAGCCTTTCCTTTTTTTGACAAAACAGCTCTAAAGATACCAGTTTACTCAGAATGTCCCAAGAACAAATGATCCCATTTGTTAGTGGAGAGTCTTGGCAATCTGCTTTCTCACCGGCCAACATCTCCTGGCTGGAGTCTCCTGCTTCTGTGTTTTCATTTCTTACATCTGACCCTGGCACAGTGTCCCGCAGGCTGCTCATTCTTCTAGATACAAATTTCATCTGCCCTGCCTTTTGAAGGATGATTGCAGCACAGAGTCTCTGTTAATCAGTCAATAATTGATTAACATGCAGAGAGAATGGCAAACAGCCAAAGAAACATCAGGATGATGTTGGGAAACCTGGCCCCTCGACATACCGTGTTACAGTTTTGTCAAAGTGTCCCTAATAAAAGATGACTGCTTGCTCATGATAAATGAATCAGAGCCCTCTAGTAGGTGTCAGATTAACAAGACCCTGCTGTTAGCACCAGCCAGCACAGTCACCATTTGTACGATGTGCCGGGCCCTGTGCTAAGTGCCTTATATACATTATCTCCTGCGGTCTCTACAACAACCCTAGAGATGAGAAGAGAGGCTTATTAGTAACCTAATTTTACAGATGTCTATAAAGGCAGGAAGGGAGGACGCATTGAAGTTCAGAGATTGAAAGGCTTAAAAAAATCACACAGTCAGCTCACATGTTAAGTACCTACTTTGTGTCAAAGTCTCTTCCAGGCACTGCAGCTCTAATGAGACAGGCAAAGCCTCCACTTCCCTGAAGCCATCATTCTTGGGGAGTGGGTCTGGACAAATACTCCATATGCAAGTGAACAATATGTCCGGTGACTGTAACTCCGAGAGAGGAAATAAAACAAAGCGGTGGACTAGAAGGGTACAAGAAAGTGGCAGCCAGAGCGCTAGAGTGAAGAGAAAGAGGAGAGAGGTGACAAAGGATGCCAGGTTGAAAGACAGCATGGACATTTTGTATGGTCTTCCTGGTCATGATAAAGAGTTTAGTTTTCTCTGAATGTAGTAAAAAATCATTGGAAGGTTTTACAGGAAATAATATAGGTTGATTTATGTTTTTTAAAGACCTCTGTGCATAAATGGAGAATTGATTTTAGAGACTCAAGAGTGGAGGCAGGAAGGACACTTTTGGGAGGCAGTTTAAAAAATGGTCCAGGAGAGAGGTGATGATGGCTTGGGACTGTGCTCTGTTTTTATATATAAAAAGTGAAACCATCCAGGAACCATAAACATGATGTAGGATTTACAGAGAACCCTTCCGTCCTTACTAAATGACTTGAGACATCTTTAGGCCTTGTCCCATCTCATACTAAATGTATGCAAGTATATACTACTTGTTTTTCTTTACACTTTTTATTGAAGTGTGACATACATACGGAAGAGCGCACCAATCATAAGGACAGAGCCCTGTTGGTTTTCATAAAGTGAACACATTGCTGTAAGCAGCACCCAGACCAAGAAAGAAAAACTTTTCCACACCCCAAAGCTCCCCGTCCTGTCAGTCTCTGGCATTCCAAGTATGTTCTTCCAGAATGACATTCTGGAAATCAATTTTCTCAGTCTTGCCTAACCTATGACCCCTTTCTCCAAACTCAAAGTTGCATGCCCTCTGCCATCAGAGATTCTCTTAGGCAGCCAACCAAGAGATTTGAGCCTTGCATTCTGTGATGGGTAGTATGAAAACAACAGTATTTTCGTATAAACAAAAATTCTAATATAATGTTGAATGTGCTTTTTTCAAACCTGACATAAACTCCCACTCCCAGATTCTGTTAGGCTCCCCTCTCTTGAGAATCATACGTCCAAATTCTGTTAAGACTGCAAGTTGCCATTGTCTAGAACAGTCTGGAAATCTAACAGCACAGACAATAGGACTCGGATACATGAGTCTGTAATAGAACAAAGCCATGATTTCCAGGGTTTGTTCAGGGGACAAGACACTGGCAGAGAACCAATATTTACTGAACACTTGTGTCTCTGGCACTGAACTAGGTGTTGCAGTATGTTTTCTTATTTAACCTTCACCACCCTTTGAGGATGAAGTCATTCTCTCCATTGAACAACTAAGAAAACTGAGGCTGTGCTATGCTATGCTTAGGCGCTCAGTCCTGTCAACTCTTTGCGACCCCATGGACTGTAGCCCACCAGGCTCCTCTGTCCATTGGAATTCTCCAGGCAAGAATACTGGAGTGGGTTGCCATGCCATTCTCCAGGGGATCCTCCCAACCCGGGGATTGAACCCAGGTCGCCCACATTGCAGGTGGATTCTTTACCGTCTGAACCACCAGGGAAGCCTAAAACTGAGGCTAAAGGCAAAATAATTGGGCCAAGTTCTCAGGACTCATAGTGGCCAGACTTGGAACCAGCTCTGTCTGGCTCCACATCCCCATGCTCATTTCACTCAACCAAAGCAGCCTCTCTCAGTTTTTTTCCTCTGATCTGTACTTAATAAACTGAAAATGTTGTTCCTGAAATAAGCCACATTTCTTCTAATGGTTTCCTATTTACATTTTTTAATGCATTGAGTTTGAAATTAACGGTGAGGCAACAACAACAATTTGTAAATGAAATGGGAAACCTGGCTATAACTTTGCTTTCTTCCAGAAAACAAGGGCTCTTTAAACCTGATGAAGTTTAATGCTTGCTGTAAATCCAGAAAAAGAATGAATGAGCACAATTTAAATCCCCCAACTCAGAGCCTGGCCACTCGAGGAACATAGGAGCCACAGTGTGTCTGTTACTGAGAAGGGAGTCAGCAATTTACAAACAATCTAAATTAACCGCGTTAACATCTCTGGCAGAGCAATTCATGTTCTCTGGCTTTCTGGAAGCTCCAAGCTCAAGCTGTCCCTAGGTTCTTTGGCTTTGCGTCATGAAGGGAATTGATTTGATCAATTACATTGCTGCTGCCTAATTAGTAAGCATGGCCACACTTGCCCATCCGTTTCACAGAGATTAAACTTGGGATCCTGACTGCAGACCAATTTTCGTAGCTAAAAGTCGCTGTGCCTCTCATCCTCAATCCATACCAAGTTCCCCAGAGATAATCATAACAGGACTTTGGTCCAGAGCTGGGGGCAGGTTTTCGGAGTCCAGACAACTGGGTCTCCGGGGCCCTCCTGCATGACAACGCAGATTATTTGGGGAAAGCTATTCTGGTTAAGAGCCCCTGCATTTCTGTGCACGTCAGGTATCACCCTTCACAAAGCACATTCACCCCACCCATCCATTTGGGTTTCCCAGTTTCTCAGGAAGAAAGAGGCACAGTTCTCACTTTAGACACAAAGAAAGGAACCTTCACAGAAATAATTACTCAAGGCCATGCAGTATTTCTCAACTAAGATTAGTCATCTGTTTTTATTTTTTATATAAGTAACTTTTATTGGGTTGCTGCTGCTGCTGCTGCTAAGTCGCTTCAGTCGTGTCCAACTCTATGCGACCCCATAGACAGCAGCCCACCAGGCTCCCCCGTCCCTGGGATTCTCCAGGCAAGAACACTGGAGTGGGTTGCCATTTCCTTCTCCAATGCTTGAAAGTGAAAAGTGAAAGTGAAGTTACTCAGTCGTGTCCGACTCTTAGCAACCCCATGGATTGCAGCCTACCAGGCTCCTCCGTCCATGGGATTTTCCAGGCAAGAGTACTGGAGTAGGGTGCCACTGCCTTCTCCTTTATTGGGTTAGTTTTGTCTTATTGTTCATTTTTAGAAGATACAGAAAAAGAAAAAGGTAATAAAATGCCATTGTTCACACATAACCACTGAAATGTTTGATGTATATTTATTTACTCAGACATTTTTCTATGGGATGATACCCTACATGCTATTTTGTAACCTACTATTGTGAACATTTTTCCAAACATATTCACTAATTTAATCTTTAATGGTTGAGATATATGGATCATTAAACCAAACACTTATATTGAATATTTGAGATTGGTACAAAATTTTAGTTATGATAAATAATGTGGCAACAAAATTCTTTTATCTAAATAATAATAACTAACATTTATTGAGCATTTATTACTCAGATTCTGTACTAAGCATTTTACATGTATTATCTTTATTTATTGATTGATTTTTATTGAAGTATACTTGATTTACAGTATTGTGCCCCTCTCTGCTATACAGCAAAGTGACTCAGTTATACACATGTATATGTATACATTTTTAAAAAATTCTTTTCCATGATGGTTTATCCCAGGAGACTAGATATAGTTCCCTGTGTGATACAGTAGGACCTTGTTGTTTATCCTTTCTATATATGCTATTTTGCATCTGCTAATGCCAAACTCCCAGGCCATCCCTCTTCCCCGCTCCTCCCCCTTGGCAACCATAAGTCTGATCTCTATGTCTGTGAGTCTGTTTCTGTCCTGTAGATGGGTCCATCTGTGCCATGCTTTAGATTCCACATACAAGCAATATCATATAGTATTCATCTTTCTCATTCTGATTTACTTCACTTAGTATGACAATTTATGGTTGCATTCATGTTGCTGGAAATGGCATTATTTCATTTTTTTTAATTTATTTTGTTAATTGAAGGATAATTGCTTTACAGACTTTTGTTGTTTTCTGTCAAACCTCTGAGTAGTATTCCACTGTATGAAAGTGAAAGTGAAGTCACTCAGTTGTGTCCGACTCTTTGAGACCCCGTGGACTGTAGCCTACAGGCTCCTCTGTCCATGGGATTTTCCAGGCAAGAATACTGGAGTGGGTTGCCATTTCCTTCTCCAGATCTTCCCAACCCAGGAATTGAACACAGGTCTCCCGCATTATAGGCAGACGCTTTACCATCTGAGCCACCAGGGAAGTATATTCCATTGTATAGTACCACATTTTCTTTATCCGTTGATCTGTCAATGGACAATTAGGTTGTTTCCATGTTCTGGCTATTGTCAACAGTGCAGCTGTGAACGTGGGGATGTGTGTATCTTTTTGAATTACATTGTAGTTTTGTCTGGGTATATGTCCCTGGTAATTCTATTTTTGGTTTGCTGAGGAGCCTCCATACTGTTTTCCATAGTGGTTTCACCAACTTACATGCCCACCAACAGTGTCGGAGGCTTCCCTTTTCTCCATGCTCTCTCCAGCATTTGTTACTTGTAGACTTTTTAATGATTGCCATTCTGACCAGTATGAGGTGGTACCTCATTTGTATTATCAAATTTAACCCTCCCAAGAGTCCTATGAATAAATAATATTACCTTCATTTCGTAGGTGAGGAAACTGAGGCCTAGAGAGATTGAGTAATTTGCCAACAATGACATAGATAATGACTCCAGAGGCAACGTCCTTAATCACTAAGATAAATTCTTAGGATTGTAATTTCAGGACAACTAAATACATCAGATTGTAAGATCTCTGAGTCATATTGCCCAATTGCCCTCTAGAAAGCATGTTCCAGTTCATATTTCCACCATCAGGATATGAATGCCCGCTCACTTGCATCATCGCCAACACTGAGCATTATTAATCTGTGTTGTCCTTAGAGAAATAAAGTCCAGACTTCTGATAGCTTATTCATGCTTTTTAGAGCATGTGTGCAATCTGGTTCCCAATCAAAACATTGATTTTCTTTAAACCAATTGTTCTTATCGTTTTTTTTTGGTACGTGGGCCCCTTTGAGAATCTAATGGAAGCTCTAAAGCAGCTACACAGAAAACACACACATGCACGTCAGATGACCTTGTGTATTTTGGGAATTCACGGACACCATTAAGGACTCCTATGCTCTCAGTGAAACTAAAACTAAAAACAGGGCTAATGAACCTCGTCAAATGCTGGTTTGACCAGGTGATTCTTTTTAACAGTCCTGCAGTGTAAGGAACCAGATGAGAAAAAGCTGGAATAAAATGCCCGGGGACAATAATAGTCCATTTGCCCTGTGGAGGGGTGGTACCCAGATCAAAACTCTCTTCTGAGGTCGTGCTGTCCTCCACCAAACCAGCAAGACCTCAGAACAGATGGACAGGCCAGCCCTGGCCTGCCCCCATTCCTGCGCTTCAGCAGCCTCCAAAGAACAAGGCTGGGCTCCTTCTGCCAAATGCACTTTTTCACACACCAGTGTCTTTCACGATCTCCCCTCGCATCCTGCTCCTTTATGGTTTGGAAAACCTCATCCCAGATCCATCAAGCCTCTCCTATCACCAGCAGTGGAGGAAGACAAGAGGGGAGGGGAGCATGAGGGCCGGGATCTCGCCCATCCATCTGCTGTGATGCCGCTCTGCCAGGAAGGTTTTTTCTGGGAACTTCCTTTGGCCAGATTACATGCTTTGGGGGCTGTTTTTAATAATGATCTGTTGAGGCTCAGTGGCATTTTCAGAATTAGGGGTGGAACATCTGGTCCAAGCCTTCAAGGAAGGAGGGGGACAGAGGAATCAGCACTCTTGAGTGCACTGCCTTTTGGGGTGACCCAGTGGAAGGTTTAGCTCCATCTGGATAGACAGGCTGGGGCCACCAGACCACCAGGAGGCACACACGAAGGCTGCAGGCAGCTCCTCAGGCTGAACCCTGGGCTCCCTGTCCTTGCTGCCTGTCCATGGCCACCTTGGAAGTCTTATTCTGCACAGGACAACCATATTCTTGTCAGAAACATGAGGAGGAGTGGTAATGAAAAGGGAGTTGCTCTGTCCTTGGAATGTCTGGCTTAGCTCTTTCTTTTTATCTCTGTTTATTACTTTTTGTTCATCCTAGGCCCTATCCTCTCACGTTTGTTCTCAGCATTGCAGGCGATGGAAGGGTTTGTGGGTTAAATGTCCCTTTACCCCCCACCTTTTTGGGCCCCTGGAGCTTACTTTCACAAGGCCAGGAGCTGACAGACAATGACTTTTCAATTCTAAATAATTACAGTTCCTCCTGGATTTGGCTGGGAATATGAGTCATCTGAAAACTAATATATTCACACCCCAACATAGCTCTTCTGTTTCCCCTGCACCCTCTTGTATCCTCTTGCTCCACTTTTTAAAATGTCCTTTTAGTCCTTGTTGTTTTGGTGGCCTTTCTCACCAGGTCCAAATGGCAAAAGATAGGAGAACAGAGACTACTACTTAATATCTCTGTGATTCTGAAGAAGTGACTTCTCTTCTAAGCCTCAATTTCAGTATTTGTAAAATGGGGACAGTAATTGTACCTCCCACACTGAGTTGTTTTGGGTACTGAGATAATGCATGTTAGGGGTTCAAAACAGCCCTTGTCTCTTATATGCTCTTGGTAGATGGTAACGGCTATTATTGTTGTTGTTATTGTTAAATTCAGATCACCACCATCTTCTGTATCTTCTTGGGCAACATCATAAGGATTGAGTCCATTTCTGGCTATCATGAGAGTCACCCCAACTTCTCCACCTTCCTTGTGATCAGGACACTGCATAGGACATCAGACCTCCCTACTCAAGCACTAAATAGTCTAAGGTCACCAGCTCTCTGAAATACACCTGCCCCCAGAAACACACCTGCCCCACTGCTGTTACACCCTCACTCACAAAGGGGAAGCAATTCCCTGTCTTTTCAGCTCCTATCTCCTCAAAATGTGCAAAGATGGAATTGGTTTTGCAGGAAATTTCTCTGAAAGTAGCAAAATCTAATGAAGTGAAGTGAAAGTCGCTCAGTCATGTCCAACTCTTTGCGCCCCCGTGGACTATACAGTCCATGGAATTCTACAGTGTGAATACTGGAGTGGGTAGCCATTCCCTTCTCCAAGGGATCTTCCCAACCCAGGGATTGAACCCACGTCTCCCGCATTGCAGACAGATTCTTTACCAGCTGAGCCATCAGGGAAGCATAAAATCTAATGACCCTTTCCCAAACTGTCACCAACAAACACCTCTCCATTTTGGCAAGTAACCAGCATCTCTTGGTTTTCTTCTAGGCCCCTTCACAAAGAATGTTCCAGGGAAATAGCAAGTCTCTGGTCTGTGGGAATCAGCACTGAGATGCAGAAAGATCAGATGCTCTGGAATTATGCCTGGGATTGAATCCTATCTCCACCACTATGTAATCTTTAATTGCTCTAAACCATAGTTTTCTTCATCCATAAAATGGGCATGATGGTTGTTTTAAACTCAGTGGCTTAAATCTCCTTGCTTTCCCAGTCAGTGTTAATCTCCTGGATTAAATTCTCAACCAGTTCCAGACACCTAGGAGATGTTGTTCAATAAAGACTCTGTGAAATGGATCAAAGTTTGGGGCCCTCCCACTGCAAGCAGTAACCTAAAAACCTACATCAAACTGAGAAAGAAGCATTTGTTTACATGAAAGAGGTAAAGAAATTGTATTTTCTGAAAATATGGTTCTTTGAGGAAGGGAACTGTCTTTAAGAAAATATCTTAATTAGAGCTGAAGGTGGAAAGTGAAATCCATCTCCTCACATCACTACCCACATCCTGTCTTCCTCATTGCCCTCAATAATGCTGATGCCAGAGCTACCAGAAGAGAGCACAGAAATTATTGCCCTAAAAACAATAAGAATTTGTTGTTCTTCAGCTGCTTCAGGAACCCCTGAAGCAATGTGGGAGGAAAGGAGTTGAGGTGAGAGAGGGCAAGGAGAGGGGCAGGGAGCCCAGCCCTGAGCACTGCTTTAAATACTTGGTGCAGGCAACTTTTCTCTTCACTGCTCCAGGGTGCTATAAGCACAGCAGGCATCTAGGGAAATAGAGCCAAGAAACAGGGGAGAGAGGGATGAAGATATCCCCCCTGCCCCACCCAGGAGCCAGGAACACTGAGGGAGAGTTTCAGACATCCCGGGGTTATGGAAAAGGGACATTCAAGATCACCTTGCCTAGCTTTCAAGGGGAGGAAAGGCTCCAATTTATGTCAGGCCTACATATGTATATAAACAGCATAGGCAGTAAGTACCGCACAACTACATCCTGTCCCTTCACGGAAATTCTCAGAAAACATTCTTCCAGGGTCTCAGCAAGCCCAGCCAGCTCTCTGGCCTACAGGCCATCTCCAAGTTGAGCTCTGAACGGTCTCCTAGGCACTTGGATCTGCAAAGTTTCCTAGCAGCGAGAAGCCTTTGAGCTGTGAGAAAGGGCAGCAGTTTGGGGGTCCTTTTATGGCAGGTCTGTGAACCTGGGCTGAGGAGCAGGACGAGGATTTGCTGAAATCTGGACAGCAGCACGTATTAAGCAGCAAAGACTAATCATTTCATCATACAATATTCATGACACCAGCAATGTCCCTGGCCCTCGGGATACAGAAAGACAGGCGAGGGCTCTGGTGAGAAGGCAAGACGTCCTAGATAGAGCGGGCTGGCACCATGCACCCTGAGAGCCGCAGGTGACAAGGGAGGCAAGACGCCCGGGTCTGGTCCCCTCTGGAGCAGTGTGTCCTAAACCAGGCCAGACCAGTGGAGAGGAGATGCAGAGCTGTCCAGGGGTCCCAGCCTGGACCCGGCAAGCCAGCAGATAAGATTGGACTCCCACCAGCCAAAGGACAGAACAGAGGGATGAGTCAGAAAGAGGAAGGCAGTGGGGGTCAGCAGACAGCTGCTCAGAGAAGGGATGAAAGGCATCGCACAGTGCCTAATGGCCTAAGTGGTCCCATCTCAGCGTTTTACCACCTGATTCCCCAAGGCCAGTAATGGTCCCTATTCTCTCTGGAGCCTTTCATCCCACTGCTCTGAGCATCTCAGCCAGGCAGCAAGCTATCTGCTCCTCAGAGGGTAGGCTCTAGTACTTCACTGCCTGTTTGTTACAGGCTCGAAGGCACTCTGGCCACAGGTATATTCCTGCCTTCTCCTCTAGTCTCCCTTTCACCTCGGCAGTGGGGTGAACACAGCTGAGAATCCAAGAAGCAGGGAGCACGAGTGCTAATGCAACCCCTTTGTTTCATACAGGAGAAAGTGGGACCCAGAAATATGATGACCGTGCATAAATGTCAGTCAGCTATTTAGCCCTAGGCTGGCTCTTTTTGCTAATATTTTCGACTTCTCTTTCTCTCTCTCCTTTTCCCATCTCCCCTCTCTCCCTATTTCTAATTACAAAAGTAATGATTATTCATTGCGAAAATAATTTTAAATAAAAAGCGAAAATCTTCCCCTAAAGCCTTCCTCCAAAGATAACTGTTACGAAGTTTTTTCCACCCAGATTTTTTCTATGAACATGCGTGTATATGTGCTCATGTCCGTCCAACTCCACAACCGTATTGGACTGTAGCCTGCCAGGCTCCTCTGCCCATGGAGTTCTCCAGGCAAGAATCCCGGAGTGGATTGCCATGCCCCCCTCCAGGGGATGTTCCCAACCCAGGAATCAAACCTGCGCCTCCTACATTGGCAGGTGGGTTCCTTACCACTGAGCCACCTGGGAAGCCCTATGAACATACGCACAGACACATGCACACATGTTTTTTTACAAGAATCAGATCATACTAGACTTTCTTTCCTGAAATTTGCTTTTTTCTACTTAACTGGGTCATGAGCCTCATTCCAGGTAGACCTAGCTTACCATTTTAATAGATGTATGGTCTTTCAATGCATGAATGCTTCATGGTTTATTTCACAATCCCCTATTGCTGGAATGTAGGTAATTTCCCATCTGGGGGGCGGGGGGGACATTACTGGAGTATCCTGTACTTTTAAAAAATATTTATTTATTTATTTGGCTGTGTTGGATTTTAGTTGCAACACACAGAATCTTTGATCTTCACTGCAGCATGCTAACTCTTACTCAAGGCAGGTGGATCCAGTTCCCTGACCAGGGATCAAACCTGGGCTCCCTACATTGGAAGTGCAGAGTCTTAGTCTTTGGAACACCAGGGGAGTCCTCTGTACTTTTACCTTTGTTGTGTTTATGAGTACTTCTGTAGGATATATTCCTAGATGTGGAGTATTTACATCAAAAGCAAAAGCTAAGATCATTTTAATTGTATTAGATAACTCCAGTTTTTTTACCCAAAATTTGCACTCCCACATGAAAATCTTTCATATATTTGCCAAACTAATAGACCTGAAATATTTTGCAGCTTCCTAATTGCATTATTTGCTTGGTAAAGGAATTTTATGGTGTTTTCATGAATTCACCTGTCATGCTTAAAAAGGTCTTTCCTATTTCAAAATCATATAAAAATGTTTACTATATCTTATGATATTTTTAATAATGTTTAATATTTAATATATTAGATCCATCTGGGTTTATTTTAATGTAAGAAATAAAGTAAGGATCCAGCTTTATTTGTTTCTAAATAGCTAGACTGTTGTCCCAACACCACTTACAGAATAATCTTTTTTCCCACAAGCATTGAAATGACATATCAAATTCTTGTGGATATTTGGTTCTCTTTATAAACTATATAATTGCATTGATCTATCTGCCTTTTCTTGCACTTCCTGCCCTAGAGTTTTTTAAATACTTTTATAATGGGAGATGACTTTTTGGTACATTTTACTATCTATACACATAAGCTTCCACACACCATACCTGTCATCCCTCTTTACTTGTTTTAATTAACCTGGATATTTTTTTCATGGTTATTCTTTTATCATCTATATTCTTCCATATATTTAGTTTGGGATCATTTAGGTTTTCTCTCTACCCACGCTAGTCCCTAAAAAATACCCTGATGGTATTTTAATGAGATTGTCTTGAATTTATGGATGAATTCAAGGAGAAATGAAGTTGTCTTGGATAGAGACTTTCTATACTCATTAGAAAAGACCATGATGCCAGGAAAGATTGAGGGCATGAGGAGAAGGCGCAACAGAAGACAAGATGGTTGGGTGGCATCATCAGTTCAGTGGACACAGGTCTGAGCAAACTCCAGGAGATAGTGAAGGATAGGGAAGCCTGGTGTGTTGCAGTCCATGGGGTCTCAGTTGGGCATGACTTAACAACAGAACAACAGCAACATACTGAAGCAAGCTACGTCTCTCCCTTCACACGTCTTCCTTTGATGTCCATTCATGAAGTCGTATGGCTTCCTTCACATAGATCCCATCAAAGCTCAGTTTCAAAAGGGTTCTATTGGGAATTTGCCATTAAGGTCAAAGTGTGGAACACACTCAGTTTGGCATCAAAGATAGACCCTTAAGTGCCACAGAAACCACTCCATCCCATCTGCTCCCAACTCTGGCCTAAGCCAAGAGATAGCTTCCCTCTTTGAAGTGGGAATGGGTCCATCAATTAACCAGTGGCAATTGATGTCCCTGACCTGATCCCCAGTCCTGTGCTAGAAATACAGGACAGACTCCATCTTCAAACAGCTTTGATGCTGTCTAAAGAGACAAATGGCACTTAAGAATGACATTCCGTATTGATCTATGTGACATAGCCTGTGTTTTGATGGAAAATACAGGAGAAGATGCCTGGAGCAGTCAGGAAAGATTTCAGGAAGAGGACAAAAACTGAACTGGGCCTTGGCCTGTGGTCACCTTTTGAAAAATAGTTCTCTGTTTGGGGGCGGCAGATCTTGGTTGTAGCACATTGGCTTCTCTCCAGAGTGTGCAGGCTCAATAGGCCTGGTGCACAGACTCTACAGTGCATGGGCTCCGTTGCCTAATGACGTGTTGGCTCTTAGTTCCCTGACCAGGGATCAAACCCATGTCCTCAGCATTGGAAGGTGAATTCTTAACCGCTGGACCACCAGCGAAGTCCCTGAGGTTACCATTTAAACAAATAGAGAAGAGGAAGGAAGCACATTATAAGCAAGAAAATCACCCCACACCTACCATAAATCACATAGATACTGGGTTAGGCATGTGAAGAGGAGGTTATGTGCTCAACAAATAGTTTTATGCATTCACTATAACCCAAGCTCTGTGTTTGGTGCTAGAAAAACAAGACGAGGAAGATTGACCCTGGCCTTGAGGAGCTTGTGAACAAGGGAGACAGACTCTTAGATAAATAAGTTCAGCAGCTGTTGTGATAGAATTCTGTGGAGAGAATAGCAGAGACTTTTAATCTGGTGACTGCATCTCCTGGGCACCGATGGATGGGATTCAGTGAGTCTGTGAACTCCTGAAATTATGCAGTGCTAAATTACTTGCATAACCAGAATACTCAGGTTAAGAACCACTGAGGTACAGTGCCACAAAATTCTTGGTTTCTGTGTTTTAATGGCCAGATAAAGACACCATTACAAATAGAAAGTAAATAATTCTGGTCTTCCCCCAACTTAGAAGTGTTTTAAGAGTTCAGAGGCTGTATTGTCTGTTATGAAAAATGCCCAGCTTTGGGACCGGCAATGAAGTGAAGTGTTAGTCATTCAGTCGTGTCCGACTCTTTGTGACCCCCAGGGACTGTAGCCCTCCAGGCTCCTCTGTCCATGGGATTCTCCAGGCAAAAATACTGGAGTGGGTTGCCATTACCTTCTCCAGGGGATCTTCCCAACCCAGGGATCACACCCGAGACTCCTGCATTGTAGGCAGATTCTTTACTGTCTGAACCACCAGGGAAGCTCAAGCAGGGTTGGGTTTGAATCCCAGCTCTTCAGTTTAATAGCTGTGTAACATTGAGTGAGTTCCATACACATGAAGACGTGATTTCCTCATCTCTAAATTAAGTTAATTACAGACCCCACTTCTCCCTCCTGCCTCACTGTGAGAGCGAAATTAGCTAAGCTGTGTCAGTTACCTGGATCTGAGCAGGTCTTCACAGCCTGCTCCTTCCTTCTATTTTCACATTTCAGAGGAAGCTGGGCATTGTGGGCTGAGGTTATGAGAAGGAGGAATTTGAGCCAGGCCTAGAAGGGATGGAGAGGAGGAGGGGAAAGGAACCAACATTTCAGATCAGTGGACAGAGTAGATGAAAGGAAAAGAGCAAGAAAAGTCAACTCTTACGTTGCGAAGAATCAGTCCATTGCAGCCGGGTTGAACAGGTCTTAAATTCCAACCTAAACAGTTTGAGATTTCTCCTATAAACTACAGGAGCCACTGGAGGGCTTGGGACAAGGAAGTCAGTCCCATGTTGAGGTGGCTTTCGGCCCAGCCTTTGCTCATCCATAAATTCCAAGATACCCAGGAAAACAAGTTTTAAAATAAAATTGTAATGTGGACTAAGGCAATGCTTCTCATCTCAGGATCTTGTTAAATAGCAGATTCACTGGATCATTGAGATTCTGCATTTCTAGCAAGCACTCAGGTGGTGTTGATGTTGTTTATCCATGAACTTCACCTTGAGTCGCCAAGGGCTAACGTATTTTGGCTTGCTGTCTTTATTACTAATTATTATCCTTGCAACACATGCTGACTGAGTGACTATTCTGTGTCAGGCACTGTGCGAGGCCCTGAGTAGAAAGAGAAGAATCAGACATGAACTCTCTTTTCTAGAAGCTCACAGTCTAATCTTAGATGAGGCATAGCCCTAAGCAACTGTAATTCAAGATAGAGAGTAATAAATGCCATATTTTAGCTTCAGATAAAATACTGTGACAGTTTAGTGAAGAGAAAGATTGTTCCAGTTGAGGGGGAAATGCCTAGTGCTTAAAGAAATGAATAGAAGCTTTTCTTATTATTAAGCAATGAGTAAGAACCCAGACTTTAGAGTTAGATTTTAATCTTAACTCTACCTCTTACTAGACATGTGACTTCATTGATCTCTTAAACCTCAGTTTCCTCATCCATAGAGTGAAATATAATAATAGCAATGCTTCTGGAAGGATTGGATGAAAGAATGTTTGTAAGCATAGTACCTAATAACTGGTTCTTATTTCATTATAAATGGTGGCTCTGGTGATTATCATTGTTTTCAGCATTTGCTTTAAAACTTAACATGGGTCTGTTTGGCCCTGAGGATATTGTATTTGTTGGACAATTTTGTGATCTCTTTCCAGGGTTAAGTGGCAAATGAAAATGGAAAAACCTCAAAGGGAATTTCCAAATCCAAGGAAACCTCCTTCTCAATGCTGAAAGAATTAGTAACTAGTATTTGACATTTTTTGTTTTGTTTTGTTTTTATTGGGCAAACTGTTTGCACTGGGAAGACTTGGCTTGGCTGAAGGTGTAGCCAAATGCTCCTAATAACAGCCCCATTGAAAGGGAGTTCCACTCTATTTACAAGCTGATCAAAATGGTTTTACCACCCACTGGCTCCCTTGAGGTCATCTGCTTGTGTGATGCTGACTGTGAAATAAGTCAAATCAAATTTATAATCCTAGAGACCCAGATTGTCAGAACTCAGAAGGATGTTACAAACCACCTAGCCCTGGGGGGACCAGACAAATGATGCTCTGCATCTGTCTATGCCTTGGTGCAATCCCCACCCGCTGGTCATTCCTTCAACCAGTATTTAATGAAGGAATATTACAGGGTTCATAGTAAAAGAATAAGGTACATCAGGGGACCACAGACACATCAGGAACTAACAAAGGAGGCTGCTGGGCTTAACAACAAAAGGTCTCATTTCAACCCCCCTCCCCACCTTACCTGTAGAGAGCCTTGAACAAGCGCTGCCTTCTAGTTACAGCTCTATTTCTTCATCTGAAAAGTATGGATAATCCCACTTTTCTCAAAGAACTGTCATGTGGATTATATTTAAATGGAACATTAAAAAAGTGTCTTTTGGTTCATTTTTTCGTCTTTTAAGTAATATTCATTGGATTTTTCCCAATTACAAAAGTAATTCATGTTTATGGAGAAAATGTTAGAAAACACCAAAATGCCCAGAAAATAAAAATTCACCCATAATTTCAACACCAAAGGATAAACACAGTTGATGTCTCCTTTCATGTCTATTTTTCCAGGCCTTTTTACACATCAGCATGTGTATTTTGTTTCCCCATGCATTGTATTGAAAGTGATTAACAGCCTCTGTAAGGGCTTCCTGGACTCATATTCAAACTCTGCCCCCATTAGCTCTGTGACTTGGAGCTAGTTCCGTCCCCTCAAGTGTAATAGTCGTGGCCTCCAGTGAGTGCCCTTAGGTTGGACCCTCAGACACCAAGGAGTCCAAGTGGGCAGAATGGCGCCCCCTAGAGCCAGACAGGGTGCAGTCACGCTGAGCTGTCCTAGCAACAGAGCCGGGTGACAAAGTTAAAAAGAGTGTAAAGATGGTTAGGCGTGTGGCCAGTGACTGACACAGAATTTGTTGTTGTTGTTGTTTAGTCCCTCTGTCACGTCCAACTCCTTTGTGACCCCATGGCCTGTAGCCCATCAGGCTCCTCTGTCCCTGGGATTTCCCAGGCAGAATGCTAGAGTGGGTTGCCATTTCCTTCCCCAGGGTATCTTCATAGGAGCTACTATTCCAGAAACAAACCTTGTGGTTTTGAAGAGTGGGGATTCACTGTTCAGATTCTTGAATAGCACTTTAAGGATGACCCACCCGGACCATGGTCCAGCCAAGAAGAACTTCTCCTTCTGCTGATCCTGCTTCACTTTAGCTTTTGGAACCTTGTACTTCATCCCTCTAAGTCACCCTTCAGCAGGCAAAGCCCATGTGATATGAGTGGGCTCACTGCACCATCTGCTTGCTGCTTTATCCCTTTCCTCTCAAGTTCTACCTCTTACTTGCCCCACCCAGATGTGAAGCTTTCAACCCCTCCCAGCCCTTTCAGAAGTGTTGTCTCATTTGATCTCTTTAAAAAACCTCAGTAAGAGACTAGCAAGAGGCACCCTAATGGAGCCACGGGGCCTCCTGCAAGTGGTTTCCCAGAGCTGTGCCCACACTGCTCAAAATGACTACAGATCTGAGTGATGTGCAAGATGGCTTGAGATGCGAGCCAGAGATGGCACCAAAAAACTGACTCACATAGTCAGTCAGTCAATCAGTGAACAAATACTTATTTAGCACTATTATGTGCCAGGGGCTGGGTTCTCTAGTGAGGAAATATTCCCTGTTCACTTCTCTTTCAATCCTTCAGGTCCTCAAAGAGGAATGAATGCCCCTCAGTTTAAGGCCAGCAAGTCTTCAACACCCCTCAACCCGAGCTAATCTCCCTCTTTGAAAAAGAGAGAGGAGGCTCAGACACACTACACTATGGAGCCATCCAGAGCTACTAATAACATTTTGTCTTCATCTTCTTTTTCTCTGCCATTGCATTGCTTATAGCAAATAATGCAGGTTTTTAAACAGTACTAAAAAGCTTTCTTTAAAAAAAAAATTTTAGATACCAAAAGTGAGTTGATTTAGAGAAAAACATTAAGTAATGGGTGGTCCAAGGAGTAGAGTGACTGATGCTTAGGAAGCTCTAGACTTGAGATGGGTGAGGCTTAAACCTTTGAGGGCTGCTGACCCCATCAAGCCCATGATAGCTAAGGATTCTCCCCCAGAAAATTGCATGAATATCACACACAGTTTCATCAAGTTCCAGAACCACCTGGAGCCCTATCCCTGGGCCTGTGCTGGGAAGAGCAGCAGGGTGAGAGTCCTGACACCTGCTCTACACAGGAGATCTCGTCTTCTTCTCCATTCCCTTCATCTTGATAGCAGTAGTACTGGCAGCAACAGCAGCATTGGCAATAGTAACAGTAATTGTGTTTGCAGCAGTCAAATAGCTGTACTTATTGAGTACTTTTAACATGCCAAGCATTTACCAAGCCTAAGCTCAACTCATCCATTCAGAAAAGAATTATCACCATTCCTGTTTCCCAAGAAACAGAACTCAAGCAGCTTCTCCAAGTTCACTCAGCTAAGAAGTCAGGGTCTTGAACCCAGGTGCACCTGCCTGTGTTAGCTGAACAGGTCCTTAATCACTGAGCTCCACTGTCTCGATAAATGTTGTTTTGGATCAAGTGAAGGACACTTGAACAGGTTCTGGCTCTCGTACTGCCATTCACCAGCCAAGTGACCTTGTAAAAGTCACTCACCCTAACTGACCTTCCCTTAAGGAAGAAGGTTTCTCAGTTATGCCAAGCCATGATGCTAAGACTCAAGGCTAAGGCACATGGGAACATTTCATGGGCAGGAGATGTGGAGCCAGGCTCAAGGACATGCATTGAAAGCTGGTAACCCTGGCAAAGAGCAGACACCAGCCTTACTTCCAGCAGAGAGAGCAGGCTTCCAGGAACCTACATTTCCCATTGATATGTGCCCCCTCTTTTAGCATCTTCATGTTCGTTGCTCAGTTGTGGCTGACTCTTTGCAACCCCATGGACTATAGCCTACCAGTTCCTCTGCCCAAGGGCTTTTCCAAGAAAGAATACTGGAGTGGGTT
The DNA here is from genome assembly GCF_042477335.2 of Ovis canadensis. Classification (NCBI taxonomy): domain Eukaryota; kingdom Metazoa; phylum Chordata; class Mammalia; order Artiodactyla; family Bovidae; genus Ovis; species Ovis canadensis. The sequence continues at coordinate 84,149,204 of NC_091249.1, forward strand.
GCCCTTTGCTTCTCCAGGGGATTTTCCAAATGACCCAGGGCTAGAACCTACGTCTCCTGTGTCTCCCACATTGCAGGCAGATTCTTTATCCACTGAGCCATCAGGGAAGCCCCTTGGCATCTTCACTGGCGCCCAAAGGTCTGTTTTTGTGCCCAGAGAAAAAAGGATTCCTGTCACCAACATGCTTTCATGCCCGAGGAGGCTTGGCACCTTCCCTAATTAATGAGGGCTCTTGGCTCCCACCAGGGCATGCTGGTGTTGCACACAGAGCCCCTAATCCCGATGGCTACTGTGCTGCTGGCAGGAGAGAGAGGAAGGAAGGGGCTGAAATATGTGTGGAATCCGAGGCGCGTGGCAGTCCAGTCCCTGACCCGCACTGCCCCTCTGTGGTGGGTCTGGAGAAGCAGGGATGGGCATAGAGACTGTGAATGATACGACTGGACAGGACTTGGATCAAACCACTCAACTAAAGGAGGGAAACTACGTCAAGTGATTAGGTACTGAACCTGAAACGAACATAATATTGTCCATCAACTCTATTTCAGTAAAATAAATAAATACATTTTTCAAGGAGGGAAACTGAGGCCCAGAAAGGGAAAGCAACTGACCCAAAATGATACATCAAGTTAACAAACATCGATTTCCTGTAATTAGATTTCTAGCCCAATGAGTGGTTTATAGGAATAATTACCATTTGGTTAATTAGCATTAATGCAGAGTTGATTTAGGTGGCAGGAACCTGGCACCCAGCATGCTAATAAGAGCTTTACATGTTTTATCTTGTTTAATCCTCAAAACAACCCAGGGAAGGTGATACTCTTATTAGACCCATTTTACTGATGAGGAAACTGAAGAAGCTTAGGGATAGTATGAAGCTTGCCCAAGGTCATGGGTCTGGTGAGAGAACCAGGATTCCATCCCAAGAGTCAGAATCTAATGAGAAAAGGGCCAGAAATCACTGAGGGCTTGCTCAAGGTGGGAGAGCCATTCTGGTCTGCTGGAGGACAAAATAAAGGAAAATGCAAATGGAACAAGATGGTGGGCAAGGTCATTATTCAGCTCCCAGATACACGAGGATTCAAAACTGACCACACCACAAAGTTGTGGAGATGTGGGGAAAATATCACACTCATTACACAGTCAATGGGATAGTAAATTGATACAGCCAGTCAGAAGGCGGTTTGGCTAGCTGTCAGGAGTTAAATGGGGAACCTACCCAGTGATTCCTCATGAAGAATGTTATCCTGCAGAAACCCTCAAGTGAGCAAAAACACAAGATGCACAAGGCTTTTCATTACTGCAGTTTGTAATAGCCCGAAATTGAAAATTACCTATTTGACTACTATCAGGAAAGAGTTAAGTGAACTACTATATATCCAGATAGCAGGATGTAATGTTATGACATGAGGAAATGTCTTTTATATATTCTAAGTGAAGAAATAAATTTGGGGAAAGGTATGTGTATGACCCCATTTTAAAAATCCATCTGAAAGGATAAAAACAGAACTGTTAACTCTGGTCCTATCTACTTGAGAAAAAATTTTCACTCTATGCTGCTGCTGCTAAGTCGCTTCAGTCGTGTCCGACTCTGTGCGACCCCATAAACAAGAGCCCACCAGGCTCTGCCATAGATTTTTTTGTAGTGTGTAATTTAGCAGGTGTCACTTTTTAAATATGACAGATTTTTTTAGTAGAAGTTTAAGTAATTTATAATATTTGTTACTTTCAGGTATACAACAAGGTGATTTGTTTATATCTACATATATAATATAGATATATATATTTTTTCAATTCTGTTACATATAGTTTATTACAATCTATTGAAGATAGTTCCCTGTGCTATACAGTAAATCCTTGTTGTTTATTTATTTTATATATGGTAGTGTGGATCTGTAAGTCCCCTACGCCCAACGCATCCCTGCCCTGCTTCCCATCTAGTAACTGTAAGTTTGTCTTCTGTGTCTGTGAGTCTGTTTTGTAAATAAGCTCATTTGTGTTATCACTTTATTTGGCTGCTCTGGGTCTTAGTTGTGGCATGCAGGCGCTTTAGTTGCAGCACGTAGGATCCAACTCCCTGACCTGTGGTCAGACCCGGGCCCGCTGCATTCACAGTGCAGAGTCTTAACCACCGTGTCACCAACAAAGTCCCATTTGTGTCATATTTTAGAGTCCACATGTAAGTGACACCATCCGGTGTTCGTCTTTCTCATTTTGACTTATTTCACTTAATATGACCGTCTCTAGGTCCATCCATGTTGCTGCAAATGGCATCATTTCATTTTTTTAGTGACTGAGCAATATTCCTCTGTGTGTGTGTGTGTGTGTGTGCAAGTGCGTGTGTGCCCGCCACATTTTCTTCATCCATTCATCTGGTGATGGACACTTGAGTTGCTTCCATGGCTTGACTATTGTAAACAGTGCTGCTGTGAACATTGGAGTGCAGGTATCTTTTTGAATTAGAGTTTTCATCTTTTCCAGATATGTGCCTAGAAATAGGATTGCTGAATCATATGGAAACTCTATTTTTAGCTTTGTGAAGATATGTGTATTGTGTGTGGGTCGCTCAGTCGTGTCCAACTCTTTGGGGCCTCTGGACTATAGCCCACCAATCTCCTCTGTCCATGGGATTTCCCAAGCAAGAATACTGGAGTGGGTTACCATTCCCTTCTCCAGGGGATCTTCCTGACCCCAGAAGCGAACCTGGGTCTCCTGCATTGCAGGCAGATTCTTTACCATCTGAGCCACCGGGGAAACCCTCTTTTTAAGGATGTGAGGTTTTTTTAATAGTCTTAATTTTTTAGAGCAGTTCTAGGTTCACGTCCAAATTGACAGGAAGGTACTGTGGTGAACCTATATTGACACATAATCACCCAAAGTCCACAGTTTACATTAGGGATCAATCTTAGTGTTGTACAGTTTATGGGTTTGACATATATCAACCAATATAGTATCATACCAAAAATTTCACTGCCCTAAAAATTCTCTGTGCTCCCCCTATTCATTCTCCATTGTGTCACTTTTATAATAAAAATATAAAATATTAATAAAATGTAATAAAAATATTCTTTTCCTGGAATGGAAAAGAGATAAAGATATGGTTTCTGCCCAGAAGGAGTTTACAGTCTGGGTGGTAAACAAGGACTTAGTCAGCCCTGGGATGGCTCAGCAACATTAACAGACAAACAATAAAATAACAGAATAAGATCTGATTGTATATGTTCTGAGGGGTACAGAATAAAGGAGTCACTCTGAGTCGGGTAGGGTTAATCAGCAGAGTTCCTGGAGGATGGCAATGAATGGGCCAGGATATAATGTATATTTGGAAAATGGCCACCATTTATCAATTTTCAAGGTGCCAGACCCCATATCAAGTATTTTCACATGGATATTTTCATGTATTCAGAATAATCCTATGAAGCAGATGTTATCCCCAATTTATGGATAAGAAAATTTAGCCTGAGAGAGCCAATTAACTTTTCAAAAGTCAAACAGCCAATACTCCAAAAAAAGGGATGCAAAACCAGGCCTCTGTGATCCCAAACTCTGAGCTCAATTCACCAGGCCACATTGCCTAAATTGGCTAAAGGCAAAGAATGACCTTCTTCTCAGAGGAACAGGCATCTCAGGGAGCCCAAGCTCAAATTGTGGCTGTAAGTGAACGCCATAAGAAAATCAACATCATCCCCCTTCCCTTTGGCTGAGCACATCTCAGCCCACTGGTCCTTGGAGAGTGCTTTGTGAAAAAATAAAAACTTCCAGCCCATCTTTATCCCTAACAAGGTGCTTTCAGTGTGATGCAGGTGAAGAAGAAGGGAGAAATGCCGTATGGCACAAAAGGAGAGAATGGCATCTATGCCCCTATCACAATGCTGTTTGTGTTCCGGTGCAATGAACTGCCTCCTCAGAAGCCTGTGGACCGCCACAGGACAGAAACACCCCTAATTGTATCCCCACAGGTTGGCCTCATGCCTGACACTTAGCAGAGCTCCATATTTGTGGAATGAATGAATGAACAAATGAAAGAATGTATAAAAATGTAAAAAGCTACCACTCATATGCTGGTGTCCTGATCCATAATATGGGACCAACTATAGTCCCTTCATCTAGAGACTATTGTGATCATTAAACAGGTGAATGGGGTAAAGGGGTTAGTGCAGGATGTGCATAAAGCACACACAATGTGACTGATGGTTCTGATGAACATTAGCTATTAGTATTATTGTAATTCGTGTATCCTTTAAAAGCTGGTCCTTCAGGATACACCCCCTTTAGGCCATTTTACTACCATCTTCAACAGGGTTGGCAAGCAGAGTTGCAAGTCTGTTTTCAGCAAGGATGCTCTCCTGCTCTGGACCCTCCCCGCCTTTGCCACAGTTGTCTGTGCCCTCCCCCTAGCTCAGTCCCAGGCCTTAACATGTCCTCATGGATGATGTGCCTACCTGTGCACATGCTCACCAACATTTACCCTCCAGAATAATGCACAAGGTTTCCAACTGTTAGCTCCCTCTCTCCACTTCCCAGATTTATTCTCCAGTTTCCCATTTTTGTCAAGACCATTTTAACTATTCCCTTTAGACTCTGTGACAGAAACAAGACCATCTGCATGGGCAGAAAGAACTCGCCCCATCTTGGATACTAGGTGTCCAGTTCAGTTCAGTTCAGTCGCTCAGTTGTGTCCAACTCTTTGCGACCCCATGAATCATAGCACGCCAGGCTTCTCTGTCCATCATCAACTCCCGGAGTTCACTCAAACTCACGTCCATCGAGTTGGTGATGCCATCCAGCCATCTCATCCTCTGTTGTCCCCTTCTCCTCCTGCCCGCAATCCCTCCCAGCATCACAGTCTTTTCCAATGAGTCAACTCTTCGCATCAGGTGGCCAAAGTACTGGAGTTTCAGCTTTAGCATCCCTCCTTCCAAAGAACACCTAGGACTGATCTCCTTCAGAATGGACTGGTTGGATCTCCTTGCAGTCCAAGGGACTCTCAAGAGTCTTCTCCAACACCACAGTTCAAAAGCATCAATTCTTCGGTGCTCAGCTTTCTTCACAGTCCAACTCTCACATCCATACATGACTACTGGAAAAACCATAGCCTTGACTAGATGGACCTTTGTTGGCAAAGTAATTTCTCTGCTTTTGAATATGCTATCTAGGTTAGTCATAACTTTCCTTCCAAGGAGTAAGCGTCTTTTAATTTCATGGCTGCAATCACCATCTGCAGTGATTTTGGAGCCCCCCAAAATAAAGTCTATTACTATTTCCACTGTTTCCCCATTTATCTCCCATGAAGTGATGGGACTAGATGCCATGATCTTCGTTTTCTGAATGTTGAGCTTTAAGCCAACTTTTTCACTCCCCTCTTTCACTTTCATCAAGAGGCTTTTTAGTTTCTCTTCACTTTCTGCCATAAGGGTGGTGTCATCTGCATATCTGAGGTCCACACGTCATATTTGCATTTCCACTGGAGCCTTCTAACCAAAGGATAATCCTGGACAGTCAGTTCAGTCGCTCAGTCGTGTTCAACTCTTTGCGATCCCATGGACTGCAGCATCCCAGGCTTCCCTATCCATCACCAACTCTCAGAGCTTGCTCAATCTCACATCCATCGAGTCGGTGATGCCAACATTGGGACAAAAACCCAACGGTGCAGACCTTTTCACGAATCAGACCACGAGGTGGCGCCCTCATTGGCCTCACCTAGCCCTAACCCAGAGTTGAGAAGTCAGCATACTTATAGTTAACACTAGATGGCACTAGTGGTAAAGAACCCGCCTGCCAAAGTAGGAGACGTAGCCGACTCGGGCTTGATCCCTGGGTCGGGGAAGATCCCTTGGAGGATGGCATGGCAACCCACTCTAGTGTTCTTGCCTGGAGAATCGTATGGACAGAGGAGCCTGGTGAGCTACAAGTCCATAGGCTCACAGAGAGTCAGTCACGACTGAAGCAGCTTGGCGCGCATGCAACAAGTATGGATAACCTTTCCAAGTTTAAGCCCTCTCTGACTTAACCCTGCAGCAGGAACCCTGGCCAGCCACCATCCCTCTATCACCAAGCAGAGAATCAGGAGGCTCCCTGTAACAACAAGCCAGAGCTCAATAATCAAGAAGGTCAAGTACTGCAGGGGGGAAACTCAAGTGCAATCCAAAGTTGGGATTCTTACGGCATCTATGCAACAACTGTGGGATCTTCAGCCACTTTCTGGGTCTCAGTGTCTCCATGGATCAAGTGAGGAAGTTGGATTCCGAGATTTGCTAAGATTTCTCCCACTCATACGCTCTTCTTTCAAATGGATGAAAAGGTGATCCCAAAGACCAGGCTCTTAGGAAGCTCACAGGGTAACAGGGGAGGTTAGACAGGAATATGGAAGTCACTGTGCTACAGGTGGAGTGGCTGGTTTAGGGACATGGTTTGAAGTTACAGAATGTTCTGTGAAGTATAACTGCATTTTTAAAACATTTACATATGTATATACAACAAATATATTCATTTACATATGTATATGTATCTACAACATTTACATGTACATATGCAAACATTTACGTATGTATTTACGTGTATAGTATATACAACAGGAAAAAAAATCTGGAAGTTTATATACCAAAATGTGGTATCTCTACATTGTTGGTTTATTTGTGCTTTTAAAATATTTCTTCTTTTCTTTTTGCTTTCTAATAGCTTCTCATTTTTCCACAAAGGGAAATTAAGAGCATTCAAAACAAACAAACAAAAATGTTTCATCTTCAAACAGAATTGAGTTTAATTCCCAGCTATATTACAAACATGTTATGTGGCCTGGGGCAAGTTATTTAACCTCTCCAAGTCTCAGTTGTCTTGTATTTTAAATGGAAATAGTTTTGAACTTAATTTTGCATTAAATGCTTTTGGACCTCGATTCAGACGCGTGAGTTAGTCATGTTTCTCAGTTATCAGCACCCCATCATCATAGGTCTAAGTCTGGCGTCTCTCTTATTTTATTGATTCATTTTCCTTTTTTTCCTATCCCCTATTCCCCTTACCCTCTTGCCTCACCCACAGACACCCATTTTGCATTTGATATGTATTTTTTAACTTGAAAGTGTTTTTGCAAATGAGTTTGGTCGTTTGGTGTGTTACTTAAAAGATGTTATGTTATAAAGCTCATTCTGTTTCCTACTTTGTGTTGTTGTTGTTACAAAGAACAAGGTATTTGAGATCTTTCCATATTGCTATTTGGACTTTTAGGTACTGCGTAATTGCTCTGCTATGCATGTCCAAACTCTACTTTTCCATAATTCCCAGTGAGGGGCACCCAAGTGTTTTCCAACTCTGTCACCATAAACACCATAAACATCATCACCCTGAGCATAGTCACACATGGCCCCTGATGACCTGTGTGAAAATTCTTTCAGATCCCTGCCCTGGAGCAAAATTGCTGGGTCAGGAGGTATCTGTATACTTAATGGGATCAGGTCTTCACAGCCTGTATCTGCCACCAGCAGGAGACTCCCCATGTTTCCACACCCCTGTCTGCACTTGGCACTATCAAGCTTTCTAATTTTTGCCAATGTAACAAATATGTTCTCTCACTTTGTGGCTCTCACTGTATTTGACTGCCTAATATTTTGAGCACCTTGGCATATGCTCATTAGCCCTCAAGTTTTCTATTTTGTAAATTGCCTGTTCCTTTTCTTTGCCCACGTTTCTACTAGGAATGCTTTTTCTTGTTGACTTTCAGGAGTCCTAATATACTCTAAATACCAATCTCTTGACAGTCTTCAGTTCAGTTCAGTCACTCAGTCGTGTCTGACTCTTTGCGACCCCATGAATTGCAGCACGCCAGGCCTCCCTGTCCATCACCAACTCCCGGAGTTCACTCAGACTCACATCCATCGACTCCGTGATGCCATCCAGCCATCTCATCCTCTGTCGTCCCCTTCTCCTCCTGCCCCCAATCCCTCCCAGCATCACAGTCTTTTCCAATGAGTCAACTCTTCGCATGAGGTGGCCAAAGTACGGGAGTTTCAGCTTTAGCATCATTCCTTCCAAAGAAATCCCAGGGCTGATCTCCTTCAGAATGGACGGGTTGGATCTCCTTGCAGTCCAAGGGACTCTCAAGAGTCTTCTCCAACACCACAGTTCAAAAGCATCAATTCTTCAGCGCTCAGCCTTCTTCACAGTCCAACTCTCACATCCACACATGACTACTGGAAAAACCATAGCCTTGACTAGATGGACCTTAGTCTTAAGACATTGTAAATATCTTCTGCGACTCTTGCCCCATAGTTTATCTTTTTGAAGTGTTAAGTCGTTTTTCTTCACCTCTCCATCGAAGACTGTCGTTTACCTTGTCTTCTTTTACCTTATAAAGGTTTCACCTTTAGGTCTTTAACACATCTCATATTTCATAGCATTCTGTGAAGGATAAAATAGGTGAAGAACCAACACAGTGCCGTTCCAACAGCTGTACAAGAGCTGTGTGTGGTTATTATTATCATTCACGAAGAAAGGGGTAAGCGCTGTCCTAAGAACGTTATAGATGCGGTTGTTTGAATCCTGTTTAGCTAAATCAGGAAAGATTTTATGGGCGAAGGTGAAGAGATGGAGGTTGGACTTTAAAAAAGCATGTAGGAGTCATGTGTTTTGAGATGGAAAGGCAGTATTCCGGGCAGAGGAACTGGCCTGGGCAAAGGAGGCAGGAGACAGGAATACCACCGGTTAACAGTTGTGGGCAAATCACGCGGAAGAGAGGGTCTGATTGCTCACCGATTATTTGTCTTTCTGCCCGTGCCCACCCCACCCCTTCCCCCTGCAGGCTCCCTGTTCTCCACCCTGAAGGCCCCCGACGCCGTGTTCAAGGTGGTCTTCTGGCTGGGCTACTTCAACAGCTGCCTCAACCCCATCATCTACCCGTGCTCCAGCAAGGAGTTCAAGCGCGCCTTCGTGCGCATCCTCGGGTGCCAGTGCCGCGGCCGCCGCCGCCGCCGCCGTCGGCGGCGCCTGGGCGGCTGCGGCTACACCTACCGGCCGTGGACGCGCGGCGGCTCGCTGGAGCGCTCGCAGTCGCGCAAGGACTCGCTGGACGACAGCGGCAGCTGCCTGAGCGGCAGCCAGCGGACCCTGCCCTCGGCCTCGCCGAGCCCCGGCTACCTGGGCCGCGGCGCGCCGCCGCCCGTCGAGCTGTGCGCCTTCCCGGAGTGGAAGGCGCCCGGCGCCCTCCTGAGCCTGCCCGCGCCCGAGCCCCCGGGCCGCCGCGGCCGCCGCGACTCGGGTCCGCTCTTCACCTTCAAGCTCCTTGCCGAGCCCGAGAGCCCCGGGACTGACGGGGACGCCGGCCACGAGGCCGCAGCCGACGTGGCCAACGGGCAGCCCGGCTTCAAAAGCAACATGCCCCTGGCGCCCGGGCAGTTTTAGGGTCCCCGCGCACCGCTTCCTTTCCCTGGGGAGCCCATCATCGGGGGGAGGGCGGGTGGCGGGGGGAGGGGAGTGTCGGTGCCCGGTAGACGCGGGGCCCCACCGGGAAACGGGGGGAGGGGGGCGGGAAGAGGGGCAGCTGCTTTTCTGGCAGGGGCATGGGTGCCAGGTACAGCGCGGAGAGCTGGGCCGAGCATGCTGAGAGCCTGGGGGACCCGACGCCGGCCGGGATTTCCGTCTCTCTCTGTATATATCTAAACGAGTCCCTCTGTACATGTATTTAACTGTGGGGTCACGTGCGTGTGTCTGTACGATGTGCGTGTATTGCGTGTGTGCGTGTGTGGGGCCGCCCGCGAGGGGGGCAGAGCGAGTGTGCGTGCGCCCAGGAGGCGCCGGGGCGCTGTCTGTCTCCTGATTTCTTACCTCTCAAGCCCCTCCTGTACTTCCCTGAAGGGTGTCACTTTGGCGGGGTTGGAAACAAAAGTTGGACATTAAAGGTCATTTCTCCTGTGCAGCTTTGAGTGGTTTGTGAATGCAGTGACAGGTAGGCCCTTGACTTTCGTTTACCTTCGCGTTCAGGTATGCCCCTCTCTCCTGCCGACCCTATGGGTAATGGCTGTACTGGCCCTGGCTTGGCCCGGGTTTGTGCCTTTGCTATTCCTGCCTTTAAGGGCTGCATTAATCTAACCCTGCGGCTGAAAGTGACCCCTGGACTTGTCCCATAAATCCCGCTTGTCTCCTTTTGACCCTTAGCAGTTGTAAATCCTCCTGCCATGGGCAATGCCTGCCCTGGTCCAGATCCCCAGGACCCCAATCCTAGCTGGGGCTACCTAGGTGGGCCTGTCACCTGTGAGGGCTTGGGTCCCTTACCTCCTCCAACATCTTTGGACAAAACACTGCATTGTTCACCTGTGCCCATGGAACTGGAAAAAGAAAGCCAGACTGCAGAATTTTTTGGACAAGATAAGGATCCATGTGTGGATACAACACGTGTGGGTGTAAGAACTTTCCTAAGCTCTGCTAGCTGAAAAGCCTGCCTGGAAAAGAATCACTGAGGAAAGATTTGCGGAGAGGAGGAGCATACCTTGCAGAAGGTAACTTCTGTTCGACTCTCAGTGCTGCTTCCAATTTAGTATATGACCTTGAGAAAGTCACATCTCTTCTGGATCTTGGTTTCCCATCTGTGTAATGTCAAGATTGATTCTAAGGTCTTTTCTGCCTCTAAAAGGCACTGGTTTGCTAAAAGAATAAAGGATGGGGATCAAAATAAGGAGCATTCTTCTTCCCTGAAATTGAAAACAAAAAACCTAAGAGGAAACCCCCTCAATCCCTTTCTCTTCCTGTTTTGCTTTTTCTATGTTGTGATTCATTAATTTTTTAAATGGCAATAGCTTCTTCCAATAATATTAGCACATCAGTTATTTATCCTATAGATGATTGAAATAGAAAATGCCTTAAGAAGGGAGGAGCAGTCATTTATTTAGCTGAAAAGTGTTGGGGTATCAGGCATGGCTGGATCCAGGAGCTTAAATAGTACTGCCCACTTGCTCACAGGCTCTTACTCATTGATATAGCTTTCATCTTTTAGCTTTGCTTGTCTTCATAAGTTTCCCTTGTTTCCTTTCTCCAAATAGCTTTCTCACACCATTCTTATAACTTTAGCCCCCTCCCTAAGGAGAAATATGATTCCCCAGCATATCTGCCAAAAAGAGAAAAAGAAAAAAATCCTTAGACGCTAGATGTTCTGTATCACGGACCCCTTTGAGACTCTGATGAAAGCTATAGGTACACCTTCCAGGGGGGAAAAAATGCATACAAAAAAAAAATTACTGCATGTTCATCAAATTTCAAGTGACTCAGCTCTGTTTAAGATTCTATGAACTAAGCATGATATCCCAGATTCACTGGTGACTTGAATGAAACTGGATGTTCAGAATTATGTAGGCCAATGCCCTCGTCTTAACAGATACAGAGGGTGAGGTAAATAATTTGCCAAGTCACACTAACCTAGGGCTAAGACCTGCTGCAACCCTGTCCAGTACGTTTCCCTTCCCTTGTGCTGCCACCTTGGGATTGAGTATATTCTCCAACAAAGAGCAGGTATCTCCCTGCCACTATAGAAAAAAGGGAGTCCTAGGGAAGGAAGAGCCTGCACCCAATTCCCAGAGAAGAAAGTACCATTTGAGAGAGTCCTCTGGAAATGTTTTCTTAGCAACACAAAAATTTCAAACAAGTCTGTCACAGAATCCTGATGCAAGTGTGGCCTGGCGTGAAGTAGGAAAAGGAAGACAGAGCCTCAGCCCCTTGGCCTCCTCCTCCACCTCCTCAGCCCTTTCCCTGGCCTGCCCCAAACACTCAAGGGCTCCACAGCATGAAGTCTGAAGATCACCAGTGAGTGGGACTTGGAGTCAACAGGACCTGGGGTCAAGATCTTGGGCAATTTACCTTGCCTCTTCTCATCTGTTTCTGCATCTATCAAATGGACACGATCATCAGAGCCCAGCAGGAAGCACAAAGAATTGAATGAGCTCACTGTGGTGTAAACACTGAACTGTGAATCACTGGGCAGACGCAAGTTATAATTTGGACCTCGGGTATCTGAAGCCACAGTCACCAAAGGTATTCCTTGAGTTGCTCAGTTCCAATGACCTCAGACATGATTGGTGTTTGGAGGCCACCCAGGCAGCACAAAATAGCAGTGACAGCCTCATACCTCTTTCCAGAAGGAAAATTGACCAAGCCATGGCTCACATCCCCAGAGAATGCTAGGTTCCGGATCTACCCCCAGCCAGGGCCTGCATTACGCTGACCTCTCCAGGAAGCCTCACTGCGGTGTACCCCAGCCAAAGCCACGAGTTCATCAAGAGCCCTTGGGGAGAGCAGGTCCTCTCTGCTCTGACCTCACAACTGGCCATAAAGCAGCCCTACTTTATCATCTCCAGCCACCCAACCGCTGCTGGGTCATTTGTCACCCCTGAGGCATGCACGGGGATACATTTTTACAGCAACTAAAGTAAAGAGGGCAGTGGCTTGGCAAGGGCAGTAGTTAATCCTGCAGTTCTGGGCTCAAATCCCACTCCTGCCACAACCTCAGTTTCCTTAACTATAAAATAGTAATAATAATAATACTTACTTCATAGGGATATTAGAAAGATCTAATGAGATTATGAGGGTAACACAACACCATGCCAGTCACCTGGAAAACATCCAGTAAAGGGTAGGTATTCGCAGAGTATTGGTTATTCAATTCATTACTTTGATATATGAAGTTTAGAGAATCTAAGTAAAAGGACAAAGAAAAAAAATTCAGTGCTATTCATCGGACGTCAGGGTTTTAGGACTCAGGTCCAACTTGAGGAAAAAAGACACAAGTTTATAACAGAGTGAAAGAATTTTGTGTCTTATAGCATGAAGAAACATATTACTCAAAGCAGTGATCAGCCCAAACTAAAAGGAAAAGTGAAATTTAATAAAAAAAATAATAATGTTATAGAACAGTCTAGAGTGACAAAGCCAGAATATGCGTGTGAGGGAAGCCTGGGTGTCTTAGAGATAGTGCATCCCGTGATAAAGGAGTGGGCGGAGGGGACACTGGGCTGCTCTGAACATGTACCTGGGTTCAAGGCCCATCTCCACTGTCTGAACCAGCTACTCAGGCCTGAGATTGAACGCCCTGCATGAAAATAGTGGATACAATTAGCACTGACCTCACATTGGGATGAGACAAAATACAGAAGAGCTTGGCCAGACTGGGCATTATTTTTAATATCTGTGGGCCGCTTATGTGCACTGAACCTTCTTAAACCAACAGCTCCTTTGAGAGTCTGATAAAAACCAGAGACAACTGAGCATAACAACCCAAATCTCCTAACAGATACATGAATTTCAGCAGATTTTACTCTCTTGATATAGAGAAGTAGCCAAATCAAGAGAGAGACATACACAAGAGAGATGGAGCCCTCACGGAGCCCAGCCTGGATGAGAGGTGGCTGAGTCACCAGGGAATCCCATTTACGTGTGTGACAGGATTGGGGGTGGGGTGGTGTCTACCACCATCCTCTCCTGGTGAGACCCCAAGTGTCAGGCTTCATCTACCATCTGGGGCATGGAGGTGGACTTCCCATGGACTTCCACCTGGCCCTGGAAACAGACACGGTAGCTTCCAGCGACCCCACCTGCTCTCAGTCGATTCCTTCAGGACCATCTTCACCCTACCCCATCAGTCCACAGAATCTTTATTTAGGCTGGCTGAGGGTGAGAGTGAAGATATGAAGAAATGTCATGTCACTTCAGAAGAACTTGCATCCTCTCACAGTCCTCCCGCCTTGTACCTGGACCTACCTTCTGAAGCTTAACAGCCAGGAATTGGCCGTGTTTGTCTTCCTATTTAGTTCACTGAGGAGTGTGGGTTGGGAAGTGGGGAGTGAACAAATGTTCAGTCTGCTCTGACGTTCTCTCCCCGGCCCCGCCCCTTCCCTCGCTCTGTTGTGGCCACACTGGCCTCTGCTGGTCCTCAAATTGGGGAGCCTTGCTCCCTACTCAGGGCCTTTGCACTTGCTGACACCCCTGCCTAGTTCCGCCTCCATCCATGTGGCTTCCTCCCTCAACTCCTTTCCATCTTTCCTCAAATGTCACCCCTCAGGGGTCATCTGATTCCTCTGGCTGTCCTATTTAAAACTGACCTCCTCACTGCCCACATCATTCAGCGCTTATTGATGCCTAGCATGTTATATGACCCACTGGAAAAGACCCTGATGCTGGGAAAGATTGAAGGCAGGAGGAGAAAGGGATGAAAGAGCAAGAGATGGTTGGATGGCATCACAAATTTAATGGATATGAGTTTGAGCAAGCTCCAGGAGATGGTGAAGGACAGGGAGGCCTGGCATGCTGCAGTCTATGGGGTAGCAAAGAGTTGGATACAACCAAGTGACTGAACTGAGCGTGTTATGTGTTTTTATCTGTTTTCATGTTTTTTGTCTTCCTATGCTCACTAGAAATACAAGCTTCATGAGAGTGGGTATTATTGTCTGTTTTGTTCACTATTATATCCTCAGCATCTAAAATAGTGCTTTCCATACAGTAGGTGCTTGAATATTTTTGAATGAATGAGTGTATGTTACCTCCCATGAGTGTCAGAATGCTCTCACAGCAGAACAGAGTGCTCAGGGACCTCATGGCAGGGGCTCCTACCTCTAACCTGATGTTGGGAGCTGGGCCAGGGGCAGTCCTGGTCAGGGAAGGCTTCCTGTAGGAAGTGGCATCTGAAGAATGTCAGCTGGGTCCTGCCTACCCAGCACCCTTGTGTTTTCGTAGTTAGTGCTTTCATATGCCCCTCAGTGGAGGTGGGAGTCTGAAGGCCAGGCATCTGGTCATAGCCCAGCCCCCAGGTCCCCACCCCTCTCTAGGTTTCTGTCTATTGTCTGACAATCAGAGGCCCTGAGTCAAAGACAACCCCTAAGTTCTGCCAATCTATGATTCCGCTTTTGTTCTCTCCTCAAAGCACAATCCTCAGAGATAAGCTATTTGTGGAGACAACTTCATTGGGATTAGTAAGATAAAGAGCATTGGCCCTTGCTGATGGCCTCATTCAGAAAAGCAGCATCTATATACAAAGCTTCCAGAACAGCTCAGGAGCAGATGAAAGTGTAAAAACCTGGTGACTGTTCTCACGTGTAGTGCCAGCTGCTACTGCTGGAAGCACATTTGAGTCTCTGCCAAACACCACCTGAAAGCCGGCAACCACTCACACCTGTACTTCACTCCTCCACTTGTTCTTTCATTTATCCTACAAGCGATTGTTGAGCACCTGCACAAAGCCAGGAGCCAGCGAAACAAAAGCAAATAAAACACAAGGTTTGTCTTGTGAACATTTCAGTCTGGAAGAGGAGATTGGACATTCCCTGAAGACACAGGAATTTTGGAAGGACCCAGTGTCGTTGCCATTGGAGGCCAGTAGATAAAGGGCTTTGGGAGTTCCAGGGAGAAAGGATTCGAGTTGAAGCCCTAACCTTCGATGTGATGGTGTTAGGAGGTGGAGCCTTCGGGAGGTTATTAGGTTTAGTTGAGGTCAGGAGGGTAGGGCCTCCATGATGGGATGGGTGCTCTTATAAGAGGAACCAACACCAGAGCATCCTGTCTCCGTCATGAGAGGATGCGGTGAGAGGGAAGTCACTCGCAAGTTAGGAACAGGGTCCTCACCAAGGACTAGGTCTGCTCATGCCTTATCTCAGACTTCCAGTCTCCAGAACTGTGAGAAAGAAATGTCTGTTGTTTAAGCCACCCCGTCTGTAGAGTTTGTTTGGCAGCCCAAGCTGATGGATACAGGAGGCTCTAAGACACAACAAATGAGAACCTGGATGAAGAGGCATGTCAAAGAGGTGAGAGGTGACAGGGTGGATGTCTTTAAAGGACTGGCTAGGGTGGGTGTCTTTAAAGGACTGGCCAGGGTGGGTGTCTTTAAAGGACTGGCCCAAGCAGTTCCATGTCCATAGTGTTCCCAGAGCAGTTTTCCTAAGACAGGCTTAGCAAGTACAGGAATCCCCACCTGACAGACTGGGAAGCTGAACCTCTAAAAGTTATTTCCCGGGGTCACATGGCTGATAAAGGGGAGAGTCAGAACAAAACTAAACACTGCCTGGCCCCAGCCTAGAATTCGTCCTCTCCTACCAGGTCTGTCTGTGTGATAGATGTGTTTCAAGCCTAGGTTCCAATCAGAACATAGCTTGGAAAGTGGCAGTATAGCCTGGTCATTAGGCTGAGTTCAAACCCTAGCTCTGCAACTGACAAGCTGTGCGGTCTTACTGAAGTGATTTAACCTCTCTGAGCTTTAGTTCCCACACTAGTAAAACCTCCATGACAGAATCGTCTTCACACAGTTGCTATGAGGAAGAAATATTTCCATGGAACTGAGAAGTGTTGGGCTTACAGAAAGTGTTCAACTAGTGTTAGTGATTAGCTCAGTGTGGGGACACAAGGGAAACCAAGGGTCTCAGAACTGGCCAACAGGAAAGTGAAAACCTTCTGTCTGAACCAGGGTTAATGGGTGCTAGAGGGTTCTCTTCTTGCTGCTCCGCTCCAGCATGTGGAATCAGAGTCTCCTGACCAGGGATCAAACCAAAGACCCCTGCATTGGAAATGCACAGTCTTAACCCCTGAACCACCAGGGAAGTCCCAGAAGGTTCTCTTCTGAAGCTACTTATGTCCACACTCCAACTCTCCTGGGAGAAATCCTATTTGGGGAGATCTGACAATCAAGGTAAACCAGGAGAAAACAAATAGTGCATTCAGATCCTCTGAGCAGGGACAGATGCTACTAGGGCCTGGCAAGCAAAGCTCAGTGGCAGAACTAGGTTCAGGAGCTGGATTTCCAAGGAGTCTTCTAGGCTACAGGCTCTCAAGCTTTTTGAATACAACCCACAGAATGGAACACTGCACACTGCAACCCAGTACACGTAGATAATCGATATATAGATATACATATACCAGGGTTTCTTGAGAGGTTGAGTTGGATAATTTATTCCTAAGGGAGTGGGGAGAGGCCTCTCTTGTGAATTGTAGGATACTTAGCAGCATCCCTGGCCTCTACCTGCTCAATGTTGGAAGCATTTCCTGTCTCGCCATAGTTGTGACAATCAAAACTGTCTCCAGACATTTCCAAACGTCTCCTTAGGAGACAAAATTGTCCACGACTGAAAACCATTGAGGCATACAGATATAAGGAACAAGAGTTTCATAAAGTTTATACTTGCTTACAGAATGTACTCTATTTCTCATTTTGTATTATTAATTAGATGGTCACTTAAAATAGTGCTAACTGTGGCCCACTAACTCAATTTCACGGTGCAAGAACCGTAGTTTAAGGAATGCTGTTCCAGGTGAGGGTTTCTGCTTATCTCAGACCAGAAACTCAGCTGTAACTGTTTTCCAATGTCGCCTGTCCTTCCTAGAGAAGAACCTTTGCTAAGAATTGGGAAGATGTTTGGGTTGGGAAAGTTTTATATCATCTTAGGACCCCTGTAAAATGCCTACCTCAAAGGGTTGGGTGGATGGTAGTGAGATAATCCCTAGAATAATCGCTGCTGCTGCTGAGTCGCTTCAGTTGTGTCTGACTCTGTGTGACCCCATAGATGGCAGCCCACCAGGCTCCCCCATCCTTGGGATTCTCCAGGCAGGAACACTGGAGTGGGTTGCCATTTCCTTCTCCAATGCTTGAAAGTGAAAAGTGAAAGTGAAGTCGTTCAGTCGAGTCCGACTCTTGGAGACCCCGTGGACTGCAGCCTACCAGGCCCCTCCCATGGGATTTTCCAGGCAAGAGTACTGGAGTGGGTTGCCATTGCCTTCTCCAAAGAGAACTACTCCCACAAATGTAATACAGACCCACCTCTGGCCTCTTCCGGCTGATTTGTTATATGGAAGTAAAGCCCGGTAATCTGCATTTTTTTTGCAAATGATTCCACTGGTGGGTAGACCACATCTGGAGAAGCACATGCACCCTGTCAAGAAAAGGATCAGGTTTTACTCCCCTTCCACATACACCAGAGTCTGCTGTTTTCCAGGACGTGCTTGGGTAAACACTGAGTTGGCCATCTGCCTTAAGCCTAGGTGGCTTCAGAGAAACGAATTTTCTCCTCTGATCCTTCTGTCCCAAGTTGTTGACCACCCACCTCTGCTTCCAGCGAGTAAGAAGCCAAGCCGGGACGTGGGGGTGCGGGGGTTGGGGGGAGGCGGGAGAGAAGAGGAGAGGGGGTGAAAGGAGGCGGGGAAAGGACGGTGTTGTAACAAGCTTGGGGAGCCAGTTCCCACAAATCACACAGCAGTTGTTACCATGTCTTTCAAGTCACACCAAGAGGTTTCAGTTTCCTTCTCTAGCAGGCTCATAAATAAGTGGCATAAGATTTCTGTTTTCTGCTGCTGCCAGGAGTTGGGATCGCTGTCCAGGGGCGGGGGGCTCAGTGCGCCGAGGTGCGCTGGGCTCTCCTGCGGGGCTGGCGCCGCCGCGTCTCCAGCTGCGCACAGCAGAGATGAAGCCTCCCGGGACAGCTCCTCGCCTCCCAGAGTCGAGCTTCCTTCCTGTGTACGTGCAGAGACTGGGAAACAGTACTTTAGACACTGCAGTGACCGACACCGCTCCAGGGCTCCTTCTCCGGAGCAGGTGCTGGGAGCGGGACAAGCTCCGCGGTGAGGCGGACCCGGGCGCCACCTGTCGTCCAGCGCGCCTAAGCGAGAGGAGTGTGAAGGCATGAAACTGCTTTGCAATTCCGTGACCTCCCCAACTGACAAGTCAAAGAGAGGGAAAGTGCACCAAACACTGAGTGAATTTACTGAACTTCCTGCCTGTACCAGACGGGTAAGTCTACATCTGAGTCTGTCTCTTTTGGAGAACTCTGGGAGTAGTGAGGAAGATCAAACTAAGATTGCGTTTTTCTACCTGGGTATACAGATGTGCCAGGGGCTTCACAGAAATGTGGGATCGATGTGGGGCCTCTCCTGAAGCACCGATTTTGTGGGGTGAGACATGTATTAAAACATTTTAAATATAAAACTAGAATCTGAAACCGAGGGATTTGAAAGAAATTTTCCTCTCCCTATCCTTAGTCGTGCCCAGCTCTTTGAGACCCCATGGACTGCAGTCTGCCAGGCCCCTCTGTCCATGGGATTCTCCAAACAAAAATACTGGGGTGGGTTGTCACTTTCTCCTCCAGGAGATCTTCCTGACCCAGGGATGGAACCCATGTTACTTGCATCTCCTGCATTGGCAGACAGATTCTTTACCACTGAGACACCGGGGAAGCCTTGCAATTGTGCTCCCCAGACATTCCAGGTTCTGCTTTCACTCTCTCCTGCGGGTAGAGAGATTTTGGTGGTTAAGAAACAGGTGCTGTTGAAGAAGCAGTGGAAGGTGCAGTTAGATAGGCCTGGACCCCATGGAGGCCTCCAGGCAGGAGGTGAGGCCCAGGTGTCCAGGAAAATGCTGAGGTGGGGGAGCTGCAGCCCACCTGAAGGATTTGGAAAGGGACTGGGGGTAGTGGGGTTAGGGAGGACATTCCTAGAGAGAGATAGCAAGAACAAGACCTAGCTGGTGGCCACTGTGTCAGTGGAAAAAGTGGGCTATTTGGCTGGGGTTCTGGGGGTTTCTGAAAGCCCAGCAGGAAATATTTTTTAAATTGATAATCTAGCGAGAGTGTGAATACAAGGCAACCTCATGCAGTACTAGGGGGTGGTCTTAGCGAAGATGTTTTGGAAAGCAGTTTGGCAATATCTGTAACATTTTAAGGGAACGTTCCTTCGACAGAGCACTTGTAGGCTTGTGACCCACAGGGAGACTCTTACAAGCCCACAGGGATGTACAAGGATCTTTACTGCAGCTTCGTCAGGGGAAGGGAAAAAATGGAAACTATGTAACTATCCATCCAGAGAAAAATGCTTAAATAGATTATGCACAGCCCAGCTATGAAATGCAGTATGATGGTTAGAAGGAATGCAGTCACTGGCTGTATACTGACATAGAAAATCACTAAAATGAGGTGGACACTACGGAAAGGGCAGGTTACCTAACCATACATATAGTTTCACTCCATTTATGTATGTTTTAAAGCTATATATTTGTGTGTGTGACTCTCAACAGGAAATGGGAATGAGAGTATGTACTAGAGAGAAAAAAGAACAGAGAAAGGTTTTTCTTTTTATTTCATATATTCCCTGTTTGGCTTTTTTGTATGCAGGACATATATATACACACACACCATTCCTAAAGTGCTCTAAGGTGTTTTGTGTTTTTTTTTAATTGCAGTCAAATACACATCACATAGGGCTTCCATGGTGGCTTAACTGGTAAAGAATCCGTCTGCAATGCAGGAGACCAGGGTTCGATCCCTGGGTTGGGAAGATTCCCTGGAGAAC
Source organism: Ovis canadensis (assembly GCF_042477335.2). Taxonomy (NCBI): domain Eukaryota; kingdom Metazoa; phylum Chordata; class Mammalia; order Artiodactyla; family Bovidae; genus Ovis; species Ovis canadensis. The sequence goes on from NC_091249.1 coordinate 84,169,493, forward strand.
GGCATGGTTACCTACTCCACCTCTCCAGCATTCTTGCCTGGAGAATTCCATGGACTGTATAGTCCACGGGGTTGCAAAGAGTCAGACACAACTGAGTGACTTTCACTTCACTCACACATAAGATTTACTGTCATACCCATTTTTAAATGTGTAATTCAATGGAGTTAAATATATTCACATTATTGTATACCAATCTCCAGAATCATCTTGCAAAACTGAAGTTCTGTACCCATTAAACAGCTCCTTATCCACCCTCCACCTCCCTGCCCTGCCCCTGTCAACCACCATTCTGTTTTCTGAGTTTGACCAGTCTAGACACCTCACATACAGTATTTGTCTTTTTGCAACTGGCTTATCTAACCCAACATAATGTTCACCTATGTTGTAACATATGTCAGTTCTTTTCTTTTTAGGGATAAATAATATTCCATTGTATGTATATACCACAGTTTGTTTATCCATTTATTCTCTAATGGACATGTAGGTTGCTTCATCTTTTGGCTTTTGTGAATAATGCTGCTATGAACATGGGTGTATGTATACCTCTTCAAGACTCAGATTTCAATTCTTTTAGATATTTATCCAAAAACGGAATTGCTGAATCATCTGACAATTCTAATTTTTTGAGGAACTAACATATTGTTTTCCATAGCAACTGCACCATTTGACATCCACACTAACAGTGCCCAAGTATTCCAGTTTCTCCAAATCTTCATCAATAGTTGTTACTTTGTTTTTTTTTTAATAGTAACCATCTAAATTTGTATGAGATGGTATCTCATTGTGGTTTTTTAAGATTTTTTTTTAATGGACCATTTTTAAAGTCTTTATTGATTTTGTTACAATATTGCTTCTGTATTTTGTGTTCTGGTTTTTTTGGCTGGGAGGCTTGTGGGATCTTAGCTCCCCCAACAGGGATTGAACCTGCTCCCCCTGCACTGGAAGGCAAAGTCTTAATCACTGGACCTCCAGGAAAGACCCTCTCACTGTGGTTTTGGTTTGCATTTTCCTAATGGTTAGTGATGTTGAGCCTCTTTTACATGCTTGTTGGAAGTCCTTTGCCCATTTTTAAATTAAATTATTTCTTTTTTATGGTTGAATTTCAAGTATTTAAGTCAGTTTTATTGGGTATAATTTATATAAAAAACTCTTAGAGATAAACTAGGAATTTGTGATTAACATATACACACTACTATGCATAAAATAGATAACAGGAACCTACTGTATACCACAGGGAACTATATTCAATGTCTTCTAATAACCTGTAATGCCACGGAATCTGGAAAATATAGTTTACTCACTTTGCTGTACACCTGAATCTAATACAACATGTAAATTAATTATACTTCAATTTTTCTTAGTTTAAAAATCTTTTTAGACTTACTCTTTTTTGAAGTGTATGGTTTGATAAATTTTGACAACTATGCATTTGTGTGACCAATACTGAAATCAAGATCTAGATTTCAACACCCCCAAATTTCACTCATGCCTGTATGTGGCCGCTCTCCTCCCACTTTCAGAGGGAAACCACTGATCTTCCCTACAGTTTTCCCCAGTGTCATAGATAAGAAATCCTCCCTAGAGGAACTAAATATGGGAAAAGTGAAAGTCACTCAGTCATGTCTGACTCTTTGCAACCTCATGGACTATACAGTCCATGGAATTATCCAGGTCAGAATCTGGAGTGGGTAGCCTTTCCCTTCTCCAGGGGAGCTTCCCAACTCAGGGTTCTAACCCAGGTCTCCTGCATTGCAGGCGGATTCTTTACCAGCTGAGCCACAAGGGAAGCCTGACTCTTATTCCCCTCATCAGACTCTGTGTTTCTCACAGTGGAATCTTATGAGCTACTTGGAGTTTTTTCTAGTGTCTGAAAACAAAGCCTATATAGCATTTTTATCTGGCATTTTTTAACTTCATCCCCTGGAAAACTCTGTAAAAGCAAAGGCAAGACTGATAACTTCTTATATGTCTCCTTTGTGATGGCTGAAAATACCCTGTCAACACACAGCAGACTGACCTCTGCTGGGGAGACCTCTTCAGCACAGCCAGCAGCTGAGGATCTTTGTGTGTGAACATATGGATGTTTGTCTTTCTTTGGGGTAAATAGCTAAGAGTGAAATTGCTGTGTTGTATGGTAACTTTATCAAAACTGCCATACTGTTTTCCAAAATTACTGTACCATTTGCATTCCTGTCAACAATGTGTGAGATCTCTAGAAGCTCCATATCCTCACCAACACCTGGTAATGCTAGTCTTCTCAAATTTAGTCATTCTAGCGGAGAAGGCAATGGAGACCACTCTAGTACTCTTGCCTGGAAAATCCCATGGCCGGAGGAGCCTAGTAGGTTGCAGTCCATGAGGTCACTAAGAGTCAGACACGACTGAGCAACTCTACTTTCACTTTTCACTTTCACGCACTGGAGAAGGAAATGGCAACCCACTCCAGTGTTCTTGCCTGGAGAATCCCAGGGACAGAGGAGCCTGGTGGGCTGCCGTCTATGGGGTCACACAGAGTCGGACACAACTGAAGCGACTTAGCAGCAGCAGTAGCAGCAGTAGGTATATAGCTTCTATTGTGGCTTTAATTTGCATCTCCCTAATGACTAATGATATTGAACATCTTTTTATGTGCTTACATCTTTGATCATATGTCTAAATTGTCTGCTCATTTTTGTTTTTTTAAATCTTATTGACTTTTAAGAGTTCTTTATATATCTAAGCACAATTCTTGAATGTATATATGCTTTGCAAATATTTTCTCCCAGTTTGTCTCATCTTTTCATTTCCTGAACAGTGTTCATGCTTTTATTGTCCTATAAGTGTTTTTTTAATTTAAGAATCAAGCAAACCCAGCAGACAACCCTGCATGCTTGAAGAGGTTTTGAGGAAGGGAAAACTTGCTCTTAGAGCAAAGGAATGCAGAGAAAGGAAAATTCATCCTCCTTCGTTGGGAGGACTGAATGGAAAAGGGGAAAGACAGTTGGTCCAAGTTCAAGGAGTGTCCAAGGCCTCATTGCTGACTGTTCTGCAGAGTGAAGGTGGAGCTCTCCAACAGGACCAAATAATGGCATGAATAAATATGTAACTGCAAACAGGCAAAAGTGTTAAAAAGGCGAAATGCACAGTGCTCTAAGAGCTGAGGACAAGCCCCCTGGCCTGGTGGGGGGTGGCTTTCCTGAGAGAATGAAGCCTGAGCTAAGCTTTGAGGGTGTGGGAAGGGAGCATTCCAGGCAGAGGGAGCTCTCCATGCTCTGGCAAGAGGATGCTTTCTGAAAAGGCCTGGGTGGAATGGTGCCGGTTGAAAAGCAGACAAGGACCAGGCCAAAGTCTGGAGGACTTGGGATGTTTTTTGTCTTCATCCTAAGAGATTGGGATCAAAAATCAGATGATGTGATCAGATGTGCATTTTGGAAAGATTAATTTGGCTGCTGAGTGGAGAATTAATCAGAAAAGAAATGGAGAGTAAGTGTTCAATCAAAGTTAGTTAGTCCATCTCTCTAAAATGGCTACAATTTAACAAACAAACAAAAACCTCAGAAAATAACGTGATGACAATGATACAGAGAAATTGGAACCTTTGTACATTGCTGATTGAAATGCAAAATGATATAACCTATGTGGAAAATAGATAGGCAGTTCCTCAGTAACTTAAACATAGAATGACCATTTAACCTGACAGTTCCACTCCTAGGTATATACCCCAAAGAACTGAAGACAAGGACTCAAACACAGCTTTGTATATGAATGTTCATAGCAGCATAGAGCAAAAGGAGGAAGTAACCCAAATGTACATCAGCTGATGAATAGATAAAATGTGGTAAAACTATAAATGGAAAATTGAAAGTAAAGTGAAAGTAAAGTCGCTCAGTCGTGTCCAACTCTTTGTGACCCCATGGACTGTAGCCTACCACGTTCCTCCAGCTATGGGATTTTCCAGGCAAGAATACTGGAGTGGGTTGCCATTTCCTTCTCCAGGAGATCTTCCCAACCCAGGGATTGAAGGCAGGTCTCCTGCATTGTAGGCAGATGCTTTACTGTCTAAGCCAACAGGGAAGTCCCTGGTGGAATATAAATGGAATATTACTTAGCCATAAAAAATAATGAAAAGTACTAATACGTGCTACAACATGAATGAACCTTAAAAACATCATTCTAGGTGTAAGAAACCAGATACAAAAGGCCAGATGTTGCATGATTCCATTTATATAAAATTGTAGTGTGAGCAAATCCGTAGGAACAGAGATCACATTAGTGGTTGCCAGGGCTAGGAGAGGGGGAAAGGAGGAATGCTGATAATGGGTCCAGGGAGGCCTTTGGGGATGATGCAGGTGTTGTGGAACTAGATAGCAGTGATTGTTGCACAACACTGTGAATATACTACATGTCGCTAAAGTGAATTTCATGTGTATTTGACTACAATAAAAAATTTAGTTTGTCCTCATCTCCCTTTATCTATGCAAGAAGGAAATTGATTTCATTATGACCTTCTGATCCGTTTTTAAGAAATATTTATGGAGAAGGCGATGGCACCCCACTCCAGTACTCTTGCCTGGAAAATCCCATAGGAGGGGCCTGGTAGGCTGTAGTCCATGGGGTCGCTAAGAGTCAGATACGACTGAGCGACTTCACTTTCACTTTTCACTTTCATGCACTGGAGAAGGAAATGGCAACCCATTCCAGTGTTCTTGCCTGGAGAATCGCAGGGACGGGGGAGCCTGGTGGGCTGCCATCTATGGGGTCGCACAGAGTCGGACACGACTGAAGCAACTTAGTAGCAGCAGCAGCTGGGTCTTAGTTGTTGCACTCTGGATCTTTGATCTTTGTTGTGGCATATGGGGTCTTTAGTTGCAGCATGTGGGATCTAGTTCCCTGACCAGGGATCAAACCTGGTCCCTGCTTGCACCACTGGGGAAGTCCCTGATCTTAACTTTTTAAGATCCCGTAACTGCTCAGCTAGTGTACTTTGCATGCTGCCTACCTATAGGATGACTTAAGTAGAACACTGAATAGGCAATAATATTAGACCGTAAAATGAGAAAGTACTCTCTTTTCAGTTTCTTTTAGTCTTTCTGATTGTATCATATTGAAAGTCTGACTTTGATGCTAGTAAAGCCCAAATACCCCTCTCTGTTTCTCTCTTCCTCCCTCCCTCGTTTAAGTAAAGTAGTAGCACATCTCAGGCCCAGGGCTTTAGGCAGGCAGCCTCAGAGCTCAACTTGAATCATATTGTTTCGTTTTCATTGTATTTACTTCTGCTGAAAGCTTCTCTTTAGAGCAAGCGGCACTAGTATTTCAACTATGCAGATGACATAAAATTTTTCCTTTTAAAATAGATTTTTTAAGTGGTGAAGTTATTTTTTGTTCAGTCAGACATTATTTTTAAATATACGTAATTTATTATTTTTATTATCTTAAATATACAGAAATAATAGAGGACCCCAGAAATAGCAAAAATTATGCGGTGACTGTACTAATGACTGAAGTTTGGGAAACAATACACTGTTCAAACACTGTTACTTTTCAGGAACTGGAGCCCATCAAACCTGTGGAAATTACAGGCTGCGGACCAAGTTCTGGCTAAGGCTCAACTTGTAGCAGCCCCCACCCACCCCCACCCTGTCACTGTGTCACTCTAAGGGAGTAAGTGGAGTGAGCCAGGGAGGCCTGCGGCTTGGAAATTAAAGCTGAGGAGGGAGAATCTGGCTTTTCCCCCAAGGCCCTTGGAGCTGACCTCGAGGGTAACTGGGGACTCAGCCATGATTCTCTCACAGAAGTCCTCAACAGGGGAAGGGATGGATGAGTGGTGACAAGAATCAACCAACTTGATGTGTTTCAAAACTGTTTTAATTTTTTTTTTCTTTTTGCTGTGCTACAGCGTGTGAGATCCTAGTTCCCCAACTAGGAATGGAACCATGCCCTCGCAGTGGAGGCTCCGAGTCCTAACCACTGGACAGGGAAGTCCCCAAGAATCAATCAGTCTTGTCAGTCTCACTAGTTCCCAAACCCCAACTCATCCTCCTGCAGTGAGAGGATCTTCTAGAAATGGGTCTTCATGAGCTATGTTCACAGTGCTGGTTATAGCTATCCTCCCACGAGCATGCTACTAGCAGAGTGCACTGCTCTCTAAGTAGCCTCGACAAGCACTCAGACTTCATCATTCATCCATTCAAGGAGCCCCTCAGAGCAATGATTACTAAGAAGCCCTCAAATGAGCACTATTTCTAAATCTAAGATCTAAAAGGCTATTCATTTTAAGGTATAATAAAAGCAGCTCTCTGCATTTTAGTTCTTAGAAAAATCTTCCTAGATAAGAAAAAACATTCTGAGGTGTTTCCAGTGTCCTTCAAACTGATGCCTTGGGAGTCCCAGGACTTTAGTGTAGACAACTGGATTAAATAGCACACCAGTTCTGTAGCTTCCGGCGGGGATGGGGATTGGGGAGGGATCTATAAAAAATGCTAAAACTTCACTGGCGTAAATAAGTAGAAAAGTTAATTGGTCTCATTCCTGCTCTAAAAGACAGTTCTTGATACGGACTTTTTTTTTTTTTAACCCACTCTTGCCTTACACAGGCCTAACTTTGTGCAATACACGTGTTTGGTCAGAGTCAACAAAACATTAGTAATCACAGCAAAGAGTATTTTTAAAGTTCTACTTCTGCCTGTGCCTGGGAACATTCTCATACAAATGTTTCTTCTCCCTTTAAAAACAATTAAGGAAAAAAGAAAAGATGTTCAAATAGTGACTGTATTTTGGCACAAAATGTGTCACAAATCAACATATAACTTTGTATAACTCCCCAGCAGACCCTAGCCAAAAGAAAGCCCTCCCCAGCTGAACTCAGCTCCTAGGGTAGAATAGTCCTGTTTACAAACATGGAAGAGATGGGCAGTAGGAACCTGGTTCTAGTTTAGGGGCAAGATTGGAAGGTCAGGCATGGAAGGGATCCTTATTGGACCCCGGAACTTCTCATATGTATCATCAGCACATGGCCTCATGAGCAGCTCTGTCCTTGGGCTTTCCTAGAAACAGGAGGTAGAGATCCGAGTTCTACACTCTGATCCAGAAGGAACAGTGACTTTGGGTAAGAGATTTCCACCTAGAAAATAGGTCCCAATCTCAGGGTGTCCCTTGTCCCGAAGTCAGGAGAAAGAGGAGTGGAAGGTAGACAGTTGATGTTGCTTCTTGCTTTTCCTTTATGCCTATAGGAGAGAATAAGTAGTTTTCTCCCTAAGTGCCTGGTGGTAAAAAGTGATAAGTTTCTTTGAACCATGTAGATGGGATAGAACTAAAGCATGCCAAAAATATTTGAAGTTAGCCTCACCATAGCTGAAATTTTGATACTAAATAATGCATAGTGTGGACCTGTTTATGAGGACTGGGTAATTTGTTAAATAGTCTTCATTTTGCTGCCCGTTACACATATAGAGCCCCAACCAGCCTTGAGTGCAGAGAAGTGCTCCATGGCTAAGAAAGCCTACTTGGAAGGCATTAGCATCCCAAGTGGTCCCCAGTCCATCACTGCTGGGGCAAGTGATGTCTAAGGAAAGAAAGGACCGAATGGGGAAATAGCACCATCCTGTTGTCAAGACCCGTAGGCAAGAGTGCCATCCATAGGACCCCAGCTTGGGTGGTAAAGGTCCAGCAGAGTAGCCACAGGAGCAGGGTGGAAGGGGCATTTGGGGTCTGAAGGTTCTTCACAACACCCTCCAATCTCTCCACTCACTTCTCATCCCACAGTCTTCCTGTGAAGTCAGCATTGTTGGTTGGAAATAACATCTCCAGGGCTTATGCAAGAAATCTGAGGAATAAATGAGAAGTTGCTTTCATTCCCTGAATTTGTATAAACCTCCTAATTGCTTCCATGTCTGTGGTTGTTAGCCACTAATTATTAGGTGTTTTGCCTCTGTCAGCATTTTCACAAACTATTCCTTTCTGTGAGACATGATAAGCACTTAATCAAGGCTGAGTTAGAGGCATGTGTACCAGAGGGAGGGGGAGAGGGGTTTGAGGCGGTGGGAGGGTGGATAGGAATGATGAGGCTGTGTATGTGGTTTTGCAGCTGTCAGCCAATATGGAAGAAAGAGCACTGAACCGCAAGACACTAAAACGAACCGCAAGGCACTGAAACAATAATAGTAACAGCAGCTGCCTTTTTCCAAAAAAAAGTTGAAATGTAGTTGATTTATAATGATTTACAATGTTGTGTTAATTTCTGCTGTACAACAGAGTGATTTAGTTATATATATGTACATATTCTTTTTTATATTCATTTCTATTATGGTTTATCATAGGATATTGAATATAGTTCTCTGTGGTATACAGTGGGACCTCGTTTTTTATCCCTTCTATATAATAGTTTGCCTCTGCTAACACCAGCCTCCTACTCCATCCCTCCCCCAGCCTCCTCCCCACTTGGCAAGCATAAGTCTGTTCTCGATGTCTGTGAGTCTGTTTCTCTATAAGTTCATTTATGTCATATTTTAGATTCCACATATGTGATAACATATGGTATTGGTCTTTCTGTTTCTGACTGACTTAGTATAATAACTCTGGGTCTGTCTGTGTTGCTGCAAATGGCACTGTTTGGTTCTTTTTAATTTTTTGTTGTTGTTCTTTTTTATGGTTGAGTAGTATTCCATTGTATATATGAACCACCTCTTCATCCATCCATCTGTTGTTTCCATGTCTTGGTTAGTGTGAATAGTGCTGCTAGGAATATAGAGGTGCATGTATCTTTTTGGATTAGAGTTTCGTCTGGATATATGCCCAGGAGTGGGATTGCTGGATCATATGGTAATTTTGTTTTTAGTTTTCTGAGGAACCTCCATACAGTTTTCCATAGTGGCTGCACCCACTTACATTCTCACCAACAGTGTAGGAAGGTTCTCTTTTCTTTACATCTTCTTCAGCATTTGTTATTTGTAGACTTTTTAATGATGGCCATCTGACCAGTGTAAGGTGGTACCTTACCATAGTTTTGATTTGCATTTCTCTGATAATTAGGAACGCTGAGTATCTTTTCATGCGCTCATTGGCCATTTGCATTTTTTTCTCAAAGAAATGTCTAGATCTTCTGCCCATTTTTTTGATTGGGTTGTTCGGTTTATTTTGTTGAGTTGTATGAGCAACAACAACTGCGTTTAACTGTGTCTTTCAAATTGAACCAGGCATTGTGTTGAGTCCTCTGTACCCTCTGATCCTCACCAGAAAACCTTGATGTTGCTCTTACAGATGCAAAGCTCAGAGAGAGTCAGCCACCAACCAGCAAGAGGTGTGTGTCAGTGAGTGAACTGGCTACACATAACAGAACACAAGTAGCAGTGGCTTGAACAACTCAGATGTTTTTCCTCATGTGAGAAGTTGGGGAATAGTTAACCCAGGGCTTGTGTGGTTGCTCCTTACCATTGAGGATGGAGGCCCCATGTGCCTTCTAGCATTTGCCTGTGTTGTCCTTCTAATGTGGACACCAAATCTCTCTTCTGGACAGGAAAAGGAAAGGGACAAGAACAAAAGGCACATACTGCTGACTCTGTCCCCCTTTTATTTAAGGAGATTTCTAGAAAGTTCTATTTCTATGTGCTTCTACTGTATCACCTGGCCTTTTTTTTTTTTTTTTGCAAGATGGCTATTGTGTGCCTGATACTGTACCAGACATTCACATGTATTGTATTTATTCTTCGTAACAGCCCTGTATGAGAGTTCTTTACAACCCCTGGGCTTTGGTTTTATCCTTGCTATTATATAGCTAAGCAATCCAAAGTAATCACTTTCTGTCTCTGACCCCCAGTTTCCTCATCTGTTTTATGAAGGACCAGACTAGAGAAGGAGTTTTTAAAGTCTCCAGACCCTCACAGGGACCATGGATAAAACCCAGGAAGAAGGGTTGTGAATTTGGATGGGGAAAACCATTTCATTCTTATTTTCTCTAACCTCTAGTTGAAATTTAGCATTTCCTTCTATTATGACTGTAGGCAACAGACCACAATAATAGTAGCAGGTTCTGTGACTTTTTTTTACCGAAGGAAATCACAGATATTTTATAGCCTATTATAGTTGTTTCAGATATGTTAAGATGTCGTTTACGTTCATCACTACCTAAAATTGTGGTCATTATTAGAGCTGCCATATTTAATATGTTAATTGAGAGGCATACATCTATATAGATCTACTTTACAAATTTTGTTTTTAATATTTTAGTAACTTAAAAAATTGGGGCTTCCCTGGTGGCTCAGTGATAAAGATTCTCCTGCCTATAATGCAGAAGACACAGGATATTCACATTTGATCCCTCGATTGGGAAGATCCCCTGGAGGAGGGCGTGGCAACCCACCCTAGTATTCTTGCCTGGGAAATCCCATGGACAGACAAGCCTTGCGGGCTAAGGTCCATAGTGTTGCAGAGAGTCAGACATCACTGAAGTGACTGAGCATGCATATTTCAAAGTAATTTATTTTCTTCATAATCATGTGTATTTTGCTTTATGCCTTTAAAAACTTTTTCTGAGAAGGGATCCATAGGCTTCATTGGACTGCCAAAGAGCCCATGGAACAAATAAGACAAAGCTCCTGAAATATGAGAACTCTGCCTCTCTGGCTGTAAATGAGACTATGCCACTAACTATCATGGTCATTGTGAACAACTTCCTTCAGTGCTCTATTTCCTCAGTTTTCTCTTCTGTAAAATGGGAATAATACTAGCCTTATTTAGTTAAGGGCTAAGAGAACCAGGGAAATCTGCATGTGAGTACACACAGATGCAGAGCTTATGCCTGTTCAGCTGTGCAGAGTCAGCTTCTGAAGTGGTAATAAATGAGGGTGATTAAGTTGTTCAACTTTAGACCTATTTCCCAGAGATGCTGATTTTTTCAATCACTTCTAGATAAGTGTCCTGAGATAGTCATATAGATTGGGACTAGGAAAAAACTCAGTAATAAAGGGGAAATTGCACCTTAAATGCACTTGGATAGAACTACTTATGAACACAGGAGATAAAATGAGATTTTTCCCAATGGATCATATAACTCCAATTATCCTAGGCTCTGAGAAACTAGGAGCCTAGGAGCCATGGAATTTTCCAGGCAAGAGTACTGGAGTAGGTTGCCATTTCCTTCTCCAGGGGATCTTCCCGACCCAGGGACTGAACCCAGTTCTCCCACATTGCAAGCAGACGCTTTTACTGTCTGAGCCCCCAGGGAAGCTGGGCTTCACTGATAGCTCAGCTGGTAAAGAATCCGCCTGGGTTGGGATGATCCCCTGGAGAAGGGAAAGGCAACCCACTCCAGTATTTTGGACTTCCCTCGTGGCTCAGATGGTAAAGCATCTGCCTACAATGCGGGAGACCCGGGTTTGATTCCTGGGTTGGGAAGATACTCTGGAGAAGGAAATGGCAATCTGCTCCAGTACTCTTGCCTGGAAAATCCTACCTACCAGGCACCTCTGTCCATGAACTCACAAAGAGTCAGACACACTGAGTGACTTCACTTCACTTCTGAAAAACTTCAGTCAATAAACCATGGTTAAAAGAAAAAAATCACAGATCAATCAGTTATTTCCTCTGTAATCTTTAAATACAGGGATAATTGGACAAATGACTAGAAAGTTGAGAAAGTTGGTTTGTTTCTTTCATAGTCTGTGCCTTTAAAATATCTGTATTTACCAAATATTTATTCATCCAAGAAATCTGCTGAGGTGACTATAATTAATGTTTCAAGTAGCAAAGTAAATATCTACAAATATCTTATTTGTTCAACAATATTTTAGAAATGAGCTCAAATTATGTTTGGGGTGTTAACTTCATGCTTTCATAGTCTTAAACTCAAAGACACGGTGTACTGGGAGGTAGTCAGCTTGGCCAAGAAAGATGGTTCCTAAACAAGGTGATATTTTGATCAGTTTCCCCAAGGACTGTTGGAAATACCCTGGGATGTTTTTGTTGAAGAGGATGTCTGGTTTGCACAATGGAAGCTGCCCTTTTTTTTCTGGCTTTGAGAGAATGGAAGTCTGATTCTGCTGTCTTAGCCAGATAGGGAAGAACTCGGCTAAAAGATAGAATTGAGGAAAATTTTTATTCTACTAAAATAGAAAAAGGAAAGCCTACTTCTATATTCAAAAAAAAAAACAGATAAAAAACTCTGGTTTTCTTATCTTGATATTAATAAGAGGTCATTCATTCATTCATTTACTTACAAGTGTTCCTTGATTGCCCACCTTTAGCAAGGCACTATGCCAAGCACAACAGATGTGGCCCCTGCCCTCCTAACACTTAAGACTAATGTTGATAACATTAAAAATTTTGAGAGACAGGTTCTGTGCTAAGTATTTTACTTATGTGAATTCATTAACGCTTCCCAGTCACCCTAGAAGGAAAATACTGTTACCCCACGTTACATTACAGGTAAGGAATCACAAGTTTAAGGAGCTTGTTCAGGTTTACAGGGCTAGTCAGGGACTGAGCTGAGATTCAGTCTTGGCCAATCTGATGCCACAATCTGTGCTCTGAAACGGGTTGGCAAACTACAGCCCGCTGGCCAAGTCCAGCCCAATGTCTGCTTTTGTAAACAAAGTTTTATTGAAACAGACAAGTTCCCATTCATTTACATGATGCCTTTGGCAGCTTCCATGTAACAGTATTAGTCCAGTAGTTGCAGCAGAGACCACATGGCCCATACAGCCTAAAATATTTACCTGTCCCTTTACAGGAAAGAGACTGCTCTAAAACTCCAACTCTTGCTGCTTCCTCTCCCACAGAAATGACAAGAGGTACGTAAAATAATTGAAAATAATTTTTTAACGTACCATGATTCATGAAATGGAACCCTGTGAAAGAGAATCACTGGAGTGGTGGGGCATGAGCTCTTTAAAATGTGAGTCCCCAGAAAGGGGACCTCCAAGCTGAGATCTGAAACCTGGGACAGAGGTTCTCGCTGAAGAACTTGTAGTTTATTTAGCTCCCCCTATATCCACTACATCTGCAAAGGATGACAAAGAAGCCAGTCTCCTTTCTGGAGTTAAAAGATTGCCTCTCCCTTTAAATGGGAGCCTGGGAGGATTCAGTGAAGGGAATGACAGATGAAAATGTTCAGCATGGTACTTGACACCCAGCTGGCACTTCCCAAACAGCCCGTCTTCCTTCTGTCTCCCATCCTTGCCACCAGCTGAACCAAAATTGGTCTGTTGCCTAAACTTGCAAAGGTTTATACATCATGAACACAATGCTTTATGCTTTAAAATGGGCACTGACATTTAATATAGTAAAGTGAGGGTTGGAAGTATGTGTCCTATACTCAGAACAAATTGTTTGGTCCAGTGGATGAGTCCCAAGGGGGAAAAATGTGCTAGCTAAGTCATTCCATTTGTGGTTGGGGCACAGATTCCCTTTCTTGATCCAAATGGCCAAGGCTGAGGGCAGAGGTGGGGTTGGGCAAGTGGGTGCAGGATGCTTGCCTTGTCAGTCTTCTGCATGAGTCCCTCCAAGACTGTCAGTCTCCATTTTATATGGTACCTTCATCCATCCATTACCAACATTAAAGGCCTCATCTTTAACTGGGCTCTGGGCCATTTGCTTGACAGTGATAAACTGCTGAGTTTCCCTGCCAAGTATATATCCATATATTTTTTATAGATATAAATTGCCTTCAAAGCCACTTCTCCTCTTAACAGTTAAGGTTACTATATCTGCCCACCCGTTTGGTTCTTTAGAAAAATGCAGACTTTGTGGTTAGACCTGGCTTTATGTCCTTGTTCTGTTCAACTAGCTGTGTGACCTTGGGGAAAACGTTTAACTTCTCTGATCCTCAGTCTTGTCATTTGTAATAATAATATCTATTACTGTCATCCATTTATACAATATTTGAGTGTTTCATATGTGCCAGGTGCCGTGCTGGGCTCTTTGGACTTCACAGCAAACAAGGATCTCAATCCTTGTGGCTCTTATAGTCTAGTAGAGGGAGTTATTATAATCAAGTAAATAAATACTTAAGATTGTTACAGATGTGATCAGTGATATGGAGGAGACAGGGTGATGTAATAGAATGAACTACTTAAGTGCTACTGAGGCAAGACCTGTAGAATAAGAATGAGCAAACCATGGGAAGAGCTGTAAATGACATCAGGCAGAGGCAGAAAGGTCTGGAGGTGGGGAAAATGTGTTTTAGGAATACAGAGTAGTCAGTATCCAAGAGGGGCAGTGGTACAAGACAAGGTCAGAGAGGTGGCTAGGGACCAGCTCACATGGGCCTTATGGGTCATGACAAGGAGTTTTAGGTTTTATTCTAATTAGCCTGAGAAGCCAATGAAAGTGATTGAGATACATATAGGGTTCGCATGTTTACAAGATCAGTCTGGTTACTGCATATTGAAGGGATTATAGGGGGAAAGAGTAAAATCAGGGAGGCCAAGGTTGTAAGGATTACCTAAAATTACAAAGGTTAAAAAATGAGCATACCTCCTGACACATAGAATTTCTCTACGAATGCTAGTTAGCTGTTTTCCTGAAAAATCGAAGCCTGTCTTATCTAATACAGTAGACAGTGGCTTCATGTGGCTGTTGAGCATTTGAAATGTGACTAGTGCAATCATGCAAATGTATTTTATTTCATATTAATTAAATTTAAAAACTAGTATTTGACTAGTCACTTCGGAAGTACTTTTGAAAAACTTGGATATATGAATCTATTTTTTAGCTATAAATTTTATGAAATCTGAGTACAGATTCAACTATTTTTGATGAAAATTTAATGTCCAAATTGAGATGTTCTATAACAGTAAAATGCACACATGATTTCAAAGATTTAGTATGAAAAAGAAAATGTAAAATTGTTAATAATTTTCATATTGATTACATGTTCAAATTTAGGACATACTAGGTTAAATTAAATATTATTTAAATAAATTAATTTCACTTATTTTACTGTTTTTAAAGCTTTAAAAAAAATTTAAACTAACATATGTTACTGAGTCCAAGATTACTACTTCTTGCCATACAACAAGCTAATAAATTAAGAGATGAGATGTTGGGACAAGGAATAGAGACTTTATTCTGCAATCCAGCCAACTGAGAAGATGACAGACTAGTGTCCCAAAGAATTATCTTCCCTACATTAGAATTCAGGCTTCTTTTATGCTAAAAGGAAAGGGGGTGTGGCTCGATGTTGCAAACCTTGGTGCCAGAATCCTTTGTTCCTGCCTTCCCTGTAGGTCTGTTTGGTAACAATGTTCCTGTAAACCTCCAACAAGACAAATGTCATTCTTTGTTCTGTGGTCTTTAGAGGAAAAGTGTTATATCTTTAAAGGTCAGAGCCTTGAGAATGGGTTCTCCTGTATATTGCAGGCTATAGGCAACATTCTTTTACAAAGGTGCAAAGCCAGCATGACTAAGCATGGGCCACAGAGCACTTGGGTTAGAGCTAAAGAAATAGATCCAATATGGAGTCAGGTTTGTTCTTGTGTGTTACACATAAGTGTCTCACGTGTATTACTATTGGACATGCTGGTCAAACAGAGACAGAAATCTAGAAATTTAAATGCACAGGATGTTAACTTGTGACATCTTGATTATGTCTCCTATCTAGAAATCTCAACTTGAAGACTAGAACTGGCAAAAAATAAAAAGCAATAGCATCTTTTGGAAACACTAAGAATACAGAATCTGCATGTTAATTATATATTTGATGTGTATCTTAACCTCAGGGAATTCTTTTGGCATCCCTGACTATTCCTGGATATTGGACCTTACTTTAGCAAATTCAAGCACTCCAACTCTGGGAGAAGGAGCCAGGACTTAGAGAACCTGCAGGTGTAAAGCTGAATCCCCAAAGCCAGGCTTAGTAACCTTGTGGTATTATTATATCCACTTTGAGCAAGAGAAGGATCAAGTAAGTCTAGCATAGATTGAAATCTCCAGCTCCAGGGAGCATAGATGCACAGAGCCTCCTAAAGGTTTAGGACAGTGTATTCATAGTAAATCACTGGGAGAGGTAGGAGTGATTTCCATCTCTGCCTGCAGATTCTCCACAAAGCAATTAAATAAATTGCTTTAACTTAAAGTATAGGTAAAGTTTGTACCGGGGTCTGTATGTAGTGCTTTAGGTTTGTCACCCCATTTAAACTTCATGAAACTTTCTGAGATAGGTGCTAAGGTTTAGTGACTTGTCCAAGATCAGTCATATCACACAGCTGCTATGAAGCAGAGCAAGGATTCAAACCCAGGCAGCCTGACACCAGAACCTACACTCTTAGCCCCCATACAGGCAGTAATCCTGTTGACATGCCAGTGACCCACGGGACCACCCTTGAATATAAGACTTCTTCTCTACTTCCATCTCTTCTAGCCATTGCTGAGACTTGCTTACCCCTTGCTAGTCCCTCCTCTGCTCCCAGCCCTGAGCTAGCAGGCCATGACTAAGTGAGCAACTCCTTATGATTGAGAGATGGGTGTGTGCCACTGAGAAATCACCCAGTTGCTCCCTCCAGAAAGAAAAATAAAGAGTAAATGATTATTTTGCTATTCTCCAGATGTATCACTGTACCCACCACAGGGTCTAGTATGCTGCCTAGCATTCATTCACTATTCATTCATTCATGTTCAGCTTTCATTCTTTCAACAAACTTAGGTGATCAGTTCCCTGTCTTGTGAGATGTGAATGAAAACTTCACAAATACTATCACTATTAGTAATATTACTGGTCATCATTAGTAACACTAATAATCAAGTTATATTACTATTAGTAATTGGTCTTAATAGTGGTAATACTGTAACATCTTCATTAATAATATTTGTGGAGCACTTGCCATGCTAAGTACTATTAATATTAATATCACTTAATTAGTTAGCACTTAGTAATTTTTTTTTCTATCTTGAGCACTTAAGTTTTCTGTGTTTAATTCTCACAACAATGGTGTAAGGAAATTCCAGAAGCCTCAAAATACTACACAACCCATGAGAGCACTGGGTTATTCAGTGTTTCGGCTATAAATTCCTGAAAGAGGGTCATTCACCCATGTGATAGCAGGATGTTCACTGACCCCTTACAACTGTAAACAAAGCAGACATGGTCTCTGCACTGGGAAAATCACAACAGAACCACCCCCTAGATGGAAAACACTTCTTTTCCTTTTACAGAGCAGGGTTGCAAGAACGAAGAGACAAAATCTCTAGTTTCCAGAACTGATTGGTGGGCTTGCATCTCTAAAAATGTTTTGTCTCATGCTCTATACCTCTGCAACACCCAACTCCTCCTCATTCCCCAAAATGCTCCAAAGGTTTTCCTGACGTCCTCCAACCTCTCTTTTTGTCCTTTTTATCCTCTTAATGAATTATTCCTCCTCCAACCGACTAACTCAGATATGTTCTTAGTGAATATCTACCAAACAGGTTGAACTGCTTGTTTGTTCTTGATATAAAAAGAAAAGAATGGAGTGCTTCTTCCTTTCGGCTCAGTAGTGCCTTCCTTCATCCCCAGTCTCCCAGCCTTCGCCTCTAGCCTGTGAGCTCATGAGGATGGAGGAAGGCAGGGACTGTTTCTTATTAGGTGTCCTGTACCCAGCTATTGTCATAAGGCCTGTCACATATTATTATTGTCTCTAATGTGCATTAAATATTATGTGCCAAGCCTGTGGGTCCTTGTCTTCTAGTTTATATCATTTTCTGCCAAAAAACTGAAGAGGGAGTAACCACTGTTTTGTTGTTGTTCAGTTGCTACGTTGTGTCTGACTCTTTGCGATCCTATGGACTACAACATGCCACGTTTCTCTGTCCTTCACTATCTCCCGGAGCTTGTTCAAATTCATGTCCATTGAGGCAGTGATGTTATCCAACCACCTCATCCTCTGTCACCCTCTTCTCCTTTTCCTTCAATCTTTCCCAGCATCAAGGTCTTTTCCCATGAATTCACTCTTCACATCAGGTGACCAGAGTATTGGAGCTTTAGTTTCAGCATCAGTCCTTCCAATGAATATTCAGGGTTGATTTCCTTTAGGACTGATTGGTTTGATCTCTTTGCAGTCCAAGGGACTCTAAAGAGTCTTCTCCAACACCACAGTTCAAAAGCATCAATTCTTCAGCACTTAGCTTTCTTTATAGTCCAACTCTCACATCCATCATGACTACTGGAAAAACCATAGCTTTGACTAAATGGACCTTTGTTGGCAAAGTAATGTCTCTGCTTTTTAATACTCTGTCTAGGTTTGTCATAGCTTTCCTCCCAAGGAGCAAGTGTCTTTTAATTTTGTGGCTGCAGTCACCAGCCACAGTGATTTGGGAGCCCAAAAAAATAAAATCGGTCTTTACTTCCACTTTTTCCCCATCTATTTGCCATGAAGTGATGAGACTGGATGTCATGATCATAATTTTTTTAATGTTGAGTTTCAAGCCAGCTTTCTTCACTCTCCTCTTTTGCTTCATCAAGAGGCTCTTTAGTTCTTCATTTTCTGCTATTACAGTGGTATCATCTGCATATCTGAGGTTGTTGATATTTCTTCCAGCAATCTTGATTCCACCTTGTGATTCATCCAGTTCAGTTCAGTTGCTCAGTCATGTCCGACTCTTTGTGACCCCATGGACTACAGCATGCTGGGCTTCCCTGTCCATCACCAACTCCCGGAGCTTACTCAAACTCATGTCCATCGAGTCAGTAATGCCATCCAACCACCTCATTCTCTATTGTCCCCTTCTCCTCTCACCTTCAATCTTTCCCAGCATCAGGGTCTTTTCTAGTGAGTCCATTCTTTGCATCAGGTGGCCAAAGTACTGGAGTTTCAGCTTCAGTATCAGTCCTTCCAATGAATATTCAGGACTGATTTCCTTTAGAATAGACTGGTTGAATCTCCTTGCAGTCCAAGGGAGTCTCAAGTCTTCTCCAACACCACAGTTCAAAAGCATCAATTCTTCGGCACTCAGCTTTCTTTATAGTCCAACTCTCACATCCACACATGACTACTGAAAAAACCATAGTTTTGACTAGACAGACCTTTGTTGACAAAGTAATGTCTCTGCTTTTTAATATGCTGTCTAGGTTGGTCATAGCTTTTCTTTGAAGGAGCAAGCGTCTTTTAATTTAATGACTGCAGTCACCATCTGCAGTGATTTTGGAGCCCCCAAAATAAAATCTGTCACTGTTTCCATTGTTTCCCCATCTATTTGCCATGAAGTGATGGGACCAGATGCTATGATCTTAGTTTTCTGAATGTTGAGTTTTAAGCCAATTTTTCACTCTCCTCTTTCACTTTCATCAAGAGGCTCTTTAGTTCTTTTTCACTTTCTGCCATAAGGGTAGTGTCATGTGCATATCTGAGGTTATTGATATTTCTCCCGGCATTCTTGATTCCAGCTTGTGTTTCATCCAGCCTGGCGTTTCTCATGATGTACTCTGCATAGAAGTTAAATAAGCAGGGTGACAATATACAGCCTTGACGTACTCCTTTCCCGATTTGGAACCAGACTGTTGTTCCATGTCCAGTTCTAACTGTTGCTTCTTGACCTGCATACAGATGTCTCAGGAGACAGGTCAGGTGGTCTGTTATTCCCACCTCTTTAAGAATTTTCCATAGTTTGTTATGATCCACACAGTCAGAGACTTTGGCGTTGTCAATAAAGCAGAAGTAGATGTTTTTCTGGAAGTCTCTTGCTTTTTCTAGACCCAACGGATGTTGGCAATTTGATCTCTGGTTCCTCTACCTTTTCTAAATCCAGCCTTGAACATCTCTAAGTTCATGGTTCACATACTATTGAAGCCTGGCTTGTAGAATTTTGAGCATTATTTTGCTAGTGTGTGAGATGAATGCAATTGTGCAGGAGTTTGAGCATTCTTTGGCGTTGCCTTTCTTTGGGATTGGAATGAAAACTGACCTTTTCCAGTCCTGTGGCCACTGCTGAGTTTTCCAAATTTGCTGGCATATTGAGTGCAGCACTTTCACAGCATCATCTTTTAGGATTTGAAATAGCTCAACTGGAATTCCATCACCTCCATTAGCTTTGTTTGTAGTGATGCTTTCTAAGGCCCACTTCACATTCCAGGATGTCTGGCTCTAGGTGAGTGATCACACCATTGTGATTATCTGGGTCATGAAGATCTTTCTTGTATAGTTCTCTTCTGTGTATTCTTGCCACCACTTCTTAATATCTTCTGCTTCTGTTAGGTCCATACCATTTCTGTCCTTTATTGTTCCCATCTTTGAATGAAATGTTCCCTTGGCTCCATCCCGATTTTTACATATGAGGTACATTTATATATTAAGCTTAGAAGCTTTAAGTAATTTGTCCCAATGTCACACAGCTAGTCAAATGGCAGAGCTAGAATTAGGATTCAAATAATCAAATCATCCACCTAGAGCATTTCTCACAGTATATAGCACCTAATAAGCATGTAATCAATAAAGGCTAGCTACTAGAACTATCATCCAAAGTTGGACAGCTATTAAAAAAACTTGACATTGTAATGTGTCTGTTGAATTTATTTACTTTCTTAGTTTTGCTCTGAAATTTACAGCGTATCACAGCAGAATTTAACAGGACTTCTTAAAGATCATAAGACCTAACCACTTAACTTTTTGAAGGTCTTACTGTATTTTAAAAAATAAAAGATATAAAAAGGTTTCTAAAATTCTGATATATTTTTAATATTTACTTTTGGCATATTAAAACTTTTGATTTACACAAAAATATAACTGTATGTATAACCTCATTCAGACACAAATTCAAAAAGCAAATGTTATACCCTTCGTGAAAAAGTCACTTCCAGCTTTCTCTGCAGTAGGGTCTGTGAATTATAGAAAACTAATATTCTGCTGTTATCCTTGGTTATGTATCTGGCTACCTTAAAGGGATTCTGTATTCCTAGTGGGCAATGCTTGGGGTCTAATTAATATTCAGTAAACATCTCTTGAATGAATGTATAGGCCAACAGTTCGCTTTTGGTTCCAGGACTGCTTAACACTCTCAAATATTATTGAGGACCACAAAAAGCTTTTGTTTATGTGGGTTCTACCTATAACTGAAAATATTGTAATATCAGTTTATTAATTCACTTAAAATAACAATACGCCCATTATATGCTAACATAAACAATCTTTCAATAGGTAAGTTTTCCGAAACAAAAAATGTACATATAGTGAAGAGTGGCATTGTCTTACATTTTTGCAAATCTCTAGCTTAATGAAAGACACCTGGATTCTCGTTGCTCCTGCTTTCAATCCATTGCGCTATCACAGGACACATCCTCTGGAAAAATCCATTGTACATTCATGGAGGAGTATAAAGTGAAAAGTGAAAGTGAAGTCGCTCAGTCGTGTCCGACTCTTTGCGACCCCATGGACTGTAACCCACCAGGCTTCTCCGTCCATGGAATTTTCCAGGCATGAGTACTGGAGTGGGTTGCCATTTAACAACTTATCAACACTGTTTTGATCTAGCTGTAGACCCCTTTCGACAAAAAAAAAAAAAACCACTTTGAGAAAGATCAGAGGGAAAACTATTTCTGAACAAGATTCATGCTTTAGGACTCTTCTGTACACAGCGCAGCTGGCATCTGAGAGGTCAGAGCTGAGAAGTAAAAGGAACACTATAGAAACAGCCTTTCTCTTTTCCTTTTTTCCTCCAGAGCCCGCAGAGTCTCGCCGTAACCCAAGATGGCAACCATCGCACATTTTCAGTCCGTACAGTGACGTGATAGAGCGACAGTGCCGCACCCTCTCCCTGAGGTTTTACTACATTTCCCAGGATGCTTTGCCAACGACGACGCTATTGGCCGGCGCCGACGGAAGAGCACCTGACTGAGCGGAAGTAGAGATCTCGGAGGCGAGGAAGGTGAGGACGAGAGGAACAGGGAAGCCGTGAGTAGCCACATGGGTCTCTAGTCTTGGCGCTGAGGGACACAGCTAGGGGAGGAACGTTTGGGAAGTGTGAGGGTGGCCCTCCTTAACTCAGGAGCCTCAGACTCCTTTGTTCTTATACTAGGCCTGGGACCGGGGATAAACAAAACGTTGCTGTGGAGGCAAAGTCTCCGTATTAAAATTGTACTGTTTTAAGTTTTCTTGGTACGAGATAGGGGCGAATTCGGGTTCTGTCGCAACCCAAGGGTCGGCGTGATTTTACTGCGACCGGAAGAGTGAAGCTGCTGAAGGTCTGACTCAGCTTCTACAGTACTAGTTCTCAATTGGCTGCACCTGAAAGTCACCTGGGATGCCGTTTTAAAACTACAGATGTCCTGGCTTCACGCCAGACCAGTAAATCAGAATCTGCGGAGTATACAATCTGGTCAGCAAGACTTGCTAAAGCGTTTTGAGTGTTAACGTTGTGCATCCAGGGTTAAGAACCACGCTTTTCCTGGCTAATTCTGACCCCTTAGGGAATCCTGATTAGGGCTACCTGAGCCAAGGCCTCCCTTCCACTGTAACCTGCGTGGGCTGTATCACATGCAAGTGGGTGAAGTTGATGATTGCTCTGTTGACACGGATTATATTTTGAACTCTACCAGAAACTTATTTTTGAGCTTCCTGCGGTGGTGCTGGAAGTTATTTACGACCTAGTTATTCAATCTGAAGAAAAATTAGAAACGCATCGTTTTTCTTGCCATTGTTTTCGCTTCTGCCAATTTTTTGCAACCCTGAAAAACTAGGAGCAGTAGAAGATGAAAGAATCACGTTAAAAGCGGTGTCTCCTATTGGCTTGTAAGAAATTCTGAAAAGGGTAGCAGTTAGAATTACATTTGGCATTATTTGTGGGCTTATGAAAGCCTTTATATATGAATATATAATTGAATCAATGAAAAGAAGTTCGGATGTGATTTGAATTTTGATGCAGAAGTTTGTTGAAATGTGATAGTTAGGATTGGATAGGCAGGTAGATAGCATTACCTAACCTGTTTTCTCTTTGGCAGTTTCAGCTTCACCTCCCTCACTGATTCAGCATGGGGGAAAAGTCGGAGGACTGTAGGGTTCCAGAGGATCTGTTCACTGGTTTGAAAGTTACAGATCCCCAGGAAGCAGAGTGTGTTAACCCTCCAGTATCCAGTGGCAAAGAGCATCATTCCCAGAGCGAACTGCTCAAGGATGTCGACGCCCAGCCCCAGGAAGACCAGGGGGAGGAGGAGTGCTTTCATGACGCCAGTGCCTCATTTGAGACGGAGGAGCCGGGAGCGGAGAAGATTGAGAACAAACCTGAGGATGATATGAATTCCTCCGAACTAGATGAAGAATATCTAATGGAACTGGAGAAGAACATGCCAGATGAAGAGAAAAAGGTAAATATTCTATTTGGTGTGCATGATTTGCCACGTAAACTTTTTTAAAGTGCTTAATTTGATTGATACTACTATCATAGATTGCATCATTTGTGGTAAAGAGTGACTGGCCCATCTGTGTCCTTATTGCTTTAGTAATGATGGATCTGAGATAAATCAATGACGTGGTGGGGCTGCGCTGAGTGTGTCTGCTTAGCAAAGAAATTTCCACTTTTTTCTGTGAACTTTGGGTTCTTATGTTCATCTTGTGTAATTATTTCTTATTATATACCTTTTAGCTTTTTTAAATGACCTTATGGATGGTTGGCTGCTGAAATTCCTGTCGTGCATATTTTTTGGTCAGACTTTAGAATTTGGTATGCTGCCTGTTTGTTAATCCTTCGTTAGCAGAAAATGACTGCCTGAATATCTTGGTGTTGATTCGCTTACAGAGGGCAGTGACTGGGACCTGTGTCATTTACATTTTATTTTGTTCTTGAGGAACAGAATTGTGTGTGATAGGAGCTCATTTGTTACGCACCAGTATTATGCCAACCACTAAGCTTAAAATGTTGCTTGTGTTTTCATTTAATCTTTACAACATGGCCTACAACTACCTCCAGCAGAAACTGTTAGTATCTCCATAAGACAGCAGCTTAGGATAGTACAGTAACTTGCCTGATATCATATATCTATTAAGCAGTAGAACTGTTTCTCAAACCCAGATCTTTTTGATTCCAAAGGTAAAATATAATGCAGAATTTAATAATAAAAACAACTGTCTTCCTGCAAAGCAGATGCACTAATAAAATGTATACTGTCCTGCTACTCTGCCCCTGGGCTAGTGACTGAGCAAGCATTTATTTTGGGAGACAGAGGCTTGGTGTCTTCTATATATTCTTTCTTCTGATCTCATAAGCAAGGTGGCTTAAAGAGGTACTGTAACATCTGAGTTTGTCTGCAGAGAATATAAGTGAGATTTGTAGCTTATGCCTCTGAAGCACTCACTGAACAGGTTATGATGCATTGGTGATGGGCTGAGATGGTAAACATGCAGTGTAATAATGGAAGGGGGGAGGTAGCAGGAAGTAAGGAGAAACATCTTAGGCACTTTTCATTATCAGATCTTTTGGTTTTAACATGCATGTTTTAGCTTTTGTGCTAATGTGTGCCACTAGAGGAGAACGATAAAGGGCAAAAATGAGCCAAGTTCATAAACTACCTTCAGCAGAAATGGCTCAGAAAATTATATCAAGTACTATTCAATAACATTAGAGAAATGATTTTCCAGAAAGTGTTTGGCTCAATTTTCGTAACACTGGTGTAGATATGAAATGACTATGTTAAAATATCAGCAATGCTTTTCTGATACCTTAACGTAGTTTGCCCTGCCATAGTGAATTTTCTCCAGTGCCATTGGTTTGGCAGTTGCGTGATTTGTTACATACTGTACTTCCCATTCTCATTATAGCAAAACATTTTTTGTCTCCTGGCCAGAAAATTTTAAGTTCTATAAGTATTAGAAATAATTCTTTTTATTGCTTATAAATCAAATATTCTAAATAGCAGAATACTTTTTAAACTTTTTTCTTTTTAAAAATTAAGATATAATTTACATGTCGTAAAACTTTAAGTTATAATGTGTACTACTCACACTGAGTTTTGACAACTGTGTATACCTGTGTAACTCACATCAGTTGTAGTATTAGCTTTCTTTTATGCTGCTTTGATAAATATCTTTGTGAAATTAGTATTAGGAAATCAGCTAAACAGATGAAGAAATGTCTCTTTGTTGCACATAAGGTTTAGTTTTATAGGTCATTGGGAAAAGGATATGTTTAAGCTTGATTCTTTTAAAGTAGACACGGTTCAGATAATTCAACAACAAAAATAAACACAAAGGGCCACATGGGAAGACTTTCAGTCTCAGTAATAATTTTTAAATGCAAATTAAAACATACGTCATTTCTCAGATCCAAGCATTGTTTGGATGTTGACAAGAAAAGGAAGTAGGAACTGATGTACTAACAGTGAGAGTTTGAATTGCTACATCATTTCTATGGTGTACAGATAGCAAATTTTTATATGAGCATTTCTTTAGATCAGGGCTACCATGGAACCTTCTGCAGTGATGGGAATGTTCTATATCTCCATTGTCCAATATGGTAGCCACTGGCTACTACATTTTAACAGTCATCTGGCCATAAAGCAGTTAAAATGTGGCTAGTGCAGCTGACAAAATGAATTTGAAAACTATTTTTAAAATTTTAGTTAATTTAAATGGTCACACGTGGCTGGTGAGTCCCATAAAGACACATTGCAGGATCATTCATAATTTCAGAAAACTAGAACTAATGTTGAACAGAGGGTATTACTTTAAACAGTTTTGGCATATTTATGTGTGGTGTACAACGTAGTCATTAAAAAGAGATAAATCTTGTATTGACATGGATCAATGCCTGAATGTTAAAATGAATTAAGCAGGTGTTATAATATGATTTATAATAAATATGTATTTGGTGTTTATCCAGTTCCTGACACAGAGTTCCTAAGACCTTTGACATTTCCTAAGTGAAGAGATGAAGGTTTGTTATTCATAGCAAGGCTCTTTCAACCACATCTGAGTTAATGAGATGACTTTGGGAAAACCCCTAAGGATGAGGTCTGGTTGTCAATTTGGGGCTCTCAGTTCCACCCCACCTCTGGGGAGGGAAGAGATGCTGAAGGTTGAATTAATCACTAATGATCAGTGATTAATCAATCATGCTTACTTAATGAAAGCTCCATAAAACCCCTGCAGGTTGGGGTTCAGAGAGCTTCAGAGTTGGTGAGCACCTATAGATGCTGAGAGGATTCACATCCATAGAGCCTGGAAGCTCAGTGCCCGTTCACACAAACCTTGCCTTACTCATCTCTTCCATCTGACTGTTCCTGAGTTATATCCTGTAAAATAAAGTGATAATCTAATAAGTGAACTCTTTTTCTGAGCTCTCTGAGCCCCTCTAGCAAATTAGTTGAACCTGAGGAGGTTGTCGTGGAAGCTGTCCATTTATAGCCGGTGGGTCAAAAGCGGAGCTGGCAGCAACAGCGTGGATGGACCTGAGTGAAAGCAGCAGAGAAAGACAAATACTGTATGATACCACTTGTGTGCGGAGTCTAAAAGATAAAGCAACTGGTGACTGTAGCAAAAAAGAAACAGACTTGCAGATAAAGGAAACAAACCAGTGGTTACCAGCAGGGAGAGGGAAGAACGGAGCGGTAGTATAGGGGTAGAGAAGTAAGAGGCACAAACTCCTGTGTATAAAATAAACTATGGGGATATGGCTAATATTTTATAATAATTAGAAGTGGAGTATAACCTTTACGATCATGGATCACTGTGGTATACACCTTTATGTATAACATATAATATTGTGCATCAACTATAGTTTAAAATATATATATATACACATACAAACAGACCCCCCCCCAAAAAAAAAAAAAAACAGCAGTGACAACCTGGACTTGCAATTGGCATCTGAAATGTGGATGGAGCCAGTCTTGTGGAACTCAGTCTGTAAGCTTTGGGGTCTGGCACTGTCTCCAAGTAGATAGTGACATAATTGAGTTAAAGTGTAGGACACTGGCTGGTGTCCACTGTAGAGCTGGAGTTGCTTGGTGTGAGAGAAACTTCTACACATGTTCTACATGAGCATTGAGAGTAGAAGAGACATGCAGGTGTTTTCTTTATCAGAGGTTAGAGAACAGTCCGGAGAAGGCAGTGGCACCCCACTCCAGTACTCTTGCCTGGAAAATCCCATGGACGGAGGAACCTGGTTGATGGGGTCGCGACTGCACGACTTCACTTTCACCTTTCACTTTCACGCATTGGAGAAGGAAATGGCAACCCACTCCAGTGTTCTCACCTGGAGAATCCCAGGGATGGCGGAACCTGGTGGGCTGCCGTCTATGGGGTCGCACAGAGTCGGACACGACTGAAGCGACTTAGCAGCAGCAGCATAGAACAGTCAGTGATTCCATTTAAGTTAAAAACCTGTGTGAAATTAGTTTATACATAAAAATATGTTTATACAGGAATGCTTGGAAGGGTATACACCAAATTATAAAAAGTGAGTAGCTCTGAAGGATGTCATTATTGGAAAATTTTCATTTATCTTTAATACAATTTTATAATGTTTGCAGGATTTTTTTTATGGTAAGCATATGTTACATTTATGACCAACATCAAAAAAAAAGTAACTCCAATTTGAATATATAAATAAATAAAATTTCCATTCTTTATAACCAGGGCAGACTTTTTACTAAAATAAGTACATAAAGCTGACCTTTGGGGATTTGGGAAAGATTTACTATCATAGGATCTATGTATTGCCAAACGTATCAGGTATCAATAGCTGAAGTCTGTTATTCAAGCTGACTTGACTTGCCCTATGGCTGAGGAGAAGATCCAGGCTCAAGTGAGTGCCAGTTCCCAGCAGAACTCGTAGATTAATTAGGAGTAATGGAGAAGGGAGGCAGTTAAGGTTTGGTTAAAACCGGCAGAATCTCTTCAAGAAAGCTCTGTGTGTGTGTGTCTGTGTGTTTCAGAAGCTGTCTTGAGTATTTGTGAAAACTTAAATGTAGACATGACTACCCAGAGGGATGGGATTTTTAACTCACATTTGAGATGTACTAGATTTGCAAAGCAAATAAATGATTTTTAAAGGCTTGACTGAGGTGGACTTAGCTGGTAGCAGATGAGAATTATTACTATAATAATATTATGATACAAAGATGCTTATAGTTTGGGAAACTATAGAATATATTTCTTTGTGGTAGTATTGATGTAAGAGAATCATTTTTGTGGGCTGCTTATCAAAGTGGAGTTCTCTGGGTGTTCTTATACACACACTAAAATTCAAAGACCACTGTCTTGGAACCTTGCACACTGTCTTCCTTCATTAAGTAGCTGAGTAAGTAAGGTTTTCTCTCTTCTGTGAGGGCCAGTAATTGGTCTTACAGATATCAGAGATTTTATCATTCATTTATTCAAGAAATATTTGCATTTCTTCCACATGCCACGCATTGTTTGAGACATTCAGGAATACAGTGGTGAATAAAACACTCATCTCTCATATTCTAGTTGGGAGGTATGGGTGGAGGTGAGGGGAGTGATGAAAAATGCATGGGGCCTGGAGGGGTGGGCAGGACTACTTTATTTTTTTTAACTGGATTATAATTGCTTTACAATATCTTATTCGTTTCTGCAATACAACAGCGTGAATCAGCCATATGTATATATGCATCCCCTTTCTCTAGACCCTCTCTCCCACCCCCACCCCACCTCTCTAGTCATCACAGAGCACCAAGCTGAGCTCCCTGTGCCATGCAGCAGCTTCCCACTAGCCGTCTGTCTGACACATGGTGATGCACGCATGTCCGTGCTGCTCTCCCCGTTCGACCCGCCTTCTCCTTTCCCCTCTGTGTCCGTAAGTCCGTTCTGTATGTCTGCATCTCTGTTCCTGCCCTGCAGGTAGGTTCATCTGCACCATTTTTATAGATTGCATATATGTGTGTTAATATATGGTGTTTCTCTCTCTCTAATGTACTTCACTCTCTGTTACAGATGCTAGGTCCATCCACATCTCTACAGCTGACTCAATTTCACTCCTTTTTATAGCTGAGTAATATTCCATTTTGTACCTGTACCACACCTTTTTTATACATTCATCTGTTGGTGAACATCTGTCTAGGTTGCTTCATGTAGGCAGGACTACTTTAAATTGGTTGGTCAGGGAAGACCTCTCTGGGGACGTGCCATTTTAGGAAAGACTTCGGGGAAAAAGGAGTCAAGTGTGTGAGGATCTGATGGGAAAATATTCCATATAAAGGGAGCACTTAGTGTGAAGGTTGTACAGTAGCTGTAAACTTGATATATTTTTGGCATGGGCTTCCCTGGTGGCTCAGATGATAAGGAATCTGCCTGCAATGCAGGAGACCTGGGTTCTCTCCCTGGGTCAGGGAAATCCCCTGGAGAAAGGAATAGCCACCCCCTCTAGTATTCTTGCTTGGGGAATCTCATGAACAGAGGAGCCTGGCAGGCTACAGTTTATGAGCGTGCAAGGAGTGCAAGGCCCGGGATCTGGAGCAAAGTGATGAAGCAAGA
Source organism: Ovis canadensis (assembly GCF_042477335.2). Classification (NCBI taxonomy): domain Eukaryota; kingdom Metazoa; phylum Chordata; class Mammalia; order Artiodactyla; family Bovidae; genus Ovis; species Ovis canadensis. The sequence continues at coordinate 84,198,853 of NC_091249.1, forward strand.
GAATGGGGTGATGAAGTAAGAGAGAGTCTGATGATGGAACACCTTGAGAGCCGTGAGTAAGGAATTTGAATTTTTTTTCTGAGTACACAGATGGAAAACAGATGGGAAATTTTAAGCCAGAGGAAAGATGAAAGTTATTAACCTTTTATTGAGAGTATTCTGTTGGTCATGGGGACAGGGATGAGGCAGAACACTTAGACCAGTTAGGGCCTAATCTGTAGCCTGTGAAAGATTGACGGTAGCTTGAACTGTGAACTGAGTGTATATAAGTGAGTACTTCAGGATACATTTTGGAGGAGGAGTTGATGAGACATACTGGCTTCCTTTGGGAGGGCTGGACAAAGGAATAAGCATGATTCCTTGGCTTTGGCTACCTGGTAGCTGGTGATGCCCATTAGAAATAGGCAGATGGTGGAGGGCTTTTTGAGTTTGTCAGGTCTCTGGTGACTTCATTTTTGTGTGCAAATGAAAAAGGTTTTTTATTTTAAGCCGGAGTGCAGATTGCATCCTTTTAATGGATTTGCTCCCTGTTGCCAGTTGTTTGCTCATCGAATTCATTTACAAAAAGTCTGTTGCTTGGTGAGCATGGACTCAGAGCATGTTGTTTCTGCGATTTTAAAACATTTTCCTTAGGTTCTGAAACTGTAAAGGATTGTTTTTTCCTTTAGGGCTGTTTAATCTTTAACCAGGAATAGTTACTGGTTTAGTGCTGAAGTTCTTTATTAGTCTTTCCCCCGTCACTCCCATATTTCTTAAATCACACATTACTTTATCCTTTTGATTTCCATGTATCTACTGCCTCATTGCATTATTTTTTTTTTAAATATGATTTGTTTTATTTGTTTGTCTGTGGGTGGTCTTAGTTTCTGCATGTCAGATCTAGTTCTCTGACTTGGGATTGAACTCAGGCCCCTTGTATCGGGGGCACCAAGTCTTATCCATTGGACCACCAGGGAACTCCCCATTGCATTGTTTTCATAATCTTATCAGTGTTGTTGTAATCCTGGGCATGGTTACCAGGAACAGTTCTCTTGGTTGCTTCCAGAAAGCTTTCAGTAACTTAGTGCCCTGCATATTCTGTTAACCTCATGAGAAAACCCCTTCTGATTTGTTCTTTCCCTTTTATCTCATTTCTAATGTGCATTCTTTTGAACTAAGGTTGCCATATTTATTAATTTCATAGCGTTTACCAGTATTAAGTTTAATGAATGCTACTGACAAGTGATTAAATCCTAGAATTTAAGAACTGGAAGGGCCCTTAGATTTCTGATCCTGATTTTAAAACAGGGGAAGTAAGGGTCATTTACTCTTAAACTTTTGGAAGTTATTTGCTGATGAAAGAGTTAAAATGGAGTTCAGTGTTTCTTTTGTTTACTAAGGAAGATCTCATTGTGTAGATCATTGGTTCTCAAACTGAATTGTGTCTGAGAATCACAGGAAACCTACTTACCATGCAAAGCCCTGAGAAGTGTCTGCTACCACAAAATTGTGAGGTAGCAGCCAGGAATCTCCTTTGTTAACAATTGAAGTAAGCTGATTAACAGCGTTGTGTTCATTTCAGGTGTGTGGCATAGTGATTCAGTTGTTCAGTTCAGTCGCTCAGTCGTGTCCGACTCTTTGCGACCCCATGAACCACAGCGCCAGACCTCCCTGTCCATCACCAACTCCCAGAGTCCACCCAAACCCATGTCCATTGAGTCTGATGCCATCCAACCATCTCATCCTCTGTTGTGCCCTTCTCCTCCTGCCCCCAATCTTTCCCAGCATCAGGTCTTTTCAAATGAGTCAGCTCTTCGCATCAGATGGCCAAAGCATTGGAGTTTCAGCTTCAGCATCAGTCCTTCCAATGAATATTCAGGACTGATTTCCTTTAGGATGGACTAGTTGGATCTCCTTGCAGTCCAAGGGACTATCAAGAGTCTTCTCCAACACCACAGTTCAAAAGCATCAGTTCGATTCAGTTGTACTTTTTCTCAATTATATTTCTTTATAGGTTATTACAAGATATTGAATGTAGTTCCCTGTGCTATACAATAAATCCTTGTGGCTTATTTTCCATGTCATTTTGGTTCAGGTAGAACTGTGAGTGCACTTTGGGAGACAGAGAGCTCGATGGATGGAGATGACTAAGCTTCCAAAACAAGAAGTATTGACTAATCAGTATACTGACTCCATCTAACATCAGAAGAGCTTGCTAATAGGATATATATATATATATATATTATATTATATATAAAAATATATATATATATATATATTTTTTTTTTACCCTGATCTTGTGCTCAGGGTTCTAAAAGATTAAAAGAGTTGGACAGAATTTAAGCAGTACCAAAATAAGAAAATTTATTTCTGTTGAATTGAGTTTTGGGAGATGGGATTTTCTGAGTTAAGAAACAGGAAACTGTTTCCAAGATCAGTTGTCTTTCCTCAGAAGGACAAGGCTTAGTGAGAGGTTCTAACTACAGCTTCAATCTAGAGATTCTCCCTCCAAGCTCCTAGTAGACTAATAAAAGTGACTTGTGGAAAGAGCAAATGTGTGAAGCAAATGATGTCTTATTTCAAAGAAAACAAAACTGAAGCTTCTGTTTCCTTCTTAATGATAAGCCATTCCCTTAGGGATGATTTGTAGGTCAGTGGATTAGCACTTTCAGTGTGGGGTTTCCTCTTTCCATCTAAATAGGGCTGAGGCAGAAAGTTTTGTTGTCTGTGCTTCCACTTTCCAGCCCTTCAGCAAGTATGTAACTTTTTTTATCCCTCTTTTTCAGCCAGGTAAGATTGATCTTTGCTTACTGTGCTTTAAAAGTTAGTACTTTCTTATTTTGTAGCAATTACTTTACAAAGCTGCAGGGGGAAGCAGAGAGCTGCTGATAGAGTTACAATGTGGAAATTAATCTGCGGATAGTGAACCTCTTGTTTTTCTCCCTGTTGTCTATAAACACATATTCACTACAGAATTATTTAATTAAGAGAAGTTTTTTAAAATGTACTTAATGCAAGTTTTTATCATTTAGTAATGATAGATGGGATATACACTTGCAAGTTCCAAGTCAAGCTTATTGTATTTATGTTTTGTTCACTGATCTGAAGTATAGGAAATATTCCTAGCCAGCCACTGCATCGAGAGAGTCTCTGATGGAGAAGTGGTTGTTTTGTGATTAAGGGAACGGTTGAACACCTTCTGATATTTTTTCCAGGTTACACCAATATCTAAAGTTGTGTCAGTTGAAATTCTGTAGGATTCTGAATTACAGAAAGCCATTCCCTATACTGAGCTTAAAGAGGAAGTCCACCTGTTTTTTCCCCAGTAGTTATAGATTTTTACATTTATATCTGCAGTCCAGTTGGAGTTTATTCTTGTGTGTGGTGTTGCATAGAAATCCAAATTTTTCACTTTCCAAATAACTACCAACTTGTCCCAGGACTGTTTCAAAATGTCCATCTTTGCCTCGAAGATCTCGTTATATTTTAGTGTCAACTGAGTTTGTTTCCTTTCCCAAATGCTTACCTTCTTCCTGTTTGTCAGATTATCACATAAATTTAGGTTATAGTGGCATTAGAACCTCATTTAGACTCAGATTGGATTACCAGAGATTTGAGTAGTAATAAAATAACTGGAGAATTATTTTAAAAGTATAAAAGCGTGCTGTGGAGATGGCTTTCTGCAGTATAATATTTCACTTCTTTCATAAAGGACTGTGCCCCATGTCATGTGAAATTATTTTACCCTATGACCCAAGAAAATAATTTCCTAGAAAACAGAATAAAAGATCCCATGTATCTGTATGTTTGTAAGGGCAAAGAATAAGGGAGACCTGAGTTCAGTCCCTGGGTTGGGAAGATTCCCTGGAGAAGGGAAACGCTACCCACTCCAGTATTCTGGCCTGGAGAATTCCATGGACTGTGTAGTCCGTGGGGTCGCAAAGAGTTGGACATGACTGAGTGACTTTCACTTTCAAAGAACAAGTACTTGCAGATTGAATTCATCCATCTTCAAGAAATCCATTTTGCCAACTTACTGGAAAATGAACTTGGATTAACTGTAGAAGAAAAACCCAAGACCAGTGGTACAAGTCCCTGATTCACAGTGAGGTAGAGGTTTATTTTTAACACAGGTCTCAGAATCTTTATAGATCAGGTCTCTGTGACTTGATGACATGTTCTGAAGTAGTGTCATCTTCCTTTCAGGTGCCCTAATTCTTGGTCGCAAGGGAATTTAAAGTCACTTTTTCTTTAGGACAGTGAAACACGTATGCTCTGTGCTTATTACCTTTCTGCAGCAGCTTCTGTGTCTGGCTTAGTTATTTCTTCCTGCAAACAATTTGTTATTTTCATACAGTGAAAGACAATATACTCTTGTAGTTAAAAGCATGAAGAGTTAGACAGATCTGTTCTAGTTCCATCATTTAACTTGGTATGCTGCTACTGCTAAGTCACTTCAGTCGTGTCCGACTCTGTACGACCCCATAGACGGCAGCCCACCAGGCTCCCCCATCCCTGGGATTCTCCAGGCAAGAACACTGGAGTGGGTTGCCATTTCCTTCTCTGATGCATGAAAGTGAAAAGTCAAAGTGAAGTCGCTCAGTCGTGTCCGACCCTCAGCGACCCCATGGACTACAGCCTACCAGGCTCCTCCATCCATGGGATTTTCCAGGCAGGAGTACTGGAGTGGGGTGCCATTGCCTTCTCCAATAATAGTACCTTTCTCACAAAGTTGTTGTAAGGATTAAATGACTAGCACATGAAAACAATCAGGAAGTGTTGTTAGCTAAGTTGTAGCTAAAATTCAATGTGAGTGTAGACTGCAAAATACTTAGGGGTCTAGAGCAACCTCTAAGATCTCTTGAGTCCTTTTTGGACACGTTTCTCACAAGGTGGCAAGCATAAGTGAATATTTCAAATTTTTAGAATTATGTTAACCTCAGTTAATAATACATAAATTATTCTTCAAGTTAATTTATGAAGAACAGATTGAGTGTTTGCTGGGGGATGTGGGACTGGGGTGAGAAAGAAGGTATTACGAATTTGGAAGGGACACCTGGGAAGCTTCTGAGGTTCTGGCCGTTTGTCCTCTTTATGTATTTTATAACTCTACTTTTAGGTGCATATCCATTTTTATAGCTATTATATTTTCCTAACGACTCTCTTATCATCATGAAATGTTCCTTCTTTGTCTCTAGCAATATTTCTTGTTTTTAAAACTATTTAGTCTGATACTTCTGTAGGCACTACTATAGACAATATTTTCATCCTCCCAAAATTTATATCTTAGAAGCTTACTCCCAATGTGATGGAATTAAGAGATGGAGCCTTGGGGAAATGATTAGGTCGTGAGAGTGGAGTACTCATGAATGAGATTTGTGCCCTAATAAGAGATCTAAGAGCCCTTGACCATTCTGCCACATGAGGCTATAGTGAGAAGACCCTTAGGATCCAGAGAGCAGGCCCTCACCAGATATTGAATCTGCCAGCCCCTTAATCTTAGACTTCCAGCCTCCAGAATGCTTGTTGGTTATAAGCCACCCAGTCTTTGATACTTATGTGATAGCAGCCCAAACTAAGACATCCACTCTCTTTTATGGTTACTGATTCACATATTTTTGATATCCTTAAACTTTCACCCTGTTTGCATGTTTGAATCTGAAGTGTGTCTTAGAGACAGCATGTGATTGGATCTTCTTAATTTCAGTCTGACAGTCTTTGCCATTTCATTAGTGTTTAGTCCATTCACATTATGCTTATTGACATGGTTAAATTTTTATCAGACATTTTGTCTTCTATACATCTCATGTCTTTTTTATTCCTTTTTCTTTTACTATAGTCTTTTGTGTTAATTTTTTTACTGTACCATTTTAATGTTTCTGATTTTTTAGCCATCTGTTTCTTAGCTAAATTTTCTTGAAAGTGAAAGTCGCTCAGTCGTGTCCAACTCTTTGCAACTCCATGGACTGTAGTCCATGGAAATGTGCAGGCCAGAATACTGGAGTGGGTAGCCTTTCCTTCCTCCGGGGGATCCTCCCAACCCAGGGATCGAACCCAGGTCTCCCACATCGCAGGCAGTTCTTTACCAGCTGAGCCACAAGGGAAGCCCTAAAGAGAAAATAACATGTTTATAGAGCATTTGGTGTATTTCCCATTTATAATGCCCTTCTTCAGGAACTTTTACTGTCCGGTGTCATCTTTCTGTCCAAAGGACTTCCTTTAGTATGTCTTGTAAGGCAGGTATGATAGCAAATTCTCTGTCTTTATCTGTGAATGTCCTTATTTATTATTTAGCCTTTGTTTTGAGGTATGGTTTTCTTAAATATTTAATTCTTGATTGACAGTTTTTTTTCTTTTACCATTTTGAATGTGTCATTGTACTGCCTCTGCCCTTCATTGTTGCTGGTGAGAAATCAGATATTGACAGTTTTGTTGTTCCCCTATACTTAATAAGTTGTTTTTATCTTGTTGCTTTCAGATTTTGTCTCTGAGCAGATTTGACTCTGGTGTCTCTAAGAGATGGATCTATATACTTGGGGTTCACTGAGCTTCTCGGATCTTTAGATTAACTCTTTTCATCACAGTTTTGAGATTTTTAGTCACTTTTTCAAATACTTGTTCTCTCCTCATTTCTGGAACTCTAATCACATGTATTGTGACGGGTCCATTTTTTTTTTTCCATCTTTTTTTTCCCAGCCTTAGTTCTTCAGATTGGATGTCTATTGTTCTAACTTCAAGTTTACTTAATCCTTATGCCAATGCAGGTCTGCTGAGCCCATCTGTGAATATTTTATTTCAGTTATTGACTCTTCCATCTTTGTTTTCATTTTGTTTCTCTTTGTAAATAATGTCTGTCCTTTTTCATGGTTCTGTTTTTTTAAATCATTGTCATCATGCTCATTTAAGTTTTTAAACATACTCCTTTTAGTTTTTTTCAACAAATTATATATAAATGTTTTTTATTTTTATCATCTTAAAATTTTAAAAATTTATATTGGAGTGCAGTTGATTTATAATTTGGTTAGTGCGTATATACAGCAAAGTGAATCAGTTATGTGTGTGTGTGCGTGTGTGTATCTCCATTCATTTTCAAATTATTTTCTCATATATGTCACCACAGAATATTGAGTAGAGTTCCCTGTGCTGTAGTCAGTCTTTATTAGTTATCTATTTTGTATTTAGTAGTGTGTGTATGTTATTCCTAATCTCCCAATTTATCACTTGCCTGTGTTTTTCCTTTGGTAACCGTAGTTTGATTTTGAGATTGGTAGGTCTATTCTGTTTTGTAAGTAGGTTCATTTGTATCATTTTTTTTTATTAGATTTCACATATCAGTGATTTCATATGATATTTGTCTGACTTAACTTCACTTAATATAATCTTTTGATGATGGCCATTCTGACCAGTGTGAAGTGATATCTCATTGTAGTTTTGATTTGCATTTCTCTAGTAATTAGTGATGTTGAGCATCTTTTCATGTGCTCTTTGGCTATCTGTATATCTTCTTTAGAAAAAAGCCTGTTTATATATTTCACCCGTTTTTGATTGGGTTGTTTGGGGTTTGTTTGTTTGTTTGTTTGAACTGCATGAATTGTTTGTATGTTTTGGAGATTAACCCCTTGTCAATTGCATTGATTAAAAATATTCTCATTCTGTGAGTTGTCTTTTCATTTTGTTTATGATTTCCTTTGCTGTGGAAAACTTAAAGTTTAATTAGGTCTCATTTGTTTATTTTTGTTTTTATTTTCGTTACTGTAGGAAGTGGATCAAAAAAGATACCGCTGTGACTTATGTTGAGCCTATGTTTTCCTCTAAGAGTTTTATAGTTTCCAGCCTTAGTTTTAGTTTTTAATCCTTTTCATTTTTGTCTATGGTGTTAGGGAGGGTTCTAATTTCCACTTTTTTGCATATAGCTGTCCAGTTTTCCTAGCACACTTATTGAAGAGACCATGTTTCCTGCATTGTATAGTCTTGCCTCCTTTATCACAGATTAGTTGAAAATAGGTGCATGGGTTTATCTCTAGATTTTCTGTCCTGTTGCCCTGATCTTTATTTCTGTTTTTGTGCCCGTACTACATTGTTTTGATGACTGTAGTTTTGTAATGTAGTCTGTGGTCGGGGAGCCTGATTCCTCTAACTCCCATTTTTCTTTCTCATGATTGCTTTGGCTATTCAGGGTCATTTGTGTTTCCATACAAATTCCTAAAATTTTCGTTCTAATTCTGTGAAAAATGTCATCAGTAATTTGATAGGGATTGCATTGAATCTGTAGATTGCTTTGGATAGTATAGTCATTTTGACAGTATTGACTCTTCCAATCCAACAACACTATATATTTTTCCATCTGTGGCATCTTTGATTTCTTTCATCAGCATCTTGTAGTTTTCTGAGTACAGGTCCTTTTGCCTCCTCAGGTAGGTTTATTACTAGGTATTTTATTCTTGATGTGATGGTAAATGGGATTGTTTCCTTAATTCTCTTTCTGATCTTTTGTTGTTTATAGAAATGCAAGAGATTTCTGTATATTAATTTTGTATCCTGTGACTTTACCAGATTCCTTGAGGAGCTCTAATAGTTTTCTGATGGCATCTTTAGGATTTGCTGTGGATAGTATCATGTCATGTACAAACAGTGACAATTTTACTTCTTATCCGATTTGAATTTCTTTTATTTCCTTTTCTTCTCTGATTGCCATGGCTAGGACATCCAAAACTCTGTTGTGTAGAAGTGGAAAGAGTAGACGTGCTTGTCCCTGATCTTAGAAGGCATGGCGTGTGTGTGCTATCCTGTCTAACTCTTTGCCCTCCCATGGGCTGTCCCTGTCATGCTCCTCTCTCCGTGGGATTTTCCAGGCAAGAAATAAGAGTGGTTTGCCATTTCCTTCTCCAGGGGCTCTTCATGACCCAGAGATCAAACCTGCATCTCCTGCATTGATAGGCAGATTCTTTACCACTTGTGCCATCTGAATGATCTAAATTTTTCACCATTGAGAGTGATGTTAGCTGTGGGTTTGTCATATATGGCCTTCATTTTGCTGAGATGGGTTCTCTCTGTACCTGCTTTCTGGAGATTTTTTTTTTTTTTAATGATAAATGAGTTTTTGAATTTTGTCAGATTCTCTTTCTGCATCTATTGAGATGACCATGTGGTTTTTCTCAGTTTGTTAATGTGCTGTATCACACTGATTGATTAGCATATGTTGAAGAACCCTTGCATCCCTGGGGTAAATCCCATTTGATCATGGTGTATGATCCTTCTAATGTATTGTTGGATTTGATTTGCTAATGTTTTGTTAAGGATTTTTGCATCTGTGTTCATCAGTGATATTGGCCAGTAATTTTCTCCTTTTTGTGGTGTCTTTGTCTGGATTTGGTATTAGAATAATGGTGGACTCCTAGAATGAGCTTAGGGGTGTTCCTTCCTCTGCAGTTTTTTGGAAACATTTCAGAAGGATAGGTGTTCACTCTTCTCTCAATGTTTGATAGAATTTGCCTGTCAACATTTGTTCCAAGTGTTTTGATCACAGTTTCAATATCAATACTTATGATTGATATGGTCATATTTTCTGTTTGTTGTTCAGTCTTGGAAGATTGTACCTTTCTAAGAATTTATGATCTTTTGTATTTCTTTGATGTCTATTGTAACTTCTTTGTCATCTCTAACTTTATTGTTTTGAGCCTTCTGCCTTTTTGTATTGGTAAGTCTAGCTGAAGATTTATCAATTACAACTTTTCAGAGAACCAGCTTTTATTTTTGTTGATTATTTTCCTTTGTTTTCTTCATCTCTATTTCATTTGCCTCCTTCTACTAACTTTGGATTTTGTTTGTTCTTCTTTCTTTAGGCGTAAAGCTATGTTTGATATTTTTTGTGTTTCCTAAGGTAAGATTGCATTGCCATAAACTTCCCTCTTAGAACTGCTTTTGCTGCATATCACAGGTTTTGGATTGTCATGCTTTCATTATAATTTGTGTGTAGGTATTTTTTTATTTCCTCTGATTTCTTCAGTGATCTACTGGTAGTTCAGTGTCAAATTGTTTAGTGGCCACATGTTTGATTTTTTTTCTTTACAGTTTTTTTTTCTGTAATTTATTTTTAATCTCATAGTGTTGTGGTCAGAAAAGATGCTTGATATGACTTCAGTTTTCTTAAATTTACTGAAGCTTAATTTCTGGCCCAAGACGTGACATATCCTGGAGAATGTCCCATGTGCACTTGAGAAGAAAGTGTATTCTGCTTTTGGATGAGTTTTTCTATGAATATCAATTGTCTATCTTGCTTAATGTGTTATTTAAGGCCTGTGTTTCCTTATTGATTTTCTGTCCAGATGATCTGTCCATTAGTGTTAGTGGGATGTTAAAGTCCCCCACTATTACTGTCAGTTTCCCCTTTTATGACTGTTAGCATTTGCCTTACATACTGAGGTGCATCTAGGTTCGGTGTATATATATTTATAGTTGTTACATCATCTTCTTGGATCGACCCCTTGATCATTACATAGTGTCCTTCCTTGTCTCTTGTAACAGTCTTTTTTTAAAAAGCCTGTTTTATCTGATGTGAGTATTGCTACTTCAGCTTTCTTTTGGTTCTATTTGCACAGAACACATGTTTCCATCCCCTCACTTTCAGTCTGTATGTGTCCCTGGATCTGAAGTGGGTCTCTTATAGGCAGCCTGTGCACACGTCTCATTTTTGTATATACTCAGGTGTTGTAAATCTTTTCATTGGAGCATTTGATCTATTTACATTTACGGTAATTATCTATCTGAATTCTTAACTACCATTTTGTGAATCATTTTCAACTTGATTTTGTTAGGTCTTCTTTTTCCCCTTCCCCTTTTGTTCTTTTGTGACTTGAGGATTATCTTTATTTAGTGTTGCGTTTCCTTTTTTGTATGTGTTGTAGTTTTTTGGTTTGTAGTTCCCCTGAGGTTATGATATAGCAGTCTATATCAGATCAGTTCAGTTCAGTTGCTCAGTCATATCTGACTCTTTGCAACCCCATGGACTGCAGCACCCAGGCCTCCCTGTCCATCACCAGCTCCCGGAGTTTACTTAGACTCACATCCATTGAGTCGGTGATGCCGTCCAACCATCTCATCCTGTCTTACCCTTCTCCCGCCTTCAGTCTTCCCCAGCATCAGTCTTTTCAGATGAGTCAGTTTTTCGTATCAGGTGGCCAAAGTATTGGAGTTTCAACTTCAGCATCAGTCCTTCCAGTGAATATTCAGGACTGATTTCCTTTAGGATGGACTGGTTGGGTTTCCTTGCAGTCCAAGGGACTTTCAAGTGTCTTCTCCAACACCACAGTTCAAATGCATCAATTCTCCAGCACTTAGCTTTCTTTATAGTCCAGCTCTCACATCCATGCATGACTACTGGAAAAACCATAGCTTTGACTAAATGGACCTTTGTTGGCAAAGTAATGTCTCTGCTTTTTAATATACTATCTAGGTTGGTCATAACTTTCCTTCCAAGGAGTAAGTGTCTTTTAATTTCATGGCTGCAGTCACCATCTGCAGTGATTTTGGAGCCCCCCAAAATAAAGTCTATCACTGTTTCCACTGTTTCCCTGTCTATTTGCCATGAAGTGATGGGACCAGATGCCATGATCTTAGTTTTCTAAATGTTGAGTTTTAAACCAACTATACAAGGTTGTTTTTAAGTTACTGGACTTTTATTTTCAAATGCATTTCCCACTTCCTGCAATAGTAGTCTCATTTCACAGTTACTGGGTTTAATATCTTATTGGTATGGATGAGTTTTTACATTTACTGTTTATTTGCCTTTATTGGTGAGCTTTCCCACTTGTGATTGTCTTGTTTGTAGTTATGGTCTTTTTCTTTTTCCTTCCTTTCTCCCCTCACCTCCCCCCAACCCCTGCCTAGAAAAGTTCCTTTTTATCATTTGTTGTAAAGCCAGTTTGGTGATGCTAAATTCTCTTAGCCTCTGTTTGTCTAAAGCTTTTGATTTCTCTGTCAAATATGAATGAGAGCCTTGCTGAGTAGCATATTCTTGGTTGTAGATTTTTCCCTTTCATCACTTTTAATACGTCATGCCATTCTTGTCAGCAGAGTTTCTGCTGAAAAATCAGCTGATAACTGTGGGGATTCCCTTGTATGTTAAAGTTATTTGTTACTGTTAATGTTTTTCTTTGTGTCTAATTTTTGTTAGTTTGATTAATATGTGTCTTGATGTGTTCTTGGGTTCATCCTGTATAGTAATACCTGTGCTTCCTTGATTTGAGTGTTTCCTTTCTCGTATTAGGGAAGTTTTCAGCTGTAATCTCTTCAAATATTTTTCTCAGGCCTTTCTCTTCTCCTCCTGGGACCCCTAAAATGTGAATGTTGGCACATTCAGTGTTCTCCCAGAGATCTCTGAGATTGTCCTCATTTCTTTTCATTCTTTTTTCTTTGTTCTGTTCTGTGGTGATGATTTCCACCACTCTTCCAGCTCACTTACTTGTTCTGCCTCAGTTTTTCTGCCATTGATTCCTTCTAATTTAGTTTTCATTTCAGTTACTATGCTGTTCATCTCCATTTGTATTTTAAATCTTACAGCTCTTTGTTAACAATTTCTCGTATCTTCTTGGTCTGTTCCTCCATTCTTTTTCCAAGATTTCATATCATCTTTACTATTGTTACTCTGAATTCCTTTTCAGGTGGACTGCGTCTCTTCTTCATTTAGCTGTTCTTGTGGGATTTTATCTTGCTCCTTTGTCTGAAACATACTTCTCTTGCCATGTCATCTTCTGTAGCTTTCTGTGTTAGTGGTCTCCTTTCCACAGGGAGCAGGAGAGTGGTTCCTCCTGCTCCTAGTGACTACCCCTTGGTGGGTCTCGTCCATCTGGTGGGTAGGGCCGTATCAAGGGGTATGTTTTGAGGTGGCTGTGAACTCAGTACAGGTTTAGGCAGACTGATGTTGTGGTGACCAGGGCTTGCACTGGATATTGAGTGGGACCTCCCCTTTGCTCTGTGCTTGTCAGTGCCCTGTCAGGGGCGGGATCTGCTCCCTTGCTATTGGAGTAGGAGCCCCCAGAGGTGTTTCTGAGGTGCGATTCTGAGCTGTGGTGCAGGATAGGTGGGACTGGAGCACTCCCACGGGAGCGCTCCCTGAGGGCCTCCTTGGAGCTGCTCACCTGTGCGTGTGCCCTGTCGTGTCACCTTTCACCGATGTGCGGGCTCACGGGTTACACCGTTGTCGGCACTGCTCTCAGCCCTGTCGTAACCCTGGGTAGGCCTGTGGTTGGCCCTGGTGTCTCTCAGGCATTATTTTCACCAGGCCACCAGCACAGATTCACTGAAGGTGGGTCTCAGCACTGCAGTAGCCATGCCCCTGGACCTGCTGTGGTAGCTATGGAAGCAGCTCAGCCTCCGGCCCGGCCCAGCCCCCACAAAGCCCACAGCTCTAAAGCTGGACCCATCTCAGCTTTGAGAGCACTCATTGTTTATTGGGCTGTTCTGTAGGTGCTGAATTTACAGAATCAGCAGCATGGATGTAAATCCACAGTTCGCACAGCTGTGAGCAGAGATATCATCTCTTCTCTCTCAGTCGCATGGCTCCTGGGACTCAGCTGGGGGGTCAGCCCCTTTCTGCATGTGGGCTCCCTAGCTGGTTTCTTCTCCTGAGGCTGCCCCAGGGCACATGAGCCTGCCCAGGCAGAATGGGGCCAACACATGAAAACCCGGGTTGTGAGTCTGCCCACATGTGATGGGCAAGCCACCCCTCCTAGTGCCCGTGGTGACAGGGGCCAGTGTGATGGGGAGAGGCTACAGTGGCGGCCGTGCCCATCATGCACTGCTCAACCACGGAGCTTCATTTCTATGGAGGCCCAGGCTTCTTCCACAAGCATTCCTGGTGCCTGGTTGTGGACTTCCTCACTCCCATCCCTACAGGCTTTCTTCATAGCCAACAGCAGTCCTCTACCCAGGTCTGTTCTCCAAACCCCACGTTCCAGCCCCCAGCCCCCATCCACACTAGCAGACCCACACTTTAGGCTGGGGTGCGCAGAGCTGTGGCACGCACCATCCAGGTAGGTCTCACTCTGTCCTGCCTGCCACTGACCAGTTGCTGCACTCTGCTCCAAGCCCCCAGAGCTCCTTTTCTGACCCTGCTGATCTCCCTGCTGGTGAAGGGGCTTCCCCAGGTGCAGGACTTTTTCTTTTCCTTCAGCTCCTCGCCCCTCCCCAGGAGTACAGGTCCTGTCCTGCTTGCTCTCTTCTTTCTCTCTTTCTTCTGTCCTGCCCCTCCTGTGGGGATTTTGTTTGTCCTTTCAGGTGTCCAAGGTCCTCTGCTGGCTTTCTGCAGGTACTCTGTGAGAATTGTTCCATTTGTGGGGAGAGATGAACGCCATGTTCTCCTACTCTGCCATCTTGATTCCTCCCTTCTATAGCTGCTTTTTGTGGGTTAGATCTAGTATCCCTGTATAATCAGATATTTCTGTCAACTGCTGCGTTTTCCTGATTGTGGTCAAACTTTCTCTTTGCCTGTCTTACATTTTTTGTTGTTGTTGATGAATCTGGGTATTTTAAGTAATATTGATGCAACTGTAAAGTCTGACCCTCCCCTGTGCCCCAGTTATTTTTGTTGCTATTTTGCCTGTCTGCTTATATGTGTAGTAATTTATCTGGACTTAGCTGTGTGATTCATTTCCTCTGGGATGTGTGGCCACTGATGGCTCTGTTTAGTTGGTTTTTGTTTTTGTTCTTGTTTTCTTTGTTGTTGTTGTTGTTGTTTTAATTTTAATTCTGGCTTTCTTGAGGTGGTGTCTGTTTCCACACAGTGTAGCGGCCATCCAGTACTGGTTAGAGATTATACTCAAACATATCAAACCAGTATGGCTTCCACTTACTATCAGTGGATCTATATGTGAATTTAGAAGTATATTCCAAGTTGAGATAGTTTTCAGGTCTACGCCTCTTGTGTTTCCTTAGTACGTGTGCACAGGCTTCTGATACAACAAGGATGCGTGAATAGTTTCATCCTTCTCAAGCGTGCACACCAACTCCAGTCAGCCAGGATATGTGAAACGCTTGTCAAGTGCCTCTATGACTCTCTCTCTTTTTATCTTCCCAATACATTTGTCTGTCCCATGGCTCTTTTATGTTTGTCTTTGCCCAACCAGGACTGCAACCACAGATCAGTAGAACCCCTGGCTTTCCCCATTTGCTTGGCTCTCAGATTACAGCACCACGAGGCATGGATTATTTAACCTTCTTTAAATCAAGTCAGTCCTCCAGCAGTAAAACTGCTGGTTATTCATAGCCTACCTTGTGGTGTGAAAATTACCACACTGAATGATGGGAGGAAGAAAGGGAGCAGTCCCTAGGAAGTATGCCAGGGATTTTCATGTTGATTTCCTGAAGTTCAATAGTTTTTCATAAATAAGCATTATTCACATTGTCATAAGCCTGTAATCCATTTCCAGGACACTGAAATGGTTGTGTTTGATCTTTTTGTCCAGTTTTGTAGTTGCTCTTAGAGGGTTTGGAAACCTCATTTGGCCACATCAGAAGTCTCACTTGGTATTGTTTTGAACTGTGTAAGTATTTTACACTTTCACATGTTAAAACTAAATCAGAAAGGATAAGGAAGGTTAACCCTTAAAATGGATTATAAACAGAAACAAATTGCTGTAGCTATATCAAATTGGTTACATGTTAGCATAACTATTTCAAGTTAATTACATAGAGAAGGTAATTCTAATAAATTTGGCTGTATATCCTTAGTAGAATATGTTCTAAAGTTGGAAAAAAAAAATGAGATCTTGAACTTTATGTAGTAGATTATAAGTAGTGATAGTCACATAGTATTTGAAACTTTTGTTTATTGTTGGATAGAGCAAAATGAGTTAAGTATTTTGCTGTTACTGGGATTTCTGTTTTATTTCTTTATTTACTCCTGGGATTTCTGTTTTATTTAAGATGTATTTTCATGAGTCTCTTCACTGAGAGGACCTAAAAGCAATGACTCCCTCATAACAACACCTAGATCTTGATTTTGAAAAAATGACTGATTCCAGGTACAGGGAAGGCAGAGTACAAACTATTGCACTTGGACTATAATGTATGCCTGCAGCAAAGCTTACCCTTAGGGGGATAGATCCAGGCAAAGATTCATGTAGATCCTGAGAGTGGGCTAAGAAGTCTTGGATAAAAAGTCTGGAGTATGGCCTAAAGAGGCCCCACAGGAGGAAGAGTGCAGTCAGAGGAGGAGCTTGACTGGCCTATTTTGCCCAGGCCTAAGGGATGTGCAATGTTCTTCAACTCATGAAACCATCTAAGCATTTTGTTACCATCTAGACTTTCTGCAGTGTTTTTAAAAAAATTCTCTTATAATTTTTTAAAAATAACCTGAGGTAGAATTGAATTGCCCAGTTAGAGGTGTTTTGTACAGTTTATATTCAGAGGAAGATCATGTGGGGAAGGAAGTGAAGGTAGTCCTGGGGAAGAGGTCTGGTTTGTGTTAGACTTGGAAAACAGCAAAATTTGGTTTGGGCAGTTGAAAGGAAAATCTGGAAGAAAAACAGTGGCATTTCCACAGTGGATGCATAAGAAAAGAATGGAATGAAGAATAAGAGATCCAACTATGTAGAAGAGAGGACTTGTGTAGTAATGGGAGATAGACTGAGTAGGTTGGAATAGAAGTTTGTTGCAAAAAATAAAAGATTTCTGAATCTTGAATTTTTTTTTTTAACCTGTAAAATAGGTAGATACCTCCATGCCCATCTCTCAGAATTGTCTTGGGAAGCAGATGAGTAGAGCTCTAATGTATATGACAGCAGATGTAAGCAGTGAAATCTATACTGGTATAGATATAAACTATAAACTATACTGGTTGAATTTATAGTGAACTGAGTAACAGGCTGAAAAGTTGGCAGTTGTAGTGATAACAGTTGAAATAAACTCCCTTCATCAAGGGCATTGTGTTTTTGAGGTTTTCCGTGGCAGCTCCTGTGATGATTCACAATGCAAAATAACCTGTTTCCCCCTGAGTTTTCAGTAATGGGGAGGTCTACTGAGTTTAGAGTCCTGTAAAATTCCTTTGGTTCCTATTCTTAAGGAAATAAAATTCTAGAACAGATGTTACCCTATGAGACCTCCCCAGAATCTGGAGGCATGTGAGAGGGCCCCTAACCACGTTAGACCAGAACCTGGAAGATTTGCACCCAGTAATGCTGCAGGATACCAGCCCTACCAGTTTCCTTACATGTGATGCTCTTTGTACTTAGCAGGCTGAGTAAGACTTATGCGCTATGGAGTCTGTCCTTGGATTCCATAGCATTCATTACACAGCGTGCATGCCATCCTTTGGTTAAAGAATGTGTTCCGGCGGCAGAGTAAATCCTAGTCTTTGTACTAGGATCAAGTTAGTCTCCTGGCACAGCCAGGAGACAGTGCAGCTTTCTTTTCAAAGTGCTATTTTTAGCTGTTGCCAAGGGGATATTCAGCATGATATTGATAATTGCATTAATCCTCAATTTAACACAATCTGTGAAAGCAACAGCTCTTTTCCAGTGTTTATTACTTAATGGGTCACTGAGTTGTGATTTATCAGACCAAAAAAATAAAATGCCTTCCTTAGAATAATTGGCCTCTGTAGTATGTTCCAGAGCCTCTTGGCCATTTCAACTTTTAGGCCTAGTTGTAACAACACTGTGAACTTCTCTCAGGCTGCCTGCTCAGGCTGGCCCCTGTCAATAATTCCTTCTGGGTATACTTTGGATCTAGGCTTTTCTCATTGGAATATTAATGTTCTAAATTTACCAAATAATGATTAGACTCTTAAAACACACTTCACAAGAGCCTGATCTGGCAGTCTGAATGACCTATCTGTGTTCATAGAACATTCCTGGTAAGTTGGCATTGGAGAACAGATTATAGATCAGAAAGTAGCTTAAAATTATAGAGAGTGAAATTGTTAATGGATGGGCATTGAATTCTTAATAACTTGATGAGCCACCCTTCCCTGAAGAATTTTTATTTTTGATAGTACTGTTTTAAAATATATATATATTACAGACCTGTGATGGATTTATTCATGTGATCCTGTAATTTTCTCTTAACTCATTAACATGCTATCCTGCATTAATATTTTTCTAATGTGAAACCAATTTTTCATTTTACTGTTAGAACTTTATTAGCCAGTGATATATGGTTGTTTGTGTTTGTGTGAATTTAAGATTGATTGAATAAAGTCACTACTATTTATAGGGTTTTCATTTTACCCTAATTGAAATTATTTTAGAATTTTTGTCTTGTTTTATTTTTTCACACATTTCTCCACATACCCTCCTGCCCCAACCTTTGAGCTTGGTGTTTTTTGTTTCATAATTTGTTTAGATTCTGCTTATAAGAGGGACTGTATGGTGCTTGTCTTTCTCTGATTTATTTCACTTAGCATAATGCCCTGGAGGTCTATCCATGTTGTGGCAGATAGCAAGACGTCATTCCTTTTTTTTTTTTTGTCTTTTTTTTCCAAGATGTCATTCTTTTTATGGCTAAATAATATTCCTTTGTGTGTGTATAACCACAGTTTCTTTATCCATTCGTCCTTTTTCTTTTTTTGAGATATGACTCTTCTGTTTTTGGCTGGGTTGGGTCTTTGCCGTGTGCAGGCTTTCTCTCATTGTGGTGAGCAGGGGCTGCTCTTTGTTGTGGTGGGCGGGCTTCTCGTTGCAGTGGCGTCCCTTGATGCAGAGCACAGGATCTAGGCACGTAGGCCCGCCCACTGTAGTTGCAGCACATGGGCTTAGTTGCTCTGTGGTGTATGGGATCTTCCTGGACCAGGGATTGAACCTGTGTTCCCTGGATTGGCTGGCGGATTCTTAACCACTGGAAAGCCAGGGAATTCCCTATCCATTTGTTCACTGATGGCCGTTTCAGTTGTTCCCATATCTTGGCTATTGTATATAATGTTGCAGTTGAACATGGGGATGCACTATCCTTTTGAGTTAGCGCTTTCATTTTCTTCAGATAAACATCCAAAAGTGGACTTGCTGAATCATACGGTAGTTCTGTTTTTAAGTTTTTAAGAAATGTCCATACTGTTTTCCATAGTGGCTTCACAGTCCTACCAGCAGTGCGCAAGGGTTTTCTTCTCTCCGCATTCTTGCCAACACCGGTTATTTCTTGTCTTCTGATAATAGTTATTCTAACAGGTGTGGAATGATATCTCACTGTAGTTTTGATTTGCATTTCCCTGCTGATTAATGATGTTGAACATCTTTTCCTGTTCACCATGTATGTCGTCTTTGGAAAAATGTCCATTCAGATCTTGACCCACTTTTTAATAAGGTTGGGGAGTTTTTGCTTTTAAGTTATGTGAGTTCTTTATGTATTTAAGATATTACCCCCTTATCAAGTATATGATTTATAACTATTTTCTTCCATTCATTTTGTTGATGGTTTCCTTTACTGTGCAGAAGCTCTTCAGTCTGATGTGGTCCCACTTGGTTATTTTTGCTTTTGGTGTCAGATTCAGAAAATCATCACCAAGACTTACTTCAAGCAGCTTACCACCTCTGTTTTCTTCTAGGGGTATTATGGTTTCAGGCCTTACATTCAAGTCTCTAATCCATTTTGAGTTAACTTTTGTGTGTGGTATAACACAGTGGTTTGTTTTCATTCTTTTGCATGTGGCTGTTCAGTTTTCCCAGCACCACTTACTGAAGAGACTCCTTTTCCCATTATATATTAGTGGCTCCTTTATCATAAATTAATTGACCGTATGTGTGTGGGTTTATTCCTGGGCTCTCTATTCTGTTTCCCTGATCAATGTGTCTGTTTTTATGCCAATACCATACCATTTTTATTACTATAGCTTTGTAAGTGTAGGTTGAAATCAGGGAGCGTGATGCCTCCAACTTTGTTTCTCCAGGTCACTTTGTCTATTTGGGATTGAAATAACTTTTAACTGGATTCATTATGGGGTTTTCTTTGCTTCCAGCATAGAATTCCCTTTCTTATGTGGAGGAAACTCCCCTTGTTGAGTGCTGGTCAGTCCCCCTGTTCACTCTGTTCACTTGACAGCCAAGGCATGTGACTATGCTTGGCTCATTGAATGCTTCTCACCAAAACTTTAAATCTAAATTAGGACAAAAAAGGGGGAATGGTTAGGGTCTGTTGGCTGTTATTACAGCCCTATCTTGGCGAGACTCTTCTCCTAGAAGACACATCAATATTTTTTAGCTTTTTGACTTCAGAATTGCCTTGAGTCCTGTCTGTTTTATAAGTCCATATTTTATGCCTCCCCATGATTGTGTGAGCCCCATGGTAGCTTTCCAGTAAACTTAAGCCCTTAAAAAAATTTTTTTTTCTTTTTTGCCCGAGATAGACAGTCCTTTTGCTTGCCTCCAGAAATCCTAACTGGGCTTCCCAAATGGCTCAGTGGTAAAAAAAAAAAAAAAAAATCTGCCTGCCAGTACAGGGAGACGTAAGTTTGATCCCTGGGTCGGGAAGATTTCCAGGAGGAGAAAGTGGCAACCCACCCCAGTATCCTTGCCTGGGCAATACCATGAACAGAGGAGCCTGGCGGGCTGCTGTCCATGGGTTCGCAAAAGAGTCAGACGTGACTTAGTGACCAAACAACAAAAAATCCTCACCAGTTCAACAGAGGATATTACAGTTCAGGCACCTTCCTCTGGGTGGTAGTAGGTAAATGTGGCCACATTTTTGTATTTTGATTGTCATCACCACTACCCATCTTATATTTTCCTGTATTCCCTTAGAATAGGCCTTCTTCAGATATGTTATATCCTAAAATGAATTATTATTGTCTGCTGAACATCTAGCCTATAATAGATGTCGTAAAAATTAGATTCTGTTTATACCTATTTCTTAGTTTCTTTATTGAGATTCATCAAGTGTTCTGTTTCTTTCAGAGTATCGTAATAAGGTATTTGCAAAGCACCCAGATCTCAGCAGCTCATTTACAGATCTTCTCCAGAAGCATTATATTTTTTAAATTTGGTTCAGGATGTCGCTTGTACTGTCGATGAAAAAGTCTGCTAATTTTGTGTTCTCCCATTGGAGTTTTTATTGAGTCAGAAACTTCAAGAATGAAGGAAGAGATTTTTGGAGATTCTCTTTTGTTTAAATGCTGTCAAAGGTGGCATGCTAGCTCTGCTTATGCCGGCCAACTTGCCAAGGTGTTCAGGGCTGAGAGCACATAGGGGCTCGGCACGTGTCTTTTTTGCCCCACAGACTAACATTCACTCTACCTTTGAGTCCCATGAGTGCCCTACCATCTGCATGAATTTCTGTTGATAGAAGAGGCTAGGAAAAGAGACTTCTCTGGGTTTCTTCAAATTTCCCTGTGTTAGCCTGCTAACAGCATACCACCTGACCCTGCAAACAAGACTCATCCCCCATAGTACACTCTGCCAGCCTCTGTATGCCTGCTTATGACACAGAGTGCAGTTGTAGCTAAATAAGTATGACATTGTTTATTTTACAGAAAAATAATAGCTAATTTTTGAACCCTTATTCACCAGTGTATTGGAAGCTTTGCATACATATCACATTAACCCATAAATCTATTAGCTTTAATTTTTATATGAAGAAATTAACACCCAGAAAGATCTGAAACTTGTCCAAGGTCATCTGCAATTAATAAGTAGCAGATCTAGAATTTTAATTTATAAAGGTAAGCATACCAGTGGGTCTATTAGTTTCATTTTTAGTAAGTGGAAATTACTGTTCCATGCAAAAGCCAGAAACAAAGAAAACCTGGGTTTTGTCTTTTTGGTGTCAAGAATTCACTTGATGTTTAGCCAGATGGTCATGTGTTTTTTTTCTGTGTGTTTGAGATTTAGATAAAACTGACCCAGTTCTCAAAAGTCAAGCTGCTGGCTGTTGAATAGCCTAGTGTAATGAAAGCTGGCCTTTCTGTTCACTTATCATAATACTGTATTTATGTCATTCTCTGATCTTTTTCAGAGAAGGAGAGAAGAGAGCTCTAGACTAAAGGAGGAGGGAAATGAGCAGTTTAAGAAGGGAGGTAAGATGTGTTTTTCAGCGCTGATGCTGGCTGTCTTGACTCCTCATTCTTTTGTAGAGTCTGTGAAGAAACACTGAAGAATGTTTGGAAACAGCTAGCAGATCTGAACTGCTAACAGTACTGAAGAACAAAGCTCTCTGAGTTTTTGTTTTGGGAAACTAATCCAGAATGTTAAAAGGCTGTTTGCCGCATTGCTGTAAAAAGAGGGTCTCAGTTCCTCACTTAGTGACAGTGCTGTGAATACTGGCCCCGTGCGGCCTGTGCTGCCTCGAGAAGGGTTTTGCTTACACTTCAGTTGCTCTTTCAAGTTCCTTTTTCTATAGATGCCTTAACTAGAGAGATGGTCCTAATGCATTTCTTGTATTTGCTTAGGGATAATTGAGGTTCATTTTTATGATTTGGGGGAACTATCTGATCTTATTATCAAATTTGTCACGTCTCATTTTGCTTTGGATATCTAGGAGCAGTAACATCTTCCCTTTGTTACTTTTAGGTTAAAAAAAATTTATTTTTCGTGTATCCTGATCTATCAATTGTCACTTCTTTTTTTAAGAGAACTAAAAATTCTTTGAAAGTTTTATCTCTTTATATTTTAATATTAAATATTTCAAACCTGAGAAAGGAGTGAGTAGGCAATTATCTTTTAGTATCCTAACTGTAATTCTGTATGTGGCAATGAATGTATGAGTTTATCACCATTTTCTCTCTAAGGTGTTTAGTCAACTAGTGGTTTTTAACATAGTTTCTTTTAGCTCTATAAAATGTCTCTCCAGACACTTCATGGAAGCATTTTTAGCCTGGTTGACTCCATGAAAGCAGAATATCTTTAATGAAAAATATAGAGAGTTTTTTTCTTCATTCTGGGCTGTTAATTCCAGATTTTAGTCTCTTATCTGTCCAGTTTCCTAATCCCGTTTCAAAACTCTTTACTAAATTGATAAGCCAAGTGAAAGGTGAATGTATAGAATGGAAAGCTATACATCCTGAGGTCATTTGGAATACAGTAATATCAGGAATAAAATCATAACAACTTCTTATATTTTCCCTTATCCTCAGATTACATAGAAGCCGAAAGTTCTTATACTCGTGCCCTGCAGACGTGTCCCTCCTGTTTCCAGAAAGACCGGTCTGTTCTGTTTTCCAACAGAGCTGCAGCAAGGATGAAACAGGTATGTCTTGGACCCTGTCTTTTTCAGAAGCACATGAATTTGCACTGTTTTTGTAGGATAGCTTCTCCCCGGAAACAAGCATAGGGGCTTTAAAGTTGCTGCCTCTCTTTTCCTACACCTATATTTTGCTGATTTAAAGGGCGTGGGAAGGATAGAAGCATAATTTTGAAAAACTTAAGTCAGATTACTGTTCATATTCCTTATTAAAAAGTGGCTGAGTGAATACTTTCACAGAAGGAAGCCTGGCACAGTTTCTACCAAACCAGGGTAGGTTAATGAATCAAACAGCCAAGTAGTACATGTCCTAGCATAGCTCCAGCTGCTTACTCCAGGCCTCTGGAACTTTAGATAAGACTCAAAGGGACAGGAAGCCGTGCTTGAAACTGGACTTCAAGGTGCTTATCCCTGAGATTCTGATTTTCTGTTGAAAGTATGGACATAGGGAGAAGTGTCCAAGAGCTGAGGTGAAAAGTACCCTTAATGCAAAATGGGTGTCAGGGAAAATTCAGAAGCATTTTTGTATTTCCAAAGGATTGAGAACCTGGTGTTGCAGGGTGAATGGAGAGTAGAGGAGAGTGTCGTGATATTTGTTTGGTATCATGTCGGTATTAAAAGTTAGATTGGTGATTTGTTGATATTCCTGTTTAGACAGCATAGTAAATCTTGCTGGATTGAAATGGTGAGCGCTTGAAAAAACAAACAGTACCACTTGTTAAAGACTACTTATATTCAAAGCACAAGGGTAGAATTTTTTTTACCTTTAAGCAACCACAAAGCAGGCGTAAGATTGGGTGAAGTGGTTTTCTGTTTTTTTTGATCAGGTATCTATGTCATTTTCTTTTTGATGTTGACTGATGAGGGTTTTTAAAGGGGAGAGTGGGGGCTGCGCTTGAATGTTTGGACATTCAAAAAGTTTTATTTTAATCCAGGCTTGTGTGTTTTGTTACTGGATTCAGTGTCCAGGGTGAAGTTTTAATATTTTTAGAGTGATTCATGTGACATAAAAGAGGGAATAATTCTAGAGCATACAGAGTATACAAACAGACATTTTGTATTAGGGGAAATAAAACAATTTTTAGATTTATTTAAAACAACATTCATTAATACATTCTACCATCGATCAGAATTCACAACTAACAGTCTTTCCACTTAGCTGGAAAATTCTGATTTCACTTTTGCCTCTGGGAGACATCAAGCCACATTCACAGACTGGAAATTGTCATTGTGAATTGAGATCGAGGACACCTTCGGTGTCAGAGAAAATGCACCATACCCATTTGGCTCCTGGAATTTGGGATTCTTTGTTCTCATAATTGCCAAAACTAGTGCCATTGCTGGCATTAGGCTAGGATGAGCAACTCGTTCCTGAGTTAGGGAAATGGATGGCCTTGCTAGTCTCTGTCATAGCCGAGGGGAACTCAGAAGAAACTTGCTATGTAACTCTGACCTCTACAAGGGATAAGTTTGCTGGTGGGCTCTTTTTGTTTTATTTTTTCAACTTTCATTCTTAATATTTTTAAGAAGATTCTAAAATTACAGACTTGGAGACTTTTAGGAATGCACTGAAGTGATTTAAGGAGCCTATTCTGAGTTTAAGGAAGTGATAGGTTAAATATTTTAAGAAGAATTTCTGAAAGACAAGTTTGCAGGCTCAGCATCCCTGATGGGGTATGCCTGGCTAAGCTTCATGTTTCACGTCTGGAGAGGGAAAAGGCAAACCTGGAGTTAGGGCAGGTTTTAGCTCTAGGCCTGACTACACAACAGTAAACAAAGTCCCACAAAAAATAGGTTCTAAGAATAGTTACTTGGGGGCACAAAGAATAGCACCACATCAGCTGTACACACGAGTTATATAGATTTACTCCTATATCAGAAACTTTAAAAATGGCATTGTGTGTCTCAGACTTAACAGTTATCTAAAAGTTAGGGAAATACTGACTTCCAGTTTTCTGTACTACAGGACTTCTTGTTAGAGTTTTTAGTATGTGAATTGCTATTTTGGACATTGGAAGAGATAATGTAGTTAGTGTTTCCCAGACGACTCTGGAACCTGTTTTTGCTTATTGTGGGTAAAGTACACATACTATAAAATTGACCATTTTAACTATTTTTAGATACATTCATAGTATTAGGCAATGATCATCATGTCCGGTTCCAGAAATTTTTTATGACCCTAAGAAAAACCCATTAAGTAGTCACTCCCCATCCTGGAACTGTTTTTGATTGAATCCTGAAACTCAATTTGGTAGACAGTGTTCTAAAATATTCTACAAAGTATTTGGCATTTGCCATAGTAGCCATTATGGAAGTATTAATAGCAGATGAATATCAGAGCTAGAATCTAGTTCTTTTGAGAATCTGGTTCTGAAGCTAGAATCTAGTTCTTTTGAAATCCTATGTTCTTTTCACTATGCTGTGCTTCTCAATTCAGCAAATTAAATTAGATTTTTGGCCGGTTCTTTTGTATTTTTGTTTGGTTAGTGAATCAATTAAGGTTCATAACTGAGACTACATAAGAAGCCATGCCCTGTCTGTATGTGGACCACCTCTGTACTTCCTGGAAAATACCACTTTGGGTGTGATATGTAACAGTTCACCAACGAGGAAGGTTACTCATTCAATTATTCATGTGTCAGTCATTTGTCCTGTTTATTGATCACAGAGTTTTCTCACTATCAACATTCTAATGTAAAATGTCACAGGCCAATTGCAGCAATCTTTAAATAAAGATACTTCAGGAGGAAGCTCCTTGAATAATTTGTTGCCAGGAGTCTTTCAAGTCAGCTGTCAGCATAGTTTGAATTTTAGCTTGGAAGTGGTATGCATGTTTTGGTGTGATTTCCTTGAAAAGCATGCATCTATCTGTGTAAGCAATTATTAATGATCAGTTTATGTCATTGAGCCTTTGAGCTGTTGAGACAGTATTAGGGTGACACATATTAATGATCTATTTCCTTTTAGGACAAGAAAGAGATGGCCATCAGTGACTGCAGCAAAGGTACAGCTTTTTGGTCTTGTACATGGTGACATACAAGAGCATTACCTCAGCTGTTGTTTAGTTGCTGAGCTGTGACCGACTCTTTTGTGACCCCGTGGACTGTAGCCCACCAGGCTCCTTTGACCATAGGGTTCCCAGGCAAAGAATACTGAAGTGGGTTGCCATTTCATTCTCCAGGGGCTCTTCCTGACCCAGGGATTAAACCTTTGTCTCCTGCTTTGGCAGGTGGATTCTTTACCACTGAGTCACCTGGGAAGCCTGTTACTTCAGCTAGACAACAAATGCAGAGGCTGTCAGTCAGATGTGTACTTGTACACATGCACCCTTCTGGGGCTGCTAAATGAGAAGCTTCGGGTCTTTCTCAGAGGTGTCCTGCACAGTAGTCATCTTAGTGAAAGCATTTTTTGAATGGACAGTACAGTCAGTTTATCCTGTATTGGTAAATACGTGGAGAAAATTCAAACCTACCTTGGCCACAGAAACAGTATATACTTCTTGTGTGCTTGCTTTTGAAATTGAAGATCTTAGCTGCTGTTGGGGCTTCTGAATCCATGTGCTTGGATAGCAGTGGTGGTTTCTATTAGGGAAATGGTACTCCGTTCAGATGTTGTACTTAATCCAGATCTCCTTGCCATCATTTTTTATCAAGTTCAACACAGTGAATCCAGTCTTTGTCATCTGATGTCTGAGTTCCATAATGATCTTTTCATTACACCACCTCATAGAGACAGCTCCAGACATAGGGTCATTATTGTTTTTGTTTTTTTTCCAAAAAATTTCCTGACAGGCCAGATGGTTGTCTTGTCTTTATAACCTGCTTGGTGTGGGGAACACACATAATCTTGTTCCTTGCATCTTGCTACTCGAATGAGTTTTTTCAAGCCAATATTGTTTTTTAAATTTGTATTTTCTTCTCCATTTTGGATAATATTTTCTCCTTTGGATAATATTTTCTCTGAGAGAATCAGAGTTTAAAAGAACTTTATTTTTAAAAAAAGAACATTATATATTATCGAATTCTACTCTCAGACCAAGCATGAATTCCCTCATCTGTTTTATTTCTTGAGATTTTTTTATAACATTAATTAGTCACCTTCTCTTCTTTATACTTGGCAATTCATTAGAGTCTCTGAATGAAACTTAACATATTAGGATCTAGCAAACTTATTCTGATCTATTACTGTCTTGGACTGGAACTAATTCTAAATGTACTGTTTTGTTTGAAAGAAGATATTTAACCTTAATCTCTGTGAGATGTGTGGCTTTGACGAGTTTAAGTTAGGAACAAGCTGCAGTTTTCAGAGTTCTTTCCTTGGTAACCAAATGGTGAGAAAATAGCTTGTAAGCTGATTAGCGGGGAATACACTAGAAAACAGTACATCTCTAGCTGTCACCCTCAGTCTAGGAGCCAAGAGAATGAGAGGAAGTGGGGGGAAGTGTTTGTTTTCCAGATTCATTTTTGGTTTTGGTTAAACCAAAATACATGTGCTTATACTTAGTTGTTATGACTACATATGGTTTATTGAATCCATGCACAAAATACATTAACAGTAGTACAGTTTATTTGGATTAAGTAGTACAGATTATTTGGATATACAGGACCTTTCATTCCTCTGCCCCCCAAATAAACACATGCTCACTTTGTGTACAAACTTTGGCAAAGGACTTAACTCATTTGGAGCTCTTTACTATGAAATACTATATAAGAACCTGTATGAAAACTGTGGAACAATATTTAATGCCAGTCACCTTTATGCTTTTAGCTTAGCATGTAAATAAAGTTTAAGTTAATTCTCTATATGGATTGAGAAAGCAAGTCACAAGTTAGAGTGGTAAGTTGGTGTTAGAGGTTTTTATAAAGTAGTCATAGGGAATTCCCTAGTACAGTGGTTGGGACTTAGTGCTTTCACTGCCAGGGCCCGAGTTCAGTCCTTGGTTGGGAAACTAAGATCCTGTCAGCTGTGCGGCCAAGAACAGTAACCCTGGAAGGATTCCATCTCTTCAGTCAGTATTTGCATTGTTACAAGTTATCCACTAGTTGAGAAAAGGGGGCAGTATAGGCATTAAGGTGTCAACTAGGGGGTTCAGTTTTTTAAAAAATGATGTAGTAGAGGTCCCTGGAGTATTTTAAGAGAATATGGTGTGCTAGACTAAGGGGAGGTTGACAGTGTGTAAAGTTGAAATCCTGCAGTTTAGGTTCTTTCAGAAAACCTTCTCCTGAACCAATATCCCCTTCCAGCCACTGCACCATTTCTGTCATCTGCTTCATTGAAAGACTGTCTGCACATGAAGTAGCCCATCCATACCGTGTACTTTATATCTTCGGTCCTGCCCTGTAGGAGCCCTGTATCCCGCTGCCAACTTGACCTCTCCCTGGGATGTCTGGTCCCGTGGCGTGGCAGATGGAACGTGCCCAGAACAGACTCTGGTGCCTCCCAGTCCCACGCATACATGAATGCATGAAAACAACTTATAGTTAGTTTTTTTCATACTAGTGAATGGTATCATTATTCACTTGCTGAAACTCTAAAACCTTTGGAGTCATCCCTGAGTTATTCTCTCATTCCACATGGCTTAATTAATTATCAAGTCCACTGGGCTCTGATTCAGAGACATTTCCTTAATCTGGCCTCTCCTTTCCATCTCCACGTTTAGCAGCTTAGTGAGCATCCGCTGTCATCTGGACTATTGCAGTGACCTCCCGGCTGTCTCACCGCTTCCACCCATACCCTTCACACTGTAGCCAAAGTGAGCTTTTAAAACTGTAAATCAGATTATGTCTTAATCTGCTTGAAACTATTCCAGTGGCTTCTTATCATACTTAAAAGGTCTAGTAAATGAACTATATTCCAATAAAAATTATAATAAATAACTAAAATAGACAATCAGCAAGGACCTACTTACTCTGTGGCACAGGAAACTCTACTCTGTATTAACCTAAATGGGCAAAGAATCTGAAAAAGAATAGATGTGTGTGTGTATAACTAAATCACTTTGCTCTACACCTGAAACTAACACAACATTGTGAATCAACTGTATTATTCCAATATAAAAGCTTTTGAAAAAATACAAAATAGAAAAAGTCCAAGCTCCTTCCCTGGCCAGCAAGGCCTCCATGACCTGCTTGTTGGGTATGTTGAGCCTCATCGCTTCTGCACCTCTGCCTGTCGCCAAGATGCCAAAGTTATTCTTGCTTTTAGATCCTTTACTCTTTTTAGTTCTTTTTCCTATACTGTCTGCCTCCTCTTTTCAAATAGCTGGCTTCCCTCAAATAATCCCTTTTCATATTGTTTCCACTCTTTATAAAGTCACTTATTCCCCTCTTCTCTTGAATTTACATCACCTTGTTTTATTTTTCTCTGTAGCTCTATAGCTCGCTGAAATTATTTGTATGCCATCTTCTGTTGCCTCGTAGAATAGCTTAAAGCCTCATGAGGACTTGGACCTGGTCTGTTCTGGTTACCACTGTACTCTGGAGGGTCACTACCCTAGTGCATATATTAGGTATAAACAGACAGTTACTGAAAACATGAATGAATTTAAAAATGAGGACATCATTTGAAAAGAAAAAAGTTTTAGAGCCATGATACTGCTTTTTAACAGAAAAAGGAAAAACACAAGAATAGAAGAATGTAATGTACTTGAACCAAAATATGGGCACCAGATTATTATAAGGCATTTGTTGTTGGATCCAAGAAAGGATATCACACACTAGTGACCTAAGGGTGTTAGAGCAAGAGTTTGAAAGAACAGTGAGGATTTAGCTAAAAATAAAACCTTAGCTGTCATTGTGTGACCTCCGTAGTTGAGGCCTAGAAAACGAGAGAGTAAATGATAGTCTGCCACTGTTCTGCCTCAGTTCTTTAACATGGACCTTCAAATTCCCCTCACATTTTCCCTGTGCACTAGGTGGAAACCAGGACCTGGGGTATAGACCAGGGTTGGGTAAACTACAGCCACAAGCCAAATGCAGC
The DNA here is from genome assembly GCF_042477335.2 of Ovis canadensis. NCBI lineage: Eukaryota > Metazoa > Chordata > Mammalia > Artiodactyla > Bovidae > Ovis > Ovis canadensis. The sequence continues at coordinate 84,228,970 of NC_091249.1, forward strand.
CTGAATGCCACCTGCTTTTGTACAGCCTGCAAGCTAAGAATGGTTTTTGCATTTCTAAACCATTGGAAGTAAAATCAAAAGAGAAGTAATATTTCAGGACACATGAAAATTATGTGAGATTCAGGTTTCAGTACCCATCAATAAAATTTTATTGTGATACCATCACCCTTATTTGCTGATACATTGTCTGTGCTTGCTTTCATGCTGCAATAGCAGTGTTCAGTAGTTGTAACAGTCTGTCCCACAAAGCCTGACATCTTCACTACCTGCCCTTTACAGAAAAAGTTTGCTGAACCTAGGTATAACCTTTAACAAATAACTTTTCTTACGGAGCCACGGAGAATGATTATTGAGGAAACTTGATATAACTGAGGGTGTATGGGACCTTTTCCTCATGGTAACAGTTACTTCTTCCCCTTTTACAGCAATTCAGTTAAACCCCAGCTATATCAGGGCAATACTGAGGAGAGCAGAGTTGTATGAGAAAACTGACAAGCTGGATGAAGCCCTGGAAGACTATAAATCCATATTAGAAAAAGACCCATCAGTACATCAAGCAAGAGAAGCTTGCATGGTAAACTTGATTTTTTACAAAAATATTTTCTATTCCTTGTGTTACTAGTCATTGAATCTTAAATAATCTTTTGAGACACAACTACATGCCATTTCTATGCTTTTGAGAAGCTTATTGGAAGGAATATGCAGGAGATAGAGCTTTGAAGTGGTGGCTGCAACACATTGCGCCCTGTACTATTCAATCTTCATTCTAAAACTGTTGTCTTGTATAAACCTTTGACCTCTAGGGTTAACAAGAACCTTCTTTTGTTGCTGGACTAGGGAAACCTTGTCTGCTTATAGGTGTACAGTTTAGTCGAGAGTGAGCCTTAATATTATAGATAATAAATTTCTGGTTTTCTTTTCCTTACTCAGTCACCAAGGTTCTACTCGTTGTCATATGTGCAGAACATTTCTAGTTGAAAATATCCTAATCTTTTTATCCCTCTTAAAATGACTCTAGTTCTTGTCCGTGTCACTAAAAATCCTTTTCCTTCTAAATGTCATATTTTTATGTCAGTAGTAAATTAAAACTAAATAGTACTTGTTTTCCTCTCTTTAAAAATAACTATGTTTGTGCCTTTACCTTTATCATCACTCTCTATCTGCAATGCATAGAGTAATGTGTACTCTTAAGGATTTGCTGCAAAATTGGATGTGTGTCTCACTGCCCCAAAATAATAGGTGTTCAAATAAGTTCGACTCACACCGGCTTTAGCTAACCAGGTTTCTTGATTGCCGGACTTTTCAGAGGGCATTAGAATGGGAGGTCTGTCCTGAACCCAGTATGTAGCAGAGATGGCAGGAGCCAGAGAGCTACAGGCGTCTTTTATTTAGCCAGACTTTTTGGTTTTGTTTTTTTAATTGAGGCTAGTTACCAACATTTTAAAATGGAAAGAATTTTTAAATGGATAAACTTTTATCCATTTCAAGTGGATAAAATTAAACGGGTAAAAATCTAAGTCGGGCTCCTTTTGAAAATTGGAAAATGTGGACATGCTGGCTGCTCCTTGAACTCGCACATGCTGGCGTGGGGCTGGAGTGCTCTGATTACATGGCTGAGCACACCAGTGTTATTGCCTTACACCCGGTCGGTCCATTACTTATTTACGTTTCCTGTCAGTCCCGAGGGCATCTGAGCCCCTACTCCACAGGCTCTCCTATTTAGTTCATTTGTTTTTCCACCAGGCAGACCTGAGAAATGTTGACTCATCTCCCTGCATTCATATCAATATCCTAGGTAGTTTGGGTTTTGTTTTGCTTTGTTTTTATACCCACTTGAGGTGAGTTCCTTCGGTCACAACAGGTCTTTTATTTACCTAGAAATGGAGCAATCGGAGAAAAGTTCATTTGGGTAATTAAAATACGTATGTAATTTGAAAGCAGTTTTAATCCTTTATCTGACTTTTAACGTATCTGAATGGTGTTAGGATTAACTTAAATTGGACATGAGGAAAGGGAATAGAGTACTTAAAATCTTGGCTAAATTCATGGTGGCCTTTATCCTTGTCAAATTAAGTGTTAAGACAAAGGGAGCCTTTTATTAAAGCTTGCTGTTATAGGCGTAAAGAATTTATTTTATCTTGAATTATTGCAACAGAGTTAATACTGGAATTGCAGAGTGTGTGGGGGCAACTCCGGAGCTAACAGTGCCCAGAGCAGACCTGCGGCTCTCAGCTGGAGGCGGTCTGGTTCCGGGGGACATTGGCTACGTGTGGGGCCGCTCTGTCATGGTGGGGAGGGTCCTGTTGGCATCGCTGAAGGCCGTGGGTGCTTTGACCACTGCACTGTGCACAGGGCAGCCCCAAGAGCAAACTGCCCCGTCCAGACTCAGTAGTGCCAGGTTGAAAAGCCCTAAGCTGGATGATCATTTCGGAATATCTCATATCAATCTGATGCTTTCTCAACAATTAAGTTACATAAAGAAAGGACCTCAAGTTAAAAAATACAAGTGAGCAGAAAATATATATAAATATCAGCCATTATACCGCTGAATATACTACTGTAAACGTATGATGTTTATCCTTTCAGATATTGTGTGTGTGTGTATGTGTATGTGTATTTTTCACCAAATTTTTATCGAGGCCCTCCTGAGTCCACTCCAGTGATCCAGGAACTGTGTATAGCATTGAACCAAACAAAACTCCTGTCTCTGTAGTGCCCCCACAGAGAAATATTTGGGATTTTTCTATAGTTAGTGGGATCATATATGTGTGCTTTAACCTGATCTCATTTTCACACAAGGTTTGTAAAAATGTTTCTCAAGTTCAAAATAAAGCCAAAAGATTTTCACAACCCTTGTTTTGGTGCTTTTTCCCTCAGAGATTACCTAAGCAAATTGAAGAACGGAATGAAAGACTGAAGGAAGAGATGTTAGGTAAGTCTGCCTCCCTTAGCTTCTCTTTACCATAAATAGCTCAGCTGGGGGATGCGGCCATCCGTCCTCTTATTCATCAGAGGAGAACTCAACAGTTGGAAACAGCTTTGAGGCCCTTCTGTGGTTCAGAACCAGCACCTTGGGGCTTGTGAGTTATTACTCAGTTTTGACTCTAAAGGACCAGTGTGGTTTAGAGTGGATATCAGCTTTTCAAAAACTAAACTTCCATTTTGCTTTTATTTTTTTGGTAAGTTTTCCTGCCTTCAAAATGCAAACATAATTAACGCCCAACCCTGGGGGTGCCACCAACCTCTCTTTCAGATCATCAGTTTCATAAAAACAGTTGAGTTTGTTCACTGAGGAAACAACTTCAGTTTTTAAGTTCATTAGGATGCAATCAGTACAAGCCAGTACCCTGTGAAAACCAAGGGGATTTTTGTTTTGAAAATAACGTTCAGAGACCCTTTAGTATTTGAGAAGACGTGAGAGGGTAAGAATTAGTAGTAAATGGGAAGAGGGGAAAAAACTGTGTGGGTGGAGTCAGGGGAAATGGTTTCATTTGACCCATGTTTTAGTTAGTTCTCACATTGGCCAAACCGTGTTTATGGTTGGGATTAGAGGGCTTGTCGTCGTAAACAGTCTGCTTGACCAAGAGGAGTAAAGGTTCCTGGACAGAGACCTGCCCACCATAATCTGCTTATAACCTGTGTGATAGTTGTCTATTCATGACCTCCTGTATGTTTTCCTTATGAAGAATCTATATCATGAATTGCAGTCGCATGGGCCAAAAGGAAAGATCACTTAAAATATATTGAGCCTGGCCATTTATGGCCTTTAGGCATCAGTATCAGAGAATAAGACAAATTTCCCAAAAGATCACTGACAGAGTTGATTGAGGAGAAACTACTGACCTAGTAAATCCAAGTGTGGGCCCTGCTGGGTGGACTCAGACTCCTAGGAGAGCTGCTTCAGACATGGGCAGATCTGTGGAGCCTTCCTCATTTCTTCCAAAATTGGCTTTTTCTCTAATTTACATTTTTAATCAAATTTGACATCACGTTTGAGCCAAAAAGTTATTTTGAAGGTACTTTTTCTTCAAAGAAGGAAGAAAAGAGTATTCCTCACCTGTTCACAATGATTATTTATTTTAGCAAAAAATAATTCACAATGATTATTTTATTTGCATTTAGCTGAGCTGGATTTTGTGCTGAAAGAGAAGACTTGGTGAGTGACTGTACTGGTCACTTAGGCACTGATCTCTGGGTCCACTGTGTTTAAATCACCATGAAACAATAAATGGATAGATATAAACTGAATCTTACTGCCATTGTCGGTTCCAGACGGAATTAAGTTCCGTCTGTCCTTGTCACTCAGTTCTCATAAGCGGATGTTTCTTGTCTTGTGGTTTTGGCAGTTACTTATGTTGTTCCTTTCATGAACAACTTAGGTCGCTTGGTAAATCATACGTCAGTTTGTTGTTACACATCAGTAGTCTGAATGACCAGACTCCTTTATTTTCTTCATGAATATTATGATAGTGAATAAAATACTGCCTCTTGGTATCATCTCCCATAGGAGAGCCTTAAAGGGAGAAGTCACTCTCAGCATTGTATGAGCTTCCTGGTGTGTTCCTTCCTCATTACAGATGAACTAGTTTGGATTCGTGCACTTTGAGATCCTTGGAGGCTGGTCTCCAGATGCGCAGAGCCACATCACTTACTCAGAAGCCCTGTGCAGGCTTTTTGCAGTGGACTGCATGACTTTTAGTTTGTTCAGTACTCTTGATTTTCTTTTCCTTTTCTCTCTGTAACTTGACTTCCTTTTTGTTGGAAATGTACCCCCCTCCTTTGGAAAAAAATTCTAATTGAAACTATGAGTGGGCAGAACATACTTGCTCCTCACTTCTTAGCCTGTCATTTGTAAATGTCATCCTTAGAACAGGAGTGGCCACTGGTAATAGTGCCACAGTCCTTGCCAGAGAAGATGATTGTGCTGACGTTAGATTAGAGGAAAGGGGTCAGTCACTGGAGTGTTTACTTGTTTGCCCTCTTCTCTTCTCTGGGAAGACAGCCCTCCCTGTTGTAGCCAGGGAACATAAGGTTTAAAAGGACTGCAGGGTATAGTCAGTGGTTTGATGAGGTGGGAAAGATGCCCTGGACAGAGCATCTAGCTTCTGTTCCACTCATTCCAGATGATCTGTCTTCCCACCTCACCTGAGAGTCTGTCCTGACCTGGAAAACCTAGAGCTGGGCATGAAACTCATTGACTCCCTCAAAGGTCAAGAGCCGTGGGTGAGGTGTTGCCCCAGTGACCCTGCCTTTCTTTCACTAGCTTCCAGCTGCTCGGCACACACGGGGGCCTTGTTCGCCATCCAGTCCAGCTTTCCACTTGTACCGTCCCCTCCTTCCACCTTCTTGGAACATGTTACCAGTCCCCTGAGTCCTGAAGTTACTCAGGTGTTCGCTCCTGTCCACTAGCATCCTAAAGAGTGTGCCATTTGTGAACTAAATTAAGAACACCACCTTGTATGGTCCATGTTAAAAAGTGAGATGTGGAGCTGGAGGTAACTTGTTCATGTCATTGTAAGGGTTCTTTTGACTCTTCCTTAGCATTAGGAGCTTCTGTGCAAGTGATTCAGGTTCCTAGAATCTGGTCGCTCCCTCGCCTGTTACTGTCCCTGAAAGCTGCTGCAGCCATGCTCCTTTCCCACATTTTTCTTCCTGCTGCACTCCCTAGTCCTTAGCTCAGACTGTGCACTTGCCGTGCGGTGGGTCTGGCCAGCAGAGAGTCTCAGCCAGCTCACGTTGCTGTTGCCCCTCAGTAGGGAGGGCCAGTTTGGGGTTTCAGTGCCCTCCCTGCCTTTTGCCTCATTTCCTGGTTGCTATTCCCATTGCTCCTCCTCTCGAGAGAATCACTCCTGCTGCTTTGATAGTTCTTGGTAGGGAACTAACTTCCACTTTCACCCAGGAGCTAATATATAAGCATTTGAATTGGGTGTAAGTTTTATTTTCTGTATTCTGTGCTGTCTCTTAATTTGCCTTTTGCTCAGAGGACATTAGGAGTCAGCTGCGCGGCTTAGTTTCCTGTCTCAGAAGAGGAAATGCAGTGTCAGGATTCACTTGTGTGCAGTCTGGTTCTCCTAATAGAGGATCTATTCCACGAGGCCCAGACCTCAGTGATCCTGAGAAGGTGAAAACAAACGGTCTTCCTGCCTCTCCTGACAGTAAGCTGACTACTGCACAGTCACTGCCTCCAAAGAGAAGTGAGGTATAACAAGTCAGTTGGTTTATCGTAATACAGTGTTGCTTGCAGACACAGAAGTTTAATATTTATCAGAACTGGGTCCAGTGCCAAGCCTTGATCTCTAGTCATAAGTGTTCTTGTCTGAGCCCAAGCACTGTTGGACTCTTCTCTTTGCCATGGGATCTGGTCTGAGAGATGAGACCCTTACAGTTAAGGACATGTGGACACATTCAGGCTGAGTGGGTGGTACCAGGTTTGCTGCAAGTGCAAAGAAGGGAACCTGATTGATTACTGCCCAGATAAGGGGCGGGTGAAATCTGGCAGCCAGTGGAGAGTGTGGGAGATGGGCCAGATGGCAGATGGTCCTGTCTGGGGTCTGCAGAAGCTGCTTGAGTCTCTGAGAGCCCAGCCTGACTGAGCAGCAGCAGGAAGTCTGTGAGCATGTGATCGTGTACACAGCTGAAAGCTTGCTCTCGCTGAAGGTGCTTCTCTACCACCATCGTAAACAGGGTGAATTGGGCAGACACCACAACTTGGTTCTACCTTAATGTTGGGCTCTGTTTCCTAATGTCCCCATTGGTCCTACGCTGATTTTAGAGCTTGAACTGTAGCTGATTTACAAAGGTGGCTCAGCAGAAGAAAAAAAAAACCTGCAGTGCAGAAGAGGCAGGTTCTGTCCCTGGGTTGCAAAGATTCCCTGGAGAAGGAAATGGCAACTCACTCCAGTATTCTTGCCTGGAGAATTCCACGGACAGAAGGGCCTGGCAGGCTATAGTCCATGGGGTCGCAAAGAGTCGGACACGACAACTAAACAAACCATCAGCACCATTGTGTTAGTTTCAGGTATACAGCGTAGTGATTCGGTATTTTTGCAGATTATACACCATTTGAAGTTTTTACAAGATAAGGGGTATAATTCCCAGTGTATCTTTTTGCTTATCTATTGTATATATAGTAGTTTGTGTCTTTTATTTCCATATCCCTAATTTCAGAGCTTCTTTACCCGACAGCATAGACATCAGCTGTTTGTTCAGTGAATAAATGGCCTCTTTCCTGTAATGTTGCACTAGCTCTCTGTCAGAACCTTTGGGTTTATTCTTCACTTTGCCGCACAGCATTATTAACACTGAAAGCTATTCTCCAACTATCAGTGGCCTTGGCCGCACCCTCCTGCCTTCCTTTCAGTCCTATGGACTCGCCGCCCTCCTGTGCCCACCTGTCTCCTGTTTTCGCCTGCACTGCCTACTCCCTCTGTCTCAGACCATTGCAGTCCGCCTGTCCTTGGCGACTGAAATGCAGATTCACATACACTGCTCTGCCGGGTCCCCCCCTTCCTGCCCAAGCTGGAGGGGATCATCTGCTTACTGACTCTCACAGCATTTTACATCTCGACTCCATGTGCACTGGCTTGTGTGTGTGTGTGTGTGCTTTTCCATCAGACCTAACCTTATTTTGGTATAAAGACAAGGTCATGTATCTTTGCATCCCCCACTGCACATACGTACTTGGTACATGTTGGTTAATTCAAGTCAGGTAACCTCAGGTCTTCTCTTACATGGAGACTGTTTAGCCATGTGTCTTTATTATGTGTCTGGTACCTGCCAGGGACTTTATGTGCGTTATCTGTTTGGCAGCCAGGCTTCCCATCTTCTGTTCTGCTGTTCTGGTGGTAATAGTCAAGCTGTTGTGGAATGTTATGAGGGCAGAGATATGAGAATAAAAGGAAAAAGTGATGCCACGTGTGTTAGGTTGGGACCTTGGAGAAACAGAAGCAAAGATTGGATTAGAAATATGAGGGGTTTATTGGAGGGAGCACCTGCAAGGGGAAGTGAGCAGAAACAGGGAACTGGACGTGACTGGGATCCCATCAGGTCCCTGAGAGGAGTAGGGACCTGGGTCAGAGAAGTCCTGCCCTGCAGGTTAGTCCCAGGGACACTTCAGCAAAGCCACTGGGGAGCCAACACCGCCTGTCACAGGGGCCCCTGCTCTGTCCTGCAGGGCTGTCACTGACTGAACAGCCGTGGGACCTGCGACCTTGGCGTGGAGGCGCCCTGCATCCAGAGAAGTGTGTGTTCTGGCTGCCACTCAGTGGAGTAAGCCAGGCCGAGGTCCCCAGCTCCTTGTGGTACAGGCACTTCGGCCTGATGGGCAAAGCGAGGGCCAGTGCACGGCCCCTGCTCCGCTCTGTCCTCAGTGTGCATGCTCGTGCCCTGGCTTCACTGCCGTCTCCAAGGCACAGGGGCCTCCTCACCGCCTTCAGCACCTGCTCCCATCCTTCTGAGCCTCTGCCCTCCTGAAACGCCTGCCTCACACCCCTGCGCGGGCCTGGGGGCTCCTCTGCACTCTCCCCAATCTGTGTCTGCCTGCTAGACTGTGAGAATCTCAGAAGTTACACCAGAGTAACTCGTACTTTTTAGATCCCAGTGCCTCCTGTAGTGGACACCAGATAATACACGCATTTGCCCTGGAGACTGTTGTTCTGGCCGTGGACATGGCCATGCCGTGATCCCTTCCCCCGGGTGGTGGCCCCAGGCTTGGGACAGGCACCTCCTTGCTTCACTCACTCTGTGTCAGAGGAGCCAAGGATTGTGCCAGCAGTGACATTTTATTGGGCTTCTTTAAATGTTTGGTTCCCTCCCTGTCCTCTTTCTTCAGTCGCAAGACAGACAAACTGCCAGCGTTCTGGCTGACTCGTGCTCTCCTGGGGAGGCCCTGTCTTTCCTGGCTTCCTATTCACACATCCGTCTCCTGCCCCACACGGGGCCTCTCTGTGCTGCCCCCGGCGCGCAGGGACAAGGCCTGTGCAATGACTCTCCCTCCATCAGCAGCACTGAGCACGTGTGTTCGGATTTGGGAAGCCTGTCTGGAGAGTGGTCAGTCTGGGTTTCTGTGAATATGGTGAGCATTTCCTGGGGCTAAATCTCAGACTGACTCCAAAAGTTCTTTCCAAGAGTTCCCAGGAAAGGCCTTGGCATTTAAAGGCATGCATCTTTAAGTTCTTTACCTGGGATTTATTTCAAAGGGGGAGATCTCAGAGCAGCAAAGCTGCCAACAAGGACAGCAAGGTGAGAAGGAACCTGTACCTCTGATGAGCAGGGGTTTCTTTCTCTTTTACCCTCCTCCTCCTCTCCACTGGAAGCAGACCTGCAAGAAAAATTAGAACAGTTTAGAAATGATTGAAATGCGTATTTACCCATCCTAGCCAAGATTTTCCGAAACACCCTCGTTTCAGATATTCATCCTGTTGCCCCCCAAATCCCAGTCTCCCAAATGTCCTGGAAACTCCTACTTGTGTATAAGCTCCATGTCCCCCTTACATGGAGAATCAACATAAAAATCCATGGTTATGCTGTGTGTGTGTTCATTTGACTTTATGACATGAACTCACCTTGTGATTGACAAAGCCCGAAACTCAGGGAGGGAAACTAGGCTGTTGAGGTTGATGGAGCTATGCAGGAGAGCAAGATCTCCCGTTTCCCCAGAAATGATGAGTTTGGTTTGGAAGCTGAGACTTGACTTGGAAAAGCAGGAGGCTCTTGAGTTTCAACCTCAGGTTCAGTAGAAATCTGCTGAGTGGAATTAGATTCAGCAAGTGGTTCTGCTGTTTCATGGAGAACAGACTCGGAGGCGCCTCGGCCCTCCCCGCCAGGCTTGGCCTTCAGTCCCTGGGGCAGCAGCTCATCACTCAGCCCAGAGAGCCTGTCCCCTAGGGATTCTGGCCAGTGTGGCCAAGAAGTTTTGCTGTCCCAGTGGGGGCCCCTTGTGCTCATCTGTGCAAGCGATGGCTTAGGTGGATAGCACCGAAATGACTGCTCTGCTGTTGGTACACTGGGGGCTGAGGGTTTCATAATTTTAAAAGCAGGAGTTTAACTGCAGAGGAATACTCTATTTTGTAGTCAGATAGGAAGGCAGTTGGAATCTCCTGCTTCTGCCAACTCCCTGTTTTTACTGGACTTTTTGCTTTTACGTTGCAGGTAAACTAAAAGATCTTGGGAACTTGGTTCTCCGGCCTTTTGGACTCTCCACAGAGAATTTCCAGATCAAACAGGATTCCTCTACTGGCTCCTACTCCATCAATTTTGTTCAAAATCCAAATAACAACAGATAACAAAGATAACAATAGCTTTTAAAGCTGGCTTGGAAATTGTATGCTGCTTGGATTAGCAAGGGGAAAGGCCCTGCCAGTGTTTAACTTCTAAAAGCATCTGATCTCAGAGACAGGCTGTCTCGTAGAGCCCAGCGCTCCCTTCTCCCCCTTGTTTTACGATCAGGGTGAAACGCACTTCCTGATACAGTGAGCCTAATTTGATTTCCATTTTACGGTGGTGTCTGTGCTGCTGTTGCCCCGGTTCCGGCTGTCCTTTGTTTTGTCCAGGAGAAAGCCTGCTTATCGAGACTTGCCTCCCTGAGCTCCATAAACACAAACCCAGCTGGAGTCTCCTGGGCTGAGCAAACCTGCTGGGCAGAGACCCCCCGGCCATGCGTGATGGGGTCCCCGCCTGCTGTCCCCTCACCCCGATCGCACACACTGCCCTGCGTGGGCTCCAGCATCTCCTGGTTTCCTCTGGTAATAAATGCTTTCTGTGACAGTCTGAGCTGGGTTGTGAATTTTGTCCCCAAAATAACAGCTAGAGCAGAAGGCATCCTGGCTGTAGGAGGCAGTGTTGATTTCGAGCAGTGTTACTGGAGTCCAGTCCTCCCAGAGCCTTAGCTGCTACCTTGAAGACAATCTGGAGGAGCTGAGCGTCCACCATGTACTAAGATTCAGAAACCCCACCTCACAAGCTGTCTTAGGCCTCTCCAGGTTTGTACAGATGCTTATGAAATCAGTGTTTTTGACCAAGTAACCAGTCTTAGTGATTTCAACTTAAAATAACTTCATTTAGGAATGCTGGTATGTGAATCCCAGAACAAAACCGTATTCTTTTAGATTCCATGAACCCAGAAGTTTCAAAGGTAGTTTTCTAATCCTCGGTGCTGTTAAAAAGCTTTTGATTGTTATGGTTTAAGTGTTAAAAGTGGTGACATTCAGGTTTCATGTTAGAAGTGAAGTACACGTATAATTCTGTAAGTGACATGCAGTAAGCATGCTCCCAGTGTTAAGAACTGTGCTGTTTTGATCAGTTCCTCAGAGCCTCTTAGCGTGTGCTGTTAGGCAGTGGGATGGTCTGCTGTATACACTCTGTGGCTCCCAGGTTTTCTGGCAGGGGCAGCATGAGCGACCTTAGCTCCCCAACCAGGGGTTGAACCCAAGCCCCCTGAGGTGGAAGCACTGGAGCCCCAGGGAAGCCCTGTCTCCTAGATGGAGATCACATTCTTCATGCAGTTTATAAGGGGGAAGGGGAGAAGGGAAAAGAATGTGGTTCATTTTGCTTTGCTGTCTTTATGATAAATCTGGCGTCTAATTTCTCCCAGAAGGTGTGTGAGAAATCACACACGTAGCACAGAAACCTTGGCTGAAAGCTGCATGGTCCAGCTGGCGGCGGCACGTGCTCCCCGTGCAGCAGTGCCCTACAGGCCAGCACTCCACTGACCTCTTGATCTCAGCACTACTCCACGCTCAGACTATGTAAGGAGGGGACCTCCCTGGCAGTCCTATGGTTAAGACTCCACGCTTCCACTGCAAGAGGCATGGGTTCAGTCCCTGGTCAGGGAACTAAGATCCCACGTGCCACACCATGCTGCCAAAAAAATAAAGGAAAAAAAAATTCAAAGAGCACTTTATGTGGACTAATCTCTTGATGTTTATCAATATTTGCATAGAAGTTAAAATAGAAATTTTAAAAATATTCCTTTAAAATAAAATTTATTTTTTATTAGTAAGTTATTTCATAACCACTATGAAAAGTTTTGACCTCGTAGACACCTGAAAGGGTCCCAGGAACCCTTGGGGTGCCTTGGACCACCTTAAAAGTCGTTTTTTTCAGATTATGGTGGCCTGTATTTACTTCATGATATAAGATGTATGATTTAAAAGTCTGTGATGCTTTTGTCACCCCACAAAAAAGGTATACCAGAATAGATTTCTAGAATTTCCTTGAAGACTCAAACACATTTTTAAAAGTGTTACTTATTCCTTATCTGCCTCCATGAATAGACCGTGAGCTTCTGGAAGGTAAGGGCCATATTTATCTTCTTAATAGCACCTACTGCTTTACTAGAAACTTAGTAAACTGGTGTTAAAGGATATTCCGTAAGAAGTGGCCTCAGTGCAAACGATCATTCAGTCCAGACGTCTCTAGGTTCTGTGGCCTGCCTTTCTTTAATTAGTACCTGTGTTGGTTGGTTGGTTTTGTTTTTGCAGCTTAAAAAGACATTTGTAGAGTCCCTTAAGGCCAGTCAAGCCCATGTTGTACAGCCACGTAGAATATCCTCAGATGGTGATCATTCACCCTGGCCTGTAAACATAATGCCTCCCGATTTTTATATTTTCATTTCTGCATCTTGGATATTTACAAGGCTTTGTCTTGAGACTTTCAGAAATCCCCAGCTGGTCCTCTGGTTTTATGCTCCCCTCCATCTTCCAGGTCACCTTATGTTCTCTATTTCTGTGTCCACAGTCTCAGCCACCTCCTGGTTCTCACGTGAGCAGCTTTTTCATACATTGGAGCCTCTGCAGTAGGCTTACCCAGGGCCTGGCTCTGTTACAGTCACACTTGCTTGGTAGTTTTTTTGTGCAGTGTACTGTGGATTTAGTTCATTTTGCGCACACATCATGGATCCGAAGTATGGTTAAATCCTATTCTTAATATCCAACTCTTTCCTAAGAACTCCTTTTCTACGTTTCCCTTCCATCACAAGCACTGCAGCTGGGTTTTTTCCCTATCCTTTTGCTCCTTGTCTGACCCACTGGCCAGATACCGTAACTTATCATGCTTACTGGACTAAAGAATGTTATCACATGCCGAGGTGCTGAGGCAGGGAGTGGCCGAGGCTGCTCAGTTATGACCTGAACGCTGCAGCACTGGGCCTGTGTTTGAGCTGCAGGAAGATGACAAGACCTCACACACTGGACCTCCAGAGCTTCTCAGGTAGAGTCAAAGGTGTGAGTGTTTGTTTAGTCCTACAACACTTTGTGTAGTTGAAGATAGAGAACTGTTTGAGGAAATGTGGCTGGGCCTGGTGATTATTTCTGGTGCTCCTTGATCTCTGTGCTGGTGTCCGAGCCTGTTGCTGAGTGTCTCACAGCTCTCAATCCAGACTGCTTTAGGAAGAGGCACAGGGACTTTATGGAGGCATGTTACTGTCAGGTTGGACTGGCATGGAATGGGGAGCTGGCGCTTGCTGTTAAATCTAAGCCTGATTAGAAGGTGTATTCGGAAGGTTATCTGTTCCCAAGAGCTAATGAGCAGACCTGCAAATTGCCTTAGAACCGGTTTAGCAAAACTTGGAATGTCAAAGGGGAAGGCTATGATAGGAGGCCAAGGAGGATGGAAAGAAGTTAATAGCTGCTTTAATCTTGAGAAGGATCTTTAAAGCACAGGACCCAATAACCTTCCAAGACTAGAGTGTAAACCTGAGACACCACACCGGACAGGAGCCACCAGCAGCTTAAACTCATTTCCTCCTCAGCTCTGTGTGTACGCTCCCCGGTGGGAAAGGAGGGCCCTTGGCTGCCAGAGCTCAGTCTCGCTGGGCCTGCAGCCCAGGGGTCACTGCCAGCCCACAGTTCTGTCCATGGTACTCTCTGATCACTTCCGCTTCTGACCCTGCCTTACTTATTAAGGCACTGAAATCTCCCTGTAATCCTCCTATGGGTGTATACTGTGTACCTGATAACACATTCCCACACCCTAGGAAAAATCTCCTGGAAGCAGTTTCAGTGAGATGTTCCTCATCCTTTGCAGCCTACCCCTCTCTGCACTTCAGTAGTAAGCAGCTTAGTCCTTCTATCATCTGGATTTCCTTTAGAAAAGGAAGCACTGATACGTGAACATTCCACCAGAAGTGGCTGGAAATTCTTTCTTCAGGGAAGCTCACAGCTAATACAGAGAATGGCAGTTTCCAGTCACTATCTGTTGTCTGGAGAGCAGCCTTGACCTCACACTAGACCGAGTCCATTAGTACTGCTGAGAATGAGAAATGGGTTACTTGCTACCAGCCAGCCCATAGAGTATCAGGGTGACTGCTTAAGAACTTCCAAAGGGCAATCAAGGAAACTAATGAGGTTAGTTTATGAAAATTAGTGAGGATGTCCTTGTATTTCAGAGTATCAAAAATTTCAGTCTTCCTGTGAGTAATTTAAGGTAAAGATGGGTACATGGGGTTTATTTCTTATTCTAGTCTGCCTTTACAGATGTTTGCAATGTTCTAGGATTTTAAAAAATACTCCATTTTCTTCTAATTTCTCAACCCTCTGAGGGCTGCAAGCTAGGAATAAACTCTTGAGAATTTCCATTGGCCAGACTAGAATTAGACTCCCTACAGCTTCCTTTCACATTTCCTCCCGCCTTAGCTAAAGCACGGCAAAGCCTGTCACCCCACTGCCAGGGTAGCCCACAGCTAATAATCCGTGGTTAAGATTGAGTCCCAGCTGCTAGTTCTACTTTGCTTAAACAAAAAAAATACAGCCTACCCAGATGCAACCCCAAGTCAGGCACTGGGGCTCCTCCAAACATGTCATGATGGACAGCTGTGAAGGGAATCAACCCAGATGCTCTTCAGGAAGCCTTTAGTTCCACGTGTGAGGAGCCAGATCTGCAGACAGTGGAACCTCCTAGTACCAGGTGGAATTCTGTGCCAGCGGAGGTCCACATCTGACACCCCACCCCATCACAGCAGGCACACTCCCCTCCAAGTCAGAAACCAGCAAGCATGAACGTCATCAAGCAAACTAAAGACTAGGAGGCCAGGGTTGGGAAGTGAGGGAACAGTGTGAGATGGGAACATGTTTACATTTCAAAGGATGGAGGCTTTGGAGGACTATCTGGTACTTGGTCTCAAGGACACAGGACCGTTGTGTAGGTATAGTTTGGCTGCCCAGAACAGATAAGCTATCTGCAGCGCTACCTCAGGGAGTTAGCTGGGAAACAAAGTCTTATTTCGAAGAGCCCTGTGACTGACTGGATTCTCAGTCGGCTCCAAGGCCAGGAGGCAGCTTTTGCAGCCGCTCCCTTTCTGTCGGCATGAAAGCAGCTCTGTGGAAGCGCGTTCTGCAAGGTTGCTTTGTGTCTCACTGAAGCCCCTGGCCCTGCGTTTCTAGGGCAGGGACACATCAGGTTCCTCTTAACCGCAGGGCACTGCCCATTGCTGAATCCGTTTGCCTCCATTAGATTACAGGTGTGGGTGGTCTGCTCAATATCCACAGGTGTCAGGCACTGGGCACAGGCAGAATTCAGAAAAGGATTATTCCCTGAGTGAACTATTCTATAGAGTTCCTGATGTCACCTGTGTTTTGGCCTTGGCTGAATAGGAACTCAAGCTAGTTGAGTGAGACACCTATTTTCCATACCTCATCTTGGCCAGTGTGGCCACTAAGTGATTCTTCTGTCAATAAGGTAACTGATAGAACTAAGATTAAAATCCATGTCTCTACTGAGTAAAGCAGGTTATTCTGTACTACAGGCAGATTCTTTCCTGACTGAGCTACAAGGGAAGTGCCTGTTCAGACAAGCATCATCCGAATATCACCCACTCACTTTGCCTCCTGTATGTGAGGTTGCTTCTAAAACCGTGCTCCACAATGCAATGAAGGGCTAATCCTAGAAGTATTAACTCTTTAGGACAGTGACCTAGCCACTGGTTTAGCCAGCTCTTTCTTCCTCTGGCACAGAATGCCTGAGTTGTATTCTTCCATCCCAAGGTCATCACCCTTTGATATCGAAGCAAAGGCCATGAAACTTCTTTGTGAATAAGCAAAGATTTGGCAGGGTGCTATTCACCAGAGAAAAGTATGCTTAAGAAACACTTACAGTATACTCTCTTCAAAGCACTGAGGGAAGAATCATTACTTGAAAGAGCAGAAATGAGCTGTCATGTATAAAAGCAAGAAAACGGCTTACTTTTATGTGCAGTGACATGCCAGCATTCTCAGGGAGACACTCCAGTGGCTTCCTTCTTACACTCATTTAGGTAAACTGAAATGGGAGAATGTTTGTGGTTAAAGACTCTGTATATACTCTGGAATAACAGGCAGCCTTCTAAAGGATTGCTTTACTTAAAAAAAAAAAATTACCTGACTTTAGTTTCTGGATCAGCCTTAAAAAATCTCAGCTGTCTGATAGTTTTTAGGAAAAATTAGCCTCTGGACACCTGAGTGTTTCTGGTCAAACACTTGACCTCAGATTGGAGGTACTCAGCTTTTAAAGAAGCAACCGTTTATCCATAAGAGTAGAACTACTTGAAATTAAGACAAACCCAACAATAGATGTTTAGTTACATCCAGCTGTGAATGGTAGATTGTTTCTATCAGAAAACAGTAATGTTTGTGCACAAGTTCCTTATTAAGCTAGTTTCCCTTCCTCTATCCTTGGTCATAAAGACATCCCCATAAAATCTCCCAGGGATTAAAACTATGGGTGGTTCTCCTAAGGAAGCAGTGCTGCTTAAAAACAGCTTCCTAGAGAGCAAGTGGTTGAATCTTAACAGTTTAAAAATAATCTTTAAAACCTAACTAAGTAGTAAACAAATAGTTTTTAAATAACTAAATTTTAAAAAAATCAAGACTTTATTGAATATATGTTACACAACATTCTTTAACATTTAGGTCTCAGCATAGTTTAGATGAGAAACAATTGTTGTCATTCAAGTCTACAAAATGAAATAGGCTTGTGAAGATTTGAAATACAGATGAAGGCAGCATGAAGCAAAGCTTAAATATTAAGCAACTAAAGCAATGAAGGTGAAATAGCAAACATGGTATGTCTAGATTTTAAATACCACCAAGTTTCATTTTTTAAAAAATGAAAGTCTGATTTATAACAAACACCACTGAGAACTGTCATAAAAAATAGATACTTAAAACCTGATCTCTCCCAGTTCTTTTTGCCTTTATGTTACTTCCTCATCATTTCCATCACTCTGCAATTAGAAGTTTTGATTATGCAAAATCTGCTATGATCTGGGAGTTACCAGGTTCTTGAAATGAGCCTGAAGTGGTACTGCTGGGTTACGGATCTGAAAGAACAAGAGGGACCCCAGCCTAAGCTCTGGGCCAGAGCAGGGCGCCGCTTGTGTTTAGAGCTCCCTGCTGCTGCAGTTCCTGAGCTGACTCTTTCAGACTTGATCAAATGTACAATGACTTCATGATAAAAAATTTTCCATAAAGACAATCTTAGAATGGAATCAAGACTTTTAGTTACAGCGTGGTTAGGGTTGGCATTAAACTTGCTAGAAGCAAGACTGCCTACCTTTTCTAGAGTTGTAAAACAGATCCTAGCTGGTATAGTAAATGTTCTAAAACTTACCCAGAACTTTGTGTTAATCCTGAGTGTGGGGTTAATAAGTAATTCCAAACACATATAGTAAGATTATGCAGAGTTTGAGCACTGAAGGCAAATGCTCAGTTATCATTTATGTTGCTTCAAATGAATTTTGTATTTTTATTTTTGGCATTTTTTTCCTTTTGTATTAAGTAATCACTATGGATTATCTTTCTGGTTTAAAAAATAAATCAGTATTGCCACTAAAAAACTTCAGGTATATTATTAAAAGTACGGCACCATCAAATATAAAATGCCTTAAAAATGTAGTACTAACAAGTTCATCTGGTTTTCTCAATGTTGTCTCCATTCATTAAAAAAGAAAAAGTAAGATTTTTTATAATGTGTAATTTTCATAGATAAAACATTATGGTCTCTGTGAATAAGAATTCATACTTTATGCATGAAAACTTCACCATCTTTATGGTTCCTGCTGCTTGTCCCCCACTGGACACCTCTGAGGAATTCTTGCACTTAGAAAGAGGGGCTCTCTGTGGAGAGAGGTCAGTATCAAAATTCAGATATTATCACCTTTTGTGAACTTGATAAAATCAGTAAGGACAGGAAGAATAAAGCCTTTCCAGCTCAGCAGGATTAAGAACTAGTTCCTAGAGAGTATGTTTTCACTCCAAGATTGACAGCAGCCTGTCCACTTGGAGTCAGAATTTGAAAGTTAAGGATGTAGGTATGAAAATGTGCAGAAAATATTAAATACTGGTGGCAAATAAATACATCTTAATATGTTCTAACAAGCAAATGTATATTTAAGATAATATAGTCCTGCTTTATTAAAGAAAAGATCCAAATTTTCTTGGTGGGGTATAGGGACACTTTACCATCCTTTTAGTAGGATGTTAGATAATCTTTTCTGAGCTGATTAACAGTAAACCTTGGAGAAAGCAGTTTTAATATGAAAAATAATTCAGCATTTGTCATCATCCCGTGCCTTTTAGGCGTGTCCAAACTGTACTGAGAACTTCACGTTCAAAAGAAGGTACTGTCAGTGATTCTTCACACATAGAATTCAAGAGTTCTTTGCGTATTTCACATCACTTTCCTCCTCATCTCATGCATAATTTATTGCAATAGTTTTTTTTCAATAAAATATTCCCCTAATACCTTTTCTTCAGTTTAATATAGCACAATATGCACGTGCCTCTTTATAGACTGTTGGTTTTAACCACTGCCTGAACATTTACTTCTTAGTGCAGCTTTAAAAATCTGAGTCTCCAATTTCTTTCAGTCCTGATGGTCTGGTGTTCTCTGTCATTGTGGTACAGGTCCATGAAACCAGCAGCCTGCTAATGTCTTTGTGCTGAAATATAGTAAAGAAAAGGAAGAAAATGTAGTTAAGCACAAGTAGTATGATAAACATGATGTCCTTGTTTTTTTAAGCCCTATATAGACTGTGGAAGCACACCTGATTTTTTACTTAAAATCAACTAAATTTGACCAGTGTGCATTTTTTTGAGAAAACAACTTACTGCCACTGTAAGCCAGCAGAAGCATTCTTATTCTTTCTAAAGTATATCTGGCCAAATTCCACCACAAAGAAAATGGCTGTCACCGTCACACAGTCGATCTGCACTTGAGTGTATTTTTCAACACTTATTTGTGAATGTTTGCCTAATAAAAGGAGGATTTGGGCTTTGTTCTTTACGCTGCCATTTCATAAGTAACAATATAGAAGTTTGCAAGTCAGCTTTGCCGCTGTGGACCATGAAACACCAGCAGTCTTCCTCTAGCACAGACTACCTA
The DNA here is from genome assembly GCF_042477335.2 of Ovis canadensis. Taxonomy (NCBI): domain Eukaryota; kingdom Metazoa; phylum Chordata; class Mammalia; order Artiodactyla; family Bovidae; genus Ovis; species Ovis canadensis. Next base: position 84,248,323 of record NC_091249.1, read on the forward strand.
CAGGATTAAGAAGCAAATTTATATACAAAACCAGGTAAAAACTGCTGCAGATGACACTGTCTACACACATGTAAGAGCGAAACAGAGAGAGGGGTGGAGGACGCCTCCCAGGGTAGACACAGCACATCCAAGGCATCAGCAGTACTGCTTTGCAGCCAGAAGACAACTGGCCATTGACCACAGTGTCCTTGTTACACCAGCAGACCAGGTTTCCAGCAGAGCCACTCTGCACTGTACCTCCAACAGAAAGCCCGACTCTGAACAGAATATTTGTATAGGACAAGGCTTATCAAAAATCACTAAGGAGCATGACCAGAAGGCCCAACATTACAACCTCACTTTGATCCCAAGAAGTGGTACAATCCCATTGAAACCCTCTGCAGTTGCCCTTCCAACTTGGAAGCCTAAGTACCAGTAAGGGTTTAAGTTCCCAAGAGGTGAACTGTGGAGAGAATTATGATTTGTCAAATGTATTTTTAAACCAAAGATAGGGTATCTTCAGTGGAATAACAGACAAAGCAAAAAAGGGAAAAAGGAAAACCATCCCCATCCTTTCCGGTATTTGACTTCCAAACATTTCAGAGTAGGTGTAGTTCTCATTTTTTGATAGCACTCTTGATCTTATATAAACTTCCCAGTGCTGCCATGCTTCATTCACTTACTGGATCAAGGCTTATAAATTTCACAGGGCATTCTATCACATTTCTTCTCCAGCAATAGAAAGTTACTTCTAGCCATAAATACTGCACACATCAAAGCAACAGTAGTCCACGCTTACTAAAGCAATGGAATCATTAACATGGTTTTAAAATCTGACATTGAGCTAAGAAAAGTTTTTATTTTCTAAGACTATTACACTAATATAATACTAATAAATTTAGACTTATGGAAATTTGGAAGTAAATATCCCCATTTTATAAACTGAAAGAGAAAAAAAGGTAAAGAGCCAATTGTATATACACTTCTATTTATGACTCTCCCAATATTTGGCTTCAACCTTAGTGAGGCCTATTCAAGTCGGCAGGAAAGCCAAGGATTGAAGCTTACTATTCCTCCTATGGGAGATGAAGAAAACTGAAAATGCTATTTCCTCAAGGGATCACCAGTACCTAAGACTCCTATATAATATTTAGAGTCCAAAATATTCCAGCCACAATCTCTGATCCAAAATGTGCCATTCTGACCTGGTTTGCCAATTTCAGCTCATACACAATGATACAGCCCAGTTACAGCTCTTCACTAGCTTCAAACGGCAGAGTTAAGTGGCATTAATTCAAGGAAGCAAAGAAAAAAAAAAAGATCCTAAATTCAAAAGCAGCATGACAACGAAAATCCCTAAGCCCTTCCTGCCATACAAAAGCCCCGAAGAAGCTTTTTGTGCATTATCCAAGGAGGTTTTACTAAATGTGAAGAAACAGGTTACAGCTGTACTTCAGCATTATCTTTTGCCACCACGTTGAATTCTGACTTGCCTTATGTAAATGACAATGGTTTTGAGGTTGATTTAATTCACTAAGTGTATGTTCATATAGATACATATTCTTAATATATATATATTTAAGTAATGACTAAATAGTTAAATATAAAAGAGACAAAAGACTGAGAAAAGACAGCCCACTAGTTGACTTTCTGTGGAGCCTCAGTCACTACTTGACATAATTCTGCAACTGGACACCCAACTTCTCCCACCCTATGAGGTAACTCCTCTCCATTCATGGAGTGCTCCGGAAGCGGCTCTCTTTTTTTTTTAACACAAGTAATAGTGACTGAAAGCTATTTTCACTCACAGAAACTATCACCAATATGAGGTACACCCAGCTACCACGGTCAGTGCAAACAAAGGAAAAAGAACCAGTGCATTCTTTCGTGTCCAGCCTAATCTGCTTAGGGAATGGTAAGTGATGACATGACGCCCTCTTCACTTTGTGGCAGGGCTTAGCCCAGACAGACCTGCCCGTCTCACTGTTAACGTCAGCGCTCCCAGTCTGAATCCACAGTGGTCTGTCAGACACTGTAAGGGAGCAGCAGCGCTCGTCACTGTCTGATGTAATAGCTGCCATTTGTTGAGACCTATGGTAGAAAAAACCAAGTTAACAAAAATAGAGCATTTGAGTTCTTTTTCATCCACTTACCAAAAAAAGATAAAAATAGGCTAAAATTCAGTTGAATTTTCATAATGAGTTTATTCTAGATAGCTTGCTGGCTTCACACAATGGGAAGCACTTGTAGACTTGAGGTGTGTACACACCAGTCTTGGCCAGAAGAGGGCACTCGCCAGCCCAAGTCAGTTGAGCCGCAAAATGCCTTAAGGCTCATGAAAATGTTGCCTGCCAACGCTAACTCATGGTTTAATTCAAAAATCTTGTACTAGCCTAACACTACCCTAGTGGTGGAACAGTCCTGATCGTCTCAGTATTCTACAAGGGCCAAAGCTGTCATCCCAACCTGCATTAATGAGCTCAGAGACTCCGTTTTGAAGAATCACCAAAACTGCCTGAATCCCTTTCTCTGTAATGCCAGTGGCACCTCTGCGTACCATTCAACAGCTGAACTTACTGTGAGGTCAAACCTCCTTGAAATTGGTTTGACAAGGTAAGCTTTCTCTGAGGCTTTCAGAAGAGACCAAACACTAAGCAAAAGGGTTACTGTTAAGCTTTATTTTTTATTAACCTATTTGCTTGTTTCCTTTTTTCTCTAAGTACAGTGTAAGTAAGAAACAACTCATGTAGCATATCAGTGTGGGCAACTCTGGGATCACTGATTTAGATAATGTCCAGTCCCTATAATACTGAGTTCTAAATCAGAAATAGTAGCTAATCAAAACCTTAAAAAAGGCTTTTCTAATACTGCAAAAGAAGAAACTTTACACACCTGATCTATAAACATGATTACTTACTGAATTTTAACTCAAGAGAACAGATTTCTTAAATGAGGTTCAATAATGAGGTTATTTACCCTTTTGTTTATGGGAAAACAAATATACTATTAGCTATAACCCAACAGTAATCACACAAGTAGAAATATGAATACACAAAGAATTATCTTTTGAGCCTCTCCCTCCATGGGTAAAACTTAGGTTTCAACAATCATTCTAAAGAATCTCCTTTTCACTTTTAGGCAAGAGGAGGGCCAAAAAGCTGCATCAAAGAATAATCTTACCCTATGCATTAACCCCACCAGTGCCCAGAAATGCTGTGTAAAATATTAACATGCAAGACCCCAGTCCACAGAGCCTGGCCTGTGAGTCTTTTGTGCTAATGCTGAGTTTCCCCTCAAAGCTTTTAGGGTCTCAAGGTTTTTCTTTAGAATTGACCACACAGGATTCATTAGGAAGAACCAGGAAACCCTGACAGTGAGGTAGTAAATAGGAGAACCTCATAAAAGGTAGGGATTTCACTGGAAATTACTTATTTTTGTCCTTTTTAAGAGAAAAGCTTACATGCAACAATGGCAACTACTCCTTGGGATGCAAGAAAAGACATAAAGGGGCAAACCAGAACAGGGTAAGAATTTTCCTTTTTTAGAGCACATGAAGGAATGAAGTAGAGGAGGTCACACTCTTAGATCAAAGCCCAGAATTAAAAACTAAAGAACTAAGATTACATACATCCTGCTGCCTCTCAATACAGTGTAGCATGATGCAACATGAACCACCAGGAAAAACATTTTACAATAGACATTCTGGTTTTTCAGCCTCAATGCTGTTTTTCTAACCAGTTCTTTTTTAGGGTTTTAGACAAACTGCATAGTTCTTCCCAGCATTCCAGGACTCCCACCAAGATGTGCCACTCCCAGCTGGACTCCCTGCTAAAAACTAAATGGTGAGGGGAAATCACAGGTTGGTAAACAACAGCACCTCAAAAATGAGCCGCAGATAGAAATGACTACCCTCTGGAAAATACAACCACAACACACACAGATCAAGGCCTTGGAATGTGAGGTATTTCCCTGCTAGAAATGGGAAACAATCTCCTACTCAATCACACCAGTGGCACTAAGAAGGAATGTTCAAGCTAATGTCCACTTTTCCACCAATTGGCAGAATATTAAAATAATAAACACTGAGGTTCCAAGAAAATAAGAAAACCAAAAAACGCTAATTTATGCTACTTAAAAGCTGACAAGTATACCTCTGTGGTTCTAATGCCTTTGGAAAGTCTTCATAAGAGGACCTTGGCCCGACTGAGCCCCACCAGCTCAGACGCTGCTCATGCCTTTGAAGGCCTTCTGAGATGGTGACTGGTCATTAGTACACAAGTGTCTGAAGCACAATTACTCTTCCTCATTCAAGAGCTGTAATGTTCATGGACTTCTCCTTACTATAACCTCCATGACCTCCAACCCAGTTGCTCGCCACAGGTGACTGTTGAGACTACTCAGACCATGCCACTTTTAGGTACCTGATCATACTATGATTAGTGGGATTTTCAGATTTAAAAAATGGCAACCCATTCCAGTACTCTTGCCTGGAAAACTGCATGGATGGAGGAGCCTGGTGGGCTACAGTCCATGGGGTTGCAAAGAGTCAGTGGCTGAGAGACTTCACTTGAACTTTCAGACAAGAATATTTAAGTTTTTTTTTAAAGCTTATACTGCATGTATGTTGCAGAAAGATACTATCTGAGGCTACCAGAATGAAATTTCTATGCCACATACTGAAAGTGGTAGTTATGACAGCAAGTATTTATGTTAAGTTTTATGGCCAGGCACTTTATTGCATTGAACATTTAAATTCTCACAATTACCTTTTGAACAGGTACTATTTTTCTCCCCATTTCACAGATCATGACACTGAAGTAACCTGCCTAGGATCACACAGCTTGGAAGCCGGCAGATCCAAGTCAGGCTTTGCCTAGGAAGTCTAGCTTTCTAGACTTTCATGTACTTTCCACCATGTGCCTGAAAAGTGAAAAAGAAGGATCCTTTGCTCAATTAAAAGACTGATACCAAGTACTATTAGCGCAAAAATGTTAACTCTCTAGTTCACCTGCATCTGGCAGGTGAATATAACTTATATTCTCATAAGTATCCATTTTCTATCATTTACACTCAACAGGATGATCCTCTCACATTTCTTAAAAAAGTCTCCCCAGGCAAGTGGGGGTTGGGGGGAGGAACCCTATTATAAAGTACAATAGGTAAAGTGCCTGGGGAATGGGGCGGGGGATGGGCATGTGCTCCTTCCATGCTTTTTCAATAGCTTTTGTGCAGCACATTTATCAAGCTTTTTTGGTAGCTTTTTTAACCTTTGTGCTGCAGACAACTAAGTGAGGGATACTGAGGATTACAAAATTATTTTAAATATTTAAACAACAAAAAGCCCTTACTAAAACTTGATGTGCATTAATATTACAAGTTTTTTAGTTTACATGAAAAAAATTATAACATAGATGTAATATTTTGGCTATGTAACTAGGGGTACCTAGTTTTACTTCTAGATAGCTACACCAGATAGAAAAAAAAATTATAAGGAGGTTTAAATGACGGTTCTGGTAATAAAAGCGCTCTAAGATTTCTAAATCAATAAAAGGAAATTAACGGTCACATTCTTAAAAGGAAAATTCCATACTTAAATAATGGCTGTGTTTTCAACTTTTTTAATGAGATCTTACACATATCAAAAACTTAAAAGAATAAGCTTAAAGACAAGTAATTTTAGGACTGGCCAGTTTTCAACATTAAAGTTTTATAAAATTGTTTCACAAACCAAAATTTCTAAAACAAAAGGCCCACAAGTTAGACTACATATACTACAGCAATCTAATTTATTCAGTGAACAGTGAGAATTTGACTCAAATTCACTGTTTTGATAAATCCCGGTAACTTCTGAGTCTGGTTTCATTTCCTTTACACATCCCCACAACCAGTCTTTAATTTATGCTAGCATGACATAGGATCGTATAAGAAAAAATTCAAGTTTGGCAATTAGTTTTTTCAAAGATTAATTAGATACATTAAAACCTGACTATCCAAGATGGATTTTAAGACAGAGTATAAAATTCAGTATTTCCTACCAGAGTGTGATAAACAAGATGATCTTAGAATTCCAAACAGAATTATCTACATATGTCAAGGAATATCTGTTTTTTCATTAGTAATACTCACATAAAAAGTGGAAAAACGGTACCCATATTATGAAAATATGGTAAAGAGTGTGATTGCATGTAAACAAAGTTTGGGAAACTAATTAATTCCATTACTAAAATCATTTAAACGATTTTCATATTCACAAAATTGTCATTAGGAAGTGATGGTTTTAACCCAAAACCTACTCTGGTAAATACAGTCATACTAGTACTTAAAAATTTTACCAAGAGGTAGTCATAGTTCTTAAAAATGGGCACCACTAGCACAGCGCAGGACTGTAGGCTGGTTAGGAAGGAATGCTGGAAACCAAGCTGCCAGAACAATACCATCCAAACTCAGAAGACTTCTATCCAAAACCAAATTACAGATGGGTAATAGTGACGACTACTCAACCATGTGGATGCACTTAGTGCCACAGAACTGGTTAAAATGGTAAACTGGGTTAGGTATATTTAATGAGTTTTTAAATACCAGAAAAATAAAATCCCAGCAAATTACAATGATCTATTAATATAAGAGAAGAAATGAGTTCCACCTACAGTCACAAAAAAAACAGGAAAAAGGCCCTGTTTGAGTCTATAAAGGTTAAGTCTCTTACTTGAGTAAACAAAGAGCTGAGCTGTTTCTCTTCTCATCTCAGCATCAACTCTCCGTGGTAAAAACACCAAGACATCCTGGAAAACTAAAAATACATAGATCATCTATATCCCCAGGACTTTAACTGCTAAAGCTTTAACTGTTAACATTTCTGTTCACTCTTTGTTGAAATAAGGTATACAGTAAACACACAGGCAAATAGAGTATAAAGAACCTAGTAACTAAGTCAGAATGAGGTAAAAGTAATTGAGACAGCTTAGCTGTTTTATTTCTCCTGACAACTGGCATGGCACCAGCCTCCTGTTCTATTTCTGAATTCCCTCTATCAGGCATTTTAATTGTTTTAATATCAACCCTACTTGGTACAGTCCCAAAGAAAAAAGTAAATTTGTCCCAACTTACAAATAGGGGCTTCAGAATTTTCTGGCAAATCCCCTACTGGAGACCACCACTGGATACAAATCAGAACACTGTCCTGACTTTACATATTACCATCTTTTCTAGACATTTACCAGTCTCTTCTCTGCTAGTAGTAACAAATGTGAACCAATGAGGCACAAAGTATAGAGAAATTCACAACTTAAAAAGGAAAATCTTATGTTTTAGATCCAAATTATTGGTTTCTTAAGGTATTCCAGTTCCCAACTCAGGTACTTAAGAATGTATATGTATATAAAGGAATGTAAATGTGTTCTTCAGCATAACCACCGGCTCAAATAGGGGTGCAACTCAGTATTTTCACATTAGATATTCAGACTTAATGTATATATTCACTTAGTTGATGTTAAGTCCCATATTCCTTTGCCTGCAGTCCACCCTCATATCTATATTCCTACTGTCTTTTCTACTCACTACTATAAACTTTACTCAATATCCAAGTAGGGACACTGTTAAGTCCTGCAAATGGGCTTCAGACGAGTGAATTCTACTTTCTGTTTCACTGATAACTTAGATCTGGTTCCACATCTATAAAGAGCTCCTTCCAAATTTAAACCAGACCATTTCTGATCTATAAATTCTAGAAAACTAAAACACACTATGACGCTTTACATTTCTGAAGATTTCTAGAAATAGACATCTTTAGCCTTCACAGCTTTTACTTTGCTTAAGTCTTCTTGGACCACTAGAGACTTGGCCTAAGCCTAGCATTCTCTCTGCTCAGGGGGAAATACCCACTTGGTTGTCTCCATAGAGTTGCTCCCCTGGTGGTTCAGACTGTAAAGAAACCACCTGCAACGCGGGAGACCTGGGTTCAATCCCTGGGTTGGAAAGATGCCCTGAAGGAGAGCATGGCAACCCACTCCAGCACTGTCTGGGAAATCTGATGAACAGAGGAGCCTGGCAGGCTACAGTCCATGGGGTCACAGAGTCAGACACGACTGAGCGACTATGCACAACACAGAGAGAGAAGTGTCTCCATTTTTATCGTTAAGACACTTAGGAGAAAAATGACTACAATTACCCAATTCAATCCTATCTCCATCTACAGTGGACCCTGGACCTTAGCTGCTTAAAAACTTCTTTGAATAAAAGTTTAGTGTGCAGCTGTTAGTGTTTAGAACATACAGTACATCTTAAAGATAACAATTTCTTTCAAACTAGTTTCCTTATTGAAAACTCAGATGAAATATACCAGACTGCTGGTTCAACGCTGAGGGCTTACTTGGCATGGTTAGAGGTCATGCACAATTGTGATTATGCTCCCTCTTTTTCCTCAAAGGTATGGACTGTATCAAGTTTTACTTTTATATATTCAACAATCATGATTTTTTTCTTCTTTCCTCATGGCTTCTGAAACAAATTTAGTTTAGCCCACAAGGGCACATTTGCCCAAGCACTTGACTACGTTAGCAATATCCAGTCAAAAACATTTGTTAGGATAAAACTCACCTGGATCATTTCATGAGACGTTAGAATGACATAACTTAGGTGACTCTGCCTATGTTTAAAACTTCCTAAACCTTAGATTTGAAACTTTCCGAAAATAACTGAATGAACAAATTCACTAATTGAAACAAATACTCTGAAAACCTTTAAGATACTTCCTTAAAACCCCTCAATCACACTGAACTTCTTTCAGCCTATTATAATCAAAGAATTTAAAAAATACTAGTTATTTCTGTTTGCAGGAAAGAATATGTTTCTATTCAAGTGAAACATCTTTTTAAAATTGTGTGTTTATTATAATCAAAAAGCATTGACTGAGTTCCCCAGAAGAAATTCTACTTGTAGATATCAGTACCTTACCTTAAAGAAGCTGACAGGCTATTGATTTCAGTCTCCATTAAACTCTTTTCATAATTCCATAGGAACTACATTATTTCAAACTGTTTACTTAGGAATCCACAAAAAGTTGCTCTCTTTAAATGTTCCAAGTTTCCAAAAGTGTCAAATTGACATTATATCATACTTAAAGGTTAAGTTGGATGCATACAATATGAAACCAACTTATAAATATGGGGAGAAACTTGCCTCCAAAAGGCCATCAGATTTTTCACTAAGAATACAAAATCTAAAAATGGAAAATAAGAGATCAAATCTTAGGGACAGATGGACCATGTAGAAAATAGTTAGCTAAGTTACAAGCCCCAAAAGCAATGATACCTGAGGCAGAAGATCAGGCAGAAAAGAGTCTTTGTAATTACCCAAATGTAAAACAAACCAAAAAAAAATGAAACGTGATGAAATATTAAAGCTAAATATGAAGTAATTAAAACCCATGTACTTATGAGAAATTGGCTGGACGATGGGCTCAAATCTAGAAGCTTATCAGACCTCTAAACTACAAGACCTCATTTTAAGACTATATTGATTAGTCCCTCATTTGAATTTTATCTATGCTCAGATTATATATTCCCTGATAGGGCAAACAGGAAAATATAGGTGATTTTTTTTTCATCTTCTCTATATATTATTACAAAGAATAATTTTCTACCATCCTGAAATTTTTCAAAGCTTTTTGAGAAACACACACAAATAATTTGGATTTAGTCGATTTTATTTACAGCTTATTTTTTTTGTTTTTTTTTTTTTACATTTCAAAGCATTACACAATTACAGTTTCTCATTTTCTGACCTGCAAACAGATAACCTTAAACGGAAATATTTTTTTTAAAATTATCAAACTAGGTACATCCAGAATGCAACAATTACATATATGACAATTAATTCACAAAGTATAATTTACCAGGACATATCCTAAGAATTTAGGAACAGCCAGTCAGTCAGGAGAAATCTGACCAAATTTAGCAATCAACTATTTACATATCCAAAGACAAATCTATCTGAACTCCCAAACCAGAAGTTTGAAAGTTTTTGTTAAGTCCCCACTGGACAAGAGAGAGGGCGCGATGATTCAGACCTAGCCAGCCTTGACAGTCTTAATCCTCAGGACTGGGCTGCTTCCCCAGTCTGCAACTTAACAGCAAGCATCTCAGTTTGTCAGACATCCAAATATCAAACTCCTGTGCCATTATGCACATAGAAAGTACTGATTAATTAAAAAACAAAGGTCATTGAATATCCTCACTATTCCCCCCCAGCTCACCAGCCCTTAAGATCCCAGATATGCAACCTGTGTCACATAGTGACAGGCGGTATTTTATATATGTATGCATTTATGTACACACACATACATGTACATGTGTGTATATACATATACACATACACACAGTACTAGGTACAAATGGCAATTAACAGTCCCTGCAAAAATTTATTTTCAGTTGAGGCTATGGCTCCTATGCCTTGGGATGGTTTTAGACTTCAAAACTGAAAAATACTGCTAAAATCTCCTTTCCTAAAGACAAAATTTGATTGCTTGTTCAGTTTAAGCTTCTCTGTCTAAAAATGGCTATAAGATTAAGTATAAAAAAGCAGCCAACTGAGTGCAGTTTCTCTCTCGGGTTTAGCCAAGCTGTCTCGTAGAAGTTACCCCTCACTAGACTACAAACCCTGGGGCGCCTCCCAAAGGTTCTTGCCTACCTTACTGTCCATGTTCACGTTTCAAACTGTGTCAGCAGAGCCCGCACTTCAGGGGTCAGCTGCTTGGCAGCCTTCGCTGCCTCTGTGATAGCCTTGCGATACAGGCCCTTTCTCTTCTTATTAAAGCGTGACTGGAAGTTTTCTAAAAAGGGGGAGAGTTGCGAAAGAGCCAGAAAAGATGTTGTTGGAGACCCAAACCATGAAATACGGGCCTCCTGTCGGACTAAAATGCCGCTATCTTTCCGGCTCACAGTTATGGTAAGAATACGGGCTGGCCACCAGGGGAAGCCATATATCTTGGCCCAGACAATGTCCCCTACACATATGGTCCTGCCATCTGGTGTGACGCACTTAGAGACGTTTTTGGAAAAGACTTTCATTTTCAAGGAATTACTGAGCTTTTTCTCTTCCTTTGAAGAGGAGGAAGTGGAGGTGGAAGGTGCATGCATACAGCCTGGAGGAAAATCAAAACTTTCAGAAGAACTACACTCAGAGTTGGAGGATTTCAAATCATCTGTGCTATCAATGCTACACACTGAAGCACTGGAAGAGTCAGACTTCTTTTGATTTAGGGTCATGTAAACAGAGATACTGCTTTTGCTGCCCTTTCTGCCCAGCGTCTGCGGCTCCTCCTGCTCACCAGGCACAAGCACTTCAGTTGCGTCCTGAACCCCACTGCCGGCCTCTCCAGGGCCTCTGGAGGGACTCTGAGTTTCTGAAGGGGCCTCACCTGCTGAGCGGGTAGAGGTGCAGCGTGACTGGGGCTTGGGTGCCATCTTGCTGCTTCGCATCTTCTCCAGTCCGGTCTTCAGAGAAGAGTCATTCTCTTCATTCCTGTACCTCTGGGGCTTTAAACGAACCCGGGGTGGAAGGGAGCCTGAGCTAGGGTTCTGATATCGACGTGTGAAATGGACTTTTGAATGCGCACTTCTGGATGTAGAGGTTTCACTCTGCTTCTTCTGTGCCTTTTCTTTGGCAATTTTCAGCACTTCCCGAGCTTTTGCATGATCCATGTTTTTATTCTGGAGCACTTTTTTAGTACTTAGCTGAGCTTTTGACGTGTTTGCCTGAGCAGGCACTCTGACTGCTCGGCCTCTGCTGTGGGTGATACTTGGAACCCTGACCACAGCATTTCTTCTCTGGCTTTCACTGTGGCTTCTCCCGTCCACCTTATGGTCAGTTTTCAGTTTCTTGTTCACAGTAGTTACGCTTTCATTTCTCCGTTTTTTATCTTCATATTTAGAAGAGTCACTTGCACTACCACCTTTCCTAATCTCTTTTTTTTCAGCAACAACACTGTTTTTACACTTGTCACACAAAACTTGCCTGGGTCGTAGTTTGATAGCATTCATTATTGAAGTAGGTTCTTCCCTGTACATTTTTCGTTTGGGTCGCTTAATTTTCCGAGGAGGCGGCTGAGGTATTGATTGGTTATATGTGTCCCTGATAAACAAAGGGGGAGGATAAGGTGCTCCTTCATGGAAGAGAGGTGGTGGTTTGGAAGTCCACAGGCTTTCGGCCAAGCTGAGCTCAGGAGGCGGGACAGGAGAAGGGTCATTGGGAACAGCACCATTCACTTCACACTTGACTTCTGTCCCTTCTTGGAATGTATTACTTTGGAGCTGCATGGCTTCGGGTTTATCCTTATATTCCCTTTTGGGAAATACTGTCACAGGGATCCCATGGGGCCCAAACCTTTGAAAGAAATGGAAGGAAAAAAAGAAACCATTAAGTTAGTATCTACAATTCCATTTCTTGAAAGACCACCTACTGTTTATATGACCTTTCTTGAAAGCTATTTCACTTTAAAAAGCCTTTTCACTCTAAAAACCTACAGATGGACCTCCCCACAAAAGTCCCAAAGCATACCATTCCATTTTTTTTGTCTCACATTTTGGCATACACTCAACAGGAAATACTCAATAGTTGCTCTAAGCAATGCCATGATAGCTGCTGTTATTTTAAATAGATCTTTTCAGACTTGAATCAGTAAGGAGGTCTGTCAGATAGCTTAATATTTAATGTAATTTGCTGTAACACTCAACTACAGACATGTCCAATAAATGCAACTATAAATATGTAGTATATGGATCTTCCTCTGGTTATATAATAGCTTTTAAAAGCTTCACAAAGCAAATTTGGCCTTACCTACTCCAAAATATTCAATCAGTAAAATCCTATATCTCACCTTTATTGTTTAAACCCTAAAGATTCACAGGTATTTATTTGCTTCTCTACTATTCTACCCTAGCTCATCCCATTCATCCACCCCGCCCTATCCCCAAGGGGGTAGGGGTGGGGGGAAACAACACAGAAATATTAGAAATTCAGATAACTTCAAAAGCAGAGAGCTGTAGAACCATGGCTTTTGAGCTTTTTAAAATCACATCACACAATAAGAAGTATTTTCACACTGCAATCCCATACAGTGTTTATGCATGTATACATAAATGCACACATAGGTAAATGCACACAGCTGAGCAAAAGCATCACTAAATACTCAACCGTATAGTATGTTATACATACTTGTATTTTTTCTACTCTAGTCTATTTTCATTTGTTTTGATGCTAGTCAGATGCATTAAATGGATTTCAGAACTTTACAGACCCAAACCCAGTTTGTGAAGCTATGGTAGAGAACAAAAATCTCTACAATGATCAATTTCTAATAAAACAGGGGTCAAATAACCTTGCTTCTCAGGTGGACTTACTGTGGTTTAATCTGCCTGAGCTAAACATCAAGAACCCTTAAATCTAAACTTGCTATATACTCAGAATCCTGCACATAAAAATAAAATCACACCACCAGTTTCATCAAGTACATGTTAACGTGCTAATTTTAAGCACTAATTGAGTAAAACAGTATTGAACACAATACAGTTCTAATGCCAGTCCTCTAAAGCAAAAAGAACTGGCTTCAAATAGTCAGGTGGAACCCCTGACCTTATTAGATGCAAATGTTTTATATAGATCTGTTTTTCTGGAGAATGGGTGAGTCTTGGTTCTCACATTCTCTAAACCATCCTTATGTCCCTGAAAATGTATTGAATTCTTCATTGGAAAGAAATCTTAAGATTGAGTTCTTAGGGCTACAGATAACCTAAACTTGGGCAGGGATACAGGAAGAGCCAACACCGGGATATTTGGTTCCAAGGCTTGAGTGGTTTTCTTCCTGAAGTCTTTTGTTAGCTTGACTACCACAAACCAGCAACTTTTAGCAAATATAAGCCACAAAGAAGAGGAAAGCCTTCTTTACCTAGGGTGGGACAAGTTTGGGTCTGTGCTAATCCACAAAGGAAGGACAAAATTCCTCACTATGTCAGACTGCAAAATTAACTTTCAACTGTATACTTCAATACAAAAAAAAAAAAAATTTTTTTTAAGTAGCTTACTATTTCAGTATAGCATTTTGTACCCAAGTGTTTGCTTCCTGACTACTTAATTGCAACGTACTCTGATTATCTGCCCTTATACATCAGTGCTCAACACTTTTTCAAGATGACAGGAAGGCAAAGGTATTTCTGTGTTTTATTCTGGAGCTACATAAAAAACTTAATGAGGTGAGACCACTATTTGTATTAACAGAATTCCCTAATTTGTATAAGCCATCATTTTGTCCCATTATACTTTCACTTATTTCCATAATTGAGAAAAGAACAAATTTCCTTCCTTTCATTAGGGATAACTAAACTGCAATCATCTTAGTTTGTTTTCTTTTTTTAACAACTTTGTATCCTCAGGCAGTCCTAAAGCCCTCTAAATTCAGTTTTTGCTTGTATAAAAGAGAATAGCACTATTTCCTACCTTAGAGAATTCAGGGAGGTTAACAGATCAAAAATTGTTAACCATTTTTCAAGTAACTTAATCTTACTTTCAACTAACAATTTACCTGAGTTTCAGATCCTTTCTATATCTCTTACGTATCATCTGGCCAATTACATTAAAGCTGTTTATGTCAAATAAGCTGTGAAATCTGGTATGTCCACCTTCATGGAGTTTTTAATAAGAACATTAGTTTCCCCACTAGATCTTTTGCCTTTCCCTCTTATGCATATACAAGTATTACATATTTTTAATAACATAGGGAAGCACTTGATTGTATAATGATAATGGAAATTGCAGGCCAAAAAAGAGAGAAAAAAAAGAAAGAAGCCTAACTGGTAATTGTGGCCAGTGGATTGGCAAATATTTTTTAACTGATAACAAAACTTCCAAAAAGAACCAGAACGATAAATTATTTTAAGAGGAAAAGGGCATCAATGTCCTACTCCATCTTAGTGACCATTTTGGTTATGGTTCCAGGAAGAACACTTAAAACCATGGCTATTTTCAAACTGAGTGTGGAAAGGCTGGTTGCAAAATCAATTTTGTGAGTCATGTCTGTGATTTAAATTTTTAAAAATGTGTAAATATATGTAACTGCAGTGCATCTGTCTCATGTATGTGTATATATGGGGTCACAGATAAAATATATTACTATGTGCAAGTGTGAAAGCCAATGACTTATGAAACTGTAACCTTAATAAGAATATAAAGTAGCAATAAAACTATGGTCTCCTAAAAACCCTAAAATCTAATTTCTCAAATACAGTTGGGGAAATCTACAACACACCACCACTCAATGGTATTTGAAAAGGGAGATTCTTAAGCCCTGCCCCAAGACTGAATGTGAAGACTCTCCTAGGGTGGAACACAGGATCTAAATTTTTAGCAAGTATATCTGCTTTACCATTTTCTAAGGTGAAGATATTTATGTCCCATGTGAATGCTCACCAAAGGGTGACCTCAGCAGAGGAAGATTTTAATGATCAGTGGAGACGGAGAAAGCAGACTAGTATCCCTTGCATGAGCTTTTTCCAAAAGAACTTTTTACAAATACTTCAAGCCTTGAGTAGAAAGATTCAAACCATCTCTCTTTCCCCTCCCCTTCTCTGTGCAGCATGAGGATATTTATTAACACATTGGCAACAACTCATTCTAACTCCTACCCATTTCCAATCTTTAGTACCCAAATCTTCTAAAGGAAAATTATTCAGGTATTATAGCTTAATTAAAAATAGCTTTTGGATATAAAGTAGACAGGAGACCTCCCTGCCCTAACTCTGCGGATTCCTGTGAATCTAGTTCAGAATTAGTTTAAAACTAGCGATCATCTTAATAATCTAGGAGTAATGAATATCAAAATTCTGAGGGAAAATACTGAGGCTTAATAGTTATTTTGTCAAAGCAAGAGAAAATCACTATGAAAAAGAATCTTCAGCCAATGCAGATGTGAAACAATTGCTCAGAAAAGAAGTTCAGGCAAGTTAGTTGAGACAGACGCCAGTGTTCCGTTTGGACCAAACCTCCCTCCAATCAAGTGTATGAAGGAAAGACAAAGGGAATCCTTTCTCTCTCAGGATTCTTTTCTCTTATAAAAACCTACAGTAGGAAAAAATTATATGCAATTAACCCATATTTTAAAATATCTAGATGTACTCATTTCAAGCAGATGTTTTCAGAACATCTACCTCCCTCCTTAAATCACCAAGTTTAATCATAAGGGAGGGGAAACTGAAGCAAGCTGATTTTGGTTCACAGTGCATCTCTGCAAGATTGGTGGTTAGGTCAAATGAAATTAGTTCAACAGTCAGCTACGTGAGATAGAAAATTTTATAAAAATAAAATACAATGTACATATATGCCTCAAAAAATTAAACACATCCACTTCTGAGTATTTAGCCAGTAACTGGAAAAAAAAAAAAAAGGTTTCTCAAAGAGATATTTGCACACACACATACACAGCAGCATTCACCACAGGCTAAAAGATGGAAACAACCCAAATGCCTATTTACAGACAAATGGATAAAGTACAATGCACTGTTACTCAGACGTAAAGAAATCCTACCACATGCTACAACATGTATTATCCTTGAAAACATTATGCTCAGTGAAATAAGCCCAACACAAAAAGACAGTATGATTCTACTTATAGTAGTCAGACTCACAAGAGTTACTTAATGGGTACAAAGTTTCAGTCTTTTAAGATAAAAAGTTCTGAAGATCTGCTTCACAACAATATGAATGTACTTAAAACTGCTGAACTACATACAGTTAAAGAGTATACTTTATGTTTTTACCACAATTAAATTTTTTAAATTGTCTAATGAAGGGGGGCAAGTGTGATGAGAAGCAGTATATTTCCATGGTGATAAATTATTACTGCAGGGGAAATAATAAGCACAGTGGAGAATAACAGGGCAATACCCTGACCTGAGAGGAGACTCAAACGGACCATCACCAGTGAGGCCACATAACCATCGCCATGGGGCCCTGAGCACACAGCACTGCCTTGTAGACCCTGAGCCTCCAATGAGTAAGTAACAGACCATCGCCATGGGTCCCTGAGCACACAGCACTGCCTGTAGACCCTGAGCCTCCAATGAGTAAGTAACAGACCATCACCATGGTGCCCTGAGCACACAGCACTGCCTGTAGACCCTGAGCCTCCGATGAGTAAGTAACAGACAGCTAAAGGGAGGAACAGTCTCCATTTCATACATTCTACTGCAACTAAATGCACTACACTTACTCAAGGAAAAGAAGTTTTAAAGGACATTTTTTGGAAAATTGACAAATAAAACCTGAGCTACAAAACAGATAAAGGTTCTCTTATCAACATTTCCTGAATTTGAAAACTATGCTGTGGTTATGCATGAAAATATCTTTACTCTTAGGAAATAAATGCTCAAATATTAAGGGGTAAGAGAGAATGATGTATGCGACCTACTCTCAAACAGTTCAAGAGAAAAACATGTTTATATAATGAATGATAAAGCAAATGTGGCAAAATGTTAAAAATCAGTGTAGCTAGATAAAAGAGTTTAAGTTCTCTATTTTGATATTATTTCAAAGTTTAAAAATTATTCTAAAAAGTATAATCTTAAATTTAGTTTACACCTCAGTTCCATCAAAACTTTCAAGCAGGGACTTCCCTGGCGGTCTAGTGGTTAAAACTCCATGCATCCACTGCAGGGTACACGGGTTCGATCCCTAGTCGGGGAACTAGGGATGCTGTGGCACAGACAAGACCAGGAGGAAAAAAATTAAAACCTCCAAAGGAAGTATATAAAAAAGAAAATTTGTTCTGCTTAAGCATAAATGCCCATAAATTCACCTCAAGTACCACTAAGCACAAAATCTATTCAAATATAAGTATGCTAATTAGTCAGATAGTATAAAACTAGTTCCCAGCCCTAGGATCAACTGCAGTACGTGAGACAGAATGCAAGAGTCCCTGCTAAAAAAAGGTTCTAGACTAGAGGGAAAGAAAGCACTGAGGATCAGTGACTAGGCAATGAACCTTGCAACAGACTACACCTGGAAGGGCCCATGCAGATTAAGTAAAGAGCAAAACAGGAGTGGCAGAGAGTGGTTGCCTGTTTTTGAATGTTGGTAACCAACTAAAGTTAGTTTTAAAAAAGCAAAAAACTTAAGCCAGCCAAAGAATCTGCTTACCTGAATGTGTTTCTGCAGAAATTTAGAAAATGCTGGCAATAGGAAAGCCATGTTACAAGCCTTAAAGACACTGAAGTCATTAAGGTCCCTGAAAATGGCTACAAGGCATTTTAATGGGAAATACTTAACAAAATGTGCTATTTTTTTTTAACTTCACTGTAACTAGTGCTAACAACTTGGGAGTTCGCAAATTTTAGTGAAATCACATTTGTTTTTTAGAAAAAAAAAGCCAACAGGTGATAAGGTGCAGCCCAGGAATTACCCGTCAGCAAACTGATACCCCCTTCCATAGGAGACAGTTCAGAGGCTCACAAGACAAGCGATACAATACAGACAATCCATATGGTGGGAAAAGAGGACATGTTGACGAGCGTGTGTATGAGGGAGGGTTAGGTTAAGAGTGTGAGGGAAGAATACTAGTCTCCTAAAAAGACAATGCCAGTGAAGGTTTCTGATTACATAGTGATGGGACCAAAAGTACAAATCACTTGTTAAAAAGTTCTAGTCTGGTCCCACCATTTAATAAGTAGAAAGAACACAAAACATCTTCCTTTCCCTAAGTTTGAAATTTGTCTTCATCAAAAGTGAGCCCCTTTCAATTATGTTTTAGAAGCAAGGAAGAAGCAGGACTAAATTTCCCAAATGACACTGTAACTTTCTCTTCATGACAAAGCCCATAATTCCCTCAAAATGCATCTGCTCCAAGGGGTTATTGGGAAGAAAAAATTGAGACACTTCCCTCACCATCCATCATGAAAACTCCTAGTTATCTCACTCCTTCATAAATGTAAACGTCATCCTTCCTTATTAGAACAGGAAAGTTATACTTCACCAGTGTTACTTGAAGCTTACAGACTTTTTCAAGTTCTTTGAAGATGCAGATTATACTGCAGGCCACAATGCATTAGGCTGGGAGGCTATTCAAGCAAACCTATTTAAATGACTCTTAATAGCCGCTGCATCTTAGTTCTGCCACTTAATAGCTACTTCATAAAACTATGAATAGTTAACAACTACATAGTACTTACTTTGTGCCAGGCACTATTCTAAATTATTTACAGCAACTGATTAATCATCACAATTTGTAGCTGATGAAAAACTAAAGCACAGAGTGTAATGACATTCCCAAGATCACATAGCTAGTGAGCAGTACAGCCAAGATACAAATCCAGGCAGTTGCCCCCAAAATCAGAATCTTAACCACAACTACTACTGCTTCCCCAAACTTCATCAAGCTACTTAACCCCTCTCATCCACCTCTAAGGGAGTGGAGGAGCTAACAGGCCCACATACTGTTTTCTGAACCCCATCGAGGTGGACAGGCCTCAGAGGTTTTCCAGCTTTAAAGATAATAAGCACTGATTCATCAAGCTTTACTAGTTCAGGGGCGAAATGAAACAACTTCACGCTAAATGGGATAAATACATATAATATCCTCATATAACCTCAGTCAGGTTAGGCTTTGCCACCAAAAAATTTAACAGAAAATTGGTTTCAGAGCTTTTTCAATATTGGAATTGAAGTAACTTGATAGAATTGTCAAGATTAATTAAGAGTATACATAATTACTGTATACGAGGCCTGGTGGGCTGCCATCTATGGGGTCACACAGAGTCAGACATGACTGAAGCAACTTAGCAGCAGCAGCAGTCATAATATATGTTAATTATTATTATAGTAAAATTAATACATATCTGGGACTTCCCTGGTGGTCTAGTTAAGACTCTGCTTTTAACTGAAGGGGGCATGGGTTTGATCCCAGGTTGGGGAACTAAGATCCCTGGTTGGGAATCCGTGCAGCCTAGCCTAAATAAACAAATCAATATTTAAAAAATAAAATATATTCAATTTTGTTAACCGAGTGAATGGATATTTTTAACTAAAAGCCCCAAGTATTATAAAGGCAATCTGCAGGGACTGTGGTACCCAAATGGGTGAGGAGGGAGGGAAGATGACTTTAGCAACATAAAAACAAAGCATCCACATATTATGAACAAGAATGCCAGGAAAAATTAATTAGGGGTGGGGAGCATGGACAGGCTGAATAAGTTTTAAAAGAACATCTCTGTAATCCTAAGAATCTACTCCATCTTCTAAAAAGTCTATGCAATTCCCTTTCATAAATATAGTTTTTGGAGGAAAAGAAAAAAGAGGTTAATCGTGAATAATTTAGAGTTTAAGCTCCCACTCATATACCGTCAACTAATCCTCTGAAACAGGGGGGATCTAATGCGTGATGATCTCCAGTGAAGCTGATATAACAACAACAGAATCAAGTGCAGAGGAAATGTAATGCACTTGAATCATCCTGCAACCACCCCCCTACCCCAGTCCATGGAAAAACTGTGTTCCATGAAACCAGTCTCTGGTGCCAAAAGGCTGGTAACTGCTGCTCTAAGAACAACTACTTACCTGGATATTCCGGAAATATGGAAACAACTATAGAGAAAACACACTTCAATCTTTTTCAAAGCAAAATGGTCATAACATCTGTATGGTATTCAAATTATTTAACTCCCTAACAGTAAATTCTTCTTTTAAAATAACCATCCGAGAAAATGATAATGACCATGAAGTGGCAAAATATTTCTAAGAGCTGACAAATCTCGACCTCACTTTTGTACAACATCACTTAGAGAAAGACACTTGAAAATGAACACTGGTATAATAAAAGAATCTTCTTAATTATCAACATAAATACTCATTAGAGTTTTCAAACACTTGGAAGGAATTTCCTTGATCCTGGCTCTAAGATACCAATACATAGTCTTAAGTTCTCTATGTTTCCATTATGATTTCTATGTACTTTTGATATTTCTGTATTATATCCAATAGGATATATCATACAGAGGTCTAAGTTATTTCTCAATGGATGGACTTTTTAAAAAGCAACTAATTCACTTAATTTCACTATTTCTGTTTTACCACAAACAGGTTGTCCAACGACTTACTATAGGTTAGTCTTTAAAGTCTTTTCCAATTCAATCATCCAGCACTTAATCAATGTGATCTTGTGCTCAACAAGCTTCCAATCTGACACTTTGTGATTCCTCCCATGAAGTAGACTCCACTGTTGCCAGGACCAGGCCAACCAAGGCAAAACATTTAAGACCTAGGACCATATATGAAGAAGAAGCCCCAGTTTCAAAAATCCCCACAGAGTTCATTAAATTGAACTAACTGAAAAGCTGTTCACATTTTAAAGTCAAGCAGCTACTTTTGGTGGCGTGAGAACAGAGCGCTCTGTCATTTCTACCTACCAGGGTAACTCCCCAACAAAATTGTAAGCTAAACGGTAATGGGAACAAAATAGTTAAATGTATTAGAATTAGAACAGGGCTGTTTGTAAATCTTAAAGAATTGTATGTCATTCAAAAATGCATCCTCGGGGACTTCCCTGATGGTCCAGCGGTTAAGATTTCACCTTCCAATGCAGGGCAGGGAGGTTCGATCTCTCCTTGGGAAGTTAAGATCCCACATGCTTCTTGGCCAAAACACCAAAATCTAAAACAGAAGCAATATGGTAACAAATCCAATAAAGACTTTAAAAAAAAAATGGTTCCTCAGTGCTTTCCTGTTCAAATCACAAAATGTAGTTCTCACAAACCACTGTGACTATCAGCTGTTCATCTTACTCCATGAGCAAAAAGGTGTCTTCAATACACCTGCTAATTCCTACCACTTATAGTTTTAGGCAATTAACTCAATCTCTGAGCCTTGGTGTCTTAATCTGTGAAATGAGGATTAATAGAATTTAACTTCATTGGACTTCCTAGAGTAAAATGAAATAGTATCTACAAAGAACCTGGCACAGTGCCTAGAATGGGAGTGGGAGATACATAGTGACTCTGGTTGATTATAGAAAGTAAAGCCTGGCAACCTCCTTAGATGCTGGGAACAAGCAGAAAAGAGAAGTCAAATATTATAGGAATTATGTGTTTTAAAAAAGGCTAAAAACCCCCCACAATTTTGTTAAGGCCACTTGGTCCAAAGGTAAAGAGACAAAAATTGACTTCTTAAACTTCTAGTGGGCAACCAGACTTAAGGAACAATTTGCAAGTCTAATTACCAGTTCTACACAAAGGATCTGACCTGCCACCCAAGTGGCCCATGTATTGCTTACTTTGTAACTACATTCCAATCAAATTACCCAATAACTTTAAAAACAGGTTTAACAAATTTATGGTCCTACTATCTTGGCAAAACTGCCCCTCCCTAAAAGTCAGTTATCTCCAAATATGCTCTAAGAGTCATCTGTATCAGAATCAGCTTGTTAAAAACAAATTGGTGGAGTGAAGCTCAGAAACCTTAAAAGCACATTTGTTTTGAGAAAAACTGCCCAAAAGATTTTAGCCAAAACATTCTCTATTAAATCCATCCAGAGTATAATTTAACCTCCACTTTCCTGCATGAGCTGCCACTAAAGTAAGCTCTGTTTTGCTGGTGTGCCTGAACTAATGAGGGAATTAAGACAGAATGGGACCAATAAATATCAAGAAACAAGGATGTACTTTGGAGGCACAATTTAACTACTAAAAATATCTTTCATTTTTAATCAATGTGAAATTAACTCAGCCATAACAGAGAAGATGAACACAAATTCTTTAATGGCCCCCCACAGAAAAGCTGATCTTAGGAAGATTAAACTTAGTTCCATCAAGAGCATTGCTTTAAGACAGTACACAGTGAAGTATGGTCTTATTCACACATAAAAGGCTGAAATTTAACCTCATTTTATTGGAGACCCAACTCCAATAAAACATGCCTGGCATAATTTGTGTTTAACACATCTAGTTATCTAGTCTACAAAATTCATTTTCAATACGATGATATTACAAGATTCTTTACATTCAAACTAGAGTTTTAATGTTCAACTAATCACTTCCAAAAAAATCACTGCAGTCCAACCAGCAATGAAGAGCTAACTCTCAATACAATATATATACCAGTACAGCAGTGGCTGTCCTAAAGCTGCCTGGGTCAAAGTGATTGGCACTCATCTCTATGCTGTTTTACTGTGGAAATTCTTTATCAACATGTTTAGATATAAGCAGAATAATCAAAAATATTTTTAAGTGTTTTAAATATACACAACTCAGCACAATTATTCAAGCATACTACTTCAGGGCCTAAATTCTCAACCTGGACACTTAATATAAGCTACTCATACCACTACTCACTGCTTCACCAGAATGGCTGTATATTTTTCCCACCAAAAGTAGGGCTATTGCACCATACGTTTCATGATGTCTGTAAAGAAAAAAAATCATTGTCTTGGTTTATATTTCCTTAAAAAAACAAGTAAATCTATAAATTGTCTTAAGAATTTAGTGAAATCTGAAGTTGTCTAAAGAAATCACCTCAGTTCTTATTAATGCAACCTGCATACACAAACAAAAGTCAATATTTGTAAAAGATCGTTTCCAAAATACAACTAGCTATAATCTTTAATAAGTACGTACCACAAAATTAAAATGCACAAGGATTTTTAAGCATAAGCATTTACTTCATGATCCCTTAATTCCTATCAGTTCTCAAAATACGGGATCAGAAAGATTTTTTAGGACTTCAACGTGGCTTTATAACTTTAAAGATGTGAAGAATAGTAACAAACAGTTTAAAGATCCCTCTTATAGAAAGGAACCACAGGTCTCATACATACGTCCCTTCAAAAGACTCAGTGGTAAAGAATCTGCCTGCCAAGCAGGAGACCCGAGTTTGATCCGTGGATCAGGAAGATCTAGAGAAGGAAGGAAACAGCAACCCACTCCAGTATTCTTGCCTGGAGAATCCCATGGACAGAGAAGCCTGGTGGGGCAGAGAGTCAGTCACAACTTACAGAAAGACTTATTTTCTTTCAAGTATAGATTGAAAAGCCTGGGAAACTACATGTTCAGAAGCTCCGGCTGAAGGCTTTTGCCCTCAGCAAGTTATCTTGCCTGGTTAAACTTTTCTATGTTTGGAATTACTAAAGTTGGAGGTATGTTTAAGGGAGAGGCCTAGAAGTCTGCAGGCAGGCAAAAGATATCATATCATTTCTACTGACCCAAAACAAGGCCCTTGCGGGCCTGTAGGGGGCTACAGTTGTCCCATCTGTTTACTCCTGAGGGAAAAGAACTATTTTTAAAATGTTATGGAAATGCATCCAAGGGGATGCAATTGGAAGAAACTCACAATGTGGAAAATTCTACCAAAAAGGCTATGGATTAACAAATAAACTGCAAGGGAATAAAAGTAATGGCAGGAGAACTACAGATGGAAACCTTAGGGAACTTAACCAATTGCAATGCATAAACTTTACTTGAATTCTGATTTGAACAAAACTTAGATGTTTTAGGGGGCTTCCCTGGTGGCTCAGATGGTTAAGTGTCTGTCTACAATGTGGGAGACCCGGGTTCGATCCCTGGGTTGGGAAGATCCCCTGGAGAAGGAAATGGCAATCCACTCCAGTACTATTACCTGGAAAATCCCATGGACAGAGGAGCCTGGTAGGCTACAGCCCATGGGGTCGCAAAGAGTCGGACACGACTGAGCGACTTTACCTTACCTGGTGGCGCAGAGGTTAAAGCGTCTGCCCGCAATTTGGGAGACCCAGGTTCGATCCCTGGGTCGGGAAGATCCCCTGGAGAAGGGAATGGCAACCCACTCCAGTACTCTTGCCTGGAGAATCCCATGGAGGGAGGAGCCTGGTAGGCTACAGTCCATGGGGCCACAAAGAGTCAGACACGACTGAGCGACTTCACTTCACTTAGATGTTAATTTTGAGACACTGACTACATGTATAATGATGTGAAGGAATTGCTATTGTATTTGAAGTGACAACAGTAGTACAGTTAAAATTTTAAAGGCCTTATCTTTTTAGAGATCTGTACCAAAATATTTATGGTAAAATGATGTTTACGATTTGCTTCAAAATAACCCAGTGGAGGTGTGCATATGATAAAACAAATCTGGCTAACAGTTGACATATGTCAGAGCAAGGAACATCCACTTACTGTAATACCATGGATGTTCATTTACCATAAGAAAATTAAATACTGTACAACCAATGATTATTCTGTCTAAAATAAGCATTGAGACAGTTTAACAACCTGAAGGAATGTTTACTATAGAATAGTATATAATGCTAAATGAAGAAACAAACATACCAAAGTCAAAATTTCAAAAGCATAAGGTTAAGGAAGAAAAGACAATAGGAACACCAAACTAAATCTGGGAGTTACTTGATTACTTTATCTGCTAGTCATTAGACTACTGTCATTAGACTGCTAAAGTAGAAAGGGTTAAACTACCAAAGAGGGCTGAGGATAAAATAGTGGATAGGCCTAGAATAAATAATGCAAGCCTCAACTTAAAGCCATTCAGTTTCAAATAAATACTCCACTACACAAAATCTGTTTTAACTAGATATTCAAATATCCTCATTTTTAGGGTGACCATGTTTTTTACTTGCCGAAGCAAGCTACTTTGAATAAAGAAAGGAGATCAACAATCAAACCAGGTACAGGAAACCAGGTACCTGTATAGGATGGTACAGGAAAACCAGACCACTTGGTCACCCTATTTAGGTCTATAAACTGAGGTGTAAAGTTTGTTTGCTTATTTGTGTCTAAAGTGAATTGCCTTAAGTCAAAATGAATTAGCCTCATAAAGACTAGAGACTGAATCCCAGACAGGCAAAGAGATTTGCCCAAAGTCAAGGTGTTAACTGGAGAGGCAGATGCTAGAAGTCAGCACCCATGTACCCTGAAACTCTGTCCAGATCAATGTACCATTCAGCACCACTTTCTTTTCTTTAGGTTTTTTTTAATTACATGTGTCCTGCTCCTTTTCCACAAAAAGATTCTCTTCAAAAATGTCTTCTTCAATCAAACAATTCTAAAAATAAAGCAAAAAATAATTCAATGACAGGAAGGTAAAGAATGTCAAACAAATGCTTACAAAAAGCATACTCTTGATCAAGCCACATATATATATATAAAATCCTGTACTCTAGGATCTGACACTTTCTACATGAACAACTCTTCCAACTTTAAAAGACACTTCTGGGAATTCCCTGGTGGTCCAGTGGCTAAGACTCTGAGCTCCCAGTGCAGGGGGCCCAGGTTCGATCCCTGGTCAGGGAGCTAGATCCCACATGCTACAACTAAGACCCAGAGCAGCCAAATAAATAAATAAAAATTTAAAAAAAAAAATAAATAAAAATAAATAAATAAATAAAAGACACTTCTGTGCCACACGTCAGAATAAAAAAATTATAAAAGCATTAAGGGGCCCATTGGAAGACTGAAGAAAAGTACACGTACAATGAGGAGCCTAGTAGCCTCCAATCTTGCCTCTCACTGAAGAGGCAAGAACCAAGGCCTCAGAGGTTACTATGTTCCCAGTATACAGCTATGAAAATGGGGAGTCTCCAGAGCAGGTTCTATGGCTATGAGCTGACTAAAAATACCTGCCTGGCTCCAACATACACAACCTCTGTATTATCCCATATAGCTATTAACAGAAGGATAAGCATATATTTCAGAAGCATGCACTTCTTTACTTACTACTTAACAGGAAATTTGCCAGCCCAACTGCCTTTCGAATATGAAATTAGACAATGCACAGGCTTTAGAATCAGATCAACTACATCTGAATCTTTGCAATTTACAAGCTAAATAACTGGCGAAATTGACAGAATTTCCTCCCATCTAAATGAAAAATACGCCCAGAATTAAAGCATGAGGTTCAAAGCCTGTTACTTAACAGGTACTCAAAAAAAAAAAAACCAAAACAGGGAAGCTCTTAATTTTTATATTGGAGTACAGTTGATTTGCAGTGTTGTGTTCATTTCAGGTGTACAGCAAAGTGATTTAGTTATACATACACGTCTATTTTTCTTCATATTCTTTTCCCATATAGAGGAAGCTGTTGTTATTTCTACCTAAAGGTTTCACTCAATGGCCAGTTAAAATAGGAAACAACTTATTTTTATCTCTTGGTCACACGGCCTTGTGGATCCTAGTTCCCAGACCAAGGATGGAACCCGGATCCAGGCAGTGAAAGTGCAGAATCCTATCCACTGAACAGCGAGGGAATTCCTGATACAAACTATTTTTAAAGCAACTGATGACTCTACTCACAGTCTTGATAAAATCTGTAAAGATTTCTCTCCTGGATCATCAGTTAACCCCAAAACTGTGCATGAAAGTATGCAAAGTAAGCATAGACTGCAAAATAATATTGGCAGATCTATTTTTCCATATTATATTATGAAAGGATTTTCAACTAATCAATCACTGATCCAATAATTCCTCAAAGAGCTAAATTTTTAAAACTATTTTATTTCCTCACCACTTCCATGTGTATGCCTCCCATGTAAGTTTCTAGGAGGGTCAGATTGTGTCTCATACATATAGTATTTAGGATAGCTAGGAGGGTGCCTTACATAAAATATTTGTGGAATGAAAAGTTAATATGGTTCACTTAATGGCTTTTTAAAAAATGATGAACAAATCTTTTCATTTCAAAACATTAAAATGTAAAAGGTTCATAACAAAAGCTACAAAAGAAGCTGCTGTTCATTAGAAGTACTATAGGTAAAATAGAACTGCAATTTCCTATGAAAGAAAATTTTAAAAAACAAAACACCTGGACAATGAGCACTGCAAAACAGGAAAGCACTATGGATTCCATTTCCAGAAACAACTTACCTTTTTGCACCTTCCTTTTGCAGATTTGAAATCCAGATTCTCACACAATCACTGCCCTTCACTTCTGTTTGATTCAATAGCATACACACTACTGACCATACAGTCTCTCTCTTGCTAATAAATAAATACATCAGTAGAAAGCACACTGGTCTTATCTGCTTTCTGTTTTACGAAAACAAAAGTGCAAAAGTCTTCACCCAAAATTCTTTATAAATAAAAAACTAAAAAAATTTTTCAAGAAGTGTGTGCGATAATGGCAAAGGCTCCCATCTTTTCCCATACTTCTATTACATACTTCTTCCCCAAAGGAGGAAAGATTCTTGTGTCTTGATGGGAGGGCAAGCAGTTACAAGTAAAACACACTAAAATAAGCCATTTCTAAACAGGTGAGATACCATCAGAGTGTGTGCTGTTGCAGGAAACAGAATGGAGAGCCGTGAATGGGAGTCTCTGCACTTCATATCTGCAAAAGAAGAGAATAAAAAGGTTAACTTAATTCCAGACTCGGAACACAGTATCTTCACCTGTCTAAACCAAAGCCCCAAAACAATGTAAGAAATGAAAATGTGCTAAAGAGGTTTATGGGTGAACTCAACCATTCAAACTGTATCCAGTTTTAGAAGTCAGTATTTGAACACTTTTATACCACATCATCTTGATATTAAAAGTTAAATAACGAAAATCCCATCTCTTTAAGCTTCTCTTAAAATTTATCGTAATTACCCAAATATGCCTCCGTATTGAACAGTTATATAGGGGGAATTAGTTCTAACATTAAGAATAACAATCAAAGGGCTCATTTTGAATAAATGCTCTTCCCTTTGTAAGGAGTGACAGTTAACCTTTCCGGAACCCCAATGCACACACCCCTTTCTCCAACCTCATTAAAGATTAATTTCGGGACACAGCAATCTCCCCCACCCTGTACCCCGAACTCTGCGAAAATTCTTCTGCGTTTTGCATTATCCCACCCGACTCAGTGTGGGGTGAGCCAGGGTCAGGTGTGGAAGGAGGCTGGGACTGGGGGTGGGGGGAGTGAGACCCGGGAGCCCCTCTAGCACTCGCGCCCCCCACCTGGCGGCACACCTGCCTCCAGGCGCCCACCTGGGGCAGGGATCGCCCTTTCGCGGCCCCGCGCGCCTGCCCCACTCGGAGCGCGCGCCACGCGCCGCGCGGTACCCGAGGGCGGCGCAGGCGGCGGGGCGCCTGAGAGGCGGGAGCCGGGTGTAAAGGGGCAGCCTGGGCTCGCTCCCTCCCCGGGGACCAAGAGGGCCGGGGCGTCCCGGGGGGCTGCTGGGGGCGGGCGCGGTACCTTTTGGACAAATCCATGAGGACCCCGGAGAAGAGTTTCTCCCCGAGGCGGAACGACACGACGAGCGCGTCCTCAATGATGTGGTCCAGCGTGACCCGCACCTCCGAGCCGGGGATCAGTTGCGACACCGCGGAGTCCCCGCCCGCCGGCGGCACGAGAGCCGGGGCTGCTGGCTGGGGCAGCGGCGGTTCCTGGCGCTCCTCGGGAGCCGGGGGCTCCTCCGGCGGCGGTACAGGAGAAGGTGGCAAGCTGGGCCCTTCCTGAGGCGCGGCTGCCGCCGGCTCCACTACTCGAGCGGGCAGCTTCTCCTCAGGCTCCAGCTCCAGCCCCGCCGCCTCTGGGCTGCGGGCGAGCTCCCCCGGCGGCGGCGGCGGCGGCGGCGGCGGCGGCGGCGGCGGGAGCGGCGGTTCGTCGGCCTGAGAAGAGGACTGCTGCCCGTCAGCTTCGCCGTCCGGCACAGATGCTTCAGTAGCCGTGACCGGGAGGGGGTCAGTGCCGGCCTCGCTGCCGGGGATGGGCTCCATCTCCGGCTCGGCCTCGCCGGCGCCCCCCTCCCCGGGGGACGCTGCAGTCGCTGCCGCCTCTGCAGCCACGGCCGCCATTTTCTTCCTGGCTTCTCCCTCCTCCAACTCGGGCTGTAGCGGCGGCGGCGGCAGCGCTGTTTCGTTCCCTAGGCCTTCCCCTCCCTCCAGCAAACAGTTTTGTCCCGCCCTTACCCCGATGCTCGTTATTGGCACCGCGCCATTGGTCCTATCCTACACCCCTCCCGCACTTGTGACATTTCATTGGTCAGGTGGGGACGTCTATCATTCAGTCGGTCCATCCTTCTCATACAGAGTAGGAACTTCTCATTGGCCAGACGAGTTGTCAAATGTCGAATCTTAGAGGAGAATTGGGGGGGAGGGCTCAAAGGGGGCGGGGGAAGTCACAAAAGCTGAGCCTAGTACCTATCGCCTCTTTCTATTGGATGGAAGAGAAAGTAGAGTCTTGTGGTTGGCCTACACTCCTGCCCATTATCAACCAGGTTTTCCCGGAGGCGGGATAAAGGAGGGAATCACGTGGCGTGCCTGTTGTTTCAAGGCTACAGAGGGGAGGAGTAACGAGGTAATGAGGGAGGGGAACCGCTTCCCAAGAATCTCTGCGCAGAGGTCCTTAGAATAAATGTTATTTCTAGGAGCGGACCTGCTTGCGGCCGCGTGTGGGCAAGAGAAGCTTCTTTGGGAAGGACAACTAAAGTTTGAAGATAATTCTACAAACACTTTTTGAGCTCCTCCTATGCTAGGCACTGTGCTATTGCTAGGGATAGAAAGATGTGAAAGACATTCTCCATAACCTCATGGCAGCCGCTTCAGCTCCCACACAAGGAGTGTCTCCTTGAGTACTCTCCACTTTCTAGGAACAATGCATCTACTTATTTCAAAGTAGGAAAATGCTAATGAAAACAGGAAGAACATCACACACACTGGATTAAGCTGATGAATGTTTCAGAGATCAGTTTTGAGGCATTGCTGGACTTCCACATGAACCGCAATTTTTCAACCCAAATTCACTGGAAAGTGGTAGCACCTGGTTTCTTGCCTTTATCGTTGCCTCGTGTATGCTACAGGTGCAAAAAGCCTCTCTCTTCAGTGTCCTAATGCCCCTACTTGTCTATTCCCACTTTAAGTTTCTTGATTTGTTTGTTTGGAAGACTCTACTGAACCCATTTCTCTCAAAGTGTACCTCAGAGTGAGCCTTTTCTCCAGAAGAGATCATAGGCACTGAGAATGCCTACAGGAGGAAAAGAAGAAAGTTTACCAAAATTAGGAGTGAAAAAGGGAATCATAAGGACTTATCACAGCCAATACTTACTAAGCATCCCCTATGTGCCAGGCACTAGTACAAGCACTTGGTATAACACCTCATATAATCCTTAAAATACTCCTATAAGGCAGTTACTGGTAATGTTATTTAGTTGCTAAGTTGTATCCAACTCTTTTTCCACCCCATAGACTGTTAAGTGCACCAGGCTCCTCTGTCCGTAGGCTTTCCCAGGCAAGAATACCGGAATGGGTTGCCATTTCCTTCAGGGGAGCTTCCCAACCAAGGGATGGAACCATGGCTCCTGCCACATTTCCTGCATTGCAGGCAGATTCTTTACCACTGAACCACCAGGGAAGCCCAACTGTTATTACACCTATTTTATAAATAAAGAAATTGAGGCACAAAAAGGGTGCCCAAGGTCATATAGTAAATTGCAGTCAGAATTCCAAGGTTTTGTGTGTTTCTTGGGGGGTGGGGGTGGGGGTAGATATATTAGGAGTTTGGGATTAACAAATACACACTACTATATATAAAATAAACAACAAGGACCTACTGTATAGCACAGAAAACTATAGTCAATAGTTTATAATAACCTATAATGGAAAATAACCTGATAAATAATACATATATATACGAGTGAATCACTTTACTATACACCTAAAACTAATACAGTATCAATCAACTATATTTCAATTAAAAAAAAAAACCTGCAGTTTTACATTGAAAGGATTGAAAATGGGAAAGAAAAATCGCCATAGGCCCTATTTCAAGCCCTGGAGCTCTTAGGAAAGGCAAATAGGAAATCCCAATCAGGGCAGGTTCAGCATCTCCAAACTAACAGAAGGAAATAAAGGTACTGATCCACTCTGTACCAGAGATTTCCCCCCATAAGCTCTCATTTAAAACCTGTGAGTTAAACCTTCTCCCTGTTCTACAGGTGAGGAAACCAATCCTTAGCCAGGTTACAGGCCTTCTTATCCATCACACAGATGGCTAGCAACAGATCCTAGAGAATGCAGGTCCTTCCAAGAGCATGATTGTTTCACTCATTCATTGAACAAATAATCTGTCCCCTGCAGGCTAGATCTCTTGCAGGAAACAGCCATGGATCCCAACTTACAGAGTTTTTACCATGATTGCTTTTCTGTATTTCAACATAATCAATTAAACATAACATATAGTTCTATGAAACTTGGAGACCCACACTGAGTTCCTGTATTGCATAATATCCCACAGGGAGAAAAATACAGTTCAGGTCCTAGGATGTGATTACCTCTTGCAGTAATTCACTGCAAGATACTGCAGTAAATCCTTTAAATTAAGGATTTATAGCAGGTAGTGGCATACCAAGTAACCCTTCTAAATCACCATTTTCAGCCTGCAACTCAAGATTCTCTACTGGCTTCCTAGCCTCTTCTGCTTGTCCTTCAAGGCTCTCTCTGTTCCTACTTTATCTTTTGGGGTCTGCTCTCCCTTGCTCTGCAAGATTTCTAATACTGGGGAGATCTTTCATCCATTTATTCAACAAATAAATATTCAAGGCCTACTATATGTCAGTTGGGGACTCCCAAGTGGCTCAGTGGTAAAGAATCCACCTATAATGTAGGAGACCCGGGTTGGTTCCCTGGGTTGGAAAGATCCCCAGGAGAAGGGAATGGCAACCCACTCCAGTATTCTTGCCTGGAAAAATCCCATGGACAGAGGAGCATGGCAGGCTACAGTCTGTGGGGTCACAAAGAGTTGGACATGACTGAGCAACTGAGCACACACACACCATATGTCAGATACCGGGCTAGCAGTCAAAAGGCATGCAGAAAGAACACGTAAGCCTCCTGGGACTTATTTTTCTACTTAGGAAGCTAGAAAATAAGCAATGAATAAATAACATGATTACCAATTGTGAGCAATGCCATACAAGAAATAAACAGGACGAGGTGATAGGGAATAGCTAGGGGAGAGGCAGAGAGTGTCACTTTCAGATAAGGTAATCAGAAAAGACCTCTCTGAGGACAAGACATTTTAACCAATGCAAAGGATTAAGAAGGAGCCAGGGACTTCCCTGGTGATCCAGTGGCTGGGACTCCATACTCTTAATGTAGGGTGCCTGAGTTCAGTTCCTGGTCAGGAAACTAGATCCCATATACCACAACTAAGGCTCAACACAGCTAAGTAAATGAAAGTGAAAGTGAAGTCGTGTCCGACTCTTTGCAATTCCATCCAGGCTTCTCTGTCCATGGGATTCTCCAGGCAAGAATACTAGAGTGGGTTGCCATTTCCTTCTCCAGGGGATCTTCCTGACCCAGGGATCGAATCCAGGTCTCCTGCACTGCAGGCAGATGCTTTACCCTCTGAGCCAGCTAAATAAATAAATATATTTAAAAAGAAGGAGGAGCCAGCTATTGACATTGCTGAAGGAACATTTGGGTCAAAAGGAACAGCAATTGCTCAAGTCCTGTGACAAAAGAGGGCTTGGTTTACTCCAGAGAGACCAGTGTGACTTCCCTGGTGGTTCAAATGGTTAAGAGTCTGCCTGCAATGCAGGAGACCACAGTCCAATCCCTGGGTCAGGAAGATCCCCTGGAAAAGGGAATGGCAACCCACTCCAGTATTCTTGCCTGGAGAATCCCATGGAGAGAGGAGCCTGGTGGGCTACAGTCCATGAAGTCACAAGAGTCGACCCTAATGATCAAGAAATCTCTCTCATTCAATGTGGTTGAAGAGGAATAAGCAAGAAGATAAGCTAGGGAGATAAGGCTGGAAAGGGAAATAGAAGTCATATTTTATGTACTTCAAATACAAAACAAAGGATCTGCCCTCAGGGGTTTCCAGATCTACTGGGAATCCAGCTTTTACATGTGCTGCTATATCCTAGTCTCCACTGCCTTCAGCCTTCTCCTGGCATAGGGTCAGCATAGCGGAGGTATTTGTAGAATGGATGAAATCAAAGTGAAATTCTCTCAGTCGTATCCGACTCTTTGCGACCCCATGGACTATATAGTCCATGGAATTCTCCAGGCCAGAATACTGGAGTGAGTAGCCTTTCCCTTCTCTAGGGGGTCTTCCCAAACCAGGGATTGAACCCAGGTCTTCCACATTGCAGGTGGATTCTTTGCCAGCTGAGCCACAAGGGAAGCCCAAGAATACTGGAGTAGCCTATCCCTTCTCCAGTGGATCTTCCTGACCCAGGAATTGAACCAGGGTTACCTGCATTGCAGGCGGATTCTTTACCAACTGAGCTATGAGGGAAGCCCCTATAGAATGGATAGCCACATGGCATTTGTTGCTGAATTGAGAGAGGTTTTGATGAATGGTTGAAAGGTTGGTCCATTTATGCTGCTAGAACAACATGCCACAGACAGGGTGACTCATAAACAACAGAAAGTTGTTTCTTATAGGTCTGCAGCCTAGAAATACAAGATCAAGGTGCCAGGACAGTTCAGTGAGGGCCCTCCTTCAGCTTGCATAATTCTTGTTGTATGCTCACTGGCAGAAGGGGGCAAGAGTGCTTTTTTGGGCCTCTTTCATAAAGGCATTAGTCTCTTTTCATAAGGGCCTTGTTTTAGCGACCTAGTGCTCAGTCACATCTGACTTTTTGCAACCCTCTGGAGTCTAGCCCACCAGGCTCCTCTGTCCATGGAATGTTCCAAGCAAAATACTGGAGTGGGTTGTCATTTCCTACTCCAGGGGATCTTCCCAACCCAGGGATTGAACCTATATCTCCTGCACTGGCAGGTAACTTCTTTACCACTGTGCCACCTGGGAAGTCCAGTCTGGTCACCTAATCATCTCCCCAAAGTCCCACCTCCTAGTACCATTGCCTAGGTGGTTGAGATTTCAACATGTGCATTTTGGAGGGACACAAACATTCAGACCATAACAGATGAATAGTTGTTTGGTTGGACAAATTGTTGAAAGGATGGGTGGATTGAGAGATGAATGGCAGGGATAAGAAATCCAGCTGACTAACCAAGCGGATTCTCACTGTCTCAAACAGACTTTGATCTGAGTTCTCCAGAGTACTACAATTTGTGTATGTGTTCAGTCGCTCAGTTGTGTCCAACTCTTTGTGAACCCACAGACTGTAGTTTGCCAGGCTCTTCTGTTCATGGGATTCTCCAGGCCAAGAATACTGGTGTGGGTTGCCATACCCTCCTCCAGAGGATCTTCCCTACCCAGGGAAGATAAAGTAAAAACCCAAACACTGGGGTGGTGGTTCATGAAGACGGATAAATATGGCTAATTATGTTTTAGTAGTTTTTGTTTCCTGGGCCTGGTCTCTTGGGAAATCGAATTACAGACAGGCAATAGCATGGGTCCTGGAGACTCAGGACAAAAGGAAGTAACTGTCAGCACATCGTCATGAAGTCACAGTGGCTGAATAAATTGCTCCTCCTGTTCTAGCCCTATTTCTGTCCAAGTAACCAATATTTCTCTTCTACAATCAGATCACCCACTCCCAGGCCAAGACTGTGATGATAACTATGGACAGACATGTCGCTGGGTCTCCATGTGTCTCAGTGGTTCTCAATGTATTAATGGATCTCTGAGAATCCGCTAAAAAGTTGTTTTATGTACTGTGTAATCACATTTATATAAAGCACAAAAACAAAGAAAACAAACTTATGCTGTTACAACTCAAAATAGAGGTTATTCTTAGCAGGAGAAAGGGGACAGTACATCTAGTGACTAAAAGGGAATATGAATGGAGTTTCCTGCAACTCTGATATTTTTCTGTTTTTCATCTACTCACTAGTTATAAGGAATGTTCAACTTATAAAAATTCATCAAGCTGTGCACATATGTGCTTTTTTGTGTATAGATTTGTATTAGTTTTCCTTTACTGCTAGTGTCTTAAACAAAATATTTATTTTATCAGTGTCTTGGGTCAGAAATTCAGGCAAGGGTTAGCTGGGTCCTCTACTTAGGGGCTCTCTCAAGGCTATAACCAAGATGCCAGCAGGGGCTGCAGTGTCATCTGAGAGTGTGACTAGGGAAGGGCCCACTTCTAACCTCACTCTCATGATCCCGGCAGAATTCAGTTCCTCAGTGGCTGCCGGCCAGAGGCTGCCCTCAACTCCTTGCCATGTGTGCCTGTCCAGAGAATAGTTTGTGACTGACAGCTTGCTTCATCAGAGCAAGCAAATGAGAAGAGCCAGGGAGAAATGATGCAAGGAAGACAGAAGTCACAGTCTCTTATAGCCTAATCTCAGAAGGGGCATTCTGTCGCTTCTGTTGTGTTCTGTTCAAAAGCAAGTTAAGACACTAGAGCCAGCCCAAACACAAGAGGAGAAGATCACACAGGGGCAGGAGTACCAAGAAGGTGAGGATCACTGGGAGCTGATGGACACCTCATTTAAAGGTTTTAAAAGATGAAAAGAAAAAAAAAATATTCTAGATGTTTTCCCAAACCTCCCCCCACCCCGATACACTCATCCACAGACTCTGCTGAAGTCTCTTATTCAATGCAGGTGCTTTCCACACCATATTACCTGCCCCTAGTAACAGATCCTCACCTCAGACTGGCAGGTGGAAGGGGCCATCATACTAAAAAAAATAAATCCTGGGATTTCCAGTGGGTAACACTTTGAGCTCCCAGTGTAGGGGGCCCGGGTTCAATCCCTAGTCGGAGAACTAGATCCTACTCAGTGAACTAGATCCTGCATGCCGCAGCTAAAGATCCTGCATGCTACAAGGAAGATTGATCTTGCATGCTGTAACTGAGACCCAGCACAGCCATATAAATAAATGAATATTAAAAAAAAAAAGTAAATCCCAACATTGAAGAAAATCCCTGTAAAGAGAGCCATCATCTATCCAGCTATTTAGTGAGCACCTATTATGTGCCAGGCTGGGACAGCAGTCAGATGAGCCTGGGGGCATCAAGCACAGGTGGGCACCATCCTGCGTCATCTTCCTCCCTGGTCTCAGGTGTTCCTTCACGTCGTCCCTGCCCCTCTCTATATATGCTCAACAGCTGCCATGTCAACATAGTTCCTTCAAAAGGGACCCTAAGGGTACTGCTTGGGAGGGAGTGGTTCTAGGCTGAATGTCTCAGTTTGTCTGGGACTGAAATATTTCCTGTGACACAGGATGTTCAGTGTTAAAAGTTGAACAGACCTGGAATTTCCTTGGTGGTCAAATGGTTAAGAACTAAAATCCTGCGTGCTGCTGCTGCTGCTAAGTCGCTTCAGTCGTGTCCGACTCTGTGCGACCCCATAGACGGCAGCCCACCAGGCTCCCCCATCCCTGGGATTCTCCAGGCAAGAACACTGGAATGGGTTGCCATTTCCTTCTCCTGTGCTTGAAAGTGAAAAGTCAGAGTGAAGTTGCTCAGTTGTGTCCGACTAGTAGTGACCCCATGGACTACAGCCTACCAGGCTCCTCCATTCATGGGATTTTCCAGGCAAGAGTACTGGAGTGGGGTGCCATTGCCTTCTCCGGCATGCTGCATGGCACGGTCCAAAAAAAAAAAAAAAAACAAATAAAAAAAAAACAAAACACAAGTCAGTCAGGCCTAGCTAGGCATACCCTAATGGTTGGCCAGACTTCACTCTTCGTATCTTACAGAAATGAGCATTGATCTTTGCAACAACTGAGCAAGAAAGGGAGCCTCAGAGAGGTCAAAGAAAGCTTCCAAAGCTAGAGACTGGGCCTCACAGTCTCCAAAGAATGTACTCTCGGCAACTTTGATCTTTTTGCTGTTTCTTATGTTTCCTTAGCCATTCCCTGGGACAAGATCCTTGGGTAAATGGCAAATCAGTGTGCATTTTTTGGTCTAGCCTTCTAGTTTCAAGCTGACAGGTTAAATCTGACCTTTAAAGTAGAAAATCTAAAAAAACAAAAACAAAACCTAACCTTAGATTCTAAACACCTTTGATTGTACCCACCTGCTCATAATAATTCCAAGAACTTTTATTTACTTAACATTCCTCTAGGTTGGGTTCTCCCCTCATGTCAAATGTGGTAGCTATTAGATTATTAGATCCTTGTAAAGTAAGGACTTAATTTTATAGCTTCCTTAGCACAGTGCTAGGCCAAGTAGTAATGTCTAATATTTATCAAGTACTTACTTTACATCAAGCCTTAAATCAATTAAGCCCTATGAGGTATAATCACATAATTATCACCATTACAGATTAGGAAACTGAAGAATAGAGAGGTTAAGTAAGTTGTCCAAGGTCACACAGCTAGTAAATATAGGCACCAAAGAGTAACATCTATTTGCTTGTTGATTACGAAGAGCTCCCTGTGCTTTTTCTGAAAAAAACTATCATTTGCTCTGACAGACTTAATCTTTCTGAAAAACAGGTGGAAACCTCAGCTAAAGAGGTTCATATATGACATCCATTCTTGAAAAAAACACAAACTCATTTTGATAGCATTACTTCTGTGTCATCAGTTTCTCTCTGTCTTGCTTTTCTTCTCTCTGTCTCAAATGATAATGATCA
Organism: Ovis canadensis; assembly: GCF_042477335.2. Taxonomy (NCBI): domain Eukaryota; kingdom Metazoa; phylum Chordata; class Mammalia; order Artiodactyla; family Bovidae; genus Ovis; species Ovis canadensis. The sequence goes on from NC_091249.1 coordinate 84,286,743, forward strand.
CCTCTACCTCAAAAAAACAATCATCTCTACCTGGATCAGGGCTGTGAAGCAGCAACTATTCTTATTATCCCTCCCAAAGGTCTGAAGGCCTGGGTGGGAGTGTGGAGGTCATTTGGTTCATCCAATGTAAGCGTTGGGCAAGGCTGAGCACGCATACAATACAAATTCAGAGCTAGAGGCTGCCGGTCAGGCCCTAGTCTTAGCATTCAGTTCATGGCTACTCGTTTCTAAGCAGCTATTTCCGTGCTTACCCCCAGTAATTTCTGTCACTACACAGGTGCTGGGCTTCCCAGGTGGCTCAGTGGTAAAGAATCCACTTGCTGATGCAGGAGATGCCAGTTGGATCCCTGGTCAGGAAAATCCCCTGGAGAAAGAAATGGCAACCCACTCTTGCATTCCTGGCTGGGAAATTCCATGGACAGAGGAGCCTGGTGGGTTACAGTCCATGGAGTCACAAAGAGTTAGAGACGACTTAGCAACTAAACAGCAACAACAGAGCTGTTACATTTGCAAACACAAACATAATAAAATATTCAGTTCTATGTTGCTTTGGTTCATTTTTATATTAAGTTCCAACTTTCTGTTTTATTTGTATTTGTTTTTAAAATAGCAGAGATTCTTCTTAGGAAGGAATGTGCGTACAGCTATACACAGAAAAAAACCCTTGTGACATCAGTCTTGTGCATCATTTGACCTCTCCCACAGAGTGCAGTGCTTCAGCTCAGTGGTAAAGAATCAGCCTGCCAACACAAGAGATGCAGGAGACATGGGTTGGATCCCTGGGTCGGAAAGATTCCCCTGGAGGAGGGAATGATAATCCCTTGCAGTACTCTTGCCTGGAGAATCCTATGGACAGAGGAGCCAGAGGGCAGGGGTCAGGGGATGGAGGGTCCACTCCATGGGGTCTCAAAGAATCTGAACACGACGGAGCACGCAGAGAGCACAGTGCCTGGCGTGCAACAGACCCTCAAAAACATTTGTAGCAACCTCCCTGGCAGTCCAGTGGTTAAGACTTTGTGCTTCCCTGCAGGTAGCATGGGTTCAGTGCCTCATCTGGGAACTAAGATCCCACATGCAGGACTGCCAAAAAAAATTGCAAAATTCATAAACAGATGACCAAATGAATAGTTATTACTAGGGAGTAGGATCACTGTTGGAGAAGGCAATGACATCCCACTCCAGTACTCTTGCCTAGAAAATCCCATGGGCGGAGGAGCCTGGTAGGCTGCAGTCCATGGGGTCGCTAAGAGTCGGACACGACTGAGCGACTTCACTTTCACTTTTCACTTTCATGCATTGGAGAAGGAGGTGGCAACCCACTCCAGTGTTCTTGCCTGGAGAATCCCAGGGACAGGGGAGCCTGGTGGGCTGCCGTCTATGGGGTCGCACAGAGTCGGACACGACTGAAGCGACTTGGCAGGATCACTGCGGGCTCTCTTTTTCTTTTTGCCCATCTACATGTCCCAGTTATCTTAAGTTTCTCGTTTTTCTACATAGAACATGTATTTCTTACAGAAAATGTTTAAAATCTTTCTTCAGCAAATAAATAAGTGTATAAAATGGAACCTGGGTAGTCTTGTAACAGGAAGATCACAAACATGGGCTGTCTGGGTTGGGTGTGCAGAGCCTCAGACATGACTCAGAGACATGGGATGTGATGGAGAGAAGGCACAAGAGTTCCGATCTGAGAACCCAGAGCCTCCGCCAGCCTGCCCTTTCCATTCTCCTTTGGGTCACAGCACATCATATTTTGCTCTCATATGTTTACTGGGTGAAAACAAGAAGCAAGTCCTCAGAGAGTTTTTCAAGGACTGCGAATGATTCATAAGGAGCTCTTCGACCTTGACTGTTTCTGTGGCTCAGCGTTCATTAGAGGTGGCACAGCTCCCACCCTCCGCCTGTCCCTGAACCCTCAGAGGTGACCCCTTTCCGTAAGTATTGGCCCCCATATCCAAATCTGAATTCCTTCCATCCTCAGCCCTCTCCACCCAGGTTTGTGGCCGCTGGGGAAGAAGGGAACAGACAAGCCAATTTAGGTGTCGTCCTCGCTTTGTTCGCTTGACCTTGAGGCGCTTAACTCAGCAGAGCTCCTGGTGTGGGGGGAGCCCAGTACGGGGAGGCTGGCAGACTTCTGGAATGAAAGGCCAGAACTTGGAGGTCTCTTGGAGCCCACGCTCCTTCTCTTGGCTTTGGTCACCATAGTGACTTCTCTCTGAAGCCTCAACCCTGTGGTTTTTGCTCAATATTCATTCATAACAAGGCCACCTCTGCGTTTTCCACCCACGGGGGAACAGGCGCTGAGTACATTCACAGTCGTGCAGCTGACACACTGGGCCTTTAAACCGGGGAGGGGAGGGTGGCAGGGCAGTGGTGTGCACGGAGCCTGAGCCTGAGCCTGGTGGAAGGGAGGCAGTGCTCTGCTGTTCAGAGGGAAGGGTCAGAGCTGGGAAGGGATTGAGACCCCTTCTGGTTCTGTCCCCTCAGTTTACAGAGGAGAAAGGACTCACCCACAGTTTCTCATCATCAAGGGCGTGCAGGGCCCATATTCTCAACCCAAATTTTCTAACTTCTTGGGCTTTTGTGCCAAGCACTGGGGTCCCACTTCCTGGGACTGTCACTAAAGGTTACCAAATTTATGGTAATCAGATTGTGATGAGCCCCCGGTGAAAGGCCAGAACTAGAGTTCCTGTAGGGAGACAAATCATTTTGATTTCCAGTACAGATTTGCAAGTAAATTAGCTCATTTAATCCTTAAAATTACCCTGCAAAGTGACTATCATTATTTCCTTTTAAATTGAGAAACCTGAAGCTTCAGAGAGTGGCTGAATCTGTCTACTTGGAGTCAGAGGCAAATTTGAATGCTACTCTGCAATTTACTAATGATAAAGGATGGTACAATAGCTCATTAGTTCAGGCAATGACTTCAAATTCACTGAGATCAAGTCCAGCCATTGTCCTGCTGTGTGACTTTTGACAGTTACTTCACTTCTCTGAGCCTTTATTTCTGCATTTGTACAAACATGATAAAACAACCTACTTTATAAGTCATTGTGAGGAGTTAATAAAGTAATGAATATAAATCACTTAGCACTATGCCTGACAGTCAATAAGTAGTTTTTGTTATTCCAAAATTAAAAAGTACTCTCCTGCTAGAACTTCTGGTCACAGACAAAAACAGAAAAGTCTACAATCTTCTTCCAGACTCACCCAGAGCCCAAAACCTTTGCTGTCAGCCAAGGAGCAGAGTACTTGAAAAAAGGACATTCCATAGAGAGGAAGGTGAATTTGGAAGATGCTTTTCATAGCCTGATTTTCAATTTTCAAAAGATTTAGACAAGGGAAGAGAAGGGAAGGATGGAAATTTGTACCTCCCTATAGCCTTGCTGCCAATATTTTCAGAGCTATGCTGCCCAGCAGGGTGGCTGCCAGCTTTGTGTGGTTACTGAAGACATGAAATGTATCTGGTCCAAACTGAGATGTGATATAAATATAAAATACACACTGACACTTAAAGACTTGTGGGAGAAAAATTTTATAAAATATCCCATTGTAAACAGCAGGATCCTACTGTATACCACAGAGAACTATATTCAACATCCTACGATAAACCATAATGTAGAAGACTATATTAAAAGATGAATGTGTATATATACATATATATATGTATGTAGAACTGAATAACTTTGCCATATAGCAGTAATTAACACAATACTGCAAATCAACATAAATAAAAATAAATTATTAAAATTCAAAAATAGAGTATCTTCATGTTGGGAATAATTGTGTGTGTGTATATATATATATATATATGTATATATATGTGTGTGTGTGTGTGTGTGTATTTTTTTTTTAACCCCCCTGCCATGCCATGTAGCATGCTGCTGCTGCTAGGTCGCTTCAGTCATGTCTGACTCTGTGCGACCCCATAGACGGCTTTCTACCAGGCTCCTCTGTCCCTGGGATTCTCCAGGCAAGAACACTGGAGTGGGTTGCCATTTCCTTCTCCAATGCATGAAAGTGAAAAGTGAAAGCAAAGTCATTCAGTCGTGTCCAACACCTGGCGACCTCATAGACTGCAGCCTACTAGGCTCCTCTGTCCATGGGATTTTCCAGGCAAGAGTACTGGAGTGGGGTGCCATTGCCTTCTCCGGCCATGTAGCATGCAGGATCTTAATTCTCTGACCAGGGATTGAACTCACAGCCCCTGCAGTGGAAGTACAAAGCCTTAACCACCGGACCACCAGGAAGTCCCTGGAATGATATTTTAAGTAAAATACATTATTAGAGTTAATTTCACCCATTTCTTTTCATATTTTTAATACAGCTACTAGAAATTTTTCAGTTATATATGTGATACATATTGTATTTTTATAAAACTGAGCTGGTATAGAAAATTCTAATTCTAGCTCAGCTAACCTATGTAGAACATCTCCTCACATTTCTCTCCTTTAATTGTCACAACAATATTATCTGAAAGATATTGTCATCTATATTGTACTAGTAGAGGACAAACTTAGGGATACTAACCCTTCATTTTGCCAGATAAAGTCACCAAATCACTATTATTATGTACTATATCATTTTATAAAGAAAAGACTTCTTTAGTAAGAATAAAATTGAACATTTCAACTATATAAAACAGTATATTAACACCCACAACTGTCTCCCATAAGAAAAAAATAAGCAGGCATTCTTATTATTTTGCAGGCACTGGGATAATATATACTTTATATCATTAATTTCTATAAAACCCATGAGATTGGTACTATTATCCTCATTTAACAGATGAGGAAACTGAGGCTCCGAGAGCCATTTAGCTTATAAATTGGGGTTATAAGAATATAGGTTACAAGGTCCCCAGAGAAAGAGAACCAGGAATGGCTTTCTTGATATAAAAGAAGCCATTTGGCCTAAGCCATTTTGCAATCAGCCTGGCTGCACTGCTTGCCCTTGAACAGGTCTCAGTAATCCTTGATTTTAGAAAACAAAGAAATGCAGGAGCAGGGAAAAGGCAGTCAGACAATAGTTCAGTGGTAAGTCCTAGTTCCTCAGCAATCAATGCAAAGAAATAGAGGAAAACAACAGAATGGGAAAGACTAGAGATCTCTTCAAGAAAATTAGAGATACCAAGGGAACATTTCATGCAAAGATGGGCTCGATAAAGGACAGAAATGGTATGGGCCTAACAGAAGCAGAAGATATTAAGAAGAGGTGGCAAGAATACACAGAAGAACTGTACAAAAAAGATCTTTATGACCAAGATAATCACGATGGTGTGATCACTCACCTAGAGCCAGACATCCTGGAATGTGAAGTCAAGTGGGCCTTAGAAAGCATCACTACGAACAAAGCTAGTGGAGGTGATGGAATTTCAGTTAAGCTATTTCAAATCATGAAAGATGATGCTGTGAAACTGCTGTACTCAATATGCCAGCAAATTTGGAAAACTCAGCTGTGGCCACAGGACTGGAAAAGGTCAGCTTTCATTCCAGTCCCAAAGAAATGCCAAAGAATGCTCAAACTACCGCACAATTGCACTCATCTCACACGCTAGTAAAGTAATGCTCAAAATTCTCCAAGCCAGGTTTCAGCAATATGTGAACCGTGAACTTCCAGATGTTCAAGCTGGTTTTAGAAAAGGCAGAGGAACCAGAGATCAAATTGCCAACATCCGCTGGATCATCGCAGAAGCAAGAGAGTTCCAGAAAAACATCTATTTCTGCTTTATTCACTATGCCAAAGCCTTTGACTGTGTGGATCACAATAAACTGTGGACAATTCTGAAAGAGATGGGAATACCAGACCACCTGACCTGCCTCTTGAGAAACCTATATGCAGGTCAGGAAGCAACAGTTAGAACTGGACATGGAACAACAGACTGGTTCCAAATAGGGGGAAAAGGAGTACATCAAGGCTAGATATTGTCACCCTGCTTATTTAACTTCTATGCAGAGTACATCATGAGAAACGCTGGGCTGGAAGAAGCACAAACTGGAATCAAGGTTGCCAGGAGAAATATTAATAACCTCAGATATGCAGATGACACCACCCTTATGGCAGAAAGTGAAGAGGAACTAAAAAGCCTCTTGATGAAAGTGAAAGAGGAGAGTGAAAAAGTCAGCTTAAAGCTCAACATTCAAAAAACTAAGATCATGGCATCTGGTCCCATCACTTCATGGGAAATAGATGGGGAAACAGTGGAAACAGTGTCAGACTTTATTTTTTTGGGCTCCAAAATCACTGCAGATGGTGACTGCAGCCATGAAATTAAAAGACGCTTACTCCTTGGAAGAAAAGTTATGACCAACCTAGATAGCATATTCAAAAGCAGAGACCTTACTTTGCCAACTAAGGTCGGTCTAGTCAAGGCTATGGTTTTCCCAGTGGTCATGTATGGATGTGAGAGTTGGACTGTGAAGAAGGCTGAGCGCCGAAGAATTGGTGCTTTGGAACTGTGGTGTTGGAGAAGACTCTTGAGAGTCCCTTGGACTGCAAGGAGATCCAACCAGTCCATTCTGAAGGTGATCAGCCATGGGATTTCTTTGGAAAGAATGGTGCTAAAGCTGAAATTCCAGTACTTTGGCCACCTCATGTGAAGAGTTGACTCATTGGAAAAGACTCTGATGCTGAGAGGGATTGGGGGCAGGAGGAGAAGGGGACAACAGAGGATGAGATGGCTGGATGGCATCACTGACTCGATGGACGTGAGTTTGAGTGAACTCTGGGAGATGGTGATGGACAGGGAGGCCTGGCGTACTGTGATTCATGGCGTCGCAAAGAGTGGGACACAACTGAGGGACTGAACTGAACTGAAGTCCTAGTTCCTCCTTAGGGGATATACATAATAATATATCTGTTAAGTTCTGCATGAACAAAGGCCCCACCCTGGTGGGAAATGAAATGATGATGTTGACCCTCCCGATTTCAGTTATCTAAAGGGTAGACTGTGACCTTGGCCCCAATTCTATTGTGAATTGTCCTCTGATCAAGCCTGCTCAGGACTTTGCATGTCCACAGGGTCAAAAAAAGTGTCAGACCTGACAGAGCCATTAACACTTTTTTTTTTTAAGCTTAAACTTTCCCAGTTTTGCTGTTGGGGAGACACTGCTTTGAGAAAGATCCCCAGTGTTCTCCTCACTTGCTGCTAGTAATAATAAATCCTTCCTTCTAACCCCATCTTTGGTTCAACACGTATCAGGAGCCAAGAGGCAAACCCATTTTTCAGGTAACAGAATTTGGACATTAAATGACAAAAATAATACATCTTAGAAATGAGTATTCTGTCCTTTACTTAAGTGAAAACAACCCATGGATGGGGAAGTACAGTGCCTCACAAGCAGCAGAGTACTCCTTCTAAGGGATTTTGGGCAAAAGAGTATCAGATGAAGCAATGTGGAAACAGGGTGTGATTGACCAGGAGATTAGGGAGGTCCTGCTCTCTGGGGTAAGGTGAGCCAGCTTTAGCTGAGTTGGAGGACTGTGATTAGTTTCCTAGAGAGTCAGGTGTTTCCAGATAGTGTGGGCTGACTTAGGTTTAGATTTATAACTTGGATCAGACCACTGGCGTGCTTAGTCGCTCACCCGGACTCTTTGCAACCTCATGGACTGCAGCCCGCCAGGCTCCTCAGTCCATGGGGATTCTCCAGGCAAGAATACTAGAAAGGGTTGCCAGGCCCTCCTCCAGGAGATCTTCCCAACCCAGGGATTGAACCCAGGTCTCCCACATTGCAGGTGAATTCTTTACCATCTGAGCCACCAGGGAAGCCCCAGGCTCCATTTTGTAGGTCCTGATATATGAAGGTGATTTATCAATTCACCACATTTAATCAATACTCTCAGTTGTACTAGAGCATTGATTAAAACTTAAGGTGTTAGCTCTGCTCTACACTACTGCTTCCTGTGAATGCTGGGATCAGGTTGGATCTCCAACTGGAATTCATAGGCTAGGATAACCAGGGTCTTGGTCCCTGAGTTGGCTATTTTCTTCATCTCATTTTTGACATTCTGAGGCAGGAGATAAATTGGCCCCAGGCTCAGCAGCCAGAGTTTGTCCCCCTGGGGACAGATACTCCCAGATGAGGATCCAGAGAATAGCAAAGTCCTGCACAGATAAGAGATAAAAGACCACATACTCCTCATTCTCCAAGTCCAGGAGACCTTCCCAACTACACATGCACAGAAAGGCTCCTTGAAGGTCAAAAGGGAGAGGGCATCATGTCATAATAAGTGATGTCAAAGTACACATAAGCTGCTTGACTAGAATCCATCTTGGCTAAGAGATGCACAAGTACACACGGGAGGATCCTAAGATATGCCAAATACACTCAGAACTAGGAAAAGCAAGGCGATTGGCCAACAGAAACCCAGAAGAAATACCCTTTAAGAGTGATTCAAATCACCGCAAGGGTGCGACTCTCTCTGAGCCTGCCAGTGTTTCTATCCATGCTTACAATTTTTTTCCTCCTGATAAACACATTGTTAGTTTCACTACTTTTCGTCTCTATGTGGAAATTCATTTCTACACAGCTGACAAGCCAGGGTCTTGTCCCTGGTGGTCTAGTGGCTAAGACTCAGCACTCTCTCTGCAGTGGCCTGACCTCAGTCTCTGGTCTGGAACTAAAATCCTGCATCAAGCCCCCACAGGCTGAGGCCACCTGAGATCAGCTCTAGGCAAACGGAGATCATTTGTCTGGTTCCCGGAGGCTGCAGGCATGCACTTAAAACCTTTGAGAGAACATGGCACACCAGGGAGATTATTAGAATGATTATAATAATGAATGAATATAATATTGGGATGCCACCCAATATTTGGAGGGTACTTTGAGGCCAAAGTCCATGCAACTCAAACCAACTCAGATCAGATAGATCAAAAAAAAAAAAAAAAAAAAAAAAAAAAACCCTGTTGAAGGAGTCACCTTCTTAAGTAAAATGGTTTGCTCAGTGATCTTACACAGCCGAATCTCAACTTCCCTAAATTATTAATCCAAGTGCAGCAAGTGGTGTTGGCCACAGTACAGATACCTCCTTGCTCATCTAAAAGATAATCAAGGGCTATCTATTATCAAGAACAACTTTGGTCAGAGTCCAGGGATTTTTGTTGGGCAGCTATTGATTTAGCAGTTCAGGCACTCAGACAACTTTAAAGTTTAAAAGTCTGCCACTATTTGGCACTTTCCTCACTTTCCTCCTCGAGAAAGAAAGTGCTGATAGCTTGTAAATCTTGTAAATACTTCTTCCTTTTCTTATCATGTGACATGGAACATAAGTTATGGAAAAGAGATTGTGGGAGAACCAAATGGCCATCCTGAATATCCCAGAGCTTGGAGATCTTATTGATATAAAACCTTTTGAGGTGGTCCAGTGGCTAAGACTCTCTGCTCCTAATGCAGAGGGCCTAGATCCAATCTCTGGTCAGGGAACTGGATCCCACATGCTGCAACTAAAAATCCTGAGTGCTGCCATGAAGACTGAAGATCCCATGTGTCACAACTAATACCCTGTGCAAGCAAATAAACATATTTTTAAATATTTATTTTTATTTATCTGGCTGCACTGGATCTTAGCTGTGGTGCATAGGGTCTTTTTTTAAGTTGTGGTATGTGGGATTGAAAATGGTTAGCAAATGGGCAAATTTAATTCAAATGACCATTTTATCTATTACTGTGGGCAAGAATCCATTAACCATCACAGTAATCCAAGTCTATGTCCAAACCACTAATGCCAAAGAAGATGAAGTGGAACGGCTCTATGAAGACCTACGGGACCTTTTAGGACTTACACCAAAAAAAGATGTTCTTTTCACCACTGGGGACTGGAAAGCAAAAGTAGGAGGTCAAGACATACCTGGTGGTGGTGGTGGTTTAGTCATTAAATCATGTCCGACTTTTGCAACCCCATGAACTGTAGCCTGCCAGGCTCCTCTGTCCGTGGGATTCTCCAGGCAAGAATCCCACTGGAGTGGGTTGCCATTTCCTTCTCCCGACATATCTGGAGTAACAGGCAAATTTGGCTTTGGAGTACAAAATGAAGCAGGGCAAAGGCTAACAGAGTTTTGCCAAGAGAATGCACTGGTCAGAGCACCCTCTTCCAACAACACAAGAGAGGAATCTACACATGGACATCACCAGACAGTCAAATACTGAAATAAAACTGTTTATATTCTTTGCAGCCAAAGATGGAGAAGCTCTATATAGTCAGCAAAAACAAGACTGGGAGCTGATGACTGTGGCTCAGATCATGAACTCCTTATCACAAAATTCAGACTTAAATTGAATAAAGTAAGGAAAACCACTAGGCCATTCAGGTATGACCTAAATCAAATCCCTTATGATTATACAGTGTAAGTGACAAATAGATTCAAGGGATTGCACCTGGTAGACAGAGTGCCTGGAAAACTATGGACAGAGGTTCATAGCATTGTACAGGAGGTGGTGACCAAAACCATCACCAAGTAAAAGAAATGCAACAAGGCACAATGGTTGTCTGAGGAGGCCTTACAAATAGCTGAAAAAAAAGAAGAGAAGTGGAAGGCAAAGAAGAAAAGGAAAGATATACCCATCTGAATGCAGAGTTCCAAAGAATAGCAAGGAGAGATAAGAAAGCCTTCCTCAGTGATCAATGCAAAGAAATAGAGGAAAACAATAGAATGGGAAAGACTAGAGATCTCTTTCAAGAAAATTAGAGATACCAAGGGAACATCTCATGCAAAGAAGGGCTCAATAAAGGACAGAAATGGTATGGACTAACAGAAGCAGAAGATATTAAGAAGAGGTGGCAAAAGAACTGTACAAAAAAAGTTTTATTCACTCAGATAACCACGATGGTGTGATTACTCACCTAGAGCCAGACATTCTGGAGTGTGAAGTCACGTGGGCCTTAGGAAGCCTTGTTCATGTTCTATGAACAAAAACCAGCAGAGGTTATGGGATTCCAGCTGAACGATATCAAATCCTAAAAGATGAAGCTGTTAAAGTGCTGCACTAAACATGCCAGCAAGTTTGGAAAACTCAGCAGTGACCACAGGACTGGAAAAAGTCAGTTTTCATTCCAATCCCAAAGAAAGGCAAGTAGGATTTAGAAAAGGCAGAGGAACCAGAGATCAAATTGCCAACATCCGTTGGGTCATAGAAAAAGCAAGAGAGTTCCAGAAAAACATCTACTTCTGTGTCACGGAATATGCTAAAGACTTTGACTGTGTGGATCACAACAAACTGAGCTGGGAATACTAGACCACCTTACCTGCCTCCTGAGGAACCTATATGTAGGTAAGGAAGCACCACTTAGAACCAGACATGGAACAATAGACTGGTTCCAAATTGGGAAAGGAGTAAGTCAAGGCTCTATATTGTCATCCTGCTTAACTTATATGCATGCGAAATGCCAGGCTGGATGACTCACAGCTGGAATCAAGACTGCCAGGAGAAATATCAAAAACCTCAGATAGGCAGATGACACCACCCTAACGGCAGAAAGTGAAGAGGAACTAAAGAGCCTCTTGATGAAAGTGAAAGAGGAGAGTGAAAAAGCTGGCTTAAAATTCAACATTCAAAAAACTAAGATCATGGCATCTGGTCCCATGGCAAATAGATGGGGAAACAATGGAAATAGTGACAGACTTTATTTTCTTGGGCTCCCAAATCACTGCAGATGGTGACTGCAGCCATGAAATTAAAAGATACTTGCTCCATGGAAGAAAAGCTATGATGAAACTAGACAGCATATTAAAAAGCAGAGACATTACTTTGTCCACAAACGTCTGTATAGTCAAAATTATGGTTTTTCCAGTAGTCATGTACAGATGTGAGAGTTGGACCATAAGGAAGACTGAGCACTGAACTGATGCTTTTGAGCTGTGGTGTTGGAGAAGACTCTTGAGAGTCCCTTGGATTGCAAGGAGATCCAACCAGTCAATCCTAAAGGAAATCAGTCCAGAATATTCATTGGAAGGACTGATGCTGAAGCTCCAATACTTTGGCCACCTGATGTGAAGAGCCTATTCATTAGAAAAGATCCTGACGCTGGGGAAGATTGAGGGCAAGAGGAGAAGGGGGTGACAGAGGATGAGATGGTTGGATAGCATCATCAACTCAACGGACCCGAGTTTGAGTAAACTCTGGGAGATAATGAAGACAGGGAAGCCTGGTGTGCTCCAGTCCATGGAGTGAAAGAGAGTCAGACAGAACTGAGCAAATGAACAACAGCAAATGTGGGATCTAGTTCCGTGACCAGGGACTGAACCCTGGCCCCTTGCATTGGGAGCTCAGAGTCTTAGCCACTGGATCACCAGGGAAGTCCCCTAAATAATTTGTTTTTAATATGATTTCTAGTATTGGTGTCCTTAGTAGGGGAAGTGTGGATGCAGTGACTATGGCATGAAAATCTTCCCATGCCTTTCTCTGGTATTTCAGGTTCAGTTCTTTACGAGTGATTTTAATGATAGCGTGTTTAGAAGGGAGGAGAATGGTGGAGAGAAGAACTTCCACTTATTCCCTCTTTTTAATAGGAGTTGCTTGAAGCTGGAAAACTATCTACCATGCCAAAGGCATGGTGGCTATCAGTAAATGTTAACTGCTTTTTCTTGAGTTATGATGCAGTCTTCTGGTCAAGGCAAATAATTCTGCCTGTTGTGCTGAATTACCTCCAGGAAAGGTTTGCATTCAATGAACTCATATTGAGTAGTGACCTCATCACCAGCTTGATATTTTCACTGCTTATTTTCAGTATGAGACCCATCCACACAGAGAATTAAATCTGGGTTATGTAGGCCTATGTCCTTTAGGTCTGGATGTGGGGTGCCTAATTGGAAAGTGACTGTCTCGCAGCCATGTTCTTTTCCTGCATGTGATAAGGGAAGCCAAGCCAGGCAGTGTTTAAGATGTAGATGGAGACAAAAGCAGAATCTATAAGCAGTGGGTCTACTTGAGAGAAGATGCTGATCTTAGAACAACAGCGTGAGATGTTTGAGATAAGCATCAGTTTAGACCTGTTGAGGCTATTATTAACTGAGTTGCAGCTGTGACTGCCATAAGCTGATTTGGGTGAGCCCTGGCTCCCACGTTCAGCGGCCTGCTGTCATATCTGGCAGGTCTTGTTCTTCCTCGCCTAAAGCCTGGGACTTCCCCTCGTAGTCTAGGGGTTGAGAATCAGCCTTCCAATGCACGGGACGTGGCTATGATCCCTGATTGGGCAGCTAAGATCCCACATGCTGGGTGGGACAACTAAGCCCCGGTGCCACAACTAGAGAAGCTTGTGCATAGCAACTACTGAGCCCACGAGCTCTAGAGCCTGTGAGCTGCAAAAAGAAGCTGGAGAGCTGCAAGAAGACCCTGCACAGACAAAAATTAAAAAAAAAAAAATTCCTACAGCCTGATTATTCCTTTCATGGAGGACTCCAAAGACGTGTCATAGCTAGGTGGCCCCCATGCCGGGGATTTTGGAGGGCTGTCTAAAGGTCAGTAGGTGCTTGTTCATGTTTGTCTTCCCCTGAGGATGGTTCTGGTGTGGTTTTGGTGAGTTCATAAAACAGAGAAGCTTTTGAGGAAAAATTAGGAATCCAAAGCCTGCAATATCCTGCCAGGCCTAAAACCCTTTTTTGTTTTGTTTTATTTTTATAGTAGGCTTGGGAAAGTTTTGTATTCACTGTATGCAGTTTAGAGAAAAGTAAAATCCCCTAGCACTTTAAATCATGTCCTAAATAGTAAATATACTGATTGCAAAACTCGAGTTTTTTTCTTTGAGGACTTGTGACCTTTGTTTGGAAACTGTTAGAGTAAATATATTGAGTCTAATTTAGAGACTTCCTGTGTGGAAGAACATAATAACACATCACCCACATATTGTAAAACTGAGGGGATTGTAGGGTGCTCAGATCTTGCTAGAGGAGTTGGGAAAAATATGTGGAAGCCTCAGTAAATCCCTGAGGCATTGTGGTCCGAGTGTATAGCTGAGTGTTCCATGAAAGGCAAATAAATGTTGGTGATGCAGGTCCACAGGGATGCTAAAGAAAGCTGAGCTGAAGGCTACCACTGTGTCCGTTTAACAGTTGGTGGGACCTGTGATAATAGCTCTTTGGATCGGGTAGAACTGGAAAATGAGGAATCGCAATTTTATTTATCAACCTTAGGTCTTGGACAAATTGCCATCCTTGCCCACTCATTGTTTTAGTTGGGAGGATGGGAGTATTACAAGGCCTGGTGCAAGCAACAGTAATCTTTGTAAAATTTAAGATTCAACAATGGGGATGATTCCTTGTGTAGCCTTGGTGCTATTAATGGATATCCAATCAATTTAGACAAAAGTTTGGTAGATTATGTTTTTCTTTCTTTCTTTTTTTTTTTTTTAGATTATGTTTTTCTGAGTTTAGCACTCTTGATTTTGCTAAATGTCTGATGATAAAGTTGCCCACAGATTCTGGGGAACTTCAGATAACTCTGGAGTCTCATAGGGTGAAACATCTTCAATATTGTTCATTGCAGATTATGGCGTACATAATAATCATGATTCGGGTGGGCCAGGGAATTCAAGGGTTATTTCTCCGTTGGGTGTGATCTTTATGTGCCCTTGTAATTTTTTTTTCTTTCGGTGGCTCAGCTTGCAGAATCTTAGTTCCCTGACCAGGGACTTATGCTGCGGCCATCCAATGAAAGTGGAGGGCCCTAACCACTGGACTACCAGGGAACTCCCCTTACCCTCATAACTTATCTTTAAAATATTTATTTATTTGGCTGCTTCGGGCCATCGTTGTGACTCTCGGGATCTTCCTTGTGTAATATAGGATCTTTTGTTGTGGAGTGCGGGCTCTTGAGTTGTGGTGTGCAGCCTCCAGAGCTATCAGGCTCAGTAGTTGCCACACCCGGGCTAAGTTGCCTCGTGGCATATAGGATCCTAGCTCTCCAACCAGGGATGAAACCTGCGTCCTCTGCGTTATTACAAGGTGGGTTCTTAACCACTGGACCACCAGAGAAGTCCCTGACCTTGTAATTGAGATCAAAGATCATAGCCTATTAAATTCTAAAGAGGCTGAGTCACATTGTTGGAGATTGGTCCTACAGTCACCTGGACCTGTTTTGATTCCAAATTGTATCTTATTTGAAATCCCGTTTTATCTTGTTTTCTTACTCTAGAGACAGGCTGTTTTTAAAAGATAAGGCTTGACTTAGGCTTAGATTTGTGACTTGGGCTGGGCCAATGGGGCAGCCTCCATTTCATGGGTCCTGATGTGTGAATTTCCTTTATGAGAACCCACATCTGGTCAAACAAATCCAGTTCTCCATCAGTTCTACGTCCCAATAATTGTCCCAGAAAGTGACTGCAGTTGGCATTTGGTTATAAATTTGATGAGCTGTTGTGGCTTTTGTTTTCCTTTTTAGAATCCCATTATAGATTCACATCCTTCCCTTCCCCACCCACCCCAGTCTGTACTTGAATTTGCAGAAAGGTAATTACAGTTGAAGTGACACGTGTGCTTAAGAGGAAATCAACACCTCTGCCTTCATCCTGCATGAATATGGAGGAGGAATTTCTATCTAACTAGTCTCCCTCATTTTCAATTCTGCTGGCAACTGTCAGGAATCTCTGGAGAAGGTTGGGCTGTAGCTGGGCTGCCTGTCTCCGTCTTTCCAAACAGTGCCTGAGGCCCTGGGAGACCACTCCACTTCTGCCCTCTTTCTACCTGACAAGGGATTAGAATCGAGCTTCCCATGCTTGAGTTACAGTTGATTTCTAACTTGTCTACCTCCTGGTTTTCGGCTCTCCAAGCTCAGCTCTCAGGGAGATCACACTTCTGAAAGCTGAGGAGAAACCTGCTGGGCGTGAACCTCCAAATTCAAATCCTGACATTGCAAATTTGCAGGGTGGGTGATTAGGGAGACTGGCATCTTAAAGCCACAAATATAAAGGAGGCCATAATAATCACATCTTTTAGTCATACTGGACTTGTGATTATAATAACTGTTACTTGCTAGATGCTTTGCAAATAAGAAATCATTTTGTTCTCACAGTAACTCTTATTCATCATACAAATGAGAAAACAGACTAAGGAAAGTGAAGTGATTTGCCCCTGATCACACAGTTGGTGATAGCTAAGCCAACACCGCAAGCCTGGCCAAACAGACTCAAAAACTTATTTGTTTATATATATATATATATATATATATATATATATATATATATATATATTGGGGGGGGGGGGTGGTCACACATCACAGCAAGTGCAACTTCCCCCACCAGGGACTGAACCTGTGCCCCATTCAGTGGAAGGGCAGGGTCTTAATCACTGGACCACCAGTAAGTCCCAGACTCCAAAGCTTGGAACTGTAAACTAGCTTCCCCAAGGGCTTGTAAGAGATGGAACCAGAATTCCAATTAAAACAAAAATGAGAGACCATGCCCTTTCCCAGAGAACTTGTAAAGATGAAAGAAATGGTGATATCAAATGTGAGTGAAGGTGAGTGAGATGAGCTTTCCTTTAGGCACTCAAGCCTCTGCAATTTGATATTTTCTTTTTGAATAGCAACTTGATAATATAAACAAGGTCCCTTAATTTTTCAATTTCTAGGTGTTTTTTTTAAACTTTATATACAAAGGATTTTATCACTATGCACCATGGCTCAGTTGGTAAAGAATCCACCTGCAATGCAGGAGACTTGGGTTGGGAAGATCCCCTAGAGAAGGGAATGGCTACCCACTCTAGGATTCTGGCCTGGAGAATTCCAAGGATTGTACAGTCCATGGGGTCTAAAAGAGTCGGACACAACTGAGTGACTTTCACTTTCACCTTATTAAAGGGGAGAGAAAAGGAACAACCTAAATTTACCAAATTTACCTAACAAGGTTTGGTAAATTAATTATAATATGGCCACTCCATGGTATATTATGCAACTTTAAAAGTTGTATTCAGATTGCTGCTGTAAAAAATGATATTTGAATTTGGAATGAAGAGTTTACCTTGTTCTTGGGTCTCAGACATGTGAAGAACAGTATACCATTGAGAAATTCTAAGAAAGTTTTGAAAATTCACCACTCAAAAATAAAAGAATATCATCACCATTAAAAAAAAACCAAACTTGTATTCATCAAGATTTGCATTAACATGAAAAGTATTTATGATATAAGTCTTTGGATATAAAGTATTGCAATATTATTTAAATGCATAAAAACTCCTGGGAATAAATACTCTAAAGTATTAATTAATATTTTACATTTGAATGTTAGAAATAGAAGGCATTGTAATTTTTCTTCTATTTTTCTGCATGATTAAAATTTTCCATAAGAACAAACTTTACCAAGGAGGTGAGACTTATATGCTGAGAACTATAAAACATGAATAAAGGAAATTAAAGATAATTCAAAGAAATGGAAAGATATTCCATGCTCTTGGATTAGAAGATTTGCTATTTTTAAAATGGCCATACTACCCAAAGCAATACATAGGTTTAAAGCGATTGCTATCAAATTACACATGACATTTTTCACAGAACTAGAATAAATTATCCTACAATTTATACAATTAAGGGAACCATAAAAGACCCAGAATTGCCAAAGTAATTCTGAGGAAAAAGAACAAAGCAGGAGACATAATCTTCTCGGACTTCAGACAATACTACAAAGCTACAGTCATCAAAACAGCGCAGGACTTCCCAGATGGTCCAGTGACCAAGATTTCATGATCCCAAGGAAGGGGGCCCAGGTCTGGATCCATGCTCAGGGAACTAGATCCCACATACTGCAGCTAAAGATTCTGCACTCCCAAAACTAAAATATCCCACATGCCACAACTATGACCTGTCACAGCCAAATAAATTAAAAATAAACAGCATGGTATTGGCACAAAAACAGACATATAGACCAATGAAACAGAATAGGGAGCCCAGAAATAAACCCACAAATCTATGGTCAATTAATCTTTGACAAAGGAGCAAGAATATAAAATGGGGAAAAGAGAGTCTCCTCAGCAAGTGGTGCTGAGAAAGCTGGACAGTTGTATGCAAATCACCATGTGCACACACAAAAAACTCAAAATGGCCGAAAGACTTAAATATAAGACACCATAAATCTCCTAGAAGAGAACATAGGCAAACCATTCTCTGACGTAAATCACACCAATATTTCTTAGGTTAGTCGCCCAAGGCAATAGAAATAAAAACAAAAATAAACAAATGGTATCCAGTCAAACTTACAAATTTTTGCACAGCAAAGGAAACTATAAGCAAAACTGAAAAGAAGGCAAACTGAAAAAATAGCCTATATAATGGGAGAAATATTTGCAAATTATGCAACTGATAAGGGCTTAATTTATAAAATACACAAACAGCTCACACAACTCAACAATAACAAAAAACAACAGGATCAAAAAATGGGCAGAAGACCTAAATAGACATTTCTCCAAAGAAACAATACACTGGACTATACGGACATGGCACCCCACTCCAGTACTCTTGCCTGGAAAATCCCATGGATGAAGGAGCCTGGTGGGCTGCAGTCCATGGGGTCACTGAGGGTCGGACACGACTGAGTGACTTCACTTTGACTTTTCACTTTCATGCATTGGAGAGGGAAATGGCAACCCACTCCAGTGTTCCTGCCTGGCGGATCCCCGGGATGGGGAAGCCTGGTGGGCTGCCGTCTATGGGGTCGCACAGAGTCGGACACGACTGAAGTGACTTAGCAGCAGCAGCATACACACATGAAAAGATGCTCAACATTGCTAATTATTATAGAAATGCAAATCAAAACTACAATAAGGTACCACCTCAAATCAGTCAGAATGGCATCATTCCTAGTGGTCTAGTGGCTAAGACTCTGAGCTCCCAATCAGAGGGCCCCAGTTTGATCCCTGATCAGCAAACTAGAACCCACATGCCACAACTAAGACCTGGAACAGCAAAATAAGTATTTTTAAGTGTATATGTATATATATATAAATCTACATATAACAGGACTTTCCTGGTGGTCAGGAATCTGACTGCCAATGCAGGGTACATGAGCTCCATCCCTTGTCTGGGAAGATTCCACCTGACAAGGGACAACTAAGCCCATGCTCTGCAACTAGAGAAAGCCCACCTGCAGCAAGAAAGACCCATCACAGCCAAAAATAAATAAATAACTACAAATAACAAATGTGGAGAGGGTGTGAAGAAAATGCTACCTTCCTGAAATGCTGAAGAGAACTAAATTTGTGCAGCCACTATGAAAATGAGTATGGCAGTTCCTCAGAAAACCAAATATAAATGGTATCCAGCAATTTTACCCCTAGGCTGATATCCAGACAAAACTATAATTTGAAAAGATACATGCACCCCTATCTTTACAGCAGCACTGTTCACAATAACTGAGACATGGAAAAAACTAAATGTCCATCAACAGATGAATGGATAAATGCTGCTGCTAAGTCACTTCAGTTGTGTCCGCTCTGTGCGACCCATAGACGGCAGCCCACCAGGCTTCCCCATCCCGGGGATCCTCCAGGCAAGAACACTGGAGTGGGTTGCCATTTCCTTCTCCAATGCATGAAAGTGAAAAGTGAAAGTGAAGTCGCTCAGTCGAGTCCGACCCTCAGTGACCCCATGGACTGCAGCCTTCCAGGCTCCTCCATCCATGGGATTTTCCAGGCAAGAGTACTGGAGTAGGGTGCCATTGCCAAGTGTTATATATTTACAGTGAAATACTGCTATTGCTGCTACTGTTTAGTTACTAAGTTGTGATCGACTCTTGCCACCCCATGGACCGTAGCTTACCAGGCTTCTCTGTCCATGGGATTCTCCAGCCAAGAATACTGGAGTGGGTTGCCATTTCCTTCTCCAAGGGATCTTCCCAACCCAGGGATTAAACAAACAAAATATCCATGCAGCAACATGGATGCAACCAGAGACTATCACACTAAGTATTCAGTAAGTCAGAAAGAGAAAAGAAAAATACCATGATATTACTTATATGAGCAATCTAAAATATGACAGATGAACCTATCTATGAAGCAGGAGGGCTTCCCAGGAGGAGCAGTGGTGAAGAATCCCCCTGCCAAAGCAGGAGATGCAGGAGACCTGGGTTCAATCCCTGGGTTGGGAAGATCCCCTGGAGAAGGAAATGGCAACCCACTCCAGTATTCTTGCCTGGAGAATTCCATGGACAGAGGAGCCTGGCCGACTACAGTCCACAAGGTCTCAAAAAATTGGACACAACTGAGCACACACGTAGACACACCCATTTGAAGCAGAAATAGACCCACAGACATAGAGAACAGACCTGGTTGCCAAGGGGCCGAGGAGGTGACGAGGGGGATAGACTGGCAGTTTGGGGCTAGTAATGCAAACTCTTACATATAGAATGGATGGACAACAAGGTCCTACCATATGGCACAGGGAACTATATTCAATGTCCTGGGATAAATCATAGTGAAAAAATATAAAAAAGAAATATATATATGTGTGTGTGTGTATATATATATATGGCTGAATCACTTTGCTGTACAGCAAAATTAACAGCACATTGTAAATCAATTAAACATAAATTAATAATTTTTTTCCTTAAGGATATTTTCCCCTTAATGGATAAATATTAGCCACTATAAAGAATATTCAAAAGTGTGTGCTCTGGTCTTTGAAAGCTATTTCAAGAGAAGGAAAATCATAATCAATAACAACATTTTTGGACTGGGTATAAAGCAGCTCAAAATGACTAATTTGAAGAAGGAATGATAATCTATTCAGACTCTGCTCCTCCCCCTTTCCTTTATACCCCTTTACTTGTTTTATTTTCTTTTTACCACTGGTCGTTATAAGAAATGATGGTTGCCCCTCCCAAACACCTCCTTCACTGCCCCCACCCCTGCACTTAGCTAAGTCTCTAGCTGTTGGTAGGCCTCAAAAAAAATCTTTGCAGAAGGAATGAATTCACTCTTGCCTGACTTTCCCTGAAGGCCAAAGTGCTGTTATCATCACTCCCGGCAGGTGTTCAAAGAAGTGAAATGGAGAAGGGAAGAACAAGAATGTAGTATAAAAAGATCTCTGGGAACTTCCCTGGTGCCCCAGTGGTTAGGACGCCACACTCCCTATGCAGGGGACCTGGGTTGGATCCCTGGGTCAGGGAATTAAATCCCACATCTGCAACTAAGACGTGGTATAACCAAAATAAAAGAAAAGATCTCTGGGGCTTCTCTGGTGCTCAGTGGCAAAGAATCTGTTGGCCTGCCAGTGCAGAAGATATGGGTTTGATCCCTGATCCAGGAAGACCACGTGCCACAGAGCAACTAAGCCCATGGACCACAACTACTGAATCCTGCAGGCCCTAGAGCCTGTGCTCTCCACAACAAGAACACCACCACAGTGAGAAGGCTGTGCACCACAAAAAAGACCCATAAAGAAATAAATACTCTTGCCTGGAAAATCCCATGG
Organism: Ovis canadensis; assembly: GCF_042477335.2. Classification (NCBI taxonomy): domain Eukaryota; kingdom Metazoa; phylum Chordata; class Mammalia; order Artiodactyla; family Bovidae; genus Ovis; species Ovis canadensis. Next base: position 84,308,129 of record NC_091249.1, read on the forward strand.
ATGGAGGGGCCTGGTGGGCTGTAGTCCATGGGGTCCCTGAGAGTCGGACATGACTGAGTGACTTCCCTTTCCCTTTTCTCTTTCCTGCATTGGAGAAGGAAGTGGCAACCCACTCCAGAATTCTTGCCTGGAGAATCCCAGGGATGAGGGAGTCTGGTGGGCTTCCTTCTATGGGGTCGCACAGAGTCGGACACGACTGAAGCGACTTAGCAGCAGCAGCAACCCCCAAAAAAGGATCTCTGATCCATCTCATTGGCAGCCTACAATGGGTCAGGATTCCCATAATAAATCATGCCTACTGCCAAACTTGAATATTTCATTGTTGGCCAAAAATGTTAGTAAAAACAACTTCCATATTTGGAATGCTTACCACATGCCAAGGTCTGTGTTCATAAATGTTTATGTGTATTAATATCATCTCATCTTTATGACAACCCTATGGGTAGGTATTCTTATCCTCATTGAAGATATTTAGTTTCAGAGAGGTTAAAAGTCACCCAGGTGGCAGGTGGTAGAACCAGCATCCAAAATGAGAGCATTATGGTTTTGTTTCCACTCCTTGCTAAGCATGAGACAATAGAGATTACCAGACCCCACCTAAAGTCACCAACTCAGGATTTCCCCAGGTCTGGCCCTGGGATAACTGAAAAGTATCCATAGGTGACCTGAAACCCACCAAAAGTTGAAGACCCAGGCCCAGTTTGGTCTTAATCCAAACTCACCTTTTTAACCATTTACTCGCCTTGGACCCAGTACTAATCATATTTTGTTACTTCCCCAGAAGAATCTTTGTTTGGTAGAACCATTGATGGTCTTTGTGAAGGCTGTGGTCCAAAGATCAGCTTTCAGCATGTGACTCTGTCTTTGGAGTAATGGAAACCAGCCCACAGGCTCAGAGGAGTCTAACAGAAAGGGTCTCAAAAACCCAGATGATCTAATAATATCTTTTAAGCTCAGGAAGGTGCTTTTCTTTCAGCCTGGAACCCTACCCTCTTTAGCACATACCCCTCTATCTTTCAGGTAACATCTTCCTACAAAGCTTTTCCTATTGACTTGTGTGATTAATATTTGTTGTTTCCCCCTGCGCCAGACCAAACAGAGCAAGGACCAGGACCTTGCGTTGCTCATCTCCAAACCCTAGCCCCAGACCTAGCATGTGGTAGGTGCTCAGTAAATCATAGCTAACCTTTATAGACCTCCTACTATGTGCCAGGTTCTGCGCTGAGCACTTCATGTTTGTTAAATCACTTAATCCTTGCCACAACCTAATCCCCCTTTCACAAATGAACACACTGAGGCATAGAAAGACCAAGTGGTCACAAGAGTCTACAAGGCTCAAACACACCACACTAGTCTGCATGTAAAGCCCAGTTTCGAACCCAAGCTGTCGAACTCCAAATTAGAAACTCTTGACTGATTCATATTATGGAGGTTGATCAATTGATGATTTCATTAATGACCTGTGGAGCAGCCACACCCACAGTTCCCCTGCTGGCACACAGACAGAACACTATGCTGAGTTGTGTCCAACTCTGCACCCCATGCACTGTAGTCCACCAGGCTCCTCTGTCCATGGGATTCTCCAGGCAAGAATACTGGAGTAGGTTGCCATGCCCTTCTCCAAGAGACAGACCTTTCCAATGAAGGGATTGAACCCAGGTCTCCTGCATTGCAGGTGGACTCTTTAGCATCTGAGCCACCAGGGAAGCGCTGCTGGATATTAGGGCTAATGTCTGCCTGGGCAGGGCTGATCAGAGTGTCGAGGCAGCGTGGCCAAGCACCAGCCGTAAGAGAGATACAAGGTACCCTTGAGATACATCCTGGCTCCATCACTAACTCTCTTTGGACTCCAGTTCTCCAATAGGCTATGTGGGCTAGTAATTATCACCCTCAAGATTATTACGAAGGTTAGGTGACCTGATATTCATGAAACAATCTCCCACAATGTGTCATACCTGAAAGCAGGAATGCACCACAGTGTTTCCTTTCTTTAATCAACTTCTTTCTGCATCTCAGTCTAAAGACTGAGCTCGGGCTCTAGCTCTTCCAACAAACATTCACCAGCTGAGATACAAAAGCAGCTGTGGCCTTTGCTTCAGTCTGCTTGCTCCCTCACTGAACACTTCTGCTATTTCTAGCTCATCTCTCATCAAGGTCCTTTTCTTTTTCCAAGGTAGCTAGGATACAAGCTTGCTAGACCTGGCTCTGATTTCCCGGAGGTGGCCGAAGCAGGGCCTTGGACAAGTAGCCACATGGAGAAACTGCAAAGCACAGAATCAAGAGAAAAAAATTTGCCCTGAGAATGGAGTCAAGCCCAACCAAGTCGTCTCCTCTGACAGCATCTCAGAAGCAGAAACAGGCAAAGGGGTGGGGGAGGGGATCTTTATTCATTCTTTCTTTCCTTCCTCCCTCTTTCTCCTTCCCTCCGACCCTCCCTTCCTTTCTTCTTTCTTTCTTCCCTCCCTCCCTCTCTTCCTTTCTTTCTAGACAAAGGTCAGTACTTTTGAAGGACTGAATGATTTGGAACTCCAAACGACCTAAGTCCCGTGACCGGGTCCCATGACAAGCTAGGAAGGACAGTATTTTTGTAGGGACATGCTACTGTGGCAAGTTTAAGCATAAGGAAAAGTCAGGCTCAAAAGCTCGTCCCAGTGGGTCTTTGTTTTGGTTGAGTAAACTTCCTGCGTGGCTGCGCAAATAACTGGCAGAACCTCTCCTGCAAGGACATGGATCTCTTTCTGAAATCACTCTCTGGAGCACCAGTGAGAATAGGGAAAGGGGTATGGAAGGGAGTTCACACATAGACCTAGGTCCAAATGTCCTCTTTTAGAGGTAGGCCTCCTGATTTCCTCTTTATATATAACATTTTCCCAATAAACACATGCACACAGTGAAAACTTCAGACCACTCAAGAGAACAGAGTGAAAAGTTAGCCTTCTTTCTACCCTGGTTCTTAGGATTTGGGGTACAACTACTGATAGTAATTATCTTCCCCCACCCTCCAAAGTATTATATAACATCAGGTCTCCTAGTCCAAGCATTTTGCTTCCTGTAAATTATTTCAATCACCAAATATGTACGGAGCCCCTTCTACGTGGCAGGCACTAGGCTAGGTACAAAGGATATCATGGTAAGCATAGTTCCCATCCCCTGGCCTCAGAAAGCCTGCAGTTTAGAGAGGAAGAACACTAGTAAATAAGGAACTGTGGGAATTCCCTGGTGGTCCAATGGTTAGGCCTCTGAGCTTCCACCTCCTTGGGTGGGAATAGGGTGGTGGCTTCAATCCCTGGTTGGGGAACTAAGGTCCTGCAAGTCATATGGTACAGCCAAAAAATAAAATAAACAAGTAACCTCACATATCTAATTGTGAAAAGTGCCATAAAGGAAAAGTACAGGCATAGAGGGCTTCCCAAGTGGTGCTAGAGGTAAAGAACCTGCCTGCCCATTCAGGAGACATAAAAGACAAGGGTTCAACCCCTGAGTCAGGAAGACACCCTGGGGAGGGCACAGCAACCCACTCCAGTATTCTTGCCTGGAGAATCCCATGGACACAGAAGCCTGGCAGGCTATAGTCCACAGGATCGCAGAGTCGAGCACAACTAAAGCGCCTTAGTACACGCACACAGGCATAAAAATGCCTGGCCAAGGAAACGATATTCAAGCCGGCACCTGAAGAGTTTTAGGAGTTCAGTACAAGCGGGAAAAGGTTTTTCTGCCAGAGGGAAGAGAATGTGCAAAGGCCCTGCAAAGCAAAGGCATCTGCAGGAAGAATTGGGAGAAGGCAGTGTGGCTGCACAGAGAGGGAGACGTAAGGTGAGGTTCAAGGGTAGGCAGGGCTGGCTCACACAGCCATCTGGCAGCTCTGGCAATCAGCCCAAAGCTTTTCAGACTTGTAACCATAACAAGGCCCTGTGCCAAGCACTTTGGAGAAATCAAAGACCATTGAAAAGTTGGAAAAAAAAAAAAAGGACAAATGAAGCAAAGGCTGACAACATGGAATTCAAGCCAAGGAAGCAGAACAGTCTTTGGGTGGGTTAGGAGGCAGGACAGAAGCCTTCATCGGGCCAGGAAGGCAGGGAAAAAGAGTTGTTTGTACACGCACGCTCATAGCATTATTCACAGTGGCCAAAAGGTGGAAGCAACCCAAATGTCCATCGATGGATGAACCGATAAACAAAATGTGGTCCATATAGACAAAGGAATATTATTTGGCCTTAAAAAGTGGGACATTCTGACACATGATACAATATAGATAAACCTTGAGGGCGCTATGCTAAGTGAAATAAGCCAGTCACAAAAAGACAGATACTGTATGATTCCGCTTATGAGATACCTAGAGTAGTCAAATTCAGAAAGATAGAAAGAATCAATACTACACAGGTTGCTAGGGGCTGGGGAGGGGAGGGGAATGAGGAGTTGTCATTTTATCGCCTGTATAAGTTCCTTTGTCCACACCACAGGCAAGATACAGAATAGCTCCATCACCAGAAGGATCCCTTGGGTTGCCCTTTTGTAACCACACTTACCTCCCCACTTCATCCCCAACCCCTGCAACTCATTCATCCTCCATTTCTAAAATTTTTTCATTGCAAAGCATTATGTATGGGACTTTTCCCACTTGACAAGTGCTTAAGATTCAGGTTCAATCCCTGTTTGGGGAACTAAGATCCCACATGCTGTGCAGAGTGGGGCACCCCCTACCCCCCCAAAAAAGTGTTGTATAAATAGAATGATACAGTATGCGGTCCTTTAGAATTCACCTTCTTCTGCCTCAGTTCCATGGAGATTCATCCAGGTTGTTGCATGGATCAGTAGTTTACTCTTTTATGTTATTAAGTGATAAATTATTCCATGATATGTTTGTACTTCAGTTTGCTTGACCTGTCACCACTGAAATATATTTGGGTTAATACTAGTTTTTGACTATTACAAATAATGTTGCTAAGAGTGTTTATATACTGGCCTATTTTGTAAGCATAAGTTTTTACTTCTCTGGGGAAAATGCCTAGGAGTGCTATTGCTGGATCATAGGCTAATTGCAATAATTAGTTTTTAAAGAAACCACTAAACTATTGTCCTGTATGCAGGACAAGAAGCAACAGTTAGACATGGAACAGTGAACTGGTTCCAAATTGGGAAAGGAGTACATCAACACTGTATATTGTCACCCTGCTTATTTAACTTATATGCAGAGCACATCATGCAAAATGCCAGGCTGGATGACTCACAAGCTGAAATCAAGACTCACAAGCAGGGAGAAATATCAACAATCTCAGATATGCAGATGATACCATTCCAATGGCAGAAAATGAAGAGGTACTGAAGAGCCTCTTGATGAAGGTAAAAGAGAAGATTGAAAAAGCTGGCTTAAAATTCAACACTCAAAGAACGAAGATCATGGCATCTGGGTCCATCACTTCACGGCAAATAAATGGGGAAAAAGTGGAAACAGTAATAGACTTTATTTTCTTGGGCTCCCAAATCACTGCAGAGGGTGACTGTAACCACAAAATTAAAAGATGCTTCCTTCTTGGAAGGAAAGCTATGACAAACCTAGACAGCTTATTAAAAACCAGTGACATTACTTTGCCAATAACGGTCTGTACAGTCAAACCTATGGTTTTTCCAATAGTCACATATGGATGTGAGAGTTGAACCACAAAGAAAGCTGAGTGCCAAAGAACTGATGCTTTTGAACTGTGGTCCTGGAGAAGACTCTTGGAGAATCCTTGCATAGCAAGGAGATCCAGCCAGTCCATCCTAAAGGAAATCAACCCTGACTATTCACTGGAAGTACTGATGCTGAAGCTGAAACTCCAATACTTTGGCCACCTGATGCGAAGAGCCTACTCATTGGAAAAGACCCTGATGCAGGGAAAGACTGCAGTCAGGAGCTAAAAGGGGCGACAGAGGATGAGATGGTTGGATGGCATCACCACTTTAATGAATATGAGTTTGAGCAAACTCCAGGAGATAGTGAAGGACAGGGAAGTCTGGCATGCTACAGTCTATGGGGTCACAGAGTTGGACATGACTTAGTGACTAAACAACAAACTCTTTTCCACTGACACTCCCACCAGTAAAATGTGAGTGATTCCTATTATCTGTATCCTCAGCATGTGTTGTCTAACTTTTATTTTAGCCATTCTGATAGATGTGTAATGGTGTCTCATTGTATTTTAATTGCATTTCCCAACAGTTAATAATGTTGAACATAAAGATGTGATTATTTATCTACATATTTTTTGATGAGCTTATTCATGTTTTCAACCCAATTCTAATTAGATTTCTTTTTTAAAACTACTGACTTTGATGGTTCTTGATATATTCTGGATACTAGTCCTTTGTAAAATACATGGTTTCCAAATATTTTCTTCCATTGAGTAACTTACTGTTCATTGTTTTCATGGGGACTTTCATAGATCAAAAATTTTATATTTTGATAAGGTCCAATTAATCAATTTTTTCTTTTATGAATCCTACTTTTTGTGTTAAATCTAACTCTTTACCTACCTCCTAGATGGTTCACTCTTTTTCTAAAAGTTTTGTAGTTTTAAAGTCTATGATCCATTTTGATTTAACTTTTGTATGAAGTATGAACACTTCTTCACCTAGCTGGGGCTTCCCTGGTGGCTCAGTCAGTAAAGAATCTCCCTGCAGTGCCGGAGACCCAGGTTTGATCCCTGGGTCAGGAAGATCCCCTGGAGAAAGAAATGACCCACTCCAGTATTCTTGCCTGGAAAATCCCATGGACAGAGGAACCTAGTGGGCTACAGTCCATGGGGTTGCAAGAGTCAGACACAACTTAGCAACTAAACCACCACCGGACATGAAGTGTGAGGTTTATGTGGAGGTTTTTTTTTTTTGCCTATGGACATCTAATTGGACTTGTTTGATTTTTTTAGAAGACACATTTATTCAGCATCATGATCAGAATTTGGCTTCCCTGATAGCTCAGTTGGTAAAAAAAAAAAATCTACCTGCAATGCAGGAGACCCCAGTTTGATTCCTGGGTTGGGAAAATCCACTGGAGAAGGGATAGGCTACCCATGCCAGGACTGTTGGGCTTCCCTTGTGGCTCAGCTGGTAAAGAATCTGCCTGCAATGTGGGAGACCTGGGTTCGATCCCTGGGTTGGGAAGATCCCCTGGAGAAAGGAAAGGCTACCCACTTCAGTATTCTGGCCTGGAGAATTCCATGGACTATATAGTCTATGGGGTCTCAAAGCATCAGACATGACTGAGTGACTTTCACTTTCTATGATCAGACTATTAGATTTAGTCATCAGCAACAAAACAAAGAAAAAAACCCAAACCTACATTAGAACTCTTTTGCTCTAATTAAACTCCTAGAAGAGATCATAAGTAGAACATTCTCTGACAAATCGTGCTAATGTTTTCTTAGGTCAGTCTTCCAAGGCAATAGAAATAAAAACAAAAATAAACAAATGGTACCCAAACTTATAAGCTTTTGTATAGCAAGTTATAAATAAAACTAAAAGACCACCTACAGAATAGGAGAAAACATTTGCAAATAATGCAACTGATATAACTGATAACGCTTTACTGCCAAAATGTACAAACAGCTTGTACAACTTAACAGTAAAAAAACAAAACAATCCAATCAAGCATTTGCCCTAGAGACCTATTCTTTGCACAGGTTCCTTGAAGGACAGGATATTAGTAGCAGCATTTTAAACTGGAAGAAAGTCAAGGAGAGGTAGGAAACAAATGCAGTAAGGATACGGATATGCTTAATGGAACTGAAATCTAACAAGAAAGTCCCTTCTTGGAGCCCCATGACCCCTTGGAGCCCTGTGATACCTGGAGGTGGTAGAGGAATTTCCCAAGCATGAAAAGAATGGAAGCAACTCATGGAAGAAGGAATAATATATGCAAGAGACTAGTGGTGTGAAAACATGGAGACATGTGCTTGGTGACGAGGAAGTAGTTCTAGGAACCTGTTGTTGGACAGATCATAGCCACAAGTCACCTCTAACAAGAAATCAAAACAAACCACTCAACCAACCTTTCCTTCCAAGGGCAAAAACCAAAAGGAAGAAGGAATATAACCCTAAAGCCTGGGAAAAGGATACCTCAAGTGGAACAAGTTAGGGGGGAAAAAAATCCAATAAAAAAACAGGCATTTATCCAAAGAATAGATAAACACATGGCCAACAGGGACACAAAAGATGCTCAACACCTCTAATTATTAGAGAAATGCAAATCAAAAGTGTAGTGAGGTACCACTTCATACCAGTCAGAATGACCATCACTAAAAAATCTCCAAATAACAGATGCTGGAGAGGATGTGGAGAAAATGGAACCCTCCTCCACTGTTGGTAGGAATGGAAGCTGGTGCAGCCACTATGTAAAACATCATGAAGATTCCTCAGAAAACCAAAAATAGAATTACCATATAATCCAGCAATCCTACTCCAGGGCCTGTATCTGGACAAAACTATAACTAAAAAAGACACTCACGGCCATCTTTATAGCATCACTACTCACAATAGCCTGTAGAAACAACTTAGGTACCCATTGACACAAGAATGGATAAAGACGTGGTGAATATATACAGTGGAATACCGCTTGGCTGAAACGGAGAGCAAAACAAAGCCGTTTGCAGCAACTTGAGTGCAACTAGAGATTATCATACTAAGTGAAGTAAGTACGAAAACAGACAAATACCATACAATATCCCTTACGTGTGAAATCTAAACTAGGACACAAGTCAATCTACTTATGAAACAGAAACCGGCTCACAGGTGCAGGGAACAGACTTGTGGTTGCCAAGGGGGAGGGGACTGAGGGAGGGATGGAGCGGGAGGTTGGGGTTAGTAGATGAAAACTATTGTATGGAATGGATAAAAAACAAGGCCTTACTATATACCATAGAGAACTGTATTCAGTATCCTACGATAAATCATAATGAAAAAGAATATTCAAAAAAGTATATATACAAATGTATACCTAAATCACTTTGCTGTACAGCAGAAATTAACACAGCATTGTACATCAATTATACCTCAATTAAAAAAAAACTCTTTGTTGTGAAGCTTTACATTGTTCCACAGAACAGACAGTAAAATAACCTTTTATACAATCAGTCACAAATACAGTCCTTGAGTTTTTTCCCCTACACATAGGAGTGACTAAAATACGTCTCCTTTGTAGAAACTAGGCCCTGCCACCACCTTGCTTGGCTGAGTTCACAAATCTCTTGTAACCTGTAGCTTCTCTGTCACTTCTCGGGCTCTCTTCTCCTGCTAAGCGTGATTTCCTGGCAGTAATTAAAACCATCTGCCACTGTCATAATTACCACTGCTGCTGGAACTTCCATAACCACCTTGGCTTCATGGTTTGACAAAGTATTGGTCTCCACCACCAGAAAGGCCAGAGTTTTCATCTCCAAAGTTTCCTCTTTTTGTGGGCCTCAAATTAAAAAATTAATTGTAATTGCACTAGCAATTAAAACATCACTAGCTTCCACAACCTCTGAAACTGTCTCCACTATTACCAAATCCATTACAGCCATCCCCACTGCCATAATATATATCCACCACTACACCATGACTGCCAAAAAAAAGCTGCACTGACCACTGAAGTTTCCTCCGTGACCAAAACTGCCTCGACAACAATCACAGACTTTCAGGATCACTCTTTGGCTGGATGAAAGCACTAGCTATTTCTTGCTTAGCCCAAGTTTCCTTACTTCGTCAGTACAATTTTTTTCTCTTTCTCTATGTTCCAGCTTTATTGAAATATAATTGACAGACACCATTGTATAAGTTTAAGGTGTGCTATGTGATATTTGATATACATATATATTGTGAAATGATCATCACATTACAGTCGGTTTAACACAGCCATCACTTCATATAGATAGCATGTGTGGGGCAAGAACACTTTGAGATCTACTCTCAACAAACTTCAAATATACCATACAACACTTAACCACCGTCACCATGCTGCACATCAGATCCCCAGAATATACTCATAACTGAAAGCTTGTACCTTTTGACAGTATGGAGTTGTGGTCATCAGCAGTTACAAAAGCAGAGATGCCTTCTTCTCGCCACTGCTTCAGTCGGTCATGCTTTCAGACACCTCAGTTTTCTCACAGTGTTCAAAAGAACCTCTTGGATGATGTTCTTCAGTATCTTCTTTAATGTTGCCAGCAAAAATGTTTGTCACTGTTATCCTCTCTGGACACAGCCCTCTTCGGTTCCATGACTCTGCCACGCACCTTGTGTGGCCTCACGCCCATGGCTGCAGCCCCCTCCTCCACAGTGGCGGGGGACAAGCCCAAAGCCCTAGAATGCTCGGGGTTTGGACCTTTCCTGACCTCAGTCCGTGAGCCAGCATTCCCCACAGCTCAAGATGGCTCCTCAGACTTTGATCTGTTGTTTCGAATCTCAAGGCTCTAAAGAAGAGCCTCGCAGCTGTCGGTCCTCTTTGGGAACCTCTAACTAAACAGGAGAGCAGTGGGAGGAGGCTGGAGCATGCTTACTCAGCACTGACCACCAGGAGAAAGTGCGTTTGCTTGACTTTGAATCATCACCTCTCTCCTCGTTACTCACTCCCAGTACACACAGAGAGGCCCCACTTCTTTAGGACATGCGGGGTTAGGTTTTGTTAGATAAACTGACATTACCTCTTTTATAAATATTCACAGAATCTCCCAAGGGGACTAGAGACCTTTCTAGGTGTCCCCAGAATAAGTTTAGACATCATTGTACCAGAAGCTTTTGGGAGTTTGATGTACTGATTGATTTTACATGATTTCACATGACACGCATGCTGACAGTTACCACATGTGATGTCCATATGCCAATTGCTTTGCACTAGTTATCTCTTTTTATTGTCACAATATGCCTAGCAATTAGGTATTTTCAAGCCTATTTTATGGATAAGAAATTGGGGATGAGAGAAGTTGATAGGAGAACTGGAATTTAAACCCAATCTTTTTGATTTTAAAGCCTGTATTGAAAGTGAAAACAGAACCCACAGAATGGGAGAAAAATTTTGCAAATCATATCTGATAAGGGAGATTTATCTAGAACATATAATAATTCTTATGCTGCTGCTGCTGCTAAGTCGCTTCAGTCGTGTCCAACTCTATGCAACCCCATAGACAGCAGCCCACCAGGCTCCCCCGTCCCTGGGATTCTCCAGGCAAGAACACTGGAGTGGGTTGCCATTTCCTTCTCCAATGCATGAAAGTAAAAAGTGAAAGTGAAGTCGCTCAGTCATTTTATAACTCAATATTAAAAAGGCAACCCAATTTAAAAATGGACAAAGACATTGAGTAGACTTTATTCTGGAGAAGATATACAAATGGCCAAAAAAGCACATGGAAAGCTGTGTGATGTCATTAGCCATCAGGTAATGTAAATTAAAGTTAAGAGATACCAATCTCATCCACTAGGACGACTATTATATTAAAAAGATGACGAACAGCAGTGTTTGGTCAGGATGTGGAAAGGTTGTGACCCTCATATACGCTTGATGGGAACATAAAAAAAGGTGTAGCTGCAGTGAAAGGGTACAGCTGGGTGTTCCTCAAAAGGTTAAAACAGAGTTACCACGTGACCCAGCAATGCCAATCCTAGGTAAATATCCAAGAGAAATGGAAGTATATGTTCACACAAATACTTGTATGTGAAAGTTCATAGCAGCATTATTCATAATAGCCAAAAAGCAAAAACAACTCAAACGCCCGTCAACTGATGAATGAATAAATGCACTGTGGAGTATTATATAACAGAAAATTATGTGGCAACAGAAAGACATGAAGTACTGATACATGCTATAACCTGGGTGAAACTTGAGAACACTGTGCTAACTATAAGCCAGACACTGAAAGACTATATATCTTTTGATGTCATTAAGTGTCCAAAATAGGCAAATCCAGAGATACAGAAAGGAGATTAGTTGGTGCCTACAGCTGAGGGAAGTCTAGGGGAAATGGGTCTGAGAACTAAGATCCCATGTGCCATGGGGCAACTAAGCCCACAAGCTGCAACTAGAGAGAAGCCTGCCCAATGCATTGAAAGATCCCATGTGCTGCAACTAAGACCTAATGCAGCCAAATAAATAAATACTAAGAAAAAGGAAAAAAAAAGATCAATATTCGGCCATACATACCCCTGCCATGCAGATGTCACTAAAATAGATCACACTACTCGAGATTCAGCCTCAGAATCCTTCTCAACACAGTGTTCTAATCAGCTACCATACCACCAATGGCTCAGAGTTAGTACATAAGCTTAGCACCTACTGTGTGTCTGAATTGGGTTGTTTCTAATATCCTGATGAATCTGAGCCCTTAGGTTTGCAATCACAATAGAAACAGGGTATGGGAGTGGTAGGAAAGGAACACAGGCATTGGAATCAGAAAGTCCTGGGTGTGAATCCCAACAGTGGCACTTACTAGTTTCACAATCTTGTGTAAATCAGCTCTCATAGAACCTCAGTTTAGTCATCTCTAAAAAACAGGATCAGGGTTCCTCACACATACAGGGTTGTACAAATTATATTAGATAGTGGTTGTAATGTACCTTTTGCTTGCACACAGAACACAGACCCATCCAGCAAGTGTGTCCAACACTAAGAGACTTGTCTTCCACCCTGCTATGCCCCCCTCTCCATCCGTCACAGCAGAGAAGCCCTGACAAGTGGCTCCTGACATGTGCTGCCTGAAGTCCCCTCTTCCCAGGGCTGTCTCTTCTGTCAGTGTCAAATGGTTCTCTGCCCTTTCAATGCCCCGGGGGCCTGCCAGCACGTCAGGGAGCTCAGAGTAGCCTCACAGTCTTCTGGGCAAGGCAGAAGCTGGAAAGAACCTTCAGAGATCAGTGAACTGTGGGCTTTCCCTCTGGTTTTCACGCTTGGCTTCTGCTTAACAACAGCAGCACCAGATGCTGGATGCAGGTGTGGATATAGTTTCCTAGAAGCAGGGCTGTAGCTAGGCTATTTTTTTGTCATTTAGTATAGGTACCCAGAGCCACTGTGGGAAAACTGGGCTTATAATTTCTCTAGGCCCTAGATGGAAGTTCATGGCCCAAGTATCACAAACTTGCCCACCTCATCCCACCCCCTCAACACCATGCTGTCTGAGAGTGGGGTTCTCAGGGAAGTAGACTCTGAGACAGAGATTTGCATGTGAAAAATTTACTAAAGATGCTTTCAGGACCAACAGCAGTAGGGTGGGGTGGGAAGGAAGCAGACTGAAGCACTGCAGAAGTTGAATTATGATGTATATGCAACAAAGGTCCCCAGTGCATCCTACTGGGAGCTCAGGAGCTGGAGTGACCTGGGCAGCATTGCCTCCTACTCTTGATGTACACTGACCAGTAGGGTGTAGCCCTACAACCACGGGCAAGTTCTGGAGAGGCATCCCAATAACACGCTCAGCAGACAGGCGAATGAACAGCTTGATCCTGGAGTCGTAAACCTGCTCGAGGATCCATCATATGTGTTCATGGATATGTTGTATTTCTTCTAAAAGGCAATATGGAGCTTCAGGATTCTCCTCCAGATTGCTCCAGGCAGCCGTCAGTAATCCACGGGGGCTGGCATGCTAGAGAAAACATAGTGTCATCCCTACCCTAATCGTAATCCTTCATTTTGCCAAGTCAGAAGCTGAGGCTCAGGGACTTCCTGGCAGTTCAGTGGTTAAGACTTCCCCTTCCAATGTAGGGGGTGCAGGTTACATGCCTGGTTGGGGTGCTAAGATCTCACATTCCTTGGGGCCAAAAAACCAAAACATAAAACAGAAACAATATTGTAACAAATTCAATAAAGACTTAAAAATGGTCCACATCAAAAAAAAAGCTAAAGCTCAGAGAAAGAAAGCCACTTGCTCAAGGCCACACAGATGAGTTAAAATCAAAGGCAGGACTAGAGCACAAGTCCCTTGACTCTGAAACTGATGCTCTAGACCTGTTCAGATTTAGATTAAATTATTCAAATTAAATAAAATTAGAGACTGGTTCCAAATCGGGAAAGGAGTACGTCAACTTATATGTTTATTTAACTTATATGCAGAGTACATCACGAGAAACCCTGGGCTGGAGGAAGCACAAGCTGGAATCAAGATTGCTGGGAGAAATATCAATAATCTCAGACATGCAGATGACACTACTTTTATGGCAGAAAGTGAAGAAGAACTAAAGAGCCTCTTGATGAAAGTGAAAGAGGAAAGTGAAAAAGTTGTCTTAAAATTCAACATTCAGAAAACGAAGATCATGGCATCTGGACCCATCACCTCATGGCAAATAGATGGAGAAACAGTGGAAACAGTGGCAGACTTTATTTTTTGGGCTCCAAAATCACTGCAGATGGTGACCACAGTCATGAAATTAAAAGACACTTGCTCCTTGGAAGAAAAGTTATGACCAACCTAGACAGCATATTAAAAAGCAGAGACATTACTTTGCTTATAAAGGTCTGTCTCATCAAAGCCATGGTTTTTCCAGTAGTCATGTATGGATGTAAGAGTTGGACTATAAAGAAAGCTAGCACTGAAGAATTGATGCTTTTTGAACTGTGGTGTTGGAGAAGACTCTCAAGAGTCCCTTGGACACCAAGGAGATCCAACCAGTCTATCTATTTCCTTTGGATCCAACTGATCCAAAGGAAATCAGTCCTGAATATTCACTGGAAGGACTGATACTGAAGCTGAAACTTCAATACTTTGGCCACCTGATGCAAAGAACTGACTCATTTGAAAAGACCCTGATGCTGAGAAAGATTGAAGTTGGGAGGAGAAGGGGACAGTAGTGGATGAGATGGTTGGATGACATCACTGACTCAATGGACATGAGTTTGAGTAATCTCCGGTAATTGGTGATGGACAGAGAGGCCTGGTGTGCTGCAGTCTATGGGGTTGCAAAGAGTTGGACACAACGGAGCAACTGAACTGATGGAACTGAGAGTTTAGTTTCTCATTTGTACTTGCCATCCTTCAACAAAGCTAGTGGAGGTGATAGAATTCCAGCTGAATTGTTTCAAATCTTAAAAGATGATGCTGTTAAAGTGCTGTGCTCAATATACCAGCAAATTTGGAAAACTCACCGGTGGCCATGGGACTGGAAAAGGTCAGTTTTCATTCCAAACCCAAAGAAGGGCAATGCCAAAGAATGTTCAAACTACTGAACAATCACACTCATTTCAC
Organism: Ovis canadensis; assembly: GCF_042477335.2. Lineage (NCBI taxonomy): Eukaryota > Metazoa > Chordata > Mammalia > Artiodactyla > Bovidae > Ovis > Ovis canadensis. The sequence continues at coordinate 84,323,305 of NC_091249.1, forward strand.
ATGATAGCAAGGTAATGCTCAAAATCCTTCAACCTAGGCTTCAACAGAACATGAACTGAGCACTTCCAGATGTACAAGCTGGATTTAGAAAAGGCAGAGGAACCAGAGATCAAATTGCCAACATATGCTGGATCATAGAAAAAAGCAAGAGAGTTCCAGAAAAACATCTACTTCTGCTTCATTGACTCCACTAAAGCCTTTAACTGCGTGGATCACAACAAACTATGGAAAATTCTTCAACAGATGGGAATACCAGACCACCTTACCTGCCTCCTGAAAAATCTGTATACAGGTCAGGAAGCACCACTTAGAACCAGAATGAAGGCTCTATATTGTCACTCTGCTTATTTAACTTATATACAGAGTATATCATGCAGAAGGGTGAATGACTCACAGCTGGAATCAAGACTGCCAGGAGAAATATCAATACCACATAGGCAGATGACACCACCCTAATGGCAGAAAGTAAAGAGGAAATAGCCTCTTGATGAAGGTGAAACAGGAGGGTGAAAAAGCTGGCTTAAAACTCAACATTCAAAAAAACTAAGGGCATGGCATCCAGTCCCATCACTATATGGGAAATAGATGGGGAAACAATGGAAACAGTGACAAACTTTATTTTCTTGGCCTCCCAAATCACTGCAGATGGTGACTGCAGCCATGAAATTAAAAGATACTTCCTCCTTGGAAGAAAAATTATGATAAGCCTAGACAGTGTGTCAAAAAGCAGAGACATCGCTTTGCCCACAAAGATCTGTATAGTCAAAGCTATGGTTTTTCCAATAGTCACATATGGATGTGAGAGTTGGACCATAAAGAAGACTGAGTGCTGAAGAATTGATGCTTTTAAACTGTGGTGTTGGAGAAGACTCCTGAGAATCCCTCGGACTGCAAGGAGACCCAACCAGTCCATCCTAAAGGCAATCAGTCCTGAATATTCATTGGAAGGACTGAAGCTGAAGCTGAAGCTGAAGCTGAAGCTCCAATACTTTGCATAGAGCCTGATGCAAAGAGCCTACTCATTGGAAAAGACCCTGATGCTGGGGAAGCTCAAAGGCAGGAGGAAAAGGGGGCGACAGGGGATAAGATGGTTGGATGGCATCACCGACTCAATAGACATGAGTTTGATCAAACTCCCGAGCTCCTCTGTTCATGGGATTTCCCAGGCAAGAATACAGGAGTGGGTTGCCATTTCCTATTCCAGGGTAACTCCTGACTCCGGATCAAACCCAAGTCTCCTGCATTGCATCTCCTGCACTGTAAGCAGATTCTTTACCACTGAGCCACATGAGAAGCCCAAATACTACTGGTACTTTTGGGGAATTTATACATAGCCAACCAAACCTTATCATGGCTAAGAATGAAATTAACTCCCTAATAACCCAGCCAACTTCTTGAAGTTAAATCAAGAAATTTAACTTAAGTTTAACTTAAGAGATTGTCACAAGAGAATATTCTAGAGTGTTAGCATAGTCATTTTCTCAAAGAATGACTTTGAGTCATTCTAGGGTAGAAGAAAGAATTAAAGTGAAAAGTGAAGTTGCTCAGTTGTGTCCACTCTTTGCGACCCCATGGACTATAGCCTACCACCCTCCTCTGTCCATGGGATTTTCCAGGCAAGAGTTCTGGAGTGGGTTGCCATTTCCTTCTGCAGAGGATCTTCCGGACCCAGGGATCGAACCCTGGTCTCCCGCATTGTAGGCAAATGCTTTACAGTCTGAACCACCAGGGACAGAATCCAAAGAGAGAATTAAGGTATATATCAAATATTAATTAAAAAGCAGAAACTACTATGAAGTGGATTTAAACAGCTACTAAGCAAAGATATTCTTACAAAATGGGTATCATAACCTGGAACCCAGGTGCTGGAGATACTAAGACTAGTTAGATGCAGATCTTGTCCTTGGGATCTAGCGGGGAAAGCATGAGGTACGCCTGGATGGAAGCATCTAGGAGGGACACCTGTAGAAAGTTTTCCAGGTAGGTAAGTGCTTTTGCAACCACAAAGGACCGAGAAATGAACAGTTGTAGAGTGACTGTGTCCCCCAGGGAAACTTTGGCAATGTCTGGAGACATGTTTCGTTGTCACAACTGGGGAAAGAGGTGCTACTGGCAGCCTAGTGGGAAGAGACCAGGGATGCTGCTGAATATCCTACAATGCACAGGGCAGACCCCAGGACAAAGAATGATCCCACCCAAAGTCCTGCTACTGTCAGGGTGGAGAAACCCTGGGCAGGGTCTATACTGGGGATCTGCAGGTGCCATCTTCAGCCCCATGGTCATGGAGGAGGGATGGTGAGGAAGAGCACACAGGAACTGAGACGCTAGTTTAGAGGGCCACAGGAAGCTGCTGAAGAAGCTGAGCAGACTCAGAGGCAGGATTAGATCTGCACTTGAGAAAAGCTCATGTTGGGGTCCAGGGTAAGCCACCCCAAAACGTGCCTCAATGGCATATTGATCACTTTGAATTAAACTTTCTTACGAAAAAAATGACCAGTGCAAGACAGTCTGGCCTCCTTTATTTCCCTAAAAACGGGAAATCTCTCTCCTGTGAAAAGGTCCATTTCTTGCATCTGGAGGTATAGAAGTGTTGCAGGAAGAGGGACCCCTTCCAGGGGTTGCAAGTGGGCTCCTGTCTAACACTTGGAAGTGAATGATCTGAGGTGAACACACATACTGACAAAGCAAGAGGCTTTGTTGAGAAGGGGAACCCGAGAGGAGAGCAGCAGGGCAAGGGAACCCAGGAGAACTGCTCTGCCCTGTGGCTCAAAGTCTCGGGTTTTATGGTAGTAGTGTTGTCTCTGACCAATCATTCTGACTCAGGGTCATTCCTGGTGGTGCACGCATGGCTCGGACAAGATGGATTCCAACGAGAGGGATTCTGGGACTTTGGCAGGACATATGGACGGTGTCTCCTCTCTCCTTTTGACCTTTCCCAAATTCTTCCGACTGATGATGCCTTGTTAATTCTGTGTTCCTTACCAGGACCTCCTGTTGTAAGATAACTCATGCAAGAGTTTACAATCTTGCAGGGCCAAGGCAGGTGGTTTCAGTCAGTGGGTCCCCTAACAGAGGGACACCCTTATCACCAAAGATAAGGAATCAGGGCCAAGAATCCTACATAAACAAACCTTGTTACATCTTTTATTTACTATTCCAAGCCCAAACTCTGTTTAGATTCATTAATTGAGCGCCCAAAGCCTAAGTTTCTTTGTCCTGTCAACTCCTCACAAATATATTGCTTCTTTGTCTGAAAAGTATAAAAGCCGCCTGCTTTGGCCACTTCACTCCTATGGGACCTCTCTGTACACAAATTAAGATGTGTTTCTTTTTCTCCTGTTAATCTGTCTTGTGCCAACTTTATTATTAGTCCAGCCACAGAACTCAGCAAGGATAGAAGGAAAATTTTCCTTCTCCCCAACACCCCTCCTAATTACTGGGTGACCAACAGACTGAAGGGCTTGGAAGCTGGGAGGCCTCAGGAGGCTGTTGATGGTGGTGGCCACAGAGACACAGCAAAGACACAGCGAAGAAGGTGGACTGTGGAGGAGCTATGGGGCTTGGTGAAGGGCTGAGGTAGAACAGGAGAAGACTGAGCACTTGTCACTGCTGTGACTGAATAACTTTTTGTCTAATTGAAACTGAGCAGGACCCTGCGGGGCCCTCCTATGTACAAAAGGCCCTCTGTGCCCCCCTGTTCTTGTTTGCAGAAAAAGGCTTTAGTCTCCTAGGTCTTCCCTGAGTTCCAAAGAGCAGACTCAAGCTGTTACTAATTAGGGAAGTGAGGGAATGCAGAAACAAAGGAAAAACAGTCAAGAACCATTAGTTCAGCATAGGAGTCCTAGTTCGTCCTCAAGGGATTTACATAACAATCTGACGCACAGCTTTGAGTTGTTTTGATGGAACTAGGACCCCCACTCAAGTGGAGGATGGTAACTTCAGGCTGAGCATAAGCACACAGACCCCAGACTAGTTGGAACCAGGAGGTAGGTGATTAAGATTTCCAAAATACCACCCTGTTATCTCACCACCAATCAATCAGGGAAAAATGCTACCTCACACCAAATGCTACCTATGAAAACTCTCCCCTGAAAGTCATGGAAAAACTCAGGCCATCTGAGCACAAGCCACGGTATGTCTTGTGTGGCACCCTGCAAATATACACTGTAATTTCCTTTAGCATAGCCCGTGGTGTCAGCATATTGACTTTGCTACATGTCGGGTGAGTGAACCCACATTCAGTTCAGTAACATAATTAATTGCTTAATGTCTTTCTTCTTCCCCACTAGACTGAAGCTCCAAGAAGGCAGGGATAGCATATCTTTTCATTCACTTCTTGGACCTGGGCAAGTTAATTCTTTTGAGCTTTGATCTTCCCATTTATAAAATGCAGATGACACTGGCAACCCTCCTTCTTAACTAAGTATTAGGATTAAATGGACAATCCAGCAATTCTCTTGCCATTCCAGTTTTCCATGAATTAAGTCACTAGCCACTGCTGTCACCCACCTGAGGGTAATTCAAGATGGAGGAATAAAAACACAAAAACAGGAAGACTTCTGTGCTTTAGCTATACTGGCCTCTAGAGAATTCAAGTGCATATGTAACGAAAAATGTCACACTACCCCATACATTGCTGTTGCTCTTGCTTTAGTTGCCAAGTCGTGTCCGACTCTTTTTACCTGGTGGACTGTAGCCTGCAAGGCTCCTCTGTCCATGGGATTTACCAAGCAAGAATATTGGAGTGGATTGCCATTTCTTCTCCAAGGAATCTTCCCAATAGAGGGATGGAACATGTGTCTCTTGTATTGGCAGGTGGACTCTTTACCTCTGAGCCACCAGGGAAACCCTTACTCCATACATAGGAAAGTACTAAAATCATTGACTTGAGATGTCTGTTCTTTGTGATTAGCAGTAATCTTTCCATGCTTGATTACACACTTCCCCAGCAAAAAGTCTATATACATTCTGGCTCCTCCCTTTTCAGAACAGTTTCTCAGAGGTATCTGAGAGGCTGCATTCCAGGCTAGAGTCCACAGTAAGGTCCCCAAATAAAGCTTAACTCACAACTTTTATATTATGCATTTTTCTTTCATTTGGCAGAGTGTATACCCAAAAGAACTGAAAGCGGGAACCTAAACAGATAGTTGTACATCCATGTCCATAGAGAGTAGTTTCAGTACTATTCAAAATAACAAGAAGGTAGAAGCAACCCAAATATCTGTCAGTGGGTGAATGGATAAACAAATTGTGGTCCATACATACTACAGAATATTACTCATATGTGACTAAATGAAATTCATACACGACTAAATGAAATTTTCAAAATGCTACAACATGAACCTTAAAGACGACATGCTAAATGAAATCAACCAGACACAAAAGGACAAATAGTCTGCGATTCCACTTTTTTCAGATGCCTAGAATAGGCAAATTCACAGAGACAGAAAATAGAACGGTGGTTACCAGAGGCTGGTTGCACCACAGTGTGAATGTACTTACTGCCACTAAGTTGCATGTTTAAAAATGGTTAAGATGGCCAGTTTTATGCTGCATATATTTTACCATCACCACAACAAAAAGCTTTTGTGTGTGTATGCTGTATGTTGGCTCCTCTAGTTGTGGCCTGCAGGCTTAGTTGCCACATGGCATGTAGGTTCTTAGTTTCCCAACCAGGGATCAAACAAGTGTCCCCTGCATCAGAAGGCAGCTTCTTAACCACTGGACCACCAGGGAAGTCCCAACGAAAAGGTTAAATGAGATCATTTTATAAGGCCTCTTAGCATAGGAATCCCAGGGACGGGGGAGCCTGGTGGGCTGCCATCTATGGGGTCGCACAGAGCTGGACATGACTGAAGCTACTTAGCAACAGCAGCAGCAGCATAGGAATATTCATTATTCTCATTTTTTTCCCCCTATAAATGTTCTAATAAAGGGAGGAACCAAGAGCTGGGGGAGCAGAAGCAAGCAAGCTGGCTCACTGTCTGTTGTCACCCCAGGAACCATTCACAGCTGAGATAACACTGGAGTGAGGCCTTGCTACAGGATGGAGGGTACAGGTCTGGGAAGCCAAAGCTATAGCTTCTATAAGCCTGAAACCACCAGGACTATCAGTCTTTAGAAGGGTCTCCACACCCTTCCAGGGCAGGAGCTGGGGTGGGGGTGTGGAGTCCACCTGGGCTCTGCCTCCTAATGGCCTGAGGGTCCATCCTTTGTCTTCACCAGGCAGGGATTTCTGGGCCTTGAGACATTTGCATTTGGTATCTTGACTGCTGACCTGCCAGCAGCTGCTCAAGTAAGTCAACCTGGCCTTCCCAGCTTTTGTGTCATAATTCATATTTTATTCCTTGTGTAGACAGAAAATAGCCAGAGCACCTGCTCTTAGAGGTGTCAGTTGCCACAAGGTGTCAGTTGCTCTTAGAGGTGTCAGTTGCAACATTCTTTATATCTATACCATTTTAGGGGAAAGATTTTTAGCAGCCTTAATCTAACCCACTTGTTTCACAGCAAAGCCAGCACGATGCCAGAGAAGTCTACAGACTCGGGTTCAAATCCCAGCCATCTACTTACAAACTCTGCAACTCAGAGCAACTTCTTTAACTTCTGGAAACCTCATTCGTCCTCAGTAAAATAAGGATAATGGTACCTTTCTTTTGGAGATCTTCTGAGGAAAGAACTCCAAGGCAGCTGGCTGGAGGAAAGCTTGGCTGCAACTCTTCCAAGAATGCCCCCTGCATGAACCCCACCTTTTCACACTCCGTCTCTCACCTGGTGTTACTGTCTCCCTGACATTTATCCTCACCTGGGATTGTCTATGTGTATACTTGTTGGTTTTATTCTTCGCCCTTCCTCTGCCAGAAGGTAACTGACCCACTCTGGTTCAGCACCAAAGGCTAAATCTAGCACGTTGATGGCATTTAGTAAATGTTTGTGAAATAAATGGCACTCAAGAGTCACACTGAGCCTCGTTTCTTCAAATTGTCATACAACACATGGGCACTTTAGGTAAATTATTTCAGTAACTGTTAAGTCATCAGCCTAAGAGAGATACATTTAGCTGTGTGGACCAGAAATAGCTCATATCTCCAAGAAAAGGAGAGAAATAAAGGCCTTTGTACCAGACACTCCTCTGCTGGAACCCAGTGTCTAAGTAACCTGGGAGAAGCCCTGTGTTTCTGAGGGTTCTGAAGGTGGGAAGAAGATGGATATAAAGAGGATAAGGCTGAGTGGGGGAATAAGACAACCCGAGTGGGACTGGCTTTTTTAGGATTCTGACTCTTGTCTAGGCAGTACATTGTGGACTTGGGTTCTTAGAAATCACTGTGTCAAACCAGGGCAGCAGCTCAGCAGTGAAATACATAGGCTCTAGGTCCTAGGACCAACCCTTACCTCCTATGTGACCCTGTAACCACAGAACCAGGCCACACTGGCCCTATCCTGGTCCTAACAAGACACTGAGCTGTTTTTCAGAGGCGATAAACAAACCTCGAGTCATGCAGAAACACGTCCAGAGGAGAAAATTTTGACCTCAAACAACACCTGGAACCAAATTCACCTTCCACCTCTCCATCCACGGAACCAAAGGACTGGGACAAGACTGGAACTTGAATGCTGGAATCCAGAAGGGAAGGATTGGTTGTCCAGGAAGATCCGGCTAAAGCCCCTTTCCCACACCTGACCCTAAATGGCCAGGTTCCAGAGCCCTCCAATCAGAATCTGCCTGGCCAGGGCTTTAGCATACCAACCCCTGACTTTCTTGACAGTCCAGTGGCTAGGATTTTGTGCTTCCAATGCAGGGGCCACAGGTTTGATCCCTGGTCAGGGAACTAAGATCCTGCATGCACCAAGGTGAGGCTAAAAACAAACAACAAAAAGAAGCATACCAGCCTTCCTCCCCTAATTCATAAAAATTTGACAGAACCGCCAAATGGGGAAACAGATCAGAGCTGATCCTCCTGTCTCCTTGCCAGCCCACCGTGCGATAAAGCTCACTCTTTTCTCAAAGCCTGTTGCCATAGTATCAATTTCTATGCACATCGGGCAGTGAGCCCTTTGCTCAGTAACAACCTGAAGTCAGGTGCGTTTCCTCTCTAGGTTTCAGTTTTCTCATCTGTAAACTGGGATGATAATAATACAAGGTACTTTACAAAGATAATTAAAAAGTTATCTTGTAGTTGAACGAGATCAGTCACCCAATAGTCAGCATGGTTTGCTATTGAAATATATTTCTATTCCCGAGATGAAGCCACTTCCGCCTGGGGTACCAAGTCAGCACACTAAAACTCAGATAACTTCCATGTCCCTGTAAATGTTCCGCCTGACACAGTATGCTCAGGCAGCCAATCACCAAAAGCCATACTGACTTTGGGCTCTATACTTATTTCCTTCTTCCTTCTTCTTTATCCTATAAAAGCTTCCTACCTTCTGGCCCATTTTGCAATTCTTTGGACCCTTGGGAACAGGGACTTCCCTCTTCATGAAGTGTTAAAGTGTTTGTATCACCTGCATTGTCTTCTTTAGTCATTTTTAACAGCACTCAGCACAGGGGAGCAACAGAATCATCCTTAGCTATGTTTTCATTCGGGTGAACTGTTGAGATCCAGCACAGAGAGAGACATGACTGTCAGTTGATGGCAGAGCTTAGAACTCACTGCTCTCCATTCCGGTTGTGCCCACTCTGTGGTGGCTGTCATCTCTTGTCCCCAGGGCCTTAGGTCTAAGAGGGGAGCCTGAATATGTAAAAAATAAATCTCAGTTATGAGCTCGACCACAGTTCAAAAGCATCAATTTGAACTGCGGTCCTGGAGAAGACTCTTGAGAGTCCCTTGGACTGCAAGGAGATAAAACCAGTCAATCCTAAAGGAAATCAACCCTGAATATTCATTAGAAGGACTGATGCTGAGGCTCCAATACTTTGGCCACCTGATACAAATAGCCTACTCTTGGAAAAGACTCTAATGCTGGGAAACATTGAGGGCAGGAGGAGAAGTGGGCAACAGAGGACAAGATGGTTGGATGGCATCACCAACTCAATGGACATGATTCTGAGCAACCTCTGTGAGACAGTGCAGGATAGGGAAGCCTGGCATGCTGCAGTCCATGGGGTGGCAAAGAGTCAGACATGACTTAGTGACTGAACAACAACGCAAGGATGACAAATGAGGCTTAGTATGTATAGTAAAGTAGACGCATGTCTTACAAAGTTAGGATCTTCAGAAAGAACCCCCTATCCAGAATGACAGTAACGAATATAGTTTATTGAGTGCTTTCTCATATGTTTAAGACACAGTTTGAGTGTCTAAAGCGATTATGTTATTTAATCTCCAGAGCAACCCTAGCAAGTAGGAGCTATCATGCCTCCCACTTTATAGATGTGGGAATTAAAGCCATAAGAAGTTTAACTGATTCAAGGCCATAATAAGAAAGTTTGGGGACTTCCCTGACGGTCCAGTGGCTAAGACTCCACGCTCCCAATGCAGGGGACTTGGTTGCGATCCAGATTCAATCTCTGACGAACTAGATTTGCAACCAAGAGCTCACATGCCCCCAACTAAAGATACGGTATGCCAGAACTAAGACCCGGCTCAGCCAAAATAAATTAATTAAATAAATATTTTTAAAAGTTCTAGGGAATTCCCTGGCAGTCCAGTAGTTAGTGGCATGGGTTCAATCCCTGGTCTGGGAACTAAGATCCCACAAGTCACAAGGCTTGACCAAAAAATAATAATAATAAATATAAAAAATTTTTAATTGAAAATAAGAAAGTTCTAAGTGGAATGATATGGCATTCCCTCCTTACCCTACCACAGATTGACGTTCCAGTATTAAAAAGTCCTCCTGTGGATCATAACATCTTTTTTTTCCTCTTTTTTTTTTGGCCATAATATATGGCTTGTGGGCTTTCCCAGGTGGTGCAATAGTAAAGAATCTGCCTGCCAATGCAGATGTGGGTTTGATCCCTGGGCCAGGAAAATGCCCTAGAGGAAGAAATGGCAACCACTCCGGTATTCTTGCCTGGAAAATTTCATGGACAGAGGAGCCTGGCAGGTTGCAGTCAATGGGGTTGCAAAGAGTTGGACACGGCTAAGCAAGTGAGCACACGTGCTTGCACACGCGAGCACAATACTGCTTGTGGGATTTTCGTTCCCCAGCTGGAGATCAAACCCAGGCCCTCAGCAGTGAGGGCCTAGAGTCTTAACCACTGAACCACTATGGAATTCCCAGATCGTTACATCTTATATACTACACTTACTATAATATATAAGACTATACTAAGCCCTGGCAATTATGTGTATATTCAAAATGTATGAATCTATTCACGGTAGAATCTCAGTGCTGACAGGACTATTAGCAATAATAACAGCTAATACCCTGTCAACTATTTTGGTAAGTTCATGTAAACTTTACAAACAAGACCACAAAGTAGGGACGATTATTATTCTTGTCCAACAGAGGCAGAGAGAGGTTAAGTAAGTGGCCACTGGAATGGCATGGCTGATGGCTGATAAGCAGAGCAGGGGGTTGAACCCAAGCAAGCCCCGGGCAATTTTGTGTCTTCACCTTGCCTCTCCTGACTCATGTTAAATGACCTGCCCTGTTGCTTGATAACCTGTTTGAAGGCTCAGATGACCCTTGGTGAATCTGAACAAAATAAAAAGCCATAAACACTCTCCTTAGATACATAACTCTTTGTGATTTTAGGGACTTTCCAAAGCCTCTGTCTGATATTATCAGAAAACCTCCCAAAAGGAATCTCAGCTCAACCTAGACCCTCTACTTCTAATCGCCTCACAACACCCTCATCAATGGCCTTCAACCTTGCTTGACAGTCTCCAAGCCTGGAAACATCCTACCTCCCAGGCAGCTAATTCTTCAAACAGCAGGATTCAACAGCAACTTCTCCCCTCTGCCGAGATGATGGTGCCTCCCAGAGCTCACAGCAGAGCCTGGGGCCTTGGAGAGCACGTCAGCTCCCAGATGGCTCTTCAGAGGACAGCCCTGGGTCTGCCCCATCCAACCCTTGCTTCCTAGAAAGCTTCTGATAGGCAGGGAGCCCAAGCCTCTCATCTAGTTCCTTATCTCCCTCTCCAAGCAAGAGAAGTAGAGATGAGGGCAATGCTTAGAAAGGATGTCCTTGTCCCTGCTGAGAGCTGGTGTGGATGGACGAAGGAGCCTAAAGACCCTTCTCGATCCAAGAAGTGCAGGTGTGAATACCCACCCACTGGCTTGCTATGTATCCTTGGTCAGAGACTGGACTACACCTTTCTGGGCCCAGGTTAGTCCTTTTGCAAAACTGCAGTGGGGACGGGGGTAATTATATTGAGGTTGCAAAGCCAAATGTCCACTGGAGCCAAGCTAATGATAGAAATATCCAGGAGTATTCATTACCTCTACAAAGAAAAAGTTTCTCTTCTGATTTCCTTAAAACATGCCACTCTCGTTTTCTATTTCTTATGGAGCTCTGGAGGCAAACTATCTGAAGTAATAAAGACAAAACTGCCAATGGTGAAGAAAATGGCAAGGGGCACTTGGTCTCAGCGGAGGGGACAAAAGGGGACTGTAGCCCCTTTCCCGTCTGCAGGGGCAGCTGAGGGATGCTGACTCTGTCGACAGGAGCGGCTGACCCTCGGCAGCACCCATGCGGACACGCAGGTCTGGCGTTAGCGGATCTTATGTGCTTTCTAAAAAAACCGGACACATGAATTTCTATGTGAAACCTCCCAGTTTTTAGAACGTTGGCTCAAATTTTTCTTAAACAGTGGGAGAGCCAAATACAACATGTTCTGATCTGCAATCCACCAGCCTGCAGTCTCTGGAGCCAGTGTTTTTAAAGCCTCTTTTCTGCTGAACGTTCTGAGGAGGAGAAGGGAAGAGAGGAGGACAGGAAGGAAGGAAGATGGCAGGAGCTGCAGGGGAATCTCTGAGACCTGGTTTGGCCTCTGCTGAGCCTCAGAACCTCTGCTGGTTCAGCAAAGGGGAGAGGGAGGAGGAGCGGGGGGTCCTTTCCAGGCTGGGAGGCTGTGTTTAGTAAACTAGCCTTTCCACTTGCTTTCAGTTCTCACTCTGGAGAAACACAATGGCCCCAGGCCTCAGGAGTGTCTGAGCAGGTCTGAACAGGAGGCTCCGGTTTGTGGTTGGAGAGGCGGTGCCCTGGCTGCCAGGGCTGATGGAGAGAGGACAGGAGAGGAGAGGAGAGGGGGCCTAGCATCCTAGGGCAGAAGGGGCTCTAGGCCTCAGCCTCAGGCTGGACTGCTGCCTGCTCCCTGGCTTGCTTCTAGCTCCCGAGGAGCCCTGGATATCTTTCCAACTGTGTCAAGGAGGGAGTTTATAGCCCATGGTCAGCATGGCCGACCGCCAACCTGGCAGGTGGCCAGAACCCAGAGCACATTGAGAAGGAGTATAAACAAGGCCCCTGGTGGGCAGCTGTGACCCAGAATCTTCCAGCAGAAGAGAAGCAATCAGGGAAGAGGAACACTAGAGGGACCCTTCCCCTGCCCCTCAGGCTCCCAGGACTCAGCCACCAGCACAGACAGAATGGGCACCAGGCAAGCAGCCATCAAAAAAGAGCTGCAGGAGTTCACTTAAGGGGCCTTTCAGCCTCTGAGACACTGTGAGCCCATGACTGTGATTCAGCTTTTCTCTCTGTATAGAGGGCATCTGTGGTTGCCCTTTGCCTGGAATCCACTTTGCTCCTTTTGCTGGCAGCACCCTAGTTATCTTTCCAGAAGCCACCCCTCCTCTGCTCTCAGCCCATGTGGATCACGTGAGGCTAACCTGGTCTTCCTTCCTTCCTGGCTCCAGGATGGGCAAATGGGTCAGGCCTGGCCTGACTGATCAGCCCATTTCTTCTGCTGGAGACCATTCCACGAGACCACCCCAAGGAATTTTGCTGGAACTCTTGGGAAAAGAGACATTGTCAGCAATCAGCTTCCTGCACAGCTGGAGGGGCTTGGGGACCATCTGCCCATGACACAGCGGGAGCTTGCTTGAGGAAGACACCATCACGGAAGGAGACCCCATGGAAAGAGAGGCAGAGACCCAGGCAGAGGGAGGGAGAGGGGACCAGACTGATGGATACATTGATGCGTATGAGACCGTCAGAGACATGATACTTGATGCAACAGTTAGAACCTCTGGATCTAGTTTTAACTGATGAAGTATTGAATCCCTAGACTTTTCAGAAAAAGAGTCAAGAATATGCCACTGTGGCATAAAAATTACTTTGAGCAGAAGGCATTTGAGTTCCTGATATTTTTTTATCTGTTTAAAAACACAGCTTCTCAAAAGAACTCAATTGTCCTAAATCCCTCCCTGGGGAGCAACAAGGGACGATTGATCAGAGAAGAGAATTACCCACCTAAACAGACATTGTCATAAAGTGATCGTATCTCCCATCTAGCCTCCTAAAGGCTCATTTCTCTTTCCTCATAGTCATTTGTTTTCCTGGAAGTGCCCTTCTCTCTCCTCCCTCTCCCCAGTTAAGACAGTACATAAACCCCAATTCTAATCACATTCTTGAGTCACATTTTCCTGTAAACTCCTAGTTGTTGTAAATAAACCTGTTTTTCTTAATAATTTGTCTGTTATTGGTTTAATCTGCAGGCCCCCAGTTATTAACATAAGAGGGTGGAATAAAATTTTTCCTCCCTTACATCAGTTATATAAGCAAAAAAATAAACAAACTACCTCTGACATCAGTTTCTAAGACTCCAACATTTCATACGAGATTATATAATTATATTATGTAAATCTATCATTTAATCTATAATTTGCTTAAGGAGTAAATTCTACTTAATCTACATTTTTTTTTTTAGGCCACAGAGAGGCCGGCAATGACCCAGGCCTCTAAAATCCTGCCCTGGTTGCCTGAAACTAGAGGTATTTTCCCAAGAAGGCTCAAGGATCCTGGCTGCATTCCTACCCTGCCTGAACACCCAACATATATCCTAGATAGCCCTAGTCAGTGCCTAGACCTGTGAAAGAGAATGTCATAGGTCCCAGCAGTGCCTTTATTCATTCGTTAATCCAGCACACATTTATGAAGCACCAACTGTGTTCAGAAACGAAGTATTTATCCTCAGAGATCTAGAATTTGGTGAGAAAAACAGATCAATCAGAAGAATTTCATCAGAATGTGATGACTGCTATGCTAGGAATAAACACAAAGAAGGGACCTCCAGACTGGGGAGAGTGACAGGCATGTTGTAGAAGCTTCCTAAAGGAAGTGACCCCTGAGATGAATTCCACAGGATGAGAAGGAGTCAGCCCAGCTGGATAGAGGATAGAGGATGTGCTTTTCAGGCAGGCGGAAGGAACAGGAGATACAAATTCCAGGGGGTGGGCGGGGCTTCGGCCTGCCAGCGGGACTGACCAGGAGAGACGGGGAGCGGGAGGAGGTGCAGGGGATTGCCATCAGGGAGCAGGACCTGTTTGACAAGATGGTTTGGATGAGCACTGCTTCCTGTGTGTGTGATCACACAGATAGTTCAGCACCAAACATGAGGCCAGGGCAAAGCCTGACTCATGCCTCAGAGGGAAAACAAAGCAGAGGATCCTCAGCCAGGGCCCTGGGTCAAGAGTGTGCAACAGAGCCCCACTGCACAAGTATTGGTGATCTCTGCCCACGGAGGGAGGTTGGCCCTCCCTATTGGAAATGACTGAAGGCAGGGCCCAGAATCTAATTTTCCATCTCCTCTCCCACTCCTGATTTCTCCCTCTCCCACTCCTTTTCCCTTGAGCTCTGCAGGGCCTGTGAGGATGGGAGTGATCATGGGTAAAAGCAGGTACTTTGGGAGCCAGGCAACCCTGGGCTCCAGTCCTATATAATTCCTAGCTGGGCCAGGAACCCTCAACATCTTCCTCAACCTGTGGCTCCTCCTCTGCAAGCTGAAGCTAACAATAGTACTGATTCAATAAAGGAAAGCTTACCTGGTGAGTCATGAATTCATCCATTTACTCTTTTTTTAAAATATTGTCTCATAGCATCCCTTTCTTCTGGGATCCACACCATGCTATGTCCTCTGTTAAGACTTCCAGTCACAGGGACTTCCCTGGTGGTCCAGTGGCTAAGACACAGGCTCTCAATGCAGTGGGCCTGGGTTCAATCCCTGGTCAGGGAACTAGATCCCACATGCTGCAACTAAAGATCCTGCATCCCACAACGAAGATTAAAGGTCCTACGTACTGCAACTAAGATTGTGCTGTCAAATAAATATTAAAAAAAAAGAAGATGGCATCATCATGCATTGCTTAAAGTCAAATCTGATCCTGAACTTCCCGGTTTGAAGAACAAATTCATTCACATTTTCCTCATGCCAATCTAGTTTGGTTTCCTTTGCCTGAAGCTCCAAGACTCTTAAGCCATTTGGCATGTGAAACCCTGAGAAGAAAATCTGTCCCCACAGGAAGAGCTCAATGAACTGTCACCACAACGAAAAAGGTGAAAATGGTCTTAAGCTCCTTTGCCGTCACCCCTTTCCTTCCCAGAACACAGTCTCACCCTTTTCCATCCAGCCTGGGGAATGGGCTGCTGACTGTGTTGGCTTCCCATTTGCAAGAATGGGCTGGGGGGTAAAGGGTGGGAGGGAGGTTCAAGAGGGAGCAGACGTATGTATACTTATGACTGATTCATGATATACAACAGAAACCAACACAACATTGTAAAGCAATTATCCTCCAATTTAAAGAAAGCTGGCTTAAAAAAATATCAGCTCAAGATTTCCCTTCATCAAAGGCTTTCAATCTGGTCTCCCTGTGAGCATGGAACTTCCTTGGTGTAGCTTCATAGGAGGCTTTGGCCCAGAAGGAATCAGGGTGTAATAACCCTTGTCAGATTAAAGCAGAACACCTTGGGGCTTCCCTGGTGGCTCAGTGGTAAAGAATCCACCTGCCAATGCAGGAGACACAGGTTCGATCCCTGGACCAGGACGGTTCCACATGCCTCAGGGCAACTATGGCTATGTGCCACAACTCTTGAGCCTGTGCTTTAGAGCTCACAGGCCACAACTACTGCGCCTGTGTGCTCTAGAGTCTGTGCTCTGCAACAAGAGAAGCCAGTGCAATGAGAAGCGTGCAGCTACAGAGTAGCCCCTACTCACCAAAACTAGAGAAAAACCCTCGCAGCAACAAATACCACACAGTCAAAAATAAATAAGTAAACAAAATTATTTAAAGCAGAGCACATTGAATTTGTCCTGTTTCATACATTATAATTTCATGTGAGAGTTATTGGAAATAAATGTCTCTATTACCAAAAAAAAGGAATGGGCTGGCCAAGGACCCAGTGCTCCGTAGTTAGCATAGCATAGAACTGCAGCAGCCCCCCTAGGCCTCCAGCCTGCCCACTGAGTATGATCTGAATCTGCTGCCTGGTAGAGTGGCCATCACCTGGAGACACCCTGGCCTGAATCCTGTCACTGCAGAAGTGTGACTCAGTCACCATCTTTCTGGGCTTCTCTTTCCTTGTCTATAAAACTGGGGCAATAACAGCTCCTGTCTCTCAGAGAAGCTGTAAGGACTAAATGAGAAAAAAAGTTAATAGCACCTAGAATTGACAGTACACTTGATATATTCCAGGCGTTGTTCTAACCACTTTACAAACTTAGTCCAACTGACTTCCACAATAAGCCAAGGAGGTAGGTACTGCTATTATCATTCGCACTTTACAGATGAAGAAACGGAGGCACACAGAGGTTAATAACTTGCCCAGGGTCTCAAAACTAGGAAGGGGTAGAGATGGGCTGTGATTCCAGACATTCTGACTTGAGTCCACATAAGTGGCTCAGACTCTAGGCTCGGAGTGTAGGGGGCTGGGGTTAGATCATGCATACCACAACTAAGAGTTCACAAGCCTCAATTAAAGATCCCCCCTGCTGCAATTAAGATTCATCGAAGCCAAATAAATGAATATTTAAAAACAAACAAAAACCCATGCCAGACAGTTCAAGATAAGGAATTTAATACGGGCAACTAGTTAGAGAGGGGCTAGAAGAGATGAAAACCTAGGAAAGGTGGGGCAGCTGCAGAGATTAACAACTGTATGCTTGTGTGTGCTCAGTTGTATCCCGACTCTTTGTGACCCCATGGACTGTAGCCCGCCAGGCTCCTCTGTCCCTAGAATTTCTCAGGCAAGAAAACCGGAGTGGGTTGCCATTTCTTCTCCAGGGGATCTTCTTGACCCAGGGATCAAGCCCACATCTCCCGAATTCACAGGCGGATTCTTTACCAGTGCATTGCCTAGGAGCCCTAACAACCATATAGGAAATCACTGTTTCTCCAGGGCTAAAGGGACCAAGGGAGGAGCTGGTGTCACCGCAGCCCAAGAAGGGCCTTGGCTCCTGGTAGGAGATAGGATATTGGAGGAAGAACCCATCCTCTGGAGTCATTGCCAGAGGCTGCAGAAATGGTAGTGTGGGGGGTATGAGGGGGTGAGCACAACCCAAGTTCTCCCTACCCTCTGCTGTCTGATCTGCCAGTACCTCCCATTGGCCAAACTTAATAGGAAGTCCCTGTGTGGCTCAGCTGGTAAAGAATCTGCCCGCAGTGCGGGAGATCTGGCTTTGATCCCTGGGTTGGGAAGATGCTCTGGAGGAGAGCATGGCAACCCACTCCAGTATTCTTGTCTGGAGAATCCTCATGGACACAGGAACCTGGCAGGCTGCAGTCCATGGGGTCAGAAAGAGTCAGACACTTAGACCGAGGGACTAAGCACAGCACAATAGGAAGTCAGTGGGCAAGGGATAGGTCTGAGAGCAAACAGTAAACGACCCGCACACCACCACCCCCTTGTGCCATCTAGCCTCCTCATCAAAATGCCCAGCACATAAGGGCAACTGCACCCACAAATGGGAATTGTAGGGATGAGAATTTAGATCCCTGACTTCTAGTTTAATGTTGTGTCTGGTACAGGAGTGGAACCCAGCAGTTATGAGCATCGTGTGACACTGAAAAGCAGAGGAAGGGGCCACTGGGGCTCCTGATGGTGCCTCCGGGTCATGGCCTTGGCACATCTAGAAGCTTCTATACACAGCTCTACACAGCTGGGTGCAGATCTGCCACAAGAAGCAAGCATCGTTTTTCTGTTTAAAGGGAGTGAGAGCAGCCTGAATATCCCCAGCAACTGCTCTGAGATCTGAGAGAAACAGATGCAGCTGCTGCTGAAAACCAGGAGGCAAATAAGCAGGGTGGGGTGCCTCTCAGCTCCCCACACCCTCCTTTTGCAGAAGCCATTGTCTCTGTCCCTGCAAAGTCCCCTGCAGGCCCCGTATAGTCTCCGTGAGTAGCTGGGAAGCAGCTGCCACTTGCAGCCCTGGAAGCTGGCAGGATTCCACAGGTGCCAGCATGAGCATGGGCAAAAGGTCCAGGCCAGAGCACAAGAGATGTCAAGTCTGAGCAGGTCCTGCCAGGATGGAGAAGAGGTGGCCATTGGAACCCTCCTGTTTGACCAGGATTCTGCCTCTAGGGATTTATCACAGAGATAATCTTACACAAGTGCATAAAGGCTTCTGGACAAGGCTATTCACCGCACGGTGGGTTATGATTCACAGAAGACCAGGGGGAAAAAAGTAGCCAATTGGAATTGATTTGATTGAGCAAATAATGGTGTAGCTGAACAACAGAATGCTCTGTGCATCTACAAGGAATGAAACATCTGTATGAGCTGTAACAGGCTGATCTTCTAGACAGATTCTAAAGCAAAAAAGGCAAGGGACAGAACAGTGTGCCTACTGTACTGAGGGGGCAGGGCAGCAGGGGATATTCTTACATATATTTACATATTTATATTTACACATATATCTATGTATATTTACACAAGCACCTCTTGCTATCCAGATCTATTTGGTTTCCGAATTCAGATAGCAGGGATTCAATGCAAGGGAGCCTACATTATTGGAATCTTTGACTCCTGTGTTTCCTTTCAGATAGCAAATAGCAGGAGTTCATTAACAAACAGTTCATCCAAGAGGCTATATGAATCTATTTTGTCCCTGAGTTGGAATAGTGTTTGGATAACCAGGGTAGACAGTAGGGATGTCTGTATATGTAAAACTATACATCTGTTTATGGAAAAAAAAAAAAAAAAAAAAAGCCTGTGCCTGTATCTTCTCTCTGGAAAGATACACAGGGAATTAATTAGTGGTGGTTGCCATGAGGAAGGGTAATTCAGCCCTGGGGAAATGAGGACTTGTTTTTCAGTTTACAAATGTGAGTTGAGGTGGTTTTAAAACTTGGCCCCCCAGTTCTTTGAGAGGTGGAGTCCATGTCCTGTCCTGTTCCATCAGAACTGTTTTGCATTTGCTTAGAAGGATGAAGAATGGCAGGCATGATACTATGACCTTGAAGACTAGGTCATAAAAGGTCCTGCAGTTAGATCTGGGACACTTTCTCTCAGACCCCAGCCGCCATACTAGGAGAAATCCAAGCCACGTGGATCGGCCCTGGATAGGCACTGCGGTCCAGTGCCACCTGGGCTTCAGCTAACAGCATGTGCGACCATGGGAAAGAGCCGTCTTGGAAGTTCAGTCCCCCGAGGAGCATTCAAATGACTGCACCCTTAGCTGCCATGTGACCAAACCAATGCCAGAAACCCCAGATGAGAACCCCCTATATGAAGCACATAGGCATACAGAACCACAGCAGACAAAAACACATTGCTGTTTCAAGCCACTGAGTTTTGGGGTAGTTCTTTGTGTGTATGTGATTATTAACTGAACATACATATCATCACACATATTACCTAGTCAAAACTAAGAGCATCTCCTTGTAAGCACACAGGGATGGTGCTAAATGTTAAATGTGCAGTACCTCAATGATTCCTCACAAGTTCACTGTATCTCCATTTCACAGGTGAGAAAACTGAAGCTCTGAGAGTTTCTTTGGTTACTTGTCCAAGATCACATCTCAAGAAAAGAAGCCCTATGGGACTTCTCTGGTGGTTTAGTGGCTAAGACTCCACGTTTGCAGTGCAGGGGACCCAAGTTCAATCCCTGGTCAGGGAACTAGATCCCTCATGCCACAATATCCCATATGCCACAATGAAACCAAAGATCCTGCCGGCCATAACTAATACCCAGCAGGGCCAAGTGAATACTTTAAAAAAAAATAAACATTAAAAGAAAAATGTAGCCCTGGGATAAGAAACAAGGAGGCCTCTAACGTCTCAGGGCTACTGCACCTCCTGGGACCCTGCTCTCATTCTTTCCCACTATGGGCCTCACCCTCTCCAGTGAGGGGTTGGGAAGAGGTGAGGGTTGGAAACTCACAGACCACAGGGGGCTGGTCAGTAACACAGAGGGCCAAAGTGGGCATGGTGGGCTCAGCTCCTGAAAGCCAGCTCAGAGTAGCCAGATCCTTGGATTTTTAAAATAGAATCCAGAAATCAGATTTTTATGCACAATCTATTTTTGTTTTAAAGTTAGCAACTAGTCTTTTTTTTTTTTTTTTTAACTTAGTAGACTGAAAAGCAAAACAAAGACAGAAGCCTGTGGGTTTGCCTCTCTGGACTAGAAGTTCTCCAAGGAGTCTTCTGCACAGACATCCTGACTTTCAGCAGAGCCTCACTGGGGAGACAGTGCAATTCCAATCCCAGGAGGCTCAGATCTGAGAAAGGAGAGGGGTGGTGAAGACAGAGACGGCCCAGCCTCTCCGGCGGTGGTGAGGGGAGGCAGGGGGTGCTGGGAAACCAGGCCACAGGGAGCCCCAGCAGTGCTGGAGGGCAGCTGAGCCTGCGGTCAACAGCTGCCCAGAGCTGCCCGCCTCCCCCAGCGCAGTCTGCACTGTGGGGCCAAGGGAGGCAGCCAAGGCACCAGGGGAGACTGAATTTCCGTTGCAATGGGAAACCACCTCCGCCCACACTAGCCATTTTCTCCAGCTCTCCTGCTCACCCTGCTGCTTTTCCAATGGGAACCCTGCCCCCCTCCTCCTGTGACCAACCCTTCTTAGCGGAGAGGGGATCGATCCCCTCCTCAGCCCTCTCCTTGGACCTCTCTCCCCACCCCCCACTCCCTAGTATCTTCGATTCCCTCCTGAGCCTGCTGCCCATTCCATCTTCAGCTGACTAGTCTTCCTCTGAGATCCAGCCTGGCAGAGCGCAGCAGAGTGATTGATGAGCTAGGGAGCTCTGGCTGGCAGGACAGCCAGCCAGAGACCGGGCTCTCACAAGACAGCTGAGCTGCCCAGGGAAAGCCCCCAGCTACCAGTGTGCTCCCTGAGGCCCCCCCCTCAGCCCCGCTCCCCGTGCAGCCCAGATTGACATGGCAGCCACTCTGGACAGAGCAGATAACCACAAGGGCCACTGGGTACAGTACCTGGCACACAGCAGTCCCTCAGCCAGTGAGAGCACTCTGCTCTCTCTCTGTTCCAAAAACAGAGATGAAGACGGTGAGCTTCTTAGGGCTGGAAATGTTCTCATTCAGCCATGCCTCTCAGTTCAAGTGTTTATCATTTGTATTCTCATTCATTCATTCATGCAGCCCTGAGAGTTTGCTGGTAGCAACTAAGATAATTGCTAGTGTGATCAAACCACTGGGACACGGCGGTTTGAATCCAGGCTCCATCACTTCCTAGATGTGTGAACTTGGGCATATCACTTTACCTCGCTGGTGGTCTAGTCACTAAGTCGTGTCCGACTCTTGCGACCTCCATGGACTGTAGCCCACCAGGCTTCTCTGTGCACGGGATTCTCCAGACAAGAATACTGGAGTGGGTTGCCATTTCCTTCTCTAGGGGATCTTCCCCACCTAGGAACTGAACCCAGGTCTCCTGCGTTGCATTTCTACTCTTCTAAAAAGCTGTTTTCTTTCCTGCATCTGAGCTGTGCACACACAGATGCCTCTTCCAGGACTGCCTACTTCTCAGGCTGTTTCTATCCCCTGATATGTTCATCTCAACTTAAATTTTTTCTTTCTTAACTTGTTAAGACCATCTCCTCCTATAAGAATCTGTATGGGCTCAGGAACAGACTGTGTCTTTCTTACTTCTGGATCCCAAACCCTTGGCACGGCCCTGCCGTTGGTAAACTCTCTGAGTATAGGTTGAATGAATGAGTGAACAAATGAATGACGGTGAGACCTGAAAAATGACTTGAGTTAGACAAGCAAAGAGCAGGGAAGGGAGTGCTAGTCCAGGCAGAGGGTCTGACTTGTGCAAAGACCAGTAGACAAGAGAATGTGGTATAATCGGAAAATCAAGAAGACTGAAAGACTGCAGCTACCTGTATTTTCCCCGAGTCCTCTGCCCAGCTAGCACACGTGGGATCCTCAGTAAGCACGGAGGCCTCCCTACGCTTTCTCATGTGTCAGAGAAACAATAGCAGGATGGCTAGAGCCCGAGAGCCCCCAGGGGGAAAGACTGTGCCTCACTCTACGCCAGCCTCAGGCTGGCGCATCCTAGGCCCTCTATAGTTTTTGGACAGTGACTGAGGCTGAAAGGACATTTACGCCTCCGCTGCAAAACTGACAGGACTTGATCATTCCAGAATGTTATTACAGCTCCAGTAAAGTCTTTACAGCCCAACCTGCCCAGGAAATGGGTAATGAGGAAACTGAGGCCCAGAAAAGGGGATGGATTTGTGTTAGCTCACCCAGCAGATCAGTGTCAGAGCTGGGATGGGAGCCCGGATGTCCTGCCTGCTGACACAGAGCTTCTCCCTCCCTGTCTCCACTTCCCCAGTCCCCCTCCATCCCTCCCTCCCTCCCTCCCTCTCCAGCCTTTGGCCTTTCAAGATGTCAGAAGCCAGCAGATTGGAGCCAACAGAAAATCTCTGAGTGCCTTTTACAGAGTGAAGGCGTTGTGTTACAGGGAGGGCAGATGGGGCGACCCATTAGTCAGCTAACACTGAGTTCCTGTGGGTTCCATTAGTGCCTCTGATTAACCCATTAGCACCCACTGGAAACAGGAAGCAGAGAGACCCCCAGAGGGGATGAGTAATGGAGTGAACCGGCTTTGATAAGGCCAATGGAGCAGAGCTGGAGAGACAGAAAGGGGTCTTTCCTCTTTCCTTAGAAGGTGAGTTTCCTTGGAGAGGGTGTCAGGTAGTGTCAGCAATGAAGAAGCCCAGGAAGGACTCAGAAGTCTGACATTTCAGAGCCAGAGGGAGCCAGCTGAGCTGATCCTTTGTAGAGATGTGAAAACTGAACAGCGCAGAAGAGGAATTTTTCTCTGAGTCACTCATGGAGAAGCCAGGATTCCTGGCCATTATACAAGACTCAAGTGTGCTGCAGGAATTACTGAAACATAGAGCCAGCCGTTATTGGAGCACCAAGCTAACTGCTGTACATATTTATCTTATTTTCACAGCAACCCTGGGAGGTAGGTACTTTTACCCCAAAACTGAGGCTCAGAGTGGTTGAGTCATCTGCCCCAAGTCACAGAGCTAATAGGTGGAAGAACCAGTATTCAGATGCGCGCACACTGATTGACAAGTCCTCATCTTTGTCATCATGCTGTCTTGCTGAGCAGCAGAAATAGATAGAACCACCATTTGATAAACACTGTCTGCAGAGCCCTTCACTTGATCATGCTTTTTATTTTAAGCACTTGAAGAAGATATCCTCTTATTTTACAAGGAAAGCCCAAGGCACAGTGAGGCCAAGAAGCCCACCTAATGTCATACACACAGATATTGTCAGAATCAGGATGCAAACCCATTGATCTCACTCCATTGTTAAGGCTCTAGGCTACTCCACCACATGAGTGTGAAGACCCCCCACTCTAGGACAAGTGTGTGAATGTGCCTACCTCTCTGCTTGGCATGCAGGCTGATCCTTCTACTTATTTATCTTCATCCACTCTGACAACAAATGTAATATTGAGGGCCTGCTGTGTCTGCCAGGCCCCTACTTACAAGACCAATGGGATTCTGGTACTTGTGCAGTTTCCATTCTACTTGAGGGACAGGAAAGACAGACAGCAATTTCATTAGGGTAGGGATGACCTAGTCCTAGCAGACAGAGAAGGCCAAACTGGGACTTATAGGTCAAATAAGCATTGTCCAGGCAGAGAGGAGCTGGGAGCAGCCCATGCAGTGGTCCAGAGGTATAAAAGTCCACCAAAAGCTGGGTTGGGCCAGAGATTTATCTCTGGGAGGAGCCAGTGGAACTGGAGATTCAGGAAGTGGCTGGAAGGAGGATTTTATCCCATTTTCTTGGGATCACTTTTGAATATTACCTGTGCCATGAAGATCTGCACTGAGAAAGCCAGACTCTGGAAGAAGGATGTGATGGGCTGAGGGTAGATGAGGCGCATATGGTGGAGTTTCCAAAGATAAGGAAGACTAGGGTGATTGATTAGATATGGCAATGAGGGGCAGGGAAGAGGTCTGGTTTCTGACTAGGCTGACAAGAGAATGGGGGTGGGGGTTGGGAGGATGAGAGACAAGTTCCTTGGACCTTTGAGTGTAAGAGCCCAAGGAGCTCTATCTAAAGTGTGGCTGGGGAACGCATGTAAGAATTAAAGATTTTAAAATTTAAAAATAAAATAAAATAAAATTTAAAATAAATAAATAAAGTGTGGCTGGACTTACTGGCCTGGATTTCAGGCCTATGGGTCTTACGATTTCTGCAGAGAATTGACTCCAGACTTCCTTACCCCATGCCTCAGTTTCCTCATCTGTAAAATGGGTAATAATAACATAATCTCATAGAGTTGAGAAGATTAAAAGGATATAAAGTATATAGTTAATGTTGAAAGCATTTAACATAGTCCTGGGTATGTGGGGGTGCTTCTTTTTTTTCTTTGCGTGCTTTTTATTGGTTATCTAGATCATTCCACCAGGACCTGTGATTTTCCATCATCTGAAACCATGTAACACTCAACACAGCAATGCTGTTATTGCGGGTAGGATGTTAGTGCTATCTAGCCTGATCTTGAAATTGGAGTAGACCCATCCAGTTAACTCTGGCGATTCAACTCACTCACTCCACAGAGAAGACTTTTAACCGTTATCTTAATCTCTCTACCACCCTCCCCCTCACTTGTCCTCATTATCTGCTTCCTCTTGAGTTCTCTCCTTTAATCATCCCCTGTTATTTTAATCTCCCTCCATTACTCCATGAGGATGCTTAATAAAGGTTAGTGGAATCAATATATGAATGGATGATTCTTTGGGCTGTGTCTGCGAGAAGTTATTTGGAAAGAGTCATGGACCTTTTTTATACACCATGATCTAGTGGGATTTATCCCATGGATGCAAGGACTTTTCAATATCCACAAATCATTCAGTGTGAAACACCATATTAACAAACTGAAGAAGAAAAACCATATGATCATCACAATAGATGTAGAAAAACTTTTGACAAAATTCAACTCCCATTTATGATAAAAACTCTCCAGAAAGTGAACATAGAGGGAAACTGCCTCAACATAATAAAGGCCATATATGACAAACCCACAGCTAACATCATTCTCAACAGTGAAGAACTGAAAGCACTTCCTCTAAGATCAGGAACAAGACAAGGATGTCTACTTTTGCCACTTTTACACAATATAGTTTTGGAAGTCTTAGCCATGGCAATCAGAGAAGAAAAAAGTACAAATAAAAAGAATCCAGATTGGAAAAGAAGAAGCAAAACTGTCAGTCTTTGCAGATGACATGACACTCTCTGTAGAAAATCCTAAAGATGCTACCAGAAAACTACTAGAGCTCATCCCTGAATTCTGTAAAGTTGAAGGATACAAAATTAATACACAGAAATCTTTTGTGTTTCTATACATTAACAATGAAAGATTGGAAAGAGAAATTGAGGAAATAATCTCGTTTACCACCACATCAAAAAGAATAAAATATCTAGGAATAAGCCTACCTAAGGAGGCAAAAGACCTGTAC
This sequence comes from Ovis canadensis, assembly GCF_042477335.2. Lineage (NCBI taxonomy): Eukaryota > Metazoa > Chordata > Mammalia > Artiodactyla > Bovidae > Ovis > Ovis canadensis. The sequence continues at coordinate 84,349,127 of NC_091249.1, forward strand.
TCTGGTACTCTATAAACTATAAGATGCTTATGGAATAAATTGAAGATGACACAAATGGCAAGCTACATTTGAAATGGCATCCCATGTTCTTGGGTTAAGAGAATCAATATTGTCAAAATGAGTATGCTACTTAAAGCAATCCATAGATTCAAAGCAATCCCTATCTAAATACCAGTGGTATTTCCACAGAAATAAAACAAAATGTTTTAAAATTTTGTATGGAAACACCAAAAATTCTGAATAGCCAAAGCAATCCTGAGAAAGAAAAACAGTGCCAGAGGCAAAGCAGACTATAGTCAGTGTTGGCCCTGACACCAGACTATACTACAAAGCTACAGACATCAAAACAGAATGGTATTGGCACAAAAACAGAATTACAGATCAGTGGAACAGGATAGAAAGTCTAGAAATAAAATCATGCACCTATGGTCAATTAATCTATGACAAAGGAGGCAAGGATACACAACGGGAAAAAGACAGTCTCTTCAATCATCAGTGCTGGGAAATCTTGACAGCTACATGTAAAAGAATGAAATCAGAACATTCTATAACACCATACACAAAAATAGGGGGTTTCCCTGGTTGTTCAGTGGCAAAGAATCCACCTGCCAGTGCAGGAGACACAGGTTCGATCCCCTGATCTGGGAAGATCCCACATGCTGTGGAGCAACTAAGCCCATGTGCCACAACTCTTGAGCCTGTGTTACAGAGCCTGGAAACTACAACTGCTGAGTCCAGATGCTGCAATACTGAAGCCCCAGTACCCTAGAGCCTGTGCTCTGCAAAAAGAGAAGCCACTGCAATGAGAAGCTCAAGCACCTCAACTACAGAGTAGCCCCTGCTTACTGCAACTAGAGAAAAGTCCACGCAGGAACAAAGACCCAGCCCAGCCAAAATAAACAAATAAATAAATAAAATTATACATACAAAAATAAACTCAAAATCAATTATTAAAGACCTCAATGTAAGAAAGGATACTATAAAACTCTTAGAGGAAAACATAACAGCAGTGCACTCATTGACACAAATCGGAGCAATGTCTTTTTGGATCCACTTCCTAGAGTAATGAAAATAAAGATAAAAAAAAAACAAAAACAAATGGGACCTACTTAAAGGTAAAAGCTTTTGCACAGCAAAGGAAACCATAAACAAAACGAACAGACAACCTAAGGAATGGGAGAAAATATTTGCAAATGAAACAACTAATAAGGGATTAATCTTTAAAATATATAAGCAGCTCATGTAGCTCAATATAAAACAACGACAGCAACCCAGTCAAAAATGGGCAGAAGACTTAGATATTCCTCCCAATAACACATATAGATGGCCAAAAAGCACATAAAGAGATGCTCAACATCACTAATTATTAGAGAAATGCAAGTGAAAACTATAGTGAGATATCACTTCATACCAGTCAGAAGGGCTGTCATCAAAAACTCGACAAACAATAAACGCTGGAGACGGTGTGTAGAAAAGAGAACCCTCCTACACTGTTGGTGCGAGGGTAGACTGGTACAATGACTATGCAGGTTCCTTAAAAAACTAAAACTAGAATTAACATATTCCTGATTGGGGAACTAAGATCACACAAGCCAGAAAAACAGCAACAGAAAAGAAGGTATAGTACATACATATGATGAAATATATGTCCGACTCTTTGCGACCCCATGAATCGCAGCGCACCAGGCCTCCCTGTCCATCACCAACCCCCGGAGTTCACTCAGACTCATGTCCATCAAGTCAGTGATGCCATCCAGCCATCTCATCCTCTGTCGTCTCCTTCTCCTCCTGCCCCCAATCCCTCCCAGCATCAGAGTCTTTCCCAATGAGTCAACTCTTCACATGAGGTGGCCAAAGTACTGGAGTTTCAGCTTTAGCATCATTCCTTCCAAAGAAATCCCAGGGCTGATCTCCTTCAGAATGGACTGGTTGGATCTCCTTGCAGTTCAAGGGACTCTCAAGAGTCTTCTCCAACACCACAGTTCAAAAGCATCGATTCTTCGGCGCTCAGGCTTCTTCACAGTCCAACTCTCACATCCATACATGACCACAGAAAAAACCATCCCATCTATTTTCCATGAAGTGATGGGACCGGATGCCACGATCTTCGTTTTCTGAATGTTGAGCTTTAAGCCAACTTTTTCACTCTTCTCTTTCACTTTCATCAAGAGGCTTTTTAGTTCCTCTTCACTTTCTGCCATAAGGGTGGTGTCATCTGCATATCTGAGGTTATTGATATTTCTCCCAGCAATCTTGATGAAATATTAACTTGCCATAAAAAAAGAATGAAATAATGCCATTTGCATCAACATGAATGGACCTAGAGATTATCATACTAAGTGAAGTCAGACAAAGACATATATCATATAATATCATGTATATGTGAACTCTAAAAAAATGATACAAATGAACTATTTAAAAAATAAAAACAGACTCACAGAATTTGAAAACAACTTTATGGTTACCAAAGGGGAAAGGCTGGAGGGAGGGATAAATTAGGAGTTTAGAATTAATATATACATACCACTATACATTGGGGGAGGAAATGGCAACCCACCCCAGTCTTCTTGTCTGGAGAATCCCATGGACAGAGGAACCTGGGGGACTATAGTCCATCGGGTGGCAAAGAGTCTGACATGAGTGGGCCACTGAATCACCATCACCCCATCACTATACATAAAATAATTCACAAGAATCTCTATTTTGAAACTTTCTTGAGATAAGAATGATTTGTACAGTTTTAAAGACTGGAAAAAAATTAGGCAAAGGGAAATATGTTACTGAGAATCTCAGTTTCCCTGATAGCTCAGCAGGCGAAGAATCCTCCTGCAATGGAGGAGACATAGGACACGTGCATTCGATCCCTGGGTCAGGAAGATCCCCAGAGAAGGAAATGGCAGCCCACTCCAGTATTCTTGCCTGGGAAATCCCATGGACAGAGGAGCCTGGCAGGCTCCAGTCAATGGAGTCACAAAGGGTCAGACACAACTGAGTCACTGAGCACAAACAAGAACCTCCTGTATATCATAGGGAACTCTACTCAGTATTCTGTAATAATCTACATGGGAAAATAATCTGAAAAAGAATGGATATATGCATATGTATAACTGAATCACTTTGCTGTATGTATGAAACTAATTCAACATTGTAAATCAACTACACTCCAATATAAAATAAAAATTAAATTTAAAAAAAGGGGAAAATAAATCATGGAGCTTTTCCCTCCTTCTTCAATATTCAGGGCTGGGTTGGAGAGCAGGGGAGAAGCATAGTAATGGCAATGTTAACCTGGAAAGGGTTGGGTAATAGAGGGGATAGTGTCTTTTCAGTCCTCATCTCCACCCTGGAGACATGCACACATCTTTGAAGGTAAAATCTTTGTTAGATACTGAATAACTATAAACCTTATTAACTGTGGGGAATTGGAGGTGGGGGATGGTTGCAGGACACTTTATGGGTGTAAGGCTTTAGGACATTGTTTTGGAGGAAAGGAATGGCCAGGCCTTTTCTGTCCTCTCTCTCAATGGAGCTGGGGATCTTTCTGCACGAAAGCACATTTTAATGTAGGGAGTAAAGAGCTCAAGGTAGACCTCAGAATTTTCATTCATTCACTCACTTATTCATCCATTCATTCAATTAATTCAATGGTTCTCAGTTGGGGTGACTTTGCCCTCTGGTGAACATTTGTCATTACCTAGGTCCCATCACTTCATGGGAAATAGATGGGGAAACAGTGGAAACAGTGTCAGACTTTATTTTAGGGGGCTCCAAAATCACTGCAGATGGTGACTGCAGCCATGAAATTAAAAGATGCTTACTCCTTGGAAGAAAAGTTATGATCAACCTAGATAGCATATTCAAAAGCAGAGACATTACTTTGCCAACAAAGGTCCGTCTAGCCAAGGCTATGGTTTTTCCAGTAGTCATGTATGGATGTGAGAGTTGGACTGTGAAGAAGCCTGAGCGCCGAAGAATTGATGCTTTGGAACTGTGGTGTTGGAGAAGACTCTTGAGAGTCCCTTGAACTGCAAGGAGATCCAACCAGTCCATTCTGAAGGAGATCAGCCCTGGGATTTCTTTGGAAGGAATGATGCTAAAGCTGAAACTCCAGTACTTTGGCCACCTCATGCGAAGAGTTGACTCATTGGAAAAGACTCTGATGCTGGGAGGGATTGGGGGCAGGAGGAGAAGGGGACGACAGAGGATGAGACGGCTGGATGGCATCACTGACTTGATGGACATGAGTCTGAGTGAACTCCAGGAGTTGGTGATGGACAGGGAGGCCTGGTGTGCTGCGATTCATGGGGTCACAAAAAGTCGGACACGACTGAACCACTGAACTAACTGAGAGACATTTTGGGGTGTCTCCCCCAACTGGTGGGGAAGTATTATTGGCACTCAGTGGGGAGAGGCCAGGGATGCTACTAAATATCCCAAAATACACAAGATAATCCCTACAACAAAGAATTTTCTACCTCAAAGTGTCAGTGCTGTGGTGGTGGAGAAATCCTGATCTAGCTAGTACTTCAGTTCAGTTCAGTTCAGTCGCTCAGTCGTGTCCGACTGTTTGCGACCCCATGAATCTCAGCACACCAGGCCTCCCTGTCCATCACCAACTCCCGGAGTTCACCCAAACTCATGTCCACACACAATAAATTTATCAGGTGATGATAAGCATTATCAGGAAAATGTGGGGGCTGCAGCACAGAGAAGGGACCTTGATGTTTCAATTGCAAAGAGCTGGGGGAATGGAACTGCTAGGGCAAAGGCCCTAAAGGCTGTGGGGAATTTGGTTTTATTTATTCTGAGCTTCCCTGGTGACTCAGATGGTAAAGAATCTGCCTGCAGTGCGGGAGGCCCTGGTTCGATTCCTGGTTGGGAAGCTCCCCCACTCCAGTATTCTTGCCTGGAGAATCCCCATGGACAGAGGAGCCTGGCAGGTACAGTCCGTGGTGTCACAAAGAGTCAGACATGACTGAGTGACTAAGCGCAGCACATTCTGAAAATGCTACTGAAGTGCCTCCTGTGCGTTAGGCACTGTCCCAGGTGCACAGTATAGATCAGAGGGCAATAAAAACACAAACTCCTGCCCTCATCAACAGTGCTGGCTCTGGTGCCTAAGGAGACTTTATAATAAAATGAAAAGTGTCTCCTCTGGGCACTGAGAAGGTGACACCAAGCCAATATCGGAAGTGAGAGAGTGAGCTTCCCAGGAAGTGAGAACCACCAGTGCAACAGTCCTGCATTGGGAGGGAGCCTGTGGAAGGGGTGGGAAGAAGGCCAGTGTTGTTGAGTGAGCAGCCAGAAAGGGGCTATGGTCTGAATGTTTGTCATCCCCCACAATCCAAATGTTAGAATCCTAACCTCCAAAGAGGAGGTAATTAAGTCAGAAGGGCTTTCATGGGATTTAAGCGAAGTCAAATGAAAGTCACTTAGTCATGTCCAGCTCTTTGCGACTCCATGGACTGTAGCCTGCCAGGCTCCTCTGTCCGTGGGATTTCTCAGGAAAGAATACCACAGTGTGTTACCATTTCCTTCTCCAGGGAGTCTTCCAGACCCAGAGATCAAACCCAAGTCTCCCACATTGCAGGCAGATTCTTTAATTCAGTCTGAGCCACCAGGGAAGCCCCTCATGGGATTAGTGCCCTTATAAAGGAGGCTCCAGAGAGATCGCTGTCTTTCTTTTTTTTTTTCTGCTGCTCAGCATGTGGGAATCTTAATTCCCTGACCAGGGATTGAACCTGTGACCCCGGCAGTGGCAGCTCCAAGTCTTAACCACTAGACCCCAATTCATGCTGTTTATAAGCCCTCAGTCTGTAGTCTTTGCTTACTGCAGCCTTAACAGACTAAGATGGGCCATGTAGGTTACTGTAGGAACACTAGAAGATAGGGTAGGGGGAACCAGAGAAAGAGAACCAGGCATGGCTTTCTTGACTTAAAAGAAGCCTCTTTTTTCTTGGCTATACTACATGGCTCGTGAGATCCTAATTCCCTGACCAGAGACCAAACCCAGGTCCCCGGCAGTGGAAACTTGGAGTCCTAACCACCGAGCCGCAAGGGAATCCCCAAGAAGCCATTTTTGACCTAAGCCATTTTGTGATCTAAGCCTGGCCACAAAACTTGCCCTTGAACAAGTCTCAGTAATTAGTGATCTTAAGGGAAGTGAGGGAATACAGGAACAAAAGAAAAACAGTCAGTAAACAATAGTTATCAGTGACAAAACAGTCCCAGTTCCTTCTCAAGGGATAGACATAACAATCTGATTATGTCTTTGAGTTCTGCAGGAACTAAGGCCCCCACCCTGGTGAGGAATGGAATGATAATGTTGACCAACATGACTTTAATCAAACAAAGCTTAGCAGTAGTAGTGTGTGCTCAGCTGTGTCTGATTCTTTGTGACCCCATGGACTGTTGCCCACCAGGCTCCTCTCCATGGGATTTCCCAGGCAAGAATACTGGAGTGGGTTGCCATTTCCTTCTTGGACTTTGTCCAATATGGCCCCAATTCTGTGATGAATCCTCTTCACCTAGAACCCCTTTATGAATATGCATTGCCCTTAGCTTAAAACTTCCCCAAGTTTGCTGTTCAGGGAGACACTATCTTAGGAAAGATCCCTGGTAAGTAAGATTCTCCTTACTTGCTGCCCAGTGATAAAGCTTTCCTCTCTCCGATCTTTGGTTTGGTTGTATCTTTCCACTGACACCCACCAAAAGGCAAATCCAGTTTCCAGGATTAAAGGCAATATCTGACCAATGAGAGTTGCCCAGGAGAAGCCTGTAGGAAAGAATAACAAGAAGGGTTGTGGGCAGTCCAGACTGGCAGTAATTAGTCCACAGGAAGCAGCGTGGACAGAGGGGAGAAGTGGGTGGCAAAGTTCCACAAGGAGCAAGCAAGCCTCTACCCTATAGACTCATCTACAGGGGTAGGCGAGAAAATGAACAGCTCCCCCTGAGGGTCCCAGGTAGGGGTGTTAGGTGAGGGGGGGGGGCACCGGGAGGGCAGATTTCAGGCCAAAAAGGGGAAAGGAAGGTGCAGAGAAGAGGCTGAAAACCCAGCAGTTTTCTGATGAGGGCTGTGGGCTCGTGACAGCACCATGGCAGGGTGGTCGCAGAAGCGGGGACCCTGGGTCAGATTAGGAGCTGTGCGGGGAGGGGGTGGGGCTTGTGGGAACCAGGGTCCAGGGGATGGAGGACGGACGCGGTGGAAAGCTCGGGTTTGTGGTGGCGAGGGATCTAAGAGTTTGGCAATTAGACATATTCTGATCCACACCTTTAATAAATGTTTACTACTACTTCTACTGTTTCTCCAGGCAGCCAGAGGAAGGAGCTTCTGAATTCCTCCGGGGCGGCTCTCCCATTTCACCCCGGAGGGAAACAGGCTGGGGCGGGTCTCGGATTCCAGCCAGGCGGCTGGAGCCACTGTGCACCCCACGGCTGCCCTCGGGCAGCTCCAACTGATCCCTTATCAGCCAGGAGCTCCCCAGCCCGGCGCGGATCAAATGCTGCTTTCGGAGCTGAAAGGAGCTGGGCGTGTCTTCCGTGCTTTGCCAGATCAGGGGGTGCGCGGGAAAGCCTGGGCGAAGTTGGAAAGCCTGGGCCAATCTTCTGGCCCTGGTAGGCCACAGCAAGCAGAGCGCAGGACTCGCCTTGGAGCTGGGCTGCAGCCGGGTGGGGGCCGAAGCCGCCGGAGGCACCGAGCGGAGAGCAGAGACCGAGGGGGGAGGCGGAGCGGGCAGCGGAGACCGAATCGCAGGGGCCTCCCCTTTCCTGCCTGGGAGAGGCCTCCACAGACACCCCCACGCCCTCCGCCGCTGCAGGCCCGCTCCGGCCCAATTGAGGCCCCAGGGGCCGAGGCGCCCCCTAACCCAGGCGCTGGTCCACGCCTTTCTACCCTGAGGGAGGCAGTCGCCAACCTGGCTGTTAGCCTTGGACAGGTTGCCTCTAGGATCTAAGTTTTCACGTTAAAAAGAGGACTCTGGACTCAAATTCTCCAAGGAGAATTTCTCTCAGCTAAAAGGAGTTGAGCTGGACTCAGCTCCTCCGGGTTGGAGCAGTTCCTGCAAGGACATACCTTCTGATTTGGAACTCTTCTTTCCCCCTTGGCCTGCAGGTGGATCCTGGGTTATCTCAGACGCTATTTGTCCATTTTGTATTCTTAGGGGCAGAACTGTTGCTGTGCAGCTGTGCTTCCCAGCAGAGGTCCGTGCACACTTTTTCTAAGAAGGACCAGATGATAAAAAGTTTAGGCTTTCTAGTCCATGAGTTCTCTGTCACAACTATTCAACTCTGCCCTTGGCAGCAAACGCAGCCCTGGAGGATGGGGAGTTAATGAGCGGCACTGTGTTCCCACAAGACTTTGTTCATGGCAGCTGATTTCAATTTTTTAAAATTCTCGGGCATCAAGACAATATTGCTGTTTTTAGATATATCGTTTCTTTCATTTAAAAAACGCAGAAAGCATTCCTAGCCTAGCAGGCTGCACTAAATCAGTTTGTAACCCCTGGTTTACAGCCCAGGCTTTGTAATGTGGGGTTTGGGGCTGACTCCTTCACTTTTCTGAAGCTGTTTTCCCATCTACAAATCCTTGACAAACTTCAGCCTGGTTGTGGATGAAGCCAGACCACAAATGAAGCTACCACAAAATTGATGTCATTCTCTGTGTTGCAGCTGGTTCGTGTCCGCAGTAGAAGATGGTGGCTTAGAAGTCAGGATGGTGTCTTGTGGGGTCCCACACTCCCCCCCATTCCCTGAGTGCTTATTATGTGACAGGCACTGTGTTAGCGGTTTGCATGCTAAGTCGCTTCAGTAGTGTCCGACTTTTTGCAACCCTATGAACTATAGCCAGCCAGGCTCCTCTGTCCATGGGATTTCCCAGGCAAGAATGCTGGAGTGGGTTGCCACTCCAGGTGGTCTTCCCGGCCCAGGGATGGAACCCCCGTCTCATGTCTTCTGCATTGGAAGCCTGGTTCTTTACCATTAGCATTACCTGCTAAGCCCACTGGATTAGCTGCTCACATGCAAATCTCATTCAATCATCTCAGGCTTAGAGATAGAAAATGTAGGCAGATAGGGTAAGGGGTCCCAGAGAAGGAGAACCAGGCATGGCTTTCTTGACAAAAGAGAACCATTTTTTGGCCTAAGTTATTTTGTAATCTAAGGCTGAGGCACAAAGCTTGCCCTTGAATGGGTTTCAGTAATTAATGATCTTAGGAAGGGACATGGCATCACTGACTCGATGGATATGAGCTTGAGTAAGCTCCGGGAGTTGGTGATGGACAGGGAAGCCTGGCGTGCTGCAGTCCGTGGGGTCACAAAGAGTCAGACATGGCTGAGACTGAACTCACTGAAGAAGGGACGGGAGGGAATGAAAGAACAAAGGAAAAGCAGTCAGGAAATAATGGTTCAGTGAGGAAACAGCCCTAGGCCCTCCTTAAGGGATATACACAACAATCTGATTATGTCTCTGAGTACTGCAGGAACCAAGGCCCCCACCCAGGTGGAGGAGGGAATGATGATGTAGACACTCCTGCCTTCAATCAACTAAAGCCTGGACCCTTCATGAATATGAATGTACCCTTAGCTTAAACATCTACTTCTGCTTCACTGACTTCACTAAAACCTTTGACTGTGTGCATCACAACAAACTGTGGAAAATTCTTTGAGAGATGGGAATATCAGACCACCTTATCTGCCTCCTGAGAAATCTGCATGCAAGTGAAGAAGCAACAGTTAGAACTGGACATGGAAAAATGGACTGGTTCCAAATTGGGAAAGGTGTATGTCAAGGCTGTATATTGTCACCCTGCTTATTTAACGTATATGCAAAGTAAATCATGAGAAATGCCAGGCTGGATGAAGCACAAGCTGGAATCAAGATTGCTGGGAGAAATATCAATAACCTTAGATATGCAGATGACATCACCCTTATCGCACAAAGTGAAGAGGAACTAACGAGCCTCTTGATGAAAGTGAAAGAGGAGAGTGAAAAAGCTGGCTTAAAGCTCAACATTCAAAAAGCTAAGATCACGGCATCCAGTCCCATCACTTCGTAGCAAATAGATGGGGAAACAATGGAAACAGTGACAGATTGGGCTCCAGAATCAGTGTAGATGGTGACTGCAGCCAAGAAATTGAAAGATGCTTGCTCCTTGAAAGAAAAGCTATGACCAACCTAGACAGCATATTAAAAAGCAGAGACATTACTTTGTTGACAAAGGTCCGTCTAGTCAAGGTTAGGGTTTTTCCAGTAGTCATGTATGGATGTGAGAGTTGGACTATAAAGAAAGCTGAGCACTGAAAAATTGATGCTTTTGAACTGTGGTGCTGGAGAAGACTCTTGAGAGTCCCTTGGACTGCAAGGAGATCTAACCAGTCCATCCTAAAGGAAATCAGTCCTGAATATTCATTAGAAGGACTGAACCTGAAGCTGAAGCTCCAATACTTTGGCCACCTGATGTGAACAGCGTACTCATTGGAAAAGACCCTGATGCTGGGAAAGATTGAGGGCGGGAGGAGAAGGGGATGACAGAGGATGAGATGGTTGGATGGCATCACTGACTCAATGGACATGAGTTTGAACAAGCTCTGGGAGTTGGTGATGGACAGGAAAGCCTGACATGCTACAATCCATGGGGTTGCAAAGAGTCAGACATGACTGAGTGACTGAACTGAACTTAGCTTAAAACTTACCCAATTTTGCTGTTGGGAAACACTGCTTTGGGAAAAATCCCCAGTGTTCTCATTGTTATCATCTACTTGTTTAGTTGTGTCTGATTCTGAGACTCCATGGACTGTAGCCTGCCAGGCTCCTTTGTCCATGGGATTTCTCAGGAAAGAATACTGGAGTGGTTTGCTATTTCCTCCTACAGGGGATCTTCCTGACCCAGGGATTGAACCTGCATCTCCTGCATTGGCAAGCAGATTCTTTACCACTGAGCCACTTGGGAAGCTCCTATGATCCAGTATTAATCCTTCCTTCTCCCTTTTTGGGGCTTGGTTGTGTCTTTTGGCTCAGCATCCACCAAGAGGTGAACCCAGTTTGGGGTTAACAAGGTGACATATTCCCACTTTACGAGTGAGGAGGCTGAGACTCAGAGCCCAGATCTGAACTGGATGTGAGATCAGAACCCCTTTCCTTGTTTCCTTGTTCTTCTGTTTGATAAAACTTAGAGTTGCTTAGCTTAGCAATGTGATCTCAAACAGAACACTTATTTTTCTAGACATTTAGAATCTCTCTGGTCAAAGGAAAAGAATTAATTCCCACTATGTGCATCTGTCATTTTGCTCCCATTTTTTCAGAAGAGAAGACTGAGGCTTGAAGAGGTTGAGGACTGAAGTCTGGGCCTGGCTAAGCCCTAAACCGAGCCCTTTTGACTGAGAACAGCTTCCATGTAACTGGTTAAATAGGCTCCAGGCCTAAGCCCCGGCTGGGTTTCCTCCTGTCCCTTCCCCCACGTCCACGTTGGCAAGTTGTTTTGATTCATCCTCGAAAATATATCCGGAACCTATCATCTGAGGGAAGGAGAAGAGCTGCTTTAGGGCTACTGTGATCTTTTGAAAATGCTGAGTAAAACATTGGGAGCTCTCCTAGTTGACTTGGAATAAGATCCCAAACCTTACCCAGCACACAGGACAACGTGCCATCTAGCCCAGCTCTAGTCATCTCCTGTCTCCCACTCATGGCCACATTCCCTTGGTCCCAGCCTCAGTGGCTTCCTACCTTCCACTGTAATGAGAGGCTGAAAGAGATAACACAGGCGCAGTATGGTCACAGGGCAAACGCCTGGTAAATTGACAGCGTGATGACGGCGTGATAGTCCCTCTCAGGCTCAGCACTGTTGACATTTGGGGCAAGATCATTCTTTTGTTGTGGGGGCCATCCTGAGCCTTGAAGGGTATTTAGCAGCATTCCTGGCTCCCACCCACTAGGGGCTGGTGGCATCCCCTCTCAACTTATGATAACCAAAAATGTTTACAGGTATTGCCACATTACCCAAGGAGACACAGTTGCATACAGCTCAGAATCATGGGTCTCCGGGGAAATGCCGCAGCAGCCGAGAGGGTGGCGTTGAGGCAGCAAGAACAGGAGGTGATGTGAAAGGCCACAAAGCCCGCACCCCACTCCTTGCAAAACTCCACTGTCAGCTCCTCTTGCTCAGTCTCAGGAGACCCTTTGTCTCTGCAGGAGGCTTCCTTCTGATAAGGCTGAAGTAAACTGCGTGCATGCGTGCGTGCGTGCGTGCGTGCGTGCGTGCGTGTGTGTGTGTGTGTGTGTGTAAGAGCTGGAGAGGGAAGGGAGAGAGGGAGAAAGAAAGGAGGCAAAGAAAGGAGACAGTGATGGATATGAGAATGAGAGGGGGAAAGAGCTCTGTGAGGCTGGAAGCCTCTCTGGCCTCCAGGTCCCCAGCGGCTGAATACTCTGAGCCACATCCCTGGGGGCTTATGGCAATAGAGTCTAGGGTCCTTTGCCCCTCTTCTAAGTGAGCCCAGCAGATGACTCAGTGGCCCTATCCTCAGGCTGGAAGGAGTGCGGAGGGGGAGGCACCGCCTGGTCTCACCCCCTCCACCTGCGGCCCACCAGCTGCTCTTTTCCATCTGGCCTCTCAGATTCCTCAGAATCGGACTCCGCCCCGCTCTGGTCAGCAGCCACCCCCGTGTATCTGGAGACCTGGAGTCCTCTCCTAGCTGCCCCCCTGCTTCCGCTCTCACCCTTCCTATCATTTGTTCTCGAAGCAAATGGAATGACCTATTATTAAAATTGCAATTCAGATCATGCCATCCTCGCTCACAGCCCTCCAGTGACTTCCTTGGACTCCAGAATCAAAGCCAAACATCCAAGCCCCTGGTGCACATTCAGGCAGATGTGGTCCTCAGCCCCCAGCTTTTACCTGACGTTCCGCTCCCTGCTCTCCCCAGTCCTGTGTCCTCAGCATGCCTCGCCAGACAGGCCTTCCCTTCCCTCCTCACCTTAAAACATTTCCTCAAACGTGGGCACTTCCTTTCATCGCATATTTTTCAAGGCACTTTGGACCACACCTTCTCCTGGAGAAGGGAATGGCAACCCACTCCAGTATTCTTGCCTGGAAAATCCCACGGATGGAGGAACCTGGTAGGCTCTAGTCCATGGGATCACAGAGAGTCAGACACGACTGAGCGACTTCGCCTTTCACTTTTGGGCCACACGGCTTACCTGCTTTGTTGTCTGCCTCGCCTTGCCTGGAATCTCAATTCCTTGTCTGTCATTAATTCCTACATCCACAGGGCCCATGTGGCTGGCACATAGCAGGGGCTCCATACACACTTACTGAATAAACAAAAGAATGAACAGTTTGATGGTCTCAAGAGCCCCTGTCCTTGCTATGACTCTGCCGACTTAAAAAGATGTACAACTTGAGAGTTGTGAGTTAAGGGTTATTGGGGGCAAAATGAGGACTGCGGCCCAGGAAGCAGCATCTCAGATACCTCTGAGAGCCTGCTCAAAAGCAGCAGTGGGGGAAATTCAATATATAAGGTTTTGGTGAAGGGGGAGCTCAATACCATGAAGCAATCATTTTACAAAAGGGTTTTGGATAGTCATGAGGGTCTGACGTCACCATTAAGGGATTTAGTGCTTCTCTAGATATGAGAAGATGCAAAGATTGAGGGCATAAAATCTGTTCCTAAAAACATCCAACTATCTAAAGACCGGTGCCACCAGATTCCCTGGAGCAGAGTGCCTCAGTCCACCCTGAACTCTCTCAGGCATTGCTGAAGGTCAACAGCTACAGCAGCCTGGGGCTCAGTCTCCATGGAGGCAGGTGGCAAATGCCTCTGCTGCTCAGTCATTGGCAGTGCTCTTGATAAGTGCCAGTTTGTAGTTGACAGCTCTGTGCCTCATCACAGGCTTTGAGGCCTTGGGCTCAGTGAGGCTCACAGGCAGGGCCGGCTCAGCCTAGAGAGATGGGGCAGGAGGCGTTCAGCAGCCCTGTGAATGGGTGAAGATGTCATCAGAGGCAAATGCAAGATGTCCCTGGTCACAGTGGAGGGGGACACTTGGGGAGTTACACATAGAAAGACTGTAATGATGACTCCACGGCTTCAAGAATCCTTTCCCTTCTTTCAGCAGTCTCAGGGGCGCTCTTTTTGAGAGTGCCTCAGTGTTACGAAGAGTCGGACACGACTGAGCGACTTCACTTTCACTTTTCACTTTCATGCATTGGAGAAGGAAATGGCAACCCACTCCAGTCTTCTTGCCTGAAGAATCCCAGGGTTGGGGGAGCCTGGGGGGCTGCAGTCTATGGGGTGGCACAGAGTCGGGCACGACTGAAGCGACTTAGCAGCAGCAGCAGCAGCAGCAGAAGTGTTACTATTATTAAGCTGGCTTCCCTCCACACGGAAGGACAATCCTGGGCGTAGTGCCCGCCTGCGCCCAGAGATGATCCTGGTGGGGAAAAGGGGTCGCCCTTCCTCCCCTGGGCTCCGCCTGCCCAGGACATCCTGCGGAGTGCGCCACCAGAGGGCGCTCCAGGTCACCGCATCTTCTTGCAGCGGCCGCCAGAGGCAGCGGGGCTGGGTTCTGCTGCCTGTCCCACCTGCGGGGGCCTCTCTCTCTCTCCCCAACTCCCTTTCCTTCTCCCTCTCGTTCCCTTTCACGTCTTCCTATAAGAAGTGGGGGCTGTACATGGCCTTCTCCATGGAGAGAACTCCACATCCCCACCTGCTACCTGCAGCCAGTTTCTCTCTGAGCCCCTCACTGTGCAGTCACAGGTCACGTGACTTTCTGAGATGGAAAGGCTTGTCGGGGTCTCTCTGCTTCACCTCACTGAAGGTGAATCTAAGGCAGTGAAACAAAATCTTAAACTTGGAATTCTTCTTTTTTGTCCTGATAGCTCGTGAGGTCTTAGCTCCCAACCAGAGATCCAGCCCAAGCCTCTGCAGTAGAAGTGCAGAATCTTAACTGCTGGACCGCCAAGACTGGATGTCTATCTTGACTCTGTCACTTAAGACCTGGGCCGCCTTGAGTTGGTTCCCTAATCTCTCTGAGCTCAGGCTGCAAACGTTCCACCCTCTTAGGGATGTGGGAAGTTACACAAGCAACATGTTTATCGCTGTGCCTGGAGCTTCCCTGGTGGCTCACACCATAAAGAATCTTTCTGCAACGTGGGAGACCTGGGTTCAATCCCTGGATGAGAAGATGTCCTGGAGAAGGAAACAGCTACCCACTCCAGTATTCTTGCCTGGAGAATCCCGTGGACAGAGGAGCCTGATGGGCTACAGTCCATGGGGTTGCAGAGTCCATACGACTGAGAGACTACTACTTTCAGTTTCTGGAGAGAGCTATTATCATTGTGAAAGTGGCCTACGTAAGGCCCCCTGTCAAGCGAAGGTGGCAGACCTGGGCCCAGAATCCTCTAACTCGGGTTGCAGCCCTTCCTCTGATGGGCAGGGGTCACCTCTGGTTGCTTATGGGTTCTTAGTTCCCTGAACCCAAGCCCTTGGCAGTGAAAGCTGCGGAGTCCTAACCACCAGACTGCAAGGGAATTCCCAAGGGAGATTTTCTTTGTGGCCCTTTTTGTTTCTCTTGAATACTGAAACATGTGAATATATTATCTATTTTGAAGCTTAATTCTAGAACTCTCTTTAATGAAAGAAAATGGTGACCAAAGAAAAATTATATAATACAACATAATATGATAGGACATGATATAATGTAATATATTTGGGTTGGAGAGAACTCATCTGGGATTCCTTCTCCATCCTCCTCTTCTTCCCTCCTTTCTCCACTTCCTCCTCCCTCTCTTCAGGGAACTGCCTTCTCTGGACCAGCCCAGATGGTGAGCTGTCTCTGAACTCATTCATTCACTCACTTGTCGTTGATCTATTCACCAAATGTGCTCTGGGACAGAAGAAGGATTTAGGCAGACATAACTCTACTTTCTGCTGTCTATGGGGGAGAGAGATATTATGAACCCACAACTACCCAACAGAGTCGTTGCAATTAGTATGAGTGCCGTGACAGAGGTGATGTGGCCGCACAGAAAATGGGCCTCACCTAGCCTCCAGGGTTGGAAAGGCTTTTCTGAGGAAGTGACTTCCCCCCGCCCCATGCCTTTTATTCTTGGACAAGATCTTATGCTTTCTTTTGAAAGAACTAACAAATGTACGAACATATAGAAACTATTATCGTGAACCCCATGCAGCCATCACCCAGCTCCCACGATGAGCAACGTGGTTAATCTTGTTTTGCTTCTGCACCACCCACTCCCCCACTTCACCCCCACCCAATTATTTTGAAGCAAATCCCAGGTGGCTTATTATTTCATCTTTAAATACTTCGTTGTGCTGTGCTGTGCTTAGTCGCTCAGTTGTGTCTGACTCTTTGGGACTATATGTACTGCAGCTCACCAGGCTCCTCTGTCCATGGGGATTCTCCAGGCAAGAATACTGGAGTGGGTTGCCATGCCTCCTCCAGGGGATCTTCCCAACCCAGGGATTGAACCCAGGTCTTCCACATTGCAGGCAGATTCTTTACCGTCTGAGCCACCAAGGAAGCCCAAGAATACTGGAGTGGGTAGCCTGTCCCTTCTCCAGGGGATCTTCCTGACCCAGGAACTGAACAGGGGTCTCCTGCATTGCAGGCAGATTCTTTATCAGCTGAGCTACCAGGGAAAACCAAATACTTCATTATGTATCTCTAAAAGATAAGGATGAAAAATCTGCATGCAGTGTGGGAGACCTGGGTTCAGTTCCCAGGTTGGGAAGATTCCCTGGAGAAGGGCATGGCAACCCACCCCAGTATACTTGCCTGGAGAATTCCATGGACAGAGGAGCCTGGTGGGCAACAGTCCATGGAGTTGCAAAGAGTCAGACACAACTGAGTGGCTAACACTTTCACTTTCAAAAGATAAGGACTCTTTAAAAAGAAAAATATCTCAGTGGTAAAGAATCCACCTGCCAATGCAGGAGACATGGGTTGAATCCCTGATCCCCTGGAGAAGGAAATGGCAACCCATTCCAGTATTCTTGCCTGGAAAATCTCATGGACAGAGGAGCCTGGTGGGCTACAGTCCATGGGATTGCAAAAGAGTCAGTCATAGCTAGTGACTAACCAACAACAACAAAAATCACAACACCATCATCATGCCTAAACAAAAGGAACGTTTCCTTAGGAGAGGAAGTAACATGCTTAGAGCAGAAGCAGGTGAAAAGGCCTGAGGCAGAGAGGGGCATTATATATATATATATTATATATTATATATTATATATTATATATATATATATGGAATAAAGAGAAGACCTGTGTGGCCGAAGCAAAGAAGAGGAGGGTGGTGGCAGCGGCTGGACCATCTAAGGGTTTGTAAGCTGCAGTAAGGACTCTGGCTTTGAACCTTACCCTCATAGCAACAAGTAGCCTGTGAGAAAAGTGAAAGTGAAAGTCACTCAGTCATGTCCGACTCTGAATTCTCCAGGCCAGAGTACTGGAGTGGGCAGCCTTTCCCTTCTCTAGGGGATCTTCCCAACCCTGGCATCGAACCCAGGTCTCCTGCACTGCAGGTGGATTCTTTACCAGTTGAGCCACAAGGGAACCCCAACAATACTGGAGTGGGTAAGGTAGCCTATCCCTTCTCCAGAGGACTTCCCAGTCCAGGAATCGAACCAGGGTCTCCTGCATTGCAGGCAGATTCTTTACCAACTGAACTATGAGAGAAGCCCATAGCCTGTGAGTGGCTTTAATCAATGTTGAGAGATGATCTGCGGGCAGTGAAAAAATAATTCCAGCTGAACACTTGGGGCTCCCATTGAGCCTGAACTGTGCTTTCATGTTTTGCATGTTGAACAGATATTTATCTCCTTCAAGATGTTCAGACAAGGGCTTCCCTGGTGGTCCAGTGGCTAAGACTACACACTACCAATGCAGTGAGCCTGGGTTCAATCCCTGGTCGAAGAACTAGATCCCACAAGTTGCAACTAAGAGTTTGCATGCAGCAACTAATGATCCCAAGTGCTGAAACTAAGACTTGGTGCAGCTGAATAAATAAATTAATAAATATTAAACAAAAAAGATGTTTCGACATCTGTGTTCCTGTTTGACAGAGTGCGAGCTCTGGAATGAGGCCGTCTGGAATTCAAATCCCACCTCTGCTCTTTATAAGGGCTATGAGAGGGGAAATTTCTCTCCCTTTCCAAGCATCGTTTCCCTCCTCTATAGAAAAGACCCACAGAGTCCTTGCTTCAGAGTTCCCTGTAGAAATGGGGTGAAATTCCATAGGGAAGTTGCAGGCTTCCCTCCTTCCTGACCCCGCCATATTTTCCTTACTGGGAAATGTGCTGTGGAGTGGAAGAGAAGCCCAGGGCTCAGGGCCCACCAGGGTAGGAGGCACCCGGCCAGCAGCCTTGAGCTCCACTTCCTGCTCTCTCTGAAATTTTGACCTGAAGTTTACAGCCCCTTGGGTGGGGCTAAGGTGGGGATCATGGAGGGAAGCCATATGGCAGCTAAGCCTGCCCATTGGCTGTAGGAGAATGGTGGTGTCCCAGGTAGAAAACCGCAAGTTCTCAGGGAATCAAAAAATGTGGTGGGTCCCCTCCTCCCCTGCCGGTAGTGTGGTTTCAGTTTTTGATAAGGCCTGAGTCTTCTTCCTGGCTCAGGGCCCAAGGCCTCCCAGTCAAGGGCAAGATCCCAGTGATGATTCAACTGTTACCTTGGCCAGGATTTGCAGTCTCAGCGTGTGTACCCAGGAAAGCCACAGCTCGGGCAGGTCAACCCTGCTGACTCTCCCTCTTTTTGTGTGCCCACACGCGAGCCCCTGGCTCAAGTGGACGCTTGCACCCGCATGCACATACACATTACACAAGGTATGCAATTGTGTACTCCAGTATTCCTTGTGTGTATATGCACTTTTCTCTACACAGACTTGTGTACCTACGTGTGCACCTACATGTACATATATGCACATAAACAGGTGTGTGCGGGTAAACTGACACGCATGCACACATATACACACTGCCCTGCACATAGCCACATTCCTTAAGACATACACACACAGGCAGAAGTGCACATGATCAGATACACCCACCTTCATGTTCGGGACGTACTCCTGCTGTGGCGGAACGTCTTTAAGGATGGCTCCCATTACTGCTTTTCTTCTCTGCCTTGCATGCTGCCCCACCTATCCAAAGGTAACTTCTATTCCTTTCCTCTTGGATATCTGTGGAAGAAGTAGCATTCTGAGATTTCTGAATCCAGGCTTTATGAGGACTGACAGTTTTACTTCCTCCTTGCTGGAAGTCAGCAGCTGTGTAAGAAGTGCAAACATCCTGAGACCACCATGCTGTAAGGAAGCCCGCGCTAGTCATAAAAGAGAGAGAAGCCATGCTGAGGGGCATTCACATGTCAGACACACAAACGTAGACCTTCCAGCTCAGCCCACTTAGTAGAGGAACATATTTTTGTGAGTGACCCCTGACGATGCCATTTGGGGGAAATGACCATCCAGCCATACCCTGCACAAATTTTGATCCACAGAATGATGGGAAATAATAAATAAAACTTTGCTGGTTTAAGCCATTATATTTTGGAACAGTTTGTTATGCAACAATAGGTTATCAAAACAGCCATATGCAACACATACTCACTTATGTCCACATATACAAAAACTCATGTACACTTCTGAAAAGGCATACCTGCATACATGCACATATCTTTGTGCTAAACATCTTTTTTTTTTTTTTTTTTTTTCTGCTGTGCCATGCAGCTTGCTGGAGAAGGGAATGGCAACCTACTCCAGTATTCTCGCCTGGAAAATTCCATGTTCAGAGGAGCCTGGTGGGCCACAGTTCATGGGGTCACAAAGAGTTGGACTCAACTGAGCACAGCACAGCAGCGTGCATTTAGGAGGATTCTCTGACCAGGGATTGAACCCGGGCCATGGCAGTGAAAGCCTAGAAACCTATTCGACCCCCAGAGAACTCCTGAGACCCTGATGCGAGGAAAGATTGAAGGCATGAGGAGAAGGGGGCGACAGAGGATAAGATAGTGGGATGGCATTACCAACACAGTGGACATGAGTTTGAGCAGATTCCAAGAAATAGTAAAGGACAGGGAAGCCTGGTGTCCATGAGATTACAAAGAGTTAGACACTGTGTGTCTAGTACAAAGGTACTAGACACTGTTGACTGTCTATCCAACTCCCATTCCTGCTTGTCTTCCTTCCTGACTGAACTGTCAGCTGACTACCACCCTACCAAGCAGCTGTGGGCTTTGAAAGGCAGTTTCCATCCTCAGTTCCAGGAGAGGGATCCTGATAAGTCTAAACCAAACTTGGTGGTCTCATCCCCTCAACAGACAAGCTTAGCTTTGGCCATGTTTAGTTCTACCCGGTGAGACATGGGGGGAGGCAGGCTTGAGCTTCTGGGAAAACTTCCTCTCTAGAGAAAGTCACCCCAGAAACACTGGATTTTTTTTTTTTTCGCTGTGCCATGAGGCATACAGGATCCTGTTTCCCCAGTCAGGGTCAAACCCATATTACCTGCAGGGGAAGTGTGGACTCCCAACCACTGGACCACCAAGGAATTCCCAGTCACTGGATTCTTAATATCTGAGTGTGGGATATGGAAATGCTACAGTCATTTTGTGACCATGAGAATGCAGAATTAAGCCAAGAGGAGAGATGGTTGTTGTTCAGCCGCTAAGTTGTGTCTAACTCTGTAATCTCATAGACACCAGGCTTCCCTGTCCTTCACTATTTCTTGGAATCTGCTCAAACTCATGTCCACTGTGTTGGTAATGCCATCCAACTATCTTATCCTCTGTCGCCCCCTTCTCCTCATGCCTTCAATCTTTCCTCGCATCAGGGTCTCTTCTAGTGAGTCAGTCCTTTGCATCAGGTGGCCAAAGTATTGGAGCTTCAGCTTCAGCATCGGTCCTTCCAATGAATTTTCAGGGTTGATTTTCTTTAGGATTGACTGGTTTGATCTTGCTATCCAAGGGACTATCAAGAGTCTTCTCCAGCACCACAATTTGAAAGCATCAGTTCTTTGGTGCTCAACCTTCTTTATGATCCAAATCTTACATCCATACATGACTATGGGAAAAACCATAGCTTTGATTATAGGGGTTTCCTTGGTGGCTCAGATGGTAAAGAATCCAGCTGCCAATGCAAGAGACCTGGGTTTGATCGCTGGGTTGGGAAGATCACTTGGAGAAGAAAATGGCAACTCACTCCAATATTCTTGCCTGGAGAATCCCATGGACAGAGGAGCCTGGTGGGTGACAGTCCATGGGGTCGCAAAAAGTCAGACACAACTGAGCGACTAAGCATGCATGTATGCAGCTTTGTCAACAGGCCCTTAAAGACATTATTGATCAAAGCGATCAGTCAGCTTGAGAGTCCTCCTTCCCCACCTTTGGAATTCCAGTCACGTGAGATAAAAGCTTATTTATTGTTTGGGAAGGGTTGTTTGCTTGTTTTTGCTTGAAGTCTAAGGCATCCAACTAATATCTACCCTCCCTTCAGTAAATAAACACTCTCACATAACTATATACAAACAGATCCAGGGTCATGCTCAGAAAGTCACAGCTGAGCACATGTGCACTCTGCTTTGCACGGAAACACCAGCACATACTAATACTCCACATGTATACCCCGAGATACACACCTACACACAAAGGAAGTATATATCCTGCACACGCAGATACAGGGGCACCTACACATATTTTCTCAGGACATGCATGCAGTTTCATTGTAGAGTACCGCAGATATAAATGCGCCTGAGCAATGTGCATTTTTGTACAGAGAAGCACAGACGCACACACTGGCCATATTAATGTCAACATGAATTTAGTGATTCCTGCCCATGTCTGAATAGCAACAACAAACATAGAGCTCTGAGGGGCTCCCTGGCTGCAGTGAGAAGCCACTGGCAGAGGCCAGCAGCACCTCACGTGGGACTGACAGAAAGTTCTGGAAATAGGAATGAGGGACTTGCAGACCAGAACATGGCGCAGGAGGTGGGAAGTCAATACCAGTGTGACCTAGACATGCATGGCAGCACCATGGTCATGGAGACAGCTCAACACAGCACCATGGCAGGCTGTGAGAAGCTTGTGTCTACCCTGAGGGGGAAAGAAAACCTCCCCCACAGCTGCCCAGCACCTTCTTCTACACTAACGCAAAAACCTGTGTTGTGAGGAAGCCCAAGCTAGCTTGCCCTCCAAGGGCCTCTTTTGGCTTTCTCTGTGGGCAAACGATTGACACTGCATGAAAGTAGACTTTCACCATTTATGGCAATGGGCATTCCAGTTAAAGAGGAATACATGCAAAGGCACTGTGGTGCAAAACAGCATCATGAGTGTGTGGGGCTCCAGTGACCGTGGGCTTGCAGCATAGTCAGGGCACGGCAGAAAATGGGGCTGGGGAGGGGGCAAGGGCCACATCAGGCCCCTGGCTTTATCTCTAAACTCCACAATCCTGTTCAATAACCCTGACTCCCAGTGCCAAGCAACTCTGCACTTAGGCCTTCACCCTCCACTCACTGGTCTTCTCATGCCAAACTCCTACATCAAACTGATAAACCAGATGTTTTGGGAGATAAGGTAGCAATAAGCAAATTTCCTTTCTGGCTTGCATATGAGGTTATTTGGACTTTATTCTCTCAATTCCCCCTTCTTTTGTATCTTCCTATAATCCAGACGAGCTACCAAGGATATTTTTGTTAAATTAGTTTTTATTATCATCTGATAATGTAAACTCATCTTTCAGAAATTTCATATTTCCAAAGTTTAATAAAACACAAGTTCTAAAATAAAATGCATGATACAATCCTATTTTGGGTAAAATGTTGGTACGTATATTTGTGTGCATATCATAATAATGTCTGGATGGGTATATACACCAACTAGCAAACAACTGTCATATCTGAGTGATGGGATTACAAATGATCTTTCTAGTTTTTAGGCTTTTCTGCATTTTTTGAAATTTTATGCAAAAACCATAATTTACTTTTAACATCAGGAGAAAATGAAGTCAAACTAAAAAAAGAATTTAGGGACTTCCCTGGTGGTCCAGTGGCTAAGACTCTGTGCTTCCCTCATTCCCCCTAGTGCAGTGGGCCTGGGTTCGATTCTTGGTCAGGGAACCAAATCCCACACTCCACAACTAAGAGTTTAGATGCTGCAACTGAAGATCCCACGTGCCACGACTAAAAGGTCTCACATGCCAAAACAAAGATTGAGCATCTATGTGCCTCAACTAAGACCCCGCTTAGCCAAATAAATAAATACAAATAATATATATTTTAAAGGAGTTTATCTACGTTTTAGCCAAAAGTATAAAGCTGGTTGTTAGAAAGGAAGAATAAAGAGAGAATTTCAGGGAGAAGTGGGGAAAGGGAACATGAATCAACTTGTGGATGATAGACTTTTCCAGGTGTCCTCAAAGCCCTGACCTAACCCTTATTGCCAGAGTCTTGCAGCCATGATCTGAACCAAGGCCAGACAAATAGGCAAAGAAGGTCATAGACACAGCTGCCACCTCAAGGATTGTCTGATGCCACTGAGGTGGCAACCTGAGTCGTATGTGCAGGAAATGCATGCCAGGCAGTAAATGAGGGGTGACCTAGAGAGCTAAGTCACCTGGAGGTGAGGAGACATGGGTTCTGTTCCCAGCTCTGGCACTCAGCAACCTTGGGCAAGTTGCCTCACCTCTGTGAACCTCAGTCTCTTATCTGTCAGAAGTATAATGACGATAACTGGGATACTGTGATGATCAGATGAGATAACCTATCTGTGATGGCTTTGTGAACTCTTGACGGGTGCCGTAGGTCACCTGTCAACCTGCAACAGGGCCTCTAATGTAAAGGAATCCATCCCTATGATGAAAATTCAAACTCAAGCTGTAGGCCATGTGGGGCAGGGTCACCTTTGGATGGGGCTTCCCTAGTGGCTCAGCAGTGAAGAACCTGCCAGCCAATACAGGAGACATGGGTTTGATCCCTGGGTCAGGATGATCCCCCAGAGGAGGAAATGGCAGCCCACTCCAGTATTCCTGCTTGGGAAATCCCATGGACAGAGGAGCCTGGTGAGCTACAGCCCACCAGGTCACAAAGAGTCAGACACGATATAGTGACTGGGCATGAGAACCACCTTGGATGGTCTTTAAAAATCCTACCACACAGACTGCAGCCTGCTCAGCTCTGACATTACATACAGAACATAAACTCAGGAAGGACATTCATGTCTTTGCTCAAAGACCCACACAGCTGGATCCCCACTGTAGGGCAGTACAACCCAAGGAGAAAAAAATAGAAGCGGCCACTTCCTGGCCTTCTCTGAGTGTTCAGTCCTCTCCATAATTTAACTGCCTGCTTTGGGTAATTACTTTTCTCCTGCTTATGAGCTTAGAGCAATAGTAGTTCCCAATTACCAGAGACTTAATAAGGCTAAATTATAATGAGTGTTCCGTGGAATTACATACCGCATTAGCACCAAATGAGTTCATTAGAAATTCATTAGGAATGATTCCTATAGCTGCCACAGGTATTAATCATGGATAGCCAGCGGCAGGAGACGGGGCAATGAATAACTGCATAGGAACTGTATGAAGACCTTTCGGCACCTGACTTTGGCCTGAAGCAATATTTTTCAAGGGTCACAGGCTGCTTTGGTTCTAAGTTTGGAGGGCAGGTTGTTTGGGTGTTGTTGGGTCTATCCTCCTTGCTTCCTCCTCCTTGCTGGCTATGGCCCCAGCAAGGGTCAGACAGGCAGACATGGCGAGGTGGCTCTGGGGTGCTGAGAAATTATAAAGAGGATTCAGGGTTCTTGCCTGCCCAGCATGCACTTCCCCTTCCTCTGTATGAGGCCTTACCTGTTCCTGGAAGGGCTGCCTCTACCCCTGCTGCACGTGGGTCTTCATGGGACTGTCAGTCAAGACCCTCCACCCATCCCCAGGAGTTGAATACAACCGAGTTAGGCCAACAGAACTTTGTCTCCTGGTACTTTTTTTTTAAGCGTGCTTGCTCAGTTGCTCAGTCATGTCCGACTCTGTGACCACATGGATTGTGGCCTGCCAGGCTCCTCTGTCCATGGGATTTCTCAGGCAAGAATACTAGAGTGGGTTGCCATTTTCTCCTTGAGGGAATCTTCCCAGCTCAGGGATCAAACCTGAGTTTGCTGTGTCTCCTGCATCAGCAGGCAGATTCTTTAGCACTAAACCACCTGGGAAGCCCAGGGTGTCTACATACTGGTTCCGTAATAAATTATTTACAGTATTGTGTGCAATTTAAAGACAAAAATACACACAAATACAAACCTATGCATGCTAAGTCAGTTCAGTCGTGTCCAACTCTTTGTGACCATATGGACTGTAGCCCACCAGGCTCCTCAGTCCATGGGATTCTCCAGGCAAGGATATTTGCCTGCAGTGGATTGCCATCCACTTCTCCAAGGGATCTTTCCAACCTAGGGGTTGAACCCACGACTCTTACGTCTCCTACACTGGCACACGGATTCTTTACCACTAGCGTCACCTGGGAAGCCCAACACAAACCTACCACTGTGATAAAATGTCATGGTATTTTTAACAGCTATGTATTTCTGTGTATGATTCCACTTGACTCAAGAGGCTTCTAGGTCATTTGCTATAAATTGAATTTCCAATTAAGACTTGGAAATCATAACATAAATAACACTATAGCACCTTGAGACTTTGCCTGCTTTAATGATACTTGCTGAATTGACTGGCTGTTTTAAAAGCTATTTTTAATCTTTTTCTATTTTCAGGAGAATTTTTACATTCTCTTATATTAATAGTATTCATTAATATGATTCAGTATCATTTAAGGAAAAGAGGATCACAAGGTGAAAAGTCAAAATGACCACTAAAAAATAGTCCTTTAAATTAGGTAGCATCTATTAAGTATTTGCTAGGTCTTATGCTCCTTCCTACATACCTTCATGTGTTGAGTTATCCAGTCCTCCCCATGTCTCTAGGAGTCAGGTTTAATTGTTAGCCCCATTCTGCCCACAAGGAGTCCCAAACACAAAGGTTAAGTGACCTGTTGATATAGCCAGTAATTGGTTGAGCTGGGAATTTGAGTCTCCAGTGGAGGACTATAAGAAGGGAGGGTGGGGGACTTCTCTGGTGGCTCAGTGGCTAAGAATTCATGCTCCCAATGCAGGAGGCCTGGCTTCAATCCTTGGTCAGGGAGTGAAGTGAAAATGTTAGTTGCTCAGTCATGTCTGACTCTTCATAACCCCATGGACTGTAGCCCACCAGGCTCCTCTGTCCATGAAGAATTCCCAGGCAAGAAATACTGGAGTGGGTTGCCATTTCCTTCTCCAGGGGATCTTCCCAGCCCTGGGATCAAACCTGCATCTCATGCTTGGCCAGGTGGATTCTTAATCACTGAACCACCAGGAAATCCCCCAGTATATCCATATGATGCATTAATTTAAGGTCATTAAAGTGATAGCAGGGGATGGGGCTGGCAGGCAGGCAGTGGGAGTGATGTAGAAGACTTGATAAGTGTAGCTGGCATAGATAATGGCGTTGGGAACCACCACTGATGAGGGGAAATACCACTGAGCTGTTCAAAACTTGGCTGAGAGCCGACCATGAATCTGCAGTGGTGGTGCACTCCTCCCCACCTTCAGTTGAGTGTTTTCTTCTGGTTGTAGACAGCAGTCTAGTGAGGGGAAGTGGAAAGACAATTTTTTGGGGGAGTCCAAAGATGGGACCTGGGAAGCCAGGGTGGCCAAAGGACATTGAGAGTCCTAGCAAAAGAAGTAAAGCATCTGGGATTTCCCTGGTGGTCCAGTGGCTAAGAATCTGCCTTGCAGTGCAGGGATGTAGGTTCAATCTCCAGTCCAGTAACTAAGATCCCACACACCATGGAGAAACTAAGTCTACGAGTGGCAACTACTGAGCCTGCGTGCTGCAACTAGAAAGTCTGTGTACTGCAACGAAAGATTCCACGTGAAACAATGAACGTCTCATGTGCCACAACAAAGACCCAGTGCAACCAAATAAATAAATAAGTGAAGCACCCATGGGCTGGATAGGTAAGGAAATGAGGCTAAGAGTAGGAGATGAACCTGGGGAAAGGAAATGAGCTTGAGGCTAGGAGGTTCATTCGATGGAGTGGGGACTGTTTTCTCTTCTGCTGTGTATCTTCCTTCCCTAACACACCCAGGTGCTCAGTAAATGTATTCTGAATGAATGACTGTGTGGGTTATAACTCTGGTGTTAGAGCCACAGACTGGCATTCTGCTTTTCATCAGAGAGCCATAGTGGTGGCAAATATCACTTCAGGTAAAAAAGAAAAAATGAGTTCACACCCAATCTTGGTCAACAACAAACTGTGTGACTCTGAACAAGGCACCTAACCTTTCTAAGCCTAGGATTTCTTTTCTGTAAATAGGGATAAGGTCAGATTTCTCAGAAGTTTGTTGCAGGGATTAAACGAGATGCCATGTGTCAAGTCCTTAGCACCAGTGTCTGGCATTTAGGGATCACCTGCTAAGTACCATAGGAAGAATCACGGTCTCCAAGAGCCTGCCTAGTTCTGGAGGCTGCATCCAAATTCAACTGCTGTATTTAGTTAGAGGTCACAGCAGCAAGACCTGAAGTAAAACTGCTTTCTCAGTCAACTAACTGTGACATTTCTGAGCCTGTTTCCTTATTTATGTAGTAGGGATAATATCAAGGCCTACCCAATAGACTGGTTGGGAAAATTTGAGTAATAATTTATGCAAAGCATTTAGCATACTGCAGGTGCACAGCAGATGCTGGCTGCTAGGATTCCCCATTATTGGAGATGAGGAGGAGTTGGCTTTGTTGAGGGCATAAAAATACGAGTTTTGGACCTGCCAGTCTGAGATGGCACAATACATGAGGTGGAGCTGTTAGGTGGGCAGTTGAATGTAAATTCAGAGAGGAGGTCTCAGATGGGGAAAATATCTGGGAGTCATTGGCATACAGATGATATTTCAAGCCAATAAACTGGGGACTTCCCTTAGTGATCCAGTGGTTAAGAATTGCCCTTCAACGCAAAGGACATGGGTTATAAAACTGGTCACAGAACTAAAATCCCACATGCTGTGGGCAACTAGAGATCCCACATGCTGCAACTACTGAGCCTGCACATTCTAGAGCCTTTGCACCACAAGAGAAATCCATGCGCTGCACAAAGACCCAGCACAGCCAAAATTAAAACAACAACAGTAACAAACCAGCTAAAAGTTCAGCATTAAAACTAATCATAAACCCATGGACTAGATGAGATCACCAAGGAAATAAGTGCTT
The DNA here is from genome assembly GCF_042477335.2 of Ovis canadensis. Classification (NCBI taxonomy): domain Eukaryota; kingdom Metazoa; phylum Chordata; class Mammalia; order Artiodactyla; family Bovidae; genus Ovis; species Ovis canadensis. Next base: position 84,377,404 of record NC_091249.1, read on the forward strand.
AGAGAAAAGGCAAGAATGAGGGCTGAACTCGGGGGCACTGGATGCTTAACGATGATGGACATAATTGTCACTGCAAAGCTGGTGACCAGACACAGTGATGCTGAGGCTGCATAGCCAGCCTGCCCGAGCAACGTTTATTTAACACGCTCTTATATACTGTGCCAGGCTCTGAAAAAATTGCTTTATGAAAATTAACTCATTTAACACTCATAGCAACCCTTTAAGTTAGAAGAAATTATTATCTCCATTTTGCAGATGAGAGAACTGAGACACAGGAAGATAGCTAACTTAACCAGCAAGCAGCAGAGCTGGGACTTAAACCTAGGGAGCCTGACCTCAGAGCCTCCATCTCTTCTAATTTTAAATTTCTAAGTTCTACTTGTGGATAAACCAAGTGTAAACTGGATTTTCCAAGAGAAAGCTTAACCTCTTATTCTCTGACCATTGAGAGCAGAGCTAGGAGAACTGTCGTGGAATAAATTGCCATCAGAGGTCCCATTCAGCCTGGGTACTCCAGGATTAACCCTAGTTAGCATTTCAGATTCTTGGTTGAGGAAAGAAGAGGAAGGGGATGGGTGGCTGATCAGGGAATCTATAATTCTGATGGATCACTCACTTCATACACGGCCCTGGAGAGTCCTGGGGTGAGGAGGTTAGGGGGAGGTCAAGGGCTCATGTTCCAACTGTGGACTCAAGCACCTGCATTTGCTACTTCCTTCACTAGTTATTCTCAGAAATAATGGTGGCTGGTTTGACGCAGGAGCCAGAGTCCAGGTGGGAAGTTGGGGTGGCCCAGGGGGGACTAACCTTGGGGCCATTCTTTATCTCTATGGGGAATAGCTGCTCTAGGGGTTCAATTGCCCCATAAAACCTCACTGTGACACGGAAGCAGTTTGAGTTCATTTACTCCTCTTGGAAGGTTCTCAATGAGTGTCTGAACAAATAGGTGAACCTCAGTTGAAGAGGGAGAGAGAGAGAGAGTGTGTGGGTGGGTGGAAGGCTGGAGGGTCAAATGGACAGGGATTCCAGTTAAGAGGAACACAGCTGAGTCAGGTGTCCCGGTGCCAAGCCTGTCCCTTCCCACACCCCTGCCCTTCCCATCCTGTCTGTGCTGCTGGCTTTGGATGAGCTACTGAGGAGAAAACGGTTCAGACCATCCACAAGGAAGTCCATGGGAAAAAGAGTGAAGTCGGGGTCTGGTGAACCCATCTGGTCCATCTGCCAGCCGCTGCCCACAAACCCTGGCCTGGAGCTTCTCGGGGTAATAACTACAGCACAACTACTGGGGATTCCTGGGCCCCACCAGGCTGCCCAAATCAGAACTGCTGCGGGGCAGGGCCCAGAGGCTTCCATTTTTCACAAGCCCTCCTCTCCTGCACCCTTAGCAGTGTATGATTAAGACCACACTTGGAAAACAGTCTCACAGCCTATTCCAGACTGCTCTGAACCAATAAAACAAAATCAGAGATGTCCCAGTGCTTACTAGGTACACAACCATAAACAAGTAGGAAATGCAGGCTCTTTCCTTAAAGGGATTATAATGATTGGGAGATAAAAGACACATTTTGTGAAGAGTCAAACTAATGCTACAATAAATAGTGGGCATCCCTTGTGGCTCAGTGGTAAAGAATCTGCCTGCAGTGCAGGAGACTTGGGTTCAATCCCTGAGTTGGGAAGATCCCCAGGAGAAGGGAATGGCAACCTACTCCAATATTCTTGCCTGGAGAATCCCATGGACACAGAGCCTGGTGGGCTATGGTCCACGGGGTTGCGAAGAGTCAGACATAACTGAGCCTCTAAGCACGCGCGTGCACACACACACACACACACACACAGAAGTAACAGTATCATTCAATGAACACCTACAAATGCTAGATCCTGTGCTAAGCCCTTTATTTATATACTCTCATTTAATCCTCATTTAGTCTCTGGAAGACAGGTCTGTTTTTGTTTTATTTATTTGGCTGCACTGGGTCTCAGTTGCAGCACCTGGGATCTTTGTGGCCGCGTGTAGGATTTTAGTTGCAGCATGAAGGATCTAATTCCCTGATGAGGGATCGAACCCAAGGCCCCTGCATTCAAAGCTCAGAGTCTTAACCACTGGATCACCAGGGAAGTCCCAGAAAACAGGTATTTTTATTCTAACTTGTCAGGATGGCCGAGTGGTCTAAGGCGCCAGACTCAAGCTTCTACTTCTCACTTACTAATGGTTTATTTGCCAATTTTCCTCACACCAGCCTTCCCTGACCCTTAAGAGGTGACAAGAGTGATGCCTCTGTTTTTCAAAACACCCCGATGTAACCGACTTTATCTCATTTATCACACCATGTTGCAACTGCCTGTGTACTAGGCTGGGTCTCTCACAAGACTTGAGGACAGATACTCGGTAGTTCCAGGGTCTAGTGCACAGTAGGCACTCAGATAGTGTTTTCTGAATGAATAAAGATTCTGTCTGAAGTCTCGGTTAATATTGTGACTCTAAAGCCCACGTTTCCCCACGAGCCATTACAAGCAGCTGGTACACACCAGGCAGATTCCTGTAACTGATTTATCTATAGGTTGGAGTAATCGAAGAAGGCTCCCTGGAGAAGGAGTTGGGAAGACAATTCAAATTTGGAAAGACAGGTGGAAGGTGAGCAGTCATTCCAGGCAGGCCAAGGCACAAAGGTAAAAGGGCATACTTCCTAGAGACCCCAGGGGATTTGAGGGGACCATATCCCATCCCCTAAACCTCTCTAGCTTAACCATCTTACATCTAACCTACATCCCAAATACTGCTGTGGAATTACTTTCCTCCAAGCTTTCCAGGGAGATGGCAAATGCTCTTATTGGCTTCCTACGCCTAGACCAGTGGATTTCTCTGTTTGGAAAGTGCCTTTAAATAATGAATGGGGTAGTTTCAGTTTCCATAAAGAAATAAGATCCATTAATCTCTATGATATACTGCTAGGTGGGGGAAAAGGCAAGGGAAAACAGTGTCTTTAGCTATCAGCAACTGGGCAATCAGGGGCTAACCCAATTCAGTCCCAATGTGGCAACACATATTAATAGTTGTAAGAATGTTCCAGATCCCATAACTTGGTAATCCTTTAATGCAAGAAAATACATGTAAACAAGCTCACTGTGGCCTCTCATTTAAATGGGTACCCCTTTAAATGAGAACCCCCTAAAATTCCAACTGCAAACATTGTACAGCTGTTTCTAACAGTAAACATGGCAGTTTTGTGACTTCCCTGGTGGTTCAGCAGCTAAGACTCTATGCCCGGGTTTGATCTCTGGTCAGTGAACTAGACGGAGAAGGCAATGGCACCCTACTCCAGTACTCTTGCCTGGAAAATCTCATGGGCAGAGGAGCCTGGTGGGCTGCAGTCCCTGGGGTAGCTAAGAGTCGGACACAACTGAGTGACTTCACTTTCACTTTTCACTTTCATGCATTGGAGAAGGAAATGGCAACCCGCTCCAGTGTTCTTGCCTGGAGAATCCCAGGGATGGGGGAGCCTGATGGGCGGCCGTCTATGGGGTCGCACAGAGTCGGACACGACTGAAGTGACTTAGCAGCAGCAGCAGCAGCGAACTAGATCCCTCATGCCACAACTAAAGATTCTGAATGCTGCAACTAAGACCTAGCACAGCCAAACATATATCTATAAATATATATATAATGTATATATTTATAGATATATCTATATATATATATATTGCAGTTTTACAGAAACATGGGACTGTATTTACAAACCAATACTGAGCAACGAAAAAGAGAATGGAATATTGCATTTACATGGTGACTATGCCTATTACATATCTGTTAGAATCGGTGAGAGAGAAAGCAAGGATGAGAGAAGAGAGAAAGAGATAAGAGAAAGAAAAAGCAATGGGATTATGGAAGGTTTTTGGAAATGTCATTAAATGATGCTGAAAATTGTCTTGGTAGTAAATATGAATTATACACAGGTTCTCTGTGACTTTGAGTGGGATACTTAACTTCTCTGAACCTTGGTTTCCTGGTTTCCTCCTTGAAAAAATGGGGACAATAACGGTATTTACTTCATAGAGTTGTTTGGAAGATTAAATGAGAGAATCCATGTAGAACACTCAGCATCATGCCCAGTGAATGGTAAGCACTCAGTAAGTGTTAGCTATTACTGTCATTATTATGTCATCAACGCATTTCCTGTGTCCTGCATTGGCAGTTGGATTCTTTACCACTGAGCCACCTGGGAAGCCCTATAATAGCCGTCAGTTCAGTCACTCAGTCGTGTCCGACTCTTTGCAACCTCCCTGTCCATCACCAACTCCAGGAGTTCACCCAAACTCATGTCCATTGATTCGGTGATGCCATCCAGCCATCTCATCCTCTGTCGTCCCCTTCTCCTCCTGCCCCCAATCCCTCCCAGCATCAGAGTCTTTTCCAATGAGTCAACTCTTCACATGAGGTGGCCAAAGTACTGGAGTTTCAGCTTTAGCATCAGTCCTTCCAGTAATAGCCATAGTCACCATGTAAATGCAACTGTGGTGAATTCTGCTTTGCATATAAATGATGTGGATTCTGCTGCTAAGTCGCGTCAGTCATGTCCAACTCTGTGCGACCCCATAGATGGCAGCCCACCAGGCTCCCCCGTCCCTGGGATTCTCCAGGCAAGAAGACTGGAGTGGGTTGCCATTTCCTTCTCCAATGCATGAAAGTGAAAAGTGAAAGTGAAGTCACTCAGTCGTGTCTGACTCTTAGCGACACCATGGACTGCAGCCTACCAGGCTTCTCCGTCCATGGGATTTTCCAGGCAAGAATACTGGAGTGGGTTGCCACTGATTCTAAGGGACTCTAAAAAAGGAGACAGATGCAAAACTTTCCTTAATAATAATAAACATGAGAGCCTTTGTAAGTGCTTCATACTTTGCATGGCCAATCTATTTGATCCAGAGAGCAGTCCCATGAGACAGGCTGGGCAGGAGTTATCACGAGGAGATGGAGTCCTTGAGTGTGAAGTGGTATCAGAGTCAGAACAGAGACAAGGGGACTTCCCTGGTGGTCCAGTGGTTAAGAATCTGCCTTCCAATGCAGGGGACATGGGTTTGATCCCTGGTTGGGGAACTAAGATCCTGCATGCTGTGGGGCAACTAAACCTGTGTGCCACAACTAGAGAAGCTGTGCCTTACAATGGAGATCCAGCACAACCACAGAAGAACAGGGACAGGAAGTTGGGGCCGGATGCCTGGCCCTCCCGGTTGCTTAGTTGGAACAGACTGAAATTTGCCACACTCCCAGCCCATGCCCGGCACATAACTGGTCTCTAAGGCAACTGGCACTGCCTCCTCCAATTGGCTCCCTGGCTTGTGGGCTACACTCCACGGGTACAGATGATCACACCATCTACACCCATCTCACGCCTGTGCTTCTGCAAGTGTTCTTTGCTAGAAACTCACTGTTGCCTTTCTTGGTGGCTCTACCCACCTTCAGCACATCGTTCCCTCAACTTACAATGTTATCTGCCTCTTCCAACCTTACCACTGCTCTAAACATCCAAATTCTTTCAAGACCTGTATTAAATGCCACTTGCTATGCAAAGCTACACCAGCCAGCTGGACCCCACTGCTTCTTCCCCAGATCTGTGTGTCTCAGGACATATCCCATCCTGCTTGCATGAGGATTCTTTGCAGGTGTGTTTTGACGCTGGACCAGACTGGAAGCGTTTTGGGGAAGGGGGTATGTCTCACTGTTTCCTCAGTGCTGGCCACACACTGAGGTACCCGACACACTCTGGTCAATGAACGTGGGGGTGACTGAGTAAAGGAGGGATGCTAGGAGCATGGATGGAGGGAGGACATGGATGGATGGATGGAGGAGGGCTGGGCAGAGATGGATGATCACTCAAACCCTGCAGCAGAGCCATCCCTAGCCTTGCCAATGGTAATGGGATTCCAGCCAGGAAGTCCCCAGGGTGAATAACCTCAGGGTTTTTGCTCCTCCACGTCCTGCCCACATCATAAAATTGTAAGTGCTTCCTCTTCATGGGTGGGAAGAAGTGGGGTGACTTTGGGGCTGAGCCTCAGCATCCAGGAGGGTTTATAAGCTGAGGCACCAGGCCCCTCAGCACCACAGCTCCTCCTTCTCATCCTTTGCTCCTGAGGCTCCAGCTCTTCAGCAGCATGGCCTTCACTGGCAAGTACGAGATTGAGAGTGAGAAGAACTATGATGACTTCATGAAGCGCCTGGGTGAGTGAGCTCCCGAGAGCACCTTCCTGGGGTTGGGCGTCACAGCCAGCTTTGCACAGGGAACCCAAAATCCATGAGGGTCAGAGAAGCTGAGTGACTAGTGCAAGGTCACAAATCTAGTAATGGGTGAGATGGAGAGTTGATTGGCTTATTCATTCAAACATTTATTGAATGCTTGCTATATGCATGGGCGAACCTAATGTTACTGATGGGGCATTTCAGCAAGAACGGCTCACAGTTACGCATCAGTGCCAGAAGTCATGAGACCCCCCCAGGAGCCAAGGATAAGATGACGAGTGATGTCACCACATCCTGCCTGGGGAGAGGTGACAAAGGGGTGGGAACATAGATACCAGGGTTGACAAGCTACTCGTTCATGCCGTCATTCAGCAAACAAGGGCCTCTTACAGTGCTAGGCACCATGGCTGGAGATCAAACACCTCACTCTTCTGACAGCTCGATTTGTAACACTGGTTGGGAGGAACCAGAGAGACAGCGGACTTGAGAATCCTGCAGAAATCTTGGTGTGTCAGCCAAGTGTGAGGCATTGCAGCGGTCTAGATTCAGAGGACAGCCGGAGGGGCCCCAAGAGCAGGGGCCTGGGGCCATGGGGAGGAAAGAGCCCTTCTGAGTCAAGTACTGGGACTGGCCCTGAAGGAACAGGGACCTGGCTTTACCTACAACAGTCTAGTTTCAGGGATCCGTATCTGTAAAACAAGAGCATTAGAAGACAGCCTTGCAGGTCTCATTCATTTTAGGACTTTGTAAGCTTGGGAAATTTCTAGCATACTACTTTCTAGTAGTACGGTAATAAATTTCTAGTATAGTATAGAAGAGCAGCTATTATTGTCAACTCCATGCCAGGAGTTTTACCAGGCATAATCACTGTCATTTAATCCCTGCAACAGTCCTGTGAAATGGGCCTTATTATTCTCAGTTTGTGGATGAAAACTCTGAGCCTTGGAGAGATAGTAACTTGCCCAAGCAACATGGCTCATGACAGAACTGGGGCTTGTGCTCTTGACTGTCAAACTAACCTGCCATGGGTGAAGCAAGCTCATGCCCAAAGCCACAGGTTGTAGGCAGCTCTTACACAGTCACTCTGTGTTCCCGGGCCCAGGGCTCTCCAGCGACACGATTGAAAAGGGCCGCAATTTCAAGGTCATCTCGGAGATACAGCAGGACGGGCAGAACTTCATCTGGTCCCAGCACTACCCTGGGGGCCACTCCATTTCCAACAATTTCACCATTGGCAAGGAGACCGAGATGGAGACCGTGGGAAACAAGAAGTTCAAGGTGAGAGACTGCTAGCTACCCCGCCCTCCTTCCCCAGGCCTCTGGCTGACTTCTTGGCTCCCACCAAGTCCCCTGGGGCTGCTCCCTAAGCTGAGGCTTCTTCTCAAGTCTGTGTGTGAGTGCTAAGTTGCTTCAGTCGCATCCAACACTTTTATGACCCTATGGACTGTAGATTGCCAGGCTCCTCTGTCCATGGGATACTCCAGGCAAGAACACTGGAGTGGGTTGCAATGCCCTCCTCCAGGGGATCTTCTGACCAAGGGATCAAATCCAGGTCTCCTGTGTCTCCTGCATTGGCAGGTGGGTTCTTTACCACTAGCACCACCGGGGATGCCCTTCTTCTCAAGTCTAGTCTACAGCATTAAGAGCTTGAGTTACTTGGCAATTTAGCCATTCTTGGTTTTTAATGATACATCAATAATGGACACAATAATGATGATAAAAATTGTTCCCATCTGCCGAATCCTTCACACATATATCCCGGACACTAGCTGGATCTGTCCCACATCTTAATGCAGGTAAGCCCGTGAGGTCGCTATAACTACTGCCCCACTTTACAGATGGGGGATTTGGGCTGAGTCATGTGATTAAATAGCTGCCTGGATCCCACAGCAAGGCTGGGCCTGCACACTCAGGCAGTCTGGTTCCAGAGAGCATAAACACATTTTTATGCTGCCTGTAGTGTGACCTAGAGATTAATCTTGCCCAGGCCCTAGAACTAGACTCATCTGGGTTCGAAACGGCAATCATGGGTAGCAAAGAAGCGAAAGTTGGCTGTTTATCCCCTTCCTACCCAGAATGGCCCCTCAGGTCTTCCACCCAGCCCATGTCCCCTCTGTAGCCCCCAACCCTGACCAAGTACTCTGCTCCTCAGATTGCCAGGGGAGGAGGATAAGCAGTCATAATATTGATATTCTGCCACTTGGGTATTTTAAAAATTTAACAACTTCTCACGGTATCTTTCAGTTTCAACACATAATAACTTGCCTTATTCTTTTCTTAATGGTAGTATAGTGTCCAACAGTATGGAAATGCTAGTCAGCATCCCCTCATTAATAGATATTTAAACTATTGACTGGCGGATAACGTAAGTTGAACACTTAGGTTGTTCACTGTTACAAACAAGGCTGCAATGAACGCTCTTGGATGACATCAGCATCACTTAATAATGATGATCGTTAACAGATTCTGCAGCTAACAAGGAGTGCTCAGCAGGGAGCCAGGCGCTGCTCTAAGCACCATACACATATCATGTGTGACTGTTCAGAAACGTCTGACTTTTCTAGGGAATCTTCCTGACCTCAGGATCGAACCCTCCCCTTCTGAATTGGCAGGCAGAGTCTTTGCTTCCTCACTGAACCACCTGGGAAGCCCACATATATGACAGTAAATCATTTAATCTTCACACTAACCCCATGGAGTAGGTACAAGTACTATCCCCATCACTGAGATGAGAAAACTGAGGCACAGGAAGGTCCAGTGACTTGCACAGATTATCTGTGTCTTTGGATGTATGTAATCACATGTCTTTGTTGGTGGTGGTGTCCCGTTGCTCAGTCGTGTCCAGCTCCTTGCGATCCCATGGGCTGCAGCATCACAAGTCTATATAGGACACATTAATTCCTAGAGGGGGCTGCTGGGGCTGGAGGCAGGTCCATTCCCCCGAGGGCTGGTCTGCATTTGTGGGGGCTCTGCAGCTCAGGCTGCCCTTTGCTTCCCTTTCAGGTCACCGTGAAGATGGAGGGTGGGAAGGTGGTCGTGGACTCCGCCAACTACCACCACACTGCAGAGATTGTGGATGGCAAGCTGGTGGAGGTAAGTGTCCTGCTGGTTCCCACATAAAATAGAGGATGTTCTGCCCTGAGAGGCGGGCCTCTGGGAAGCTGGCTTTAGAGGCATGGGCTCTGTGCTGATCGCTGGATGCACAGGACTTCATCTGACCTTCACAATCACGCTGTTAGGTAAGGATTTTTATCCCCATTTGGCAGGTGAGGAGACTGAGGCACAGGGTGACTAAGAGATTGGCCAGAGGGCACAGAGCTTTCTTGACAGAGCAGGAATTTGGTGTTAGGCGCCAGACTCCAGTGCCCGCACTCAGCCACCTCAGGGGCACAAGTCTGGACTTCCCAGAGTATAAATGAAGCAGGGAGTCCTGGTGGGCCCTGCAAACACAGCTGCCACTCCCTCACTTCCATGAGGGACTTCAGGCCCTGAATGCTGTATTTTCTGGTGTTTCAAGAGAAGCTGGAAATTGGTACTTAAAGTGAAATTTCCAGACTAGCCAATATTGGCAACTAATTAAAAGATTTAAAAAAAAATGTTAGCGGGGCCAACTCACACCTGTGGACTGACCCCTCCCACAGGCCGTTTCCTCCTCCAGGGGATCATCCTGACCCAGGGATTGAACCCTCGTCTCCTGTGTCTCCTGCAGTGGCAGGCGGGTTCTCAGTAAACACAGGTTGGAGGTGCTCCATCCCCCATCCAACTCTTCCCCTGGGGGCTCCAGAGTTTCCCTAGGTGAAGGAAATGGATGTGAGGTGACGAGAAAAAGGAAGATGCTTCTACATGTCAGTCATTTCCTCCTTGTGAGCCTATGTCTTGGGCTAGAGTCCCCCCCAGGGGAGGTCGGGGCTGTCCTCCCCAAGCCTCTCCAGGAGGACGTACTGACGGAGGCAGGGTCTGCCACCCTCATTCCTCTCTATCTTGCAATCTCTTCCCCGTTTCCTTGTTTCCTCACCCAAGTCCAGTCTAGAGAAAAGCAGCACATGGCTCCGGAGGCCCAATGCCCTCACATTACTCCCATTTTACAGAGAAGCCTTAGAGGCTCAGAGACATAGGCAACTTGCCCAAGGCCACACAGCTAGTCTGTGGGGGAGGCAGATGAAATTGGCTGGTTTCTAAACTCTGCCTGCTCTTCCCAGGCCATGGGTCTTCTTTCCCTCCCTTCATTTCAGTTAGAAAAAAACTATAGTGTTTTAAAATATGTCTGTGTGCACATGTGTATACCCACATATACACGCATATATATATATGGCACAGGCTTCTCCAGTGGCTCAGCAGTAAAGAATCCTCCTGCCAATGCAGCTGATGAGGGTTTCATCCCTGAGTTGGGAAGACCCCCTGAGAAAAGGAAATGGCAATCCACTCCAGTATTCTTGTCTGGAGAATCCCATGGACAAAGGAGCCACACGGGTTATAGTTCATGGAGTCGTAGAGTCAGACACAACTGAGCAACTAAGCACAGGCACGAGCATTGTTTTTTGGACAGAAATTGACTTCTTGGAGAATCTGGTGAAAGCTAGAGGACACTGACTCCCAGAAGCAGAGCTCCCCAGCCTGTGAGGGGTGCAGGAAGAACCCAGGGCAGAGCCTGTGAGGGGTACAAGGAGAATCCAGGGCAGAATGAAGCACACTTGTGCCCGACAGGAGAACTCATCTTCCCAAAAGAAACAAGTGTTTCCTAATTCCTGGGGGGGGCACCTGACTATGGAGCTTGTACAGCGTGAGCAGTGCCCAGAGCTCATGGCTGTTACACACACACACGCACACAGGCACAAGAATGCACACACACATATGCACATGGACAGACTAGGTAGCAGAGAGAAGCTGTCTTGGTTGCTATGTCCTCCCATCTCTGGAGACCCAGAATTATCCTGGACACCTTCCTCCTTCTCCACCCACAGGGATGCATTTTGTGAGCATCCCTCTTCCCACCTCCACCCACCACCAGCACCCCTTCTCTCATCACTCCTCCTCTAGACAGAGCCCTGGCCTCCCCCTCCGCTCCATCCTCCATCCACCCCATATGAAAATCACACATCACTGTACTGCTGTCCTTGGGCTAAACTGCTTCCACAAAATTCCATTTGCCACCTGTCCCCTCCCACAAGAAAGCAGCTCTCCTCTGCTGGGCATCAGGACCAACTGATGCAATGAGCACATCAATGACAGCGTGTCTTGGCCCTGAGCCCAGGGTGCCGCACACAGTGGGCCTCTGCTGAACAGCATCCTCTTTCCAGCCTTTTCCACAAAACCTTACACTTCCTAAGGGCAGAGACTGTATGTCCTCATCACTGAGCACAGGGGCCCCATAAATGCTAAATGGTATACAGGGTGAGCGTGGCCCTCCTCCTTAGAGGGGTGATTGACTTCTCTAACCTTTAGCTTTCTCATCTGTACAATGGGGCAAGCTCAGTGTTGGGGGGAATGTGACTGGCACGGGTGAAATGAAATGGATGGATGAGTGGAAGGTTATCCCAAGGAAAGTCACATCGTGCCAACATGTTAGCACTTTGGCCACATAAAAGTGAACAGAGTGAGCCTTGCAACAAACTGGGAACCAGAGGCCCAGAGAAGCGGTGCATGGGCTCACTCCCATCAGGGCTGGGACTAGAGGCCAGTCTACCTTCCCTAGGCCCCATGGTCACCTTGGGCTCCCTGCACTGACTCCCTCTGTTCCTGCTGTTTCTTCCAGGTCTCCACCCTTGGAGGCGTGACCTACGAGCGCGTGAGCAAGAAGGTGGCCTGAGCTGGCCTGAGTTGGCGGGTAGGGCTCCGCAGGGGCCATAAAGCCGTATCAATAAAGCTGGCCTAACAAGACTTTCTGCTCGTTCCAGAACCTCTCTTTGTTCTCTAGTGTCTTGGGGCAGTTCTGGCTGGTGGAGATGGGAAACCCCTGCAGATGGCTGTGCAGGCCACACCTTGGCCCTGAGGTCCCTGTGGGCCCCATGTCACCACAGAGACTTGGGGTGTGGACAGGTGTGGACCTAAGACCCCTGGCCCCAGAGAAAGGGCACAGATGGTGCTCGAGAGGCATGGTGGGCACATCTCTGTGGTCCCTGCCGCTACCTGCCACCCACACTCAGGGTGGAGAGATCACTCTTTCTCAAGAGACAAATGTCCCCCTGGAGGGGTGACACACTGACTCTCAGATGGGCCACAAGAAAGTGTATCAGAAGCAGAGGGGCAGGACTGGTGATTCCCTGGCAGGACTCGCTGCTGCTGGGCGCCGAGGCTGCGCAGACGCTGGGATGGATGCACCAGCCAGGAGCAGTGCTTCAGCATGGCTGGGGTCTCTGCTCATTCACTGCGGAGTCCTTCCTTTGGGCCTCAGTTTACCCACTGGTACAAGAGAGGGCCAGGAGGACCAATGAGGGACTGAGGAGAAATGGGAGTCATGAGATGACAAAGGGGTTATGGGTGTGCCAGGCAGGAACTGAAACGTCATGGATTGAACTAGCAGGGCTTGGATGGGGGGCCAGGGAGGAACTTGGAGAGGCTGCAGTGGGATGGGAAAGGTGATCATAAAGGTCACTCTGACCCTCAGGTAGGTGCCTGGACCTCTGCATCAGGGAGGATTCCAAGGCCGCACCTGGACTGAGCAAATGTCCCTGCCTGATCGCGGTGTCTGTTCAGGGCATGGAGAGGAGGAGAGGGGTCTGCCTGCCCCTTGGATAGATCATCCCTGACCTCGAATGGGATTTTTTCATTCTCGTCTTCCCTCGGTGCCACCCTGAGTTGTTCTCCCTTTTGTTTAATGGCTATGCCACACTGCACACAGGATCCTCAGCTCTGGGGATCAAACCTGTGCCCCCTGCTGTGGAAGTGCGGAGTCTTAACCAGTGGACCGCCAGAACAGTGCTTCACCCTGACTTCTTTTTCACCCCATACTTTTCTCCAGGACAATTCTTTTGTTTTTACTACAAAGGAAACTTTATATCACTTTCATACATGGAAAGCCATCATCATTTTCCATAAATAGATTTAAACTATTTAAAAAAGTCAAAGCTGAACAATATTGACTTTGAGCTGGATTCTGTTGTCAAAGCTGTGAGCCTTAGGCCTCCCTCTGTGAAAAGGGAAAGAGCCGTACAATAGCCAGTAGCACCAAACAGGAAACTCTCTCCTTCCCTCATCAAAATGCCTGCAGGACTCCATGACAAGAGAAGAATGCACCCTCCTTAAGAACTGAATTATCTAAGTGTCCATCAGTGGATGAATGGATAAAGATGTTTCTCACACACACACACACGCACGCACGCACAGGAATACTATTCAGCCATAAAAAAAAATTAAATCCTGCCATTTGCAACGACATCGATGGAGCCTGAAGTGGAGTGAAAGTGGCTCAGTTGTGTCCCACTCTTTGCGACCCCATGGACTATGCAGTCCATGGAATTCTCCAGGCCAGAACACTGGAGTGGGTAGCCTTTCCCTTTTCCAGGGGATCTTCCCAGCCCAGGTTTCCCGCATTACAGGTAGATTCTTTACCAGCTGAGCCACAAGGGAAGCCCTAGAGCCTGAAGGTATTATATTAAGTCAGATGGAGAAAGACTTTTCTGGTGGTCCACATGATTTCAAAATAAAACAAACTCATAGATAGATACAGAAACAGGTTAGTGGTTACTAGAGAGTCTGGCATACAACAGGTGCTTAATAAGCGCTATGCTATACCTGACCTCAGGTACTTGCAGCCTGTGTAATCTACAGTCTTTCACTCTCAGGAGCCTGCCTCAGCCTGGACAGATGGCACAGCCCAGCTCACTGGCAGCTCAGCCCTTGCCTCCTCCCACAGTGTGCCCTGAAACTTGTTTCTTTCCAAGAACAGCACTCAGCCTCCCCTACCCACCCACCAAGTCAGGACCCTGTGAATTCCAGCATTTTGCCAAGACTTATTGCTAATTAAGTGAACTAGAAAAGCATTAAATTAAACTAGCGCTGTTCCTGTTTTCTGTTCAGACTGAATAATTACTCATAATGAGCTTGGATAATAAGTCTCTAAATAAGAGTTAAATACAACTAGGTGGAAAACTGAGAGAAAGAGAAGGGATAAGAGAAAGAGTAGAAGAGAAAGGAAGAGTTGGAGGAGAGAGATTGTTTTTGTTTTGGTAACCGACTCAAGAACAAATTCAAACACTGCAGCCAGTGTTATAGAGTCACAGACTCAGAGAACAGAACCTCAGAGCTCAACTAGTTTAAATTCTGTATTTCAGATATGAAAACCAAGGCTCAGAGAGGTGAAGAGATTTATCTAAGGTCACATAGCTGAGCAAGTCTCCTGAGAGAAATGTGGGGCTGGGCATCACCGGCTGATGGAGGCTTCAGGTTCTAATTCCACTTTATGGGAGTAAGTGGAGTAAGGTGAGATGGGGTGAGGTATCCATTTCACCGGCATCTTGGAAAAGAAGTTTCCTCACCCAGAAGAATGGACACAGGTTAAGAGCTCTGACTCCGGAGTCACATTGCGAGGGTTCAAATCTCTCTTCTGCCACCTAGAAGCTGTGTCGCCTGGGGTAAGTGCATCCATTTCTCTGAGCCTCAGATTCCTCACCTGTCGGTGGGGATCAAAACTGCACTTACCTAGGAAGAGCTGTCACGCTACGAAGTAACTAGCCACTGTGAAATGGCCACCATCCCCTCCATCATCAGCACCACCATTCTCAAGCCAGTGCGATGAAAGCGCCAGGAGTGTCTCCTCCACTCACGCGTGAGACATGCGGGCGTGCTGCGGTGTTTCTCAGCGTTTTATCTTGTCCGTGTGTAAAACAGCTAATAAAGCCTTCCCTTCTTGGGTGGTAGAGGCGTTTCACGGGTGAAAATCCATGAAAGTTAGATGTGCATCCCCATTCTGCTGCACGGTTGAAGGTGCTCCTTTACCCTGACCCTTGGGAGCCATCGCTACCAACCACTTCCCTCCCACCAAGCTCACTTGCTGTTAACAGGAGCTTCTCAAAGTAGCCTTAAAGACCACCACTAGGTGGCGCTCTACCACGCACCTGTGGTCCCAGGGACCCCTGGGTGTGCACGTATGCTGGGGGCGGGACAGGTGGTTGACCGGTGAAATCCGGAGTGATTGGGCCTTGGGGTGGGTGTGGATGTGTTCTCTGGGGGATTGGGGGGGTCAACTCAGAGGCCACGTAGCTCCTCAGTCCAGCACATCTAAGTGCAAAACAGTTCACCATTGCCTGTGGTGAGACCTTGGGCCTCTGAACCTCAGTATCACCTGAAAAACTGTGATTGTAGATAATGCTAGGTCATGATGTTGAGAGAACAAAAGAGGAGCAGGGGGTAAGAGAGCATGAGGAAAGTGTCATGTACAGGGCCTGGAACACAGTAAATGCTCACTGAACAGGAGGATCCTTATGGGTGGTTTGACTGGTAGAATGGGCATACACAGGGTCAGAGCTTCTAGAACAAGAAGACCAAATCCAGACATGCATACACATTTCCTCGGGGGCATATTAAAAGGGCAGCCCAGGCCCAAATGCAGACCTACAGAATGGGACACTTTAGGTATGAAGACCAGGAAGCTGTAATTCTTCTAAAGTGCTGTCCAGCCAGGTGTGACCTTGCAGATCATTCCAGTCCCAATCCTCCTATTTCACAGATGAAAAAACTGAGATCCAGAAAAGGGGACTGACCTGCCATGTCTGCACAGCCAGGGGGTAGCAGAAATTCTGACTTCTAGTATATGCTGTCTGCTGTGGCTCTGGCAAGGGCAGAACCTGAAATACTCATTGGAGATGGGCCAGCAGAAGGCTGACCACTGTTCCTCTCCCTTAAAAGACAGAGCTGGGCTGGAGGGAGGTGAAGCTCTGGGGCTCATCTGAGCAGCAGCACCCCTCAGAAAGGAGTGGTCCACTTTTGAGTCCTCAAAGGATGGACTGTTGGATAATGATTCCATATATTCCATGCTTTCTTATCATAAATCTAAAATGCAGCCCAGCCTGACAATGTTCCCACCTTTACAGATGATGAGACAGAAGTTCAGAGGAGAGAGGAAGCTCTTCTCAAGGTCACCTAGCTAAAGGCAGGCAAACTCAGATCTTCCACCTCTTAGGTCCAATGTTCTTGTCTACACACCAGAAATTGTAAGTTTTTAGGCTAAGAATCTCCCTAACCACCAATGTGTTTCATTGGTCTTCTATTGCATTACAATTTTTTTGGTAGCTTTTAAAATTACAAATAATTAGATTTCCTAGAAAGTGTAGACTTTCAGGTTCTCTGAAAATTTGAAGTTGTGGCAATATACACCTTACATCCCTGAAAGGCTATAGTTAGTCAGTGATGAACAAAAGCCAGCCGTATCCCTTACAGGGGAACACAGGCTTCAACAGTCCCCACCATCTCACACTGTCTCAGTCATCCAGCTGATCTACTCACTGTTACCTGCCTGATCCTGATGGGCCTTTGGATTTGACACTCCTGCTAAGCGCTATGACCTTTCTGCTCAAATTTGTCACAAGCGGCTTCCCTAAGGAACAGAGAATGAGATTAATGAGGCTGCTAAGATTCTTTCACTGGAACTCAGTGCCAGCTATTGCCAGAACCAGCCCAAAGGTAGGGTCCCTGCCAGGGGATGCTCGGGGAATGCCCCAAGCAGGATCTCAGATCTTCACCTTCACAGATGAGGCTGGAGGATCCCCTCCCAGGTCAAGAGCCTGTTGGAGGCAGGCAGATGGAGCTGTAAATCATATTAGCCTGCGGCAGCTGTGCAAAACCATTTCTGTCTGCTACTGAGCATGCTCTAAGAACCCCCTGGGACCCTGTCAATCAGGAGCACCAATGCCTGGTAACCCTTTTACAAACCCGTATCCATTACTCTGTTATGTCTTCTCCAGCAGGTGAGCGGGATGGCCCGCGGGAGCCTTGCACTCATCCAAAACCCCTGAGGCACCTCAGGGTGGCAGGGCAGCTCCTGGCTGCCTGAGCTTGAATTCTGGCTCCTTCCTTCACCTGACCTTAGGCAAAGAACTCCTCTGTGCCCGTTTTTCTGGTCTGTAAGATAACAGCTGATAATAGTTCCTACTTTGGAGGCTTATGAGGACGATTATATAGGAAATATGAACGAATTCCTTAGCACAGTGCTTTACTAAGCAAATAATAAACGCCAGTTGGGTGATGAGCACTACTATCTACAAGTATCTATATATTTTATTGGCTGGAGGTGGTTTAGGGCACAGCCATCAAACTCAGTAAACAAGATGATTCCAGGTGATTTAACAGCTATGATGAAAATTAAAGGGGTAATGAAAGGGACCTGGGGGATGATAGAGACCTCATTGGAAGGTGTTCTGTGGGTTAAAGTTTTTCAACCACAGCACTGTTGTCATTTGGAGCCAGTCCATTTTTCACTGTGGGGACTGTCCTGTGCATTGCAGGACGTTTAACAGCATCCTGGATTCTACCTGCTAAATACCAACCATGCCCCTCTCCCAACTGTGACCACCAGACGTTGCCAAAATCCCATGGAGGGCAAAAATGAGCCCTGCTGAGAATCACTGATTAAGGGGTTAGTAGAGAGGAGTGTCAGAGAAGGCAATGGCAACCCACTCCAGTACTATTATTGCCTGGAAAATCCCATGGGCAGAGGAGCCTGGTGGGCTGCAGTCCATGAGGTTGCTAAGAGTCGGACACGACTGAGCGACTTCACTTTCACTTTTCACTTTCATGCACTGGAGAAGGAAATGGTAACCCACTGCAGTGTTCTTGCCTGGAGAATCCCAGGGACGGGGGAGCCTGGTGGGCTGCCTTCTATGGGGTCACACAGAGTTGGACACGACTAAAGCGACTTAGCAGCAGCAGCAGCAGAGAGGAGTGTTCAGATGACAGAACAGATGGCTTTGGAGAGATGGATTTTTAATCTAGAGGGCATGAGGAAGTGGAACCTTAGCTCTGACCCCAATGCAGGCATTCACAATGTTTGGCCAATTTTCTTAGAATAAATCACTCTCACTATATATACAATGGGCTCTGTTTTTCTATAGAGCCCTGCCTATTCGGTGGTGGTGCTGGACTGACTTCTGCAGCTCAGCCCAGGCCCCAGGGAGGCGTAGCCCCAGCTCAGAGGGCAGGAGCTCTTCTTGCAGTCACCCACTCCTCCCCGACAACCTCTGGGTACCAGTGTGAATCCCCGGGGCTGACGAGGAAGAGAGAGGGAGGGCTAGCTGAGAGAAGGCCAGGAAGAGAACCCAGAGAGGCCACAAATAGGTGATGTATTTATTGCAGGACCACTTTTTCTCTGGGCTGGGCTGGCTGTGAGGCTCTATTTGGGGTGGGACCCTCACAAATGGCCAGACCCAGAAAAGACAGACACAGTAACTCGGAATCCAAACCAGTTGCACATAAATAGAAGGAGGCTGGCAAGGAAAAAGAGAAAACAAACGAACGTGCACTTTCCTATGCTAGTGTGACAATGTGACCCCTCCGTGCCGGCGTCCAGGCTCTTCTTTCACTCAGCTTCCGTGCTGAGGCTCCCATCAGCTCCGAGAACCACCTTCGGATCTGACTTCCGGCAGTCCCTCTGCCAGTCTCCTAGACTGGCAACCAAGTCAAGAAAACCAAAATGGGTTCTTCTTTAGGAAACAAACCAAAATACGCTTCCATGGTTCTTTGCACCTCCCGGTCCCACGGGATGAACAATGTGACCACTGACCCCAAACCAACCAAAAAAGAAAATACACTGAGCACAAGCCGTGAGTCAAAATAAAAACATATTGCACATGGTTCCAAGAGTCTTCCTGAGAGCCCTCTCACTGCAGAGACCCAAATACCGGCTTTTGATCCAATCCATCGGTGGCTGTCAGTGGTGTCACAGACCCCACACGCCCCCAAATCCAGCTGGCGTCAGGCATACATTCCACATTATGATCCTTTGCTCTGAGCCAAATGCAAGGCCAAGGCTGGGTTTAACCTCATGCACTAGAAGCATGCGGTGGAGGGAGGGAGGTGGGGGTTGCTGGTGTTAAATCTTTGTCTACTTTTCAACAGTCTTTTTTCTCTGGGTGGTTATCGAAGTTCTACAGATGAACAGAGCATCCAAGATGTGGAATCTTCTGGAACCGAGAGCTTGGAAAGTGGTTCTCCCCAACCATACATTTTTGCAAAAGGGAGCTCTGTGGTTAATCAGGGGTCCATCCCAAGCTGGGTTAAAACCTACAGCTCAAGCATGGGACAGTGTAGCAGTGTAGCAATCACCAATGTTTTTCTCCAAAGCAATTTTCAAGTATCACAAAATCCCTGATATAGCATGTAAACAAGACATCTTACTGAACAGAAAGCTAGGTCACTTTGGGAAGCAGCAACACGTGAAACATCTAAAAGGCTGAAGAAGGTTTTAGGTTCCACAACAAATCAAGACAGCTGCTCACTGTGTCTCGGGAGGCAGACGCATACCCAGGCCCCTGTGGATGGAGCCAGATGGCATCTACTGGGGTTCCTGAGAGCATGTCAGGCCACCCCCTTTTCAATGTTGTAGCTGCCATCAGCAAAGAATAAAGGCGTCTTTGATGTTAAAACCTGGAGGTGCTCGTGCACTGCAGGTCTGCATCCAGTCTCCAGCCTCCTGGCCTCTTCCCAAGTCTTCCTCAACCCGCTGGGCCCCTCTCCAGAGGGGGCCACTGAGCCACCCTCCTGCACCCTAACCACAAGTGGAAGACATTTTTCCAGAGGAATGCTCTCGGGTGAGGTATGTCATTACTTGTTTTGCTCCGGGTCAGTTTTATTTAAAAAGACCACAGACGCGCTCTGTTCAAGGGCCCTGAGGCTCTCTGTGGGGATGGCCCCTCCCAGGTGCCTCGCTGGGCTAGGCTCCCCTGGTCAGCATCCTCTTCCTCTGCCCGGGTCTCCAAGGCCTCCCTGGGTGGCTAAAGGTGCCCTATCTATCAAAACAGCCTGCGGGGAATGCATGACCCCCACTGAAGTAACTGCTCCCATAGGTGGCGGCGAGGCAGTGCCTGGGCTCGGCTGCGATTGCCATCTGCATGCTGAAGGACGCGGGCAGCGGCACAGGACACACGTCCAGGGGCTGGAGGGTGGGGTACAGGGCGTGGAGGGATGAGCTGGTGCCCCCTGAGAGCAGGGTCCCCGAGCGGTGGGCTTGCAGCGAGTCCCGATAGGCCAAGCACAGGTCCTGCACGGGGGCCTGGAATTGGGCCAGCGCCGTCGCTGACGGCTGGCTGAGGCCCGGGTAGGCGGATGGCTGGAACAGCACCTGGGTGGGTGAGCCGGGCACCATTGCCAAGGCCTGGCTCTTGACAGCAACGGCATCCTTGAGGACGTTGTCATAAGCTCTGAAAGGAAAGGACCGGGTGAGACGTGGGAGGCCAGAGGCCGCAGCGCCAGTCACCTGCCTTGCTGCGTGGGATGCGACCCATGTGCTGCTGGCCCCTCCTGGCTTGTGCTCACTGCCTCGGCTGATCTCCGACTAAACCCAGGCCCCAGATCTCAGTTTGGACCTGCTTTCCACAAAAGCCCAGCAACCTGCAAGACTAACCTAGCTGTTCATGCAGACCCTCTGCACTGCCCCCACTTGGCGGTCAACACTGCAGACGATAACTTTCAGGGCACTACGTGGCCCCTAGTGTGGAGTTTAAGCTCCGAGAGGGAGGGCCTGTCTGCTTTTGCTCATCACTGCATCCTCACACAGGGCACAGGAACTGCCTGCTGGTGCTTAGGTGAGCACCCCTTCTGCCTTCAAGACACTTTTGGTCAGCTCCATTCCCGGCTGAGATGGAGTTATGAGACTTAGCAGATTTCAAACAGGTTGTCCCCAGGGGCCTAACTGTCTCCATCTGAAAAGCAGGATAGAACAGGTTTTTTTCCATCTCAAAAACAGGGAAAAGCTTCCCATAATAAATTTGTTTTGGGAAAACAATTAGAGGTTTTGGTAAGAAAGAAATAAGTGAAGCTGTGGCAGGTCTGAGCAGGGGGCTACCCCAGAGCCTTGGAGAAGAGGCAGGGCTGGTGGCTAAGTATCTGGGACACTTGTCCTCATTCAGGTCAGACCATATTCTCCAGCTTTCAAAAGGCAGAGATTTTAAAATCAGGGCTAGGGAGCATGACTGATTTCAGAGGATTGAGACAAAGGCAGCTGTACCAGGAGGGTGAGAGATGGCTCTTCAGAGGCGTGGCTCTGAAGTGAGCGGGACCAGCACACAGGAGATGCTGCCAGCCGTTGGATGCAAGAGAGACCAAGTGCAGCCAGCTGAGAGCTTTCTGTCCTCTTTGTCCTCCTCCCTGCAGTCACTACTCTTTGGCCTCCAATATCAGTTTTAGGGTGCTGTGTCTTTAAGCATCCTCTCTGAAACACTGAACATTTCCTCCACAAGATTCCTAGGCTATGGTCTCTTAAGTGAAGCCACTCTGGGCTGAGCAGGCTAAGAGTTCACTTTGTGACCACGTCTGAGAAAAGCAGCTCATAATGAGGGTCTCTCCATGTGATCACCTAGAAGACTGACTGATACATTGGGTCAAAGAGGCCAGACACTCAGAAAAATGTGCAGTGAGCCCCTCTTCTCCTGCACTCTTGACCTGACAACTGCAAACCCAAAGCTACCCAAAATAGGAAGGACCAACTCCCCAAATCTGAATTCTATCAGGAGTCATGGTGGTTCACTTTCTGTGAGCCACCACGACACCATAAGCGTCTAACTGCAGGAAATCACCTGAGGTGGGCCTTACGAGCAAGTGGAACTTGGCTATTTCAGAAACACAAAAGGATCAGGAGAGGAGCTTACACCAGCAGGATTTCGATGCACGTGCTGAGATGTTCCAGGGAGTAGTTTGAGATCCTCTGCAGGTCTCTGGTCCAATAGGGAGAAAGCTGAAGGCAAATCCTAGAGGCCCCAACGCAGGCTGCAGCCACCACGGAAGGCTGGAATTTATAGAAAATATGATCTGGAAGAAAATCACAGAGAGTCACCATCAGAAGCCTGGCCTTGGAGCTCTGCCTTGTGCTCCCTGGGAACTGGGAGACAACCGATTAGGCCCAAGGTTGTTCACCATACACGCAGTGCAGAGGGTCTACATGAAAAATTAAAATAGCATGAATTTTCATTCTTAAAGCACCTCAGCTCAAGGCCTGCAATTTCTGATGTCAGCCTAGAGCAGCGATTGTCAAAATACATCCCTGGCTTCCAGGGCCTGCAAGGGACTTGCTGATGCTACAAGGAGAAACACTAAACATCTGTCCTTCCTTTGAAAGACAGTGGTGAACACACACCATTTCAAAGACTTCTGTTTGGGGTGCTGACTAAAGGCTATTTAGTAACGAAGCCTGGCCCACAGCAGGAACTCACTGAAAATCTGCTGAAGAAGGAACAAACAAATGAATGTTAAGAATTTGATATTCATAAATTTACTCAGTAATCTTCCCCTCACCCCACCCCAGATTTATTGACAAACAACTGACAAATACCATATATTTATGATGTACAGTGTGATGTTTTGGGATAAGTAAACACTGAAATAATATGAAAAATCTTAATGTCCTACTAAGATATTTGGCAACCCGGCAAAGCTGGTACTAATATGTGCAAAGGCAAACTGCTCGAATTCCCACAATTCTCATGAAGAATAGTTGCTTATCTGCACATTACTTTCCTGTCTTAAACTGTTCATGACTTTCAATGATTTCAACATTTGCCTCTTAAAGTATGAATTAGGCAGGGTGGTATGGTTATAAGCACAGTCAAGAGTCAGACTCCCCAGCTTCAAATCCTAGCAATAACCTTAGGATAAGTTACTTCACATCTTGAGCGTCAATTAAGGAAACTGATTTGTAAAATGAGAGTAGCATAAGTGATCTTCATGTGAAGTTGCTGTGAGGTTCAAATGAAACAAGACATGCAGAGCACTGCCTGGTGTACAGTAAGTGTTCACTTACTGCTTAATATCACAATTGTTGATATTGTTACTCATAACCATTTTGGCTTGGAGTGGGTTTTCAGGTGGTTAAATCAACAGTATTTCTGACCTAGTGTTGTACCTAATACCTAGATCTTAATACTCAGATCTTAAGACACTTTAAGCAAACGTCTCCAAATGGTAAAAGTGTATTGCTACAGCAGATGGAAACAAAACCCTCTTCCCCATCCTACCTGTACGATACTCTTTCAGAATGACCTACCTGTGACTCTGGGCTACTCAGATCATTTGCAGTGTTCCAAGTGAGTTAAAAACTACCAGGCAGGTGATCAGAAAACAGACAGACTACAGGCTGCCTGCACACAAGCTACTAGTCTTTTACACATTATTGCTAACTCACTCTGTCTCTGCTTACCCCTGCAAATCTTTCTCTGCCTATCCCTGCAAAGTGGGGGTGATCTGGTGATGTGGGTGCACTGGCCCCTGACTCTGGCTCCTATGTGGGTGGGGAAGCGTGGACAGGCCTTGAAATTGGCCCCACCTTGCAGGGTGACCTCTAGGAAGTAGTGGGCATACTCCTTGAGGCACTCTTTGGTCTTGCGGGGGCAGGTGGTGGGCCAGCTGTGGCAGTGGTGGTCCTTCTGGCTGACGGAGGCTAAGAGGTAGTAGTCGAGGAAGTGGGCAGGCGTAGGCAGGCAGAGGTTCCAGCCAAAGGCCTCCAGCAGCAGCAGCTCTGTACTCAGCAGCTCCTTCCTGGTGAGGGAGAAGTTTTGGCTGCTCAGGATCCTGGTGCTGTTTATCTGCTCCAGCTTGGGGACGTGGTCTTCCCGATCCTCGAACTTACCTAAGGGACAAGCAGAGATTATGTGAGATAGCACTTGCTGTAAAGGCCCTCTTTATAGTACCCGATGGTGCTGGCAAGGAGAAGAGCAAGCCCAAAGGCACAGATTACAGATCTATCACATTTGAGCTCGAATCCCCACACCATCACTTCCAGCTGTGTGATCATGGAAACATGTCTTATCCTCTCTGTGCCTCAGTTCTCTATGTAAAATGGAAATTATACCTCCTAAAGCTTTTGTTAGATTCAATGAGATAACACACACCAAATGTACAGACCAGCGCGTGGATCACAGAAGATGTTCAACAGCAGTTAGCAATAGCAGCAAGGGCCTGGGCCCTCCTGTCTGGTCTGTACTAATTCAACATCACGACTGGTCAGGGGGCCACAGTCACGGGGACCTTGTAAATCTGGCCTGTTGTTGCAGATGTGGAAGAGCCCTTCAGTGGCTCCCCAGTATCTTCAATACTGAGCTTTAACTCTGTCAAAGGTTTCTGAGTTTGGATTTCCTTAAAACAGTTTGCTTGGGAGGTGAGCCTGGGGAAGATCTATAAGTAGGAGAAGACAGAAAAGGGATGAAAGCCAAGGTGCATTTTATCTTGAAGAGGTATCTAAACACCATGTTCACTGAAGCATGATTCACAAGAGCCAAGAAAGCCTAAGTATCCACTGACAGATAATGAATAAAGAAAACAGTTATTTATATACAATGGGTCCCATCATTTCATGGCAAACAGAAGGGGGAAAAGTGGAAACAGTGACAGACTTTATTTCCTTGGGCTCCAAAATTACTATGGATGGTGACTGCATCCATGAATTTAAAAGACACTTCCTCCCTGGAAGGAAAGCTACGACCAACCTGTACAGCATATTGAAAAGGAGAGACATCACTTTGCCCACAAAGGTCTGTATAGTCAAAGCTATGGTTTTCCCAGCAGTCGTGTACGAATCTGAGAACTGGATCATAAAGAAGGCTGAGTGCCAAAGAATTGATGCTTTCAAACTGTCGTGCTGGAGAAGACACTTGAGAGTCCCTTGGACTGCAAAGAGATCAAACCAGTCCAATCCTAAGAGAAATCAACCCTGAGTATTCACTGGAAGGACTGGTGCTGAAGCTGAAACTCCAATATTTGGCTGCCTGAAGTGAAGAGCCGACTCACTGGAAAAGACCCTGATGCCAAGAAAGACTGAAGGCAGGAGGAGAAGAGGGGGGAACCGAGGATGGTTGGACGGCATCATCAACTCAATGGACATGAGTCTGAGCAAGCTCTGGGAGATGGTGAAGGACAGGGAAGCCTGGCGTGCTGCAGTCCATGGGGTCGCAAAGAGTCGGACATGACTGAGCAACTGAACAAAAACATGTTTGTTGTTGTCATGTCCGACTCTTTGCGACCCCATGGACTGCAGCACGCCAGGCTTCCCTGTCCTTCACTATCTCCTGGAGCTTAAAGTGATATTATTCAGCCATGAAAAGAAGAAAATCCTGCCATTTGGGACAACATGGATGGACCTTGAGGTGAGTAATGAGAGAGACAGACAACTACTATAAGATATTGTTACCGAAGATCACCAAGTTCGTGTGCCCGACACAGTAAGGCCAAACAATACTAAAACACTGGAATTTGGAACAGAGAAAGGTTTATTACAGCGACATGAAAGGAGATGAGTGACCCATGCCTTAAGAACCCCAAAGTTACTGAAAGCTTTCAGCAAAGCCATTTTAAAAGTAAAAAGATGAGGGAGGGACATGGTTACTTGTGTCAGAGCCTTTGTTCTTGAGGTCAGGTAATGATGTTCCTATAAAGCTCCACCAAATCAATGTTATTCCCTGTTCTGACACGAAAGGGCCAGGTCCTAGGTTCTGGGACCTTCACTCTCCGAGGCCCAGGTTCTGGCTGAGAGGAGGCAGAGCTCAGCTGGCAGCTTCCTCAGGGCCACATCCCAATATCCTGTCCAGCTGTCATCGCCGAGGGAGCCAGGCACTCAGGACCCAACTGGCCCTCACGCTCCTCAAGCTGCCCATACGGCGGGGGCAGGTCCTGAAAACTGTGAGCCAGGCAGACAGCCACTGCTGTTAGGTCACAGACAGGGACTGAGGAGAGGTTCACAGCTGCCTTAATGTCTGGGCCAAGGCTAGTGAGTGGCCTTGGCAAGGGCTCTGGTGCCCTGCAGGACACAGTCCCCAGTCTGTTCTCTGGGCCCCTAGTTCACCCGCTGGCCCAGGGCTGGGTGAGTTGGGGGGCCTAGGGGAGAAGGCCGTGATCCGCCTCTTAGCTCACTCTGCACCTCAGGACCACCACTTTACAGTTGTCTGAATCCCCTCACTAACTGTTGTTGCTTGTGGGCGGGGCCCACTGCCCCGCTGTCCAATGGCAGAGAAGGACCACTAACGGTTCTTCTTTGACAGTTGGTTGCCAGTGGGCGGGGCCCACTGAAGCACCTACCAATGACTGAGCAGGACCCACTGCCTGGTAACGGTGTGCAGAGTGATGCTGCACAGCAATGGCTACTATGCTAAGGGCTGAGCTCCCAGCACTGTGTTACAGTATTTGTTACATGCAGAATCTTTAAAAAATTGAACCCAGATACAGATAACAGATTGGTGTTTGCCAGAAGCGGGGTGGGGAATGGGATCAGAAGGTACCAACTTCTAGTTATAAGATAAATTAAGTCCTGGGGATGTAACATAGGGTGTAGTGACTAGTTAACCATATTGTATATTTGAAAGTTGCTAAGACAGTAGATCTTAAAAGTTCTCATCTTAAAAGAAAAAAATTCTATGTGAGATTATGAATGTTAACTAATTGTGATTTCACAATATATGCATACATCAAACCATTATGTTGTACAACTTAAATCAATACATTATGCCAAATGCATCTCAATGAAACTGGAAAACATGGTGTCATGTAACTTCCAAGACAATGCTTTAAGAGGCCTTACAACCTTTTAAAAAATTATTATTTTATTTTGGCTGTATTGAGTCTTAGTTGTGGCACACGAGATCTTCACTGTACCATGGCGGACCTTTCATTGCAGCACATGGACTCTCTAGTTGTGGTTTGCAGTCTTAGTTACTCCAAAGTATGTGGGATCTTAGTTCCCCAACCAGAGATCGAACCCGCGTCTCCTGCATTGCAAAGTGGATTCTTAACCACTCGACGACCAGGAATGTCGAGAGACCTTACAGATTCAA
This sequence comes from Ovis canadensis, assembly GCF_042477335.2. Classification (NCBI taxonomy): domain Eukaryota; kingdom Metazoa; phylum Chordata; class Mammalia; order Artiodactyla; family Bovidae; genus Ovis; species Ovis canadensis. Next base: position 84,404,593 of record NC_091249.1, read on the forward strand.
CTTGGCCCTACCTGGAGTGTCATTCCCAGACCTCCATGTAAGGAAGCACATTTAGCCTCCTGGAGTCAAAGAAACCACAAGGATGAGAACAGACGTGCCCAGGCAACATCCAGCACTGATTCTCATACATGAGAATGAGGCCACTCTGGACCTTCCAGGCCAGTGGATTCTCCAGCAACTGTATGAATGAGCCAAAGTGAAACCAACACAGAACCACTGTGCAGTGCACACTGCTGTTGTTTTAAATCACTAAGTTTTGGGGTTGTTTGCAGGAACAGATAACTGGAATATACTCATACCAGTGCACAGTGACAAAAAGATGTGAGATCCCACAGACTGACCTGTCACAAAGCTTGGAAAGGGACTTCCCTGGTGGTCCAGTAGTTAAGAATCTGCCTGCCAGTGCGGAGGACATGGGTTTGATTCCTGGTCTAGGAACTAAGATGCTCAGAGGCAACTAAGCCCATACACCACAGTACTGAAGCCTCGCCACCCTAGAGCCCATGCTTTGCAACAAGAGAAGCCACCACAGTGAAAAGCCCTCCCATCACAACTAGAGAAAGTTCTCACACAGCAATGAAAACCCAGCACAGTCATAAATTAAATAATTAAAAAAAAATTTTTTTTAAAAAGAAGTAATAGCCGAGTCCAGAGATAAACAGGCTCTAGGTTAGACATTTACAACTGGCTTCCTATTTGCATTTCTTGGGGCAGGAAGAAGTGGGCTTCAGACTGGACACTTCTAACCAGTCTCCCGCTTGCATTTCCTGAGATAAGAGATAGGTGGGCTCCAGTTAAGGCATTTACAATCAGCCTCCTATTTGCCCTCCAAAATGGAAGTAACAATAGAAACAGGGGAAACAGCCAGCCTTTGCCTCTCGTAAACACCTTAAGGTAATAGTCATGGCAAGGACAATGAGGGACAAAATCCTGCTTGAGTCAAGGATTAAGGAATTTCTGCTCCCCACTTTTTTGGATAGACACTACACATGCACAGAAAGGCTCCTTGTGAGCCAAAAGTCAGGGAATAATGCTGGACCATAATGAGTCTTGATCCTCCCAGAAGACTTCACTTCAAAATCTATCTTGGTTGAGGGGTGTGCGCACATCCAAGAGAGGGTCCCAGGGTAGGTCAGATGTGGAAAAAGAAACCAGATAATTGGCTAAAGGTAAATAAAGACCTGTAAGAACTGACCTATACAAATGACTTACCCACCTCTTTACTGCATTCCTCCTCACTAAGGGGGATATCCACAACCTTTCTCTCTGGGCGTGCATCTCTGCCTTGCTTCTGTCTTAACAAACTGCTTCTCTGTGTGCTCTCCCACCTGTTACACGGTCTCTAATGATAAACTCTGTACCTGCATTTACAGTTCTTGTCTCTATGATAAATGCATTTTTCACTGGGGGCAAAGATCCACAGAAAAATAGCTTCTAGCCTGTAACCCTGATTGGTCTGGTGGCTGGGATTGCTGGTTTTCATCCAGGCTACCTGGGTTCAATTCTTGGGTAGGAAATTAAGATCCTACCTCACACCACTGCTCACTGCTGCCTCACTGAGGTCATGATTACATACTGGAAGATCCTGGAAATAAACTGCATGAAATACATCCAAATGGAGCTAGATACAAACAAAAATAAAACACAAACCTTGGGTTATCCTGCTCAGGGTCAAGGGAATGGAGGATTTCCATAGTAATGGCGCTGGGCAGTCATCCATGGTAGAAGCCCCACAGGCAGCCTGAGCTGGAGGCAGCTCTACAGGAGAAACTGCTGGGGACTCCTAGCCTTCACACCAATGCTCAGGGAAACCACTCACACCGGACTGTGGCCTTGGCCACTGAAGTTTTCTGAAGGCACTGTGCCCTCCTTGCTGACGAGCCTTGGTTAGCGCAGCCCCTCTGCCCGAAGCACCTTTTCCCATCGTCCTGTCATTCCACCAAGCTCACCCTGTCCTCCACCTCAAAGCCACTCCCCTTCGGAAGCCTTCCCTGACCACAGTCCCCACGTGCTGCCTGACACCCACATCAGACAGTGTACCCAAGGCCTGACCTCAGTCCCATCACGCTGGCCTCCAAGTCCAGCCTCGCTGTGTGCAGAACAGCTGCTGGAGCAGGTGTCGGAAAAGGCAATGGGCGACCTAGTTGAGCTTGGAGCACACATCTGTTCCGACAGCGGGAAGAGCCAACAAAGAGTCCACATACCTGTGCACAACTGCCAGCGCCCCGTGACCCAGTTCTCAGCCGACACTCTTGCTCGCCAAGAGATAAGGAAGTAATCACTTCAGGCAGGCAGCCCTGCACCAGAGACAACACACTCCTCACCAAGGCCTCAGAAGACGTCACTGAGAAATGAAACACCGACTCTGGGAGGCCTGCATCTTCTCAGGGAGCCAGGCAACAGCCAGCCCACCGGATGGGCAGAGACGATGACATGCAGTTCTGGTCTTTGCCTCGGAGGAGGGACCAGTGCAGCCCAGACTCATCTCCTTCCCAGCCTGCCAGGCACAGCCCTGCCTCCAGAGCACACACCTTCCCTTGTACCAGGGCAACTCGGACAGGAAAAGGTGAGGACAGTGCTGCCCCTTCCCCAGGTGGAAGAGGCCTTTGTATGATGAAATCCGGGGAGAGGGTGCTGCCTGCTGATCAGGCCTTGCGACGTTCCGCAGCCTCACGGCCCCACGCCCTCCCTAAACACTGGATCCAACCACACCTGAAACGTGACCCCTCCTCCAGCGGGGTGTGCTCATGCCCTCACCCACCTTATCACATGTCCTCCAGAGCTTTGATCAGAGGCCACTGGGTGTCATCAAGGCACCTCTCACACACAAGATTTTTAAATTTCAAATCTACTGTCAGTGGCCAGCAACTGGCCATTAACAGGTCACTAACAAGTATGAGAGCTTCCCTGGTGGCTCAGTGGTTAAGAATCTGCCTGTCCATGCAGGTGATGTGGGTTCGATCCCTGGGTTGGGAAGATCCCCTGGAGAAGGAAATGGCAACCCACGTCAGTATTCTTGCCTGGAGAATACCATGGACAGAGAAGCCTGGAAGGCTATAATCAGTGGGGTCGCAAAAGAGTCAAACACGACTTAGCAACCAAACCATCAACAAGTGTGAGCCGCAGAATAGGAACCACATCCCACACGTTCTCAGCTGTGCCCGAGGTCCCAGCACAGTCCCTGGCACACAGTAGACGTCCCATGCCTATTTGTTGAGAGAATGAATGGTTCTCTCTGGATAGTTGAACTGTGCTTGTTGCTTCGGTCATATCCAACTCTTTGTGACCCTAAGGGATGTAGCCCGCCAGGCTCCTCTGTCCATGGGATTCTCCAGGCAAGAATATTTAAGTGGGTTGCCATGCCCTCCTCCAGGAGATCTGCCCCACCCCACCCAGGGATCGAACCCACATCTCCTGTGTCTCCTGCACTGTAGGCACATTCTTTACTGTCTGAGCCACCAGTGAAGCCCTAGTTGAATTGCAGGCCGTATGAATTGTTCTCTGATGCTCTCTGATTATCTGTACTCCCTAATTTTTTTCTCCAATGATTCACATATTCTTTTGGCAACTTAAGAAAAAAACTTTTTTTGCCAACTTATTAAGGTTTCCCTGAACCTTGGGCTCACTTGAGTCAATGCTGTTCACAGACACTCAATAGCTAGAGCTCTTTTCTTCCCAGAACAGAAGGTGAAGGTGAAGGTCACAGCTCTGGCAGAAATATCAATCATGCCCTAGTGGCACTGAGACCCTTCCATGGCTCTGCTGGCAGTCAGCCATCTATCCCAACAGGCTGCTGCTGCTGCTAAGTCACTTCAGTCGTGTCCGACTCTGTGTGATCCCATGGACTGCAGCCTACCAGGCTCCTCCGTCCATGCGATTTTCCAGACGAGAGTACTGGAGTGGGTTGCCATTGCCTTTTCCTTCTATAGATGAGGCTGAGGTTATTTAATGAAGCTGAGAAGCAGCATATCACATTTGAGAACCACAAGCCTCAACATCACCTAGGAACCTGTTAGAGAGGTGAATCCTTCAGCCCCACTCAGACCTACTGTATGAGACTCAAGGTGGGGCCTAGCAATTTGCATCCTAGCAAGCCCTCCAGGTGGCTCTTCGGCACACTCAAGTTTGAGAACCCCTGCTCTGGCACACTGTACTTCCCGCAGTTCTGTGGAAGTAGAAGAATCTCTCATCCAACCCATCCCTTTAGATTAGTTCAATGTCGTACTCTGTGAAGCCTTATCCAACTCCTCAGTCAGCAGACTGGGTTCCTAAAGCACCTTATCCTGCCCCTATCAGAGCCTTTGCCACACTTGACTTTAATTGTCTCTGATGCTGGGCTACCTAAGGCAAGGAAGGGCATCTTATTCATCTCTGTATCTTCAGCACTGGAATATAGTAGGCACTCAAAAACCGCTGCTAGAATGAACACATGAGTGAATAATCGATGCCACAGTGCAGAGTGGAGGAGGGGTAGAGAGTGAAGGGGTGGAGAAGGGTGCAGAATGAACCTCCCAGGGCCTTTCCAGCAATTTCACCCTGGGGTTGACCGAGCCCCAATTAACCTTTTTTTTTTTTTTTTGGCCTCACCTTGCAGCATGTGGGATCTTATTTCTCCTACCAAGGGTCGAACCTGCGTCCCCTGCATTGGAAGTACAGAGTCTTAAGCACTGAACCACCAGGGAAGTCCCAAGGTCCAGTTTACTTTGCCCACCCTTCCCTGGCCTTCTCAGAGTGGCACTAGCCTCTGAGGGTCCATATCCCAACAGGCAGATGTACTCAATCAGATTAGTTCCTCCCTGCCCTTGTTGCTTTCAAACTTCTCAGAGTTGTGCCTTTCCCAGAGCTACCAGGACCCAAAGAATCACCCTGAAATGGAAAGGCCAGCAGTTACTGAGGAATCTGATTCTCCGGCTCCCTCTGCTCCCCACACAGGGGAAGCTTCCTGGGGACTCACTGCACTGCAGGCCAGAGCAGGGCAGAGCTGGGTCTGAATCCTCAAGTTGACCCTGGACCTAAAAGCACTGAAATCCACAAGTTGTTCATTTCCTCTCTAGGAATATGCCCCACGTGGAGAAAGCATGGCTGTGCAGTATGCAAAGTCCTCTAAGGCATACCCAGCACAGAGATGGATGGAGCCCCATGCTGGGCTGGGCACTGGGCTTTGTGCTGGACACATGCCGGATGCCCCCAGGTAGGTTCTGTTCAGAGCCCCAGGGACTTAGAGGAAAAGGGCCTGCAAGCACTCAAGTCCATACCTAGGAGCGACCTCACAGCCCATGCTATTAGAACAACACATTTCACAGCCAGCAAAGATTTTATGAGTTTCTGACACTGCATATGCAGGGCATCCTTCTTCCCAGGTCTGGGGGCCAGGCAGCCCTTTGTTCCCAGCCTGCCAGCACTAAGCACCGCCACCCAGCTGCTTGCTCCTGACTGACAAAGGGCACAGACAACAAATGCCAGGAGTCTTCAGGCAGGTCCCCTGGAGGAGTGGGGGACAGAAGTCTGAGTCTTTCCAAGTCAGGCAAGAGCCACACAATTTGCCTCCAACTTGTTTGATGTACTTTTATTAGGAAAATTTTCAAATCCACAGAAGAGATGAAAGAACAGAACAATGAACCCAGATGACCCCTCCCCAGAGTCACCAATTGCTGACACAGAGCCACAAATTCTGTGTGTGTGTGTGTGTAGTATATAAATATTGGTTTTGCTGGACTATTTTAATTAAGTTGCAGATATGACATGCCACCCCTCGTTACTTCAGCATCCATCCCTGAGGTCATTTTCCTATATTACAATGCCAGTCACAATTCCAAGAACATCAACAGTAATGCAATGACAGTTTCTAACATTCAATCCATATCTGGCTTTCCCCAAGGGTCCTGAAAATGCCTTTATAACCTTTGTTTTTTGGATCCAGATCCAACAAGGCTACACATGGTGTCTATTACATCTCTTTGGCCCCACTCTTTGTTTTTCATGACACCGACTCTGGATGAATCTGGGCCAGCTGTCTGGTACAGTGACCCATATCCTGGACTTCCCTGATTGTTTCCTCATTATCAAACAGTTTGGTCAACAAGACTACAGAGGCGATGCTTTGGTCCTACTGGGTCTCCTCAGGAATTATACAAGGTCAGTTTGTCCCAGCAATAGCGATGCTACGTTTGATCACTTGGTTAAGGAGCTGAAACCAGATCTCTCTGTTTTAAAGGCACCACTCTCCTGTGAAATTAATAAGTCATCTGTGAGATGACACCTCAAGATAAAGTGAATACCCTGTTTCCCAACAACCTTTAACTCAATGGTTTAGCATCCATGGATGATCCTTTCCTAAATAAATTGTTATACTGGGGTTGAAAAAAAAGAATTTAATCAGTATTTCATCTACATTTCATCTACCATTTCACCTACATTTTTCTTTTCACACTGTTCCAATTTTGAACAGTAGGAGTACTATCAACATACTAAGGTTAAAAAAAAAAAAAAATCCTAAGCTTCCCTGGTGGCTCAGAGGTAAAGAATCCACCTGCCAACACAGAAGACATGGGTTCAATCCCTGGTCTGGCAAGATCCCACATGCCAAAGAGCAACTAAGCCCGTGAGCCACAACTACTGAGCCTGTGCTCTAGAGCCGGAGAGCCGCCAGCAACTAAGTCCATGCACCCTAGAGCCGCTGCTCCACCACAAGAGAAGGCACCACAATGCGGAGCCCATGCACCATGATGCAGAGCCCATGCACCACGATGCGGGGCCCATGACCACGATGCGGGGCCCATGCGCCGCGATGCGGGGCCCATGCGCCGCGATGCGGAGCCCATGCGCCGCGATGCAGGGCCCATGTGCCGCGATGCGGAGCCATGCACTGCGATGCGGGGCCCATGACCACGATGCGGGGCCCATGCGCCGTGATGCGGGGCCCATGCGCCGCGATGCGGAGCCATGCACCACGATGCGGAGCCCATGCACCACGATGCGGAGCCCATGCACCACAATGAGGGGCCCATGCACCAAGATGTGGAGCCCATGCACCGCAGCTGGAGTAGCCCCCACCTGCTGAAACTACAGAAGAGCCCTCGAGACAAGGAAGACCCCACACAGCCAAAAATAAATAAACAAAATTATAAAAAGAAATCCTAAGGCTATCAAAGCACTCACCCTGAATCTGGGAGGCCAGTGGCACGCACATGAGCCCAATGTTAGTGGTGATGGTGAAACACGCAAACACCACCTTTGAGGATGTTCTGTGCATCAGCTGGCTGACTGCTCCCACACTCCCAGGGGCTGGTTCAAAGACAGCCTGAGCCACTCTTGGAAGGTCACAGTCAGTAGACTGATGACATCTGTCCACCAAGTGGCCTAAACAGTCTCCACCACGGTGGCCAGACACTGCAAGCCAGCAAGCCTTGGAAAGGATATCCACACAATAGCTTTTCCTTTTTTAAAAAATGGTATTTTTAAAAATTGTAGTAAAATGCACATAACATAAAATGTACCACTTTAACCCTTTTAATTGTACTGATCAGCGGCATTAAGTACATTCACACTATTGTGTAACCAATCTCCAGAACTCTTCATTTTGCAAAAACAGAAACTCTGTACCCACTTAACAACTCTCTGTTCCCTTCTCCCAGCCCCTGATAACTGCCTTTCTACTTTGTCTCTTCGAACTGACTAAAGATTAGCTCTTTCTTATTCTACCTACTGTCCTGACAATCAAGCCTTCAGTTCAGTTCAGTTCAGTTGCTCAGTCATGTCCGACTCTTCGCGACCCCATGAATTGCAGCACGCCAGGACTCCCTGTCCATCACCAACTCCTGGAGTTCACTCAAACTCACATCCATCGAGTCGGTGATGCCATCCAGCCATCTCATCCTCGGTTGTCCCCTTTTCCTCCTGCCCCCAATCCCTCCCAGCATCAGAGTCTTTTCCAATGAGTCAACTCTTCTCATGAGGTGGCCAAAGTACTGGAGTTTCAGCTTTAGCATCATTCCTTCCTAAGAACACCCAGGGCTGACCTCCTTTACCATGGACTGGTTGGATCTCCTTGCAGTCCAAGGGACTCTCAAGAGTCTTCTCCAACACCACACTTCAAAAGCATCAATTCTTCGGCGTTCAGCCTTCTTCACAGTCCAACTCTCACATCCATAGATGACCACTGGAAAAACTATAGCCTTGACTAGATAGACCTTTGTTGGCAAAGTAATGTCTCTGCTTTTGAATATGCTATCTAGGTTGGTCATAACTTTCCTTCTAAGGAGTAAGCGTCTTTTAATTTCATGGCTGCAGTCACCATCTGCAGTGATTTTGGAGCCCAAGAAAATAAAGTCTGACACTGTTTCCACTGTTTCCCCATCTATTTCCCATGAAGTGATGGGACCAGATGCCATTATCTTTGTTTTCTGAATGTTGAGCTTTAAGCCAACTTTTTCACTCTCCTCTTTCACTTTCATCAAGAGGCTTTTTAGTTCCTCTTCACTTTCTGCCATAAGGGTGGTGTCATCTGCATATCTGAGGTTACTGATATTTCTCCTGGCAATCTTGATTCCAGCTTGTGTTTCTTCCAGCCCAGCGTTTCTCATGATGTACTCTGCATAGAAGTTAAACGAGCAAGGTGACAATATACAGCCTTGATGTACTCCTTTTCCTATCTGGAACCAGTCTGTTGTTCCATGTCCAGTTCTAACTGTTGCTTCCTGACCTGTGTATAGGTTTCTCAAGAGGCAGGTCATGTGGTCTGGTATTCCCATCTCTTTCAGAATTGTCCACAGTTTATTGTGATCCACACAGTCAAAGGCTTTGGCATAGTCAATAAAGCAGAAATAGAGCATATCAAATAGAATACTGACTTTTCTGAAGTAGGACCAAGAGAAGCAATATTTTTAATTGCTTAAAAAACCCCTCAAACTCTTAATTTCAGAAAATTTTAAATATTAAAAAAAAACAACCCACAGAGAAAATGTTATAATGAAACCCGATGAACGCATTATGAACCTTTAATGATCATCCACATTTACACTGTCTTTAGAAGAAGTCTTGCAACTTCCCTAGTGGGTCAGTGATTAAGACTCTGTGCTTCTATTTCAAGAGGTTCAGGTTCAATATCTGGTTGGAAAACTAAGATCCCGCATGCCACAGAGCCAAAAGAGGAAAAAAAAAAGAAAAGAAAAATCCTTAAACAAAAAGGTAAATAAGCACAGAATGGGAGTTTTTCTTAAAAAGCTGGCCTTTTAATAAAAAGTTGACTGTTTCTCATGCCCGAGCTCAGCGCTGCCCACTCTCTACTAGACAGATTCCAGTTAATTCCTGCAAGAATCCTACATCCCTGGCAAGACACACACTTAAGAGATTCATTTAGGATTACCTGCTGCTCATTCAGGAGTTAAACCTAGGCTCAGACATGAGGCCAAGGCCTCCTGGCTACAGAGACCAGGTTTTAATGCAACAGCTATGAAAACAATTCTTCTTTGCTAAAGAAGTGCAATGCCTTTTAAAACAGGCAAAGCTGCTCTTTCTCAAGAAAGGCCACTCTCCTATTTTAAAGTCTCCCCCCACACCCACCGCCCCGCTTTTCATCTGAGACTGAGAAACAAAATGTTCTCGATCAGGGATTGAGACCCCATGGCTACTCCTTCTTCCAGCAGCCCTCGGCCCTACTCTGTGTGCAGCCGATGATAAAGGGAAGGGTGGTAAGCAGGTCAGAGGGTAAAGAGCCACTCTGGTGACTGCCTGGTCCTCCAGTGAACCTAACATCTTCTGACATGACTATAGAAGGTGCTGGGCGGTAGAGGAGGTGAAGACCCAAGAGGAAAGAGAAAGTCCTGCTGGAAAGGGCTTTTCCCCAATGGCTGGGAGAGAAAGTACTCCGGCCCTTTAGTCCCCAGGCTGGGCCAGGCAGAAAGACCTTTCTGATGCAAATTCTTCCTTAGATTCTTCTTTTAAGGGAGGGGAGACAGGTGGCCTTCAGGAAGAACAGGATTTTTTTTGTTTGCTTTTTGTTTTTGAGCAAGATATTTAATGAGGGCTGAGCATCCTGCTACCAGGGGAAACCCAGATTCTGGGGGAGGGGGGTCCTTAATGGAAACAGTCAAGAATGCCTCCTCTCGAACCGTCACCCCCACCCCCACCAAGGATTTCAAGTTCAGGCTCAGGTGCTAGTTCTCCATCCTCACTGCTGTTATGATTCACACGATTCTGGGCAATCACATGGAAACCTACACCCGAAAGGATGGTTGGGAAGGCTCAAGGAGACAGAAGGCAATACGATTGGCAAAGGACCCGGGGTAAAGCAATCGCTCCATAAATGGTAGCAGCTGCTGCTATTATTTGCTGAACATGGTATTTATTCTTTGCACCTTGGACCTGGGATGTTCTTCTAAAGTCCTGTTAGTTAAGTAGAGATGAACTAGCGTTGGCAGTCAATACTACAAACATTTTGTTACAGGCTCTGAAAAAGGGGTGAAAGTAAGTCCAACCAAAGGCTCCCTCAGCCCACTGATCCCACCGGCCGGGCTGTACCAGACCCCCAGAGAGAATGCCAGAGTGGCTCCAGCCTCCTTGCCCTAGACGGTGATCTTGAATTCCACCCTTCTGCTGGTAATTTCAAGGTTCCCAGAGCCTGGGAAGTCAAGGGCAGTGTGGGGTCCAAGGCCTTTCCCGGATGGGTCCTCCTCACAGGGGAGGGACTTTCCTAGTCTAGCTAGTTGGCAAAAGGCAGAGAATCCACACACCAGGATGTGAGCCCCAGAGGGCACGTGGTTCACTCTGGGCTCCCCTCTGTCTCCCAGGCTCCAGCACTGCACAGCAGGCATCAAACAATGCAGGCAGCCCCCAGGGAGGCGCAGCCTCAGGAACTGACAAGCAAACTCAGTTCATTCTGGGAACAACCCCAGAGGTTGGGAGTGTTTTCCACATGGAATGAGAAGCTCAGAAAGGTTAAGTGAGTTGCCCAATCACCCAGTTGTGAAGAGCAAGAGCAAAATGCAGTCTGGCTAGCTCCTTATTCCATGAGGATGGGAACACATCTGTCTTTGTAACATTGTAGATGCCCTTCACTTAGCACAGCAGCCAGCACAAATTTAATACTTAAGCAGTTCTTTTTAAAATGAATACAGAAATGGTTCCAAAGTCTAGAGTTTTCTATTCCACAAGCAAGAAATCTCAGATACAGTCACAAAGATCCTTGCAATTCCAGAAAGTCTCCGAGAGTATATTTATCTGGGCGCAGGAATTCCCATGAACATGGGTGTCAGGCCAGCTGCAACCTCCCCATCTAACCACCCTGTTGTCCACAAATACTCACCTCTGTCAATCCTCCTCTTTACGCCATTTAGCAATTTAATCCCAGAGCCTTTCCACTAAAGATGTGTATGATCAAAGAGACTTAGTTTTTTCTTCCAAAGCAGACTTTCTGCAATAAAGAATAGCCTCCCCTAGAGGATGTGGGGAAAAAAGGAAACCTCCTACACTGCTGGTGGGAATGTAAGTTGGTGCAGCCACGGCGGAAAACAGTGTGGAGATTCCTCAGAAAATTAAGAACAGAATCATCATACGATCCAGCAATCCCATTCCTAGGCATATATCCAGGCAAAATCATAATTCAACAAGATATTATAGTCACATCACATTACTCACAGCTAAGACATGGAAACAATCCAAACGCTCATCAACAGATGAGCAAGATGCAGAGCATGTATCCTACGGAATACTACTCAGGCACAAAGAAGACTGAAACAATGCCATTTGCAGCAACCTGGATGGACCTGGAGATTAGCTACTAAGTCAGTCAGAAAGGGAAAAACAAATACCCTGTGGTATCACTTATATGTGGAATCCAAAGTATGACACAAATGAGCCGATCTATGAGACAAACAGCATCAGGGACACAGAGAACAGACGTAACTGCCAAGGGGGAGGGCGATAGGGGAGGGATACACTGGGAGGGTGGGGCGAGCAGATGTAAGCGTTTATATATGAAATAGATAAATAACATCCTACCGTATAGCACAGGGAACTATATTCAACATTCTATGATAAGCCATAATGGAAAAGGATACATTAAGAAAATAATGTGTGTATAAGGGAATCACTGCTGCAATGCAGGAATTAACACAACATGGTAAATCAACTATACTTCAATAAAAAGAAAATTTTTAAAAAAAGACAGATTCCTCTCCACCCAACCAGCTTTTCATTAAAAAAAGAAATTTTTTTTTTTAGTTACTGAGGCCAGAAGGTTGCTTCCTATTCATCCCCAAACGGGCCATGCTCATATGCAGCAGACAAGTGTCTTTCCAAGGAACCAGGGGCGACAGTCTGAGCAATCTGATGGAGAAGCCAGAGCCAGCACTGCGCGCAGGGCCACCCAGGCTCTCTGGGGGCTCAATCACCGCCTGCGTGGCTGGGGGCGAGTCTCAACCTCAGGGCATGAGCAACAGGAGTGACAGGAGGAGACAAAATGCTCGTGAGGATGGCACAAGGGCTCAGCATGCTCAGAAGGGCCCAGAGCTCAACAAACCCTGGAATGTGCACTGCTTTATAAACATCTGCTCGCTTCAGAGCCAACCGTGCAGTCAGCCACAGGTGCAGTGACAGCTTCACCTGAGGACCAGATTTCAGGTGGGAGAGAGAGAAAGCCAGGGACAGAGCAAGAAAACCCTCCTGCTGTAAGACAGTACTTCGGGGACTTTCCTGGTGGTCCAGTGGCTAAGACTCTGCACTCCCCATGTAGGGGGCCTAGGTTTGATCCCTGTTCAGGTTAGACCCCGCAGGCCACAAATAAAGATTCCACATGCCACAACTAAGACTCAGCATGGCCAAATAAATAAATATTTTTTTAAAAAATTAGATCTTTAAAGAAAAAAAGAGTGCTTCGGTGGCAGTCTTCAGTGAAGGGAAGAACCTATAAAGACCATTGTAGGTGGGAAGTGGGGAGCATCCTACACCCCCAGTCTGTCCTTGAAGACCTACCCCAGATGCACCGCATCCAAGAACCCCAGCCCCTCCAGGGATCTAGAGGTTAGGAAATGTCCTGCAGAAACAAGCCTGTGATCCCAGCCAAACTGGGGCATCTGGGAGACCCAGTGGGGAGGTAAAGTGGGGTTCTTCCATGGTTGAGCTCCCTGCCTTCCTCAGGACACAAAGAAAGGCCCTTAAGGAATGTCCATGATCCCTGCAATTCAAGATTCCTTTCACACACACACACCTACTACGCGCTGAGCCTGGGAGATGGTGGGGCCCGAGACGATCAGGTCCTTGGGCTCACCCTGCCTTTCAGAGCCTCCCCGTTCCCCTCCTCACAGCAGGCTGTTCTGTTATGACTGCATCTTCAGGGTCCAGAACAGAGCAGAGCTCAATAAATAACGAATGAATGACTCAAAGCACATTTCTGACAGGCTGGCTCAATTCCGGAGTTCAACTCTGGACTGGAGGTGAGGCTGCGGGTAGTTGTTTTCTCCAGGAGGAAATTGTAAAAATGCCTCCGAGTCAGAGGTGGCATCTGGCCAGCTGGGTCACACACCGGCTTCCCTTCTGGCCGTGAGGGCTTCCCTGTCTCAGGATGGAGCAAACTGGTGGGATGACTTCACTCGCTGACCACAGCAAAGCCTGGGCTCTTTTGTGCTCCTCTTTAAAAGGGACTCAAATAATTTCACTGAGTGTAAAAGCAGGGCCATGCAATGTGGCCCCCTGTCATATACATAGCTGGTTTCTGGGGCCAGGGTCAAGCACTGCTTTGTGCAGAGGAAGGGAGTTCTCCCCTGTAATGAAGGCCACTGCTTTGCAGAATGCCCCTGCCAGCTGACTTGGGCAGCTCCGGACCAGGCCTGACTGGGCTGCCAGCCACAGAAAAGCTGACAAGTTCTCTTCTGAGCTGAAGGCGTGGATGTCAGGAGTTCTGGATCCTTTGTTATTCCAACTTCTCTGCTTGGAGAAGGGAGAAGGGGGAGGGGGAGGAAAATGAGGAGGAAGAAGAGGAGGAGGTGGCGGGAGGAGGAGCAAGGCAGCAACCTTGGCCGCCTCTCTCAAGGTCAGAAGGGGAGCCGCTTCCAATCATGAGGCCTGGTCCCTGGGGCTGAAGCTTCCATCCAGGTCAGCTGAAACACGGCTCAGCAGACTCAGAAAGCACAGGAGCCAGGCATCTCCCAGCAACCTCTCTGGTTGCTGGTTTGAGTCTTCCTGCTATGGCCAAGAAGAGAATGACCTGCTCGGTGACAAAGGCTGCTGTTGTGCAGTGGCCGAAAGCAAGGACTCGGGGCCACCTGGGTCCCCATCCGGGCTGCTCACCCAATTGGAAAGTTACCCAACCCCTGGGTCTCAGTTTCCTCCTCTGTCAACTGGAGGAAATAACAGTGCCTACTTCACAGGATGGTTTTGAAGATTAAATAAGCAAATCCATACAAAGAGTTCAAAACACCACCTGGCCTATAAACAATAAATCTTAACCATCCCACGATCACTGAAGCCAGGATCTGCCCTCCATCCCCAAATTCTGACTGTAGGAAAAAGCGCAGCAGGTTTTCAAGTAGCTTTTATTGTAGCTACTGCTTTTTTAAAGTAGCTTTCTATTTTCTAATTTTCTACAAGGAACAAATATCATTCTGCCACTGAGGAAAAACAGTTTCAACTTCTCGGAAATCGAGACGCCACTGTTGGGACCCTCGAAGCCAGAACCAGCAGACTAAGTGCCAGAGAAGGTTCCTAAACATGGATCTGCCCTTGGTCAAGACGAGGATGTAGGGAGGGGCGAGGCATGCCCACTGAAGACCATCTTGAAAATCTAGACAAACACAAATAATACAGTCTCATTTCGGGGGAATTTCCTGGCAGTCCACTGATTAGGATTCCACGCTCTCACTTCTGAGGGCCCAGGTTCAATCCCTGGTCTGGGAATTAAGATCTGCCAAAAAAAGAAAAAGATTAATCTCATCTGACCTCCCAGGGAAGGCTAGGCTGGCACATTTCTTTTGGGTCTGAAAGGAGTTTTAAAGCAAACCTTCTCTCTCGCCTCGTTTCCAAGATCACCAAGAAAAGAAGGAACAATGATCCTACAGAAAAAAAGCCGTGGTCACGTGCAGCCTGTTCACAGCACCAACTATGCCCAATGCTTGCCCAAGGATAAGGCATTAAAAAGTTTGTCGTTCAGACTTCCCTTGAGGTCCAGTGGTTAAGAATCCGCCTCCCAATGCACGGGACATTGGTCCCTGCCACCCCCTGGTCCAGGAGGATCCCACATGCCTCAGGGCAACTAAGCCCACGCCACAACTACTGAAGGCCACACCCTAAAGCCCATGGTCCGCAACAGGAGAAGCCACCGCAATGAGAAGCTAGCAGCCCCTGCTCGCTGCAACTAGAGAAAGCCCATGTGCAGCAGCAAAGACTCAGTGCAGCCAAAAATAAATATTTTTTCTTTTTTAAAAAATCTGTCATTCGGAACATTGTAGAGGCCGCAGCCATCAGGGACGACAATTCTGAAGCAAGTGTTTTCGACGCCTCTGTGCTTCCCAAGCTGTATGTGAAACAACACTATTGCATGAACCGTACCATTCACAGCAAAGTAGTCAACCAGGCAGCATTCTCAGAAAGTGCCACCCTGAACAGCAGCACCCTGATTTAGACTGCAGGTGCTGCTCCACGACCTCCACTGAAGCCCATGAAAGGAGATGAGTCCTTAAAGACTGAAGAAATACTGTTCTCTGAAAAGACAGTAAAATGGAAATCATACTTTTCTTTTTAAAAAATAATTCTATTTCTCTTTTTCCTTGGCTGTGCTGGGTCTTTGCTGCCTTGAGAGCTCCTCCCCATGTGCAGTGTGCAGGCTTCTCACCGAGGTGCCTTCCCTTGTTGCAGAGTACAGGCTCTAGGGCGCGCGAGGGCTTCAGTATGTGCAGAATGTGGGCTCAGTAGTTGGGGTGCATGGGCTTAGCTGCTCCGTGGCATCTTTCCAGACCAGGGTTCAAACCCACATCTCCTGCATGGGCAGGTGGATTCTTTACCACTGAGGCACCAGGGAAGCCTGGAAATTATACTGAAGAGAGAGGAAAAAAGAAAAGAACCGAAAGCTGCCTTGCTGGTCCCACTGTAACCAATGCAGACATTGGTGGGTGCCTCAAGGAGGGCAGAACGGTATGACCAGAGGTGTGGACCCCCCACCACGCAGAGCCCAAGTCTCCTTGGCAAAGCACGGAAGGGCTCTAACCTGGAGGACAGCCTCTGGGTGTGAGGAACTGGTGGCCCAATGATGAAGGACTCTGAACTCTGCCCTCTAAGCTTTCAGCATTAGCAGGAGGATGCTTATAATGCAATTCTGGCTGTGAGAGCAGAGAAAGAACTGTAAGACACTGAGCATTCACTGCTCAGTGGGTTCAAGGTACTGTAGATAAGAAAATAAAGATGCCTAGATTCCAGCAGCCAAACCGCAAAAAGCATGAGGAGCAGAGAGAGTGCCCAATGTCGATATCCTAGTCATGGTGTGAGCCAAAGTGTTCTCCTAACAGTAAGGACACTCGGATCTTCGCAGCAGGGTGACTGGCTTGTTCTTGGCGTGTGCCCAGGACTTGCTGGTCATGCCTGGCTTGACGCCTGCTTTCTTAGGATGCCGGCTTGATCTGCTTTGTGCCCCGCTATGTGCCGCTGAGTCTTCCAGGTGAACTCTACCATTCTACCACAACCGTCTCCTTGAGGTTGACCACTGCATCTGGCATACAGCAAAGGCGGAATACAGGTTTTTTGTGACTATTTTACTTACGTGGGGTCAAGGGCTCTTAAACACCGCATGATAGATCAACTCACGCAGCTCAAGTTTCCCCGTCCCCTCAAAAAACCTCTGAGACCAGAACAGCAGGCCTTAGCCAAACAGGTCTGGGTACTAGACTTGCTAGGGCAAATGGCATAATTTCTGTGACCAGCCCAGTCAGCTGTCTGATGGGCACTTCACACAGAATCCCTCCCCTCAAACAGTTCTAAGCCTGCCAGTCTGCAGAAACAGGAACAGGAAATGGAAAATCACCACGTCCTCATTCACTGTACAGTAACACTGGAGCTGCTTGGCGTGGCCCTCACGTGACAGACCACTGTTTCTAGCCTGTCTTGTGCTGTGTGGGCACTGCTGAAATACTACGGATTAGAATACGCACCACGGACACTGCAGCAGCTTTCTGGAGGAAGTAACACACGCTGATCATATCAAGTGCATGCATCAAAAGTGAGACCCATCCTGACTTCTGAAATGTGAAACCATGGCCGGAAGGAAACACGGGGCCGACCACTCTTGCATGAGAGGCAGGGAGCACTGAATTATTTCCTGAACAGGGACAGCCAAGTTTCCTTGCAGATTTGAGTCTAATTCTATAAGCAAGTCTCACACTGTTTTGAGGCACACCCTGAACAAGGCTACCTGGAAAAACTGCCCCCACTTACATCTACTGAGACACAGGAGATGCAGGTTCGATCCCTGGGTTGGGAAGATCCTCTGGAGGATGAAATGGCAACTCACTCCAGTATTCTTGCCTGGGAAACCCCATGGACAGAGAAGCTTTAAGGACTACAGTCCAAAGGGTTGCAAAAGTTGCTCCGACACGACTGAGCATGCCGGCACACAAGCAGCCTGTGACTGGTGCCCCAGTGGGGTCCCAAGAATCCCCGGCTTTAGGGCGAGCTGGGGCATCTTCCTTCATCCCTGTCGAGCAGGGACATAGGAGGGATTAGGCTGCTTTCAAGTTTCCGAAACCTCAAAATTTCAGAGGAAGCGACCCATCCCCCCACTCCGCTGGCAAAGAAGCTGCTTCTCAGCAGCTAAGTAATCAAAGCAGGGGAAGGGGAGGGGAAGGATACAGGGGTGAGAGAGAGAGGAAGACAGTTTACTGAGAGAAAGACAGGCCTCTTCTGGAATCTGCGGAGGCCCAGAGGCAGTGCTTCTTTTGGTACCTTCACTAAGAGATGAGGCTATTGATGTCCGGCTTAAGAAGCCTTAAAAGCAGTTGTTGTGGGAACTCATTTCTTACCTGGGCGTCCTGGACAGGACAAGGCAGAAAGGCGGGATGCAAATGCACTCCCCGCTGGGAAGCCCTAGCAGACTGATGAGGGGCCAGGATGGGGGAGGGACGTGGCTCTCCTTCTGATGGTGGAGAAGTGTGGCTCCAAAGGCTCCTGCACACTAAGTTCAACTGAAGAAAAAAAGGATCCTCAGCTGTTGGTTTCAGTGCAACATACCAAAATCTTAAATGCACACACCTCTGACCAAAACCATCCCATCTCTGGGCATCTATCCCACAGACATACTTCAGTGTGCAAAGATGCAAGGGAAAGGACAGTTGTTGTCACATTGTGTAAAGCAGTGTAAAAAAAAAAGGATGACAGTGTAAATATCCATTGACAGAGAAATCATTCTATAGATGTCAGTGTTTATAACATGGAGAATTCTGCACTCAGTATAAAGAGTAAGGTGCCTCCACAAAGACGGACGGGAAAGATGTTCCCTAACGAACCACAAAGAAAGCACCTTTGGTGTTAACCCACTTGTGCAGATCTAACTGATTCTGATTATTCATGGTGCACACTGATCCGGTGAACACAGAACCATGCTCCTAGAGGGAAGATACAGGGTTAGGTTCCTGTGAGTCTGATCACAATCAACCAACACATAAGCTTCTTTTTGGACTTCCCTAGTGGTTCTGTGGTTAAGAATCAGTCCCTGGTCCAAGAAGATGCCACATGGCGCGGAGCAGCTATGTCCACGTGCCACAACTCCTGAGCCCATGTGCCTAGAGCCCAAGCTCCAAAAGAGAAACCATGGCAACAAGAAGCCCACCCACAGAAGCTAGAGAAAACCTGAGTGCAGCAACAAAGACCCAGTGGGGCCAAAAAACCCGCTACGTAACCTTTTCTGTGTATTTTTGTTTAATATATCATTGATTTTTGATCACTGAACTCACAACTAACAGCACTATACCTTCTGCCTGAACAAAGCTTACCTAACACACAGCACAGCCTTCCTAAAAGCAAGAACAGAATACTGTAGTTCAACATGATGGTGGGGGCTCATGTCACACAGCAAAATCACCAACAAGCAGAAAAATCAGAAAACATGACACTAAACAGAGCAGAAAAGGCCAGCTGACACTCGCTATTAGTATGAGAGCCGAAATGAGAAAGCACAGAGCTGCCCCCCAAATTTCTAGAAGTACTGGTTTGGGAGTTACAAATAAATTCCAGTGAACAGGTGAATTTGCAAGTATGGAATCTTGGCTCATGAAAGCTGACTGACTGTATGTTTGTATACACACAGAATATTCCTAGAAAATACATTCGATCGATTTTGGGCAAAGATATAAGAAACTGTTCCCATGAGTTGTCTCTGGAGAGTGGGATGGGCATCAGATTTTTTATTTTATTCTTTGAATCTCATTACAAGTGAGTGTACCACTGCTAATTTTAAAACTCTACCAGAGGGAGATGGGCCTGCTACAGTTCTGTTCAGTTCAGTTGCTCAGTCATGTCCGACTCTGTGACCCCATGAACCACAGCACGCCAGGCCTCCCTGTCCATCACCAACTCCGGGAGTTCACTCAAACTCACATCCATTGAGTCGGTGATGCCATCCAGCCATCTCATCCTCTGTCGTCCCCTTCTCCTCCTGCCCTCAATCTTTCCCAATATCAGAGTCTTTTCAAACAACTCAGCTCTTCGCATCAGGTGGCCAAAATATTGGAGTTTCAGCTTCGGCATCAGTCCTTCCAATGAATATTTAGGACTGATTTCCTTTAGGATGAACTGGTTGGATCTCCTTGCAGTCCAAGGGACTCTCAAGAGTCTTCCCCAACACCACAGTTCAAAAGCATCAATTCTTATGTGCTCAGCTTTCTTTATAGTTCAACTCTCACATCCATATACGACTACTGGAAAAACCATAGCCTTGACTAGATGAACCTTTGTTGGCAAAGTAATGTCTCTGCTTTTTAATATGCTGTCTAGGTTGGTCATAACTTTTCTTCCAAGGAGCAAACGTCTTTTAATTTCATAGCTGCAGTCACCATCTGCAGTGATTTTGGAGAGTGGGATGGGCAACAGATTATTTTATTCTTTGAATTTTATTACAAGTGAGTATACCACTGCTAATTTTAAAACTCTACCAGAGGGAGATAGAACTACTACAGCGCAGAATAGCAGGACTGACTCAGGCCCAGCTAAGGGAGCCTGCCCTGCAGGAGGACCCAAGGACAGAGAGGGGTCCTTTCCTTGCAGAGACCATGGGATCACCCTCCTGCTTGATGCCTCCCTCTCCTGGGGAGAAGGATGAGGGCTGAGATGAAGGCCAGCACTGGACTCAGGCTCAGCTACAAAAAAATGGAAGTCAGAATTTTATCCCAAGAAACACATGGACTCATCTCCCTGAGCTCCCACAGCTTTTCACAAATCAGAATTCAGGGGCAGGATGCAGCTCACCAACAATTCAGCACTCAGAAACCTTGTTTTCCCAAGGAGCGGTCGGGGGTCCGAAAGTCACAATGAAAGAAAACAGAAGCTTGCAAAGAGAAAGTATAATGCAATTGGGATTAGCTGGAAAGAAAGAATGAAAAAAAAAGAATGATAAAAGGAGGAAGGGAGGAAATCTGGCAATTTTGTTTACTGGGCAGTTTATACAGCTGTTAACCTATGATTCATTCCCTCCCCCACTCCGAGAAATGAAAATAGGTTTATTTTCTCAATTATGAAGATACATAAGTACATCTAGATCTGGAATGATACACCCCAAACTTTGGGAATGGGACTATGGATTTGGGGAGAAACTAATTTTTTTACGCTAGGTGCTTCTGTTCCTTTTGGATTCTTTTTAACAATAAAAACATACAGTAAAAAAAAAAAAATATATATATATACACACACACACACACACACACACACATATATATATATATATATATATATATATATATAGTAAGTCTCCTACATATGAACCTTCAAGTTGCAAACATTCAAAGATGCAAATGTGTCAATGTCAGGCATGAGTGAAACTGGGGCTTGCTCTCTGTCTCCTAGTCCTTCAGCTCTGCCATCTCCCGCCTCCTCTCTCTCCTCCTGTCAGTAATTCTTGCCTGTTCAATCGATACCAGCCCCTGCATGCCGGCTATTGTACTGTAGTACTGTACTTTTCAAGGTACTGTACTGCAAGATTAAAAACGTTTTATTTTTTGCTTTTGTTTTTATGTGTTATTTGTATGAAATGTATTACAAACTTATCACAGTAGAGTACTACACAGCAGATTGTGTTAGTCAGGTACCTAGGCTAACTTTGTTGGACTTACGAACAAGTTGGACTTACGAATGCACACTTAAAACAGAACTTGTTCGTATGTCGGGGACTTACTGCATCTCATACTTTTTATATCATCATCGTAAGATCTTATACTACATTTAAGGCCTTGCCATCCTAGCTACATGCCACTGGTCATGCCTCTTGCCTTTCTGGGTTTCTTTCCCTCCCTCTCTCCTTTCTCTCCTTCCCCGGTCCATATCCTGGGGATAAGGACTCAGCACACATTTATCCCTGAATGGCAATAACGAGGCAAAGGCGAAACTCCAAGTTTCCTTCAAAAAGCTTAGCACAGAATAACCACATATGGGCAGCAATTCCACTCCAATGTTGATACCCAAAAGAACTGAAAATAAATGTTCTAACAAAATTGGTGCTCAAATGTTTACAGCAGCACTAATCCTAGCAGCCAAAACGTGAAAACCACCCCAATGTCCATCAACATGTGAATGGATAGACAAATTGTAGTCCATCCATAAAAGGCTGTATGTATCCATACAGCCATAACAAGGAATGAGGCACTGAAGTACTGACACATACTACAACATGGATGAACCTTAAAAGAAACCAGACATAAAAAGGTCACATATTATATGATCCCTTTCCATATGCAATATCCAGAATAGGCAACTCCATAGAGACACAAAACAGACTGGTGGTTGCCAGGGGCTGGGGACAGGCAGGAATGGGAACTGACTGCTTAATGGGGTACATGGGCACCTTCCAGAGTGATGGACATGTTCTGGAACTAGAAAGAGCTGATGGCTATACAACAGTGGCATGTGAACTGAGTGCCATGGGACCGCACACTTCACTGTGGTTAAAACAGTAGATTCTACGTTGTGATTTGAATTCTACCTCAATTTTAAAAAACAAAGCAAAATTCCAAACTGTGTGACTCTGGGCCTCTCTGAACCTACAGAATGGGCGGATGACTACACGGGCTGGTTGCGAGGCTTCCAAGTGATATGCATATGAAGTGGCTGGCACAGGGCTGGGTGTGTAGAAAGGGACCAGTAAACAATGCAGCCACCCCATCAGGACAATGATTACGTGGCACCATCAGAGCCAACTCACCTGCAAGTGGTGGGGTTTCTGTGTTGTCAAATTGCCCTTTTAATTAAACAACAACCAAAAGACAGCTGGGGAGGGGTGCTGTATAAGACGTGAGACCACAGAAGACAGTGGCTCTATTCGATTTATGGCACACTTATATCTAGATTATATCTAGACTGGGGCTTCCCTAGTGGCTCAGAGGATAAAGCATCTGCCTGCAATGCAGGAGAGGGGTTCAATCCCTGGGTTGGGAAGATCCCCTGGAGAAGGAAATGGCAACCCACTCCAGTATTCTTGCCTGGAGAATCCCATGGACAGAGAAGCCTGGTGGGCTACAGCCCACAGGGTCGCAATGAGTCGGACACAATTGAGCGACTTCACTCACTTATATCTAGATTATACTTACAGAAGGAGTCTCTCCAGGCTATCCTAGTGGCTCAGTGGTAAAGTATCTGCCTGCCAATGCAGGAGACATGAGTTTGATCCCTGCGTTGGGAAGATCCCCTGAAGGAGGAAGTGGCACCCCACTCCAGTATTCTTGCCTGGGAAATCCCATGGACAAAGGAGACTGGTGGGCTACAGTCTATGGGGTCACAAAAGAGTCGGACACGACTTAGCATCTGAACAACAACAGAAGTCTCTCTTCTGTTAAGGAAGGAAATGAAGTTAACTTGGTCACACAAGGACTTCCCTGGTGGTCCAGGGGTTAAGAATCTACTTAGCAATGCAGGGGATGAAAAATAAATAAATAAAACTTGATCACAGAGAGGCAAAGGGTGGTTCTGCCACTGGTCCGCCATGCACCAGCCCACAAACTCTTGCTTTTCTTCCTCTTTCCACAATCTGGAGACATGGGTCCTTGACCGGCTCCTGTTTTATGGGAGCAGAGAAAGTGCATGTGGGTGAGGGGGTTCCATCTATGCAAGACCCTCACCTGGAAGCAGCTGCAAAAACCCAAGAACCGTCATCCTTCTTATCTGGGAATTAATTATTTGCTAGGAAATTAGCAGAACTCAGAACCTCCTGAGCAAGGTGACCTCCCTTGTGGCTGACAGTTGGCCTGGGGAGAGGCGAAGGAGGAATGAATAGGATTTCAGGCTGTCATGGAAACTTTTCTTGCCTGGGGCCCCTGAGCATATGGCAGGTGTCCTGAAAAATCCATTCCTGCCACTTGAGGCTGGCTGCTGCCCTCAGACGTGTGGGTGTGTCGGGGGCTCTGCCTCTCTGTCTGAAAGGCCCCCTCCCTCTGCCATGGCAGCCACTGAACAAAGAAGTCCCCAGCGCACACCTCCCGCCCCAGCTCCCCAGACAGACGCCGGAGCCTCGGGGGACCCATGGAAATCCAAGTCTCCCGCCCCAGGGGCCTCGATGCAGACCACAGATCACAGACAGCAGCAAGCCAGAGGCCACGGCGCAGACTCCCCGAGGCCCCGCCCGAAATGCGACGCGTGTCCTGCCTTCCACTGACAGGGATGTCTCGCCAGCCCCCAGCTCCTCCCAAGACCAAAGAGAGCTGCGTGCTGACTTGGGACTTTGAAGTAGCAAGCAGGCCAGTCTCCCAGCAAGCCAGGCTGCCTTATATCACAAGGGAAAGCCAGCTGGTCCAAGGTAGAGAAAATCACAAATCCGGAAGGCTGTAAACCCAAAGCTGGCACAGGGATTATAGATAACGGCAGGTGGCAGGGTGGAAACCAAGGCAGAATGCTAAAAACTCTAATGCCATGTCTTTGGAACTGGGTGATGGTGATGAAGGGTTCGCAGCAGTGTGCCAGGGACAGACAAAGCCACTGGAGAAAACGGGCATGGTCTTCTTGAAGCATCAGTGGAAGTCAAAGAATGGGGAAGGGCCCCCTGTAACAAAATAGGACAATAACATAATGTAGCGACGAAGGCAAAATCTGATTAGATGGCAAGGAAATGTGACTGCAGCTGGTCACTTTGGGGTATCTGCTCTTCTGCATTAAGGGCAACTTGGAGAAGTGTGGGCGCCCCACTCTAAGGGAACCCTTGGCTCCACTCATTTCCTTTAGTCCACAAATACTATATTCTGAGGCCTTCCTATGTGCTCCTTTCCCCTCTGAAACTCACTGCTTAGTGGGAGTGTGCTGCTCAGTCACTCAGTCCTGTCTGACTCTTGGACTGTGGCCTGCAGGTTGGACTGTGACCCCATGGATTGTAGCCTGCAGGTTCCTCTGTCCATGGGATTCTCCAGGCAAGAATGTTGGAGTAGGTAGCCATTCCCTTCTCCAGGGGCTCTTCCCGACCCAGGAATTGAACCAGCATCTCTGGAATCTCCTGCGTCTCCTGCACTGCAGGCGAATTCTTTACAGCTGAGCCATCAGGGAAGCCTGCTTAGTGGGGGAGGTGGGTTTTAATTAAAAATCCACGACACCGTGGAACTGTACATCAGAGACACCTTACATACGCACCACTCACTCTGCAGGCAGTGGTGGAGTCTTTCTTGGGGATGCAAGCGCAGGCCCCAAGTGCTGTCTAACCAAGACCAGATGGGCGGGGGAAGAGAATGGAGGCTCTGGGCAGAAGGAACAGCATATGCAAAGCTCTGTGACAGGGGAACAGAGGGACTGGCTGGAACCCAGGGATGGAAGAGGAGAAAAGCATGAGGTCAGAGAGGCAGGACCCTGACGGCTGGTCCTTTTAAGATTGTTGGCAAACCAGGGGGCGATTTTAAAGTGGCAGCATGGTATGGCAGATTGTGTTTGGACCAGACCAGGAGCATGTTCATTTCCTACCCAGGCAGACAGACAGATGGTCAAAGCCATGCTGTGTTTTAGTGAGGCCTCATTCAAAGAGGCCTGTGCCCAGGCCTGACAAGTATATGAAGGTCCTGCTTGGGCCCCACACAAGCAGTCACATTTCTAAACACGTCTAAGGACAGTGGTTGCTAGAGTTCCCCAGCCACCCACCTAGCACATTCAGAGGCCCTGTATCAGAAAGGAGGTAACATGGGGTTAAGACACAGATTCTGGCATTGTGCATTTCTGGGCTCAAATCCTATCTGCTATAGACCCAGGCAAATTTCTTAACCTCTCTGTGCTTTGGTGAAATGCAGGTATTCAAAGATCTGTCTTCTAGAGTCATTATGTAGATTCTTTTAAGATCAAGTTGCTAAAATCCTTATGCCTTATAGCCTGGTACATTTTAGATGCTAAAGAACATGTTGAGTATTATTACTATAGCTTGCATTCAGCTAGGGCTTCCCTGGTAGCTCAGACGGTAAAGAGTCTCCCTGCAGTGCGGGAGACCCATGTTTGATCCCTACATCGGGAAGATCTCCTGGAGAAGGAAATGGCAACCCACTCTAGTATTCTGGCCTGGGAAATCCCATGGATGGAGGAGCCTGGCAGGCTCCATTCCATGGGATCACAAACAGTCAGACACGACTGAGCAACTTCTCTTCTTCACATTCAGCTAAGGATGAATACAGAAGATGCACAAAGACCTGGAAACCTAGAACAATTCGGGAGCATGTGGGCTCATGGAGCAGGAGGGCACAGCGCAGGGAAGGAAGCAGGGTCCACGTACTTGCGAGCAGGAGGCAGGAGACCGCCACGGCGTAGAGCTGCTTGGAGGTGGTGATGTCATAGCGATCCAGGAAGTGATCCAGCAGGTAGACAGCCAGGTGCCGGGCAGCGGGGCAGAGCTGGCAGCGGCTGCTCAGCAGGGTCAAGATGTCAACTAAGAACCGGCGGCTCTTCAGGAGCGGGGAGTGGGCTCGGAAGGTAGGCAGCTTCAGCTCCTGGAACACGTAGGGCAGAAGAGGGGGTCAGGGCTGCCTCCCGGGAGCCTCAGGGAGCATCAATTCCCTCCATTCCCTCTTTGCTTTCCTTCAGGCCCCAGATGGCCTTCGCTCTATTCTAGAAACTCTTGGACCATGCCCCTCCCGCCCTTGCTGAGCATGTGAAGTGTCAAGAACGTGAAGACAGAGGCAAGGGAAGCAGCCTGATCATTCCCAGCAAAAGGTCGACTGCCTGAGATGCACAAGGCCATAAAACACATAAGAGGACTTAAGTTGGAGTCCCAAGTCCAAATTCAGGTTTTTCCACTCAACCAGGTTGTATGACCTTGGTCAGCCCACCTTCACCTTGGCTTCCTTTCCAACAGCTGAGGATTAAATGAAAAATGGATATAAAGCACCAAGAAGCCAGTAACCTCTCAGGGTCCTCGGCTTAATTTCCTCTATGGGTGGGATTGTGAGAAACACTGTTTTGAAAAAAATTCAGTGTAAGAAAGGTTGTTAATTCTGAGCATAAGGACTTCCCTGGTGGTCCAGTGGTTAAGACTCCATACTCCCAATGCAGGGGGGCCGGGTTCAATCCCTGGGATTGATCCCGGGGAACTAGATCCCACACACCACAACTAAGAGTTCATATGCCACAACTAAGGATCTTGTATGCCACAACTACAACATCCTGCAGGACACAATGAAGATCAGAGACCCTGAGTGCTACGGCTCAGACCTGGCCCAGCCTAATGGAAACTAGAGTACAGAGAGCTCCAAACAGCCTTCGCCCAGACTCATTAGTTGTTACTCACCTTTTCCTTCTCTATATACACACTTTTTCTAAAAGTAAGTTCCAGCCATCATATGTCCCCTTGAAGAACCTAAGCCACCCCATTTTGTTAAAGAAGACTCCATTTTAGAGTTCTGAGGAAAGAGTCTTTGGAAATCCCCTGACCTCACCCCACCACCTGCGAGCCAATTAGATCCCAGATCAGGATCTCCTGACTTTATGTTCAGGACTTATGACCTGCCAGGGAAATTCGAATTAAGCCCAGGAAATGGGAACCAATTAGAACCCGTAGCCAGTCCGGGAAATGAAAACCAATCAGAACCCAACACCTAACCCTTCCACAGAAGGTAACCAATTAGACATCTCCCAACCCGGAAACTCCCATTTTTCGAATTTTTTGCGCTAGAATACCCTATATAAGCAATGTAACCCAGAGTTCGGGGCTCCTCCCTATAGCCACTGCGTGGGTAATGGTGGGAGCCCCAGTTGGAGCTTGGTAATAAAACTCTTGCTTTTGCATTGGACATCGGCTCCCTGGTGGTCACTGGGAGATTTCGAGACTTGGGCATAACACCCTGAGGAGGTGACTTTTCCTTCATAATTTATAGACTACTGTGTCATCTGAATTTATCAGTCAAACACAAGTAAATGCAACAAGAAAACTATGTCACCCAAGATTTTGATGAATGAAAAAATTTTCTTATACCTCTACCATACATTTAACCAAGCAGATCAGACACAGTTTACTTAGGAAATGTCTTAGCAACATTTTGTCAAAAAGGGAAACAAAAAAAGAAGCAAAAATCCAGGAAAAACGTAAAGAAGAAGCTGCAGAAAAGGAACTGTGAGAGCTCACTAAGGGCAGGTCAACTGGGGGATGAGATTAAAACAAACTGGTGACCCTCCCCTGCCTAACACCCTCTCTTAACCCTCGGGCTGTGAGTAGCAACAGCTTTGGGACAAGGTGATAGCTGTTCATTCACTCATTTAAGAGATATCAATTCATTCATTTCACTCAGTAAGTATCAAGTACCTTTTGTATACCAGGCATTATTCTAGGCAGAGGGGGTATAATCAGGAATGAGACAGACACAGACATGAATGTAAGATTAAAACTGTGAAACTCTTAAAAAAAAAAAAAAAAAAGGAACAAATCTTTATGATTAGGTTAGGCAGTGGTTTCTTTGATATGACATCCAAAACAGAAGGAATAAAAAAAAAGAAAAAACTGCATAAGTTAGCCTTCAAATTTTAAAACTTTCAAAAGACACCATCAAGAAAATGTAAAGATAACCCACGGGATGGGAGAAAATATTTGGAAATCACAGATCAGTAAGAGACTCTAATTCAGAACATACAAAGAACTCTTACAAATCTTCAATAAAAAGACAAACAACCCAATTTAAAAATGGGCAAATGATTGAACAGATATTTCTTCAAAGAAGGTATAGAAATCGCCAATAAGCACATGAAAAGATGCTCAACATTATTTTAGGAAAATGCAAATCAAAACCACAATCAGATGCCACTTCACACCTACTAGAATGGCTATTATAAAAACAGAAACAGAAAATAAACACATGCTGGTGAGAATGTGAACAAATTTGAACAAATTGGAACCCTCAGACACTGCTGGTGTTAAACAGAAATGGTGCAGCCACTGTGGAAGATGATTTGGCAGCTCCTCAAAATGTAAGAGTTACCGCATGACCTAGGAATTCCAATCCTTGGTGTACACTCAGGAGAAATGGAAACAGATGACCACACAAACACTTGAACTGGAAAGTTCATAGCAGCATTATTCATAATAGCCCCCAAATGAAAACAACCCACATGTCCACCAACTGATGAATGGAAATATACGGTATACCCATCCCATAGAATATTATTATTCCACAAAAAGGAATGAAATACTGGTATGTGTTAGAACTTGGATGAACCTTGAGAACATTATGTTAAGTGAAAAAGATCCAGTCATAAAAGGCCACATATCATAGGACTCTCTTTGTATGAAATGTGCAGCACAGGAAAATCTGTTAGGGAACTGTTGACCAAAACTGTCTGCCTGGGTCAGGCATGGTAATAACCACTTGCATGAGCTGTCTCACAACAGGAGGTCAGAGATCCCCATAAGGAACACGGTGCTGCCACTGAAAACTAACCAGGAAAATCTGGGAGGGGCCAAAAGGAGAGAGGAGTCACCAACCCATAATATGTCCGGCCAACCTCCCAGAAATCCTCCCTTGGCAGAGAGAATCTGGCGCCATCAGGAAGGACCCTAGTCAGACCAAAAGTGGGCACAAGCAAGATGACTGGCCATAGACAACCTGGTAAGCTAATCCCATTACCATAAAAACTGAGACTGTGCACCACGAGGCAGAGGAACCCTCTGCCCAGGAGGAGGGAACCCCCTCCAGGGTTCCCTCATCCCACTGTTCTCTGCCTGGGCGCCCCTTCCAATAGTCTTTTGCTTTGTAAGGACATGCGTCTTCTCAGACGATTCGCTTCCGAGTGTTAGACAAGAGCCCACTCTTGGGCCCCCCTTCTGGTAACAAATCCATACAAACAGAAGTTAGATCAGCGAATGCTGGAAGCTGGGGGCAGGTGGGAAGGTTAACGGCAGGAGGAACCTGCTAATGGATACGAGGGTTCTTTTAGGAATGATTAAAATGTTCTTAGTGTCGATGGTTGCACATCTCTGTGAATACACTAAAAAGCAACTGAATGTGACTTCAAAAGGGTGAATTTTACGGTATGTGAATGATATCTCAATGAAGCTGTTATATTAAAAAAAAAAA
Organism: Ovis canadensis; assembly: GCF_042477335.2. Classification (NCBI taxonomy): domain Eukaryota; kingdom Metazoa; phylum Chordata; class Mammalia; order Artiodactyla; family Bovidae; genus Ovis; species Ovis canadensis. Next base: position 84,434,289 of record NC_091249.1, read on the forward strand.
TAACAGACACATCACCCACTCTAATGGAGTTTATGGCCCTGTTGGAAAGAGATGACCATCAAAGAGTAAGGCAACTGCAGAATTCCAAAGCAGGATCAGCACTGCAGAGGAAAGCTGTGGACGCTGAAAAAGCTGCTTGTCTTCCCTGAGGGAGGGGAGATCTGCCCTCTGAAAGCGAAGCCTGGTAGAGATTTCATGCTAGGATCTCTTCTCTGACTTATTCCCCCAGAACCTGAAGCCACAACACCACTCTCTCAGTAGCCCTAAAGCTGTGATCACGGAAGGTGCCCAACGTCTGATCAACTATTTCCTGTCCCTAACATTACACATGGAGAAACCAAGTGTGACGAAGTCCTATAGCCCCAGGGCTTAACTAACAAGAAATATTAGATCTGAGACTAGAAGGATTTTAATGTATCCTTTTCCTCAACCTTTTATTTTTTTTTTTAAATCATGGAGAAAATCTTTTCTAATAAACAATTTTTAATTGAAGTATAGTTGATTCACAATATTTTGTTAATTTCAGGTTACATTAAAGTAATTCAGTTAACATATATATTTTTTCAGATTCTTTTCCAATATAGGTTATTACAAGATATTGAATACAGTTCCCTGTGCTATACAGTAAATCTTCATCTATTTTATATGCATCTGTTAATCCCATATTCCTAATTTATCCACCCCTCCTTTCCCCTTTGGTAACAAAGTTTATTTTTTATGTGTGAGTCTGTTTCTGTTTTATAAATAAATTCATTTGCATTATTTTTAGATTCCACATATAAGTGATAACACATATTTGTCTTTCTCTCTCTGACTTACTTCATTTAGTAAGTCACATGATAATGATACTCTCTAGGTCTGTCTATCCATGATGCGGCAAATGGCATTATTTCATTCTTTTTTATGGCTAAATAACAATCTGCTGTAGATATGTACCACATCTTCTTTATCCATGCATCTGCTAATGCACATTTAGGTTGCTCCCAAGTCTTGGCTATTGTGCTGCTATGAACATCGGTGTGCTTGTATCTTTTAGAGATAGAACTTTCATCTTCTCTGAATATATGCCCAGGAATGGGGTTGCTGGATGTTATCACAGATTTTCTTTTAGTTTTTTTAGGGAATGTCCATACTGTTTTCCACAGTGGTTGCACCAATTTACATTCCATTCCCTGGTGGTTCAGTGGTAAAGAATTTACCTGCAATGCAGGAGATGTGGGTTCAATCCTTGGGTCGGGAAGATACCCCCGGAGAAGGAAATGTCAACCTACTCCAGTTTTCATGACTGGGAACTCCCATGGACAGAGGAGCCTCGTGGGCTACAGTTCATACAGCTGCAAAGACTTAGCAACCAAACAACAAAACAGAGTTGAAGGGTTCCCTTCTCTCCACATCCTCTCCAGAATTTATTATGTGTAGACTTTTATAATCATGGACAAAATCTTCACTTCTTTAAGGAAAGGATTTGACTTCTTTGGGTATTTTTCATCTTCATTGTTTGATGGATTCATGCTACCACCATGGGACTTCAAGCTCCTTGAGGGTGCAAGTCTGGGTCTGCCTCTGCCCTGGTGTGACAAGAACATGGTCAGATGCCTGGAATTAAATGGTGAAGGAGTGAAGGAAGGGAGGGAGAGAGGAAGGGAGGGACTGCAGTGGTGAGTACTGACTGCCCAGGGCCCAGAGGAAGGTGTGGCCACTTGTGTAGAGTAGCAAGTCAGTGGGAACCTCAAGGAGACCTGTCTAGTCAAATTCTGGAAGGACACCTAGGAACTAACCTGTTGAAGATGAAGGGGAAAAGGAAGTTCAGCTGGAAACACAGCACCTGCAAGGCCACACTGGTGTCCCATCTGGGGAAGCTGGAGCCCTCGGAACAGCCAGAGAGGGAAAGTATGCTTGAACGAAGTAGGTTGCAAGGGTGGACGGGGTCTCAGTCTATATGTCCTGCTAAGATGGTAAAGAACCCACCTGCCAATGCAGGAGACGTAAGAGACACAGGTTCAATCCCTGGATTGGGAAGATCCCTTGGAGGAGGGCACAGCAACCCACTCCAGTATTCTTGCCTAGAAAATCCTATGGACAGAGGAGCCTGGCAGGCTACAATCTATGGGGTCGCAAGAGTTGGACACGACTGAAGGGATTTAACATGTAAGATATCCCGCCTGCCCTGTGGGCAACGGGAGCCAGTAAAGGGTTTGGAGCAGGGCAATGACAGTAAGGGGTTTAGAGCAGAATGGCCTTGCAGGGAAGAACTCTCAGTCGGTCTTGCCCTGGCTTATAGCCAGACAACTGGTAGCAGCAGCCAATTTGCGGCTGCAGCCCTCTCATCACCAGGATCCCCTCCCCACCCTCCAGCAGCCCCCACAAGCTTGCAGCCTACTTGGGTATTTCCTTTAAGCAGAGGGTTCTAAGGCTCTTGACAAGAAGCAACAACAATCTCAGATATTTAGTGTTCCATAGGCAACAGCTGCCGGAAATTAGCGAAGTGACCTTTGGCCCGGGTTGCACTGCCCTCATCCAGGCGGTTCAAAGGCTCCAAACACAAGAAGTCAGATATGCAACGTCCTGACTGCTCTCTGATTGTAGCTCAGCCCGACAGAGCTACACTCCCATCCTCTGCATTTTCCCTTGTGTAGGAAAAGCTCAAAGCCAGATGCTGTATGTCTTTCCTCTGCACACCCTCCTGCAGAAAGAGCCCATTGGCTTGAGCAGATTCTCTGAGGAAGCCATCGGTACATAAAACAGCTATGGACCTTTGGAACAGGCAATAATAGCTCAAGAAGGAGTCAGCAGGTAGGGCTTCATGGAAAAGGCTGTTCTCAAGGGTGTGCAGGCTTTTAGGAAGGAGAACAGCTGTCTGTGATGCTCCCCAGCTCGACTTCTGCTCATCCCTCAGACAGGTCTAATCGTCACTTACAAAGAGACGCTTTCTCTGATCCCTCACCATTCTAAATCAGGTGTCCCTTGTTAGCACGCTGTTCTTCAAGACCAGATATTTACTTATTCACGTGTCTCTTCCTGCTAAACTCTAGCTGCAAAGAGCAGGAGCCACATCCCCCCCTGCCAATACCAACTGCCCAGAGCCTAGCACAGGGGCAGGTGCTCAAAAAAATCTCTGCATAAGTTAAAAAAAGGAATGAGCATCCATCAAGAAGGCAAGGAGGAAACGTACATGCATGTTGCTAAGTGAAAGAAGGCAATCTGAAAAGCCTACATACTGTGATTCCAACTATATGACAGTCTGGACCAGGAAAAACTATGGAGAAAGTAAATAAAGATCAGTGGATGCCAGAGGCTGGGTGGGGGAGAGATGAACAGGGGGAGCACGGAGGAATTTCAGGGCAGTTAAACTACTGGGTATGGTACTACAATGGAGGATACATGTCATTCCACATTTGTCCAAACTCACAGAACGTACACCACCAAGAGTGAACCCCAGTGTAAACTGTGGTCTCGAAGTAATGTGTTTATGTAGGTCCACTACAGGAGCGCTTCCTGAGCCGCCCCTCACTGGCTGCTCCTTTCGTTTCTGGAATTCAGGTGAGGATTTGTAGGTTCACTGACTTGTTAACAAATGGACCCTTCTGGTGGGGGTTGTTGCTAGTGGAGGAGGCTGTGGATATGGAGGGGAGGCAGGGTACACGGGAAATCTCTGTACCTCCTGTTCAATATGCTCTGAACCTAAAACTGCCTGAAAACACAAAGTCAGTTAAAAAATAAGAATGAACACAAGGACATCCCTCCCTGTTCCAAATACCCTCCTCCACATTTAGGGGAACAGCCTGGCACGGAGTGCAACATTAGGCAGTTCTGGGGTGGAATCTCACCTCTACTGTTTACTAACCCTGGACATGTGAATTCTGAACCCTGGTGTCCTCACCTGAAAAGGAGGTCACACTGTCATAATGCAAAGCGTGTGGCACTTAACAGCACTTAGGCCTGCCTTTCCCTCAAACTGGGCAATCAACCTTCAGATAAGTTGAGCTTATTTGCCTCGGTCGGGCTCTCAAAGGATCCTGATTTGTACTGCTGAAGAAGGCATTCCACCTGAGGGTTTATAGCTGGGCTGGGGTCGGGAGAGGGGGGTGGCGGTGCAGAGAAAGCTGCCTGCCTCCACATGCTCTGCAGAGACTGAGAGCCAAAGGAAATTAGCACTCTGAGCCTTCACTTCTGCTCAGCACCTCAGAGCAGGGCGATTCTTTGGGAAATGAACAACAAACCAGGACGCCAGCATGCCTACCCTGTTTAGTTGAGAGTCTGGCCAATTATTCCCCTAACCCAATTGTGAGTGGGGGGTGGAGGGGCGCCAGGGAGGGTTGGGGTGGGGGGTGGGGAAGGCATCCATTACAAGGGCTTTGCTCTAAGGATCGCATTCCTCCCAGAGCACTCTTGACCTAAGGCAGCTCGAAGCAGCTGGGTGCACGAAGCCAGCCCCTCTGCTGAGCCGCCTGAATTCCAGGAACAAAAGAGCAGCCAGCGAGGGGCGGCTCAGAAAGCGCTCCTGGATTAGGCAGGCACTTGGCAGGCAGGCAGGCAGCTGCTGGCAAGGGCGAAAACGGGGCAGGAACTGGCCAGGCAGGGTGACCCTGCTCATGACGGGGCCAGGGGCAGCATCAGTGTGGCCAGCACAAAAGCCACACTGAGAAGGGGCGGGGCAGAGGCTTCCTGAAACTCTCCCTTCCTAGACCTTTATCACCTGAGCCAGACGGGAGAGCTTTTTATTTGCCCTCCCAGAAGGTTGATTGCCCAGTTTGAGCAGGTGGGGGCACAAAGACAGATGGTTGTGATGGGGTTGGGGAGGGTGGGCAGGTGGGACTCCACCTTTAAAAAAAACACAAAAAAACTGCTTTTGCTATGTCAGTTGTTATTGTTTAGTCGCTAAGTCGTGTCCGATTCTTTTGCGACCCCATGGACTGTAGCCCACGAGGCTCCTCTGTCCATGGAATTTCGCAGGCAAGAATAGTGGAATGGTTGCCATGCTCTCCTCCAGGGGATCTTCCCGAGCCAGGGACTGATCTGGATCTGGTACAGCTAAGGGCAAATGAACATCTGGTGAATGAGGGGGTGAATGTATTCATGGATGAATGGAGTGTTCTGTGATGAACACAGGTACAACCCAATCAACACCAACTGGGGGAACTTCCCTCCACCTGGAGCCTTCTCTGCCCTCCTCTCCCAGATCTCCCTTACCTTGTCCTGTACCCTTCCCTGGGGGTAACCAAGATGGTTGGGGGACAGTCCCAGGGTGAGAAGCTCCAGAAGTGCCATCCTGGAGGAGAGGAAGGTGATGGGTGTCAAGACAGGCTGGAGTCCTTTAGAAACACTCTCCTCCTGCCCAGAGGCTCTTCCAGAGGCTTACAAAGCAGAAAGAGGACTGCCTGAGAGGGGCAGGGCTCCACGAAAGACCAGGGACAAGTGAATCATGACCTACATGAAGCCCCAAACCAAGTTACACACAGAGAAGGCAAGGCCGCCTGGAGTGCAGGCGTCCAGACCTCTCCCTCACCCCCAGCACAGAGGCACTGACCTTGGCAGAGGTGCAAACCCTGCCTACCTGCACTGTGCTCAGATGTGACTGGGAACAGGAGCAAGGCCAGCTCCAAGGGCAGGCTGATAGACCTGGAGCCCACAGCCAGGAGAGCTGGGTGGGGACCCCAGCCTGTCACTGCTGCAGGACAGATGGGCAGGAAATTCAGAGTGTGCTCCTCATACACAGGCTCTGCTCACATTTTGAGGCTAACCTCAGAGGGCTCTGAAGGTCACATGCACTGTGAAAGTTCAGCCAGTCACCCTGGTTTCTCACGATGGGAGGAAAGGAAGTCTTCATTTGACCCCATGGTGTCTTGCGCTGTGTTACTTTCTAATTGCCTCTTAACCCACTCTTCCTGCCGATCTCAACTTAAAGGTCACTTCTGAAGAGAGTGTCCCCAGGGAATGCCCCTGTCAGAACTCAGGGGCATCCAGGACTTTCTATCCATCTCTCCATCCATCAATCCACTGTCCTTCTTCATCCCTGACAGCAGACATAATGAGGACAGGGGCTGGGTTTGTCTTGTTCAGCTCCAGGACACCAATGCCTGACACAAAAGAGATACTCAATTCTTCTAATCTCCATATTTTGGGAACGGTAAATACTTGAAATGAAAAGGCAGGAAAAAACGAGTTGCTCCTGATTTATGTTGAATAAAACTATTCATCTAGCTGGGCAATTCAAACTACTCAAAGCCTGGCAGTGTAGGGGTGGGGGTTGGGGATGATGCTGAATTCCAGGGGAAAGGGAATGTTGTCCTTGCCTCTCAGTGGCATGTCCCTCAGTCTACCCAACAGCAAAGAGGGTAGGGTAACCAAGGAGGAAGGAGGTCAGTGTTTACAGAGGACTGGAAGCTTTAAGAACCTAAATCATACCCTCCATACTTGGTCATTCCAAAGATACTGCTTGCTGACATGTGTCCCATGACAACCCAGCCCCTGAAGAGGATTCTGTGGGCCACTAGTTTGGGGAACACTGCATACCACATTCTGTGTACACGCTCAGGCACTCAGTTGTGTCCAACTCTTTGTGATACCATGCACTGTCGTGTACCACCCCCCCCCCACCCCCGCAGGCTCCTCTGTCTATGGGATTCTTCAGGCAAGAATACTGGAGTGGGTTGCCATTTCCTACACCAGGGGATCTTCCTGACCCAGGGATCAAAGTGGTGTCTTCCTGAAAGTCTCCTGCACTACAGACAGAGTCTTACCTCTGAGCCACCAGGGAAGCCCAGGACTACATTGTTCCTTCCTAAAAAGCATCATATATTAGCCCATTAGAGGCCCAGAAATATGTGTTCAGAAAAAACTCACAGTTTTGTGAAATTCTGAGTTAAATTTACCCATTGACCACTATCACCCCCACCCAGCCTTTTCGGTGATTTATGGTGCTGGCAGCTGAGACCCCAGCACATCTGCAATGCAAGACTCTGGTGAAAATCCCTGGCACACTGCCTAGTAATCTGATAACTCTAAATTTAGAGACTAACTGAAAAGTTTGCCGAGATGGAAAACCACAGCTTCCACCTGCAGAATGGCCCCTGCTAAGAACTTCCACATGGCAGTGGTATTAAGGAGCCTAGGAACGGGCACAAGAGGTCAAAGACGCCGGCCACAGAAGCCCCAGGCAGCCAGGTGCTGGGTGCCCTGCCTTGAGGGGTCCAGGGACTGGGCCCCAGATTAACCCGCGCCCACCCTGGCCCATCTCACGCCTGTGCTGTGAACGCGTGCTCAGTCACCTCAGTTGTGTCCGACTCTTTGCAACCCTATGAACTGTAGATCACTGTCTATGGGGGGGATTCTCCAGGCAAGAATACTGGAGTGGGTTGCCATGCCCTCCTCCAGGGGGTCTTCCCAACCCAGGGATCAAACCTGTGTCTCCCACAACTCCTGCATTGCAGGCACATTCGTTACTGCTGAGCCACCAGGGAAGCCCATCTCACACAAATATATTTATATATATAACTGGCAGCATCCTGTCCTCCATAAACACAGACCTGGGTTCCTCCTTGATTCTCTGTTGTTACTGGATAGACTGAGGTACATACTACCCCAAGGCAAGGACAGAGCTTTCTCTCTCTCCTGGATTACATCTCCCCTCTGGTCTCCATGAGAATCTGGACTTGCTCCTTATGATGAATAGTTTTATATAACCTCGCATTTCATATATATATATATCATATATATATATATCATATATCACATAATTTGAAAGCTTATATGTCATTAGCCAGACACTAAATCTCATGCATTTTGTCCTCTTATCCTCCAACAGGCCCACGAGATGGGGATCATTGGTGTCCTCGTGTTCCAGCCCAGGATGGCTCAGAGAAGCTAAGTAACCTGCTGAAGGACATCGAGGTAATGAAGGACATATCTGAGTCTGGGCTTTCTGACTCTGTGTGCTTAACACTATGTTTTGGGGCCTCCATGGGATAATTTAGGCTTGTGTTTTCCTTCCAAAATAATGTTATACGAAATCGTTCATAAAATAAAGGCAATGGCACCCCACTCCAGTACTCTTGCCTGGAAAATCTCATGGACGGAGGAGCCTGGTGGGCTGCAGTCCATGGGGTTGCTAAGAGTTGGACACTACTGAAGCAACTTAGCAGCAGCAGCACCACTATACAAATTTTAGAAAATATGATAAGTACTAAGAACATTAAATTACCAGTGATCCCGCACTGGGAGATAACTGTGAGTCCATACAAGTCTCGTTACATGCCCTTCTGACATTGCTTCTCTACACAGAGATGCCCCCCAACAACTTAACCCAATTCAGGCTCTCTCAACACTCCCTGTCTTGAGGTGGGCCCAGGCAGGGGAACTGCCACTAACACTAGCAGAACCCAGGAGACTGAGGCTCAGAAGTGCAATGGCCCAGGCCACACTGCAGGTCAGTGGCAAATCCTGGCGTGGACATCAGAGGAGCTGGCTGGGCCTGGGGTGGGACACAGCTTTGAGTGTGACAACTGCTGCATAAACAGGCCAAGGTGCAGAGCAGGGCCGAGCTGCCCTCCCACACCAGCCACTGAAAGAAACCCACTCGGGGTCTCCTCCCATGTGCCTCCCACCAAGCTCTTACTCCCTGCTGCCAACTGCTGCCTCTCTAGGGAGGCTGGGCCTCCAGGCACCGGGCCAGCTGCTTGGGAAACAGCTCCAGGGCTTGAGTCCGCCTGAGAACAAAGAGCAGCAAGACGGTGAAGAAACACCATGGGTAACCAAGGTGACCAACAGGAAGTAGAGACTTGCAAATGGAAAGGGAGAAAGAAAGGGGAGGGGTGGGCTGATTCTTCAGAGGCCTCAGGAGGACAGGCCACAGACCTGGGAGGCCCTGCAAAGCCGGAGGATCACCCACCCCTTCCCTCCCCTCGCAAGCCGATTGCTTCATAGAGCCCGAGGAGGCATTTTCCGTAAAGAATCAACTTCTCTGCGGGAACATTATTTCAACATCCTCGAGAGGGTGGCCTGCAGTACATGAAGCCAACAAGGCTGGTCACATCCTCTCCTGCTGATGTCTGGCCTGCAGCTTCCTTCCAGCAAAGAGAGGTCACCCTGAGCCACCCCACCTCTTGTGGGGACCCCCTGAACTCTGCAAATCATAGGAGGGCTAGCTCCAAACACACTTCCTCATTCCCAGGAGACAGAGCTACTGCCCTTCAGGGCACAAAGGCAAGTCTGAGCACCCACCACCCCGGCTTCCAATCACAGGTGACACCCTTACACCGCCTCCCCGCCCCCCCATAAAATGCCAGCACCCCCCTGAGTTCTTAACAGCTTCCTGATACGACCCTGTCCCACACCTTCTGTACTGGAGGTGCCCCTCATTCTTCCACACCCTCTGCCACCTAGGGACATGGGTCATGGTGTGCCCCCTTCCACGCTGGTTCCTTGCAATAGGCCCAACCCTCACAACTCTTGTCCTTCTCCCCTGGGTCACCACTCCTAAGCTGCGGCTTTCACTCCACACTTTCAGCTACCTGCCCTCATTTCCAGATTCCTCTTGATGCATTCTCCTGGGCATCCTGACCCTACTGTGCAGCCAGAAATGGGTCGGTAGTGGTAGTGGTAACCACCACCACTAAGCCCCAGCTGCTCCAGCTGGGATTCCAGTCCCCTGCTGACCTGGGCTCCTGCACCTGTGGCCAGTTGATCACAGGCACTGGAATCTGGGGATCTACTGAAACATGGAGGCTGCCCCCTGGTACTGAGTTGGATGGCATCTCCGCCAGACTCACATCCGCCAGAACCCTAGAACGTGACCTTATTTGGAAATAGTGTCTTTACAGAGGCAATCAAGATAAAATGAGGTCATAGTGGATTAGAGTGGGCCCTAATCCAATGACTGGTGTCCTTATAGGAAGAGAAAACAGAGACACGCAGACACACAAAGGGAAGACTAGAGACACACAGACACACAGAGGGAAGACCAAGCAAAGACAAACACAGGAAGAGGGCCGGGTGAGGATGGAGGCAGAGACCAGACTGATAAAGCTACACGCCAAGGAATGTCAAGCATGGCCAGCAACCACCATATGTTGGAGATCCTCCCTTCAAGCCTCTGGAGGGAGCACCATGCTGTAAACACCCTGATTTCAAGACTTCTGGCCTCCAGAACTACAAGGGAATACACTTCTGCTATTGTAAGCCACCCAGTTTGAGGCAGCCCTAGGAATCTACTATACTCCCCATTTCCTGTCTTGCTGACTCAGTCCTCCTGGGATGGAGCTGGGCATCTCTCTGCACTTTACAGGCACTTCATGTGAGCCTGATGCTCAGCTGTAAGCTCCATGAAGGTGGAGAATTTTATTTGCTCACCACTTATATCCCCAGTGGCTAGCAGTGCTGGCATGTGATCAGCTGCTAAAAGACATGTGCTGAATGAAAGAATGAAGGTGGACCAGCATGCAACAACTAACTCCACTTGGTCAGGGCATTTCAGTTCTTTTCAGTCACTCAGCTGTGTCCGACTCTTTGCGACCTCTTGGACTGCAGCACACCAGGCTTCCCTGTCCATCACCAACTCCTGGAGTTCACTCAAACTCACGTTCATCGAGTCGGTGATGCCATTCAACCATCTCATCCTCTGTTGCCCGCTTCTCCTCCTGCCTTCAATCTTTCCCAGCATCAGGGTCTTTTCAAATGAGACAGTTCTTCACATCAGGTGGCCAAAGTACTGGAGTTTCAGATTCACCATCAGTCCTTCCAATGAATATTCAGGGTTAATTTCCTTTAGGATTGACTGGTTTGATCTCTTCACAGTCCAAGAGACTCTCAAGAGTGTTCTCCAACACCACAGTTCAAAAGCATCAATTCTTTGGTGATCAACTTTCTTTATAGTCCAACTCTCACATCCATACATGACAACTGGAAAAACCATAGCTTTGACTAGATGGACCTTTGTTGGCAAAGTAATGTCTCTGCTTTTTAATATGCTGTCTAGGTTGGTCATAGCTTTTATTCCAAGGAGCAAGCGTCTTTTAATTTCATGGCTGCAGTCACCACCTGCAGTGATTTTGGAGCCCCCAAAAGTAAAGTCTGTCACTGTTTCCATTGTTTCCCCATCTATTTGCCATGAAGTGATGGGACTGGATGCCATGATCTTAGTTTTCTGAATGCTGATTTATAAGCCAGCTTTTTCACTCTCCTCTTTCACTTTCATCAAAAGGCTCTTTACTTCTTCACTTTCTGCCCTAAGAGTGGTGTCATCTGCATGTCTGAGATTACTGATATTTCTCCCAGCGATCTTGATTCCAGCTTGTGCTTCATCCAGCCCAGAATTTCGCATGCTGTACACTGCGTATAAGTTAAATCAGCAGAGTGACAATATACAGCCTTGAAGTACTCCTTTCCCAAATTAAGCAACATTAACAATTAAATGAGATAATGTGCATCAAACATTCAACAATGTCTGGCATGTGGTACCCGATAAACACCTACTCCCTTAATTTAGAGGGCAGTGGGAGTCTTGAAAAATTACACAGAAACTAGCAATTGCTGGAAGGAGCATTCCAACAACAATCTTCACCATGAAAAAGGCCAATTCCTCAGCAATGGAAAATCACTTTGTTCCAACAAGTAAGAAACATTAAGTCTTTCACTCTGTTTGTTAACTGGTTCCTATGATCCTATTGCCTAATACTCTCAAGTCTTCCCACTTCCTGCCCTGGTTCAGAGGCCATCTCTTTAGAACACTGCCAACACCTAGGTCTTCAAGGCCAAGGATATTTTCCAGTGATCCAGCCCCCATTCCTCAGAGTTTTCTATGTCTCAGGATAAGTGTAAATGTCTACTGAGACCCATATCCCAGAGCCGATACTCCTGGTTCACCTGCCCGCCCCCTACTCATCAGACTGCCCCAGGCAGACCACCAATGCATGATTACCATATGCTGCAGCCCTGGGCCCTAGTAGATGACATTCCTCTATGTCTCACCTTTTGGAAGCTTTTCATATTTCCCTAGGCAATGGGATGTCATCATGGGTATAGTGGTTAAGAGTGTGCACTTTGGAGCCAGTCTGCCTGGGTTCAAATTTTGGCTCTTTCATCTACCTGATGCATGACCTTGGATAAGTTATTTAACTCTGTAAACTTTAGCATCTGTCTCATCTGTAAAGTGGGGGTAAAATGAAGATAATTTAGTACCTACTAGAGGACTTAGGGGATTCCCAGATGGCACTAGCAATAAAGAATCTGCCTGCCAATGCAGGAGACTTAAGAGACGCAGGTTCAATCCCTGGATCGGGAAGATCTCCTGGAGGGGGGCATGGCAACCCACTCCAGTATTCTTGCCTAGAGAATGGACACTGTCCACCAGGTTCCTCTGTCCATGGGATCACAAAGAGTTAGACATGACTGAAGTGACTTAGCAGCAAGAGCAGAGGATTTAGATAATGGGAGGTAACATAAGTCAGGCACACAACAAGCACCCATTAATGGGGAAGAGTTTAGCTAACTTTGACAAATACAATGGCCAGAGTGGTCTGAGATGATTATCCTCAGTTGTACTAAGAATAACCCCCCAGGAGTGAGGCCAGGGGCTGTGATATCTTCTGTACAGCTTCTCGGTGTCTGCAGGTGACACACGAGGTTTTGTGACCCCATGGACTGAAACACACCAGGCTTTCCTGTCCATCACCATCTCCCAGAGCTTCCTCAAATTCATGCCCACTGAATCAGTGATGCCATCCAACAATCTCATCCTCTGTTGTCCCCTTCTCCTCCTGCCTTCAATCTTTCCCAGCATCAGGGTCTTTTCAAATGAATCAGTTCTTCACATCACGTGGCCAAAGTACTAGAGTTTCAGCTTCAGCATCAGTCCTTCCAATAAACACTGAGGGTTGATTTCCTTTAGGATGGACTGGTTTGATTTCCTTGCAGTCCAAGGAACTCTCAAGAGTCTTCTCCAACACCACAGTTCAAAAGCATCAATTCCTCGGTGCTCAGCCTTCTTTATGGTCCAGCTCTCACATCCATACATGACTACTGGAAAAACCACTGCACTGCCTGATGAAGAAGTGGTTGGCCAACAAGGCATGGGACAGTCCAAGGAAATGAGCCAAAATTTGCCTTCCCAGACTCAGAGCCAGGCCACCCTTCCTCCTGATCTGACTGCTGTATCCCTTTCACCCAAAACAGGCTTCCAGAGAGGATTCCTAGCTGGGAAGGTGCTGCTAGTGGTTTGACCAAAATTCCCCCAGAATTTATGGCCCATATTAAAAGAAACCATTGTAAGGACTTCTATGGGTGTTTAATAGCTAAGACTCCAAGCTCCCAATGCTGAGAGCCAAGGTTTGACCCTGATCGGGGAACCAGATCCCACATGCCACAACTAAAGATCCTGCAGGGTGAAACTATGACCCAGCGCAGCCAAATAAATTTTTTTTTTAAAAAGTAACCATGCAAAAGAAACCCTGAAATGTTAAGGGGATAACAGGGCATTGCATCTGCATCTTGGTCTGCATCTTGATCCAGGAGAGGAAAAAAATGCCTAAAGAAAGAAAAAGGTGATGATAAGGCAAATGTGTTAAAGTGTTTACAACCATGTACTGTGCTGGCAACTCTGCTAAGTTTGAAATTATTTCAAAACAGAAAGTTAACACAAGAGACCCATGAGAGATTTCCACTCAGAGCCAACAGCTCTGTACCACTAGCCTCCGTCTTCTCACCTCCCTGTGTGGGTGCCCGGGTGTTGCCCCGCCGCCAGGGGAAGTTCCTGTTACACATCACTGCCTTCAAGGCTGCATGCAACTCTGCTTGTTGAAAGTCAGATTCCGGACAGCAGATCTCGAGGTTTTAAGGTCCCAGCTCTTCCACTTAATGGCCAAGTGCTGAAGTCCTTGGAGGCTGTTACTCTCCCAGCAGACGGAGTTACTGGCAGCCATGCTACCTACCCCACTAGGCAGTGAGGTCCAGGAAGGTGAGGTGTGGACTATAAGGCACAGACCCCAGACCAGGCGTCCGTGATGAGCACATAGCAATGGGGGGCGGGGAGCTGCTCATATGCAGCAGCTGCTCTGCTCAGAACTGGGGAGTTACAGTCCCAGCCTGCCATCCAGGGAGATCCAAACGGAGTAATTCCATTAATAAGTATACAATTACAAATTGTGCTGAGTGCTGAAGGAATAATCAAGGGTTGTCTAAGAACACAGCAGCAGCCCACACTGACCTTGTATGGCAGCTAGGGAAGGTTCTTCTGAGGAAGTGATGTTTGATTGACAGCTAGAGAACAAGAAGGTTACAGCATGTCCTAGTCCCACAGAATAGGGAAGTATACAAGCCAAACTTAACAGTGAAATTAAGGACACCAGGAGGAAGTAATAGGTCAAATCAAGAATATGGGGTGTCCTTCAGGACATATGACCTGCTTTAGCCAAAATTCAATGGCATGAAAAATAATTTTTTAAGGCAATGGGAGGCAAGGAGACCATTATAGAATGAAAGGCTTAAGAATAATTTTTAAAAACCTACCGAATAGTAGAAGTTATCTGCAATGATATGACTGATACAATTCAACAGATCAAATACAAATCAAAAAAACAAACAACTGGATTTTAAAACGGGTAGAACTAAACAAATATTTTTCTAAAAGGGAATGCAGATGGCCAACAGGCATATGAAAAGATGCTCAACATCAATAATCATCAGGGAAATGCAAATGAAAACCACGAGATATCACCTGACATCTATAGAATGGCCATCATCAAAAAGAACACAAGTAATGGACTTCCTTGGGGGTACAGTGGATAAGAATCCACCTGCCAATGCAGGAGACAAGGGTTTGATCCCTGGTTTGGGAAGATTCCACGTGCCACAGAGCAACTAAGCCAGCGTTCCAAACTACTGAGCCCCTCCTCTAAAGCCCTGAGAACCACAGCTAACAAAACCACGTGCTGCAACTACTGAAGCCTGTGAGCCCTAGTACCTGATTGCCTAAAGCTGGTGCTTCAAAACAATAGAAGCCACTGCGACGAAAAATAGCCCCCCCGATTGCCGCAACTAGAGAAAGCCCATTCGCAAGAACAAAGACCCAGCACAACCAAAAGGGGGAAAAAAAAAGAATACAAATAACAAATGTTGGCAAGAGAACCCTCCTACACTACTTGTGGGAATGCAAACTGGTACAGACACTGTGGAAAACAGTATAGAGATTTTCCAAAATATTAAAATGGAACTACCATATGACCAAGCAATTCCACTCCTGGGCAGATAGCCGAAAAAACCAGAGACACAGATTCGAAAAGATACACATACTCCAGTGTTCAAAGCCACATTATTTACAACTACCAAAGTATGGAAGCAACCTAACTGTCCTTCAAAAGCTAAATGGATAAAGAAGATGTGGTGTGTACATATATACAACGGAATACTACTCAGCCCTAAAAAGGAAATTTTGCCATTTGCAGCAACATTGACAGATGCTAAGTGAAATTAAGTCAGAGAAAGGCAAATATTGTATGATATCACTTATCTGTGGAATCTAAAAAATGTAACTAGTGAATGTAACCAAAAAGAAGCAGACTCACAGATATAAACAACAAACTACTGGTTACCAACGGAGAGAGGAAAAGAGGAGGGACAATATAGGAGAAGGCGTATTTTTTTAAAGTGTTATTTCAGGATTATATTAAATCAGGTATGTGAAACTTCTGAAACTTTTATAGCACTACAGAATTTAAAGAACCTGTCATCCAATTAAGAAAAATGTAATGCATGGACCTTATCTAGATCATAATTGGAACAAAACAACTATAAAAGCCATTTATGAGACAGCTGGGAGAACTGAACATGAACTGAGACATGCTGCTGCTGCTACTGAGTCACTTCAGTCGTGTCCGACTCTGTGCGACCTCACAGACGGCAGCCCACCAGGCTCCCCCGTCCCTGGGATTCTCCAGGCAAGAACACTGGAGTGGGTTGCCATTTCCTTCTCCAATGCATGAAAGTAAAAAGTGAAAGTGAAGTCGCTCAGTTGTGTCCAACTCTTAGCGACTCCATGGACTGCAGCCTACCAGGCTCCTCTGTCCCTGGGATCCTCCAGGCAAGAATGCTGGAGTGGGTTGCCATTTCCTTCTCCAATGCATGGAACTGAGCCATAGAAGACTATTAATAAATGATAGTGAGTTTTGTAAGACTGGCATAGTTATTAAGTTTTTTTAAAATGGCCTTTATCTCTCAGTAGATATTTATGGGTGAAATGACATGCTGTCTGGAGAAGCAGCAGCAGGTACTGAAGCTAGGTGGAGAGTACACGGGGATTCACTCCACTATTCTCTCTACTTTTGTGTATCTTTTAAAATTTCTATAATAAAAAATTAAGGACAAGTTCACTCCAGAGTCAGACCTATTAAGTCATTCGATCACTTTTACAATGATCAGAAAAATCAATTGTTATTAAGTATAAAGTTATGTACCTCGTCACATCTAATAAGTCCACCTATTTTAGTGCAAGGATGAACCAGAGTGAAAGCAATTCCTCTCTGATGGCACTGAGGCTTTCTACAACTTTTCCTTACAATAATTCAATCAATCCAATTCCTGATGCTTCTTGCTGTTCTTACGATCCTCCCTACCCTTCCCTGTCATCCCACCCCAGCCACTCAAGTCACCAGATGATCACTTGTCGACTCAGTAAGTAGCTGGTGCTACCAGCAGGGATGTCCCTACCAAGAGAACGTCCAGGCTCTGGTACCATCTGCTCCAGTGACCTACAAAGGGGCCAGTGCCTCAGGACAATTCAAATTCAGCCTCAGGATTCAGTTTCCAAGTAACTGCCATGTGAGGATGGAGGGAAGTACACACTGCGGTGGCGGGGCTCAGGGAGTGTTGGAGAGTTCTGTGGCCTGAGTTCCAGGTGAGCAGGCCTCCCCCAGCATGACGTGAGTCTCAGGATGGTTCTCTGCTGCAGATGGGCCTCCCCGGATCCTGGAAAGTGTTTAGAGTTCTCTACCCCTTCCTTTGTAGCTTGTAGTACTTTTCCTATTCAGAGTTCCTGATTCTTTTTAAACACAGACAAGAGACACCATTTTGACCTATTAAAACAGAACAGACTTTTTCTTTTTTTACCATTTATTTTATTTGTCTTAGTTGCAGCATGTGGGCTCTTCGCTGAAGTTTGGCTCGCAGGCTCAGTAGTTCTGGTGTGTGGGTTTGTTACTCCAGGTATGTAGGATCTTAATTCCCCAACCAGGGATTGAACCCACATCCCCTGCATTGCAAGGCAGATTCTTAACTACTGGACCACCAGGGAAGTCACTGGACTTCTAGAAAAGGCTAATACCAGGGTTGGCAAAGTTACTGGGAAGCAGACACCCTCCCACACCACTGGTTCGAGTGAAAGCTGGTGCAACTTTTGAGAATTTATTAACTGATGAAATACAAAGTTCTTAAAATCATACCCTGTGACAAGCAATTCCATTCTAGGCATTTATTCTCATGAGCACACTCATAGACAGCAGAATGGGATCAGCACTGCAGTGTTGTATAAAATCAAATGGAACAAGAGAAATGACCCAAAAGGCCATCAAGAGGGGGATGGACAAATTATCTAATATACATGCAGTGGAATATTACTCAGCAATAAAAAAGAAACAAACTCCTAATAGACACAACACAGGTGAATCTCAAAAGTGTTAAAAAACTAAGTTTAAAAAGACAGACAGAAAAGAGCATACACATGTAACTCCATTTCCACTCTGGAAAAGATAAACTAATCCACACAGACAAAAAACAGCTCAGTGACTGCCTGGTGCTGGGAGCAAGATGGGGTGAGTGACTGAGAAAAGGAACCTGGGAACTTTCTAGGTTGATGGCAATGTTTCATCTCTTGACAATGGTGGTTGCTACATGTATACACATTTGTCAAAACTTGCTGTATACTCAAAAGTGCATAACCACTTAAAGATCTGTGTGTTGTATCATATATAAATTAACTTCAGCTTAAAAAAATGAATAAGCAGCTCCATTTACGTATTCAACAAAGAAACGAGTTAATCCAATCATGGTATATCCATACCATAAAACACTATGCATGATACCTGTTCACCAATAGTTAACTTATAAAGTTATTTAGTATATACAGCTAACAAAAAAACTGTTATGAAACTATAACATACTGTAATACACTATGACAACATTCATATAAAATAAATGTATACATTTGGATAAAAAATGGCCAAAAAGAAACATTTCATTCAACACAAATATATTGAGTATCTACACTATACCTTTATTCTTACAGTGAGCAGAAAAGACCAAAAAAATTCCCTTCTGGTCATGGAGCTTCTGTTGGTGGTGGTTTCATAAAGATATTTAAATTATTAAAATGTAAACATCTAAAAAATCAAATGGTACAGGGAAGTGTATAAATTCTACTACCACTTGGGTCAGAACACACACACATGGCTTGTTCACACACAGGGTAACTCTGGAAAGATTCAGGAGAAACTGGAGTCAGTGATACCTTTCAGGGAAGGAACTAGAGCCTCTTCACCATCCAACCTTTCATATGTGTTTTTTCCTTTCTTTCATGTTCTTATATTGTCTATTCTAAATAAACACAAGGAATTGTTTCAAATTTCTTGCAAAAGTCCAATAATCAGGATTGGGTGAAGAAGAATGATATGGAAATGTGTGTGCATGATATATTATGAAATCAACAGTGTTTTAAGAAAAGGTATTTTCCATCTTCACTAAGTAAAAGCTCTATAAAAATGCGATGACACACACACACAAGGACAGAAGGACCGACACTAAAATGTCAACAGATTTCTCCGAGGAGTGGGATTGTGGGGGGAGTATTACTTTCTTCTGTTTGCTTGTATTTATTTTCGTAGTTTCCTAGAGAAACAAAAAACGTACTTTGTGTGTTCAATAATTTTTTTTTTTTAAATGAAGGGAAATCCCTGGCCACCCAGTGGTGAGGACCCAGTGCTTCCACTGCAGGAGCATGGGTTCAATCCCTGGTCAGGGAACTAAGATCCTGCAAGTTTCGTAGCATGGCCAAAAGAAAAGAAAGAAAGAAAAGAAAGAAATAGCAGACCAACAATGTCACCTCTTTCTGGCACGTTCTCTCAGAGAGAATTGCTGGCTGCACTCCCTTTACCCAAGGGGCTGTGTGGTTTAGGAAGACAAAGAACAAGTCAAGGGCAAGGGCACAGAGCCAACCCAAAGTCTTAACTGTCCTCCCTTCACTTAGGGAGCACAGACCTCCCCAGCCAACTAGGATGCCTGCCAAGACCCTTCCCCACTCCACAACCCAGAGGCCCGGGAGACGGAAGGAGGATACCCATACCCATTTTCTCCCAGGATACCTGGGAGGCAGGGAGCAGGAATCACTCTCCTGGTTTACAGATGAAACGGAGCCTTCGAGATAATCTGCTTCTTCCACAGATTATGGATAACGTGCAAAGATCTAGTCTCAGCTGAGTGTTGAGGGCACACTGGGGGCTTCCACAGTCTAAGGCTGCCAGGACTAGGGAGAAAATGCCAAGTTCTGGTTCAGTTTTGTTCCCAGCTTCCTAGAGAATACAGGTAAGGCAGAGGAGTCAGTGAGTCTGCAAGCCAGATGCCACTTTGAAGGCCATCTCCTCCTGCCTCTGAACGCCACTTCTAAATCCACCTTCCATCCTCTGTTTGCACACACCTCCAGGGCAGCCTGCAGCAGCTCTGGAGGATGCACGCCAGAGACTTCCACTTCCGCTAAAAGCTTCACCCTTACCTCTGGGCTGGCTGTCCTCCCACTTGAAGACCACTGCCACAAGGCGCCCCTGTCAGTCCCCAAGGGCTTGTCCCAGCCAGCATTTGGGGTTGAAAGGCCTGGGTGACACATTCCTGGAACTAAGCTGGCCAGACACATCCCAGTATGTGGAACATTTTCTCATGGGTGGACCTGGGTGTGCCTCATGATTTAGGAAGAACTGCTCCCTGGGGGTGCAGAAACCCAAAAACGAGGGGAAGAGAATAGAAAAACCAAGTAAGAGGTAACCTGGGTCAACACCTTCTATAAGGAGACAGATGTTCAGCTCTGCAGTGGGGACATTCAAGGAATGTAAGGGAAAGAGTGAGAAGAGGGACTACTGATGTTGGAAAAGAAAAATAAAAGAATGTACCCACTTTAGGGGTCACTAGAAGACAGTGTGGTTTTAATCCAGGTGAAGAACAGAGCTGGGGTGAGACCCTACCACATGCAGCTGTCAGAGTTCCAGGAAGAGGAAGATCCCGAGGCATCTCATCCTTTTCTGGGCCGGGAGAAATAGGAGCAGCCCCCCAGGTGCACCCCGGGGGCAGGCAACAGCGGAAGCCAGATCACTTCAAGGTGAGAAGCCCCATGCACAAGTGTGGCAGGGGACCCACCAGGACCAGATAAGCGAGGCCCTGCCCTGGGAGTCAGCAATTCCCAATGCCCAGGTTTTTCAGGATGGTTTAGGGAGAACCTAGCCCTTGGAGAGCCATCGGACCACAAACTAAGATACAGAGTCTACAGTGTCATGGAGGGCAGAGCCTTGATTATTCCTGGTGCTGTACTTCTATTTTTGGTTGAAATGGGTGGTTTTCTCCCAAACAAATTAATGTTCAGGCTGTGATACAAGCAGGGTTTTGATCTCACGACAGTTACTGACACACTCTGTCTTATAGTTTCCATCTACAGGGTCAGTCCCAGAACCGGGGCAAATATGAGGTGTAAGTGAGATAATATACAGGGGCGCGCTTGGCACACTGTCTGAAACATAGGAAGTGCTCAAGAAACAGTAGCCATTAACATTATCATCACTAAACATCATTTCTGTTGGTGTTTCAGAATTTCTCTGTGTAAATTTAGTCACAGATCAGTAAAAATGTCCTTTAACACTCCACTGGTTCAAAGAACACAGTCTCACACAGTTAAAGGCCTTTAAGTGTACAAGAAAGCCAGCTTCAGGAAAACTGGCTGGGAAGAGAAAACTGGCTGTTTTAGGGAATATACATTCCATGGCTGCTTGCTCTGAAGATCTCAAATCTGGGGTTATGGAGAAGACCCCAACGGTACCACGTGACTCTGATCCTGGGAGAAGGTGAATGCCTGATGGAGGAAGAAGGGGCTGGAGGAGGAGTAGGCCTCTGGCACACAGGCTCCTAGAGTCCTGGAAGAGAAAGCTACCAGCGCTGTCGACGTGGCTTCGGGAGGGTGGGGGTACTTCTTCCCCAAGTAATCCTCTGAAATCCCCATATTCAGAAAGTCTTCCACATACCCAAGAAGCCTTAAATCACAGTGATGAGAGCTCTTAAACATTCTGTTTTACTAACATAAGCACTTCCTGCTATCTGGAATGATGATTATGTGTAAAATGGACGTAAGTCAAAAGGAGACCAGAGTGAGTTCTATCTACTGTACTGCTCGTCCAAAAACAAAATTCAGGGAGGAAAATGGAACCTCCCAGCAGAAGTTTGGGAGGAATGATCTAGGTTTCTATTATTCGGGCTAAACCTGTAGCTCTTTTCCTACAATCCCAATGCAGGACTTTGGTCCAGGGCAGTAGGTCTGTCGTTGTGGGGAGTTCTTTTCCTACTCCCTCCTCTATTCCTCTCCTTCCCACTCCCACCCCCACATCATCCCAGAAGAGAAGGAGACTATCTACTGTCTAGGCTATAGGAGGCCAGGAGGCGGCCTTCACCTGATCCTGTCCCTGGCACCACGGCCAGCACTGCAGCCACTCACGTGGACAGGCCCCGCCAGGCCAGGGAGACCCGACAGAGGGCTCCTGGGAAGCACTCCTGCACCACCGTTCGAGTGCCCCAGGAAGTCCACCTGAGCCTGGTCCTTCGCCTCTGTGCTCCCCGATGGCTGTGCCTGCAACAGGTGAAGCAGCGGACACCCCTTGTCTTCCCTCCATACCGCACGCTGGTCTGGTAAAGCTGAGATATCACACAGCACGCTGCACGCCTGTGAGAGGCTCACAGTCTGGTGAGAAGGACACAGGTAACAGGACCATGAGGGAAGCATGAAGTTGGGGCCAGGACACTTTGGGGAGGGGAGAGAGGCTTGAAGGACCATGAAGTTGGGCCTCAAGCTGAGAGCCATCCCCTGCCCTAATTCCATCATATGTACCCAGAACCTGCTCATTTAAAATGGCTGGATGCATCTTTTGGCAAAAAAAAAAGAAAAAAAAGTGGGAGTCAGTCTAATCCGAAGATTCCTGGGCCATATGCCTGAAAAACATCACCAACAGCCTCACTGTCACCACCAGCCTGGTGGGGATGATCTGCTCCTCTCTCATGTTCAGTGAAGAAGTTCAAGGCCACAGGTGTGATGGGGAAGAATCCTGACTCCCTTGTACTGGGGGGAGGAGGCCCCACCAGAAAAGTAGTTAAATGAGGAGGAGCTCTAAGTCTGCTTCAACAGAAGCAGAAGGGCCAGGTAGGATGCTAAAAGAGTACTTTAATATTCACAGATGATGTGACCTACAGGGCTCAATTTCCAAAATATACAAACAGCTTATACAACTCAATAACAAAAAAACAAACAACCCAATCAAAAATTGGGCAGAAGACCTAAACAGACATTTCTCCAAAGAAAACAGACAGATGACCATTAGTTACATGAAAAAATGCTCAATATCAGTGATTTTTAGAGAACTGAAAGTCAAAACTACATTGAGGTATCACCTCATACTACTCAGAATGGCCATCATTAAAATGTCTACAAACAATAAAAATCCTGGAAATAGTGTAGAGAAGAGGGAATCCTCCTTAACAGTTGGTAGGAATATAAATCGGTACAGCTACTATGGAAAACAGTATGGAAATTCCTCAAAAAAACAAAAATTGAGGCGCCATATGATCCAGCAATCCCACTCCTGGGTTTATACCCAGAAAAAAAACACAAATTTGAAACGCCATTCACAACCCAATGTTTATAGCAACACTATTTACAATAGCCAAGACACAGAAGCAACCTAAATGTCCATCAACAAATGAATGAAGATGTGATATATATACAATGGAATACCACTCAGCCGTAAAAAGAATCAAATAATGCCATTTGCAGCAACACGGATGAATCTAGAGATTACCATATCAAGTGAAGTTACATCAGAAAGGAAAAGACAAACACCATATGATATCACTTACATGTGGAATCCAAAATATGATACAGGTGAATTTACTTACAAAACAGAAATAGACTCACAAACTTGGAAAACAAAGTTATGGTTACTAAAGGGAGAAGGGGGAGGAGAGGGATAAACCAACAGTTTGGGATTAGCATATGCAAACTATTATATAGAGAATGGATAAACAGTAAAGTCCCACTGTTTATAGCACAGGAAACTATATTTAATATCTTATAATGGAAAAGAATATGAAACAATATGTGTGTGTGTGTGTGTGTATATATATATGCATAGCTGAATCAGTTTGCTGTACACTAGAAATTGACACAACATCGTAAATTACCTATATGTCAATTAAAAAGAAAAAGGAACTAATAAGACCAGTTTCAAGTCACAGGTGGCTCTGAGCACTAACTCAAGTGAGTTTTCAACCTCTAACACGTAAGACCTGGACAAACCCATCCTCCCTCAAGGCAGGCAGGCCAACAGTGAACTAACATGACATGGGTGAGGTACAATTAATGGGGAACTGCCTGCCCTGCTCCTTTGAGTGGCTGAAGGAGCGATGAGAACATTCTTATTTATATACAAAAGGTCGAGGATTCTCAGGTAACTGAGCTGGTTGAGTTTATACTGCTCTCAGAAATCCTTCCTGCCAGAAAGGAACCAATGAGGTCAAAGCCATTCCCCTAAGCTACCAGCAGAGCTGACAACCACTGGCACCTGCAAAGAACAAGCAAGCCCCGTTTTTACGGCAGGCCTCACTAATTCATCTAGCCACCACCTCCAGAAAAGGACCAAGACCTTATTACCTGGTCTACCACTCCCACTGCCTGCATGTTACCTGAACCACCAAGATCTGGATTTCTTTTCCATATGCCTTGCTATGCTTGCACCTTGGGCCGTACTGTTCTGGGGAGAAAAACCAAGGGAAGCAGAGGAAAGCCGCAGCCTGACAAGCAATGCAAAACAGAGATGGACTACTAGGTACAGGAAAAAAGATAAGATAATTGGACTGGAATACAGCTACCCCCTCATGAGGAAAAAACTCTGAATAGCTAATGACTTTTTAGGCAGAACTCCACAGACATTGGGTGCAAATGCACTGGATGTGAGACCTGTCTATGCAGGGACCCAGGGACTCACTAAGGAGACCTCCCCCTCGCTGTACTGGGTTGGATAGCGTCCCCCCAAAATTCATGTCTACCCAGAACCTCAGAATGGCTTTATTTGGAAATAGGGTCTTTTCTGATGTAATTAATTAAATTAAGATGAGGTCAAGCAGCCCCCATTCCAACGACTGGTGTCCTTATAAGGTGAGAAAACAGAGGCACAGACAGACATACCGACAGAACACCATGTGACAAGAGGCAGAGGCAGAGCGATGCGTCTACCAGCCAAGGAAAGCCAAGGAGCAATGTGGCCCTGCTAACACCTTAATTGCGGACTTCCAGCCTCCAGAACTGTCAGAGAGCACATTTTTATTAAGGCCCCAGGTTTGTGGTAGCTTGTCCAGCAGCCCTAGGAAACCAATGCTGCTGCTGCTGCTAAGTCGCTTCAGTCACATCCAACTCTGTGCAGCCCCGTAGACGGCCTCCTACCAGGCTCCTCTGTCCCTGGGATTCTCTAGGCAAGAACACTGGAGTGGGTTGCCACCTCCTTCTCCAATGCATGAAAGTGAAAAGTGAAAGTGAAGTCGCTCAGTCATGTCCGACTCTTTGCGACCCCATGGACTGCAGCCTACCAGGCTCCTCCATCCATGGGATTTTCCGGGCAAGAGTTTTGGAGTGAGGTGCCATTGCCTTCTCCATACACACCTTTCATTACACATCTGTTCCCCAAACCACCCTTCCCAGTCTCAGCTCAGGGGCAGGAGACAAGACACACAGGCCATACCTCTAACCCACCTGCAGTCCGCCACCTTCCCAGAGCCTATCAGCACTTCTCCCTTTAAGGGGTGGGGGAGAGCAGAGATCATATTTCAGCTGTCCCCATCTTCTGCCAGTGGAGGCACACTGGCAGGGGAGCGCTGGTTTTCTCCCCATTCTCCTAGTTCTGTAGCCTCTCCTTTAGACTAGTGTTTCTAAAATCTTATTCAGTTCCATCCTAGATATTTTGGGGGTGGGGCATAACTACATATGTCTTAGTCTAGTATTAACCTAACTGTTCTTTATATCATGTTACTACTTTTACTTAAAGAAACATATTTAAAGGAACTGCTATATCGTTACAATAAATGGAAAATCAGCATCATTTATTCTACACAGAGCTTGCTAGATACATGTTTTTAAATTGCACAGTCAATACACGATAACTTTTTTTTTTTTAAGTCCGTTCATGTATCCTTTAAAATAATCTCGGGTGACAATACTATGGGAAATACCACCTTAAGCAGTACAGTTTAGTTGTCTAAGAACTCTGGGCTCCTATGCAGAAAAACCAATTTAAGCTCTCCAGTCCCGTTTCTCATTCCCCTTCTTCCCGCGACTGTCCCCGGAGGAGGCTAAGGGCAGAAGGAAAGAAAGGCACCGGGAGTTCCTAGCTCCGACGCAGGGCGACCCGAGGATATGGAGTCAAGAGCGAAAGGGACTTTACATACCCAGTCCTGCGAGTGACAAGGACGGGGAGGGACTGACCTTCTCGCGCAGGGTGCAGTGGACGTCCGAGGCGACGCGCCCTTCCCACCACGGCTCATCCATCATCGCGTCTGCAGCGCCGCTCTCCGAGGCTACCGGGTTTTGAGGGCACACCCTGAATGGACACAGGCAACTTCAGAGCCCGAAGCGCGCCCCCCAGCTCCTACCCCGGCATCCCCATCCTCTCTTGTCCTCGGCTCGGGCCTCTGCCGGGCGCCCCCTTCTGCACCACTCAGCGGAGGACGGTCGCCTCCTATCCCAAGAAGGCTGCACCGTCCCCTCCCCTTTACTCGTGGGACCTGAGGCGACCTGAAGCTCTGCAACAACTTGCAGAAATTTTATCTTCCTTTTTGCAAAAGTTGCACAGAAAGTTGCAGACTCCGCTAGCTTTCCAGAGGCCGGGGCTCCGGCAGCCGCCACCGGCTCGTCGTCCCCAACTCCTCCCCCGCCGCCCAGCCTTTGTCCTGCTCCCATATCCTGCCCTCCAGCCGGGGCGAAACTCACGCATCCCTCTCCGGAGGTGGGGGGCTGCGGGCGCCGGGCTCTTCCCAGGGCCGAGCCGGCTGTGCCCTCGGGTGCCTGCAAGCAAAGGGGGCCTTGGCGCGGGGCGCTCCAAGCTCTCGACGGCCGCCTCCTTAGCCCTGCTCGCCCGTGCCGCCGCCGCGCCCCTGCTTGCGCTCGGGTCCCGCCGCGGCTCGCAGCCTCCGGGCCGCCGGGGGCCTCCCTCCTTCGCTGGGGGAATTGGGGGCCGGGCCTCGCGCATGCGCCGCCGGCCCCCGCACCCCGCGGGGCTGGGGGCTGGGAATTGGAGTCTTTCTTTCGCCAGAGCTGGCTGTTTTTCCAGTCCGCACTCCACCCCCGCCTGGGTGGAAAGCTTCCTCTCACCTTCGCGGGGACTCCCGGTGGTCTCCTGGACACCCGTGTGCTCACGCGGGTAGCGCTGGGACCGCGGCGCCACCTGCGCGCGCCGCTCGTGAAGGACGCGGGCAGGATGCCCCCAGAAAGTTCTGTCTCTCGCGTGCGCTGTTCTTACCTACCTTTAGTCGGTTCCACCTGTTTTTTCTTTTTAACTAGTCCTGAAATGCGGAGATGGCTGTCTAAATGTAAAATTCCCACGGAAGCCCCCCAAACCCGCTCTTGATTATCCAAGAGTCCTTGTTTCTGAAGGAGGCTCAGTAAATCAACGGATTTTGTTTTGTGCTCCTGCAAAGTATAGATCTACTCGTTACATTGGGAGAAAACCAGTGTTTCTGGAGGGTCAGGTGGATGGAAGCACTGTCTTTTTAATTTAGTTTTAATTTGTTTTCGGAAAGACACTCCCTTGAACCAGCCCCTCTGATGGAACAACAAATTGATTGCTTTTTGTGATACTTTTGGAGAGTCACCCGTTTCAATTCCAGCTACCGACTGGATGACTTTTGCCATGTTCCTCAGACTCTCTGGGAACCCACCCTCATGTGAAAATTGGGAATAAAAACTACACCAATCTGCTGGAGATACTGCATCGTTAAATAAGATAATTCGTATAAAGGGATAATCCCCATGCCAAGTATAAAACAAACACTCAATAACTAGCTGCTACAAAGGAGGCTTTGGTTTCTGACTAGTTTCCTACAGGCAGGTACCCAGCTGGAAAGAAATTTTTAAATCAGCTTTGATAAGCTTCAATAGGTGCTTAAAGAGAAGTTTTAATGTTAAAAAAAAAACCACCTTGTAAAAGTGAAAAATAACAATGAATAAGCGTTAATAAATACAGGCTCTTAATAAAGAAATTATAAAGGTTGAGCAGAATAAGAAAAGTTTGAGGAAATAGAAAAAGGTGAAAATACCAACTTTGCACAAATTAACTTTTTAAATAAAATTCTAACAATTGTGGGTAGATGGGGGGTGGGGGAGGGATGACAACACTTCTTTTTCTAACACTTAAATGGAAGAATATCAATGAGTAAAGCTAAGATTTTTATCTTTTAAAAATGAGGGATAGAGCTATATATTGCCAAATCTTAAAACATATCGCAGATCTATGATTCAAACAGTGTGGTGTTGACACAAGAATGGGTAGGTGTCAGTGGATTAATCGAAAGTTTAGAAATATATTCCACATACTTAGAAACTAACTATGATAAATGTGGCATTTCACTTTTAAGGGGAAAAGGATAAATTCTTCAATAAACTGGCCAGGGGAAATTAGTTAATTTGAGGGAAAAAAGTAAATTAGGGATTTATTTAAACCATTATCAAACTAAAAATAAGAACCTGTCAAAAATGATAAAATTAAAACAATTTAGTGATGGTTTGATGTTATTTATTTAAGGGAAAATAATTCATGGATTGGGAGAGTACAGTGCCTTAGAAACAGTGGAACATTCTTCCCAAGGAATTTTGGGCAAAAGTGAATTTTATATGCATAATAATGGAATCTAAAAAGTTAATGCTAATGATCCTACTTGCTGGGCAGCGAAGGAGACACAGACAAAAGAACAGACACAGAGGGGGATGGAGAGCACCAGATGGAAAATTTGAGAGGATAGCATTGAAACATATATATTACCATATATAAAGTAGATAGCCGGTGGGATTTTGGTGTCTGACTCAAACACCTTGAGGTGATTGGCAGCGAACCCAAAGCTGGTGCTCTGTGATAACCTAGAGGGGAGGGATGGGGAAGGAGGTGGGAGGGGAGTTCAAGAGGGAGGGGACATATGTATATACCCATGGCCGATTCATATTGATATATACCAAAAACCATTACAATATTGTAAAGTAATTATCCTCTAATTAGAAATTTTAAAAGAGATAGTTATGTAGAGTGTTAGAAGAAGGAGGAAACAGGGCATGATTGACGAGGTCCTATTTTTTAGGGTAGGGTGAGCCAGCTTTAGCTCACCTGGAGGACTGATTGCTGTACTTAGGTTCCCTAGACAGTGAGATGTTTCCAGTCAGTGTGGGCTGGCTGACTTAGGTTTAAATGTGTGACGTAGGCCAGACCACTAAGAAATTAAGAAAGAAAACGTAGGTGATTTATTTCAGACGAGAAGGTCTAGAGGTTAAGGCACAGGAAGAAACAAAAGGCCAGGATGAGTATATATAGATTTGAGTAAATAAACCCAAAGAATCCCAAGGACAGAGGAGCCTGCGTCCATGGGATCACACAGATGGACACACTGAAGTGGCTTAGCACTCAGCACTCAGCCATCAAATATCACCAAAAAGGCAAATGGTAAACCGGAGAGAATGTTGGTAACAAATGTGACATGGTTGATCTTACCATATAGACCTCTTGTAAATCACTATGTAAAACACTAGCACCTGAGATGCAGGAATGGATGAACAGGCATGCATGAAAGAGGAAATTCAGATGGACAATTATCATTTTTTAAAAAGCTTTTTTTAAATGCTCATACTCACTAGCCAAGACGTTAGAAACGGGGTGTATCTCTGACAAGAATTTTTTAAAGCACAATATACAGGATTGACAAATACAGTGTTGGTGGGAATGAAAATTAACACCGTCTTCTGATAGACAATATAATTGTATTCAGACGAAGTTCTAAGCTGACTGGGAAGCCGAGGACACAGCCCAAGGGCCTGAGCCCTGCATGGCCCACAAAACTGACCCACATTCTCCCCTGCGGCAGGGCTTCCTCCACTTCGTGGTGAGCTGAGCGGGCATCTTATTCCTGGAAGGTGCCCGGCCCTCAAGTCTTCATCAGAGACAAAGATCGATATTTGCAAGGCTCAGGTAAAACCATTTACACCCTTTCTGCACATAGATTGTTGTCACTTTTCTCTCCAAAACCTTAGGCTTTGCGTTTTTTTTTGTTTTTTTTTTTTTTACTTTCACTGATACACTCGATTATTGTCTTTTATATTGAGATGC
Organism: Ovis canadensis; assembly: GCF_042477335.2. Lineage (NCBI taxonomy): Eukaryota > Metazoa > Chordata > Mammalia > Artiodactyla > Bovidae > Ovis > Ovis canadensis. Next base: position 84,463,922 of record NC_091249.1, read on the forward strand.
TGGAAAAGCAGGAGACAGTTGTGCCTCATCTATTATTGTAAAAATATAACAATAAACTTCCTCAAACTAAAAAAAAACAAACCGCCTTAAAAAAGTATCACCGGATCCAACTATTCCACTTCTGGAAATTCACTCTAAAAAATAAGCATATGAGTACAAAGATTTCTTTACAGGGAGTTTCATCACAAATCTTTTCCATTATAGTGAACAGGAACTGGTTAAATATTAATTTGGCTCAACATTTTTTAAGAGAATAAATAATTATCTGAGGAAATGTTCACAAGATATTAAGTGAAAAAGCAGATTAGATTATGATCCCAATTATACATTATGCTCACATACACACATTCAAAAAAAAAAATGTCCATAAAAACATTCAGTCAGTTCAGTTCAGTCGCTCAGTCATGTCCGACTCTTTGTGACCCCAAGGACTGTAGCACGCCAGGCTTCCCTGTCCATCACCAACTCCCAGAGCTTACTCAAACTCATATCCATGGAGTAGGCGATGACATCCAACCATCTCATCCTCTGTTGTCCCCTTCTCCTCCTGCCTTCAACCTTTCCCAGCATCTGAGTCTTTTCCAATGAGTCAGTACTTTATATCAGATGGCAAAAGTATTGGAGTTTCAGCTTCAGCATCAGTCCTTCCAATGAATGTTCAGGGTTGATTTCCTTTAGGATGGACTGGTTGGATCTCCTTGCTGTCCAAGGGACTCTCAAGAGTCTTCTCTAACACCACAGTTCAAAAGCATCAATTCTTATGTGCTCAGCTTTCTTTATAGTCCAACTCTCACATCCATACATGACTACTGGAAAAATCATAGCCTTGACTAGAGGAACCTTTATCGGCAAAGTAATGTCTTTGCTTTTTAATATGCTGCCTAGGTTGGTCATAGCTTTTCTTCCAAGGAACAAGCATTTTTAAAACATTATCCTGTGTAATCAGAGTGGTAATATTATGGGAAATTTTAATTTAGTTTTTATTCTAGTACATCTGAGTTTTCTAAATTTTCTTTAAGAAACATGCATTACTTTCACAATCAGAAGAAAATAATGAATGCTATTTTTAAAAAATCACTTGATATATTTACAGAGTGGCCTTCCATTGAATAACAATTCACAGGGTTGTTTTGTTTCTGATTTGGTTTTATCTTTTTCATAGCAGTATTATTTCTTTCTCAGGGTACACCAAAGGAGGTCAGGTCTTTATTGTTCATTGATTTGGAGTTCTCTCTTCCTAACTTCAGGTTCTCAGTTATCCAGAGTCCCAATAGGTGAGCGAGATGCAGAGACTTTGATCTTTTCTTCCAGGGCTATTTTAAGAGGATACTAAACATCATTCATATTCTTCAGTCTTTTGTATATAATTCTCAGGAGTCTCTCATTTTCCCTGTGTCTCTGAAAGATAAAAACATGTTGCACTCATGGTTTTGGTAGTGAGTCCTGTCCACAGGTAGAAATGATGTCGGTGCCCTTAGCAGAAGAGGCTTCCTATGGTAGATGACAGAGGAAAAATGCAACTGGAGTTATTTCTCCCACTCACTGCATTATGAGAAGTAAATAAGCCAAGGAGTATTCATTCATTCATTCAAAACCTACAATTTTATTAAATATGAACTATGAACCAATTACTGCCTTTCCACTTCCAATCTCTGAAACTCACAGGATGGGAACCAAAGATTTAGAGCAAGACCATCCTACCTATCTAAAACTTTCCCATGTATAAAATGAGAAAATAATTTTTTTTTCTCTGATCTTTTCAATCTTCCTCAGAGGACAAATCAATCTAATATTATCAACTTTTCACTTTTTATTTTCAGCTGGTCACTTTAACTTTCCTTTGTCTTTTTCCCCCTCATAGGATACAAGCTCTCACATTATAAATAAATATTTATGGTGAAAAGGATGTGTTCTCATCCTGCTCCCAGGCTTTGATCTCCTCCCCAAGGATAAGCAGCGCCTGATGTTTCCTTCCAGAAGTCATCCACACACTTACCAACATGAATACCCATGCCTTTCCCCTTTACATGAATGGCAGCGTATGGAACACACCGTTCTGCATCTTGTTTTTCCCTCTTGGTTGTCCCGTGGCAGTGCCCATAGAGCTGCACAGTTAGCCTGTGTACTCAGTAGATCAGTCATGTCTGGCTCTTTGTGACGCTTTGTACTGAACCAGGCTCCTCTGTCCATGGAATTCTTCAGGCAAGGATACTAGCGGGGGTTGTCATTTCTTTCTCCATGAGATCTTTCCAACCCAGGGATCGAACCCCCATCTCCTGCATTGCAGGAGAATTCTTTACCACTGAGCCATCAGGGAAGCTCCACGGTTACCCCATAGTCGCATAGTATAGATCCATCCACCATGATATATGGACCCACTCTTCTTCTGCTGGACACTTACATTGTCTCCAGTCTTGCTGCCATAATCACATTACAGTAAATATCCTGGGTGGCAGGGGGGTCCATGATACAAATTCTTCAGGCACACAGCTTTGCAGGTCCTAAGCTGAGGCTAGACTTTGAGTAGTATTTCCATAGAGCCTTTGTCTGTTTGTTTGTTTGTTCTAAAATTTTTATTGGAGTATAGTTGATTTACAATGTTGTGTTAGTTTCAGGCATATACCAAAGTGAATTAGTTATACATATACATTCTTTTTTTAGATTCTTTTCCCATATAGGCCATTACAGAGTAGTGAGTAGAGTTTCCTATGCTTTACAGTAAATTCTTATTAGTTATCTATTTTATACATAATAATGTGTGTATGTAAATCCCAATCTCCAAATTTATCCACCCCCCTCCCCCCGCCCCTTATTTCCTTAGTGTCTTAATGGTTTGCATTGCTCCATTTAGGACCAAAAGCACGAAGCCTGGCTCAGTTTATAGGGACAGAAGGAAGACATCTGGGCTATAAACTTTGAGACATAAGCCTTGTTTACCACTTTGGTCTTTAACCAAAAACCGGTCCAACCCTTTAAAATCTCTCTAGTTCTGTGCTCTACAGAGTCAAAAGAACATTGACCAAATCCTTTATGATCCTCGATTAGAAATTCTTGACTTAAAACTCTACAGATTAGGTCTGAGACCCCAGCAGGATGAATTTTTAAAAGGACCATTTTGCGAACAAAACTTGAAAATCGAGGATATTTATAAAGCAGGCCCATACTACTCTTTTCAATTAAAAAGGTAGCATGGCATCTAGAAGGCACAAAAGATAAGAAAAAGTAAATTTCCCTCTCATTGGGTCAATTCCTGGGTGTGTGGCTTATGCAGCTGCACAGGCTGAAGCTCAGAAGGGCCTTGTGCTTTTTATGTTCTACTGTCACACCTTGAAATTCTTAGCGAGTTTTATCTTTGAACCTGTGTCTTGTAAACGAAGTCCAGGACAGAGGAGCACGTATGTGAACAAAGGAACTTTGTGCCATAGGTGTCTGCTATTCCTTGCTGCCTTGGGAGCATGGAATTCCAGCGGACCGACAAGGCACAGGAGTTCAGTGAAATCCAAAGAAGTAGAAGGTAGATGTGTTACATCTATACCTGCAAGTCACAGCGCGGGAAGAACTGACCACCCTGAGACGCTATACTTTCCACTTGAACTAGACTTGCTTTAAATGCAAAAAGAAGGTGTGACAGCTTCCCAAAGGCTGCTATTAACAAAATACCACAAACCGTGTGGTTTAAAACAACAGACCTGTACTCTCTCACAATTCTGGAGCCTAGAAGTTGCCACGGTGTTGCAGAGTCTGACACAACGGAACAACTGAACAACAACAGAAGTCTGAAATCAAGGTATCAATGGGGCTATGCTCCGTTGGAGGCTCTGGGTAGAATACTTCCTTGCCTCTTCCAGTTTCTGGTGGTGGCTGTCAGCCCATGGTGACGTGGCTTCCAGCTGCTGCTTCTTCATCTGCCTTCACCTTCATAGCGTTCTTATAGAACACTAGTCATTCAACTAGATTAAGGGCTCACCCCACTACTGTGATCTCATCTTAACTAACTATAACTAGAACAACCCTATGTCCAAATAAAAAGTAACATACTTTGGTGGGGGCACAATTCAGCCCACAACAGAAGGCAGTAGCGTTCTGAGAAATATGAACAACCAGAGAAGCCTATCCCAGTGTTTCTTACTGGTGTTGCTTACTTGTATTAAGCAACTACATATTATGACAAAGAAGGAAAGGAAAAAATGGCGCAACCCATCATTCCTTTTCCTTTCCTCTCTTCCCTACTTCAGAGAAGGCAATGACACCCCACTCTAGTACTCTTGCCTGGAAAATCCCGTGGTCGGAGGAGCCTGGTAGGCTACAGTCCATGGGGTCACTAAGAGTTAGACACGACTGGGCAACTTCACTTTCACTTTTCACTTTCATGCATCGGAGAAGGAAATGGCAACCCACTCCAGTGTTCTTGCCTGGAGAATCCTAGGGACAGGGGAGCCTGCTGGGCTGCCTTCTATGCGGTCACACAGAGTCGGACACAACTGAAGCGACCTAGCAGCAGCAGCAGCTTCCCTACTCGTGAGTGAGCCAGAGGTAGAGAGTGTTGATAAGATGTGCACATCTCAAGAAGTCCACTGCAGCAGTATTCACAACAGCAAAGCATGGAAACAAACTAAGTGCCCACTGATGGACGAATGGATAAAGAAATTGTAGTATATTTACACAATGGCATATTATTCAACCACAAAACTGAAGGGAATCTTGTCATGTTTAACAATATGGATGAACCTGGAAGGCATTATGCTAAGTGAAATAAGCCAAACACAGAAAGACAAGTGCTGTATCACTTACACATGGAAGCTAAAAAGACTGAATTCATAGAAGCAATAGAACAGTGGTTACCAGGAGTGGGAGCTAAGGAAATTGGGAAGCTATTGTTCAAAGGGTATAAAGTTACAGTTCTGTAAGACGGATAAGTTATGAGGATCTAATGTACAGCACAGTGGCTATCGTCAATAAAATTGCATTGTAGGAATTTCCCAGGTGGTCCAGTAGACCAGAATCCATCCTTCCAAGGCAGAGGGTGTGGGTTCCATCCCTCATCAGGGAACTAGGATCCCACATAAGGCATGTCCAAAAACAAACAAACAAAAACCGCACTGTATACTGGAAATTTGCTAAGAGAGGGGATCTCAGGTGCTTTCACCACCAAAACAAACAAAAACAAAACCTTAGGTAACTATATATTCTGATGGGGGTGATGGATACGTTAATTAGCTCAGCTGTAGTAATCATTTCACTGTGTATAGGTAAGGCTTCCCTGGTAGATCAGAGGGTAAGGAATCTACCTGCAATGCATGAGACCTAGGTTCGATGTATGTGTATATCAAAACACATGTTGTACGCTTTAAATTATATAGTTTTCATTAAAAAGCAAAAGTCCTTCAGTCACCGGTTCCTCACCTCCAGGCAGCCCTGTGTGGGGGTGAGGGTGGTAAGAAACAAAGTGGCCGAGCGGAGGCGCAGCAGAGGGTGGGCGACCAGGGCAGGGTAGAAAGAGAACGAGCCCTGACCTCCTGAGATGGTACCAGATAGAGCTCCTTGGTGTCCACCGGCCCCCGGCCCAGGAGCGGACAAGGCTCTGCCTCCACGAGGGCCCGCCTGCCCTCAGCTGGGGATTCGACGTGTGGCCAGCAGTCACAGTCGTGGCCACACAGGTGCCCTCAGGCCCAGGACTCTCCTGGGCCTCCCTTCCTACCAGCAGCAACTCTGGAAGCGTCTGGAGTGGCTCTAGACCCCTTTGCCTTGAGGCTCTGAGCTGGGTCTGGCTGTCTGAAGGGGGCTGCTTAACGAGTTTGAGCTCCCCCAACTCATGCCCTGCACAGATAGCCAACGGCTGATGAGCTGGAACTAATATTTATTTTAGGGAAATCTCGTGCCCACTGTTGAAGGCTTGGGTCAGCCCACTACAGTCTTGTTGGCCAGCTGGTGGTTCTCTTTGTAGGGGAAGGGCCTGGTGCTGGGCGTTGCTTGTGGCCCGCCCAACTTTTGGGGCGGTGGTTGGTAACCCTACTCAGCCGCACGCGCTGAACTCGCCCTGGCCCTGGCACGAGAGTGAGCGCCCTCAGCTGGCCCCTGCGGGCCCAGTACTTCACCTGGCCTCAGAGGCAGGACGTGGAAGGCCCTGAGCTCACCAGCTCCCTTCCTTCCTCCTCTGACTGTGGATGGCCTGAGGCCCCACCTCCATACACTCCCCTAGAGCTGTCTCCTTTCTCTGTCCTTCCCGCGTCACACTGCCCAGGTGCAGACCTGCACCGCTGGAGAGCTGGGTCCTTAAAGGCCAGAAAGTGAATCCGAGAACAACTCTGTCCTAAACGGAGAACTATAGGCAGAGTGTTGGGCTCCAAGATGAAGATTAGCCTTCCTCATGTAAGGAGCCTGCATTGACATCTACTTTGCTGCAGATATTTTAATCTCACTGGTGGCCTTCTCAGGCAGAGGACAAAAGCAATTTCTACTCTGTGAAAACGCTGATGAGAGCTGCAGATGGGGGCCACAAGGGTTTCCTGCTCACAGGCAGCTCCTGCCCTGTTCTGACAGAGCACGTTCACCCTGATAGCTGGGGCCCCAGGGAGAAACAGGCAGTCAAATCCGTGGAGAAGACAACTTCCCATCCAGAAAGTGGGGACATTTAAGTGACAGACAAAAATACCTTTTAATATGCATCAGTATTTTTTGTTCATAAAAACTGGTAGATTATTGAAACAAAAACAAAATAGAAGTGACGTAAAAAGTTGGTGTTATGGAGTAGGAAATGGCAACCCACTCCAGTACTGTTGCCTGGAAAAGTCTATGGACAGAGGAGTGTGGCAGGCTACAGTCCATGGGGTCGCAAAGAACCAGACACAACTGAGCAGATGAGCACAAACAAACAAGGGCTCACCTTAATCCAGGTTGATCTCATCTCAAAACCCACAATTACATGTACAAAGATTGTTTTTCCAAATAAGGCCATCTTTGCAGGTTCTAGGGGTTACAACTTGGGCATACCTTTGGGGGCCACTATTAAACCTGCTGGCATCTGAAAAAAAAAGTTGGTGTTATTCATGTGCACCATTTCCACAGCTATTATGTAAGCTAAATACATATGTACATACAAACTGTGAAATATGAATTGTGTAATTTCAGGGATCCTGCATATTAGTTAAATTCTCATTTTTGCAGCAAAAGTGACAATGCACAATATAAAGATACATGATAAAACTCACAGTAATATTTAAATTAATTTTTTTCTTTAAAAAATTTTTGGTCTGCCAGGTAGCGTTCGGGCATCTTAGTTCCCCAACTCTGGTCCTCTGACCTCTACCTAAGGGGAAACCCACTGCTATGGTCTAAATGTATGTGTCCACCCCTCCCCCCACCTCCCAAACTCATATGTTGAAATCCTAACATTCCAAGGCGATGCTGTTAGGAGCTGGAGCCTTTGGGATACATGTAGGTCTTGAGGGTAGTGTGTTATGAAAGAGACCCCAGAGAGATCCATGGCCCCTTCAACTGCGTGGAAGACACGATGAGAGAGTGCTGGCAGTGAGCCAGGAGGAGGGCTTGCCCCAGAACATGGCCATGCTGGCATGTTGGTCTTTGTGTTCCCAGCCTCCTGAACTTCTGAGAAATAAATTCCTGTTGTTTATTTGTTTGTTTGACTGCACTGGGTCTTAACGGCTGCACACAGAAACTTCGATCTTTGTTGTGGAATGCAGGGTATTTAGTTGCACTGTGTGGGACCAAGTTCTGGGACCAGGGATGGAGCCCTGGGCTGCTGCATTGGGAGTGCAGAGTCTCAACCACTGGACCACCAGGTGAGCCCTCCTGTTGTTCATAAGTGACCCAGTCTGTGGTATTTTGTCATAGTAGCCTAAGCGGAGTAAGACACCCATTTATGCTCCTTCCAAAGATAGTCTTAGACCTTACAATGCTTAAACTGAACTCACCCATCCCCCTCTATAGGCAATTGTTGGGGCAAAAATTTCCCCTTCTTCTCACCCTCAGTATTTACCCTTACACCATTTAGGCTCCTTGAGGAAAAGCACAGTGCCTTATGTAAAGGAGGGGGTCAATACAGGTTCCCTGAACTAACAGATAAATGAGGGGCATGTAGCTAGCAGAGCTAATAGGGTCTGAAGGAATCACCTGGCTCAGACTTCAGCTTGGTGAGTCATTACCCCCAGTTTTTAAATGAGACTCAGAAAGTTGTGTGACTCCAGACACTTACGCTCTTTGGTTTTAGAATGGAGGAACTCTGTTTCCTTAAAAGACTGTTGTGATGATGAAAAGGAGGGGGGTGAGGGACTTCTCTGGTGGTCCAATGGCTAAGACTCCACCCTTCCAATGCAGGGGTCCCAGGTTCAATCCCTGGTCAGGGAAATAGTCCTCACATGCAGCAAATAAGAGTTTGGATGCCGCAACTGAGTTTGGATGCCGCATCTGAAGATCTTGCATGCTGCAGCTAAGACCTGGCACAGTCAAATGAATGAATTTTTAAAGACAATTAAAAAAAAAAGAAAAAAGAAAGGTGAGTGGAAGTACAAAGTGCTCTCTAACGGCGTCACTCATAACAAAACATGCCAGAGCCTTCCTAGGGCACTGCACTTTAGAGCCTGAAGCAAGCGCTGTGCAAGCTCACTGTAGGGACTTGATAAGCAACACTTCTTCCACAGGGCTCAGTTTCTCCTTCTGTCAAAGGAGGGCAATCAAAGGAGAGGATGGGATTAGATCCTGGCAGGGGCTAGGGGGGCACAAACCCAAGGGGATCAACATGAGAGAATCTTGTCGGGTGGAAGAAAGCTCCCAGCCCTCCTGTGTAACTCCCCCACCCTGACTCCTCATTCTGAAAGAGATGGAGGGGTGGAGAAGTATTCTTCTCTGTGAGGAAAACAGCAGCCCAAGTTTGAAGGTCAACAGCCATGCCACCAGGGACAACCAGGGTGCTGAGGACTGAGGTGAGTCAGACCGCTGACGGCACATCCGGAGTGAGGCCCCTCTGTGCTGCTCTGATTGCTCCAGCTCCATTATCGCCAGTGGCTAGATTTTTCAAAGAAACCAAGACATCTTCTGACTTAAAATACGAGCTTTTTTTCCTTTCCTTTCTTGTTTTTTTAGATTATGAAAGTATGACAACACATTTACAGGAGACTTGGAAAATACAGAACTACATGTACGTCCACTATATATTATAATTATTCTTTTAGGCAGATAAATTAAGATTTGTAGTTGGAGTTTCAATATCAAACATTCAAAAATTATCAGAATGAATACACAGAGAAGTAGAAGGATATAGTAAGCCTGAAAAGCACTGTGAATCAATTCAGCATAATTAAGATTTATACACTTCTCAGACAACAGTAGGATACAAATTCTACACTCAAGTTCCCACAGACTGTAAACTAGGAGACACTGGAACATATCCAGGGACATAAAACAAAGTGCAAAAATTTCATGGTCTAAAGTTATTGAAATCATACGGAGTCCATGCTCTTATCACTGTGGAATTATGTTAGAAATCAATATCAAAAATATTTGAAAATAACCCAAATATATTTTCAAGTGCAATGTGACATTTACCAAGAGAAATCTTCAACTTAGCCATCAAAATGCTCAGTAAAGTCAGACTGAAAAAAAAAAAAAACACAGAGGGCGATTGCAGAGAAGAAAGCATTTAAGTGAGAAATTAATATTTGCGACACTTTAAACAAATTCCCACGTATTTCGAACTTAAACATCCATTTTTAAATGATGTGCATATCTACCTTTTCTCCTTTTTTTGTTTTTTTTAATGCTTGAGGCCGCACTCACAATCAGCCCCAGTTTGTGAACTCTGGACTAGGTGTGTGATAAGGAGCATTCCAGCCTGACTAGGAGTCTTTGGGGAACAATGGAACAAGACCCTAAGAACTGACCAGACTCCAGGAGGAAATTAAAGCCGTCATTAACTTAAAAGCCCCTGAGCCTGCCAGACACCCCTCCTCTGCCAGACAATGAACAGGAAGGAAACTGAGACTGGACAGTAAAAGCAACCAGACAAGCCTGCTGGGGCCTGCCCCTGGCACCCTCAAGCGGAGAGAGTCCTGACCGCAAGCGGCCGGCACTGCCTTCCTTGGGCCGCAGGACACCACGAGGTCTCCTTCCCTGAGGGGCTCCCGAAGCTTGCAAGTGCTCAGAGACCCAGGCTCAAAGAGCCAAGAATTAGGGCGGCAGTTGCTCAGCTGGGGACCCTGAGGCCAAGGGTGGGGGAAAGTGCTGGGCAATCTTCTGTTTTGACATTTTTAAGTTACACAGGTATCACTCTGCTTGAAACAGTATTAAAGCATGTTTAAAATATGTTTAAGATCCTGAACAACCCCACGGCCCCACTACCACTAGGCGACTGTATGATATCAGTGTGATGGTGTCCTGGGCTGCGGACATAGATGGTGGGGGTAAGAGCAACCAGGTCCGAGGCTCAGGGTGGAGGCGATGGGAGAGGTGAGAAGGAGCCAGACTCTGGGCATGTTTGGAAGTTAGAGCTGATAGGATCTGCTGATGGACCAGATGTGGGGTGTGAAAGAGGGGAATGAAGATGAAATCAAGGTTTTAGTTCTGAGTGTCTGAAGGTGGAAGTTCTCATTTCCTGAGACGTTAATCCCATCACCCAGGATATTTTTGACGTCTTGCCCTCCCCTACCCTGGCCTCTCTGCCTCCTGCAAGCTCCATGATTCAGAGTCCTGAGTGAGACTGCCCAGACTGCAATCTTTTTTAAAAAATTAATTAATTTTTAAAATTTTAATTGGAGGATAATTGCTTTACAATGTTGTATCGGTTTCTGCTGTATAACCATCTGAATCAGCTGTAAATATACATACATATATTCCCTCCCTGTTGGGCCTCCTTCCCACTCCTCCCGCATCCCAGCCTCTAAGTCATCACAGGGCGTGGAGATAAGCTCCCTGTGCTATTTAGCAGCTTCCCACTAGCTACTTATTTTACACATGGTAGTGTATATGTTGGAGACGGCAATGGCACCCCACTCCAGTCCTCTTGCCTGGAGAATCCTGTGGACGGAGGAACCTGGTGGGCTGCAGTCCATGGGGTCGCTAAGAGTCAGACACGACTGAGCGACTTCACTTTCACTTTTCACTTTCATGCATTGGAGAAGGAAATGGCAACCCACTGCAGCGTTCTTGCCTGGAGAATCCCAGGGACGGGGGAGCCTGGTGGGCTGCCGTCAATGGGGTCGCACAGAGTCGGTCACGACTGAAGTGACTTAGCAGCAGCAGCAGCAGCAGTGTATATGTCAGTGCTACTGTCCTGACCTTGCTTCTTTCTAGCTGATGATCTGAGGCAAGCTACTTAACCCCAGATTCCTCATTTGTAGAATGGGATAATAAGGAATACTTCCTTTATAGAGTTATATGCCTGGTATGTAGATGGCACTAAGTGTGAACCATGCTGTGAAAGTGCTGCACTCAATATGCCAGCAAATTTGGAAAACTCAGCAGTTGGCCACAGGACTGGAAAGGTCAGTTTTCATTCCAATCCCAAAGAAAGGCAATGCCAAAGAATACTCAAACTACTGCACAATTGCACTCATCTCACACTCTAGTAAAGTAATGCTCAAAATTCTCCAAGCCAGGCTTTAGCAATACATGAAACCATGAACTTCCTGATGTTCAAACTGGTTTTAGAAAAGGCAGAAGAACCAGAGATCAAATTGTCAACATCCGCTGGATCATTGAAAAAGCAAGAGAGTTCCAGAAAAACATCTATTTCTGCTTTATTGACTATGCCAAAGCCTTTGACTGTGTGGATCACAATAAACTGTGGAAAATACTGAAAGAGATGGGAATACCAGACCACCTGACCTGCCTCTTGAGAAATCTGTATGCAGGTCAGGAAGCAACAGTTAGAACTGGACATGGAACAACAGACTGGTTCCAAATAGGAAAAGGAGTACGTCAAGGCTGTATATTGTCACCCTGCTTGTTTAACTTCTATGCAGAGGACATCATGAGAAACGCTGGACTGGAAGAAACACAAGCTGGAATCAAGATTGCCAGGAGAAATATCAATCACCTCAGATATGCAGATGACACCACCCTTATGGCAGAAAGTGAGGAGGAACTAAAAAGCCTCTTGATGAAAGTGAAAGAGAAGAGTGAAAAAGTTGGCTTAAAGCTCAACATTCAGAAAACGAAGATCATGGCATCTGGTCCCATCACTTCATGGGAAATAGATGGGGAAACAGTGGAAACAGTGTCAGGCATTATTTTTTTGGGCTCCAAAATCACTGCAGATTGTGACTGCAGCCATGAAATTAAAAGACGCTTACTCCTTGGAAGAAAAGTTATGACCAACCTAGATAGCATATTCAAAAGCAGAGACATTACTTTGCCGACTAAGGTCCGTCTAGTCAAGGCTATGGTTTTTCCAGTAGTCATGTATGGATGTGAGAGTTGGACTGTGAAGAAGGCTGAGCGCTGAAGAATTGCTGCTTTTGAACTGTGGTGTTGGAGAAGACTCTTGAGAGTCCCTTGGACTGCAAGAAGATCCAACCAGTCCATTCTGAAGGAGATCAGCCCTGGGATTTCTTTGGAAGGAATGATGCTAAAGCTGAAGCTCCAGTACTTTGGCCACCTCATGAGAAGAGTTGACTCATTGGAGAAGACTTTGATGCTGGGAGGGATTGGGGGCAGGAGGAGAAGGGGATGACCGAGGATGAGATGGCTGGATGGCATCACTGACTCCATGGACGTGAATCTGAGTGAACTCCAGGAGTTGGTGATGGACAGGCAGGCCTGGCGTGTTGCGATTCATGGGGTAGCAAAGAGTCTGACGCGACTGAGTGACTGAACTGAACTGAACTGATGAAGTTGTAATCACCTGAATGCAGTTTTGCATCCTGCTACTTCTAAGCCCCAAATTATCTCATGAGTATTTTTATGAGATATCTTAAAAATATCTTTCAAAAATATTTTCAGGGGCTTCTTTGGTGGCAGAGGTTTAAGATTTTGAGCTTTCACTGCCGTGGCTCAGGTTCAGTCCATTGTTGGGGAACTAAGACTCTGCAAGCTGCCTAGCACAGCCAAAAATAAAATAGTAATGGCTGCATAATATTCTAGCATATCGCCAAATGATTTATTTAATTAGTTTTTTATTTTTGGATAATTTAAAATATGACTAAGAGTATTGGTAACACACTGTAGGGGTTGGTTTTTTTTTTTCGTGTGTGTGTGTGTGTGTGTGTGTGTGTGTACAATATAAATAAAATCCTAAAGACATACTGTCTTCATGCTTTTCCAATTCTATCTTGAGGATTTACTTCTAGAAGTGAGATTGCTGTGATAAAGAGTATGACAGTTTTATGCCTTCTAAAGATTATAAATGGGCCTCTAGCAACGTTCTACCAAAACACATTTCTGTTTTCAATACAATGTTAGAAAGTACCTACTTCCCTGGACCCACCAAGACTAAATTATCATTTAAAAAAAAATTTTTTTAAGAGAAAGTATGTTAAAATTTTCTCCAAACTGACTATGAATTTGAATATAGTGTTTCAGTTCACATTTCTTTGCTCTCCAGTGAGACTGGAGTTTTAAAATGTGATTATTTGTGTTTCTTCTACAAACTGTCCTTTATCCATCTTTGTGTTGGCATGTTATAGTTTAGCTAAAGGAAGTGCTGCCGCCACCACCTAGTCGCTTGAGTTGTGTCCAACTCTGTGCGACCCCACAGACGGCAGCCAGCTCCGAAGCCCCTGGGATTCTCCAGGCAAGAACACTGGAGTGGGTTGCCATTTCCTTCTCCAGTGCATCAAAGTGAAAAGTGAAAGTGAAGTTGCTCAGTTGTCCCCGACTCTTAGTGACCCCATGGACTGCAGCCTTCCAGGCTCCTCTGTCCATGGGATTTTCCAGGCAAGAGTACGGGAGCCTGCTAGTTATATATTAAAACTAGCAAGACTGTTAAATTTGTGGCAAATGTTTTTCCTGCTGTCTTAAATTTTATGTTAGATTTTTATGATACATATAGTCAAACCTGTCTTTCCTTCCTGAGAGTATATTCTTCCAACCGCACCTGGGAAGCCAGAGTGCAGGCCCTTCCTGCCGCCTGCAAGCCTGTGGCATCTGTCAGATCACAGAGTCTCTGCCTGGCAGTGGGGGGCAGACCTGATTAGACCTCGGAGCTTCCTCCCAGCTCTGGCATTCTCTGATTCTAGTTCTAGAACTGGAAATTGGCCTCTGAGCTCACGTTTCAAGAAGCTGTCATTGCCAATTACAATACTCTCTGTCTTACCCCAGGCTGCTATGACAAATTACCATAGCCTGGGTGACTTAGACAACAGACATTTACTTCTCACAGTTTTGGAGTCTGGAAGTCCAGGATCAGGGTGCCAGCGTGGTCTGGTTCTTGGGGAGAAGCCTATGTCTAGTTACAGATGGCCTCTTTCTTGCTGTATCCTCACATGGCAGAGAGAGAAAGCTCTGGTCCCCCATAAGGGCACCAATCCCATCGTAAGGGCTCCACCTCTCTGACATTATTTAAACCCCATTGCTTTCCAAAGGCCCTACCTACAAACATCACATTGGGGATTAGAAATTCAATGTATGAATTGAGGGTGGGGTATACAAACATTCAACCCCACTTGCGACCCCTCCATGGTCTGATCTTTTATTTGTTTATTTATAGCTGTTTTGGGTCTTACTTGCAGCATGCGGACTCTTTCGTTGTGGTGATGGGCTCAGTAGTTGCAGTGTGAGGACTTAGTCGCCCTGTGGCATGTGGTATCTTTGTTCCCCAACCAGGGGTTGAACCCACATGCCCTGCATTGCAAAGAGGATTCCTAACCACTGAACCGCCGGGGAAGTCCCCTCATGGTGCGGTCTTTAAGTGGCATCGCTATCAACAGGGACCTTCGGAAGCTCTGAACACCCTGCTCAAGGTTCGTTACCAGACTCCAAGCAAGCCTTTGATCTCCTTTCCTGTTCTCCCAGCCTTATCGACCTCTGCTCTCTGTCAAAATGAATATTTGTGGTTCCCCAAATATTTCTGTTCATACCGTTACCTTTGCCTTTACAGTGCTCCCACACTGTAAATTTTACGTGGAAAAATATTACCTAACTTTTAACTCCAGCTATGCACCGCCTTCTCATAAAGGCTTTAGTAACTGCTTCCCAGTTCAGAGAGAATTTTCTCTTTGAACGACAGTGTCTTTCACAGGCCACTTGCATTATGGCTATTGATATTTATGCCTTACTTCCTGAACAGAAAATATGAGAAGCCACTGTATGTGGTGAGTGCAAACTGGCAGTCTATATGATATTTTCAGAACTGGGAAATTTCACATAAAGTCACAATTTCCATCTTCTGTTGGAAAATCAGATTTGGACTACATTCCTTTAAGGCAGGGGTCAGTAGACTACCGCCCATCACCCATCATCTGTTTTTGTAAAGGATGTTGTCTTATTGGAATACAGCCACACCCATTTGCTTACAAATAATCAGTGGCTACTTTCTTGCTACAAAGCAGAGATGAGTAACTGCCACAGAGATTATACGGCTCCCTAAACCTATTTACTACCAGGCCCTTTGCAAAAAAGGTTCACTGACCCCTGCTATTAGACACCAGCTGTGGGCCACCACTGGAGCTTCCTCTAAATGGAGCACGTGCCCTCCAGTTTGTGGGAGATCTTCCCCAGTTGTTCTTATATCAAACCAGGCCAACTCCAAGTATTTATCTTGCTCTCCAAGGCCTTTGAATCATTTGCATTTTTTATTCTTATTCATTCTCTAAATCACACCCTAATACCACATGAAAGCCGTTATGCCATAGAAGCAAGACAATCTCTAAAAAGTACCTAAAACCTTTATACTGCCGAAACTAAATGTGATGACCAAGTCTAATGATCTTTCTCAGTAATTGTAGCTGCTGATGAAGGAAGTTCTTGTAGTTCTCAGCTTTGGGGTCTAAAGTCAGAGTGCTTGGATTGATAATTCCAGTTGTACCACAGCTGCAACCACAAGTAAGCAAGACTGAGTTTTAATTTTCTCATTGAAAAATGAGGATAACAGCAACACATATGCTTGGATTGATGAAGGGATTAAATTCCTTCAACTAGTATTTATTGATACCTGCTATCTGCCAGGCACCATGCTGGGCTCTCGGAAAATAGCAGTGAGCAGAAAGAACAGTCTTTTCTCACTAGAAGTTTACACTCTAGTGGGGAGACAAGTCAGGCAGCAGACACCTGAGCCTATAGTGAAGGCTTTCAGCCTCACTTTGAGTTTAGATAGACCTGTGCTGACTTGCCTCTGATGTCAGTTGCTTAATCGTGTCCGACTCTTTGCAACCCTCTGGATGGTAGCCCACCAGGCTCCTCTGTCCATGGGATTCTCTAGGCAAGAATACTGAAGTGGATTCCCATCCCCTTCATCCAGGGAATCTTCCCAACCCGGGGATCAAACCCGGGTCTCCTAATTGCGTGCAGATTCTTTACCATTTGAGCTACCAGGGAAGCCCAGCGCCTTCTCCAATACAGCCTTGCAGCTGAAACTAGCTTGGCCCAAAAGCAAGCAGAGCCTAGAAGTCAGGGAATTAAAGCCTCAGAGGCAGCCTTCGGTGAAACAGCCATCAGAGCCAGCAGTTGAATTCGTAGCCCCTATATATAGCAGGACAGACAACCCTATGAGGTGTTCTCTGTGCTTAAAATGGGGCTAATAATAGTATCCAACACAGAGGGATTTTGTGAACATTAAGCAAGTCAACTTATCCTGGAGGAGGTTAGGATAATGCCTAGCATCCAGAAGGCCCTATCTGTACTTTCCATTCTTTTCTTTCTTTCCTATATTTCTTCTTCTTCTTCTTTTTTTTTTTTTTTGCCACCCTGCTTGTGGGACCTTAGTTTCCCACCAGGGATCGAATTCCCTGGTAGTGAGGCTGTAAACATACACTGACCTTGCATCCTCCCTGTCTCACTGTCCCTGCGTTTTCACTGCTGCTTTTTGGCCACATCTTCCAAATAAGCCATCAGCACCCAAATCCTAGTCTCAGTCTCTGTCCGGGGGGGGGGGGGGGGGGGCGGGGGGGAATGCAGAGTAGAACAGATGCAAACAAAGCAAACAGGGTAGTGAGGATGCTCAGAGAACTGAAATTGGCATGAACGAAATTCGTGAGCAAAGGCCTCGTGACACTGGGGATGTGGGAGGCCTCAGATGAGAACTCAGGGACGAGAAGAATCTAGCCGTGCACAGACTGGGAGAAACAATCACCTGGGCAGAGGAAACAGCTGGGCAAAGACCCAACACAGGAGTGTGCTTGGCATGTTAAGGAAGGGAAAGGTCCATGACTCTGGGACGTAGTAGATGAGGAAATGAGGTAGAGAGGAAGACCAGATGGTGAGGGACTTAGTAATCCAGGAATAATGATCTGGGACTTCATTCTAAATGCCATGGGTGAGCAGTCAGAGGTACATTTTAAGCAGAGGAGTAACACAGATTGATGTGCTGTTTTGAAGTATCACCCTGGCTGCTGTGTGTGAGTGGGTTAGAAACAGGAGTGAAAATAGGACTCCCAGTGGGCAATGACGGTATCTTGGACCAGTGTTATCACAACAGAGATAGAGAGAAGGAGATTTGGGATATGTTTGATAAAGAATGATAAAGCACAGGGGAATTCCCTGGCGGTCTAGTGGTTAGGACTCTGTGCTTTCACTGCCGAGGGCCTGGGTTCAATCCCTGGTGAGGAAACTAAGATCCCACAGGCAGAGTGTCCCCCCGCCCCCATGCAAAAATAAAGGAAAGAAGGAAAAACACAAATAGGGCCTCCTGTATGCTAGGCATTCTTCTAATCCCCTCCATCATTTAACTCATTTAATGCTCACAAAATCCCTCTGTGTTGGATACTATTATTAGCCCCATTTTACCACTGGGAAAATGGAGGTGCAGAGAGATTAATTTGCCTAAAGTCTCCCAGAGCAGAGATTTGAACCAAGTTCATCTGACTCCATAGTCTAGGCTCTGACTGTGGTAGTACCCTCTTATCCGTGGAGAATACATTTCAAGATCCTCAGTGGTGGTCTGAAATCTGGAATAGTGCCAAATCTTATATATATATACCATGTTTTTTTCCTATACGTACTTACAACTCCAGTATTCTTTTAAAAAAGTATCTATATATTTGGCCTCACTGAGTGGGTCTTAGTTGCACCCTGCAGGATCTTCAATTTTTGTTGAAGAATGTGGAATCTTTTAGGTGTGGCATGCAGAATCTAGTTCCCTGATCAGGGATTGAATCCAGGCACCCTGCATTGGAAGCACAGAGTCTTAGCCACTGGACTACCAGGGAAGTCTCCACTCCTGTATTCTTGCTTGGAGAATTCCATAGACAGAGAAGCCTGATGGGCTACAGTCCATGGGGTCGAAAAGAGTCGGAGGTGACTGAGCAGCTAAGTACACACACACGTTTTTTTCCTACATATACACACCTATGACAAAGTTTAATTTATAAGTTAGGCACAATGGGAGATTAACAACTAATGATAAAATAGAACAATCATAGCAATACACTGGAATAAAAGTTATATGAATGTAGTCTCTCAAAATTTAATGCCTTGTACAAATGTAATGCATTTTCCTTCTTAACAAAATGCTTATCACACACTGTGGTTGTAACTTTTGCAGTTTGAGGTGCAGCAGCAAAACTAGCAGGAGCGTTTTCCTCTTATTCACAAGTTGATAGAAAATTCATTCTTACCGCAGATCTTAGCAACCTCAGTGTAAGATATTTTTTTCCTTATTAAGTCAAGAACTTTCACCTTTCCATGTAAAGGAAGCACTTCCAGTTCCTCTTTGGCGGATCTGAATTACCAGCATTATGGACGGCTCTTGCACTTTGGAGCCACGTGAGTAAAATGAGGGTGACTTGGACACAGGCACCAGGATACCGTGATAGTCCATCTGATGACAGAGACCAGAGTGCTAAGGGATGCCTCAGGGAGCAGGAGGGCGACGGATTTCATCACACAACTCAGGACGGCAAGCAATTTAAAACTTATGAATTGCTTATTTCTGGAATTTTCCTTTTAATATTTTCAGACCGAGAGTAACTGAAACTGCAGAAAGTGAGTGCTTCCCTTGGGTAAGGGGGGAACTTACATTGCCCTGCCTCATGGGAGGGTGACGTGCTGGGGAATCTGATGGGAAGGAAGCAGCTGGGAGTCAGTGGGAGACCCAGAGTCCCTGGTGTTTAGGACAGGCTTCCCTCAGCCTCCAGGCCCCTGCGTTGGTACAGTGAACCACCACCTTCTCTGTGCTCCAGGTAAGACCCTGCCCCTCTGCCTCCCCAACACTCACAGCTTCAGCATCACACAATCCACCTCTTCAGCTCAGGTCTCCCAGGCCTCCTGTCCCTTCCCCAGGCTCTCATCCCCATGCTCACCACCCTCCCTTGGTCTAACCTGTCCCTAAAGTCCACCGTTTTCCCTCTAACCCCAGGCCAATCCTGGGCAAAGCCCCCTACATCCTCAAACTCCTCTCTGTGTCCCCTTTAGCTTCTATTGTCATTCCCGGACTGCACATATAAGTCACCTCCAGGACTCAAAAGCACACTAAAGTCCAGGCTCCTCACCAGACTAATTAAATGAAAATGCCGGATGGTGGGGTCCAGGCACTGACAGAGACACAGAGTCCCCCCACGTTGATCATTTGTGGCTCAGGTGGAGAACCACAGACCCTGGTTCTCCAGGGAGCTCAGCCTCTCAGCCCTCTCTGCAAGTGGAGGCTGTGGCACTCCTGCCTCTCTGCTTATGGACCTGGAGGTGGGGGGCTCCCCCTGCTCCCCCTTGTCTCTGCTGGACCTTCCTCCATTGTAGTTCCTGTAAAACATTCTGGCTTAGAACCACTTGTCATCAGAGTGCAGCACCTTTCCTTATGGCAGTCACCTCCTGACCACTAGGCCATGACTTCTTTGCTTGAGGATTTTAATGCCTGTCTGGCTCATTGTCACTCTCTCTAACCGACTTCTGTTTTAATTCTTTGTATTTTTAATATCCAAGCAGATAGATGTACCTTCCAAGATTCTGGCCTCTTATTCCTTGACTTCCCATCTTCCAATCACCCCATCTTCCTTACCATGGTCTCACCCCTCCATAAGCTCAATTTCTAGTTTTCTCTCTCTAGAACCCACATCCCAATAATCCTTGAAGTCCTGAATCCTAATACCTCTCTACTGTCTCACCTTGTCCAGATTCAGTTCCAAGGTCAATCAGTTGAGTCACTCTGGTGGCACTGGTGGTAAAGAACCCACCTGCCAATGCAGGAGACATAAGAGACTTGGGTTTAATCCCTGTCTCAGGGAGATCCCCCGGAGAAGGGCATGGCAACCATTCCAGTGTTCTTGCCTGGAGAATCCCATGGACCGAGGAGGCTGGCAGGCTACAGTCCATGGGGTCACAAAGAGTTAGGCATGACTGAGCGACTGAGCATGCATGCACCAAAGATTTCAGCCTGATGATACTGGTGGCTTTCTCTTAGATTTATGCTTCATCTTACAAATTGTCACTGACTTGCTTTCAGTGATGCATTAATGCTGACCTAGAAAGTACCTTTTCATCTGTTACCCATATTTGCCAAGAGGCAAGCTGTGGTTGACTAACTGGAAACACACAAGCAAATGGATTGACTTTATCAATGTGTTCTGCGTACCCAAGGCCATGGCCCATTTTCCATCAAACTTCAATATTATTCAAAGATTTGGCTAAGAAAAACATTGTTTCTGTGTTCATACAATGTTGATGAGTAGAATGTCAGTCACATATATTTTAAAGATTAAAACATATCAGCAAAATTCAGGAGCTGGGCCATGGAGCAAAAAATCAACAGATGGGAATTGTGGTAGGAGGCTCCATCTGCCGAGGTCCTGCTAGTTGAGGATTTAAAAGAACGCTGTGCGTCAGCACTGTGATAGAGGGAATGGCCTGACATGCCTGAGCAAGCATCAAACGTGATGACCTTTCTTGTTGCTGTTTAGTTGCTAAGTTGAGGCTCTTTGTGACCCCACGGATTGTAGCCCGCCAGGCTCCTCTGCTGCTGCTGCTGCTGAGTCACTTCAGTTGTTTCCGACTCTGTGTGACCCCAGAGATGGCAGCCCACCAGGCTCCCTCGTCCCTGGGATTCTCCAGGCAAGAACACTGGAGTGGGTTGCCATTGCCTTCTTCAATGCATGCAAGTGAAAAGCGAAAGTGAAGTCACTCAGTCGTGTCCGACCCTCAGGGGCCTATGGTCAGCAGCCCACCAGGCTCCTCCGTCCATGGGATTTTCCAGGCAAGAGTACTGGCTCCTCTGCCAGCTACTAAATGGGGGACCTCAGGGTAGAACCAAGGGTTGTGGGTTCAAGTCTCTGGTTTTATGCCTCTAACTGCAGGAGTCTTCATTTCATTATCTGACATGGGTGACTCCAAATTGCCTCAATTCTGTCATTCACTTTTTGACATTTCTACTATTGAGAGTGTGTCTTAAAATTAACCCATTTGAAGGAATAGTGTTTGCTTTTAAATGAAAAAAGAATAAAACAGAAAGCAATTCTATTTCTTAGTGTTGAGTTATAGTGAGGGGGAGAGGCCCCTGATACAGCACATAAGGCTGTTGAGAGGATTAAGTCAGCAGAAAAGAGTTGTTGTAGGTAAAGCATTTAAGAGAGTGCCTGAACCTGAGGGGTGGGGAGGAAGGGATGCTGTAGCCCTCTGTGTCGCCCTTCCCATCCCCGAATGCTGCTAAGATTTCCATGTCATCTTATCTACGCTGTGACATGGCAGAGCAAGACAGAAAAAGGAGAAAGAAAACATCCCTACTCTGCTCTGCAGGGTTACTTCGTATCTATAATTTGTCATAATGAGGTTCAGAGACTTGGATTTCTGTGGTGCTATTTCCTACCCCCCTTCCTTTATTTTGCTGATCACCCTGAATCCTATTTCAGAACCCTGTCATACCTCGCCCGCACGTTCAGCACCTCCACAAGGGGACCTGCAGCCTGCATTCACTTCCAGTTTTCCTGTGCATCATTTATGCAAAACCATTGTTCAAACACTCCAGGGACTCTCCAGGTTCAGTTCAGTCACTCAGTCGTGTCTTATTCTTTGCTTCCCCATGCACTGCAGCATGCCAGGCCTCCCTGTCCATCACCAACTCCTGGAGCTTGCTCAAAGCTCATGTCCATTGAGTCAGTGATGCCATCCAACCATCTCATCCTCTGTTGTCCCCTCCGCCTCCTGCCTTCAATCTTTCCCAGCATCAGGGTCTTTTCCAATGAGTCAGTTCTTTGCATCAGATGGCCAAAGTATTGGAGTTTTAGCTTCAGCATCAGTTCTTCCAGTGAATATACAGGACTGATTTCCTTTAGTATCGACTGGTTTGATCTCCTTGCAGTCCAAGGGACTCTCAAGAGTCTTCTCCAACATCACAGTTCAAAAGCATCAATTCTTTGGTGCTCAGCTTTCTTTGTAGTCCAACTCTCACATCCATAAATGATTACTGGAAGACCCATAGCTTTGACTAGATGGAGCTTTGTTGGCAAAGTAATGTCTCTGTTTTTTAATATGCTGTCTAGGTTGAGCACAGGTTTTTTTCCAAGGAACAAGCATCTTTAAATTTCTTGGCTGCAGTCTCTCTGTCTGCATGCTAAACCGACGTGAGGTCAAAGGCCCTTAATGATCTCCTGCCATTGGTTCTCTAGCCAAGGTGGCCAGTTGGCTGAACACAGGGTGTGAGCTGCCAGCTCAAGCCTTTGCCTGTGACATTCCTTCTGCCTGAAATGCTCCCCTCCCCCATGGCACCCTCAGATAGTTGCACCTCATCCTTAGAGAGTGAGATGGCTAATGCTCAAGCGCCACCTTTGCAGTAACACCTTGGGTTTCCCTAGTAGTTTAGCTGGTAAAGAATGTGACGGCAATGCAGGAAACCCCGCTTCAATTCTTGGGTCGGGAAAATCCCCTGGAGAAGGAATAGGCTACCCACTCCAGTATTCTTGCCTGGAAAATCCCCCTGGACCAAGGAGCCTGGTGAGGTACAGTCTATGGGGTTGCAAAGAGCCAGACAGACCTGAACGACTAAGCACAGCACAGTTCACCTTTTCTGAACATAGTTCACCTTTTCTGTCGTTAAATTCCTTACCTGCATCTAACAAGCTCCCTATGTCCTCTCCTAGTTTATTCTCCCTCCATAGTAATTAAGAACACACAACATATTATATTATCTTTTTACCTGGTTTATTGCCTCTCTTTATTAGAGTACAAGTTTCATGAAGGCAGGAATCTTCCTCTGTTGTGTTTGCTGCTTTATCACCACTGTCCAGAACAGAGCTGCATGTATAGGCACTCAGTAAGAACTAGTCTTTAGATGTCCCAGGTGGCTCAGTGGTAGACAATCTGCCTGTCCATGCAGGGGGCACAGGTTCCATCCCTGGTCCTGGAAGATCCCACATGCCGCAGAGCAACTAAGCCCATACACTACAACTACTAAGCCAGTTCTCTAGAGCCTGGGAGGCATACCTACTGAGCCCACTTGTCCTAGGGCCTGTAGTTCTCAATAAGAGAAGCTACTGCAGTGAGAAGCCAGCACACTGCATCTAGAGAGTAGCCCCTGCTCTCTGCAAGTAGAGAAAATCCCACATAGCAACGAAGGCCCAGTACAGTAAAAAATCAATCAATAAATAAAATTATTTAAAAAGAAAAGAATAACTAGTCTTTATATGTTTCACATATCCCTTCTTTAAACTGGAACTAAAAGAGGAGGCAAGAGGACTGGGCACAACCTCCAAAAGAATGACATAATCCTTGAGGATTAACTAGGTCCAAGACGGGGGAAGATTCAGCTTCCAGGAGATCCTGAACCTCATTACATGCTCATTGTAATATATTCATGCGTGTTAAGTCAATTCAATCATGTCTGATTCTTTGTGACCCTATGGACCAGCTAGCCTCTGTCCATGGGATTCTTCATGCAAAAATACTGGAGTGGGTTGCCATGTCCTCTTCCAGGGGATCTTCTCGACCCAGGGATTGAACTCAAGTCTCTTACTTTTCCTGCCTTGGCAGGATAGTTCTTTACCACTAGCACCACTTGGAAGCCATTGTACTACATTTGCATAAGCTAAATGATACCCATAAGCACCAGGACAGTTCCAAGGCTGACCATAAAAGGACCAAAAGTGAGTGGTGGCCCAATTGCTGCAAATTTCCACCCCCTCTTCCAAAATAGTGGGATAATCCTCCCACTATTTAGCCTATGAAACTACCCAGCCCATAAAAACTAGCCACCCCCGTAGTTCAGGGTCTCTCACCTTCTGAGATGCCCTCCACTTTGTCTGTGGAATGTGTCTCTCCCAGAGCCCTTCTCGCCTTTTGAGACAGACTGCTTGTTGTCTGTGGAATGTGTATGTCTCTAAATAAATTCACTTCTTAACCTATTACTTTTCCTCTCACTGAATCCTTTTTATGGCCTTGCCTCTTGCGAGATCTTAGTTCCCTGACCAGGGATCAAACACCTGTCCCTGCAGCCCTGCAATGGAAGCACAGAGGCCTAACCACTGGACCGCCAGGGAATTTCCCTAAATCTATGATCAATTTTGAGTTACTTTGTGTAATAAAGTATGAGATTAGGTTGAGATTTTTTTGTTTGTTTGTCTTGTTTTTCCTATGGATGCCTAATTCGGAGCCTGCATTTTAACAGATCTTTGGGAACATCAGGATCTGAGAAATTTCGGGGAGGGATTGGTAGGATTTAGATGGTGATGTGATGGTAAATGTTTCACAGCCAGATCTTGGTGGGGGAGGGATAGTTTCCATGGTGTAAATACAACACTTCTAGCTGATTGCTAGCAAATAATAGGATGCCCCTGAGCACAGAGTTAGGAAGAGATTCGTAGGAGCACACTGTTACGTAATACGCTCGCACTTAGAATAGATGCACATGACCTCAGAAGTATAGAGAATAATAAAAGGTGGTAGGAAGTGATGCGTTTTGAGTATTTATCAACTTTATTTTAAATATAACTTATTCAATTGTCAAAAACTTTGGAGGTTCTAAGAGTTTGCTGTACTTGCCAACTAATACATTGTCAGTTTCACGGAAGCTGATGGAAGACATGAGACTCCTGGGTCAGAGACAATGGACTTTATTATTTACAGCAACTGCAGTAACTAGAGTGTCAGCATTGTCTTGTACTGGTTCCCTGAGCCCCAGGTCCCGAATGGTGATGCAAAATGGACCAGCTGGCACTTGCACGTGTAGTGAGTGAGTTGTGGGAGAGGAATCCTGAGCTTAGGGACCCAAATCTTCTAGAATGCTAAGTAATCATCTTTTATAATGCTCAAAGCCAGACATTATTTTTATCATTCTGGACAATAAGCAAATCTGCCTTTTTTTTTTTTTTTTAAGGGAAACACGATACAAACAAGCTTGAAAAGATAATCCTGAACAAAGACTGTTAGTGCTCCCTCTCACAGGACCAACTGAAACGAGCGAAACTCTTAAAGAATTGGCTTCAAACAGCTTACATAGTTTTTAATTTTTAATAATGGCTGTGTTTAACAACCAGCCCACAAAGTTCCTGAAAATGGAACAATAAGCCCTCAGAAGCCAGTACAAATTGGCGCCAGTATTCCAATGTATTTTGAGGGGAAAAAAAAGGAGAGACTCCCTCTGGGTTGATTTCACAAGCTGGGAACCCAGGAGGCCTCATCCTCAGAGAAGCTGTTTTAATGGTTTGTTTTCTAGAATGTTTAATTTTTATTTTCGGCTGGGTCTCCTGGCATATGGGATCTTAGTTCCCTGACTATGGATCGAACCTGTGCCCACCACAGTGGAAGCTCAGAGTCTTAACGACTGGACCGATATGGAAGTCCCAGAATGGTTAGTATTATAATGGAAATTCTACTAAGGGTTATTAAAGTAAAAATAGCATCTGTTCTTTGTTGCCTGTGAGTACAGTTTATTCATTTGGTGGGCTTTTTATCTCCTTTAATCCTCACAATGATCTATGAACAAAGGACTATTACTATCCTCATTAATAAATGAGAAAACCGAGACTCCTAAGAGGTCATGGAAAAAAGCTGAGCTGGGATTGAGCTTGTCAGGCAAACTCTAACATTGAACAGTTGAGAACTCATAGTCTTAAAAGCAACTTTTCCGTTCACGTCAACTGGCATTATGGGGACCCTGCCTGCCTTTTCTCTGCCCCTCTTAGAAGCAGAGCTTTGTGGTGTCATACTGGCAGGGGGCAAGAGTGCAGATTTCTGGTTTCTGTTCCCCAGTGAGGTCTATTGCGACCTTGGGCAGATTGTTATCTCTGTACCTCTATTTCGTCATCTGTCCAATGGGCTGATGATACTGTTCTGCCAGTCTTGCGGAGTTATCCTGAAAATCAAACGTGCATCGATATCATCTGTGGTTGTAGTTTAGGCCGCATGACCTTGCATCAGCCATAAAATCTCTGCAACAACTGCCCCCCGAAGTTTCTTATTTGCATTATGGGGACAGGGCATATGCAATCTCCATAAAGCCGTCAGATTCTGAGTCTCTAAGTGAGATAATAGCTCCAGAAGGTTCTGGAAAAGGCAGAAAGCAGCCCCGAGATGTGAGGTACTGTTTTTTGCTCTCTGCTACCCCATCTCTTTCTAACATCTTGCCCTTGTGCCGTCATGAGTCAGAGAGGATCAAGTAAGCATTTGTGACTTGAGTCTCTCACTGCAGGAATGATGGTGGCTCAGGGCAGGGTGGCGGCTGGTTTCCCTGGAGGCAATTAAAGACTTATCCCAGGTATCAGAGAGAAGGTGTCTGGGAGGAAGCAGGAGCCTTGGGTAGAGCCTGCCTCTGGGCCTCTCAACTTAGAGTCTGTTCAGAGCTCTGTCTGGGCCCCACCTGGGTTCCAGACCTGGAGTTGCCAAGTGACTGGCTGGGGGAAGGCAGTCCAAGGCCAGGGACCAGGAAGTATCAAGGCCTGGAAGGGGGAATGAACTGGGTAGGTTCAAGTGGCAGCAGACCAAGTGGCTGCATAGGGAAAAGGGACAGGGTCAAATACCTATACCCTGCTCCAAGCAGCAGAACCCCCAAGAAGCCAAGCAGGCCCAAGGGGGCAGGTAAGAGCTGTTCCCACTACTTTCTAAAGCTCCAGAGGCTCTCAGAGGAGTCCATCAGTCTCCGGTAACAGGGCCCACCTGAGATCAGCTGACCATTTCTCTTCGTCCTCTCCACTTGTCTGCAGGCTGGGTCTGGGCCAAAGGTGAGTGGCTGGCAGGGCTTAGAGATGCAGCCTGGAGGACTTGGCTTTCCCTGCTCAGCCATTAAAGCCAAACTGATGTCACCAAAGTCCCTCAGCTTTCATTTGTCAGTTCCTGAAACCTAGTCACTTTGGGAGAAAGGCTTCTGGCAGCAGAACTGGTGAAATCACAGGCAATCTGAGCGGGAAGGGAATTCACAATAGACTCACCTATCCATAAAAATTTCCAAAGTCCTGGCTGCACTCCGAGCTAATTACCTCATAACCTCTTCGGGGGAGGATTTGAATATGTACACCCCACTCAGGAGATTCCATTGCGCAACCTCAGTTGAGGACCAGGGCTGTGGCCCCTAGGAGCTTTCGGTGGTTCGGAAATCAGATGAAATTTGATTTGAGCTCCAGCTCCGCAACTTTACCAACTGAATGAGCTTAAGCAACTATCTGAGCCTCTGTGAGCCTTGATTCCCTCATCTGTGAAAAGTACATCATAATAATACAAATACCTTACATGTTGTTTTCAAGGCCAAAGATATTCATGCATGACAAACATACAGCACAGAGGGCTCATTCCTAATAAAATACAATCAGTTAAGTTCAGTTAGTCAGTCATGTCTGATTCTTTACCACCCCATGGACTGCAGCATGCCAGGCTTCCCTGTCCATCACCAACTCCTGGAGCATGCTCAAACTCATAGAGTCGGCAATGCCATCCAACCATCTCATCCTCTGTTGTCCCCTTCTCCTCCTGCCTTCATTCTCTCCCAGCATCAGGGTTTTTTTTCAAATGAGTCAGCTCTTCACATCAAGTGGCCAAAATATTGGAGTTTCAGCTTTAGCATCAGTCCTTCCAATGAATATTCAGGACTGATTTCCTTTAGGGTGGACTGGTTGGATCTCCTTGCTGTCCAAGGGACTCTCAAGAGTCTTCTCCAACACCACAGTTCAAAAGCATCAATTCTTTGGCGCTCAGCTTTCTTTATAGTCCAACTTTCACATCCACATGACTACTGGAAAAACCATAGCTTTGGCTAGACGGACCTTTGTTGTCAAAGTAATGTCTCTGCTTTTTAATATGCTGTCTAGGTTGGTCATAGCTTTCCTTCCAAGGAGCAAGTGTCTTTTAATTTCATGCCTGCAGTCACCATCTGCAGTGATTTTGGAGCCCAAAACATAAAGTCAGCCACTGTTTCCACTGTTTCCTCATCTATTTGCCATGAAGTGATCGGACCAGATGCCATGATCTTAGTTTTCTGAATGTTGAGTTTCAAGCCTATTTTTTCACTCTCCTCTTTCACTTTCATCTAGAGGTTCTTTAGTTCTTCTTTACTTTATGCCATAAGGGTGGTGTCATCTGCGTATCTGAGGTTACTGGTATTTCTTCCGGCAATCTTGATTCCAGCTTGTGCTTCATCCAGCCAAGCATTTTGCATGATGTACTCTGCATATGTGTTAAATAAGCAGGGTGACATTATGCAGCCTTGACGTACTCCTTTTCCTATTTGGAACTAGTCTGTTGTTCCATGTCCAGTTCTAGCTGTTGCTTCTTGATCTGCATACAGATTTCTCAGGAGGCAGGTCAGGTGGTCTGGTATTCCCATCTCTTTAAGAATTTTCCACAGTTTGCTGTAATCCACACAGTCAAAGGCTTTGGTATGTCAATAAAGCAGAAGTAGATGTTTTTCTGGAACTCTCTTGTTTTTCCCATGATCCAGCGGATGTTGGCAATTTGATCTCTGGTTCCTCTGCCTTTTCTAAATCCAGCTTGGACATCTGGAAGTTCATGGTTCACATACTGTTGAAGCCTGGCTTAGAGAATTTTAAGCATTACTTTGCTGGCATGTGAGATGAGTGCGATTGTGCAGTAGTTTGAGCATTTTTTCGCATTTCCTTTCTTTGGGATTGGAATGAAAACTGACCTTTTCCAGTCCTGTGGCCGCTGCTGAGTTTTCCAAATTTGCTAGCATATTGAGTGCAGCACTTTCACAGTGTCATCTTTTAGGATTTGAAATAGCTCAACTGGAATTCCATCACCTCCACTAGCTTTGTTCATAATGATGCTTCCTGAGGCCCACTTGACTTCACACTCCAGGATGTCTGGCTCTAGGTGAGTGGTCACAACATTGTGGTTATCTGGGTCATGAAGATCTTTTTTTTTTTTTTTTTTTTTAACAACTGATTATAGATTTATTTAAAAAGGTTGATTTTAGGCATCGGCAATGGTGACTTCCACCTCGACTCCCGGCTCAATACTGATGGAAGTGATCTGCTTGACAATTTCAGAAGGGCTGTGCAGGTCAATGAGTCGCTTGTGGATCCTCATTTGGAATCGATCCCAAGTCTTAGAACCTTCACCACAAGGCGTTTTCCTCGTAGTTATTCTCAGAGTCTTGGTAGGCATCCGAACTGGTCCTTTCACTTTGAGATTCTTTTCCTTCGCGCCTCTGATCAGGTCAGCACACACCTTCTCCAGAGACTTCACGTTGCGGCTGGTGAGGGTGATCCTAATCCGGTGAATGGCCACCTCTGGCTCCACGGGAGTCTTGCCGGTGTCTTTAAAGGCCATGGCTGCGGCGTGGCTTCCTGACCGACTTGTTCCTCGGCGAGAGCGAACAGCGGTGAGTCAGGAGCAGGAGTGGGCGGCACACAGAGCCGCTGCAACGGCGACCGCGTCTTCCTCAAAGGAAGATCTTTTTTGTATAATTCTTCTGTATATTCTTGCCATCTCTTAATATCTTCAGCTTCTGTTAGGTCCATACAATTTCTGTCCTTTATTGTGCACATTTTTGCATGAAATGTTCCCTTGGTATCTCTAATTTTTTGGAAGAAATCTCTAGTCTTTCCCATTCTATTGTTTTCCTCTTTCTTTGCATTGATCACTGAGGACGGCTTTCTTATTTTTCCTTGCTGTTCTTTGGAACTCTGCATTCAAATGGGTATATCTGTCCTTTTCTCCTTTGCCTTTAGCTTCTTTTCTCAACTATCTGTAAGGCCTCCTCAGACAACCATTTTGCCCTTTTTGCATTTTTTTTTCTTGGGGATGGTCTTGATCACTGTCTCCTGTACAACGTCACAAACCTCCATCCATGGTTCTTCAGGCAGTCTGTCTTGATAGACTAGATCTAATCCCTTGATAGACTAGATCTAATCCCTTGAATCTATTTGTCACTTACACTGTATAATCAATCGTAAGGGATTTGAATTTGTAAGGTCTAGTGGTCAGACTTTATTTTTCTGGGCTCCAAAATCACTGCAGATGGTGACTGCAGCCATGAAATTAAAAGATGCTTACTCCTTGGAAGAAAAGTTATGACCAACCTAGATAGCATATTCAAAAGCAGAGACATTACTTTGCCGACTGAGGTCCGTCTAGTCAAGGCTGTGGTTTTTCCTGTGGTCATGTATGGATGTGAGAGTTGGACTGTGAAGAAGGCTGAGCACCGAAGAATTGCTGCTTTTGAACTGTGGTGTTGGAGAAGACTCTTGAGAGTCCCTTGGACTGCAAGGAGATCCAACCAGTCCATTCTGAAGGAGATCAGCCCTGGGATTTCTTTGGAAGGAATGATACTAAAGCTGAAACTCCAGTACTTTGGTCACCTCATGAGAAGAGTTGACTCATTGGAAAAGACTCTGATGCTGGGAGAGATTGGGGGCAGGAGGAGAAGGGGGCAACCAAGGATGAGATGGCTGGATGGCATCATGGACTTGATGGACGTGAGTCTGAGTGATCTCCGGGAGATGGTGATGAACACGGAGGCCTGGTGTGCTGCGATTCATGGGGTAGCAAAGAGTCTGACACGACTGAGCGACTGAACTGAACTGAACTGAACTGAGTGGTTTGAATGGTCTAGTGGTTTTCCTTACTTTCTTCAATTTAAGTCTCAATTTTGCAATAAGGAGTTTATGACCTGAGCCACAGTCAGCCCTTGGTCTTGTTTTTGCTGAATGTATAGAGCTTTTTCATTTTCAACTGAAAAGAATATAATAAATCTGATTTCAGTATTGACCATCTGGTGATGTCCATGTGTAGAGTCTTCTCTTGTGTTGTTGGAAGAGGGTGTTTGCTATGACCAGTGTGTTCTCTTGGCAAAACTCTGTTAGCCTTTGCTCTGCTTCATTTTGTACTCCAAGGTCAAATTTGCCTGTTACTCCAGGTATCTCTTCGGAGAAGGCAATGGGACCCCACTCCAGTACTCTTGCCTGGAAAATCCCATGGACGGAGGAGCCTGGTAGGCTGCAGTCCATGGGGTCGCTGAGAGTCGGGGACAACTGAGTGACTTCACTTTCGCTTTTCACTTTCATGCATTGGAGAAGGAAATGGCAACCAGCTCCAGTGTTCTTGCCTGGAGAATCTCAGAGACAGTGGGCCCTTCTCTATGGGGTTGCACAGAGTCGGACACGACTGAAGTGACTTAGCAGCAGCAGCCAGGTATCTCTTGACTTCCTACTTTTGCATTCCAGTCCCCTATAATGAAAAGGACATATTTTGGGGGTGTTAGTTCTAGAAGATCTTATAGATCTTCATAAAACTGTTCAACTTCAGCTTCTTCAACATTACCGGCTAGGGCATAGACATGGATTATTGTGATATTGATTGATTTGCCTTAGAAATGAACAGAGATCATTCTGTCGTTTTTGAAATTACATCGAGTACTGCATTTTGGACTCTTTTGTTGAGTATGAGGGCTACTCCATTTCTTCTGAGGGATTCTTGCCTACAGCAGTAGCTATAATGGTAATCTGAATTAAGTTCACCCACTGATTCCTAAAATGTCGATATTCACTCTTGCCATCTCCTGTTACCTTGATTCATAGACCTAACATTCCAGGTTCCTATGCAACAAGACCCAATTCATGTTATTAGTTTCCCAAGATTAAGCATTCGATTGCAAAGCTCCTCTTTATGTTAAATTGCAATGGCTATGACAAGCGTGATCCTCTCAAAATCCAAGTTTGCTTATGTCACCTATCCACTTAAAATCATTCTGTTGTTTTCCTTTATTCTCAGAGTCAAGGCAGAAGTCTTGAATTTGACCTAACGGCCTTCAAGCTCTGAGCTCAACCCCCTCACCTTATTATTTGCAGTGTCCCTCCATCCCCGCATCATGACCTGGGGATCATGGTGGTCATCATACTTTGATTCCCCCAACCTGCCCTTCTGGTCCCCCCAGGGCCTTAGCATATGATGATCTCTCCCCTTCTCCCCTCAGATACCTTCCCCACCCTGCTTCAGGACTTCCCTGGCAGCTCAGCTGGTAAAGAATCCATCTACAATGCAGGAGACTCCGGTTCGATTCCTGGGTGGGGACATTACCCTGGAGAAGGAATAGGCCACCCACTCCAGTATTCTTGGGCTTCCTGAGTGGCTCAGTTGGTAAAGAATCTGCCTGCAGTGTGGGAGACCTGGGCTCGACCTCTGGATTGGGAAGATTCCTTGGAAGAGGGCATGGCAACCCACTCCAGTATTCTTGCCTGGAGGATCCCTATGAACAGAGGAGCCTAGCCAGCTGCAGTCCATGAGGTTCCAAAGAATTGGACACCACTGAGTGCCTAAGCACACACACACCCTACTTCTCCAATAATTTACCCTGCAGTTTTCAGCTTGTTCATATCACTCAACCAGTAAAGTTCTACCTTGCCATTCTCATGACACCATCTGGCAGCTGACATTTTACATTTACTACCCTGGTCATTTGTCCAGTGCTTGCTGCCTGTGCTAGACTCAAGGGTCCAGGGAGACAGAGACCATGTTTGCATTTTGCTTATCACAGCATCCCCAGTGCCTAACTCAGGGTTTGGTGCTGAGTTGAGAGTTGTTCAAATATCTGTTGAATAAACGAACTGGCCAAAATTGGTCTCATGATAAAGTTCACCAGTTCAAGTTCAGCTACTCACATCAGTCAGTACCCTGGACTACAGGACTGCCCTACAGGAGTGGGCAGGTACCTTGGGGGCCCCTGCTCTTCTCTCTTCTCCATTCCTTACAGAAGGTGGCTCTTCCAGACCTCCGTGTGCTCAGGAGCTTAAGTGTGATTTGTCTGTGCAGTTGTGCCGGCTGAAGGGGCTACTCAGAAGTGTTTCAGAATTTAATGCCCTCCTTAGCCTTTTACCTCTGAGGCTCTTGTTCTCCATGTAATTAAGCTCATACATTACATGAGTTTTCTAGAACGGGAAAGCCCCATGTGGAATACCAACGTTTCACACCAGGAGGCCACTTGGGGCAATTGTCAGCCTCAGCTTGAAAAATCACTTGGGGTAGAGATGAATGTGTGTTGTGAGCGCACACGGGCTTCGCTGAAAATAAATTCCAAGGATGAAGCTGAGCTCTTCTTTGTTTCTTTAACAATTTTTTTTTTCCTTCTTTGTCTGTGCTCTGTGGCTTGTGGAATCTTAGTTCCCCGAATAGGGACTGAACCCAGGCCCATGGCAGTGAAAGTGCAGAGTCCTAACCACTGACTGCCAGGGAAGTTCCTTCCTTCTTATTTTTCATCAGGGTCAATCTGAGGCAAAATGATCAAGCAGATGATGAATGTCTTCTTTTTTTTTTTTTTTAAGTGACTTGCCCAGAGCCATTTGGGATGTTTTCTGAGAAATTCTGTTTAAGCTTTTGTCTCTGAAGCAGGGAGAGGCCTGGAATTTTGCAGAGGTTCTTAGGAGCCAGTAAGTAAGCACCTGCCCTCCTCATGCCCTTGGCTGCTGCCTGAGGAGCTGGACCTCTCAGGGGAGGTAGGCTTCCATCTCAACATGCGTGCCACGGCCAGCAGCCACTGGGGCCTGAGGACGGCTGTGGAAGGGACTCCGGGAAAGGAGCAAATAACGAAAAAGGGACACGCACAGGTTCCAGCCCCCATTACAGACTAGAATCTGAGTCTGTTGTTTGGTAGTTTTCCCCTCAGCCTGGCCCAGGGATCGGCAAAGTGGCTGTACTCCAGAGTTGGCTTGAGGAGCTTGGTTAATGGTCCAGACTCCCAAGCCCCACTGAGGAAGCTGGAGCAGGCGTGGCCATGTCCACACCCTTCTCTGCCCTGGGAGCCTCTGACTCCCCACATGTCTGAGGGACCACGGGCAAGTCCCCTGGCCTTACCACACTGAGGCCTTAGGAGGTGTCTGCTGGAAATGAAATCTGTAATCTTTGATAGTTTAGACAGAATCCTATGTTGTGGGAAGTATTTGGGGCCCAACTCGTACTGTGCAGGAGTGCTTCTAAATCTGGGCTGTCTTGATTTCTCTGGTTCCCCTCCCATGGGGTGGGGGGCGGGTGCACACAGTGTGGCAGGGAAGTCCTGTTGCCCACCAAGGGGCCTGTTCATGGCCAATGTCGCTCAAAGTGCAGACTCTAGATTCACCCATTTGGTTCCAGCCTTAGCGATTGGACTTGATCTTGGTGAGGCAGCAGTGAACGGAGGTGTGAGGTGAGATCTTAATTTCCTACCCAGGAATTAAACCTGGGTAGCCTGGGTGGAAAGCAGGAATCCTAGCCACCAGACCAACCACGGATATAGGCTAAAGATCCAGGGAAAAAAGATCCAGGGGCAAATGCCCCCAGTGAAAAATGCATTTATCACGGAGGCAAAAACTATAAATGCAGGTATAAAGTTTATTACTAGACACATAGCACAACAGCAATTTGTTGTGTGCTATGAGAGCACACAGAGAAATGACTTGTTTAGTTAAGACAGAAGTAAGGTAGAGATGTACACCCAAAGAGAAAGGGTGTGAGTGTCCCCCCTAGTGAGGGGAAGCGCAGTAAAGGGGTGGTTAAGTCATTGATATAGGTCAGTTCTTCCAGGTCTTTATTTACCTTTAGCCAATTATCTGGTTTCTTTTCCCATACCTGACCTGCCCTAGGAAACTCCCCTGAGTGTGCATGCACCCTTCAGCCAAGATGGATCTTGAAGTGAAGGCTTCTGGGAGGAACAAGACTCATGGACTGGTGTTATCCCCTGACTTTTGACCCACAAGGAGAATTTACATATGTGTAGTGTCTTTGTCCCAAAAAAAGGTGGTGGTGGGGAATTGGAGATCCCGTAATCTCTGATAAGGCTGGCTGTTTACTCTGTTTCTGTTGTTACATTCATTTTGGAGGGAAAACAGGAGGCTGATTGTAAAATTGCTCAACTGGAGCCCACCTATCTCTTGTCTCAGGAAGTGCTTAGAGTTGTAAGCATCCAGCCTGAACCCCACTTCTTTGTGGCCCATGAAATGCAAATAGGAGGCCAGTTGTAAATGTCTAACCTGGAGCCCATCTATCTCCTTTGGCATTGACCCAAGCTTTTGAGGACTCAACTGCCCCCATCTTTAAAGTGGGAACGGTGGTCATGATAACTGCTCACAGCAGGGCTGAGAAACTGAGAAAAGACGATACATGTAACATTCAGCATGTGGCTAACGTTCACTAGTAGTGAGTCTTCTTGTCTTCCAGCTCAGGAAACCTAATAATAGCAACCGACGATTGTCTTCTGAAGAAGCAGAGGGCCAGATGTGAAAGTTCAGTGCTTCAGAGCATGCTGGCTTGATTCATCCAGCTGTTTTAATTTATATTTCAGTAATTTCAGGCTCTTTTCTTAGCTCTGCTTTGGAGACCGAAGCACAAATGTTTAGTGCTAAATGGATTCTGAGACCTCATCTGATCCATCCTTTGCTTCACAGATAGTGATACTGAGGCCATCTGACGTGAAATAACTTGGCTGAAGCCACACAAGGAATGGGAAGACAGAGCTAGGACTGGAACCCAGATTTCTTGTTTCCTGGACAACTGCTGTATTCCTGCACTCTGCCAGCTGCCTCTGTAATTGTGAGTGTACGCACGGAGAAGCCTGGTGGGCTACAGTCCACAAGGTCACAAAGAGCCAGACGCGACTGAGTGACTCAGCGCAGCATGCACGCACAGTCTCTTTAACTGAAAATGCTAGGAAGGTGTGTGGCTCTGGGTTCTTTTTATTTTCTACAGCAGAGGGTCATGGTCGAATAATATCATGGATCAGAATCTCTCTTTCTTGCCACCTCCCACCCCCGCCCTTTTCTTCCATCTTTGGCTCAGAATCTAGAAACAGCGAGAGAAGACGCCAGGGATGCCTTCCAGCCTCTAAGCGGCGGGACTGGTGAGGTTTGTGTGGTAGACGCTCGCCCCCTAGTGGAAAGAGTGAAGATGACACCCATGGGACTGAAGAAGAGTTTCCACCTCTAGGGCCTGGCTGCCCAGGGAGTCTGAGGCATGCTTCTTGCATAACTGGGCCTCCCTTATCTTGCCCGAATGCCGGCACTGTCAGACCCTATCTTTACTTAACATTTTGATATTTTGCTCATTAAAACCTCTTTTGTATTAATTTTGATTTATTAAAATGTTGCATTAAAATATTATTTCTATTGACTACTTTGGGGGGCACCCCTTGAATTCTGTGCCTGAGGTGACTGCTTTGTTGACCTCCCCTTGATCACAGTCTTAATTCAGAAGTTAGCACTGGAAGACCCTGCCGGTACCTGATGTGCTGACACTCTCGTCATCAGAGGCGCCCCGAGGTCGGGCGAGGGCTGGGCTGGGCTGGCCTGTGAGGGCAGTGTGGGTCTGGGGCTCTCTGCACGGTGACAGTCAGAGCTGCAGATTCCCCAGGCGTTCTCCAGAAGTGAATGGTCACAAAGACGCTCTCCTTGCCCAAACTCTAGCCAGGCTCCCTCTTCTTTCCTGGGCCTGTGGATTGCAGCCATAAAGACTTGGACAAACACTAATAAAGCTTTCAACAGCTCAAGGCCACATCCTTAGGATAAAGCATCCCCCCACTTAAAGTGTCCGCCTGAAAACACTCAAGGCAGCCAAAAGAATGTACTGATCGTTCCACCCAGCATCTGAAGATAGCACCCCGTTTCCCAGTCTTTGTGGGAGGGTAGGAGCCCCATTTTGATAAAGGCCTGTTTGTTTTTTATTGTTCAGTCGCTCAATTGTGTCTGACTCTTTGCGACCCCATGAACTGCAGACACCAGGTTTCCCTGTCCTTCACCATGGGTTTGCTAACAGGCATAAAGGCACATCTGAGATTCACCTGGATCAGCCCCTCCCCCTTCTGTAATTTTCCATTACCCTGAGTCTACAGAGCTCATCCCTCACAGCCCCACCCCCACTCCCTCATCATTCATTTAAAACACTGCTGCGTAAACCAAAGTGAGTCCAGTTCACACTGGACCCTTCCCTACTGCAGTGATACATGATTGATTAAAATCAGTCCTTACCACTTTAACTAGCCATCAGCTTTGTTCCTGTTTGGTAACGGCTGCCTTTTGAAGTGCGTCTCTTATGAGAAAAGACCCTGGGGCCAAGGGAAATTTTATTCCACAAAGATGCAGAGTTCTTCATGACCCAGATAATCACAATGGTGTGATCACTCACTAGAGCCAGACATCCTGGAATGCGAAGTCAAGGGGGCCTTACCAAGCATCACTACAAACAAAGCTAGTTGGAGGTGGTGGAATTCCAGTTGAGTTCTTTCAAATCCTAAAAGATGATGCTGTCAAAGTGCTGCACTCAATATGCCAGCAAATTTGGAAAACTCAACAGCGGCCACAGGACTGGAAAAGGTCAGTTTTCATTCCAATCCCAGAAAGGCAATGCCAAAGAATGCTCAAACTACTGCACAATTGTACTAATCTCACACCCTAGCAAAGTAATGCTTAAAATTCTCAAATCCAGGCTTCAACAGTGAACCGTGAACTTCCAGATGTTCGAACTGGATTTAGAAAAGGCAGAAGAACCAGAGATCAAATTGCCAACATCCACTGGATCATTGAAAAAGCAAGAGAGTTCCAGAAAAACATCTGCTTTGTTGACTATGACAAAGCCTTTGACTGTGTGGATCACAACACACTATGGAAAATTCTTAAAGAGACGGGAATACGAGACCACATTACCTGCCTCCTGAGAAATCTGTATGCAGGTCAAGAAGCAACAGTTAGAACTGGACATGGAACAACAGACTGGTTCCAAATAGGAAAAGGAGTACGTCAAGGCTGTATATTGTCACCCTGCTCGTTTAACTTCTATGCAGAGTACATCATTCTAAATGCTGGGCTGGATGAAGCACAAGCTGGAATCAAGATTGCCAGGAGAAATATCAATAATCTCATATATACAGATGACACCACCCTTATGGCAGAAAGTAAAGAAGAACTAAAGAGCCTCTTGATGGAAGTAAAAGAGGAGAGTGAAAAAGTAGGCTTAAAACTCAACATTCAGAAAACTAAGATCATGGCATCTGGTCCTGTCACTTCATGGCAAATAGATGGGGAAACACTGGAAGC
This sequence comes from Ovis canadensis, assembly GCF_042477335.2. Classification (NCBI taxonomy): domain Eukaryota; kingdom Metazoa; phylum Chordata; class Mammalia; order Artiodactyla; family Bovidae; genus Ovis; species Ovis canadensis. The sequence goes on from NC_091249.1 coordinate 84,502,447, forward strand.
AGTGAGAGACTATTTTGAGGGGCTCCAAAATCACTGCAGATGGTGACTGCAGGCATGAAATTAAAAGACACTTGCTCCTTGGAAGAAAAGTTTTGAGCAACCTAGACAGCATATTAAAAAGCAGAGACATTACTTTGCCAGCAAAGGTCCACCTAGTCAAAACTACAGCTTTTCCAGTGGTCATGTATGGATGTGAGAGTTGGACTATAAAGAAAGCTGAGCACTGAAGAATTGATGCTTTTGAACTGTGGTGTTTGAGAAGACTCTTGAGAGTCCCTTGGACAGCAAGGAGATACAACCAGTCAATCCTAAAGGAAATCAGTCCTGAATATTCATTGGAAGGACTGATGCTGAAGCTGAAACTCCAATACTTTGGCCACCTGATGCTAAGAACTGACTCACTGGAAAAGCCCCTGATGCTGGGAAGGATTGAAGGCAGGAGGAGAAGGGGACGACAGAGGATGAGACGGTTGGACGGCATCACCGACTCGATGGACATGAATTTGAGCAAGTTCCAGGAGTTGGAGATGGACAGGGAGGCCTGGCGTGCTGCAGTCCATGGGGTCGCAAAGAGTCGGACACAACTGAGTAACTGAACTAAACTACACTGAGTTCTGGGTCTTCCTCAGTGCCTAAAGCATAAACTCCTAAAGACAGTCGCTGTTTGCTGAGTCCCACAGGAAGCAGCCAGACTCGGAGGAGGGGCTGGTGCTCCAGGATGGCTGGGACAGGCCACCTCCTTGGAACACCTTCCTCAACTGGGCTTGCATCCTGCATCACCTGCTGGAGGACTCCAAGTCCTCATGGCACCTAGGAGGCAGGCGCCCTCAGAAATGTTAGGGGTATATCAGCCCTCATCCTTGCTATCAGAGACCCCTCAGCTGTGTCACCTGCTTCTGTCCACTTGCCACAAACCCAGCAATCCTATCTCACCCTTTCCAGCAGCCCTGGGCCACATCCAAGGAAGACGAGACCCTGGTCCTTTGATCCTACAAGGCTTCTGTGCATCTCCGCCCCACCCCCACAGAGTGCTGAGTGGTCCTCATCATCCCTACCACCCTTTCTGGGGGTTTCCTGGCAGGCTGTTAATGGGACATGGGTTTAGGTCAGGCCCAGAAGTGGCAACTATGGATCTTTGGGGCCCTGCCCACCTTTTATCAGGCTGGATTTATTACCCAGGCTTCACAGGATTGTCACCTGCCTTCAAATATCTGCAACCCTAAAGGAAGGGAGAGGAAGTGGCTAAAGATGCTCTTTTAAAAAGAGTAAAAGAAAGAAAGAGACAAAAGAATTGTTCATAGACAAAGATGCTTCTTGAGCTCAGAAGCTGGCTCTTTTTTACAGGGAGCTGGGGAGGGTCCCGACCACATACTAATCTACTTGGGCCCCAAACCCTCCCCAGCCCATAGGTTTTATACATCAAAGAGAATGGAATTAAAGCAAACTCCATTTTGTTCATGGATGGGTCCACTCCTTCCAGGACTACTCCAGGCCGTGTTTCCTGTCCCCGAGGGTCCCCCTGGTCCTACTTTTCCAGCCTCAGTCAGTCAGCACAATCTGCTAGCACTGCGGCTCCATCAGAAGATCCTCTCCAGTAATCGACCTGGGAGGGAAGGGGGCCTTCTCAGCACCAGCCTCTCAGATCCCTGCACGCTGGAAACTCCTGGGCTGGGGGCAAGATTTGGCTATAGGCTCCTCACGTCTGCCCCGTGGTTCTCAGGCAGGCTGGCATACCCTGTGTACCCCACTGAGGGAGAAGTGGGCCTGGGGGTGAATTGTAACTGATAATGAAGCACTTAAGTATGACGTTGACTTGACTCATGCCTGGAACAGACTCAAGGTCATCCCTATCTGACCGTCGTGCTCACGCTTGCTTTCTCGAGCAGAATGAACTCTTTGCTGTGGCCTGTGAGGTTCCGAATAAACTTCCGGCCTCGCATCTCTTGTCCTTGTCTCCTTTCTCACTCATTCATCCCTCTGGCCTTCAGCTGGTTCCTCGGATAGGCCAAGCTCTTTCCTGTAGCGGGGCAACTCCTTCTGCCAGGACGCCCCTCCCCCCTTTTGTCTTGCTATAGCTCGAGCTTCGGGGTCCAGCTTAAAAATTAACCTCTTTCTGTACTGATGTGGAGGGGACTTCAGATTGCCTTGAGGAGTTGGGGAGCTGGTGATATTCTGTACTTGATCTACACGAAGGTGACAAGGTATGCGAATACATGAAAATTCACTGAGCTGTCCATTTAAGATTTGTAGACTTTATGTGCATGCTAAGTCTCTTCAGTCATGTCCGACTCTTTGTGACCCCATGGACTGTAGCCCACCAGGCTCCTCTGTCCATGGGATTCTCCAGGCAAGAATACTGGAGTGGGTTGGCATACTCTCCTCCAGGGGATCTTCCCGACCTAGGGATCAAACCCGGTCCCCTGCATTGCAGGCAGATTCTTCACCGCCTAAGCCACCAGGGAAGCCCAGATTTTATGCAAATAAACCCCAAAAGACAATATCTTAAAAAAACCAGTTTCACCCACTTCCCTGTCTCCTGTTCTTCTATGACGCTCCACCGCGGCAGGTGCCTTCCCATCCTGATACAATAATTACACTATTTGTTGTTTTGTTTGTAAATTGTTTCTCCCATTAGAATGTAAGCCCCATGAGGAGAGAACCGTTCTCTGTCTTGTTCACTGAGCTACCTTCTGGAGTGTAGCGCAGCGCCTTTCTCATCGTGCCTATTAAGAAAATTAGCAAATGGATAGATGGAAGAATGAATAAAAAAGCTTGGATTTAATGATGGAGGAAAAAGGGGTGGAGGAGGTCGGCCTGAGGTTAGATGCTCCTGACTTCCAGCTCCCAACAGTTTAGGGGTCTTGTGCTGGAAGCCCGTGTCCAGGAGCAGCTGGGAGACGAGCACCGTCCTGTCTACACCTCGCTGGGGCTATCCTGGTCGGCGTAGATGAGGAAGCCCGTGAAGAGGCTGTCGGTCCAGTACGGGTCGTAGAAGAGCCCATTCTGCTCAGAGTAGAAGATCTGCAGCCAGACCTCGTCCCCCTGCCTGAGCGCCAGGATGGTGGAGCCCGAGGCCACGTCGTGGTTGCCCGTGTTGGCGTCGAAGGTCCGGATGCGATACTGGCCGTTGTGCACCAGGCCGATCGCCAGATGCTTGTTGGCCAGCGTGATGTCGTAGGTGAAGTAGTAGATGCCCGGCACGCCGCAGACGAACTTGCCACTGGAAGCGTTGTAGTGTCCGCCCTCGTTCATTAGTATCTTGTCGAATTTGATGGGCAGCCGCTCCCGCGGATAGCTCTTGGTCACTGCCACGGAGAAGGCCGACTTGGCGTGGGTGCTGCCGCAGCTGCAGGGCCCTGGGAGGCCCGGCTCCCCTTTCTTGCCCTTGGGCCCCTTCTTGCCGGGTATGCCGTTCTTGCCCGGGGCACCGCTGACCCCTTTGGGGCCACGTGGGCCGGCCCGCCCAATGGCCCCGGCTTTGCCCTTCGGGCCTGGCTTCCCGCGATTACCCGTCCGGCCAGGTGAACCTGGAAGACAGAACAGCTGGTCTTATGGAGGGGGCCGCAGAGAACCAGGCAGAGGGCTCGCTTTGGCTTTCCATCCTTGGAACACAAGGCTTTGGGTAAAGGAAAGAACACAGTCTGTGCAGTCACACAGAAATGGATGCAAATCATGATATTAGCAGGGGCATTTCTCCCATCTTATCTGGAAAGTGGGAATGGTAATATGCACCTTCCAGAATCATGTGGATTGGGGCAAAGATGACTTGTCACAATTCATGCCCTTCCCTTGTCCTGCCTTTGAAGGAAGAGTCTGGTTTGTCTGCCAGGTCAGCCCTTCCCCAGGCTGTGCTAATAATGGGTTGAGACAAGAATTGTAAGAAGCCTCTTGACTTCAAAGCATTGACCTTAGTGAAATCCTTGACCAGTGCCTGAGATCCTTGCCCATGTGGGCAAGGGTTTTTACAGCAGCATTGCTTACAATAACAAAAACTAGGAACAATTAAATGCCTATCCAAAGGGAGATGATGAGAAAAATTATGGTCCATCCCTTATATGCAATTCTCTGCAGGAGTTTTGAAAAAAAAAAAAAAAGACACAGATTTATATGTACCATATGAAAACTTCTCTAAAATACACTGTTAAGTGGAAAAAGAAGGTGGCAGAAGCTCTTTTTTGTTCAAAAGAAACCACAATGCCCATTACTTTGCACATTTGAGTGCCTGGCACCTAGTGACCATCGCTAGATGTATGCACTTGGTGTTTCCTGCAGAACATTTCCATGGTAATGTGTGCCTACAGAACACCTCTGGGTTTTTAATTCCCATATTCTAATAATGTACATTTCTCTCAACACAGTATTTTTGGCTGATGATTATATAAAAACATTTATATTTCTGTCCCCTAAACTCAATACATTTTACATTTTAAACAAAATGTACGGGTAACTGGAGTCATATCCAAACACAATGGTTAATTGAAACAGTTGGCAGGCTGGCAGAGGTGGGGGGTGGGCAGATGTTTTGGAAAGCATGTTTATGCTAAGTTGTGTCTGACTTTTTGAGATCCTTTGGACTATAGCCTGCCAGGCTCCTCTGTCCATGGGGATTCTCCAGGCAAGAATATTAGAGTGGGTTTCCAGACCCTCCTCCAGGGGATCTTCCCAATCCAGGGACTGAATCTGGGTCTCCTGTGTCTCCTGCATTGCCAGTGTATTCTTACCTGCTGCTGCTGCTGCTAAGTTGCTTCGGTCGTGTCCGACTCTGTGCAACCCCATAGATGGCAGCCCACCAGGCTCCCCCATCCCTGAGATTCTCCAGGCAAGAACACTGGAGTGGGTTGCCATTTCCTTCTCCAATGCATGAAAGTGAAAAGTGAAAGTGAAGTCATTTAGTCGTGTCCGACTCTTAGCAACCCCATGGACTGCGGCCCACAGGCTCCTCTGTCCATGGGATTTTCCAGGCAAGAGTACTGGAGTGGGGTGCCATTGCCTTCTCCCTTACCTGCTGAGCCATCAGGGAAACATGCTGGATGTCAAGCATGTTAAGAAGCCTGTGGCTGGAGGTTGCCAGGTGTAAGCAGTGTCTTAGCATCACTGCACACAAAGCAAGGGTCTGTTAACCACCCTATGAACTAGGTGATCAGCAAGTAATGCTGCAGATATTTTACATCCTAACAAGGTGCTTTGCTTCTCATATGTATATATGCAGGCCTTTTTGTGTGTGGGTGGTTTAGAGTTTTGGGTTAATGTGTAATGCATTTAAATTTTTCCTATTTTAAGTAATTGGGAAATAAATTCCCAAACAGCATTTTCTCACTGAACATCTAGTTTTCAGGAACAGATTGCTTATGCTAAGTACTTGGCAACGTTTGGTATTAGTATGCTGCTGCTAAGTTGCTTCAGTCGTGTCCGACTCTGTGCAATCTCGTAGATGGCAGCCCATCAGGCTCCCCCATCCCTGGGATTCTCCAGGCAAGAACACTGAAGTGGGTTGCCATTTCCTTCTCCAATGCATGAAAGTGAAAAGTGAAAGTGAAGTCGCTCAGTGGTGTCTGACCCTCAGCGACCCCATGGACTGCAGCCCACCAGGCTCCTCCACCCATGGGATTTTCCAGGCAAGAGTACTGGAGTGGGGTGCCATTGCCTTCTCCATTGGTATTAGTATGCTGCTGCTGCTGCTAAGTCACTTCAGTCGTGTCCGACTCTGTGCGACCCCATAGATGGCAGCCCACCAGGCTCCCCCGTCCCTGGGATTCTCCAGGCAGGAACACTGGAGTGGGTTGCCATTTCCTTCTCTAATGCATGAAAGTGAAAAGTGAAAGTGAAGTTGCTCAGTCGTGTCCGACTCTTAGCGACCCCATGGACTGCAGCCTACCAGGCTCCTCCATCCATGGGATTTTCCAGGCAAGAGTACTAGAGTGGGGTGCCACTGCCTTCTCCTGGTGTTAGTATACATATATGTAAATACACAGAAAGGGACCAGGAAAGACATGCATTAACTGGTTGACAGTGCTAACCTTTGTAGGATGACAGGAGGATGCTGAGGTGGAGTGGACAGTCTCCAATGGGTCTGTTGTCTGCCTGGCACCCCTTCCTTTGGAAAACTGCTGTTCACTGCTTAATGTGGTCCTAGTGAGGCTGTCAACCACAGCGGTCAACTGCCCTCGCCACACACACAACGCACACTCACACTCAGGTGTGGGCACTTGACCCAGTCCTGGCGAATGGTGGTACCTCACCTCTATGGTCAAAGTGATCGGTTCAGAATGCATATGTGACCAAGAAGAATCAGTCATCCTGAGAACTGCTCTATGGATCAAATGGGCATTTCATAAATTCCAACCTTTGTGAGAACCAAGCCAATATACATAGAAGCAAAGCCTTGACAATCTTTGAGCTCCTGGATGCAGCTATTCTTGAAGCTTGGCTCTTGGACTTTCTGGTTGTATGAGCCAATAAACTCCATTTGGGGCTATAAATTGGGTTTCTTTTTTAATTTTTATTTATTTAAATTAGGTTTCTGTCTCTTGCAACCTAGAGAGTTCTGAATACTATTTCAGGAGACTAGCTTAAAGTCACTGAGCAAATCAACAGTGCAGATGGGCAGGAACAGAAAATCTAAGGCTCACTGTTCCTTTCCAGAGAATACACCATTTTTTTTTAATTTAAAAAAATTTTTTGGCTGTGCTGTGCAATATAGGGGATCTTAGTTCCCCAACCAGGGATTGAACTCGTGCCCCCTGAAGTGGAAAGTCCTAAACACTGGACTGCCGGGTAATTCCTACTCTGTTGTTTAGAGAGACATTAGTTTGGTTTATAAGGCAATAAGATTCAAATATATTAGTTTTCCTAACTTTGCAAACCCCTTTTGAGTCAGATGTTATCAACAGGTGGGAACAGGAGGGTCAGGGACTGGGCTTCTTACCTTCCTCTCCGCTCTCCCCTCGGTCCCCGTCCTGGCCATCCTGGCCATCTTTGCCTGGAAAGCCCATTCTTCCCACCATTCCTGAGGGCCCTGGGGGTCCTGGGGGGCCGGGTGGACCCTGGGGGCCAGGCATGCTGCAGATGAGTTGAGGGGAGCCCTTCTGGAAGTCTCTGCGGGCAAAGGCAGCCAGCAGTGGGTCGGCCGCACAAGGAAGGGCACAGGCCAGGAGCACCCAGGGGATCATGGTGGCCACCTGTGGGAGGCAAGAGAGCTGTGAGTAGGTGAGTCTGGCCATGGAGCTAATTGGAGGTTAGTCGTCCAGAGAAGGAGAGGGCACCTGGGAGAGACACGGTTATACCTCTGCTCCTCCCTCCCTCTCACATCACACGCAAGTAGCCGGACAGTGCTCCCACACCTGGACGTCTCCGGATGAGCCAGGTAATGGACTCAGAATACACTTTGGAGGGGTCCTGGATGGGGGAGGCACTCATCCTCACATCCTCGTGCTCTGGAGTGGCAGGACAGCCCAGTGACCGCTGATGGGGATGAGCTGTGGATGGAGAGACTCGATCCATGGTTTCATTCAAATATGTGGTCTGAATGGAAAGTTACAAGGGCAGAGACACTTCAGACTGCTGGTGGTGATTTGTAACTCTGCTAGAGGATTCGGGGCAGCACATTAGCGGGTAAGAAGTGAGGCATCAGTTCCTAGTGTTGGTGCCACAAGCCTGAGCAGCACTGGCAGACAATGGGCACAGCTCTTCTGCCGAGGGCTCCCTGTGTACCAGGCCTGGGCCAGGAGCTTTCCACACGGTACTTAATCTCATAGCATCCTAACCAAATAGCTATGAGGAGGAAAGGGAGTTCAGAGAAGTTCACAAGGTGACTAAGGCAGGCAATTAGCGTGGCAGGGCTGGGATTTGAATGAGGCCATGAAGATCCAGAGCTCGTGTGCTTTGCTCCAGGCTACACTGTTTTTGTTTTCATTTAAAGAATAATAAAAATGATATACTCACACTGTTATAAAGTCAAATAATAACATAAAGCTTATAATGAAAAACTGCATGTGATCTTCAGCCCTACCCATCCTCCACATCAACCCTCCCCCCTCCCCCAAACTCTTTTGGCTATTTCTTCTGGAATTTATTGACATTAAAAGATAATATGCTTATGTAGCTTCTTTTTTAATCTGTTTTAAAGTTGTTTGTTGTTTTCTTTTTTTTTTTTTTTTGTACTGTGCCTTACAGCATGCAGGATTCTAGTTTCCCCACCAGGGATTGAACCTGTGCCCCTTGCAGTGAAAGCTCAGAGTCCCAATCACTGAACCACCAGGCAGGTCCCATCAATTTCAGACATTGCCTTCTGAATTCCTATTATGACAGATGAAGATTCAGCCCTCTTGCATCACTCAAGGACCCTGTTTTCTCCTTCATGCTGTTTAAACATAATTTTTGACTAAACCAAAATTCACTCTTATATTCACTATTATAACTAAGTTTACTGCTAAGCTAAGCACCATACTATAATTATACTTCCTTTGTTATATACATTTTTCTTACTGGAGATATTAATAATTTTATTTGCTTAGTTTTCTACATCACTAATTTGTACATTATCAAATATATCAGATAATTTACCTCTCCCAATTATTTTCCTGAAGACATAAGTCCCAGAGCCCTCTCTCCTTCCGTTCCAACTGTGTACACACTTTACAGCCCAGGACTTTCCTTTATAACCAACATGGTGATTCTCTTTGTCTCTCTCCTGTGTTTTATCTCCTGCTTTACAAATCCATGCCTTCCTTTTATTTTACTTTTTTTCACTCTCTCACTTTGGTGGCTCATATCCTACAATAGCTTCCTGGATAAGAAGTGTGGGATGTAATTTTGGGGGACACTTTGCAAGTCTCAGTAAGTCTTAATTTCACGCCATGTTCTTAAGGCTGGGGCAGTGGCGACATGATCACACCAGAGACCAGAGTGTTACATGACCAGAGATTATCTACCCCAGCCCCTCTCCAGGAAGATGCCAAAGCAAAGGCCCAGAGCAGAAATTAGCCACTTGTTCAAGATCTCTCAGCAAACTGCCTCCGTCACTTTGCAACCAATAGCCTCTCTCCTAGGAATGAAACCAGGAGGAAGAATATTCTAAGCAAGACTTCCTGCCTCCAGGATGGGCTCTGAAGTGGTAGCTGGCTTTGTGAATTTAGGTAAGCCCTCTTCCCTCTCTGGGCCGCAGTTTCTATGCCCTGGAACATAAGGGATTGGAGGATTTCCCTGGTGGTCCAGTGGTTAAGAGTCTGCCTGCCAAAGCAGGGGACATGGGTTCAACCCTTGGTCTAGGAAGACTCTACATGCCATAGGGTAACTACGCCCGTGGGCCACAGCTACTGAGACTGGCCGCTAGAGCTTTCGAGCAGCAACTGCTGAGCCCACGTGCCACAGCTGCTGAAGCTGGCACGCCCTAGATCCCATGTCCGAAAACATGATAAGCCAGAAAGTGCAAAGCCTGTGTACCAAGGAGGTGACCTTCCCAGACACCCTGGGGGACCAGCCCTTCCTCTTCCTGTGTGTCTCGGCAAACACCATCTGTCTTTAGGCCTTCCTGCTTTAACCACTGAGGAAGACCCAGAACTCAGTGCATCTCTCTGAAATAAAATTGTCCTTGGCCCCAGATCTTTTCTCATAAGGGACACACTTCAAAAGGCACAACTAGAAAAAGTCTACACTCAGCCATGAAGACTCAGCACAGCCAAAACTAAAAATAAAAAATTTTAAAAATCTACCAAAAATAAGGGGTTGGTTTCCACACTCGAGTGTGCATCAGACTCAACTGGAGGGCTTGTCTAAACCCAGATTTCTGGGCCCAACCCCCAGAGTTTGTGGTTCAGTAGGTCTGCGTTGGGGCTGGAGGATTTGAGGTACTTTGAGGAATGCTGAAGCTGGTGGTCCAGGGACCCACTTGACTGCAACTTGGGCTTCCCAGGTGGCACTAGTGGTAATTAACCCACCAGCCAAGGTAGGAGACACCAGAGACACGGGTTTGATCCCTGGTCAGGACAATTCTCTGGAGGAAGGCACGGCAACCCACTCCAGTATTCTTTCCTGGAGAATCCCTTGGACCAAGGAGTGTGACAGGCTCCAGTCCATGGGGGGTCATAAGAGTTGGACACGACTGAAGCAGCTCCGGGAGTTGGTGATGGACAGGGAGGCCTGGCGTGCTGCAATTCATGGGGTCGCAAAGAGTCAGACATGACTGAGCGACTGAAATGAACTGAACTGAACTGAACTGAAGCGGCTTAGCACACACACAGACTAGATGATTTCTAAGGCCCTTTCACTTCTGATGCTGACTGAGACTCTCAGACTCCACTCTGCCCTCTCTTAACAGATGCAAAGCCTTGCTGGCTTCTCTGTTCCCACGTAACCTTCGGCCACTTCATCAGAGCCTTCAAGCACGAGAGGGCTTCCTGAAGCCGTACGGCTGGCAGTAAAGCTGAAGCACTGCTCAGGTCTCACCGTCAAGGCTCACACTTCCCTCCTGGGCCCTCAGCCTCCCTTCACATCCAGCTTTGCCCGGGGCCTGGGAGCCTGTCCAGACCTCTACGCTGGCTCTGGACACAGGCTGACTCTGTCCCTCCTCCTGTCCCCTCCAAATCTTTAACCCTGGGAACACATGAAGAGGAGAGAAGACCAGGCTTCCCTGCCGGGAAGAGGAGTGGAGCTGGTGCTGGGACTCGGGGAGCTGGTCTAGTTTTAGCTCTGTGCTCACCAACCTGGTGACTTTGCACCAGTCACTTTCCTTCTCTGGACCTCAGAGAAGAAATGTCACAGAAGCGTCCCTGGCCAGGGAGAGATGATTTAGTATCAGACACTGCCTTAAATAATATGTAGTAATAAAGTTATTATCTTTTCAATTTCTGTAATCCTAATTAAGTAAAGAAAAAAGGTTTTAGTTTGCTGACAGTATATCTTTCATGTCATGTCTCCATACCCCTTCCTAGTATCCCTTTTCAGTAAAGAACACTGTCATCTGTGGCAGTGCACACCCATTCTTACGAAATTTTGTGCAATTTGGAAACCTTGGAGACCCTCAGACAGGACTATGGTGCCAGATACCCTGGAACAGAGCATCTGCTAGGGTGTAAGGAAGGCCTGTGGCCCGATGTGAGGAAAGGGACTCAACAAGAGCGCAAGATAGCTCTGGGGATCTAGTCCTTTGGAGAGGATGCAAAGAAAGACTTAGAGGATGATAGAAAGAGTGTGTTAAAAATCCATATTTTCATCTGGGCACCAGGACATATGTGAGGACATATTGTATGCTCAATCGAGGGGTCAGGCCAAAGTGAAGAACTGACAAAGGAGGAGCTTTTTTGGTTGTTTTGTATTTAAAGTTCTTTTCCTTTCTTTTTATTTAGTTACTTAGTTTTGGCTGCAACGGGTCTTCATTGCTATGCACAGGCTTACTGTAGTCACAGCGAGCCGGGACTACCCTCTAGTTGCAGTTCACAGGCTTCTCATTGTGATGGCTTCTCTTGTTGTGGAGCAGGTTCACGACTTGTGGCTCTAGAGTACATGCTCAGTAGCTGTGGTGCAGGAGCTTAGCTGCCCCATGGCATGAGGAATATTCCTGAACCAGGGATCAATCCTGTGACCCTTGCATTGACAAGCAGACTCTTAACCACTGAACCACCAGGGAAATCCAAAGGAATAGTTTTGAGAGCTCATTCCATGACTCTGGGCACTCTTGGATTTTAAAAGGCAAGCTTTGGAATTCCCTGGTGGTCTAGTGGCTAAGATATTATTCTCCCAATGCAGGCGACGCAGGTTGGATCCCTGGTCAGGGAACTAGATCCCACATGCTGCAGCCAAGAGTTCACATACTGCGACTAAAGATTCTGCATGCCACAACAAAGACCTGGAACAACCAAATAAGTAAATATTTTTGTTTTAAGTGAGGCTGGGAGGGGGAGAGCTGTGGACATGCATCTGAGGACTGCATGCCAAGTTGGCCGCTGGGAGAGCAGCTGCCTGACGAATGGAAGGAGGAAGAGAGCTCTCTGGGGCACAGGGAGGGAGCAGACTGCCTTCTCACCCTCCTTGGTACATGGAAGGTACCAGACATTGTGCAGTAGGAGCCAGCCTGGGCCAGAGGGACCAGGACAGGAAGTGAGGGGCCCAGCAGGGATAATCATGCAGGGTTATCTGAAAATGAGAAGCCTGGACTTGCCTGCAAAATGAAAGTGTGATCGACTGCTTCACAGTTGTTACAGTCAGAGGGCTTAACTTGGGAACGCCCACAGAAGGTACCCCAAGAAAGAGACATCATCTGTGTCTGCCGGGTCCAGGGGAGCTTAGCCTTATCTCAGCCATGAAACAGGAACCATCTGTCCAATTACTGCTTCTTCTGCTCCTTCCTTCAACCTGGAAAGAGGTGAGCTAAGGTGTCCCAGCCAGCATCGCAGCTGCACTGTGGGACAGGAGGAAGCCTCACCTTTGAATGATGATTGAAGAGCAGATTACCTGGGAGTAGACTGCCAGGGGGAGCACCTTTGAAGAGGAAAAGCTAAAATTTTACCTCCTTCTCCTTCTGCCTCTGTAACTCAGCTTGTTCCTTGCAAAGTCTAGATCATGTAGGTCTCAGAAAGTGGGGACTCACAATACTAGGAACTGGAGCTTATCTCACTCACCCTTGTCCTGCTCTTTGCAATCGCCCTAACCCCTGCAAACCCGAAAACCCGCTTAATCACGCCTGTCCATGTATAAAGACCTCTTTAACCCCTTTGTTTGGGGCTCAGAGCTTGGAGTGTTAACTCCTCTGGGCCCTCCAGCATAATAAGCCGGAGTTCTCCAACTCTCCAGTGTGGTGCTTGGTTTCTTGAGTACCGGTTTCTGCAACACCTTCGCTGGCTAAATTATAAAGGGGCATGCATGCTGAGTCGCTTCAGTTGTGTCTGACTCTTCGATCCTATAGACTGGAGCCCTTCAGGCTCTTCTGTCCATGGGAGTCTTCAGGCAAGAATACTCGAGTGGGCTGCTATGCCCTCCTCCAAGAGATCTTCCGACCCCGGGGATCAAACTCTTATGTCTCCTGAATTGCCATGCGGGTTCTTTACCACAAGCGCCACCTGGGAAGCCCTACAGAGGAGCTTTATAGTACCTAAGAATACTAGAGTGGGTTGCCATTTCCTTTTCCGGGGCATCTCCCTGACCCAGGGATTAAATCTGGGTCTCCTGCATTGCAGGCAGGTTCCATACCATCTGCGCTATAGGGAAATCCCTATAAAAGAGCAGAGGTAGGCAAAAATTAAGCTTAAGTTTAATTAAGCTGCTGTCTTCTGGTGTCTCCTGTGCTCAACATGGGCTGTGTAGTTAGTGGTAGAGATGGGAGGCAGACTTAGGAAACGTGGTGGAAGCTTACATGTTTGATGCACTTTTGGAAAACTGTGTCCTAGATTCCCCAGGCTCCAGGAATCTCCATCTCTTTCCCTTGTCTGCTTGACGAGAGTCTTGCAAAACTAGTCTTAGTGTTACTTGTGAGCTGGGACACATCTGGGACCCCAGAAGAGAAACCCACTTCTCAAAGCAGATTTGAAATAATTTGGAAAGTTACAACCTGCAAATATTTTGGATGAGGGAAGGAGGAAAGACGGAAGGAGGCAGGTGGGAGCCAAGTCTTCCAGGCAGATGACAGTCCACAAGACAGGCAGGAAAGAGAGAAGGCAAGAGGAGAGAGAGAGAGAACAGTGAAAGGGGAACCCTGTGCTTCGGGTTGGCTCCCCTGTTGCTTCTCATCTCTACTCTGGACACACAAACCTGGCAAGAGGGAGCAGGGTCCACGCTCTCCAGCCTCTGTGGACAGCAGGGGATCTGGCTCAGTGAAGCTGGCCCAGGGCAGGCCCCAGGGGCTGGGTGGAGGCGTGGGGCTCTGGAACTTGAAGGGAGGAAGGGATTTCTCTGAGCTGGAGCCTGAAGGTTCCTGCAGCTCCAGCCAGCAACTGTTTTGGAAATAGAGGCGGGGAGACTAGGTTCTGACTCCAAACCCAGAGGGAGGGAGAGGAGAGTTTCCTTCCCTCTGGGGCCCCTCCAAAATAACCAGCTCTACACAGCCCTGCTCCCAGCCTACTCTCCACACCACAGTGGTGAAAAAACTAGGGGTGAGTGCATGGAGAATGGACAAGTGCCCAGGCATCCAGACAAGTGAACTCTTGCTGAGTTTTAAAAATAAATTTAGGTGCTCGCTTTGGCAGCAAATATACTAAAACTGGAACTATAGGGAGAAGATTAGCATGGCCCCTGCACAAGGATGACATGCAAATCTGTGAAGCGTTCCCTATTTTGAAAAATAGATAGCCAGTGGAAATTCACTGTATGACACAGGGAGCTCAACCCAGTGCTCTGTGACAAGCTAGAGGGGAGGGATGGGGTGGGAGGTGGGAGGGAGGTTCAAGAGGGAGGGGACATACGTATACCTATGGCTGATTCATGTTGATGCATGGCAGAAACTAACACAACGTTGTAAAGCAGTTATCCTCCAATTAAAAATAAATGTATTTTAAAAATTTAGAATTACAAACTTTAGGAGAGCCCCAAGGGACCATCCAATCCAACCTGATTGGTTACAGAGAGGGAAACTGAGAGGCAAACTGACTTAACTGGACCCCTAAAAAGTTCCTGGCACTGTTCAAAGCTCTTTACTGGAATTATTTTATTTGAAGTTTACAATAAGCCCTACAAGGCAGTAAACTTACTGTCTCATTTTTCATTGGAAGAAACAGAGGCTCTGAGAAGTGAAATGATTTACCCCAAATCACACACTTTGAGTTCTGGGGAGCATATTTGAACCCAAGTCTGACACGCTCTGGAGACGATGTGTAACGCACTACACCTTGTTCCCTTCTCTGCTATTTTTTTCCCTCTCTCTGATTTATAGAAGAGGAAACTGAACTGAGAGAGGCGAATTTGCTCGTGTTTATACAACTAGTTCGTGGCAGAAGTTATATTTGAATTTGGGTTTGGCTGACCCTAATGCCCAAATGCTTTCCATTATGTCAGCATTTCTTAGATTTTTCTTCCTAAATATCCCAAATCATAGCAGAGACCTTAAAGCATAGGCCAAAGCCACGCACAGCAATAGAGAAACTTCTTTGATATCCTTGTATTATCTCATGACACACGTGCCAAACATACACATATATATATAAAATACATGATTTGGAAAATGTAAAAGTGATGCTTTTTTTCCCTCAGGATATTTGAGATTGACATTTGAGGGAAACTCCTGTCCTCTGAGAGGCCCGTACGTGGCTTAGCCAAGGTGATTAGGAGCAGTCTCCTGAGCCCTGACATCCCACCATTGGGATGCCCCTTTGGAATGTCAATGGGGTGTTCCCAGGGGCTGAACCCAAAGCACATACCCCCAAGCACCATCAGCTCATTCCTGGCTTAGAGCTAGCCAGTGTCTCCGCCCAGGTCTCTTGCTCCCCTGATGGCCATTCACCTGCCCAAGCCAGAGGGGTCATTTACAAATGTAACTTAGCCACATCACTTTCTAGACAGTCTTACTCCAGTGGCTGCTGGCTGCAAAGAGCAAATATTGGAACCCCTGATGCGGAACTAAAGGAAATGGCTCCCTGCTTCCATCCTAACCCAGGCTAGTCCCCTCTCTTCCTACACTCCCCTCCTCTTCAGGCCAAGCTCTAACCCACCCCTTGGTCTGCAAGCTCTGTTCCACCACCTTCTTTTTCACCTCATAGAGCACAGGGCTCCAACCCCTCCTCTGGGGAGAAGGCTTGCAGAATATTTTACACATGGCAGGTACTCCATAAATATCTGTTCAATTGATAAGAAAAAAAAGTATTGGTCCTTCCTTATCTTTGATTTGCTTATATATTTGGCCATACTGGGTCTTAGTTGCAGCATGCAGGATCTAGTTCCCTGACCAAGGATTGAATCCAGGGCCCCTGCATTTGGAGTGTGCAGCCTTAGCCACTGGACCACCAGGGAAGTCCCCTTCCTCATCTTTAAAAAAAAACTCTCTTAGTTCCTAACTTGTCCTTGCTGGTGTGAGTTGAACAGGGAAGGCTGCATGGTAATTTTCCTGCCGAAGGGAAAACAATATTAGCTGGTTCAACCCCTAAAATGGAATCATGAGGTGCTGAACTTGAATGAAGTTCTTCAGTCTGGTTTTAATTTGCTCAGTCCCTGGGTTCCTTATCTCTCAGTTAAGTAGCTAATGAATCATAAAGCCATGTGTTCTAGGAAAACAGTCGGAGCTAAAGGGCCTCAGCCTGTGGTCCACTGTCAGGACCTCCTCCCTGCTCTTGTTCATGGTCCTCAGGACACAAACCCCTGCTTCATTCCCAAGGACCCTCTATTCACAAAGTGACGTGAGAAGGGCCAGCAGCGGGGACATGGGTCTCTAACTGCCTCTACCTGAATGTGGCTGAAAGTGCAAACTCCAGAGACACTTGTCCGGGCCTTGAGGCTGCTGAGTCTGAGTTTTGCACAATCTTCCTTGGAGACTGGAAGATATAAATTGTGTTCAAATAAATTTGACCTGTTAGTTACCAGGTCACACTGACAGGTAGTGGTGGTGTTTCACCACCACTAGTGCTAGTAGCAACTATCCAAAGGGAATAACAGTATACTCAACTCATGGAGTTTGTGCAGGAATAATAGCTAATGTATTCAAAGCTTCTAGCCCCAAGTGTGACACAGTCAAAAGTTCAGCAGCTGAAGAGAACTCTGAACTCTGCCTAACTGCCTTCCCTTGGAAGCCTTCAGATAGCTGCCTGCCTCATGCTTCATGTCTCAGGGCTCATGCCTCCTCAGAAAGGCCCACCCCTGCCTGTTTGCTCAGACCACCCTGGTCTTCCTTCCGAAGCACTTGGCCCAAGTTGTGATTCTATATTTTTTTGTTTCTTGGCTCATTAACTTTCTGCTGTCTGTCTTCCCCCTAGAGTGGAAGGTCCAGGAATATAGAGGCCCTGCCTATCTTGCTCTCTGTTATGTCACCAGTGCCCAGAGCTCAGCTTAGCTTGCTCTGTTATGTCATCAGTGCCCAGAGCTCAGCTCAGCTGTTCAATAGCCTTGAACGAAATGGTCACTCGTATGTAATAAAAGAGCAACAGGAACAAAAGGATGACAAAGCCACACTTGGCTACTGAGGGAAACGCAAGGAGACTGCTGGTCTTGGATTCAGAAGAGGGGGGTCCCCACGCTAGTTTTGTAACTCATTGGCCATGTGGCTTTGGGAAAGTCATTTCCTCTTAGCGGGGCCTCCACTTCCTCACCTGTAAGACGGCGATCACAACTCTCACCCTGGCTGCCTTACAGGGGTCTTCTGAGACTCTAATAAGATAACCAAAGTTGAAAGCAAATCATGATACAAAAGTTAGAGCCTTGTTTAAAACAGTAACTGCCACCAGCTGCAGCGGAACTAACAGCAGCACCTTCCTAACCTCCCAGCAGAAGCCCCTGGAACGCTTCAGGGGGAGGACACCTGACTCTGACCCAGCTGGGCAATCCTCCCTGTGTTTGCAGTTGAAAGAAAAGGGCTGGTGGTGGGAACGGGGTGGGGCTTGCTCGCTGAAAATTCGCTTTGATGGGAGTGAAAATTCCATGATGAAAAACATCCCATGCCCTCCCTGAATTCCAGGAAGCAAATTGGAAACAGCTTCTCTGAGAAGCTGAGAGAGGCCCGATGGGAAGAGAGAGGGGCTGGCTGCCGGTCCTCCCACAGGGCTCACGGAACCAGTCCCCTTTTTCCTGGTATCTGGAGATGGATGCCCATGTGGAAACACTGCAGCACCGAGTCTAAACACAAAGGATTAAAAGTCGTGGGGCCCACGTGCCAGGAGACCTCCGAAAATATCTGATCTGCTGCTTTCTCCTTCTTCCACCCTCTGTCCCTGGTTTTGGCTCAGTCTAGAGAATAAGGCGGGGGAGCCTGGTGGGCTGCCGTCTATGGGATCGCACAGAGTCGGAATTTAGCGACGCAGCAGCAGCAGCAGCAGCAGCAGCAGCAGCAGCAGCAGCAGCAGCAGCAGCAGCAGCAGCAGCAGCAGCAGCAGCAGCAGCAGCAGCAGCAGCAGCAGCAGCAGCAGCAGCAGCAGCAGAGAATAAAAAGGGTCCACCGTCAAAGCGTGACCTAATGAGGCTTAGGAACCAGACATCGCGAGATTTGCCTCAGCTGGCCCTCTGACTGCACACCGGAAGTCAGCCTGGCGGGCACTGCAGTATGCCACTAAATTCTAGTCTCTGACAGAGCCAATCTCTTACACACCAAAGCGCGTGACATATGGTGGGCGTGCAGCCCGCTCTCTGGGCCCGAGGCTTCTTCACGTGGGACCTCAGCTGCGGTCGGAGTCAGACTCTGAGGCGGCTGAAGCCAAAGCCGTCTTGTTTCAGTGCTACCCACAGCTTTCTGTGTCCTAGAGACCAAAGACCGCAGGGAGAGAAGCAGGCAGCTGATGTATAGGGTGTGAGGACGGGCGAGGAGGCCCGAACGTGTTCAGAGCCCTGTGTTTAGCTTCTGCTGAGATCTGCCCTCCAAGTGGCCTTGGAGTGCTGCCCAATAGGAGGAGGATACATGAGTCACACGTGTCTTTTTAATTGGTTTCACCGCCACGTGAGAAAGATAAAAAGAAGCAGATGAAATTAATTTTCATGCTATTTAGCCCCAAATGATGCAAACACCATCATTTCAACATGTAGTCAGTGTAAAAGTTATTGAGGCATTTTACATTCTTTAATTAGCACTAAGTTTCTGAAGCCCAGTGTGTATTTCACACTTGCAGCACTGGCCACTAGCAGTGGGTCCTTCGACAGGTTGCTTACGCTTCCTCCCTCATCCTTATCCCCCCTCCAAAATGGGGATGATAATAATGGTACCTACCTTAGAAGGTTTTTATAAGGATTTAATTTTCCTAGAGTAAGGCCTGGTATAGGGGAAGAGAGAGAAAAGCATTGCCTATTCTGTCCTTCTGAAAAGCAAACAAGGTGATGGATTTTTTTTTTTTTTTTGATGATGGAGTTGAAACATGATACAAAAATTCAGACCTTGTTTAAAACTGTCACCAACAGAAACTGAATCAACGAGAAATTACCCTCACCTCCTCCAGGAGTCCTGTGGCATTTCACCTGGAGCCTCTGTATTCTCCTAATACATTCTCCATTTTCAGGTAAGATAGTTTGTTTTCCTGTCTCTTGCTACCAAAGGAGAGTCCTATGGAGGCTTGGCCTTCACTCCTGCCATTCCATCAAGAGGGAAGAACGGGGGTGTCTGGCTTGGCCCCCTACCCCTGGTCCATTTGGCAGGTTCAGGCTCCACGGAACAGAAATAGGAGAATCAGAGTGTTGATCTCATTAACTGACAGGAGGACCAAATGGGCTATCATGTATGCAGATACTTGGTACCGTGACTTGGAAAGGATGCCTAATGGTGTGGCTTATTCTTATTGCGTTGGAGCCTAGACATTGGGGATCTGAAGATGAAAAGATGTGGGTGCTGCTCTTATAGGGCACATGATCTGGTTATACTGAGGGTCCCATTGACATACCTATGCAACCAGGTGAGAAACAAGCCTTGCTCCTCCTTTCTCTTTGATCTAGGCTCCCTTGAGGAGCATCCAGGACCATACAGAGGGAGGGGAAGGCAATTTGGGAACTAGTTGATCCCTTGGAATGGTGTGGAAGGGACTATTCTTGAGGATTCAGGAACTAAGGGAGAGGAACAAAGTCTATACTCTGAGGGGTTCAGGAGAAAAAACTGTTTTCCTTGACTTCCTTGGGCTTGCTGGTTTCCAGGAACTCACTTCCAGTCAGGCCATGATGGGCATTCAGGATAACTTTAAAGGTGAGACACAGTGCTAGCCTTTGAGAGCACATGGCTGAACTGGTGGTTAAGAAGTGGTTAACAGTCATTTTCTAGCTGTTTGACCTCTGTTACGTTATTTAAGCTCTCAGTTTTCTTGTCTGTGAAATAGGAAAAGCCATGTGTATGGTCTTATTTGAATTAGTAAATTTGAAAAAGCATGGTATAAAAATATTTATTGTTTCACTTTATATGTGAAAATTTGTCAAGAACTTTGCAAGGATATTCTAATAGGTGAGCAGAAATTCTAATGGGTAAGCAGAAATACCTGTCATCCTTTAATAGATGAGTATTGAGTTACATCAGTTTGAATTATTTGAGGACTTTAGGAATGTTCCATGAATAATTTGATTGCTCATACCTCATTATAGAGTAATTGTGAATATTACATAGGATCATTCAGTAAATAGCTCTCAGTAATCCCTCAGTAATATTAATAATGGTATTATTCTGATATAATGATAAAATTTGAAGACAATGAGAGAGATAATTGGAGAAGGATAAATGAGCAGACCTGGGTCTGCTGTTTCCTCATCTGTAAAATGGTAAGAACAGTGACCTTGTGAGGAGTTGAACAGTTGTGAGCTTTGGGATAAACAGCATTGAAGGCAGTTGTAACAGTTGAGGTGATTTTATGGCATGGCATGAATGCAAAGGTTCAGGATTTCTATGGGTGTACCCATACCAGAAATAGTATGGACCTAACAGAAGCAGAAGATATTAAGAAGAGATGGCAAGAATGCACAGAAGAACTGTACAAAAAAAGATCTTCACGACCCAGATAATCACGATGGTGTGATCACTCATCTAGAGCCAGACATCCTGGAATGTGAAGTCAAGTGGGCCTTAGAAAGCATCACTACGGACAAAGCTAGTGGAGGTGATGGAATTCCAATTGAGCTGTTTCAAATCCTGAAAGATGATGCTGTGAAAGTGCTACACTCAACATGCCAGCAAATTTGGAAAATTCAGTGGCCACAGGACTGGAAAAGGTCAGTTTTCATTCCAATTCCAAAGAAAGGCAATGCCAAAGAATGCTCAAACTACCGCACAATTGGACTCATCTCACATGCTAGTAAAGTAATGCTCAAAATTCTCCAAGCCAGGCTTCAGCAATACATGAACCGTGAACTTCCTGATGTTCAAGCTGGTTTTAGAAAAGGCAGAGAAACCAGAGATCAAATTGCCAGCATCCGCTGGATCATGGAAAAAGCAAGAGAGTTCCAGAAGAACATCCATTTCTGCTTTATTGACTATGCCAAAGCCTTTGACTGTGTGGATCCCAATAAACTGTGGAAAATTCTGAAAGAGATGGGAATACCAGACCACTTGACCTGCCTGTTGAGAAATCTGTATGCAGGTCAGGAAGCAACAGTTAGAACTGGACATGGAACAACAGACTGGTTCCAAATAGGAAAAGGAGTACGTCAAGGCTGTATATTGTCACCCTGCTCGTTTAACTTCTATGCAGAGGACATCATGAGAAACGCTGGAAGAAACACAAGCTGGAATCAAGATTGCTGGAAGAAATATCAATAACCTCAGATATGCAGATGACACCACCCTTATGGCAGAAAGTGAAGAGGAACTAAAAAGCCTCTTGATGAAAGTGAAAGAGGAGAGTGAAAAAGTTGGCTTAAAGCTCAACATTCAGAAAACTAAGATCATGGCATCTGGTCCCATCACTTCATGGGAAATAGATGGGGAAACAGTGGAAACAGTGTCAGACATTATTTTTGGGGGCTCCAGAATCACTGCAGATGGGGACTGCAGCCATGAAATTAAAAGACGCTTACTCCTTGGAAGAAAAGTTATGACCAACCTAGATAGTATATTCAAAAGCAGAGACATTACTTTGCCGACTAAGGTCTGTCTATTCAAGGCTATGGTTTTTCCTGTTGTCATGTATGGATGTGAGAGTTGGACTGTGAAGAAGGCTGAGCGCTGAAGAATTGATGCTTTTGAAGTGTGGTGTTGGAGAAGACTCTTGAGAGTCCCTTGGACTGCAAGGAGATCCAACCAGTCCATTCTGAAGGAGATCAGCCCTGGGATTTCTTTGGAAGGAATGATGCTGAAGCTGAAACTCCAGTACTTTGGCCACCTCATGCGAAGAGTTGACTCATTGGAAAAGACTCTGATGCTGGTAGAGATTGGGGGCAGGAGGAGAAGTGGACGACCGAGGATGAGATGGCTGGATGGCATCACTGACTCGATGGACATGAGTCTGAGTGAACTCCAGGAGTTGGTGATGGACAGGGAGGCCTGGTGTGCTGCGATTCATGGGGTCGCAAAGAGTCGGACACGACTGAGCGACTGAACTGAACTGACCCTACTTTAAACAAGGATCTAAAATTGGAATTTAGTCATTCAGTGATCAGCTTTTTGTTGAGATTGCAGTGTGCAAGGACTTCTGGCTGAGAGCTGTGGAAGATGGTCGTGCCACTGATGAAGTTATAGTCTAGACAAGAGGTGACCAACTGGCTTATCAATGGCCTTATGCAAACCACAGACTGCACTGTGCTTTTATTTATTTATTTATTTAAACCTTTGAAATTGTTGCCAATGTAAAATTTGGGAGATTTTTTGTTAAAATCAAGATTTCAAAATAAAATACAGGATATATGTAACCAAGGAGGTAAAAGGCTTTTACTTAGAAAACTTTAAGAGTTTGATGAAAGAAATTAAAGATGACAGAAACAGATGGAAAGATATATTGTGCTCATGGATGAAATAATTAATATTGTTAAGATGACTATACTACCCAAGGTAATCTACAGGTTCAGTGCAATCACTATCAAAATACTAATGGCATTTTTCACAGAATTAGAACAAATGATTCTAATATTTGCATGGAAACACTGCTAAGTCACTTCAGTCATGTCCGACTCTGTGCGGCCCCATAGACGGCCTCCTACCAAGCTTGCCCGTCCCTGGGATTCTCCAGGCAAGAACACTGAAGTGGGTTGCCATTTCCTTCTCCAATGCAGGAAAGTGAAAAGTGAAAGTGAAGTCTCTCAGTTGTGCCCGACCCTCAGTGACCCCATGGACTGTAGCCCACAGGCTCCTCCATCCATGGGATTTTCCAGGCAAGAGTAGTGGAGTGGGGTGCCATTGCCTTCTCCGGCATGGAAACACAAAAGACCCCAAATAGCCAAAACAATCTTGAAAAAGGAGAACAAAGCTGAAGGTATCATGCTCCCTGATTGCAAACAATACTACAAAGCTACAGTGTGGCTCTGGCACGAAAACAGACACTTAGATTAATGGAACAGAATAAAGAGCCCAGAAATAAACCCATACTTGTATGGTCAATTAATCTATGATCGAGGAGGCAAGAACATATAATGAGACAAAGACAGCCTTTTCAAACTTGATGTTGAGAAACTGAACCATTTTCACATACTATATACAAAAATAAACTCAAAATCGATTAAAGATTTAAACGTGGGACTTGCTATCATAAGACTTCTAGAAGAAAACATAGGTAGTATGCTTTTTGACATCACTCTGAGCAATAATTTTTTTTTATTATGTCTCTTCAGCCACAGGCAACAAAAGTAAAAATAAACAAATGGTACTACATCAAATTAAAAAGCTTCTGCATAGCAAAAGAAACTATCAACAAAATGAAAAGACAACCAATTGAACAAGAGAAAATATTTGCAAACAATGTATCTGATAAAGGGTTAATATCCACAATATACAAAGAACTCATACGACTCAGCAGCAAAACAAGCATGCAAACCAAACAAACCTGATGAAAAATGAACAGAGGACCTGAATGGACATTTTTCCAAAGATGGCCAATAGACACATGAAAAGATGCTCAATATCACTAATCATCAAATGCAAATCTAAACCACAGTATCATCTCACAGTTGCCAGAATGGCAGTTATCAAAAAGGCAACATGTAAATGCTGGACAGAATGGGGAGAAAAGAGAACCCTTGTACACTGTTGACAGGAATGTAAACTGGTGCGGCCACTGTGAATAACAGTAAGGAAGTTCCTAATAAAATTAAAAGCGGAACTTCCATATGATCCAGAAGTTGTACTTCTAGGTATTTATCTGAAGAGAACAAAAGCACCAATTTGAAAAGATATGTGTACCCTTTTGTTCATTGTAGCACTATTTACAACAGCCAAAATATGGAAGCAACCTAAGTGTCCATTGATAGATAAATGGATAAAGAAGATATAGAACATTACCAGCCATGAGAAAGAATGAAATCTTGACATTTGTGACAACATAGACAGACCTAGAATGAACATAGAGGATTTTATTTCACAGGAAATAAGCCAGAGAAGACAAATAACATATGATTTTCACTTACATGTGGAATCTAAAAAACAAAACAAATCAAGAACATAACAAAACAGAAACAGAGCCATAGACACAGAGAACAAACAGATGTTTGCTGGGGGGAGGCAGAGGAGACACAGATGAAATAGGTGAGGGAGAGTAAGAGATAAAAAATTCCAGTTACATAATAAATAAGTCACAGAAATGTAATGTGCAGCCTAGGGAATTCAGTCAATAATATTGTAATAAACTTTATAGTAACATGATAACTAGACTTATTGTGATTATTTTGTAGTGTGTAAAAATATTGAATCATTGTGTTATACATTTGAAACTAATATCCTAAGTCAGTTGTGTTTCAGTAAAAAAAAAAAAGATTTCCAGGCAGCCCCGCAAACGTGGTGCTATGAGCAGCTGGTGTGGAGTGTTCAGGCTGTGTTCTGTTGCCTGCGCACCATCTATTCACCCAACATGCCCTGCCCACCGTGGCCCTGGGGACCCCGCTCTGAAGACAGTGTGGAAATTCACAGAAAAACATGAATGGGTAACAACAGAAAATGGTGTTGGATCAGTGGCAATCAGCAGTTTTTGCACAGGAAGTTTTGGGAGATGTTGTTTACTGTAGTCTGCCTGAATTGGGGACAAAATTGAACAAACCAGGAATTTGGTGCTTTGGAAATTGTGAAAGCTGTTAGGGAACTCTTTTCTCCTCTATCAGGAGAAGTAACTGAAATTAATGAAGCTCTAGCAGCAAATCCAGGACTTGTTAACAAAACTTGTTATGAAGATGGTTGGCTGGTCAAGATGACACTTCATAACCCTTCAGAAATAGATGAACTAATGAGTGAAGAAGTATATGAGAAATACACAAAATCTATTGAGGACTGAAAATGGAACCCCTAAATAAACTAGTTTGAAACAAAAATAGATTTCCAGCTGTATTTCAGGATCTGGAGGACCTGGCAACATTCTGGCAGGGCACCAATTGACAGCCACTTGGACAAGGTGTTATGGGCTGAACTGTGTTTCTCCAAAATTCATGTCTTGAAGTCCTAGCCCCTGGAACCCCAGAGTGGGACTATACTTAGAGACAGGATCTTTAAAGAGGTAATTGATGTTAAAGTCATATTGATGAGTCCTAATCCAATATGACTAATGTCTTTATAATAAAAGGAGATTAGGACACAACACCCAGACCAAGGGATGACCGTACGAGGTCACAGTCAAGAGGTAGGGATCTGCAAGCCAAGGAGAGAGGCCTCGGAAGAAATCAAATCTGCGATCACCTTAAGCATAGACTTCTGGTTTCCAGAACTGTGAGAAAATACATGTTTGTTGTTTGAGCCATCCAGTTGTGTTACTTTGCTAAGACAGCCCTAGCAAACTAATACCCAGGACCTACGTTCTTCAGTGTACAGTCCTCACCACTCCTAAATGCTATGCATCCTGTTCACTTACGTATCATGCATGGTTCCTGTTGGCATATGAGTTTGCAACCCCTGATCTAGAGGAAGAGGATATTCTCCATATAAGTTGTGTGTTTCTATTTCAAAGCTTTCATGTTCATCTTCTCCTTTCATTTCCCCCAAACTTCAAAGAGGCTGGTTCTGTCATCCCCATTTGGCAGGAGAGAATACAGAGCTCAGAAAAGTGAACTCATTTTTCCCAAGTCAAAGCTGGGACAGAACCCAAGCCTTAAATAACTGGGCAGCTGTGTGTGTGTGTGTGTGTGTGTGTGTGTGTGTGTGTGTGTGTGTGTGTGTGTGTGTGTGTGTGTGTGGTATAAGCCAGTTACAGCAATGCACAAATCCAAAGGAAGGTTATTTTCTTGAAAAAATATTTGGCATAGAATTCCCTTCACAAGTGAAACCTAGATTAGAACTTGAGTAACAGAAATCTGACTTATGCAGCAGTTTATCTCATGGAGGCAGTGCCAGCTTGGCAGGCCTTTGACCTAGAGGAAAGAGTGGGGGAAGCTATGAGTAACACAGGGACTGTGCTGCCCATAGTGAGCATTTGGGAGTAGAAAGCATCAGAGCCTGAGACTGTGGCAGAGAAGGTCCAGTCATCTATGTCCAGTCTGCAGGTGAAGATGAAGCAGGAACAGCAAGATAGGGAAGAATGGAGGGATGTGCAGAGAAAGAAGTAACTTCCTGGGGGAACTCGCTGAATATCTGATGGAGGCTGAGTGGCTTTCAAGATGCCCCAGACTTGTGAAAAAAAATTTGTTTGTGTAATGACACATTATACACAGGAACAAAGTATATGCAGATACAGAAAGACGAAAAAGCAAGTCGCAGCAGGGGATGTCAAGTATGACTTTTCTTTGAGTTAAACAAGACAGACACAGATACATACATACATTTATCTATATGTATGTATATATAGACAGATTTTATATATATAATGAAATTTCTGCAAGGACACACATCTTGTTAAAGGGCTTACCTCCCAGAATTGGGAAAGAGTGTGTGGGTTTTTACTTTTCACTTTCCACCTTTATATACTGTGTGAATTTCTTAAGATAAACGTTGTTAGTTTTGTGTCATTTAATACAAAAGGTAACCCTAAGGCTTGAGGATTGGAAGATAGGCAAGATTGTGTCCCTGCTAGGGAATGTGGAGAAGTCAGACATCTGGCAAGAAAGGAAGGCTGTGTTGCACTGGATATATTAGCATGAAGGGCAATAGTGAGGGTGTGAGAAGTGTGGAGGGGTTGCAGAGGGGCAGTTGAAAGTGGACATAATGGATATGATTACCAGACAACAGAATGAATCAGAGGAGAGCTGTGTAGCGGGGAGGGCAGAAATGGAGGAACAGAGAGGATTTTGAACAATGCTAACTGAGCATCAGCTTTGGGTTGACAGATATAGGACAGTGTCGTTGCTGCTGGTTCAGTGGGGTCTCTGGGAGATGGCAAGTCTAAGGAGAGGACTCTTGAAGGATTCCACACAGGAGAGTTTTTCAGTCAAAGGGTAGAGGAGGAGTGCACTGAGGTTGTGCAAAGGACTGACCTGAGCTGCGAGGCTGCAGGGGGGCAGTGCAGCTGTTTAGTTGAGAGGAGCAGTCCCAGAAAGGGGCAGTGCCAGTGGGGATGGAGAAATAAGAACCAAGTAAATAAGACAAGGCTGGGAGAGAGGCAGCGGGGAGGGAGTGAAGAGCATTGTGAGGAACTGAGTGCACATCTCAGCTTGCTGGCTGCAGATCTCAGCTTGCCCATCTGTATGATATATTTAATTAAAGTAATGTCAAGAATCAATGAAATAATGCACTTGATAGGTAACTATGATCGTAAGCTCAGGTATTGGGCTCAGACTTACCAGGGTTCAAAAGTCATTATTGTCTCTGAACCCGGTGCCCCTTCTGCAGGTGGGCATTATGTGTTGTCATGGAAATGATGCTGGCAGGGCCTGGCACAAAATAAGCGCCCAACAAACGGTCAAGCTATTACCATTACCATCAAGTAAACCACTGAGCACAGATCCTGCCACAGGCTCTGTAAGCGCTCAGTAAATGTCAATTCATGTTGTAATTCATAAGGCAGAGGACGAGAGCCAGGAATCGTGGGTTGCTGGCCTGCGAAGAGGGGCTGTCGGCGGTTCTCTCCCTCGCACTTCCTCCTACCCCCGCAGTCACTGCGTATTCTCCCCATCCCTGCCCGCACTTAATGTCCCTGCCGGAGGGCTGCGGAGGTGCGGGCCGGGCGGACCGCATGTGGACACTTACCCTCACCACCGCCGGCCACGTCCAGGGGCGTCTGCAGCCACGAAGCTCTGGGCCGTCCCGCCTCCCGCTGCTGCAGCCCAGCCGGCGCCCGCCCCAGGCATACTTTTCCCATCCCGTCATGGGCGGGAGAGCTTTCCACCCGGTCACGTGGGCCGGCCCGCAGAGCGGCCGCGCGCTCTTGGGCTTTGGTTGGAAAAACCTTTCAGCTCCTGTGACAACTTGATTGTGTTGATGGACCGTTCTGTGCGTAGAACTTGTCAGTGCATTTGAAGATTTCTGTGCAGGAGAGTGATCCTTATCCAGGCGTGCCTTATTAGGCACATGTCTAACGAGGCCTGTATGTGAGCATGCATCTCGCTGTGAATCTAGGAGTACTGTGGACGTGACCGCTTATAACAGAGTACCTTTCCATGTGTACTGAATGTAAGGGTGCTCGAGAGAGATT
The DNA here is from genome assembly GCF_042477335.2 of Ovis canadensis. NCBI lineage: Eukaryota > Metazoa > Chordata > Mammalia > Artiodactyla > Bovidae > Ovis > Ovis canadensis. Next base: position 84,530,721 of record NC_091249.1, read on the forward strand.
ATGAATTACGTGTATGTGTTTAGTTTTGTGTGTGTGTATGTGTGCATAAGAGCATGTGTCCAAATATACGTCAGGGCTGTGTCTGCACATACACCTGCATATATCCAAGCTTGCAGCTTGGTGTGCAACAGTATACTTCAGTTGTGGTATGTACACACTAGTGGTTGGATGTCTATGTTGGGTGCACTTTTAAATGTGTGTATGAGTAGGCAATAACTGCTTATCAATGTGTATGTGTATGATACTGTGTGGCACCAGTTTGTGCAGTGTTTATATGTAAATGTACCTTGGTGTGGGTTTTGTCCAGATGTGAGTGTGTGCACACACATAATAATGGATGGGGCCTCTGTGACCCCACCCTCATCTCCCTCCTCCCCAGAGGATGAGGCTTCACTGGCCTCACTAACTCTCTGGCCCAGCCTCAGGTCCTTGAGGACCTGCTGGAGGACCCCAGCCCCCAGATGGGCAGGGTGACCATGTTTATGTAGCAAGCAGGCACCAGAGGAAAGAAAAGTGATTAGAGGCCTGGCTTTTGCTTCTCCCTATTCCTTCCCCTGCTCTCTTTCATTGGCTACCAGTATTTCACTTGGCTGCCAGAGCATCTGATGAACAGATGGTATATGACGCAGGGTTTATTTGAATGCAGATGTGTATTCAAATTCTCATGCTGGTTCCACCACTGTAGACACGTCAGTTACCTCAGGTGATGTTTCACTTTCTGAAAAGTAGGGAGAATAATAATTATATTACTTGCCCTGTCTTTCCGCTTGGAGCTGTGACACTCACTTACAGAAAGGTTTGGTAAGCCATCGAGCTATGTAGAAAATTACTATTATGTAAATATTATTTGAGGATGAAAGTTAGTGGGCTCTGCAAACATTTAGTAAACCCCCATCTAGGTGCTGGGGATCTAGATGCACCCGTACTCACTTATATCTGACTCTGTGACCCTACGGACTGTAACCTGCTAGGCTCCTCTGTCCATGGGGTTCTCCAGGCAAGAATACTAGAGTGGGTAGCCATGTCCTCCTCCAGGGGATCTTCCTGACCCAGGGATTAAACCCATGTCTCCTGTGTCTCCTGCATTGCAGGCAGATTCTTTACCACTGAGCCACCTGGGGATCTAGAGGTAAACCAAATAGACTTGGTGCCTGGCCTTCTGGAACTTAGAATCTAGTGGGGATGATTCAGGTGGTTTCATGTGAAATGTTTTGCAGAAGAGGGAGATACTGCTTATGAAACTGGGAGGTCAGGGGAAGACCTGGGGAAGCAGCGTTCAGTTGAGCCTGAGGGATGGCGGGGACTTGTCTAGGTGTAGGGGAGTTGAGAGGGTGAGAGCTCTAAACTGACTGAAAGATAGCATGTAACGTGGAGTTTAGTGTTTCAGTTCACAGGTGGTTGGAAACGGGACCTTGGTCTGTTCCCAGATGCATCAGGAATAGACAAGGTGAGGGAACCTGGCTAAGGATGCGTGGAGGCCATTCAGAATCTAAAGTGCTCAGGAAAGCCCCTCTCCTAGGGTAGGGGAAGAATCTCACCCTCCACGGCTCTCCACTGTAACTCAGGTTGAGATCACTGGCATGCCCTTGTTGGCAAGAAAATGGTTAATGAACAGTATAGGGAAAGGCAGTGGTGCCACACTTAGCCCTGGGCAGGCATCTAATAAGTGCTTACTGGCTGCGTTAATGGGAGTGGATGTTTTCCCAACTTTTGCAGGTACCCTGGAACCCAGGTCCCCTGAAGCCGAGGAGATTCCTGGGGACCTTGTCCTGTGGGTCTCTGCAGTGGTGATGGTTTCACAGAGCAGGAAATCTAAAATATTCATGACATGGCTATTCCAGGAGCTACTTCTAGCTACATGGGGGCTCAGGACTTCTCACTAACTTGTTTATGTTTTTTATTCAGTCCACAAACATGTATTACCTGTTATGAATGTGGAGACCGAGAGATGAACTTCTGGTCTACAGGGAAATGAATGTGAGTACAAATTACTCCTAAGATACAAAATACATCAGAGGAAAAGTACAATGTGTTATAGAAAATGAGAAGGCTTTCCCCCTTTGATTCAGTTTAGTTCATTTCACAGTTTCATTCATGTCTGGAGAACATCCTCACCGTTAAATGAGAGAAGATGAGTACATTAGGATACGGATGACCACAGAGGGATTACAGTCTGATAGGGGCAGCCATGTACCTGACAGGGTAAATTTGCTTTTCCACATCTGTCCACGCCTCTCTTGAGTGTGCCATCTCATACTGCAGAGGTTGTTGTTGTTCAGTCACTCAGTTGTGTCTGACTCATAGCTACCCCTAAGGACTGCAGCATGCCAGGCTTCTCTGTCCTTCACTCTCTCTCTGAGTCTGCTCAAACTCATGTCCATTGAGTTGATGATGCCATGGCTGGAAAACTAAACATCCTTTTGCTAAGCTCCTTGCTGCTGGGTTCCTATTTGAGATTTAGGTTTAGCTAGTTGAAAAGTTATACCAACCTAGATAGCATATTGAAAAGCAAAAACATTACTTTGCCAACAAAGGTCCGTCTAGTCAAGGCTATGGTTTTTCCAGTGGTCATGTATGGATGTGAGAGTTGGACTGTGAAGAAAGCTGAGCGCCGAAGAATTGATGATTTTGAACTGTGGTGTTAGAGAAGACTCTTGCTTGGACTGCAAGGAGATCCAACCAGTGCATTCTGAAGGAGATCAGCCCTGGGATTTCTTTGGAGGGAATGATGCTAAAGCTGAAACTCCAGTACTTTGGCCACCTCATGCAAAGAGTTGACTTATTGGAAAAGACTCTGATGCTGGGAGGGATCGGGAGCAGGAGAAGGGGACAACAGAGGATGAGATGGCTGGATGGCATCACGGACTCGATGGACGTAAGTCTGAGTGAACTCCAGGAGTTGGTGATGGACAGGGAGGCCTGGTGTGCTGCGATTCATGGGGTCGCGAAGAGTCGGACACAACTGAGCGACTGAACTGAACTGAACTGAGTCCTGTGTGCTTGTGCAAGACCTGAATTCAAAACTGAGTTAGGAAGAAAAACTGAATGTGTACCTTGGTGTGGGTTTTGTCCAGATGTGAGTGTGTGCACACACATAATAATGGATGGGGGCCCCTGTGACCCCCATCCTGTTTGGAGAGGAGGCAACAGCCTGGGAGAAATCCATTTTGCTGGGATCAGCCCAAAAGGCACAGCATGGCGCTGGGGTTCTTGCGGTAGCTCCTGGTGTCCAGATTATACCTAGGATGGTGTGTTCCTGTAGCCAGAGACTGGGCCAGTTCATCCCTGAACTCTAGCTTCCAGGTTGGATGTGTGTGGGGCAGGGGGCTGTGGGGGTCCAGTACTATGGATAGTGTTCTGGGAATCATTCCTGGAAGCCCAGGTAGAACTCACTCTGTGCTGATTCTGAACTCACTTGATTTTATTAATTCCATGTTTTCTTAAAATAGCTAGAAGGGTTTTATCTCTTCACTTGAACCCTAATTGATATGTTATGCTGTGAAGTACAGGTGCCAGAAAAGTCAGAGAAGGGACATGAGTGTACAATGGAACAAGCAGGGAAGAAATCCAGAGGACTGCAGTTGTTTCCTCTTTCAATTTCACCTCCTACTTTCAGCCCCTCTTCCATCCTATAATCAATCTTCAAATGAATTAATCAATTGAATTGATTGTGTCAAACAACGACAGTGCGCAACGACCCTCTGATGTTGAGGGTCACAGTCGTGAATGGATACACAAGGTCTCTGCTTATGCAAAGACGGATGTTCTACCAGCTCTCAAATAAACACAGATTTCAAAATCATGGTAAGAGTTATGAAGGAAAAGAAGAGGGAACTGTGGGAGAAAATGATGGTGTGGAGTCTGCAAGAGAACTTATTTTGATTGGGAGGTCTGGGAAGATTGTTCAAGTAGGTAACCTTTAAGGTGAGCCGCACAGGAATAAAAAAGAGCCAATTGTGCCAAGGGCAGAGGAGGGGCAGGAGAGGCGTCAAGCAGCAGGAACAGAGTGTGTAAGAGCCATGTGAGCCTTTCTCAACACCTTCCTGCTGCTCCCTGTGTAATAGCCATAGGATAAGGCCTCAGTCCTTAGCCTTTTTGTGCTGAAAGCCCTCTGTGATTTGTCATCCTCCCAGACATTTCTCCTGTTTTTCCCATGTGACGGTGTTCCTCAGTCTTGGCATTAGTGACATCTGGGGCTGGATGAGTCTTCCGCTGTGGGGACTGTCCCGTGCCCTGTTGGATGTTACCGCTGGCCTCTACTCTCTAAGTGATAGTACTTAGTTGCCCCTCGTTGTGACAACCAAAAATAACTCCAGACATTGCCAAACATCCCGAGAGGGGCAATGTCACCTCTTTGAAAACTGCCGCCTCCTCTCCGCTTTGGTCAGGTGGTCTTGCTGGCTCCCAAATGCACCTTTAACCTTGTATGTTTCTGCACCTCCACTAATGCAGTTCCCTCTAATTATTACCTGCTCTTCTGCCCCTCCGCAAAGCCTTACCCATATTTCTACAAGAAATGCATGGCTCTTATCTACTCAGCATCCCTCCGTCCTTTGGGGCATTTGTATTGGATGACTCTCATGTGTTTGAATGGTAGAGTATCCTGCTTGCCCAGGTGTGTGGAGCCGTGACCTTTCCTTCTGTGTCCAGTTAAGAGCCAGAGGCTGGATGTGAACCAGCCAGCCATCCAAGCCGAGCCAGCCAGGCTTTCTGTGGGCTCTCCATGGGAGGGCACTCTTCTGAACTGTTAACTCTAAGTACAGAGCCCTGGACTGCCACCAGCAGGGAGCCTGCCACTTGGAGGGGGCCTGCTCCAAGCCTGTGACCATGTTATTAGAGCCTTTTGTTCAGAGACTTGTGCTAAAGCATTCACATTCTATGTTCTCTCTCACCCCGCTTAAGCTAGTTTGGATTGTTTCTGTCAGTTATCACGAAAAGTGCCCTAATTGAATTTTCCTCAATGCCTGGTTCAAATCTCTCCCCTTTAGGGCATGCTTGCTGAAGGAAATGCTTGCTTTGAATCCATTGCTGGTGGTTTTCTGGAGCCAGCAGCCAATTCTTTGTCTCTTCCCAGGTTTGAGTTTAGTGACATCAAGCTGCTATTTGAAATCATCATAGAGAGAATAATTATACCATGGAAATCAGCAAATACTACAAATCAAGGGTCTCTTTTTCCCACCTCAGCCAGTTTACCAGCATACCACTTTCTAAATCTTCCCAGTTGTACCCCCATTTGAATATTAATCTTTCACTAATTTGTGACATCTCTTGCTTTTTGAATATGGTGAGGTTGGGAAGACAAGCGCCCTCAACATAGGCTGCATCTAAGTCTTCAGAATCTCAAAGGAGGAAAGGTCTTGAGAAATACTGTGGTCCAAGGTCTTCACTTCACATACAAGGACAAAGAGATCCAGAGACCTTCAGTGACTTGGTAGTTGTGAAGTCGAGATAAAGCCTGAGATCTTTTGACTTACACACATTATTAAAATACAGGCCTTTCTGGTCTTCCTCTGTGCCTTTTTCAACCTTTCCTTTCTCCGATTTTGGGACAAGAGGGTTTTAAAATGATTGTTGAATCATTCCAAATAGCTAATGGTCACGATCCAAGTTGTCAGTGGTTACATTCAACAAGGGACTTTGAGGGTGTGAAGTCTCCAGAATGAGATCATTCCAGATGGGGTCTTAAAAATGTGGCAACACTGGGGAGACAGCTGTTCACAAAGGGGACTTGCTACCTTCCCATGGAAAGATCACAATGCTGGAGTGAAGGTTGCCTGCCCTGGGTGTTGTAACACTTAGAATGAAACAAGATGATAGTTGAATTGCATGGAAAGCTTTGCAGATTTATAAAAATTCAAAATACACTATTTTTTTAAATATAGCTGTTCTATGTCCAGTAATTTATGCTGGAAGTATTCATAAGGGTATCCACTGCAACCTTGTTTGAACTAATAAAAGACTGGAAACAATCTAAATGTTAAGCAATAGGGGACTAATTAAAGAAAGCATTTTAAATATATATATATGTGTATATATGTGTATGTATATATATATATGTATATGTATGTATGTATGTATACACATACACACACACACACAGGCAGAACTCTATATACTATTATGGAATTTTCTCCAAGACATACTGTTTAGTTATAAAAAGAGGAACAGAATGGTGTGTATAGTTTGCTGCCATTCAAATTTGAAAAAGAAGAGGAGAGGCTTCCCTGGTGGCTCAGTGGTACAGAATCTGCCTGCCAATGCAGGAGACATGAGTTTGATCCCTGGTCTGGGAAGACCCCATATGCCACGGAGCAACTAAGCCTGTGCTCTGGAGCCCGAGAACTACAACTACTGAAACCCGTGTGTCCTGGAGCCTGTGCTCCACAACAGGAGAAGCGATCACAGAGAGAAGTCTGTGCACTGCAGCTAGAGAGAGCCCCCACCACGAGAGAAAAAAGAGCCCACACAGCAGTGAAGATGCAGCACAGCCAAAAATAAAAAAATAAAAGTTTCTAAAAAAGAAGAGGTGAGGAAAACACAGATGCACATGGATGTATGAGCATATTCTATCTCTAGGAGGATATACAAAAACTTTTAACAGCAGAAGTTGTCTCTGAGAGACGAACTGGAAAATAGCAATAAGAGAGAGTTGTATTTTTTCGCTTATGTCTTTTGGAATAATTTGATTTTTAAAACAATGGAAATCATTTACTTAACACTCAAAAAAATACAGAAATGCTGTGTTGTGCTTCTTAGAAATTCTTCTTTTGCTCTGATAGATGAGTCAGATCTGGGGATGTGGCAGAGTTTAGGGAGCTAATAATACCTCCCCCAACAATTACATACTTACTTAAAAAAAAATTCTCAAGGAAAAGTCTGTTGTAGTCTTCCACTTCTGGGACAAGTATTTCCCCCCTTGTACAGTTGAAGGAACTAGGGTCCAGAAGCAAGGTCATCTTCCCAAGGTCACACAGAGAGAGAGGGGCAGCACTGGGATGAGAGCTCAGAACTTGCCCAGGCTTAAGTTCCTTCTTCTTGGCCATGTTTAGCTGGGCAGAGGGCTTCAACAAGCATAGTTTTCATGGGAAGAAAAAGAAGAACCAGATAATTCTAAGGGGCTTTTCTGGTCTGAGGTTTCAGGAAAGTTAAAGGCCTGATCCAGCTACAGTCCCAGCACAAATGAAGTCAGACCAAAATAGACACCACTTACATTCAACGGGAAATGACCCAGAAAAGATCCAACCAGTTTCCAGATGTAACTTGAAAGGCTTCAGTTGGAGAGACTTCATTTTGGAATCTGATGCAAAAACCTCTTGATGAGATTTCTCTCAACTCAGTTTGTGGATCGAAAAATGAACAGAAGTTTGATTTGAGGGAGATGCTCTGTTAAGAAAGTCTAGAGCCTTCTGGTTTGTAGACTCAAGCTTAGAGAAAGTAGCCTATGAGTATAGGAGGCAAATCTTTGCCATGCTTTGCCAGCATAATTTTGGGAGGGAATATGTGAAATATAGAGTCTGTCCCTGCCTTTTGGCTGAGAGGAAGCGCAGACATCCCAGATTGAGGGAATGAGACTTGTTGAAACTGCATAAATGAGATTTACCTTGTGGCTAGAAAGAAATGTTTTATTCTGTTAGCTGCTGTGATGTGCAAAGAGATTAATTTCTCTAAATCTTGTATTTTAAAAGATTTCTGCAGATTTAAGAAATACTCAGAAGACACTTGACTCTACACATCTCATCCACGTTATTATAGGTATGTTAAAAAATTTAAAAAGCACACCAGAGTCTGTCTAATGTGCTACTGATTATGAAGATGAAAGTTTATGTGCACACACATTTTTAACCACTCTTTAAAGACATGTAACCTGGTAGCCGTGGCTGCCTCTTAGGAAGAGAACTGTGGGAGCTGAGATGGGGTCGGAGGTAACAGCCTTCACTGTACTGGCTCAATTTACCATATACCTGTTTCACATTTTAAAAGTAAAACATGCTCTGAAAAACCTCAAAGGGAAAAACATACCTTTATAATGGAGAGATTTGGTGGCCACTCTGCTAATCAAGAAGGGAAATTTAGCATTACCAAGTGCATGAAACCTGACGTTTACATGATACATCCAGGTTTTAACCTGACTTTAATGAAACCTTCACACCTAACCTCTGATTAGCAGAAAGCGTAGGGAATAGAGAAACTAGGTAAACAACACAGGAGAAAACAATCAGTTCAGAGAGTGAGGCATTCTTCGAAATGTTAATGTCATAGAAATATTAAAAAGAGGTTTAAAAAATTAGGAATAAAAAATATTTGGGGGGCAATTGGAAGTTTGAATATGGTCTGAGTATTAGACAATATTAGGGAATTATTGATAATTTTCTTGCGTGTGAATAGTGGTTTTGTGGTTATATAGGATAACATCCTTATTCTTAGCGGATACATGCTGAAGTATGGAGGGAGGAATCATGATGTTGGGAACTTACTTTTAAATGGTTTAGAAAACACACATGAACACACAGAACCTCACATACACACGTGAACAACCCCTCCACTCCACCCCACTCGCGCTACACACGCACACAGAGTTGATTAATATTAAGCTGGGGTCTTAGTTTCAAACTGAGCCATGTGATGTCAGGGCTGGGACTGACAAATGACCTTCTGTTAATCCTCCGCTCTGCTTCTCCTCTGCCATTGGCCCTTCTGTTAGTCTGCCTGTAGGGGGCTCTGGAAGAGAATTAGGAGTCTAAAGGAGTCGCAAGGAGCTTGCTTGTTTCTGTTTTGTTTCTGTTACTCTCAGCCTCACCCAAGCAACAGTCCCTCACCCTGGGAATGACATTTATTTCCTGTAGGAGCAGCTTGTTTAAGTTTACATTTTTTCCACAGTCTCAGAACCAGCCTCATTATGCTTCTTCAGACATACCTGTTACTGTTGTTCAGTACCTCAGTTGTGTCTGACTCCTTGCGACCCCACAGACTGCACTTCCCTGTCCTTCACTATCTCCTGGAATTGCTCAAACTCATGCTGGTGATACCTTCCAACCATCTTATCCTGTGTCCCTTCTCCTCCTGCCCTCAATCTTTTCCAGCATCAGGGTCTTTTCCAATGAGTCAGTTCTTCCCATCAGGTGGCCAAAGTAATTGGAGCTTCAGCTTCAGCATCAGTCCTTCCAATGAATATTCAGGACTGATTTCCTTTAGGGTTGACTGGTTTGAACTCACCGCAGTACAAGGGACTCTCGAAAGTCTTCTCTAACACCACAGTTTGAAAGCATCAATTCTTCGGTGCTCAGCCTTCTTTATGGTCCAACTCTCACTTCCACCCATTACTACTGGAAAAAACATAGCTTTGACGATACAGAACTTTGCTGGCAAAGTGATGTCTCTGCTTTTGAATCTGCTATCAAGGTTTGTCACCACTTTTCTTCCAAGGAGCAAGCGTCTTTTAATTTCATGGCTGCAGTCACCATCTGCAGTGATTTTGCAGCCCAAGAAAATACATGTATCAGTTGGCTACTGCCTTCTCTGTCCCAGCTCCATGGAACCCCTAATCCAAGCTTCTAAATTTTATTAATCCTGAGCTCTTCTCCTATTTTCCAAGCCCTAGGGATGGTAACTGCTTTCTGTGTTTACTACAGTATTCCTTTTACCTTTCTAGTTCTCTAATACCTGGTTACTGCTGCTGCTGCTGCTAAGTCACTTCAGTCGTGTCCGACTCTGTGCAACCCCATAGACGGCAGCCCACCAGGCTCCCCCGTTCTGGGATTTTCCAGGCAAGAGTACTGGAGTGGGTTGCCATTGCCTTCTCCGAATACCTGGTTGACAGTTCTTTAAATTATTTCTGCAAAAGTAACTGGTGGCGTTTGTGTTTCCTGACTGAACCTTGACTGATACAGAAATTGGAACAAGGGATCTCAGGAAACAGACCCCCTTTTTAGGTGTTTGGGTTTGTCTTTAGACTTGAGTACAGTGTTGAACTCCTTGTCATGGAAATAAGATGCTAGTAACTCATGGTATGGAGTAGCCCTGATTAATCAAATTATTGGCTGTAGATTATTGTGATAAGGAACCTTCTGGGGACCTCCACTGCAGGGGGTATAGGTTCAATCCCTTGTTGGGGAACTGAGATCCTGCATGCCACAAGGTGTAGCCAAAAAAAAAACAAAAACAAAAACAAAAAAAACAAATCTAAAGCAGGTACTGTAGGAAGCAAGTACAAGAGAGAAAAAGCAGACCCCAAGAAAGGCATGCAAAAGCATTATCAACCTTGCAGACAAGATACCTCAAGACATATGACTGTTGGATTAAGTCCAGAGGGAACAGAGAAACATCTTGAAAGCAGGATGTGTGTTTGGAGGTGGGAAGCCATCAAACTGTTCCATGACCTGGCGTCTCTGAGTCAAATGTTTTTTGTATCTGGGGCTTTGTTATTTAGACAGCAACCTAAATCATTAGTTAAAACTAAGTCTTTCTTAGTTAATCTTCATGTCACATTCCTAGCCTATCTTTAACAGCCATATGGCTCCATATGCTTCTGAGAGCACGTTCTCCCTTGCACGTACTCCCCTGCCTGAAAACCTATAATAAAGCTGACTTGATCAGTTTGGGCACCTTCACCTTGGAGCGGTGTTGGTCTCATGACCCTCGCTTCCATTCTTGCCTCTTTCTCATTCTTTCTCTGTATTGTGCTTTTGGGAAATCCTGGCTTGTTGAGCTGGACTCGACAAGTGGCGGCCAAACAGGGACCTGAAAGTGAAACCAGCCTATGATGCTCAGCTCAGAGCAGTGGAGAACACAGGGAAATTCAGCTGGTGCGGTGGACGACTGAAGTACTTGGTAAGTACACCCCCGTGGATTTTTGAATCAGGGTAACAATGGGGCAAAATCCTTCTAAGTATGCAGAATATATGCCAGTGTTAAAGACTTTGTTGAAAAGCTCAGGAGTACAAGTCTCTTTGTCTGCTGTTAGACTTATTTTCTGCTATTGAAAAACACTGCTATTGGCTTGATCCAGCTAAAGGAACTTTAAGGTATAAAGAATGGCAAGAAGTAATGCATTGCTTGTGCCAAGCTTATCAAAGTAGAGAAAAATACCCTTGTCAGTATGGTCATTAGGAAATCTCATTCGCACGGCTTTGGGTCCACTATAATCTGAGGTCTCCAAGTCTGATGATTCCACTTCTCAGAGACACAGTTTGAAGAGTTAAATATATATGACAACAGTGATTCAGAGGAGGAGAAAAACCTTTAAAAGCAAAATTGAAAGAGGGAAATGTTATGGAAGTAATGAACAAATTTTATTTGCTAGAACAGCTCGCCCGTCTGCACCCCTGGGTGAGCCTCCTCCTTTTGATCTGGAGACTCCTTGGGATGATGGCTTTATGTTAAAGCCACAAGTAACCCTTCCCAATCCGATCTCTCCATTTCATAGGGGAGTTCGTATGGCTCAGTTACAAGGTGATGAAGATGCCTTAGCTCTTCCTGTAATAGTGACACAAGTTCCACCCAGACCTCAATTCCCACATAGAGGATTAAATTATGATTATAACCCTTTACCTTTCAAAATTATTAAAGAGATCAAACAGGCTTGTACTCAATATGGAACTAATTCTCCTTATACTATGGGATTGATTCAAGGTGTGTCACAGGCAGAAAGATTGATCCCTCATAATTGGGAGATGGTTGCTAGGACCTGTTTAACTACTCTGAATTTTCACAATTCAGGAGATGGTGACAAGATGAGGCTAGTCAGCAAGCTGATAGGAATGCAGCCACCAATCTTGCCCCCACCACCTCTCCGTTAACATTTCTTTAGAACAATTGATGGGATCTGCTGCATATTTTGAATTCAGGCCCTTAACAAAAGAAAAACTAGAAGGTTTAACCACATCAGTTAATGAACAAAAAGAATTGGGACATGTCATAGAATTTACTAGCCCCTGGAATTCCCCTGTTTTTGTTATAAAGAAAAAATCAGGAAAATGGAGAATGTTAACAGAAGCTATACTTGAATGGGTATTTTTACCTCATAAACAAGTAAAATTGCTAACCACCTATAATAGATATGATCAGCAAACTGATTTTTAAAATAAGTAATCGTACTCAACATCTTTCCGGATATGATCCACACAATGTTATAGTCCCTTTTTCAAAGGAATAAATTGAAATTTATGTATGCAAAATATTGAAAGGCAAATTGTTCTCTCTAATTTTATAAGTAATATTGATTGTCATTTTCCATCATCTAAACTTATTAATTTTCTAAAAAAAAATACCCTGATACTACCCAAGATTACTAAATCAGACCCTATAAAAGATGCTGATGTTTATTTTACAGATGCAAACAAAGATTTTAAATCTGGATATTTTGGCCCTATAGAAAAAACCTGACAATCCCAATATTCTTCTGTACAAAAAGCTAAATTAGATGTTATTCTTACTGTTTTGACAGATATCAATGCCCCCATTAATATTGTTTCTGATTCCCAATATGCTATAAAAGTCACATCTCAGATTGATTACAATCCCTACATCCAATCTAATAATATATCAAATATTTTAAAAATTACAATCAGTAATAAATAATAGAACTTATCCTTTCTATATTACCCATATTCGTTCCCATTCCCAACTTCCTGGACCATTGGTGGCTGATAATGAGACAATAGATACCAAACTTATCTCTTTTATGACACCCACTTAATTTCATGAATTAACTCATACAAATGTAAAAGGATGACAATATAAATTTCAAATTTCACAGCAACAAACATCGTTGCTGTGACATCATCTCACAATGCCCTACATGTCAACAAACTAACGTCATCCCATCTTTGCCAGAAGGCATTAATCCTTGAGGATTATACCCCAATGTTATATGGCAAACATATGTAACTCATATGCCATCTTTTGGAAATTCTGGACTGATTCATGTATCTATCGACACGTTTTCAGGAATGATTTTTGCTTCACATCATGTAGGAGAGACTACTTTCCATTGCATTTCTCATTTTAAACAAGATGCATATATGGGACTCCCCAAAACTATGAAAACAGATAATGGCCCAGTGTATAAAAGCCATACTTAAAAATTATTTTTTAAAGATTGGTCAATTCAACATGTAACTGGAATTCCCCATAATCCTCAAGGTCAAATGACAGTAAAAAGAGACCACCACACATTAAAACAAATATTATTAAAACAAAAAGGGAGAGAGAGGTATGGATTAGGGCCTAACTCCCCTAAAAATAAACTTGCTATAGCACTTTTTATATTAAATTTAAGTTAAATTTATTTATTTTATATTAAATTTATTATTTTTTTATATTAGGGGAAGTAATGAAAAGCAGCTGAAGTACATTGGGATGAGGTACAAACATCTCATGAAATAATTGGTAAAAAAGAACACACACAGACAGTTCACCAAAAAATAATGTGGAAGGATGATAAACAGTGGAAAACAGGGCTTATGCTTAAACAAGGACGAGGTTATGCTCTTATTTTGACAGAGGACAATGAACATCCGTGGATCCCCAAATGAAAAATCTGGTATAGGAAAGAAAAGAACATGGTTTGACATAGATCCCCTGCTTGACCACCAATTGGAGCCATGTCTCAATTAATATTTAGACCAGGTCCATCCAAAACTAAACGGACACAGAGCGCCACTCTACCAACATGGGGACAAATAAAGAAGCTATGCCAAGAAGCTGAAAAGATAGTACAGAGGTGAAAACTTCCTAAAACACCTGACAACCTGTTCTTGGCCATGGTAACATTGTTAACAATGGCAGTAAGTGTACAGGCTAATTCCAATTATTAATATTGGGAGTGAGCTTCCCTGTGGCTCAGACGGTAAAGGTGTCTGCTTGCAATGCGGGAGACTTGGGTTCGATCCCTGGGTGGGGAAGATCCCCTGGAGAAGGAAATAGCAACCCACTCCAGTACTCTTGCCTGGAAAATTCCATGGATGGAGGAGCATCGTAGGCTACAGTCCATGGGGCCACAAAAAGTTGGACGTGACTAAGCGACTTCACTTTCTTTCTTTCTATGTTCCTAACCCACTTCTATTACATGGGAAGATTCAACAGTTCCCATTTTTGTGAATGACTCAGCTTGGCTTCCCAGCCCCTATGATCAAAGTTTCCCAGATAAACCAGAAGAAGCAGGATATATATTAAACAATTACACTATTGGATCTGAAAGTACCCCCATTTGCATTGGACATGGAGAGATCTATTTAAAAACAGATTATCCAAAAATGGTTCAGTTCAGTCACTCAGTCGTGTCCGACTCTTTGCGACCCCATGAATCGCAGCACACCATGCCTCCCTGTTCATCACCATCTCCCGGAGTTCACTCAGACTCACGTCCATCGAGTCCGTGATGCCATCCAGCCATCTCATCCTCGGTCATCCCCTTCTCCTCCTGCCCCTAATCCCTCCCAGCATCAGAGTTTTTTTCCATTGAGTCAACTCTTCTCATGAGGTGGCCAAAGTACTGGAGTTTCAGCTTTAGCATCATTCCTTCCAAAGAAATCCCAGGGCTGATCTCCTTCAGAATGGACTGGTTGGATCTCCTTGCAGTCCAAGGGACTCTCAAGAGTCTTCTCCAACACCACACTTCAAAAGCATCAATTCTTCAGCGCTCAGCCTTCTTCACAGTCCAACTCTCACATCCATACATGACCACAGGAAAAACCATAGCCTTGACTAGACGGACCTTAGTCGGCAAAGTAATGTCTCTGCTTTTGAATATGCTATCTAGGTCGGTCATAACTTTTCTTCCAAGGAGTAAGCGTCTTTTAATTTCATGGCTGCAGTCACCATCTGCAATGATTCTGGAGACCCCCAAAATAATGTCTGACACTGTTTCCACTGTTTCCCCATCTATCCCATGAAGTGATGGGACCAGATGCCATGATCTTAGTTTTCTGAATGTTGAGCTTTAAGCCAACTTTTTCACTGTCCTCTTTCACTTTCATCAAGAGGCTTTTTAGTTCCTCTTCACTTTCTGCCATAAGGGTGGTGTCATCTGCATATCTGAGGTTATTGATATTTCTTCCAGCAATCTTGATTCCAGCTTGTGTTTCTTCCAGCCCAGCGTTTCTCATGATGTACTCTGCAGAGAAGTTAAACGAGCAGGGTGACAATATACAGCCTTGACGTACTCCTTTTCCTATTTGGAACCAGTCTGTTGTTCCATGTCCAGTTCTAACTGTTGCTTCCTGACGTGCATACAGATTTCTCAAGAGGCAGGTCAGGTGGTCTGGTATTCCCATCTCTTTCAGAATTTTCCACAGTTTATTGTGATCCACACAGTCAAAGGCTTTGGCATAGTCAATCAAGCAGAAATGGATATTTTTCTGGAACTCTCTTGCTTTTTCCATGATCCAGCAGATGTTGGCAATTTGATCTCTGGTTCCTCTGCCTTTTCTAAAACCAGCTTGAACGTCAGGGAGTTCACGGTTCACGTACTGCTGAAGCCTGGCTTGGAGAATTTTGAGCATTATTTTACTAGCATGTGAGATGAGTCCAATTGTGTGGTAGTTTGAACATTCTTTGGCATTGCCTTTCTTTGGAATTGAAATGAAAACTGACCTTTTCTAGTCCTGTGGCCACTGCTGAGTTTTCCAAATTTGCTGGCATGTTGAGTGTAGCACTTTCACAGCATCATCTTTCAGGATTTGAAACAGCTCAATTGGAATTCCATCACCTCCACTAGCTTTGTTCATAGTGATGCTTTCTAAGGCCCACTTGACTTCATATTCCAAGATGTCTGGTTCTAGATTAGTGATCACATCATGACTATCTGGGTCGTGAAAATCTTTTTTGTACAATCCTTCTGTGTATTCTTGCCACCTCTTCTTAATATCTTGTGCTTCTGTTAGGTCCATACCATTTCTGTCCTTTATCGAGCCCATCTTTGCATGAAATGTTCCCTTGGTATCTCTAATTTTCTTGACGAGATCTCTAGTCTTTCCCAATCTGTTGTTTTCCTCTACTTCTTTGCAATGATCACCGAAGAAGGCTTTCTTATCTCTTCATGCTATTCTTTGGAACTCTGCATTTAGATGCCTATATCTTTCCTTTTCTCCTTTGCTTTTCGCCTCTCTTCTCTTCACAGCTATTTGTAAGGCCTCTCCAGACAGCCATTTTGCTCTTTTGCATTTCTTTTCCATGGGGATGGTCTTGATCCCTGTCTCCTGCACAATGTCACGAACTTCATTCCATAGTTCATCAGGCACTCTATCTATCAGATCTAGGCCCTTAAATCTATTTCTCACTTCCACTGTATAATCATAAGGGATTTGATTTAGGTCATACCTGAATGGTCTAGTGGGTTCCCCTGCTTTCTTCAATTTAAGTCTGAATTTGGCAATAAGGAGTTCATGATCTGAACCACAGTCTGCTCTTGGTCTTGTTTTTGTTGACTGTATAGAGCTTCTCCATCTTTGGCTGCATAGAATATAATCAATCTGATTTTGGTGTTGACTATCTGGTGATGTCCATGTGTAGAGTCTTCTGTTGTGTTGTTGGAAGAGGGTGTTTGCTATGATCAGTGCATTTCCTTGGCAAAACTCTATTAGTCTTTGCCCTGCTTCATTCTGTATTCCAAGGCCAAATTTGCCTGTTACTCCAGGTGTTTCTTGACTTCCTACTTTTGCATTCAGTCCCCTATAATGAACAGGACATCTTTTTTGGGTGTTAGTTCTAAAAGGTCTTGTAGGTCTTCATAAAACTGTTCAACTTCAGCTTCTTCAGCATTACTGGTTGGGGCATAGACTTGGATAACTGTGATATTGAATGCTTTGCCTTGGAGACGAACAATACCACAGTTCAAATGCATCAATTCTTCAGTGCTCAACTTTCTTTATAGTCCAACTCTCACATCCATACATGACTACTGGAAAAACCATAGCCTTGACTAGACAGACCTTTGTTGGCAAGTAATGTCTCTGCTTTTTAATGGGACTCTTAGTACATTTGGTAATGAATCTTTGGTTTCTAATGGGATATGATTTGCCCCTCCCTTTCGGCATCTAGTTCACCATCCTATTCATAATGAGATCTGGAAAATACCTATGGCTTTGAAAACTCCTGAGACATGGAATGGTTGATATACCGAATATATTTTATTTTATTTTATTTTTTTTTTTTTTTTTTTTTTTTAATTTTTAGTTTTTTATTTTTTAAATTTTAAAATCTTTAATTCTTACATGCATTCCCAAACATGAACCCCCCTCCCACCTCCCTCCCCAGAACATCTTTCTGGGTCATCCCCATGCACCAGCCCCAAGCATGCTGCATCCTGCGTCAGACATAGACTGGCGATTCAATTCACATGATAGTATACATGTTAGAATGTCATTCTCCCAAATCATCCCACCCTCTCCCTCTCCCTCTGAGTCCAAAAGTCCATTATACACATCTGTGTCTCTTTCCCTGTCTTGCATACAGGGTCATCATTGCCATCTTCCTAAATTCCATATATATGTGTTAGTATACTGTATTGGTGTTTTTCTTTCTGGCTTACTTCACTCTGTATAATCGGCTCCAGTTTCATCCATCTCATCAGAACTGATTCAAATGAATTCTTTTTAACAGCTGAGTAATACTCCATTGTGTATATGTACCACAGCTTTCTTATCCATTCATCTGCTGATGGACATCTAGGTTGTTTCCATGTCCTGGCTATTATAAACAGTGCTGCGATGAACATTGGGGTACATGTGTCTCTTTCAATTCTGGTTTCCTCGGTGTGTATGCCCAGAAGTGGGATTGCTGGGTCATAAGGTAGTTCTATTTGCAATTTTTTAAGGAATCTCCACACTGTTCTCCATAGTGGCTGTACTAGTTTGCATTCCCACCAACAGTGTAGGAGGGTTCCCTTTTCTCCACACCCTCTCCAGCATTTATTGCTTGCAGATTTTTGGATCGCAGCCATTCTGACTGGTGTGAAGTGGTACCTCATTGTGGTTTTGATTTGCATTTCTCTAATAATGAGTGATGTTGAGCATCTTTTCATGTGTTTGTTAGCCATCCGTATGTCTTCTTTGGAGAAATGTCTATTTAGTTCTTTGGCCCATTTTTTGATTGGGTCGTTTATTTTTCTGGAGTTGAGCTGCAGAAGTTGCTTGTATATTTTTGAGATTAGTTGTTTGTCAGTTGCTTCATTTGCTATTATTTTCTCCCATTCAGATGGCTGTCTTTTCACCTTGCTTATATTTTCCTTTGTTGTGCAGAAGCTTTTAATTTTAATTAGATCCCATTTGTTTATTTTTGCTTTTATTTCCAGAATTCTGGGAGGTGGATCATAGAGGATCCTGCTGTGATTTATGTCTGAGAGTGTTTTGCCTATGTTCTCCTCTAGGAGTTTTATAGTTTCTGATCTTACATTTAGATCTTTAATCCATTTTGAGTTTATTTTTGTGTGCGGTGTTAGAAAGTGATCTAGTTTCATTCTTTTACAAGTGGTTGACCAGTTTTCCCAGCACCACTTGTTAAAGAGATTGTCTTTACTCCATTGTATATTCTTGCCTCCTTTGTCAAAGATAAGGTGTCCATATGTGTGTGGATTTATCTCTGGGCTTTCTATTTTGTTCCATTGATCTATATGTCTGTCTTTGTGCCAGTACCATACTGTCTTGATGACTGTGGCTTTGTAGTAGAGCCTGAAGTCAGGCAAGTTGATTCCTCCAGCTCCATTCTTCTTTCTCAAGATTGCTTTGGCTATTCGAGGTTTTTTGTATTTCCATACAAAGCTTGAAATTATTTGTTCTAGTTCTGTGAAAAATGTGGCTGGTAGCTTGATAGGGATTGCATTGAATTTGTAAATTGCTTTGGGTAGTGTACTCATTTTCACTATATTGATTCTTCCAATCCATGAACATGGTATATTTCTCCATCTATTAGTGTCCTCTTTGATTTCTTTCATCAGTGTTTTATAGTTTTCTATATATAGGTCTTTAGTTTCTTTAGGTAGATATATTCCTAAGTATTTTATTCTTTTCGTTGCAATGGTGAATGGAATTGTTTCCTTAATTTCTTTTTCTACTTTCTCATTATTCGTGTATAGGAATGCAAGGGATTTCTGTGTGTTGATTTTATATCCTGCAACTTTACTATATTCATTGATGAGCTCTAGTAATTTTCTGGTGGAGTCTTTAGGGTTTTCCATGTAGAGGATCATGTCATCTGCAAACAGTGAGAGTTTTACTTCTTCTTTTCCAATTTGGATTCCTTTTATTTCTTTTTCTGCTCTGATTGCTGTGGCCAAAACTTCCAGAACTATGTTGAATAGTAGCGGTGAAAGTGGACACCCTTGTCTTGTTCCTGACTTTAGGGGAAATGCTTTCAATTTTTCACCATTGAGGATAATGTTTGCTGTGGGTCGAATATATTTTAAATGATCCTAAAACAACTTTTACTTCTACAAAAAACTCTACTCATAATATCCAAGCTTCTGTTAAACTTCCTTTTGTATTCATGGTTGGTCCAGCTAATTATGATAAAATTACAGGACTTATAAATTGTTTACAGTGTTCCTTTTACACGTTTAAATAATACTATCCCATCCAGTGACAGCTTACAGAGTATTCTTAAAACTAGAGTGGACATTTGGATACCAGTAGATTTACAAAGAATCTTGGCAAGAAAGTCCTACACTGTATGCCATTGAAGAAGTTATTAAAGGTTTAAAATGTGCCAAAAGATTCATTGGAATGCTTATAGCTGCTATTTTAGGTATTATGGCTATCACTACCACTGCTGTGGTGGCTGGAGTAGCTTTACATCAGTCTGTTCAAATAGTACAGTTTGTACAAGAATAGCATAAGGATGCTGACATTTTATAGTCCACTCAACAAAAAATAGATGGAAAATTAGCTTCTCAGGTGGCTGATCTCCAACAGACAGTAATACTATTGGGAGATCAACTGGTTAGTTTACAAAAGCAGTGACAATTAAAATGTGATAGGAATTACACCTCTTTTTGTGTTACAGCACATAAATACAATCAGTCAAGGTTTATTTATTTTTTTTTTTTAAGCATAAATAAGAGGATTTTATTGATGGCATTTTTATTGTCTTCATAATAAAATACGAAGCTCAAAACTGGATCACTTGGCCCTTTCTCTTCTTATCACCTCCCAGCTCAAAATGCTTGCATCTCTTAATAGCCAGCATTCTCTTTGATCTACAGTTGGGCTCAACACATTCAAGCCTCAGTACAATCTTCTTTGTAGTTTTAGCCTTTTTCCGGAAAATCGGCTTAGTCTGCCCACCATAGCCACTCTGTTTCCTGTCATAACGCCGCTTTCCCTGGGCATACAGAGAATCCTTGCCCTTCTTGTACTGTGTTACTTTGTGGGGCTGATGCTTCCCACACTTCTTACAGAAAGTCCGGCGGGTTTTTGGAACATTCACCATGTTTGCGAGAGCGATACCAGCACAGAAAGCTCAGTCAAGGTTTAATTGGGACAAAATCAAGCAACATTTATTAAATCAAGAAAATATTTCTCTAGATATTCAAGATCTACAACATGATATATTAAAAACCTTTAATAAAAAGTTGGATATAATTTCTGGATCTAATTTACTTGGTACTATTGTTAATGGTATATCCTCTCTAAATCCTCTTAAACAGAACAAGGCCTATGGATATTGAATTATGTTAACCTCTGCTGTAATTTTAATTGTTTTCTTTTGCTTCTGTGTAGTCTGGAGAACAGCGAGATGACATCACCAACAACATCACCAACAACAATTAGCCTTTCTTACAATTCTTTGCTTGCTGAAAAACAAAAAGGGGGAGATGTAGGAAGCAAGTACAAGGAAGAAAAAGCAGACCCCAGGAAAGGCGTGCAAAAGCATTGTCAGTCTTGCTGACCAGATACATCAAGACATATGACTCTTGGATTAAGTCCAGAGGGAACAGAAAAACATCTTGAAAGCAGGATGCGTGCCTGGAGGTGGGAAGCCATCAGACTGTTCGATGACCTGGAGTCTCTGAGTCAAATGTTTTTTGTATCTGGAGATTTGTTATTTAGACAGCAACCTAAATTGTTAGTTAAAAGTAAATCTTTCTTAGTTAATCTTTATGTTACATTCCTAGCCTATCTTTAACAGCCATATGGCTCTATATGCTTCTGAGAGCACGTTCCCCTTTGCATGTACTTTCCTGCCTGAAAACCTAATAAAGCTGGCTTGATCAGTTTGGGCTTCTTCATCTTGGAGCGGTGTTGGTCCCCTGATCCTTGCTTTCAATTCTTGTGTCTTTCTCATTCTTTCGCCATACTGTGCTTTCAGGAAACCCTGGCTTATTGAGCCAGACTCAACAAGCACCTTGGGGGACCCAAGTGGCTGCTGGGAATAACGATGACTACAAGGACTGTGGGGTGAGATGCCTCTTTCTGAGTGCTCTGGAGTGCTTACAGAAAGAAAACACACTCAGCCCTTTAACATCTCAGCTCAAGTCCCAGTCAGAGAACTAGAGAGGGTCTATGACAGCCCCTAAAGGTATCTTAGATCCATCAGAGTTACTAACTCAGACACCGGATTTCGTTGTGAAGGTTGCAGAGTTTAATGTAGATTGAGTTCACAGCTGATGTCCCACAGTGAAAGTCAGGATGAGGATTGGGGAAGTGTCCTCCGGACTTGGAGTGAGGACGTCCAGGTGGACTCAGATGAAACTGAGAATCTTAACCCCTAAGTCACTCTGAGCCTTCCCCTTCTGTGTCTGAGATTAGGCTCCCTTTGCTTGAAGTCCCTGGAATACCGTCACCGAGACAGGTGACTGAAGGAGATACCTATACTCTTCAAGACCTACCTTACTGCTCTTCGCTGCCACTAGACCCATAACTAGGGTCAGATCCAGCACATTCCAAGGCAACAAGTACGAAGTCTGAACCTGGAGGAAAGAGTGTATAATACAAAAGAACTACAAGATTTTTCTAATTTATATAGGCAGAAACCTGGTGAATAGATGTGGGAATGGGATTCTAGGAGCATTAGACCAAAAAAGGCAGGATATAACAGGCCAAATGCACTGATATGGGAATATCAGTGATTCTATCAGGGATTCTGGACTTAATATGTTAGTTTGGACTTAAGCTTGGAGAACTTGGACGGAACAGTGACCTACATATAATGAGTTTGAGATCCCAGAAGTTCCCTGGCACAATGAAGAGAAAGGAATTCAGAGACTTGGGGAGACAGAAATGTTGGTGAACTTGTATGTATGACCTTCAAACTTCCCTCACCCACTACCCCCAGTGCTATATAGTTCAAGAGGGCCCAGAGGACACCCCTTCCCTGAGATACTGAGCAATACATTAGTGAGGAGATCACCAATATCCTCAGAAATCTCTGTGGTGGTTGTTCTCTGTGGGCTGGTAGAAGGTGCTGCCACTGAGATGAGCTCATGGATTTTGGTGGGGTTGACAGGATCCTGGAGTAGCGAGGGCCATGTGGCAGTGTTCAGTCATGAGGGATAAGGTGGATGCACTTTGAGCACAGAAGAGACAAAATGGAAATCAGAATGTTTTGACCCACAGGGATTGTTGATAGTAGCTGTGGTGGTTAATTTTACATGTTGACTTGGCTGGGTCATCAGGTGCCCAGATATTTGGTCCAACATTTCTCTATTATTTATATTTTGATCCATTCAAAAGTTTTAATCTTAGAAAAATACATATAGCATAAGGTATAAAATAAGTGAAGAAACTGGGGCAAAGGAAAACTAAGTGTAGGAAAAATAAGATGAGGTGAGAGGGCCAAAGAATCCATCAGAACTGTCTGGAAAGCTGGTTGAGAATGAAGCTCCTTGGCCCAGGCCAGTTAAATTAGAAATCTCTTGAACAGAGCTCTAGGATCTCCTCTTTAGCTGCCCCAATGACTTGGAGTCTAGATGTAACTTAAAAGAAGACAAGGAGTGACTACCAAGATATCAGGATGTTTATTAGTGTCATGGAATTTAAAGCATAGAACCAGAGGAATGGACATTGGGACTAACTCCAAATAATACATTTAAAAATAAATCTTAAATTAACTAGGATCATCCTTTCTTTCACTATAACATTTTAAAATCCTCTTGATAACATTACCTCCCTAAAACAACCCTCAAGGACATGGGAGGACTCAGTATGTCATTTCATCCTTTGCCTTTGACTTTTAATGTGTGTTCTGGGAGGTCTTCTCTTTTTCTCTTGGCTCTATTCATAGCCTATTATACCAAGTAGCTTGGATATTCCAGTGCTTGGGTGTCTTTTTTATATGTATCACATCAAAAGGTTAAACAGATACTTAGAAGAATCCTATGTATTAGTAGCACTTAATCTTTTCTGCTGCTTGTGCTCTTATTCTCAAAACGTTTTCACATCTCACATGAAAATCAAAAGTTAAAAATGCTAAACTTTCTAAAACATAGCATTTGGTATATCATAAATATAAAAGAGAGAATTATAGCTTAATTTTACAATGGACTTAAGAATATGTTAAAAATTATACACAAAAAGTTTGTCATTTTACAGTGACTTCTGCTGGAGCTGTAGTTTTTGTTCAATGATATCTGAGAAACGAGGAACTTTTTTTGAAATAGCCACACGGATGTCATCACTCATATTCAAGCAGCTTCTGGACTTTGTTTTAAAATGCAAAAGTGATGAAAATCCCAACTCACAAAGGTATGTAGTTGCAAATGGTATAAGGATTTCTAGCGCTGTCTTTGCCAGGCTGGGAAACACTGTGAATTGAGCACACCAGAAGTCCTCAAGCTTCATTGTCTCAAATTCCATTAGGATTTGGCCACTAGCTCGTAATTCAGCAAGATCATTTTTCACTAAATATCCATCATCGACAAAGTCCAGATTAAAGAGAAATGGATCCAGTATCCATTTACTTGCCTCATCAAGATCTCCAACAGAGAAGTAGCCATGGAAGAAGCTGCTCAGCTGTTGCAGGTGCCGTGTTATTTCAGCTGCGATGCATAAAGCTTCATTATCAGAAACAACAATTTCTTCAAGAAAAGGAAAGTTGGTAAAATTTCTTTTCTCAATCCGCTTTAGCCAAAATGGAAACTTCCTAACAAAGGCAGACAACTTCTCTCTAGCGGATACTGTGTTCATTCCAGTCCTTTGCATAGATGCACTAAGTTCATTTAGGTGTTTGAATAAATCTGCAAGGTACGCGAGGTGAATTTTAAACTCTTTGTTTTCAAAGCCATCAACTAAACTGCTGCTTTGGTGGTGAAGAAACTGATTTATTTCTTCATGCATTTCAAAAATATGAGTAAGTATCTGGCCTCGGGAAAGCCACCTCATTTCAGTATGGAAAAGGAGAACACTATACTCTATTCCAATTTCTTCAAAAAAAGCCTGAAACAGGCGATGATTTGGAGCTCGCCCTTTGATAAAATTTATTACCCTCACCACAGTAAAAAGAGCATCCCTCAGTTTTGTAGGCAATGTCTTTGTGACAAGTGTATGAGGGTTCAGCAAACAATGTGTGATCACGATATGAGGTACCTCTTTTTTCACACAGCAAACAAACTCTGAATTTTCTCCTAGCATAGTAGAGGCACCGTCAGTACAAACAGAGCCGCATACATCGAGTGCTATCTTATGTTTCAAAAAGAAGTCTCTGAACAGGTTAAACACATCTTTTCCCTTCATTGTTAACTGCAGTGGTTCACAGAACAGGAATTCTTCTACAATCTCTCTCTCTCTTATGTATCGCACAAATGCCATCAGCTGACTGCAGTCATCCATGTCTGTTGTCTCCGCAAGCTGAATACCCACTTTAAGAGGACTGGCTTTGATATCTTCTAGAACTTGCTGTAAGATATCCTGGCTCATTTCATCAATTCTAGAATGGATCACATCATCTGATAAGGGTACCTGCTGAAGCTTCTTTTGTGCATCTGGTCCCAAAACTATTTGTGCTATTTCCAGTGCACAAGGTTTCACTAATTTTTCAGCTATTGTATGAGGATTCTTCTCCTTGGCACATAAATATGCAAACTGATATGATGCCTGTAGTAAGGCATCTTCCTGAGATGCAACTCCAAATGTTTTCAGGGTTTCACTCTGATCAGCTGGTGTTGGCACATGTTTCAGGCTACTGAGATCGTGCCCACCTATACCACCATGCTGTCTGTTAAAATGGTCAGACAGTTTTGATGGTCGGAGGTCAGCATTTGAAAATACCGAGTTACACAATACACACTGTGGGCGCTGAGTTCCATCAATCTCTGTCATACAGGTGAACCAGTAACGAACATAGTCATCGTCCCATTTGCGTTTCTTCGACATGGCACCCCACACTTCTCACGCAGTATTCCACAGATGTTGAAGATTTTTGCTTGGAAGTAAAATATAATCCAGACATTAAAAACCAGTGGCTAACTGAATGAAAACAAAGCCACTTCTCATGCCATCCTGTCATCTGTGTACATGTCAAGAAATATCCTGTAACATGTCAGTTCAAAGTAAGCCATGACAATATGACAACATAAATTGAGCAAACTCACAGCTAAAGTCCTGGAACAAACACCTTGCCAGCAAGTTATATATGAGAGATTAGGGCTTATGCAAATTGTGAATACCCTGTAAGTTCTCTATTGGTGAGCTGCAGGTATGGCTTACTTTGTTTTCAATGATGTATATTCCAAACAAATCTGGTACATTTTGTATCCCCAGAAAAGGCATCTCACTGCCATCCCTTCCTTCCATCCTATGCCAGAGATGCGTGCACACCCCCCAGTTATGAACCAGTGAATGGAGAAGGAAGTCTTCACTAAATACTCTAAGGGCAGATTCTGACATGCTGGCTAGTTCTTTCTAATATATAAGGATTTAAATCAAATAGTCTATAAAACTATTTGAGCCGTGAGTGGCTTTGACTCCAACCTAAGCAGAGAATTTCAAACAGGTCTGACTAAGCCACCTTTGAAGCAGGATATGCACCATCCGTCCGTGATTCATACTGTCATATAAAAAAAGCAAAACAAGTGGCTCAGGAGAAACACAACTATTCTTGTTATTGAAATTTCAGAAAAAAATCTCTCATAGAAGCAAAGCCTTAATTATAGTAGGAAAGGATGTAGAAGGCAGGTATTCTCCAGTAAATAAATGGAGGAATCATCTAAGTCTCTTGCTAAAATACATATTCTTGGACCCTACACTCAGACATTCTGATCCCCTCACTCTGGAGTAGGAGCCCCAAATATGTACTCTAAATAAAGTGTTTTAGATAATTTTTCTGAATAGTACCCAGAACAGGAATCTCTTAACGAGAGTGCCTATCACAATCACTGGGAGCACTTCTGAAAGAAAACATGTCCCTGTACCACCTCGGAACTAATATATCATCGTTCTCCAGTAGCAGGACAAGAGAATCTAAAATAGAGTTGTCCGGGTGATTCTGATACATATCCAAGTACACAGACAGATTTAGAGGAATGAACACATCCCCAGGCCAGTTCCTAGCCTTATAGATATTCTAGGTTGCTAAGTAAACACTAAATGCTTTAACACCCATTTACCTTTTCTGAGTTGATGACAACTTCCTATGAAAGCTGAGGGACCTAAAAAGAAAGATATGTTTTCTTTTTTCCTCTTTCTCCCTCCTGAGCAATGAGTAATGGTATAATCCACATGTAGGCTCAAATATACCTTAGAAAACAATTCTATCTCCCATATAAATGATTCCCAAAGTTCTGTGCCACAGAATGTGGCTGAAATAATGTAACAGGGATACACTGAAATCCAAATACCCACTTTAGCCATAAAAAACTCACAGTAAGTAAGCCAAGAATATTTACTTAAAGCCCTAGCTTGCTAGAGGCTCTGCCAAGAATAACTAGTTGTAAAATGTACTTCTATGTAACTAGCAAGTTGATCTACCATATGGTTGCTATTGACCAGTTTAAAATTGACAGATGTCTGCCAGTCGATAAAGACAATTTAGAGTTGATCTTAAGCTTTCTTTTGTCAAGTGAGGAGACCATGGGCAGACTGTGTTTAGAACCTCTCCTAACTGATAACAGAATTATGAGATGAACATAAAAAAATGCTTATCTTTCTGTACATTGTTATGTATATTTTGGGGGTACAGAGAAAGCGAAGGAGAAAGCTTTACTTCAAATGATTTTCTTTACTTCATGTTTATTTCTAATGACTTCCAACTAGAAATTATGGGATGAGTTAAGAGTGTATTCCTATCCATTCTATGCTACTCACATATATTTTGATTGAAGATTTACCTGTTTGGAAAAAGAGAATTTTTAGAAAAATTGTTCTCCCTCCCCCTCAAAAAGGGAGACTAGGTAGCAAGAAGTTTTAAGATCCTCAAAGATGAACTTACCGCCCAAGAGGCTTTCTTGTGTTATAGAATCTCACGATTCTCACTTGTTCCTTTGTGGTATTTAGCAATCACAATACCCTAAAATATGTAAACATTAAAAAAAGCATCATCTTATTAAGGAATTATTATTAACTGAAACAGTGTGATAATGGTATGGTTGAGTTTTTAAAAAGTCTTCATCATTAGAAACACGGACTTAATTATTAACTGGTGGAATGATGTCTGGGCTCTCTGAAATACAGTACTTCAGCATACACACACAACGGGGGTGGAACTAGAACAGGACTGGTCTTGAGTTGGCTGGATGATGGACACACATCATTACATGATACTCACTCTATGTATGCTGGAAATTTCCCATAATAAACAGTAAAATAAACAAAAACGCTTACTTACTAAGATAGACATAATTACTTTTCAGAAAGATTTTTGAGAATTTGCTGAAAGCCATCTAAAGATGCAGAATGAAAGAACAGATGCAACAGAGTAAAACATTTTGCAAGTTTATGAAGTGTAAATATGAAACAGTATCACAAGTGAGAGAAAAATCAGTCAGTTACAAGTAAACATTCATATAACAGAAATACCCGGGAAAGGCTAAAACATCTATGTCAGCAGTGACAACACCAAAGTGCGGCAGTAAACCTTAAACACCAAACCAAACACAATCAGACTTCTACTTGGCCTCTGCCTATGCCAGTCCATGGTAGGTGCAGGTATCCAGGGAGGCAGAGGGTTGGATTCACTATCTTTACGTTATGAAAAGCAAAAACCAGGAGAGAAGGTAAAGGAATGCAATGCAAATACTCCAGAGGCAAACGCCTGGGATGCTGGCTTTGTCACTTAGAGACTGGGACCTGTCCAAGCTTCAGTCCCTCAACTGGGGATGACAATAGTACCTACCTTACAGGGTTGTTGGGAGGTTTAATTATGAGCGTGCATGTAAACGACATGGGCTCGTAACTGGTAAGGCTTGGTGTATTATAAAGGACGGAGCATTTAGAAGGCTGCCAGGGCGAGCTAAGGACGCCGGTGGCGCGGAAAGAAGACTGCTCGGTCTCCAGCCGACGGCTCCGAGACGCAGGCGCAGGCCCAAGGGATGCTCGAGCTTCTTTTAGGCGCCCGTTTCGGGCTCCACTTCCCTCTCCGCTCAGGCTAGGGCTCAGCCTCCGGGAGCTGGAACCAGTCCAGGCGGCGGCTTCTCGGGGGCGACCCCGGAGCAGGACCCTGCGGGGCGCGGTGTGATAGCTGCGCCCGCAGCGTCCCCCGTTCCTACCGCGCGGGGCTCCATCCGGGTTCTCCTGGAGCCTTCCCGCCCGCAGACAGGGCGAGGCGAATCCTCGCACGCAGGCGCACTGGCAAACGGTTAGCGCCCCCAACTCGCACCCCCCGCCCCTTCCCCGGCCTCCAGGAAAGGAGCACGCGCGCTGCTTCTCTTTTCAAGTTGTGTATGTGGAGCTGGGAATTTTCTGCATATTGTGTCTGCAGAGGAGATGCATCGTAGAATCTCAGGGATGAAAAGCACTGTAAAGCCACATAGTTCTACTTTTTAACATTCAGAGCACTAGAAATAAAAATTTGTATTGTCAGGCTTTGATCTTGGCGATTATGAAGCTCCAATGATTAACCATTTTCTTTGTGGAACCAATGAGGAAGAAAAGAAGTTAATTCTACTTCCAAATTAAACATCCAGGCAAATGAGACAAGCTGTAAATTGTTAAGATAAAATGGTAGAGGATGAGCTTGTGTCTTCTTGCCCATGCTGGTTGCCCCCATCTCCCCATTAATTACAGCGTGTGGGTGAATTTGATGAGAATCATCATCCATCTTAGAGAAATGGCTTTTAAGATTCTTTTAAACAAGACTTTTAGAGAAATAAACCCATATCAGATTTTAGAGAAAAAACCTAAAGTAGAAACTAGAAAATGTTGAATGAAACAAACCGAAATACAGTCCTCTTTTCTACTTTAAGGGTTTTTCATGACATCACATTTCATTCATTTTTGTATAGTCAGTCTTGTGAGACGCATCCCACAAGCCTAGGGGAGGGAGAAATGTCAAACAAAGTGAGGCAGATACCTCATTTTCAGGTCTTGAGGGTGAGCCTGATAAAAACACCGAGAGCCTGCCTAAGGTTTCTGTCAATGAGAGAAACTGCAAAAGACCAGCCTTCCTGGTCCAAAAATCTGGGCCTTAAATGTTAGAGAAAGGAATAGGCTTTAGAGTCAAAGACTTTGGTTTACATCCTGACCCCAACCTTTTACCGTTAGGACCTGAGCAAGCTACCTGGACTCAATGAGTCCCTATGCTTACTGTGAAATACGCATATCATCCTATTACTCACCCCATGAAAGTCTTCTGAGGGATAACATATGCAATAGCACATAGTTCCAGCACTCAAGTCATCTATAACTGAGATAATAAAATCAAAGCTTCTATCTTGAGTAATGTTCTAGATGTTACCTTTTATCCAAAAGGAAACAGAAATAAAACATGATTTCAGATATTATAGATTTCTTTCTAAAATCAGCTTAAATTAGGTTTCACAAAAGAAAACAGAAGCCCCAAAATGTTAGGTGACACATTTTTTTGAGTTAAAGTGTCCTGAAATCTTCTAATTCAAATGTGCAGAAGCTAACTTAGCCTTCTTGCCAGTCCTATAAACTACTTTTCTGCCAAATATTTGAAATAATGCTACAAACTACTCACAGTTAAATATTTCCAATTATATATCTTTATTAACAAAAGATAAATAAAATACAAAATAGACACTAATATCAGATTTTATGTTGAACCAGCCCCTGTTAAGGTAGGAATATGAAAACAAAAATTTTTGACATTCTTAAAGTAGGTAAGAATTAGGTCTGTTTGCATCACTGTTTCATACTGGTCTGAATTTAGATGCAATGTATATCCACAGTACTTGACAATTTGATTTAGTTACTTTCCCATCAGCAGTATTTCTGAGATGTTAACTTAACGCAATATTCTAGTGGGTTTTGGTAGTTCAGAAAAGCCAGTGAACTGTTAAAAGTCAATGTACTTGTGTCAGGGGTTTTAAACAGGCTGTTTTCACCCATCCCACTCTGTCAGCACTATCTTCCCAATGTTATTAGAAGCAGCTTAAAAATCATGTCATTCTCAAATACTAATAGCCCTACAGGCTATACTTGTAATATTCTGAAGAAACATTCAACTTCAGGTTTAACTTTTTGCAAATTTTACCGAGACACACCTGCTGGCTATAAAGATTAGGCACGCATGTAAGAATTAAAGATTTTAAAATTAAAAAAAAAAAAAAAGATTAGGTACAACAGATACCCTACAATCTTTTAAAAATCTAATATTCATGACTGTTATATAAAGGCAATCACAATTAAAATAGCAATTAGTATCACAAACCATATTCTCTGTGACAAAGGAGAGGATTTCAGTGTCTGAATACTCCTGTCCAGACTGGTAAAAGACCTAGGACTTATCAGTCAACACTAACTCAGGGTGAAAAACTTTTTTCCCCATTCAAAGGCTAACACATTTAGTTCTGAGTATAAAATACAAGGAAATGTTTTGAAAATCAAAATTTTATAACCAAGGGGGAAATAGAATTGTTACTACACAGACTGACATCAGGGATAGTTATTCACACGTTCTACAGATTTCCTTCCAGTAACCCAAAGCTCAAGATAGGTTATCAGTTTCAGATCAGAAAAATCTGAGAAGGCAAAAAGAAATGATTATTAAATAACTAGTTATAGTTACTATTAATTAAAAAAAATGAAGCCCTTGTTTCAAGAAAGAGTAATTAATTGCCTTCACAATGAGTCCTAACACTAGATAAAGGGCCATAAAAATTGAGGAAATAAAGTTTGAAACTTAATAAATAAATGTTGAGAAGATATTCATGATAGGTGGAGAACTAAGATCTTTTCCCAATCACTAATATAAAATCGGAAATAAAATCTTAATCTGCACTTAATGAACCACTTTATTTCTTCTTCTTTGTTCTTCACCGTGTAAAGAAATGAATTTATTATGAGACTTCTGGATACTTCATTAAAGTCGGGCAGTCTCCTTGCTTCCTGACTTTAATGAGAATAGATACGGATTTTTCCATCGATAATCAACAGCAAGAATCTAAAAGAATGTATAAGCAGAGTCTATCTTGGGTCAGCGTCAGTGACGAGTTACTACTGTCCGAGGAAGGAGGCCATGGGGTCATCTGGCCTCTGACGTTTCATTCTGTAGGCCTCCATTTCCTCTTCAGTGGGTTCCCGAGTTTCATATATGCTGTTATAAGGTCGCTTCCTCTCATCAATCTGCATGATCTCCTTGACGTGAAGAAGACGGGCCTCCTCTGCATTCAGTGCCTATAGTGAGAAGAAATACATGAGTACCATGGCTCTGAGTCAGATCCCTTTGGTTCAGAAGTGGCAGAGTACCAAAAGACCCCACTGACTATGAATTGTTACATCAAAATCCTAGATTGCCTCTGCTTGGGAGTCAGCTCTATCGCTGTCAAGCTACAACTAATTATTATTTGGCTCAAAAATTTTCATAGAGCACAAAACATCCTATGACATTTTCAATGTTAAAGAAATTTTATTTAACAACAAAAACTGAATGAGATTCATTTTACTGACAGAAGCCGGCAACTGATGCTTTTGGTGAAGAATACAATTCTGACTTTTCCCAAGACTTGCTGAAGCTTACAATTATAGAGTTAAGATGGCAATTCTCTCTGAGGAACATGTCAATAACTCGCAGGCAATATGGAGACACACAAAATCTCCATTTGTATTCTGGACCTGACAGATGACCCAAGCAAATCACCCAGTCTTCGAGTTTGTTTGCTCATTTTTAAAATGAGCTTGGGAATAAGATAAGATAATTTTCTAAGATTCCTACAAATAAAGACGACTGTGGTCACTTTTACTATTTATTTAGCCTTCACAAAGTACCTTTTTCAATTTTTCATGTTTCTTTTCTTCATCATCACTCTCTGAACTGCTCTTTCGATGCTTCCTCTTCTTTTTCTTCTTTTTCTTTTTCTCCTCTTTTAGTTTTTCCTGATGCATCTGATACAGAGCATTTACATATAGTGTTATTAATGTAAAACCAAAGTTCTAAAGTCTTCCCTTTAAGACTTAAAAATTCAGGACAACTGAATTGGACATACCTCCATGAGGGTTTGAGGTTTTTTCACAGATTCTTCTCCAGTTGAATCATTTATAATACATTCCTCTGAATTCTGTGGAAAAATATATGTAATCTAACTTGAGTATCATAGCTACCAATCATCTAAGAAAAAGTTAAAATTTGAAACATAAAAATATATGTTTCATACAGATGTTTGACCTAAGAGCTTTGGCTGTTTTTACTAACTAGAGGACAATTACTTACAGCAATCTCCTTCCCAGCTTCTCCAGTACAATAGGAATACTTGAAAAAAGAGTGACAGCATTTGTATCCCCATCGGCCTTCTTTCCAGTAAGATCCCCAGATATGCTGCAGAGAGAGAGAGAGAGGTTTCTTAAAAAGGAGCCTGAAACTAAGGTTTCTCATATACTGTTTTCCTTTGTAAAAAAATCCTATCTTTAATTAATCGTATTATTTTCAAAAAACTGAAGTATAGTTGATTTACCATGTTGTGTTAGTTTCAGGTGTACAGCACAGAATATATACATATATTTTTTCTCTTTCAGATTCTTTTCTCTCATGCTACTGCTGCTGCTAAGTCACTTCAGTCGTGTCTGACTCTGTGTGACCCCATAGACGGCAGTCCACCAGGCTCCCCCGTCCCTGGGATTCTCCAGGCAAGAACACTGGATTGGTTTGCCATTTCCTTCTCCATAGGTTATTAAAAAATATTAAGTATAGTTCCCTGTGCTATACAGTAGGTCCTTGTGGGGTTAGTCTCACATGCTGGTGATAAACAGTGACAATTAAAGGGACTCCAGGGTTAGCTAACAGGGTGAGTGTGTGGTTACAATGATCTTACATTCTATTCTCATTCTCCCCGCCAAATTAAAAAAATTAGACTACCTGGCTTCTCTTGAAAAATTCAGAAGGATTGGGAAATTCTAGGCACATTCACACTTGTCAGTAACTGCCTGTTGCTGACCAGTGGATGCTCCTTTTAGACAGGGCTCGTGTTCTCTAGTTTGTAAAATCTGCCTGGCTCATTTCACTCATACATGATTACTGGCCTGGCTCTTATTAGGTAGCTAGGTTTTTGACTCTTACTTAAAAAGACAAGTGTAGTTTGGGTACTATAAAAGTACAGCAAATTAAATAAGCTTTATTATGTATGTGATATAATATGCAATATGACATATACTTTGTCATCTGTGAAGTGTTGCTGTCAAAATATTTAACTTATATCAAGCCTTTGTATCTGAATTCCTGTTTATAGAAAATACAGGGAATAAAGCAACAGTATTACACTAAAAATTAATTAAGACACAGATGAATGACAAAGAAGATGTGGTATACAACAGAATACTACTCAGCCATAAAAAAGAATAAAATTTTACCATTTGCAGCAACATGGATGGACTTGAAGGGGCATTATGCTTAGCGAAATAAGTCAAAGACTTATATGATACCACTTACATGTGGAATCTAAACAAATACAACAAACTAGTGAATACAGAAAAAAAGCAGCAGACTCACAGATCAACCTAGTGGTTAACAACGGAGAGGAGGGGAGAGGCAGCATAGGGATGGGAGGGTGGAAGGTACACATTACTGGGTTAAGACAGGCTACCAGGATGCACTGTACAATGCAGGGAATACAGCCAGTATTTTGTAAAAACTGTAAATGGAATATAACCTTTAAAAATTGTTACAAATAAGAAAGTTAAAATACAAAAAACCAAAACACAACAATGACTTACTAATGAAAACTATAATCCAGATCAAAATGCTAACAAGGACACAATATAATTCTAGTTCAACACATACTGTGTGATTGTTGATCTTCACATCTTCCTCGTACTTGGAGCAAGCGACAGCCCGCTCCTGTCCTTTGATGACTGTCCCATGTCTTGAGTACTCCACATAGTCTTCAGTCTGAGCTAAAAGCAATTCAGCTGGAGGAGCATCCAAGTGTTCTTGACCGCCGTACTAAAAGGACATTGATCATTATTAAATATGTTTTACAAAGATTTGCATTCAAATCTCTACTGAGGGGTTTATTTCCAATCACAAAGATTAGAGGACTATTCTTCATGGGCTTTGTTATATAAAACACAGTGAAAAAAAAAAGCCACCAAACTTTCATAGGCAAATAAGAGATGTCTCAATTGCTATTCATCAGTTGAGTGTGGTGAATTATAAAAGGCTCATATGAAATTCCCCTTATCCTGTGTGCATGCCCCCATTTGCCACATGATTTTGGTGCTTCATCCCTTGGATCTGGGCCTGGCCATGCTACTTGTTCTGGCCCCTGGAATATTGGCAAACATGATGTAAGCAAAGACCTGAAAAACACTTGCGCACGAGGGCACACTTTGTTGCTAATCTCTGGTATCCTGAGAATGTCACGTAAAAAAGCTGGGCTAGCCTATCAGAGGATGAGAACCCACGTGGGGTAGAGGTGAGGCCTCCTTGGGACAGAGGAGACCTGCTACCTGCTAGAAACCAAAGGGAGGCCATTCTAGATCATCTGGTTTCAGATAGGCAGGCTCAGAACAGGAGACATAGCTGATGTACAAAACAGTGAGAAAGAATAAATGCCTATTCAAACTATTAGGTTTTGAGGTGGCTTGTTTTGCTGTAAAAGCTCACTGATATAGTTATACTGATACTGTATACCAATTGCACCTAATCCCGATGGATTAAAACGGATTGTGTGTCGTTTGGTCATAATTACCTTTTCCAGGATGCTTTCTTTCTGCTGTTCTTTGAAGTCTTCTTTCTTGACTTTGAAGGACTTATACAGTAACTCTAGTTTTGTAGGATCTGCTTGTAGATGCACTTCAGACCCTTTGTCATAGGCTTCCCAAGCAAACACTAGGGTAATTAAAACCATCGTAATGAGTTGTCAGCTACACTGTTTTCGGGCTTCTTGAAAACAAGCTTTAAAAAAATGCCCCCAAATTTCTTATGAGCTGACATCAAATACCTTGACATAGAAGAAACACTTACATTGTGTCTGGGCCATTGATATGGTATCACCTGTGTATCTAACGAAGTTATCCCCCGCGTAGCTGACTCTGTTTTAAAAAAAAAAAAAACTGTTTCAGAGATTAAGGAAATTTTTTTCTGACCCAACCATAGATGATACTCATTTTAATTCAGATTGCATTTTATTAATAAAAACTCCTTCCCCTACCCTGAAATCTTTACAGTGAACTTGCTACTTACTCATCTGGATTCTTTCCAGCATTCGCATAGGGATTCTCTCTCATTGCTCTAGTTTTGGGATCATAGTAAGCAGAATTTGGATCTAAATTCCGCAAATACTAGAAAGAAAAAAATGTTTTAAGACGGTGTTAATGTTTACTTTCATCAAAGATTTTAGGAGACTAGTAGGAGGTGAGTGAGCGAGTGTGTGTGTGTGCGGGCACATGTCTGGGGTGATATACTTTGGAATGACTGAGTATATTACCCATATACTATCCAGATACCATGTGAGCAGACAAAATTTAGGTTGGGAAGACAAATGTTTTCTGAATATGTATGTTAAGTTGGCAAGGCTTACTTTTGCAATATCTTCTCGAATCCTGAGATTCCGGACAGTAATTCGTCTCTTAGAGTCAAAATTCTGTCCAGGCATGTCAATATCATCTGCATATTTATCTTCATCCTCATCTTCACTGTTATGATCTTTTTCCTGAAAGAGGAAAAGAGAAGGGGAAAAAATTTTAAGAAAAAAAGAGCAGCATCTAGTTCTTATTTTCCCTTTAACCCAACCCTTACTCCTTGTGTCCTGCATGAGTTATTACTAACATTAGACATCAGAAATTTAAACCTTAATGTATACCCTGATAGGACCTGTATGTATTACCGTCTGAGAATTTGGTTCCTCTTCTCCCCACTGATGTTTTGGAGAATTCTATGCCACAAAAGAAGAAAATGAATTTGTGATTTTATTATACTGAATCAAATGATTATTTAACACTTTTAAAAACATAATTAAAATAATAAATTTAAACAACAAATTCTAATATTTCTCACCTGTAGTGAGCACATAAGTTTTAAATATAAGTATGTCACTGAGAATAATTTTATCAGACTGTCTGCAAATCCAAAATTTTCATTGATGATAGGATTATAATCACAAATATGTAATAGAAAGATTAAGTTGATCAATATACCTAATAAATATTCATTTCATACATGTTTATCTTCAGACACAACATTTTCATTAAATTTCACTGTTTTTCTATGAAGGCCAAAAAGGAAAGTTACCAGGATCCATGTAATAAGTATCTTTAGAGCCAAAACAGCCTTTGTAAAATTTCGGCAATGAAGAAATCTACTCAGGTGACAACATACTATGATTTGAAGAGGTGTGAACTCCATGCCTCAAAGACACCCTTTCTTAATTAGCAGTTGGTCAGTATATTCTCTAACTCCACAAAATGCCTGGAACAAAGTGCTCAGTATTTCATTATGGCCCTTTAAAAGGCTTCACATCTTACAGCTCAGCAGGCAGATATGGAAATATGTATGTATAAAAATATATATATACAGTACATTGGTGGAAGCAAAAATTTTAGTATAGCCTTTTAAAATGCTTGCTAAGTGATAAGTCATCAGATTTTATATATACATATCCAGTGCATCAACAATTTCACTTTTAGGAATTTATTATAAAGAAATTAGCATGTCTATTATATAAAAATGTATATATTATGTAAGACTCTAATGTGTACTACTGTACAGATAACTGGGAAAAAAACAAATCAACAAGAGATGAATGGTTTTATAAATTACTGCACTCAATAAACACTGAACAACCATTAAAGTGATTTGTCCAGGTGCAGAAAAATATTCATATGTATACTTTGGGCTCCCTAGTGGCTGAGATGGTAGAGAATCTGCCTGTAATGCAGGAGACCCAGGTTCCATCACTGGGTTGGGAAGATCCCCTGGAGAAGGGAATGGCTACCCACTCCAGTGTTCCTGTTTGGAGAATTCCATGGACAGAGGAGCCTGGTGGGTTTCAGTACTTTAGGTCGCAAAGAGTCAGCCACAACTGAGTGACTAACATTTTCACTTTTCTTTTACTTTTCATACTTTACTACCTTTTTTTGTTTGGGAAAAAAAGAGAGGCAAAGATGGGAATTAGATTATATGTTTGTATTTGTTTGTATTTACACAAGAAACTGTGAAAGGATCTGTAAGAAAAATAAAAAAGATTATGCGGGGTGAGGTTTAGAGATAGGATGGACTGAGGCAGGAGTGGGAGACTTTTCACTGCACATATGTCTTAAATTATTTTGTTTATTGAACCATGTGAATTTACATAAAAATAAATGTTATAGGTCTACATTTAATGATACAGAAAACAAGTCCTCATTGTACTGTATATTATTTAATTGAAAAAGTAGATGATAAACGAGAATGTAAAGATGAATCCATTTAAAAAACATGTTGTATTACAATCATACACATACATGGATATATGTGAGGGAGTGGACTGAGACACTAAAAGACCTACTTTAAAATGTTAATGGTTAACATAAAGAATATTTTTCTTCTTTATAATTTTCTATGTATTTTTTCTGAGTATGTGTTACTTTCAAAATTGGAAATTTTTTTTAAGAGTTTTTTTGAGTTCTTGCAAGTTGCTAGTTCAACAAAGGATATTTATATTGCTAAATCTATACAGTAGACACAGTCCTACTGTATGTAGTTAATCTTCACATCCAAATGGGCAAAACTCAGCAGTCCCTTACAAACATTTAAGTATGCTTACTAGGAAAAGAAATTATTATATGTTTACAAGAAACAACAGAGAACATGTTAGAAAAACAATAAAAAAGCCCTCTTCTTTCTTCCAGAGCTGGTAATGCTTAACAATCACAACACTAGCTACTAATTACCAAGTGTTTAGTGTGTGATTGTATGCTAAGCCTCGTGTGTGTGTGTGTGTGTGTGTGTGTGTGTGTGTGTGTTGGGGTGGGGGGTGGGTAGGCGTTGTTCTCTCTGCTTTAGAGATGATAAACTGAGGCTCAGAGAAGCAAATTAATTTTTCCAGGACCATCTTGCTAGCTAGGGGCACAGCTGGATTTTAACATCATCTCTCTGTTAACTTGTGCTTTGAACCTGCCTCTGTGACTGCTCACTTGGTGATTAACTTACCTAGTTCTCTTTGCTTTGTAATTATACTTGCTAAGGGTCCCTTTCTAGAGAAGAAAATGGCAACCCACTCCAGTACTCTTGCCTGGAAAATGCCATGGACGGAGGAGCCTGGTAGGCTACAGTTCATGGGGTTGCAAAGAGTTGGACATGACTGACTTCACTTATTAAGGGTCCCTTTTAGAAATTTAAACTTGATAACTCGAAAATGTTTTTTACTTACACCATAAATTTGTTAAACTTTCACAACTCTAATAAGCATAACTTAACTATTAAACTGACTGACTCGGGAAAAAAATATAGGAAAAAATCTGTCTGCAATATATCTTTTTTTTTTAGTTTGAGAATTCTTTTTGCCTTACATGTTCAAAGTGTAGGAAATGCTAAAATAAATAAAAAGAAAAATCCACTAATTCTATACTAAATGAGAACTAGTGTTTTAATCTCTATATTAAATGAGAACTAGTGTTCTAGTCGTCTTCCCTATAAGGTAATATGATATTTTCCATGTGTCATTAAAATATGTTATCCAGTGTTGTTACTAAGCTTTGATGAAAGCCATTTTAAGAGCTATGCAACATTCTCTCATGCAGAGGAAGGATAGCTCACTTCACTAATTCCTTATTAAACGTTTCAATTTCTTAGTGTTGTAAAAAGTGCTGAAGTGAACATTTTTGTGCAAAATGATTTTTCTGAATACTAGAAAATTTTTAGGATGGATAGATCTACTAATTTAATTCCAGAAAAGGTATATAAATGTTTTATGGCAATATTCTCTCCAAAATGACTGCATCAATTTATAGTCCCTTGAACCTTTAATGTGTCAGTTATACTCTTTCCTCTTGATAGCACTTCCCTCTCTCAAATTTCTTCTAACTGGAGAGAGATAAAATGAATTTTTGTGTCAATCTTCATTTTTTGTTTACTAAGAGTTTGAAATTTTTTAACGATCAATTTATTACTTACAGCCTGTTCCACTAATTTTCCTGAGGCTAATTCTTCTTGGAGTTTTTGGGCTTTCAGTGTTCGTTTTGCCTAAGGAAAAAGAAACATTTGAAATTTACTTTCAATATTCAAATGAACATTTACTTTTTAAAATATATTTATTTTCATTTATTTATTTGGCTGTATTGGGTCTTAATTGTGGCATGCAAACCCTTAATTGTAGCATGTGGGATCTAGTTCCCTGACAAGGTAATGAACCCCAGCACCCACCCAGCATTGGGAGTATGGAGTTCTGGCCATGGACCACCAGGAAGTCCCATTAAATGAAGATTTAATTTTTTTATCAATAAAATGCATAAGTTTACTGTTTTCAGAAAAGGTCACTGGACAAGGTTGTCTTGTAGCTCTAGACCTCTGGCTCCTGAAGAACACGAGTTCAGGGAAATTCCCTGGTAGTCAAATGGTCAGGACTCTGCTTTCACTGCCAAGGACACAGGTTTGATCCCTGGTTGGGGAACTAAGATTCTACAAGCTACATGGGGCAGCCAAAAAACAAACAAAAAATGCCCCAAACTACTCAATGCTGTAGTGGCCTAAAAAAGGATGTATTACGTATATATGCAACTGTTTCACTTTGTTATATAGCAGAAACTAATACAACACTATAAAGCAACAATATAAAAAAAAATTAATTTAAAAAACCAGATGAATGAATAAAGATGATGTGGTACACAATGGACTACTACTTAGCTATAAAAAGGAATGAGATTTTGTCATTTGCAGCAACATGGACGGACTTGGAGGGCATTATACTAAGTGAAATTGGTCAGAGAAAGACAAGTACTGTGTGGAATCTAAAAAATACAACAAACTACTGAATAAAACAAGAAAGAAACAGATTCACAGATAACAGAGAACAAACTAGTGGTTACCAATTGGTAGCAGAAAAGGGGAGGGGCACTAAGCAGGTAGGAGATTAATAAAAGGGGGTTTATTATGGGATTATATGAAATCATGTGTGTGAAACTTTTGAAAATTGTAAAGCACTGTAGAATTTAAAGGATCTTTCATTTAATAAAAAATAAAAAAAAAAAAACCTCTCAACCCATATACATTAAATTCCTGAAAAAAAAAAAAAAAAAAAAAAACCCCAATGAAAATGAGTCAGATCCAATTGGCCATATTTAAGTAAGAGTTATAAAGTCCTGTTTGAGTCAGGCATTAATATAAACTAAGCTAGACAGCACCAGGGACAAACTGCAGAGAGCAAGCCTTGCTGACAAGGTGCCACTTGACTCCAGATGACTGACTCTTTCCGGGTGGCCCAGGATTACCACATATTTCATTGTTTGAGAAAAGATAAAATTCAGATTTTATTAAAATGTGAAATCCCACGGTCTTACATGTTAACTCTACTTTAAAAAAAAAAAAAGGAACACAAAACCGAAAAACAGCAGTGACTATGGTTTTTAAAAAAATGGGAGTGAGTAGGTGAAATCGTAACAGAAAAAACTGAGGTTAAATTAAAATAAAATTCAGTTTCCTGAAAGGAGTTATCCTATTCTTCTTTCCCCACCCTCAAATGCTATCTGAGACACCTATAAAACAGGCCCATAGGCAAGATACAGTCTGGGAGCCAAGAGTTTATATAACCTCAGGAAGCCAAATGTTTTGAACACTAATCTGTTCTCATGCTTCCAGTATTTCCTACAAACTAAATCAAGGAGTAATGGACAATATGAGAATAAAGTAGAAAGAAAGTGCTGCCAAATAGGGTTAGTATATACTGTTCATTTCACTATTCAATTAGGCTTACTACTACTACAATAAAAATGCAATCATTTTTATACTGCATAAAGACAAAAAACAGAGTTGCTACACTGGAGATATACCAGAATATACATTCTTTAAGGACAGCAGGAAAGCAGTGAGCTGTGCTTACCAGGTCAACTTTGGCATACTCTTCTACAATTTTCATGTGTTCTTCTGGATTGTAGCCATTCCATCGATCCCTCTTCCCATCGTAGTCAAACATCAGCTGAGGCTGGACATGTTCATCTGGAGCTATATTAGTCCCCGTAAATTTTGCTCCAACTCGCCTAGGTCTCTGGAAAACAGAGTAGGATTAAATTTTTCCCCTAAGTATCTGAAGCCATGAGGAAAATTTCATATAACCTTTACAGAGCAGTGTGAACACACCAAGGGACTTAATGGTTTATTCAATTATCAGTTAGTCCTCCTGCAAAAAATTTTGACAGTGCTGAACTAATTTCACCCAAGTTAATGTTTTCATTTAACTTGTACCTAAATATAGGTAATTTAATAAACAGAATTAAGTTCTCTGACACAAATAAAGAAAGAGACTCTCTGACAGCAGTTTCCAAAATTCCCAAAGGTGCGCTTACCTCAAAACAGTCTTTCTTTTTGTGTGTCATGGCGCCACAGTTTTCACACGCTCCTTTTCGGTATTTAGTGGTTATGGAATTCTATAAGCGGATATAAAGAAAAACAAAGAACACTTTTATTTATTTAAATAAGTTAAAAATAACTTTGGCTCTCATTACTGTACTGTCTAGTGAAAAGACTTATTTGTTAAGAGGAAAACCAATTATAAATGAGAAAGCTTAAAGACTTTAGCAATATCAAATTTATAAAATATAGAAACTAAAGTAGTATGTATTGTTAATTTTAATACCAGATACAAGGTCATGTAGTATCACATTAGAGGTTCTTATATTAAGTTCTTAAAAAATCTCCACTTCTACACACATATAGACAGGTTGCATACCTACCTCTTTTACACCCCTCTTGTACCATTCTCCTGATGAGCTGTACTGCTTTTGTTTCTCTGGCTGTGGTCTCTGGTGCTTTAAAGTAGGCCTTTTTGATGGGTCAATATACCATGGCACTGAAGAAATATACTGAGGAATATGAGGATTGATGTCTCTGTAAAAAAAAACATTTTTTTTAAAAGTTGTAGAATGTAAGGATAGAGATATTGCAGTGGGAGGGGGAGACAGAATATACTTGTTATCACTATAATAAAAAAAAGTTAAAAATAAAATATATTAGAGTGAAAAAATTTTAGAGAAACTAAAAATAGTCATGTAACTAAAGATGTAGAAGAGATGAAGGAAGATAGGGATATATGTTAGTGAGATTAATCTTTCATCAGAACATGAAGTTAATTAATAATGTTGAGTTGATTATAATAATAGTATAGGTATGTTGTTTAGAGATTCAGAGGTATCAACCAGAAAACTCAAAATAGATTGACAAATTCAGTCCTCGCTTGGTATCTGAGAAGGACTGGTTCCAGGACCTGCCTCAGATACCAAAACCTGTGGAGACTCAAGTTGCACAGCTGGGCCTCTGTACCTATGGTTTGGAGTCTGAAGATTCAACCAGTGGCAGATCGTGTGGCACTGCATGTACTTACTGAGAAAAATAAGAGCATAAGTGGACCAACACAGTTCAAATCTGTGTTGTTCAAGGTCAGCTGTAGTCACTTGTGTACAGTAGGACAGGGAGTGGGAAGAACTAAAAAGGACTATCATTACAAGTCCTTTGTTATTATTTATTAAACATTATACACGTGAGTTTGATACAATAAATGAAAACAAAAATGATGGAAACGGTAAAGATGGTTTCCTGTCAAAGTAAAGGATGAGAAATAGGTAAACTAAGTAGACATGAATTTGAATTCTGAATGAACAGATCTTGCAAAAAAAATTAAGTACTTACTTTCCTTCTTCATCAACTTCTGCAGGGGCATTACCCAATTTTCGCTGTTCTTCTAGCTCCTTCTTCTTTCTCCAGTCCTCTCTAGTCATCTTCTTTGGTTCCTCCAAACTCATTTCTTTGGATCCCGACAAGGGGGCTGCATTAGCTGCATCCACAGCTGCAGCTGACATGGTTATCTAACCTCCTGCATGAAAAGGAAGAGATAACTATTAGAATAAACTAGGCCTGAGAAACTATCAAAAGTACACCCTAATAACACATACTGTGGGTTATATAGAATGTTTCATATGTTCTTTTTCTTTCATAGCATCTGTAAGGGAAAGGTCTCTTTCTCCTCCACTAACATCTTTATATGCTGCTGCAGTTGTGTTTTCAACTCTAATTGGTTAAGTGGAGAGAGACATGCACATGCATTTAAAATTTCATGAGACTCATTCTTTCATGTATATATTCCTGATTTCCTCTCTACATATGTGTCTCAAACTTTTATACCACACTAATCCTTCTTGAGTACACAGGGTATTATCTCTGTTCCTCTTAAAAGCTGGACGCTTTAAGATCACCTATATTCATTATCTCTATTTCCACATTATCTGCTGCCCTTCTCAATCATTTCCCTCCCTGCTCCAAAGATACCTCTAAGTTAGCAATGTGCTAAGTCCTCTGGACATTTTTCAGTTCTGTTCCTCCCCCTTTTGATATATTCTCATCCTTTGGCTGATGTGACACCATATTTCCCTGGGTTTTTTTGTACCCCTTTCACTGCTCCTCCTGTATCCTTCATAAGTTCCTCCATTTCTGCCCAGTTACTGAATTTTGGATTCCACAAGGCTCAATTCTTCATCACTCTAAACTCCACCAGAAGACAAGTTCATCTATTTCCAAGGTTTCAATAGCCACGATATACAACTGTTGGCTCTCCAATTTATTTCTCTACTTCAGACCTTTTTTCTGAGCTTCAGATAAATACAGTCCAATTGCTTACTTCAAAGTACCTCCACTTAGATGTCTCAAAGAAACCTGAACTCAATTAGTCTTAATTCAAATTCATAATCTTCTCTATGAAATCTAATCTTCCACTGTTCCCTCTCCTGATGAAAGATACCACCATCCATTCCTTTTCATAAGTGTTCCATCTAATTCCCATACCTATTTCATCACGAAGTACTGTTATTTTCACTTTTTGAATATCACTCGAATTCATCTCAGTTCAGTTCAGTTGCTCAGTCATGTCCAACTCTTTGCAACCCCATGAATCGCAGCACACCAGGCCTCCCTGTCCATCACCAACTCCCTGAGTTCACTCAGACTCACATCCATCAAGTCAGTGATGCCATCCAGCCATCTCATCCTCTGTCGTCCCCTTCTCCTCCTGCCCCCAGCATCAGAGTCTTTTCCAATAAGTCAACTCTTCGCATGAGGTGGCCAAAGTACTGGAGTTTCAGCTTCAGCATCATTCCCTTCAAAGAAATCCCAGGGCTGATCTCCTTCAGAATGGACTGGCTGGATCTCCTTGCAGTCCAAGGGACTCTCAAGAGTCTTCTCCAACACCACAGTTCAAAAGCATCAATTCTTTGGTGC
Source organism: Ovis canadensis (assembly GCF_042477335.2). Lineage (NCBI taxonomy): Eukaryota > Metazoa > Chordata > Mammalia > Artiodactyla > Bovidae > Ovis > Ovis canadensis. The sequence goes on from NC_091249.1 coordinate 84,575,655, forward strand.
TCAGCTTTCTTCACAGTCCAACTCTCACATTAATACATGACCACTGGAAAAACCATAGCCTTGACTAGACGGACCTTTGTTGGCAAAGTAATGTCTCTGCTTTTCAATATGCTATCTAGAATTCATCTCCTTCTATCAATAATCTGAGTGTATTACTCTTCCCTACTAGTCTCTTCTGATTCCTGCCAATCAGTTCTCCACACTGCAGTGTTATTTTTTCAAACACAGATTTGGTCATATCTTGTCCCACTACCCAAACTGAAAACCCTCAAATGAAACGCTGTCCAAGAGAAACCACCAGCCCTATATGTCATTTAAAATATTCCATACACATTAAAAAAGCAAAAGGAAACAGATAAAATTACTTTTGCAATATTTTGTCTAATTATCAACACATTTTCATTTCAACATAGGAAAAAATAAACCAGTTCTTTAAAATCTGATACGGATTTTACATGTATTCAGATTGGCCAACATTTCAAGTGCTTAAGAATTACAAGCACAGTTCAGGTCCAATAGCACCTTATGATTCTTACTTTAAAAACCACTGAAGACACAGTCCTGGTCTGACTCGGCACAAGTACCACTTCTGAGGCCTAGGACAGCTGCTTCCTTGTTTCTCGGTCCCCGTTCCCTTCTCAACCTTGCGTTCATCAATCCCGTGAGGATATTCCTAAGAATTAGGAGCCTCTGGCCCTGTTCCCCGAGTTTTCCACCTTCACCCTCCTCCTCATTCCAAGTTCTCACAAGATTTCCTTACCCGGTCCCAACGCTGCGGACCGTAGCACAGCTCGACAGGAATGAAGACGATCGCCAATGTTTACTTCCGGACTTCCTCCCTCTCCCGGCAGCCACTGTGGCACTTTCCGGGCGACCCACACATGCGCACTTGGGCCTCAGGGGGGCGGGGGGGCGGGGCCCAAGCGAAACTGGCCTCGCGAGATCTCGAGCTGTTCCTACAGCTCTACGGTAGGTCAGTAGAATGGGTTAGGTTTGAGCAGCTGTTTTTCTGCTCCGTAGTTTTCATCTCTTTTAGACTCGACGAATATTACGACGTAAAGCAAAACAAAACAAATTTCATACGGAGAACAGACAATAGCGTAAGCATCGCTGGAGCGCTACGAAGTGCGTGAAGTTAACAGTTAAAATCACTATTAATTAGTAGCCAGGTTGTGTAACACGCTGGGGACAAAGTAAACACAAAATTGTATTCCTCTCCTCGAATTTACATCATATAGAGTGAGAAAGACTGAATTATCTAAGTAATTTACAGTTTTAGAAAGCCGCTATGAAGGGTGTACTAGGTGCTTTGAAGACATGGGGCAATTCAGCAATTGTGACACCTCGCCCCTGATGTTGATACTGTATTTCACCATTAGGAAAAAAACGATTTACATTGTGGAAAAACAATGTCATAGATATCTCAACCTTTCTTTAAAGAATAATATGTAATAAAATACTGCAAAGTAGTAATTTTGGAGTACAGTTCCCCCCCCCCCCCTTTAAATCCTATCTGTTCTGGTAACCTTTTATTTTTCAAAACAATATGTGTTTCTTTCAGATATCAAAATGACATCTTTGCCTTTAAGAGAATCTCATCATACTCTTATTAAGAATTTTTAGTGCATAGAGCATAGCAATGTAAATATTAATTTTGATTTTACAGGGCAAAAGTTGAAGGAATGGAAATTGTCAGAAAATAGTCTGAAAGTGAGTAGTCTATGAATCACTCACACTTAATTTTTATCTCCTTAATATAATTCCTGAAATTTGTTTGAAAGTGTTAAGGTCTGTTTAGTTAAAACTACCAGGCACAAGTCAGGGAATACATCTCCCAGTGGAATTATGGAATGTGCTGGACAAGAGGGAAGAACTGTTTGTAAGGTTCAGATTCCCCCTGGAGGATTCTAAGGAGGATCTGAGAAGCAGGGATCAGTTCTGGATGGGATGGCTGTTTGATAAACTGGGAACAATTAGGATCTTGGTGCGGTTGTAAAGTGAGGGTAGTTTAGCAATTTGGATATCACCAGTAACAGTCTGGAGAAGGCAATGGCACCCCACTCCAGTACTCTTGCCTGGAAAATCCCATGGATGGAGGAGCCTGGTAGGCTGCAGTCCATGGGGTCACTAAGAGTCGGACACGACTGAGTGACTTCACTTTCAGTTTTCACTTTCATGCATTGGAGAAGGAAATGGCAACCCACTCCAGTGTTCTTGCCTAGGACGGTGGAGCCTGGTGGGCTGCCGTCTATGGGGTCGCACAGAGTCGGACACAACTGAAGCGACTTAGCAGTAGCAGCAACAGTAACAGTAATAGCAAAGTGAGTTTGGGGCATCATTAGTAAGAAAACAAAAGAGTTGGTTGTGGCATTTTACAGTTACCTTGGGAAACAGTGCTTCATATTGTAGGAGGGGAGACTTAGCCTAGGGAGATAGAAACTTTGCATCCAAAAATATCAGGAGATAAAGAATTCCCACTTGGAAGCTGTAGGTGCTGTTAAAGAGAAAAGCCACAGGCCCAAAATGGCTTTACTTGTGCTAAAGCCCTTGATAGAAAACTTATATTTGATAACTAACCTAATCACAACTTCAAAATACTATCACCAGAAATGTAATCCAACCAACCAGTTGGGAATTTCCCGGTCAGTACTGAAGAAGTAATCTGGCACGTGGCCCCTTTCCATTATCCCCTCAACCCCACTCTGCCTCTCAGTGGAAGAAGAGGCAATTAGCTGTGAAAACCTTGCTGTTCCTTCCTTTCTCCCCTCCAAAGAGGTCCTGGCCTATAAATAATCCTTTCTTTTAATAGCTCCCATGCCCCACCCTTTTTCCTCTAAAAATTTCTCAGTTTGTACAACCCCTTGGAGCACCCTTCTGATTTCTAGGTGGGAGGCTGTCTGATTCTTGAGTCATTTAATAAAACCAATTAGATCTTCAAATTTACTTGATTGAATTTTTTCTCAATGTTGTGCAGACTTGGTTTCAATATAAATATTTTTGTGTGCTAATGATGTAATTCAGAGCTGAGGCACTTAGAAGGAGATATAGGGAGGAAATAATGGGAGGGTTACAAAGGTCTAGTCAAAGCTATGGTTTTTCCAGTAGTCATGTATGGATGTGAGAGTTCGACCATAAAGAAAGCTGAGTACTGAAGAACTGATGCTTTTGAACTGTGGTGTTGGAGAAGACTCTTGAGAGTCCCTTGGACAGCAAGGAGATCAAACCAGTCAATCCTAAAGGAAATCAGTCCTGAATATTCATTGGAAAGACTGATGCTGAAGCTGAAGCTCCAATATTTGGTCACCTGATTCAAAGAACTGACTCACTGGAAAAGATCCTGATGCTGGAAAAGATTGAAGGCAGGAGAAGTGTTCAACAGAGATGGTTGGATGGCATCACCGACTCAATGGACATGAGTTTGAGCAAGTTCTGGGAGTTGGTGATGGACAGGGAAACCTGGCGTGCTGCAGTCCATGGGGTTGCAAAGAGTTGGACACGACTGAGTGACTGAACTGAACTAATAAACTAGGGATAAAAGAGGATATGGAAAGGGCAAAAAAGATACGCACTTTTCCTCCTCTTCTTGGTGTCTAGCACAGTGACTAACATTTAATAAATATTTATTGAATGAATGAGCCATTCAATATTTTGGCCCTGAAATGCCAGGGAAGAAGGGACAATGAACTGGTATATATTTGGAAACATATCTATGCCAGTTGTAGTGCTAAGGCTTTGGTGAAAGAGTAATGTAGGCTTAACTCCTCCCTCCCAACTTTCCTGCTAAGTTAAAAAGTATCTGGTGACCTGTTGGGAGTAGAGTTTGGATGGCACAGATCATCCTTGGTCTTTTGAATTGATTCCTTTATCTTGTTTAATATATTTCCATTTACTATTGAAGGACTTCCCTTGTGGCTTAGCTGGTAAAGAGTCCACCTGCAATGTGGGACACCTGGGTTCGATCCCTGGGTTGGGAAGATCCCCTGGAGAAGGGAAAGGCTACCCACTCCAGTATTCTGGCCTGGAGAATTTCATGGACTATCCATGGAGTTGTAAACAGTCAGACAGGACTGAGTGACTTTCACTTCACTTCACCATAGAAAGGAAAAGGTCACTAACTTTTCAAAGCAAAATTTCTCCATGTCTTGGAAATTGGAATTCATTTTGTATGTCTTTATAATTCCTCTGTTGTTTTTCTCTTGTTCACCCTTCTGTCCTTCCCCACCAACTCTGATGAATATATTGTTGAGATGTTAAAGGTTTAAAGTAAGTATATTGGTACTTGCCTGGCAGTCCAGTGGATAAGACTCTGCTCTTACACTGCAAAGGGCACAGGTCCCATCCCTGGTTGGGGAACTAAGATACTGAATGCTGCGCAGCACAACCAAAAACAAAGTCCTTATTAACTGATAGACTTTCAAGTTCAGAATTGTGTACTCTTAGGTCATTGTTTTGTTCCTAGGGTTGCAAAGAGTCAGACACGACTGAGCAACTGAACAACAGATTCTGTATAATGGAGATAGCATCCTGGCCTGAAATACTGATAGTCTTGCAATTAGGAAAAAATCAGTACACTTAAAAAAAATTGAAGTCTAATTGACTTACAATATTGTATTAGTTTCAGAATCACTCCATTCTTAATCACAAACACAACAGAATGACACAAACTTGCCATTTTATCTATCTGTACTTTCATTTCTTCTTAATGTTTAATTGTGCTGTTAATATTCTCTAGATCTAATATGGGTTTTCCTCCCACTGACTATTTATTGACTATATATGTATTTTTTATACCTCTAATTTGAAATTCATCTTCCATAGTCATTTCCCCGATGACTACAATGCCTTTCCTCCCGTGCTGCCTCTTTTTAATTTGATCCGGTGTATCTACTCTCTGGAAAAACAGTTGATTACTTCAAGACTTTAGGAAAATAGTTCTGTCACCATCTCACTTTGACTTTTTGAACTTCACTATCTTCTCATTTAAAAATGTCTTGGACACCAAAGACTTGGGCTTCCCTTGTGGCTCAGCTAGTAAAGAATCCGCCTGCAATGAAATTAAAGTATAATGAAATTGTGCTTTAAAAAGTTGGTGACCTTTTCCTTTCTATGGTGAAGTGAAGTGATAGTGGCTCAGTCCTGTCCAACTCTTTGCAACCCCATGGATAGTCCATGGAATTCTCCAGGCCAGAATACTAGAGTGGGTAGCTTTTCCCTTCTCCAGGGGATCTTCCCAACCCAGGGATGGAACCCTGGGGTCCTGCGTTGTAGGTGGACCCTTTACCAGTTGAGCCATAAGGGAGGTCCTTTCTACGTAAAGTGAAAGTGAAAGTCGCTCAGTCCTATTCGACTCTTTGCGACCCCATGGACTGCCATGGAATTCTCCAGGCCAGGGTACTGGAGTGGGTAGCCTTTCCGTTCTCCAGGGGATCTTCCCAACCCAGGGACAGAACCCAGGTCTCTCGCATTGCAGGCAGATTCTTTACCAGCTGAGCCACAAGGGAAGCCCTTCTATGGTAAATGGAAATATATTAAACAAGATAAAGGAATCAATTCAAAATGAGGGAGACCTTGGTTCGATCCCTGGGTTGGGAATATCTCCTGGAGAAGGGAAAGGCTACCCACTCCAGTATCCTGGCCTGGAGAATTCCATGGACTGTATTGTCCATCGGGTCGCAGAGTCGGACACGACTGAGCGACTTTCATTTTCACGTCGGACACCAAAGAGTCTCAGGGAAAAAAAAAATCGCAAAAGCCAACTCTGTATTTTGGTATAACATTAATAATAACTTTCTTGGAATTAAAGACCGTACCTACTCTCCTCTATCTCTCTGGGGGGGAGATTAAAAAACAACCATTAATAGACATCCACAACCAAGCTGTGAGAGGCTTTGATTTTTTTTCCTCCCGGGGAACAAACGAAGAACTTGCCGGGAAAAGCTTTCAGGGCGGAGCCCAGGGAGCTTAGGTTCCTACCATTGGTTCTTCCGGAGCCTCCGCCCCGCCCCTGTCCCGCCTCCTGGATGGATGAACCAATAGGGGCGTAAGTTGTGGTTTAAACGCGGAGTCTGGCGCGTCCGGTGGAGAAGAGTCTTGCGAGAGTTTGGCTGTTACTCCGAACGTGGGTGAACCGAGCGGTACCGAGTGGTTGGGCGGGCACGGTCCGGCGGCTTAGGAAGCGGGAGTAGGCTTTGCGTGTGTGTGGCGTTCGGGGCCTGGGAACCGGGGTCCGGGTGTCTGGGACCCGGGGCCTGGGATTTGGGGGCTGGGACTTCCCTGAAACGTCAGACGCGCTCGCCCGGCTTGAGCCACGGTTTTGAACTGCGTGCGCGACCCACGGCAGTTTGGTTCCAATGAGTACCAGGGCCTGTGCCAGTCCCAGACCGCCAACTCTTAAGGAATTTAGGGCCCCTGACGCAGGCGTCAAGAATTAAGAGCTGGGTTAAATGCTTGTTGGCTCAAGATCCGGCTTCTACCTCTGCTTAGCTCCTGTTTTTGCGTAGATGTCCCTAGGGTAGAAAGTTGGGTCAGTGCTACACTTTAGCTTCTTTCATCTTCCCTAACTCCCAAGGTTTAACGAGTGTTTCACACCTCTAGTTGATCCAGAATGGCTACTCTGATCTATGTTGATAAGGAAAATGGAGAACCAGGCATCCATGTGGCTCCTAAGGACGGGCTGAAGCTGGGGTCTGTGCCTTGTAAGTATACAGGCGGCTATCAGGTACACAGGTATTGTGAATCAGTGGTGGGTGTGGCTTGGAGCTGGGGAAGGCCCAAATATACTTTGTGGGCAGTTGGAGTCGTGCGTGCTAAGTCGCTTCAGTCATGTCCGACTTTTTGCGACCCTATGGACTTTGTAGCCCGCCAGGCTCTGCTGTCCATAGAATTCTCCAGGCAAGAGTACTGGAGTGGGTCGCCATACCCTTCACCAGGGGATCTTCCTGACCCAGGGATTGAACCGGAGTCTCTTAAATCTCCTGTATTGCCAGGCGGGTTCTTTACCACGAGCGCCACCTGGGAAGCCCAGTGGGAGTCGAGTTTACCCAATACTCTCACTGCCGAGTACTTATGGGTCTCTTCATGTTCAGTATCTTTTTTTAAAATTTAAATTATTTATTTATTTTTGGCTGTGCTGGGGCTTTATTGCTACCTGGCCTTTTCTCTAGGTGCGATGAGTAGGGGATACTTTTTATTTGTGATGCCCAGGCTTCTCATTGCAGTAGCTTGTATTGTTGCAGAGCATGGGTTCTAGGGGATGCTGACTTCAGCAGTTGAGACACTTGGGCTCAATAGTTGTGGCACATGGAATTAGTTGCTCTGTGGCATGTGGGGGTTCCTGGATCAGGGATCAAACCCCTGTCTCCTGCATCGGCAGGTGGATTCTTTACTACTGAGAAACCAGAGAAGCCCTCATGTTCAGTATCTTAAAGAGATTATTTAAGAGAGTAGTGAACTGAAATGGTGTTAGGCATAGGACCATGCCACTGTCAAAAATGGGGGTTAAGTTTGGCTGTGAGAATTAGGCCAAGTTTATAGGCACAGTCAGCTTTCAAGTTGCACAGGTGTTTACTGCTGGAATGATCTTATGGTAAGACTTTTTCTTTAGCAGTCAAAGCTTTGGATGGGAGATCTCAGGTTTCAACACCACGTGTTGGCAAAATGTTTGATGCTCCACCAGCTTTACCAAAAACTGCGAGAAAGGCTTTGGGAACTGTCAACAGAGCTACAGAAAAATCAGTTAAGACGGATGGACCGCTCAAACAGAAACAGAAAACTTTCTCTACCAAAAAGGTAAAAGTTGGCTATAATTAAAGACTAAAGCACTTTGACTCTTAAAATGACTACTGGCATCTTACCTGACACTCTCCTCTGTGAATGGAAGGAAATAGAGACTAGCAAAGTAGATTAACAGAAGAGAATCATCATACAGTCTTTATTGACTTCTCTGTACCTTGAGATCACATGTATCAGGAGCAGCTGGTTAATATTTTTGCCTCACCTGTCTTTAGCAAGTGTCTTAAAACAGACCAGTGAGTACTGTGAAAAGTGAAAGTGAAGTTGCTCAGTTGTGTCCGACTCTTTGTGACCCTGTGGGCTGTAGCCTACCAGGCTTCTCTGTTCATGGGATTCTCCAGGCAAGAATACTGGAGTGGTTACCATTTCCTTCTCCAGGGGATCTTCCTGATCCAGGGATCGAACCCAGGTCTCCCACATTGGAGGCAGACACTTTAACCTCTGAGCCACCAGGGAAGCTTTTGAGTACTGTGAGAGAGGGTACTTTGCAAGAAGTCATGATGCTAGTGTAACAGCTCAGGTGCTGCCATTCTCTTCCCCTCCTTTCAGAGCAAGCACTAGCTTTGTAGGTTATAACTTGGTAGCATGTTGACCTTTGTACATGTGTTTACAAACTGTAGGGCAGTGCATCCTAGACCGAGAGGACTTGGCTGTGAAAGATGACTTCAGCATGTGAATTAGCACTGCATTTCAGTAATTGTTTCAATGTGTATTAGGAAAAAAACAACTAGTATACTTGATGTCAAACTGTTAGGTGTGGTTTTAGGATAAAGATGTCTTTTTTAAAAAAAACTGAGTTGAGTAAGAGAAATGCTAAGTGTAAGTATTGCAAGGATATAGCAAAAATGATGAGAATGTGACAGAACTGAAATGTGGGAAGCCTTGTCCTAGTAATTTCCTCTAGGCATGCACATGTGATGTGAGAATAAATCAAGACGCTACAAGCTTCCATTTTGGCCCACCACCATCATGGACTGCCTACCAGTTCCAGACTAGAGAATTATCCACGGTGGGCATCTTAAAGTCCTTGACTGTCTTTGACTGCCTCTTACTCAGTGTTGTGTATTTGAGGAAAACAAATTGGTTTTTAATATTAACCCAGTAATTTAGGTAACACTGATGGAAAATCACATTTCCAAAAGCTAAAAATGGCTTCTAGGATTAGTTTCTATTCTGGGTGATTTATGCCCATTTTCTCTTCTATTAGGTTAGGTTGGGCGATTGAGTCAATTAGCTCTGAATTAACTCTACTCTGGGGCTTCCCTGGTGACTCAGTAGTAAAGAATCCACCTGCAATGCAGGAGACTCAGGTTTGATCTCTGGGTGGAGAAGATCCCTTGGACAAGGAAATGGCAACTCGCTCCAGTATTTTTGCATGGGAAATCTCACGTCCAAAGAAGCTTGGTGGGCTACACAGTCCTTGGGATTGCAAGAGAGTCAGACGCGACTTACCGACTAAAAACAGACTCTGCTCTGTATTTTGATAATTTATGCTAACAGGTGCTAATACTTGTATTTCATCCTTACCTTTTGAGCCATGATAATTGATTGCTGAATTGTATTTGTATGTGATTTTGAGAATGAGGGATTATGGTTTCTTAGAAATTGAAAACAAATTTAAAATGTGATGAAGCAATCCCATGTCTTGAAGAATCCCTCTAATCTCATGTACTAATCAGTTGACAAGGCTCCCACTCTTAAATGGATGTTTTCTTGGGTTTTTTTTAGATTACTGAGAAGACTGTTAAAGCAAAAACTTCGGTTCCTGCCTCAGATGACACCTATCCAGAAATAGAAAAATTCTTTCCCTTCAATCCATTAGGTACTCTTTTGATATTGTCCAAATGCTTTAGCTTTGTTTCTCTTAGGATCCAATTCAACTGTAACTTGATATGGCTCTGAATATGATTTGTGATCTAAAACTATAACAAGGCTGTCTGAATCTGGGGTGCTTTGGACAGGTAACTTGTGGATTTATTTTTAAGGCATTATCTTAATTCAGAAGAGGAATCAGAGCAAAGATGGGAAAACATTCTTGTCCTCAAAAGCTAAAACCACCCAAGGGGAGATTACTTGTTCAGTGTTAGCAGACAGCCTTCCTAGCAAGCCCACTTTTAGAAAATGGACTTGATGTCAAGTTGAACAGTGAAAAGCAAGCCTGAAAAATCCACATAGCCAGTGAGAACATGTGCTTTTTGACTTCTTCAACCTCCTACATGTATCTGAAATATTTTCTATAATAGAGTCGGCTTTTTTCAAGCTTTAATGTACTCACATTGAGGAGAGTAGACTGTATGCCAGGCGCTATTGGCTTAGGATGTAGTGGATAACAAGGCAGGCCCCACTCTGAGGAAGCCCAAGATTTGGAGGGTAAGTCAGACACTGAACAAATCCTTTCACTTTGAGTGTGAGCCAAGGAGAAAAACAGGGCTTGTTAGGGGGCACTGAACCTAGCCTGAAAGAGCAGGGAAGTTGTTTTCTCATAAAGTGACTTTCAGTGGAGGCTTGAAGGATGTAAGGAGATAGTTGGGTGGAGAAGGGGTAGGGCTGGGCGCCAGCACCGTAACAGACAAAAGATCTTGAGGCAGAAAGAAGGACTGGAGTGGTTCTGGAAAACTGAAAAGTAGGGTGAAGGATGACACTGGTGAGGGGGTTGGTCAAATCACACAGGGTCTTTGAGATTCCTGAGCTGGTTTTTTTGCCTTTTGATCCAAAGAGCATTTAATTATTCCACTAGTATACATCTAGGCTGTTTCTGGCTTTTATATATGTTACAAAACAATTCTGCAATTATTGTTGAGAGTTTGTGAGTATACCTAGAGAGTAAACTCCAAGAAGAATTACTGGGTCTCAAAGCTGTGTGATTAAGTTTTGATAAAATGTGGTGCATCTCATCATTACCATTCAGGAAAATGAGGTAGGTTTATGCATATTGAGGGCTTCCCAGGTAACTCAAATGGTAAAGAATCTGCCTGTAATGCGGGCGACCTGGGTTCAATCCCTGGGTTGGGAAGATCCCCTGGAGAAAGGCGTGGAAACCAACTCCAATATTCTTGCCTGAAGAATTCCTCCATGAACGGAGGAGCCTGGTAGGCCACAGTCCATGAGGTTGCAAAGAGTTGGACATGACTGAGCGACTTAACACTTTCACACTTTAAGCATATTGGCCAGGAAAGAGGACTACATACAATAGCCGTGTTGGCGGAAAGAGATATTGCTAAACTGCCTTCCAAAATAGCAGCGTAAGTTATTGAAACCACCTTCAGTGGATGAGGATGCCCGCTTTCCCCTTGTTCTCTAACTGCAAATGTTTTAAAATTGTCGGAAAGATAATTGGTATTTTGTTGTTTAAAATTGTGGTATGTGAGTGTGTCTGAGCATATTTGACTATTGGTCATTTATAGTTTTTAAATTTTCTGTTGTATCTCTGTTTTCTCTTGATTTTTGTGACTTTCTTACACTCTGTGTCTGTGTGTGTAAAGAACTCTCTGTATAATTAGCCCTGTGTGTTGCAGACTTATTTCCTCTGGGGTCTTATGTCTGTCTGTTTTCCTTTACAGTTCAGTGGTTTAAATTAAGTGGTCACATAAACTGTTTCTTAAATTTCTTTTAGGACTTTTACACTCTTAAAAATTAGTGAAGACCCCAAAGAACTTTTGCGTGTTGTTTTATATATCCTATATTTTAAATTAAAATTGAAAAGTTTAAAAGTGTTAATTTGTTAAAATACAATAAACCCATTACATTAATGTACATAGCTTAAAACAAAATTTAATGAGAAGAGTGGCGTGGTTTTATGTTTTTGAAAATTTGCTTAATCTGGCTTAACATAAAACAGCTAGATTCACATGGGATTGTGCATTCCATTTGTTGAATCTGCTTCTGGTTGATGTATATGAAGAAAATCTGGCCTTTTGCAGCCATGGTTAGGAAAAGAGAAACATTTGAAGTCTTTTCAGAGAAGTATAGATAGTTTTCTTTGCTATTACACTAAAATTCAACTTGTGGCTGCTTCTGTATGCATAATTGCAATGTAGAATCTGAAACCATTTCAGTAAGCTTTGTATTATTCTCTGACACAAATCCATTGTCTGTTTTGCACTTTGAATGTATCTTTTATCCTGCATTTGTCACCATTGATCATTTAGAAATACTGGTTTGCTGGGAAATGTAGTGCATCCACAAGTTGAAATGTTTCTTTATGCCTGTCAAAAGCACACTCATTAATGCTTACCACTGACCTCATCGGAAAAGTCTTCAGGACTAGGAAGCTGTCAAGCTAATGATTGCAAATAAGTTTTCTGAAATTCTAGGGGTTTTATTCCTCTTGAAACTGTGGATTTTATCACTGGCAACAAATACTTCTCTTGAACTGGTAGACTTTCATTGCTTGAAGAAAATGTGCAACACATATCCACGTCCGAGTTACCAAAGTTTGTTTTTCAGTTCGTTATAGTAAATGGTGTCCAGAAGTAACACCTCTGGTTTAGCTTGCAAATCAAATAATTGCACATATCTTTTTTCTTGGAAAACACCGCGGTACTTCAGTATATGATTTCACAACTTATACAGAATACTAAAAAGACATGTTTTCAAGGGTTGAGAGCTCATAAAATTAATACTTTTTTTACTGCATATGGTAAAGTGACATGTGAAACAGGCACTTTTTAAAAATACCAGTGAATGGTAGTGAGAAATATACTAAATATTTATTGCCACTGCCTTGATTTGTGCTAAGGCACAGAAGTTTTATCCTCTGTTGCTTTTGGATCACTATTGCAGATGTCAACACAGTGGGAAAAGGTATTAGTATTATTATGAAAATAGTTTGAGCTCCTGGGCCCCATGAAAGGGTCTCAGACTGGCAGGGTGCCACTCACCACCCTGAGAACTGCTGCTCTGACAAAGTGCTTTCTGTGGCAGATTTTGAGAGTTTTGACCTGCCTGAGGAGCACCAGATCGCCCACCTCCCCTTGAATGGAGTGCCTCTCATGATCCTTGATGAGGAGAGGGAGCTTGAGCAGCTGTTACACGTGGGCCCCCCTTCGCCTCTGAAGATGCCTCCTCTGCTGTGGGAGTCTAGTAAGTGAACAAGTGCCTTTCTAGAAGGGCTGTAAACAATCTGTGTCACAACACTTCCATTACTGTGAGGATAGGGTTGTGCAGAAGGCTAGTAATTTCTATCCTTCAGACTGAAGAGATAAGGTTTCAGGATAATGAAAACTATTCTCAACTGGTATTGTTTTTTAGTTACAAATGCCCAGTAGAATTAAGTCATTCTGGAATCTGGGCAGTCTTACATACAAGCAAAGTGAATACAAGGTGAAATTTAGTATATAACTTTTTATATTAAGAGTTGATGTAAAATAAACTTACTTGAAATGAGAGTTCCAAGTTAATCCAAAGCTCTTGTAGGATCAAGACCCACACAATAGCAGGAGGTTTTAGGTCTTGGTTCACACTGGTGGTCAAAAGCCATTATCAGCATGTTTTTTATTATATTTGATGGAATAACTTACATTATTTGCTAGATTACACTAGTGATAATTGTTGGCAGTTACTTGGGTCTCTAAGAGAATTTGGGGTACTTCTATGATTTATTTCATAATGAAGGTTAATTCTGGGACCATAGCCATCTTCCAAGAAATAAGTGAAAAGGTGTATGTATATGTATGTAGGTGGGGGCAGGGGTATAATTCATGAGACAAAGGGAAAAAGAGTTCGACTTCATGATTAAAGTGAAACTAACGTGTATGTTGACAGACATGCAGATTTGCAGATACTGAATAAGAAATTCCTGTTTTCTAGATCTGTTGCCATCTCCCTCAAGCATTCTGTCGACTCTGGATGTTGAATTGCCACCTGTTTGCTGTGACTTAGATATTTAAATTTCTTAGCACTTTATAGTTTGGGTATGTATTAATGGTTTGTATTAATAAAGCAATTCTTTGTTTAACAGACTCTTCCTAATATTGTGGTTGGTATTGTTTAGAATTTGCTTAAAATGTAGCAGGCTACAGGCTGCACAGCCCTTAGCCTGCTGTTGCTGTTGGTGTCTGCTGCCTTAACCTTGCACCCTGTCCAGGCAGTGATGACCATGAGACTTATTAGTAGTCCTGCTTAGCCACTGGTTTGTACTGTGGTGGGCCCCTCCCCCAAGGGACCAACTGCCAGTGAGTGACCGTTAGTGGTCTGCTCAGCCATTGATTGGTGCTGCAGTGGGCCCATCCCCCAGACAACCAACAGTCAATGAGTGACTGTTAGTGGCAGAAGTGGTGGTTGTCAGGTAGAGAGTGAGGTAAGAGAAAGATCCTGGCCTTTTCTCTATGGGCCTGCAACTCACCCACCCTCAGGCCAGTGAGTGAGCTGAGGGGCCCAGGGAACCGCCTTGGGGCTGGGTGTCCTGCAGGGCTCCAGAGCCCTCACCAAGGCTGGCCCAGGCCTTGAGGAGGCGATGAACCTCTTCCCATCCCTGTCTTTGTGACCGAATGGCAGCGGCCGTCCGCCTGGGTCAAATTTTTGGGACCTGCCCCTGCCATACGGGCAGCCTGAGGAGACTGAGGGCCAGTTGGGTCCTGGGTGCCTGGCTCCCTCAGCGATGACCAGGGTCTCAGGACCTGGTCCTGAGGGAGCCACACACTAAGCTCTGCCTCCTCTCAGCCAGACCCCAGAGCTCGGAGGGTGAAAGTTGTACCTGGGACCTGGTCCCTTCTTGTCAGAACAGAGAGTAACTTTTATTTAATGTAACATTTACTTGATCATGACCTGACTTTAAGAACAAAGGATCTGACCCAAGAAGTTCACAACAATTGACCATTCCCCTCCCTCACCTTTCCTAGAAAAGGGCTTTGCTGCAGGCTTTTGGCAAGTTCGGGGGTTTTAAGGCATGAGCCAACCATCTCCTTGCATGGCCCTCAGTGAACATTTTTCTGTACCATACTCCAACGTTTTGGTATTGCTTGGCCTCACTGGGCGTGGGGTGAGGTAATACCAAACTTGGGGGTAATACCAAACTTGTATTTTGGTAATAAAAACTGTGAAAACTAGTAGGCAAGTTGAGAGTCTATAATGTGATGAGAAGTTTGTCTAAGTTGAAAAACTTACCCTAAAACCTTCTGATTTAACAGCTTACTTTAAAAGCTGCCACTGTTTTCCCTGAAACATATACCTCTCCATGTATACTTTACTCCGTTTTTGTGGCCGTTAACTGGTGACAGTTATTAGACCTCTTAATTAGAAGAGCCACTTCCAGCTCATTAAGTGTCTATTGCTAGGAATTCTTTATTGCTGTTTTTGTCTAGTTTCTAATGACTTCAATACCCTGTATTCAGTGATCAAAATTTGAAAGACTTAATCTCCTGAGAATTCTGCCTTCTTGAGCTCTTCAACTGGGCTCTTTGAAGACCACAGCAGATAATTTACTGGTAGTGAGATCCACTCTTTACCTATAGGAAACTCTATTTAGTTGCTAACTCGGTGTTGGGAATTATTCTTAAGTCTTTAATAAGCGTTATGTTTCGTGTTCATGATCCTGTTTTTCAGAGGAGGACATTGAAGTTAAGAAGCTTCATGTGCCAAAGGCATGACGTGCTAGAAAATGATAGGACTGGTATTTTGATTCCATAACTGATACCAGAATCAAAATATCAGATTGCTAATGGTTGCCTCTGGATTTTTTTTCTTATTGGGCAGACAGGGTTGATGATGATTTAAAAAAATTAACTGTTGCCACTATTTTAAATTAGAGTTTCACATATATTTGATTTTAGAGATTCTCTGTGAAAGGCAGGCCTGTAAAATAGTGGGCCCTTGTTTCCAGCACTTGGTCGAGTGGTGATAGAGTGCTGGCTGCCTAAAGGTGCAGTGTGGGTTTTCTGTCTTCTAGACCCTATGTAAGATGGCCTAAAGGGAGAATTGAAGTATTCCTCTTACTCATCTCTTCTGTGACCCAGCCTATTTAACTCATGTAACTTGCCTGGCCAGACAGTCAACTGAATTTGATCCTTGCTTAATACTAACCTATACAGGAAATCTTTCTCCTGAAATGTCTGTAGCATCCATAGGCAAGTTAGAATGTGAGCCCTTTCTTTCCCATTATTATTATTAGAGGAATCTACAAGATACTAGGCATGAAATGATAGGAACATAAACACTTACTGGTCCTGACTTTAAAACTTTGACCCTCTAAACATTACTGAAACAGTCTGGATTTCTGAAATCAGTAGAAAGATTTTTAAAATAAGACAACTTGTCACTTGATTTTAAGGAAGAGGATTAGACCTCACATCTTCAGGAATAATCAGGCCAGTTTGAAAAGCTAACCCTAATTCTGAGTGGCTTTCATACCCTACACTACATTTAGAAACTCTGGAAAGTAGTTTGTTGTGGTGGAGGAAACAAAGATCTGAGAGCAAGAGGTCAGTTCTTTACCAGGTCCTTGGTCAGACCTGAGCACAAATGATCTCTTCACTGTTTATCAGAGCTCAAAGTGCTTAATATTTGTTGACTTTTAGAATTCTAAACAGATGCTTCTTTAATATAGATAATTCTCTTTTTGTGGATATTGTTGCTGTTTGTAGCAATTTACTAAGTATCACGTGTTGTTTGGCTTCATTAAGAGAAAGCTTATGAGAAGGCTTGTTTGGAAATCTGATCTGTCCTAAATGTAGAATTAAAGTTTATTTATTTCAATCCCACTGTTCCCCTACACTGCATTTAAGCTTGATCTTACTTATGTGAAGTTTATCCACACTTAACTTATTTTTGTATTGGCATTTTTTCAGGTTTCAAATTCCAATTAACCTTCAACAGGAACACAATTAGAATTTTTTAAAAATATGTTGTTAGTATTCTCTATTAGACTGCTGCTGCTGCTAAGTTGCTTCAGTCGTTTCCGACTCTGTGCGACCCCATAGATGGCAGCCCACCAGGCTCCCCTGTCCCTGGGATTCTCCAGGCAAGAACACTGGAGTGGGTTGCCATTTCCTTCTCCAATGCATGAAAGTGAAAAGTGAAAGTGAAGTCGCTCAGTCGTATCCAACTCTCAGTGACCCCATGGACTGCAGCCTAATAGGCTCCTCCATCTATGGGGTTTTCCAGGCAAGAGTACTGGAGTGGGGTGCCATTGCCTTCTCCCTCTATTAGACTAATTCTGATCTAACCTGTATAAGGAAAGTTAGTCCCTATACCAAGTCCCAAAAGGGTTAGTACTATGATGGAAATCCTAATTTGACTTTGTTCTTTCCAGTAATTTAATCATTTATCATTTATTAGGCCCAGTGTGCTAGGAACTAAGCCTACCATGGTTAAATAACAATATTGCCCATGCCCTCAGATGCCTGGCATCCAGTGGGGGGAGAGGTATCAAATGCCGTTGTGATGCAGGAAGGTGCGCATGGGGTGGGGAGGACCAGGACTTGGGGAGCACTCCCCAGCCCAGTCTAGGGAGGGCTTCCTGGGGAAGTGCATGTGGATGGAGCCTTGATGGAAGATAAGTGTTCTGAGCAGAGGGGACAGCTTTTGCAAATGGCAGGAGGCAAGTGAACACAGCTTGTTAAATGAAAATTGCCTTTGTTTTTTTCCTGCTTTAGGTTTGAGCAGTGTGGTTGCCAACAAAGGAGAGTGAAGCAGGGACCATATGGCTATTTGAACTGTGCAAGGGGTTTTGAATTTGGCATGGGGGTGTTGGGTGCCATGGAATGATTTTCTTTTGTTTTTCATTTATCATTTATTTAATGGTATTTTTCTGCAAAATCATAGCAAACTGTTTTCAGCAATGAATATACATATATCTTAAACTGTATACATATACCTCAACTGTATATAAAACAAAAAAATACAGAAAAATTTGAAATTTTGACAAGATACGTAGCAAAATCCACTTATTGAAAAGAGCATATATGGGGTGGTTAGTTGTGCTGCCTCTGTATCAATATACACTTTGAGCATCATCCTTCTGTACTATTGATGCATTTAATTTTTTCTTATATCTGCAAATAGAAATTTTACTAATATTTTCCCTTTGAAATATAGAAACAGTTCTGCAGTGTTCCAGGGATCTCATAATGAAAAATGCTCTTTTGTATATACCATCTTGAGTTCTTAAAAATTCTTTTGCTCTCACAGAAACCATGTATACTATTTCCAAGGTGCACTGGTGAAGTCTCTCAGTCGTGTCCGACTCTTTGCGACCCCATGGACTGTAGTCTACCAGGCTCCTCTGTCCATGGGATTTTCCAGGCAATAGTACTGGAGTGGATTGCCATTTCCTTCTCCAGGGAATCTTCCCGACCCAGGGATCGAACCCAGGTCTCCCACATTGTAGGCAGACGTTTTACCATCTGAGCCACCAGGGAATCTATACATTAAAAATTTTTTTTAATTTTTTATTGGAGTACAGATGATTAACAATGTTGTTACTTTCAGGTGTACAGCAAAGTGATTCAGTTGTACATATATGTGTATTCTTTTCCAAATTCTTTTCCCATTTAGGTTGTTACAGAGTATTGAGCAGGGTTCCCTATACTATACAGTAAGTCCTTGTTATCTGTTTTAAGTATATCAGTGTACACATGTCCCAAACTCCCAGTCTGTTCCTTCTCTCTACCTTCCCCTCTGGTAACCATAAGTTCTCTAAGACTGTGAGTCTTTCTGTTTTACAAATAAGTTTATGTGTGTATATATATATATTTTTAGATTCCACTTATAAGTAAAATCTCATGATATTTCTCTTTCTCTGACATGCTTCACCTAGTATGATAATCTCCAAGTCCATCCTTGCTGCTGCAGATGGCATTGTTTCATTCTTTTTAATGGCTGAGTAATATTCCCTTGTGTGTATGTATCATATCTTCTTTATCCATTCATTTGTTGATGGACATTTAGGTTGCTTCTGTGTCTTGCCTATTGTAAACAGTGCTGCAGTGAATATTGGGGTGCATGAATCCTTCTGAACCATGTTTTTCTCTGGATATATGCCCAGAGGTGGGATTGATGGATCATATGGTACCTCTATTTTTAGTTTCTTCAGGAAACTTCATACTGTTTTCTATAGTAGCTGTACCAATTTACTCTCCTACTAACAGTGTTGGAGGGTTCCTTTTTCCCCACACCCTTCCCAGCGTTTGTTATTTGTAGACTGTTTGATCATGACCTTTCTGACCAGTGTGAGGTGAGGTATGGTAGTTTTGATTTGCATTTGTCTAATAATTAGTGATGTTGAACATCTTTTCATGTGCTTCTTGTCCATCTGTATTTTTTTTTTTTTTTTGGAGATTTATCTGTCTAGGTCTTTTGCCCAGTTTTTTATTGGATTTTTTTTTTTTTAATTGAGCTGCATGAGCTATTAGTAAATTTTGGAGATGAATCCTTTGTCCCATTTTTTGCTAGTATTTTCTGCATTCTGTAGGTTTTTTTTTGTTGTTGTTGTTTATGGTTTGCTTTGTTGTGCAAAAGCTTTTGAGCTTAATTACATCCTATTTGTTTATTTTTATTTCCATTACTCTAATAGATGGATCAAAAAAGATATTACTGTGATTTATGTCAGGGAGTATTCTGCATATTTTTTTTCTAAAAGAGTTTTATAGTATTTGGTCTTACATTTAGGTCTTTAATCCATTTTGAGTAATTGTGTGTGGTATTAAAGGTTATTTTAATTTCGTTTTTTTACTTTAGTTTTCCAATTTTCCCAGCACCATTTTCCATTGTATACTCTTGCCTCCTTTGTCGTAGCCTAGGTGACCATAGGTGGGTTTATTTCTGGGTTTTCTATCCTGTTCCACTGACCTATAGCTCTGTTTTTGTGCCAGTACCATACTGTTTTGATGACTGTTGTTTTGTAGAATAGTCTGAAGTCAGGGAGCCTGATTCCTCCAGTTGTTTTCCTTTCTAAAAGTTTCTTTGGCTATTAAGAGTCTTTTGTGCCTTCATAAAAATTCTAAGATTTTTTTGTTTTAGTTCTGTGAAAAATACTGTCAATATTAATTTGATAGGGATTGTATTGAATCCATAGATTGCCTTGAGTACTATCATCATTTTGACAATAATGATTCTTCCAGCCCAAGGACATTGTCTTTCCATGTCTACATATGTAGATCTACTTTATCCTTTTTTAATGAACATATTTTATTCCATTGTATAACTGTATCATATTTTCGAATTATAAACTATGCAACAGCAGACATCCTTGTAAAAACACCTGAGGATACTTGTATGAGGGGTTTCCTTGTACATTTTTGACTCTTTCTTGTGCCTTCTTCCTACCATTTGTCGTCCTTCTAGTTCCAACTCCTTGATTCCTCCTGAATCCTTAGTCTTGTTTCCACTGTCATCTCCTCAAGATCATTTCTTCATCATCATGATCTGCAAGAGAGTCCAAAGTGGTCTCCCTACTTCCAGATCAAGTAGGAAAATATCTGTAAAGCTATGTGTTCATCTTTTACCCGGATTATCTTGTGTGTGTGTGTGTGTGTGTGCACATGCATTTGAGATTAGCATAGTCTTATGAAAATCTGTTTATTAATAGGATTATACCATTGAAAGAAAGAAAATGCCTTTCCCTTTGGAACCTTGAGGGCCTGGAGGTTTGACAGATTGCCTTCCTATTGTTGATTACCCACTGACCTCATTGTGGAGTTGGGAGTGTCAGGTTTTGACCTTGCCTTAATACCTGCTCTGAAGGTTGTAGGATGTCTGAACACCCAGTTTGTGACTTAAGCTGGAGATTGGGCAGCTGATTCTGGGACAGCCTCAAAAGAGGCTAGGGATTGGATGCAGTACTGTGGTATGTTAGTGTCTTTGAGAACTGAAGAGCATTCCCGGAGAAAACCTTCTGCAGCCAGTTAGCATCTCTAAGGATTCAGGATCAACCAACTTTGGAAACCGACCCCACGCAACATGGCCTGACAAATGTTACACTCATACTTAGCCTCCTACTTTGAGTCAACTGTTTTCATACCTCCTTTTTTTTAAAGTGGCAAAAATTTTTATTTAAAAATTTTTTATTTTATATTGGAGTTGTTTTACAATGTTGTGTTAGTTTCAGGTACATAGTAAAGTTATTTATTTATACATATATCTATTCTTTTCCTATACAGGTTATCACAGTGTATTGAATAGAGTTCCCTGTACTATATATATAGTAGGTCCTTGTGGATTATTTATACCTTCTCCACTCTCTAAACTTTTACCTTTCTTCTCAGCACCCCTGCCTCTCAGGTAGTGTACCTCTGTGTAGCAAAGGAAGGCTCCCATCAATAGTCATTTATTCTAGAAGCTGCTGAATCTTGCAAAAGAGGTATCCTTCCTGCTATCATAGGCCAGTGTCTCCATACGTGCTCTGGGTCACTTCCCCTCTTCAGTTACCATCTTCCTCTCCATTTTGTTTTATTTATTTAATTTTTGCAACTTCGTCTCAACTGCACCTTAAAATCCTTCCTTATCTCCATATCTTTCTTAAATGTCACATTGTAAGTTCTCGGTGTTGGCCTCTCTTCTCACTCTACAAACCTCTGTTTCTACTGCTGCGGTTTGGAGTCCCACCTCTGTGCTGTGTTTGTGTCTCTAGCCCACTTCTCTCCCCTGAACTCCGAGACCCCTGTCTATAGTTGCTTACCTTAGATCTCATCTAAATTAGAACTCTTGGTTCTCCCCTCCCAAATCTGCCCTTTGCTAGCCTTCTCTACTTCCATAAAGGGCATTTACTCATCTCAAACCAAATGTGATGGTTCTGCTTCTGGTATACATTTCTAGTTTTAGTTTGCTCACTTCGTTCCCACCCTTCCAATGCAAGCTGTTCTCTCTCATGACAATCAAAGGCCTCAAACTGGTCATTCTGCTTCTGCTCATGCCACTTCCAGTCCATTCAAACCATCGACTAGAGTGACAGTTGAAAAGGCCAATCTAATTGTCAGTCACCTGCTTAGACTGTAATCTAAGTAGATTCCCATCCTACCTCAGGTAACATCTGAATTTGTCTCCCTGGTCCTGTAAGCTCTGCCTGATCTGGGCCCTACCTGGCCTTCCAGTGTCTCCCTTTTCTGTCCTTCCTCTGCCCTGAAGCCAGCTGTACCATCTTTCAGTTTTTGAGTTCACTGTTCCTATTCCTGGTGTGGCCCCCGCAGGAGGCATCACCTGGTTTCAGGGCAGATACCTCGTGAATTGGGCTTCGCAGGTGGCACTTGTAAAGAACCCACCTACCAATGCAGGAGACATGAGATGCTGGTTCAGTCCCTGGGTTGGGAAGATCCTCTGTTGGAGGGCACAGCAACCCAACTCTAGTACTCTTGCCTGGAGAATCCCATGGACAGAGGAGCCTGGCAGACTGAAGTCCATAGGGTCACATGGGGTCAGACACTACTAAAGTGTGCATGCACACCTCCTGAGGGCTTCCCTTGTGGCTCAGCTGGTAAAGAATCCACCTGCAATGCAGGAGACCTGGGTTCGATCCCTGGGTTAGGAAGATCCCCTGGAGAAGGGAAAGGCTACCCACTCCAGTATACTGGCCCAGAGAATTCCATAGACTGTATAGTACATGTGGTCGCAAAGAGTCAGACACAACTGAGTGACTTTCATAACTCCTGAATTGCATTTCCATACTGCATACCCATTGCTGATTCCATGTAAGGCACAGTTGATGCTCTCTGACTTCACATCAAGTGGAGAAGCTGCTCACTTCCCATCATCTTACATTTCACATAGTCACCTTCAGCTTCCTTACCTCACACACCGGAGCACTCTACCTCATCCTGCCAAATCCTTCTCTTAAATGTTTCACAAAGGCCTGCTTCTTGCAGTGTGTGTCATTCCTATGCAGACCACCATCTTTTCTCACCTGGGATGTTCTCAGCTCAGCTCAGTTGCTCAGTCGTGTCTGACTCTTTGCGACCCCATGAATCACAGCATGCCAGGCCTCCCTGTCCATCACCAACTCCCGGAGTTTACCCAAACTCATGTCCATCGAGTCCGTGATGCCATCCAGCCATCTCATCTTCTGTCATCCCCTTCTCCTCCCACCTTGAATCTTTCTCGGCGTCAGGGTCTTTTCCAGTGAGTCAGTTCTTCGCATGAGGTGGCCAAAGTATTGGAGTTTCAGCTTTAGCATCAGTCCTTCCAATGAACACCCAGGACTGATCTCCTTTAGGATGGACTGGTTGGATCTCCTTGCAGTCCAAGGGACTCTCAAGAGTCTTTTCAAACACCACAGTTCAAAAGCATCAATTCTTCAGCACTCAGCTTTCTTCACAGTCCAACTCTCACATCCATACATAACCACAGGAAAAACCATAGCCTTGACTAGATGGACCCTTTGTTGGCAAAATAATGTCTCTGCTTTTCAATGTGCTAATAAGCGTCTTTTAATTTCATGGCTGCAATCACCATCTGCAGTGATTTTGGAGCCCCCCCCCCAAAATAAAGTCTGACATTGTTTCCACTGTTTCCCCATGAAGTGATGGGGCAAGATGCCATGATCTTCTTTTTCTGAATGCTGAGCTTGAAGCCAACTTTTTCACTCTCCTCTTTCACTTTCATCAAGAGGCTTTTTAGTTCCTCTTCACTTTCTGCCATAAGGGTGGTGTCATCTGCATATCTGAGGTGATTGATATTTCTCCTGGCAATCTTGATTCCAGCTTGTGCTTCCTCCAGCCCAGCGTTTCTCTTGATGTACTCTGCATATAAGTTAAATAATCAGGGTGACAATATACAGCCTTGATGTACTCCTTTTCCTATTTGGAACCAGTCTGTTGTTCCATGTCCAGTTCTAACTGTTGCTTCCTGACCTGCATATAGGTTTCTCAAGAGGCAGGTCAGATGGTCTGATATTCCATTCTTTTCAGAATTTTCCACAGTTTATTGTGATCCACAGAGTCAAAGGCTTTGGCACAGTCAATAAAGAAGAAATAGCTGTTTTTCTGGAACTCTCTTGCTTTTTCCATGATCCAATGGATGTTGGCAATTTGATCCCTGGTTCCTCTGCCTTTTCTAAAACCAGCTTGAACATCTGGAAGTTCATGGTTCACGTATTGCTGAAGCCTGGCTTGGAGAATCTTGAGCATTACTTTGCTAGCGTGTGAGATGAGTGCAATTGTGCGGTAGTCTGAGCATTCTTTGGCATTGCCTTTCTTTAGAATTGGAATGAAAACTGACCTTTTCCAGGCCTGTGGCCACTGCTGAGTTTTCCAAATTAGCTGGCATATTGAGTGCAGCACTTTCACAGCATCATCTTTCAGGATTTGAAATAGCTCAACTGGAATTCCATCACCTCCACTAACTTTGTAGTGATGCTTTCTAAGGTCCACTTGACTTCACATTCCAGGATGTCTGGCTCTAGGTGAGTGATCATACCATCGTAATTATCTTGGTTGTGAAGATCTTTTTTGAAAATCTTTAATGAATGGATAAGAAAGCTGTGGTACATATACACAATGGAGTATTACTCAGCCGTAAAAAAGAATTCATTTGAATCAGTTCTGATGAGATGGATGAAACTGGAGCCGATTATACAGAGTGAAGTAAGCCAGAAAGAAAAACACCAATACAGTATACTAACACATGTATATGGAATTTAGGAAGATGGCAATGACGACCCTGTATGCAAGACAGGGAAAGAGACACAGATGTGTATAACGGACCTTTGGACTCAGAGGGTGAGGGAGAGGGTGGGATGATTTGGGAGAATGACATTCTAACATGTATACTATCATGTAAGAATTGAATCGCCAGTCTATGTCTGACGTAGGATGCAGCATGCTTGGGGCTGGTGCATGGGAATGACCCAGAGAGATGTTATGGGGAGGGAGGTGGGAGGGGGGTTCATGTTTGGGAACGCATGTAACAATTAAAGATATTAAAATTTAAAAAATAAAAATTAAAAAAATCCAAAAAAAAAAAAAAGAAAATCTTTTTTCTTGATATCTCTAGTCCTTCTGTGTATTCTTGCCACCTCTTCTTAATATCTTCTGCTTCTGTTAGGTCCCTACCATTTCTGTCCTTTATCGAGCCCATCTTTGCATGAAATGTTCCCTTGGTATCTCTAGTTTTCTTGAAGAGATCTCTAGTCTTTCCTATTCTGTTGTTTTCCTCTCTCTCTTTGCATTGATCGCTGAGGAAGGCTTTCTTATTTCTCCTTGCTATTCTTTGGCACTCTGCATTCAGATGCTTATATCTTTCCTTTTCTCCTTTACTTTTCCCTTCTCTTTTTTTCTCAGCTATTTGTAAGGCCTCCTCAGACAGCCATTTTCCTTTTTTCCATTTCTTTTCCATGGGGATGGTCTTGATCCCTGTCTCCTGTACAGTGTCACGAACCTCCATCCATAGTTCCTCAGGCACTCTATCTATCAGATCTAATCCCTTAAATCTAATTCTCACTTCCACTGTATAACAGCTTCTTATTCCTACTTTAATATTATTTTCCTAAAACTATTCTCCAAGTGGCACCCAGAACAAGTTTTCCCACTCAGCGAATGTTATGGTATCATTTAACTTCAGACACTGTAGTTTTCACCTCTAGAAATTTGATTACAGTCTTTTTTTTAAAAAAATATCTTTAATCAATGTTTTGAAAATACAGAACACAGTTATAATCTCTATTTTAATGTTCTTGTCTGCTCATTCTGACATCTGTGTCAACTCTGGGTTGGTTTCAATTGACTTGTTTGTTTGTTTTTTCCCCTTGTTACAGTTCATGTTTTCCTACTGCGTTTGACAATTTTTAATGAAGTATCAGATGTGAATTTTACTTTTTTTTTTTAAACAGAGTGTTTTTACATTTCTAGAAACATTCTTGAACTTTGTTCTAGGATATAAATAAGCTGTTAATACTTGGAAACAGTTTGATTCATTTGAATCTTGCTTTTAAGGTATCTTAGACAAGACTAGGGTTAATTTCCCCTCAGTACTGAGGTACAACTTTTTTATTCTGTGTTTTCCCATGTATCTTTATGAAATGAATCTTTGTATTACAAATGAGGGAGTGAGGCTTCCAAAGTTTGTGAAACAGGTGACAGGTTGTTGGAGCCGAGTCGCATTCACGTCTGTCTGGCCCCAGTCTCTGTTTTTTCCTTCAGCTTTATTGAAACATAACTGACATAGAGCAGTGTGTAAGGTGTTCATTGTGTTGATTTGAGGTACATATATTACAAAATGATTACCACTGTAGTGTTAGCTAACACCTCCATCACATCACATGTTCATCTTTTTTTCTGTGGTGAGAACATTTAAGATCTGTTAGCAACAAGTTATATAATACAGTATTCTTAGCCATAACACCATGCTGTACATTAGATCCTAGGAACTTATTTGTCTTATAACAAAGTTTGTACCCTTTGACCAACATCTCACTCTACTTGTTTCTATTTGACTTTTTAAAAATCCACATATAAGTGACACCATACATATAGTATTAGTCTTTCTCTGGCTTATTTCTTATCATAATGTCCTCAAGGTATATTCATGTTGTTGCAAATGACAGGATATCCTTCTTTCTCACCGCTGAATAATATTTCATTGTGTCTGTATATATGTGTATCACAGCTTTTTAATCCATTCATCTGCTGATGGGCACTTAGGTTGTTTTTGTGTCTGTGAATGTTACTGCAATGAACATGCAGCAGACATCTCTTTGAAATCCTGTTTTCATATTCTCTGGATGTGACTAGGTGTGCTGGGTCATATGGTGGTTCTGTTTTTAATTTTTTGAGGAATGTGGTTAAGACTCTTAGTAGTCTGTTCATTGTTCCATAAATTATGAGGTTTTACAGCCTGGCTGTTGGGAGCGGTGCTATTCCTAGCTCTGTCTGAGCTCTGGCATTCTTCCCTTTAATCCAGTTTCTTGCGTGCATGTGGTGGACTCTGGAGGGAGACCCTCTGCAGATTTTCATGGTTCTCTCTTCCTCTCTAGTGCTCTAGCTGCCATGGTCTTCCCTGAGTTTCTGCTTTGTTTCTTCAACTCTGGGAGCTGGCCACTTTGTGGCCTTGAAGCCCATAAAGCAGTATGCTGGGGCAGTCCTAGAACTCACTTCATTTGTTTCCCATTCCTCAGGGATTGCTCTCTTTTCTTGCCAAATGTCTATTCTCCTGGAAACCGTATTTCTTAGATTTGTCTTGGTTTTAGTTGTTTTTGGCAGGTGGGTAAATTGGTCCTTGTTCCATCTTACTTGGTTGAAATCAAAAGTTCCCTCCAGGTATCATCTTTTTTTTTTTTTTTCCAGGTAAAATTACATACATCAAATTTACCATTTAAAAATTTTAACCATTTAATGTGTACAATTCAGTGGCTTTTTAGTACATTTGCATTGCTAGGCAGCCACGACCACTACCTAATTTCACTGCCCATTAAGCAGTCAGTCCTCATTTCATTTACTTTTTAACGAAGCCCATTTGCCCTTGGGGTAAATTCTACATGGCTCCCAAGGTTATGTGGTGGCTCCCAGGGACATGATGATGTGAAGAATCACCTGGAAATCTCTTCCTAGTGACTCAACTCACACCCATCCATCCTTTAGCTCTCCACAGAGAGCTTCTCTTACCAGAAGCTTTTCCTAATACCCTAATATTGAGTTAGGTTCCTTTCTTTTTGCTCAATTAGCCCCAGACCCTTAGACTTCTAGTGCTTATCAGACTAAGGTGTGTCTGGCTGTCTCTTTTATCCCGGCAGCTGCCTGAGGTCCATCTTCTGTCTTGCCTGGAATGTGGTAGGTGTTCCAGTATTTGCTGAAATGAGGGACTGTGTCCAGGGAGATCTGGTGACTGCACTGTGTCCAATGTTAACGTCATGCAGAGTCAGGGCTGAGGAGCCTTCCCTCATCAAAGGCTTCCGCAGAGAGGTGTGGGCAGAGCACAAACATGGGGGCTGACCTCCCGTTCCATCCTCCCCTCCCCCTGCCCTGGTAGATGATTGTTTGTGTTCTGAGACGTTCCCAGCCATCGGGGTAGAAATGTGAACCGGTTTTCTTTCTTCAGTAATTACTGCCAGTGGTGTTTTGTTGACCTTGCCTTTATGTTGTTCAGTCACTCAGTTGTGTCTGATTCTTTATGACCCCATGGACTATAGCGTGCCAGGCTTCCCTGCCCTTCACTATTTCTTGGAGTTTGCTCAAACTCAAGTCTGTTGAGTCGATGATGGCATTGAATGATTTCATCCTCTGTCACCCCCTTCTCCTCCTGCCGTCAATCTTTCCCAGCATCAGGGTCTTTTCCAGTGAGTCATCTCTTCACCTCTGGTGGCCAAAGTATTGAAGCTTCAGAATCAGTCTTTCCAATGAATATTCAGGGTTGATTTCCTGTAGGGTGGGTGGTAGGTGATGCTTAACAGAATTTCAACAGATTCCATAGCTCTCTGGTTACTTTTGGTTAAAATGAATTTGGAGCTTAGAATATAAGGCTCAATCCTATTTGTCTAAAAACTCCAGTCTCAAACTCATCGCAAGCCTTCTCCCTGTGGCCCAGCACAAGCTAGAACTGGGACTGAACCGACACTGCATGTTCTTCTCTTGACCCCCCTCCCCTGCCCTGAAGCTGCCAAGCCCCTCGTAGGTCTTCTGCACCCCAGTGCTGGGGGGCGAGGGAGGTGGGCAACTGGAAAAAGAGAGATTCTCCTTGTGTGACTGACCGCATGTTGGTTATGGGGAGTGTCCTGGCTTTGCTCTGGGTGTTGGCTCTGTGTAGTGCTGGTGGCTACCACTGTGTGGGTATGTGTGTGTGATCACATGCTCCTCCATGCCTGTGGATCCCTGCCCTCCTGAGAATGGCAGCCATGCCTCTTCCCACACGTCTCCCTTGTGGGACTCCTCTTGCTTGGACCCAGGGCCATCCATGGCCTCTGCCCTTCTCATTAATAACCACCAGGGTCCACAGTAACAACCATGGGGCCCTTCGAGGGCCACAGAGATTTGAATGGGGTGAAGGTTTTTCGGGCACATCACATCAGAGGCTCTTTAGACCTTGTAGTCCTGGGCTCCTCTGGCAGGTGAGCCATCTGGGCCAGGAGCAGCACCATTGTTTGAGTTCATGTCCCCACAGGTCAACAATCCCCTCTCCGTCCCGATAATGCAGTGAGAAGAGTAAAAAGACACCCACCGTTCTCAGACACTCAGGATGCTCCTCACCATGCTCAGATCTGTTGGTGGCACCAGGAGGGCCTATAATTTCTGCAGCTCAGCAGGTGTGCATTTGGGGGACACCTTCTTGCAGGTCCCCCAGTCTTCATATGAGATTTGTTTAGAGCTACTCTTGGCTACAGGAGGGAAGGAACCATGCTCTCCCATCATGGACATAGGATTTCCCTTGTTGCTCAGTCATGTCCAACTCTTGTGACCCAATAGACTGTAGCCCACCAGGCTCCTCTGTCCATGGAATTTCCCAGATAAGAATACTGGAGTGAGTTGCCATTTCCTTCTCCAAGGAATCTTCTTGGCCCAGGGATCAAACCCAGGTGTCCTACATTGGCAGGTGGATTCTTTACCACTGAGCCATCAAGGAAGCCCTGGGTTTTCCCTGCAGACACCCCAAAGCTAACTTTATCAGGCTTTCCTTCCTTGATGGTTAATGGCTGGTTCTGACATCTCTCAGCAAGCCCAGAACAAACTTCAGAACATGCTGCACTTGGTGGCTTTTGGGGACCTAAGCCCCATGTGCTCAAGCAATGGGAACAGGGAAATGGCCGATCTTCCATTCCTCCCTAGCTCAAGTGACTGCTTGCAGAGGAGTGGTTTATCTTTGCAGTCTCCAAGTCCACAGCTCTTTCGGGGGTAGACAGTCAGTTTGTGGGACTGAGTTACAGCAGGAAGTATGACAAGTGGCTGCTGGGTGTTGTCTGTGTCCGAAAAAACACCAGTCATATTGGATTAGAGTCTACCCTAAGGACCTCATTATGATTTAATTAGCTCTTTAAAGGCCCTCTCTCCAAATGTAGTCACATTCTGAAGTACTGGGGTTAAGAATTCACCATATGAAGTTTGGGTGTGGTTAGGAGAGAC